>NC_051309.1:129632090-130882090 GCF_015220235.1 Choloepus didactylus | reverse complement strand
CTGCAACCCCCTGGGGGCATGTCTGGACCTGCGCTATTTCATGCTATTGAATGGTACCCTTACCAACACGTCAACCGGCGCGACGGGTAACTCTCCCAATTGTTCTTTTTCGGGTGCAGAGGGAACATATGCTGATAAGAATTGTTCCTTCCCTTTGCACAGGCAGGTTTGTGTGCTCCCTCCCTTCGCCTTTCTACTCTCTACAGAGCCTACCTTCAACTGTTCCAGCGTCCCCTGTACCCTGTCTGAATGCTGGAACGGATTCCCTCCCTACGCCATCCTAACCTACCGTCCCAGCTATGTTTGGGTCCCGGTCAATACCACTGATTGGGTAGGCCCTATTACCCAGGTTGTATCAACGGAAAACTTTCCGTTTTCTGGGCCTTTTAATCCCTCCCTTAACAGGAAACCAAGAAGTGTCAAAGGCTGGCTGTGGAACCTCGGCGGCATCGTCGCTTCATTGTTCGTCCCAGCAGTGGGGAATGCGGTGCTTCAAGCCTGGACAACGGAGCAGATCGCCCTGACGATGGAAACAGTCAACACTTTAGCCAATGCCACCCGGGACGCGTTGCACGCCCACAATCTAATGTTAGAATTGAGTTCGCAAGCGATCCAGAAAATGCAAAGTGAAATACAGGAACTTGGACAGGAGATAGATGGGCTCTGGAAAACAGTCGAGCAACTGTGTGACACCCGATGGATCCTTTTCAGACTTTGCGTCACTCCGGTCAGGGCCAATGTAACTGCTAACACCCACAAAGTCTCTGACTGGCTTAAAAATACTTATCTGCCAACTTTTACCAATCTTACCCAGCAGGTGGACGTCAGCCTGGACAAGATTGGGGCCGTTAAGTTGACCCCCGTTAAGTTCAACCTTGTCAGTTTGGTAACTGACCTGTGGAACCGAGTTACTTCCTGGTTTTCGTGGCCCAATCTGACCACTTGGGTTCTCCTCGCTATAGGGTTGTTGGTGGGTTTAGTAATCGTCAAATGCCTGTTAGAACGCTTGTTTCAAGCACAGCAGCAACTGCGCGTTACCACTATGATGGCTATGTCTTCAACCTGTAGTACTTCTAACAGTAGTTTCTATACTGATCGATCCCCGTCCCGGCCACTCGGGGTGGGGCGCTCTGGGGCCAGGTTCGCGGCAAAGTCCATGGCCGTATCCCGGATATAACATATAACTCCAGCAGTCTTAATTTTTGTCTCAGGCGAGTCTCTTAGGCGGAGTCCCAGTTGTGGCCAGACTGGACTCTGGCTATTGCACAGAGACGCCTAGTGACGCCTTTGACGCTGGTTGCCACTCTCCTGCCCCAACCGTCTTTCCCCAGTTACGAGGCGAAGTACTGTAGGGAGAGTCACGTTGTTTCCAGCTCACGGGCTCTCCGGTCTCTATATGAGGTAAGCATTCTGGTCGGTGCCAGAGGTTCCGCCGTAAAATGGCAGGGGCCTAGTCCAGACTCCCCAAAGCACCAAAACATGTAGTGGGTCACTCAGGCCCACGGGAGTACACTCATCAATGGAGACACTGGGTTGAAATATATAAAAAAGGGGGAGATGTGGGGAGCCGCTTTCCGGGTTAAGGCCTAGTGGACACGCCGCGACCTGCTCCAGAGTAGCCCCCGCCCATCGTTTGAGCCAAGATGGCGCCCGTATCCTGCTTCCGCATATGACGCATGAGGCAGCGGTTGCTGCTAGCCTATTGTACACGCTTGCGTACTGCCAGCACATTGGTTGTAACTATTGTATATAAGAAATTACCCGGGCTAGCCTCGGGGAGACAGCCCACAGGGAGCCGTGCCTGACGGCCGCATAGAGGTTGTTCTCCCACGGGGTATAGGGCCTCGTGTGGAATATGTAACAGAGAAAATTTTCTTCCTGGCTCCAGTAAAAGGCTTGCATTCACTGCCATTGCGTACCTCAAGTGTCAGTTTGTCTGCGTCTCTCCCTCTTTCCCTCTGTTCTCCTTGCCGGCCGAGGACAGGACGCGCGGGACCGAGCGAGAAGGCGCCGGACAGTTGGTCATGAATTTCCTGGTCCGGATGGTTACCGTGTCATTCATGATGCCCGGTGATCCTCAAGCAGCCAGAGAGGAAAAGAGCTCTATATGTCTTTTTACCAGGACAATGCTGCTTTAATTAATTTAGCTTGCTGATATGTTTTAAAATTAGTAAGTTTGTGAGTCCTCCAATTCCATTCTTTTTCCAGAGGATTTTGGCAATTCATGGCCCCTTATTCTTCCATCTAAATTTGATAATTGGCTTTTCCATTTCTGCAAAGAAGGCAATTGGAGTTTTTATTGGGATTGTGTTGAACCTGTAAATCATTTTTGGTAGAATTAATATCAACAATATTTAGTCTTCCAATCCATAATCATGGAATGTCCTTCTTTGATTTCTTTTAGCAATGTTTTGTAGTTTTCTCTGTGCAAGTCCTTTAGATCCTTGGTTAGATTTATTCCTATTACTAGATATTTCTTTTAGTTGCTATTGTGAATGGATTTTTTTTATTTTTCTCTTCATATTATTCATTACTACTACACAGAAATGCTACTGATGTTTGCATATTGATCTTGTACTCTTCCCTCTTTGCTGAATTCACTTAGTTCCAGTAGCTTTGGTGTGGCTTTCAGGATTTTCTGTACATAAGATCATGCCGTCTTCAAATAGGGAAAGGTTCACTCCTTCCTTTCTAATTTTGATATCTGTTATTTCTTTTTCTTATCTAATTTCTGTCTAGAACTTCCAGTACAAAGTTGAGTGACAGTGGGCATCCTTGTCTTGCTCCTGATCTTAGAGGGAAAGTTTTCAGTCTTTCACCATTGAATATGATGTTAACTCTGGGTTTTCATATGTGCTCTTTGTTATGTTGAGGAAATTTTCTTCTATTCCTAGTTTTATTGGTGTTTTTAACAAGAAGAGGTGCTGAATTTTGTCAAATGCCTTTTCTGCATCAGTTGAGATGATCATGTGGTCTTTCCCTTCATTCTACTTATGTGGTATATTTCATTCATTGATTTCTTTATGTTGAACCATCCTTGTATAAATGGGATAAATCCCACTTGATCATAGTAAACAATTGCTTTAATATGCTATTGAATTTGGTTTGCTAGTATTTTGTTGAGGATTTTTGTATCTATATTCATAAATGATATTGGTCTCTTCATTTCTTGTGGTATCTTTATCTGGCTTTGGTATGAGGGTGATATTTTCCTCATAGAATGAGTTAGGGAGTGTTCCTTCCTCTTCAATTTTTTTTGCAAGAGTATGAGCAGGATTGGTTTTAATTCTTCTTGGAATGTTTGGTAAAATTCACAAGTGAAGCCACCTGCTCCTGGGCTTTCCTATTTTGGTAGGTTTTTGTGACTGATTAAATCTCTTTACTAGTTATCAGTTTATTGAGATCTCCTATTTCTCCTTCTTCTCCTGCTCCTCCTCTTCCTCCTCCTCCTCCTCCTCCTTCTTTGCTAAAAGTATAGTTCCTTTTAATCTTTAGACACAGGTTACTTAGAGGAGAGTGCTTACAAATCCATGGAACTAAGATTAAGTGGGGAACATAACAAAATCCTTAACAAGCATGCCACATGTGATACTCTTTATAGAGATATTTTTGAGTCAGGAAAAATCCAAAGATAGATGATTCTTCCCAGTGTGCTTCCCCCCACCACTTAATAAGTTTATCCATCTTTGTACTATCAATTGCAATTGGCTACTCCAGGTATTTGAATTCCCAAATAATTTAATGCAATAGTCGGTAAAGTAACACTTTATCATATCTAAGACTTTCACATGGAAATAAATTCTTTCTGTTCATAAAATTCAAGATCCCCAAGAATAAAATTTCAGGAATTTTCCCATTTCATCTAGGTTATCTAATTTGTTCACATACAGTTGTTCACATTATCCTCTTATAATCTTTTTTTATTTCTGTGGGGTCAGTAGTAGTACATCTTTCATTTCTGATTTTGATTATTTGTGTCCTCTCTTTTTCTATGTCAGTCTAGCTGAAGATGATAATATTTATTGATCTTTTTAAAGAACCAAGTGTGGGTTTTGTTGATTCTCCTTGTTGTTTTTTATTCTCTATTTCATTTTTCTCCTCTCTAATCTTTGTTATTTCTTTCCTTCTGCTTGCTTTGGGTTTAGTTTGCCCTTCTTTTTTTTTAGATTCTCCAGTTATGAGGTTAGATCTGATTTGAGGTCTTTCTTCTTTTTAATGTAAATATTTATAGCTATAAAATTCCCCCTCAGCACTGCATTTGCTGCATCCCATAAGTTTTGGTATGTTGTGCTTTTGTTTTCATTGGCCTCAATATATTTCCTAATTTCCCTTGTGATTTCTTCTGCGACCTCTTGGTTGTTTAAAAATGTATTGTTTAATTTCCACATATTTGTGAATTTTCCAGTTCTCCCTGTTATTTATTTCTACCTTCATTCCATTGTGATTGGAGATGATACATCATATGATTTCAATATTTTTTAATTTGTTGAGACATTTTATTTTAGTGGATATGTGATTGCATTTTATTGTGATTTTAATTTGCATTTTCCTAGTGACTAACGATGTTGAGCATTTTCTCCTGAGCATATTACACATTTGTTTATCTGCTTTTATAATGTTCAAATCTTTTTCCCATTTCTTAATTGGGTTGTTTGTCTTATCATTGGGTTTTAAGAGTTATTTATGTATTTTGTATATAAGCTCTTTGTCAGATGTATGTTTTGCAAATATTTTCCCCAATTTGTGGCTTGTCTTTTCATTTTATTAACAGTGTATATTGACAAGTGAAACTTTAAATTTTGATAAAGTACAATTCACCAATTTTTTCATTTATGGCTTATGATTATGTCTTGTCTAAGAAATCATTGCCTAACCCAAGATTATGAAGATTTTCTCTTATGTTTCTTCTAGAAGTTTTATGGTTTTAGCTCTTGTGTTTAGTTCTATGACTATTTTGTGCTACTTTTTGTGTATGATGTATGTTAAAGGCTGAGATTCATTTTTTTCCCCATACATTAACCCATCTGGGTCGATGCCAGTATGGTGGTGAAGGGAGAGGCCTTTGGTCCACATGCTGTTTTCTACTGGGATTTCCTTTTCTCTCCTTCATCACTGGGCATCTTCCTCCAGTGCCTCCTAAGGTACGACTGGTTTTGTTTTGCTCCATGGTGCTGAGGGATCACCTACTGTTCATACCTCTGGATTTTGTCATTTTCCCTGGTCCTAAGGCCCTAAATTGACCTGTCTGTATTCCACTGATTTTCTCATATCTGTGGCTCTTATGGAATACCCAAGAGCCATCCATTGCATTTCCTAACCATGCTACAATATGCAGAATTATTTGAGGCATTCAAACATTTCCTCAGACATTGCTCAGAGACTGCATAGCCCCAGCACCAGGCTGAATGCAGGGCTTGGCTAAGGAGCTTACAGAACTCTCTCTCCCTATCTCCCCAGGGCATTGTTACCCAGGCAGGTGATCCAGGTCATTCATCTCTCAGCTCTTCCACTTCTCTTTCTCTGTTTCCGAGATCTTACTCGTCTCGCTGGATGGGAATTCTCCCTCCTGTCATAAGGGAACTTTTCTTACAATAAAGTTTCTGTTCTCTTTATGCTATGACTTGTAATAGACACAATACTCTAGGATATAAGTGAACCAACATCAGATCTTTAAATGTAAAAGAAATCTCTTGAATTTTAGAAAACACTTTTGGTCTTTAACTAAGCTTGGCTTTATGACCAAGGTCTTACAATGGATTTTTTTTAAATGTTAGCTGAGGACTCAGAGGAAAAACTACCTCTTTGTTCAGCACCTTCCCTCACTCTGAAACAAAAAATGCCATTGACTCAACACCTAGAGACTACAGAACAACAACAAATAGTGTTGATTTAATACCTGGAAAATATTATCCCTTTTACCTCCTCTGTACCAAATATTTGCAAAATGATTGATTTTCATCATATCCTCTTTCTGTACACTAACAGCCCCATGGCATATTTGTTATAATAGTTAGAGCTAAAATATATTGATTACTTATGTCAGGTAATTCTCTATGTGCTTTAAATGTATCAACTTACCTTAATCTTTACTACAACCCTTTGAAGTATGTAATATCATTACTCCCATTTTACAGAAGGGAAAACTGAGGCATAAAATGACTAAGTAATTTGCCCAAGATCACACAGATACTTTATCTTGGACAAATCATTTTCATCTATAGAATGAGGATAACAATGACAATAATATAAATAAGGTATCATGTGTAGTAATTAAGCAAAAGATTCCTAGACCCAGACAGCCTGGGTTCAAATGATGTTTCTGAGTTACTTGGTGGTAAGCTTGGGTTCCATGACCTCTCTCAACCTCAGTTGCTTCATTATAAGGCAGGGGGAATGATAAATATGTCTGCCTCCTAGGATTATTATGAAGATGAAATGAATTATATAAGGATAGTCTTGGAACAAAACCAGGTATATGGCAACTTTTCAATAAATGTTTTCTCTTTTTAAATGCTCATCTTACCTTATCTAAAATCCTGGAAGCCAGGTGAATTTTGAAATTTTGAAACTTTCACAGTATAGAATGGTAATATGGAGCATTCTCCCAAGGGAGTTTGAGAAAGCACCCCATGACCAAAAGGCAAAATGTATGAATATTTACCTTAAGTGAGGTAAAGACTTTAAAAGCCTCATGCCAATTCAGGTCAGGTTTTGCTGCCAAATCAATTATAACAAAAATTTAGAGTTCAGAGTTTTTTTTTTTTATTTTAAAATTTCAGATAAGTGATCATGGACTGTATTATTTCATATTGTTGTGAAGATTAAATAAGGTGATCCACAATGCTTGGCACATAGCAAGTTCTCCAGAAGTTTATGTTCACCATTGTTTTTGAAATTAATACTATTATCATTATTATTACATTAAATCCCCAATGTATCTACAACTAGAGTAGCCTCTTCATAGTTCCTTTGTAGGATTCTCCTAGACATTCCCTCAGACAACTTCCTGTGAAGTTTCCAAATTTTCTTATTTTATCATATTCATGCCTGGATATGAAACTCATTTTTCCCTTTATTTCTTTCTATTTTCCTTGGTGAACGTGTCCTTCTTTGATGCCCTTACTTTGTCACTGTGATGGAGTCAGTTATAATGAAGGAAAGAACACAGTCTCATAATAAAGATGAAGGAAGAAAGAAAAAAAATAATGGTAGCCATTTATTGAACATTTGTTCTAGGTTCTGTGCCAGATATTTTATCTAAATATTTCATTTAATCCTCCCAACTACCCTGTGGAGTAGGTATCATTATTCCCATTTTACAGGTTGAGGAGCAGAAACACAGAGAGGTTAAGTGATTTGCACAAGGATTTTAGAAAAAGCTCCCTGAATTGTTCATGTACTTTCACTTTTTTCTTCATGGGAAGGAATCATAGTTTATTCACATTTTCAAAGGGATACGTAACCGTCCAAAGTTTAAGAACCACTGAGACAATAGACATATAAATACTAGATACTGGGGTGTGCTAATGAGCACTATCAGATTCCAGACTCAGATGAGATTTATTGATGACAACCCCCTCTGAGCTAGATAGTGTAACATTGGTTACTCTGCAAGCATGGGATTTAAAAGATATTCCCAACAGCAACACTTCTGTTATTAGAACAGCAAGGCTGGGGCGTTCTTTATTCAGCTCATTGTCAGCATTTCTCCCACACCCTCTGTTCCCTTCGTGTTCACTCCCTGCATCCGATCTCTGCAGCCTGTTACCCTCACCAGATTAAAATCTCCTTTAAAACAGGGGCCATGTTTAGTTTCTTTTTCTATACATCCCTAGACTACAAGATTTTACACATAGAGACTTCTTAATTTGCTTTTAGTGAAACAGAAACTAAAGCTATATCTCAAGGGAAATCCCTGACTAACACATCAACCTCAATTGTGCCCTTATTTTACACTGCAGTCACACCCTGGCAGTCAGCTACAGCCCCTACCATCCTTTGAGTTTCTAGAAACTGAGGAATTTTGGATTTCTTTCCAAATAACTGCAAAAGAAAATTTTAAATATTTTCCATGTAAATATCCACTTTATTACTCCACTCCTCCAGCTTCTAAAATTAGAGAAAATACTCTGCTTTTCCTCCGGTCCTTATGTGTGTGGGGTTTAGATGTGTAGAAGCAGGTGGTGGATGGGAAATCCTCAAAAATTTAGCCCAGGACAATTGAAGAATAAAGAAATCAATAACATACAATCCCCATCATATTCTCATTTTCCAGTGTAGCTTTCCTATAAAACACACCTATATAAAAATGATAGAATAAAAGCTTAGTTTTAATGATGCAACGTCATCCCAATCATTCATGCAACATATGCTATGTAGTCATTTAATCTGAGTCTCTCTTTTATTCAAAAAAATGATTTTTGTCCGTTTTTCTTTAGGAAAGACTTTATTTGCATGGCAGTTTGGGCCTTAACTATTGAGCACTATTCTTTGTTTTCTTTAAGGACAATGAGCATTTCTGCTCAAAGAAATTTGTTTCCATATTTGTTCATGGATTCGCTGGGATCAGCATGTTCACATGTTCACAAGGAGAGATTTAGGGATAGCAGGAAGTGGGGGTTAGGGGAGCTTAGAGGAGTCATCTTACTTGTTTTTACTTAGATTATAAATTACAAATCAATGAAAACAGAAACTTTTCAAAAGATGATTTTCAAATTTCAAGA
The DNA here is from genome assembly GCF_015220235.1 of Choloepus didactylus. NCBI lineage: Eukaryota > Metazoa > Chordata > Mammalia > Pilosa > Megalonychidae > Choloepus > Choloepus didactylus. The sequence continues at coordinate 130,873,367 of NC_051309.1, read as the reverse complement.
TGATTGAGAAAATGGCAATTATCTAGTAAGAGGGAAAAAATCATTAAATTTTGCTAGTGTAGCTAGAAGGAGGGGCAGGTCACTGAGAGATGGCCCCTGAGCCTCTCTTTCGTGTCACCACTGTTCATATGCTACCTTATCTGCCAAATCATATGATCTCTCCCCTGGAAAATATAAGTAAACTTTGAATTTTTAGTTAATAAGCCTTGAGAAAGAGAAAGATTTTCTTTTCTTTCTTTTTTTCATTTTTTAAAGGCTATATCTATTCACCCCACAACATATTCTGGGTAATATAATCATATACAGTTTTTTTTTTATATAAAATTTAGGACTATGTCACAATAGTCCCAGGGAATATATTTGAGTAAATTCTTAGTGTTTAGATCTGAAAACCCAGTCTATAAAAATAATAAGTAGATGCTCGGTTTTTTGTTATTGTTGTTGTTGTCATTTTGTTTTGTTTTGTTGTTGTTTTGTATTTTCCAAATAAAGTGCTTAGTTTTGGAGAGCACAAGTCAATTGTCTAAAATTATTCAATAAGGACAGAAGTTTTTTTTGGGGGGAAAAAGTTTCCTTTCAGCTTATGAATAGTAAATCCAAATCAAATGGATTAAAGGAAAAAATGTAATAAAAAGTTGCAGCTTCTGTTTCATTTTGTGTGTCATTAAATTTTACTTTAGATATCTTTTCCTTAAAATTTTTTAAAATAAAAAGATACATAACTATCAATGTTAAAGAGTCAAATAGCTATTATGCAGTTCTAATTTTTATCAACTTTTAAATTAAATTTTTTTCATAAAGTTAATGAAGAAAAAGGAGCATTAACAAAAATGATGGGTGAGACATTGTCCAGTTTCTCAGTTAAAAGAATCAGTACTTCTTTTTCTCATGATACTAAAAGCTCCCTGGCTGGTTGGATCATATCTGATTGGAATGTGTTTCGTCCTCCAGCAGAGGAGTTATGTTGATTTTCCCAGCAGCTGATAGAGTCAGTCTGGCCTGGGGCACCCATCTGACTGCCAGGTTATTATGTTCCCAAGATTGAAGACTCTTCTCCTAGCACTTAATGTGTTACTTCTCTCTTTAGAAACTCATGCTTCTTCCTCACCTGCTGAATCATGTCTCTTTCAAATTGGAGCTTGATCTTCTCTCTCTTCTCTAATACCCAGAGAGTAAATGGAGGTCTATGTCTAATTCCAATATACCTTTAACCTCTATTTTCTCAGTTACTGGAAAAGGAATTTGCAGATTTTAGCACTGGTAAACACTTCACATGGCAGTTATCATATTTTAGTTTTATTTCAAGAAGCAAGAATTTCATCGTATAGAAAATTGTGAAGAATGTTGAGGAATAAAAGAATCATTCACTAGAAATTACATCAATAGCTTGGTTTATTTTTAATGCTATTGAGTCTACAAATGAAAATCATTCTCCCCTGGCTTACACAAGAATGAAGGTATATACGGTAAGGGATCTTTTTGTGGCTTTACCAATTCTGGAGAGTTGTTGCTGTACCCTATGGAGCCAAAGTGGAGAAATGAACTGAAGGTGCTTTGATGTCTAAATTCCATTGATAACTTTTAAGTAAAAAATAACAGTAGAGCAAGCTGTGGAAATAATCATTGAAGAGAGAGGATGTTTCAAGAAAAATATTCACACAATTGTTTAAAATTGAGTCGATCAAACAAAATAAGATTGCAAGCCATTTTCTTCTAAGGAAGAAAATAGATGTTTACATTCCTAATATTTCTTTTCATGTGAGTCCAAGTATGAAAACCTAAGAATCTAAGGCTGCCTGGATCTTCCAGTAATTCTCCTCCTGAGAAACTTTCAGTGGGGAATTAAGAAAACTAATATTGTGGAAAAGAAGCTGTTTTAATGAGAATGTGGAAAGCTGAAGTGAAGGGGTGAGGATGTAAAATAATAAAGTAAAAAAAGAGAATTCATCCCCCAAATCTAAATATCTTCTCTTTTACCAGCCATTTCTACCTCTGACTACAACAACTCTGATGATTTTAACCAGGCCACAAGCATCAGAATTATTCTTGGAGACTTTTCATAATACAGTTGCCAAGATGCCATCCTAGGCTTCTTAAATTAGAATCTCTGGAAGTAGGAAATGGATATGGGTCCTCTTTAAAAAATCTCACCAGTTATTCTGAAACACACTTCCACTTCACGACTTTTCTAGTGCAATCCACATTTTTCCCTCTGGCTTCACCATCCTGTGCTTACAAACAAAACCACAGTAACAGCAGTAGCTCAAATCTCCTGCCCCTCCATGTGGAATTTCAGCCTCCCATCCACCTATTTCTGTAGTCCACAGAGGCAGAGAGCACTAGATTGGAGAGTACTTCTCACAGATTTTTCTGCTTGACATGCCTTGTTGAGGTTCTGGCTGGTAGAACCACTTGAGATGGCACTTAAAACTGGTTCCCTGACCAGAGAATTAACTCCTGTCCTGGTTCCCCCAAAGTGCAAACCCTTCAGCCCATACAGCCCACATCATTTCAGAACCAGGTTTTGTTCTGCTTAGAAATGGGAAAATGATGCTCTTCCCTAACCTGTATCCTATTTCATCACTTTGATCCCTAAGCCAGAAAATATGTGCTTCTGTGTCTAATTGAGTTGTCATTGAAAGCAGAGCCCTCACATTCTTCTTGCAACCCCTCTTCCCATCAGAGTTCAGTGTAAGTCCATGGGAGCCATCTGTGAAATAGACAGCTTCCTGTATGCGTATATACCTTCCATTTTCTGTCCCCAGACACCCTCCTTTTAGGTAAATTACTTCACCCAAATAGTCTTCTTTGAGCTTTTAGCTGCACCTTGACATCAAACACTCATCAATTCAATTCCCAGTTTAGGTTCACTCCCCATTACACTAGCAATTCCTCTAAGACAATATCATTTCTCCCAAGTTACTTAAAATCTAGCTAAGTCCACAGGTCTTAGATCAAGTGAGTTGCTAAATTTCAACCACTATCATTACGCAAGTACTAATTGGATTGTCACCTGGAAAAAGGGAGGGAAAAGTGGCGAGAGGACATTCAATAGGAAACGTTATCTGCATCCAACCTAAAAACTATTTGAAAAAGTTGTCTGTATCATGCCAGCGGTTTATGATCTCCTTGCTCCCTGAACCCATCCTGTGCCCCCTGCCTCATCCTCACTTCCCAAATCTTTTTTCAGGGTATTTCATCATTGCAAGTGGTTCTATCATCCATCAGTTCTTCAAGCCAAAAATTGTTGTCAAATTTTGCTCATCCTTCTCCTTCCCCTCATCTGCCACAACAAAGCTATCACTGACTTCCTTTGGTTCTATGTCCTAGGTTTTTATTGATTCTATTGTCTCCTTCTCTCCAACCCCAAGTCTGTAATCCAGGCTAACATCATGACCTGTTGAGGGTAATGCAATAAACCACTTGCTTCCTCGTCTTTAAAATCTTAAAATCTTCCTAAGCACCTCTGAATCTCAGAAACTTCATCTAAAAGTTGGGGATAATGATTCCTGCATTGATGGTTATCGTAAGAATTTGAGAAAATAAAATACATATGTATAGAGAATATGTATATAAAAACCTTAGTGCTTTACTTGGCCTGCATCACAAGTTATTTCTTTTTTTCTTGTTATTCTTAGTTGTCTTTTTTCTAAGACAATTGAGGGCTTTGGGCTAAAGTCCATTCTAGTTCTAACCCTTATGATTTTATGTTACTAAAGAAGCCTAAACTTTAATCTTAATGCCATATTCTTTAAACTTTCTATCAGTAATAAAATACTGAAGCAGATGGACACTGATATGACTCATATAAGGCTATGTCAGACATGATAAAATCATCCTTGTCTTCATACTGCACTTTGTCAGCCCCAGCTGCTATAGTCTCTTTTCTGTGGTGTCATGGGTTGCTGACAGATTGTTAGGGCTGGGGAGTAAACATAAGAAAGTCAGAGCCTCAAGTAAGGTAAGCCTTAAAACAAACTGAAACAAGAAATTTAATATGAGCACCATTCATCTCATATTTGCATCACTTTTTTTTTAAAAATTGGGGTGAGGGTTTCCAAAGGTAGAAGGGCTGAGTCATGTTTAAGTTGACACTGAAGAAGGGAGAGAAGAACAGTCAGAGAGAGGCCTAACAGACGGTCTTCTGAGAAAGATAATCCTGTTTAATTGAATTGAACTGAATTGAATTTAAGGTGCCTCCAGGGTTCTTCTTCACAGGAATCTGCGGGTCAAGACATTGGGAAGTGAGAACTTGCAGTATTTCCTCTGGTACATGAAGTATTTCATGGCCTCTGGACCTGTGTGTATACGATAGCTGGTGACTACGCTGACTCCTGGGTACTGGGAAAGGTAGAAGGAAAGAATAAAGAATACAGAAGGAAAATGGTGTCCCTCAGTGCCTTGAGATTCAAAATGAAGACATGAGGCATGTCCATATAAGATACAAATGCATATGTATAAATTCTACTCTCTCTCTGATTCCTTCCTCTAGGTTCTAAACTCCCCACTCCATCATCCCATTCATGAAAGGGAGCCCACGGTTTGATGACCCATCACAGTCAGTCATTCCTGGAGTTTCCACAGATGTGGGAATGGCACCATTTCCTTTTCTATTTGTAACACATAAACATATCTCTCCCAATGAATGAAGCTTGAATTTATTTGCTTCTTTAAGATAAACAAATGAGTGAATGAATAAAGTTTAAGAACTCCCCACAAAGTTAATTCTTAAACATTGAATCTGAGAATCTTCATCTGCAATCTGAGTGTAGAATGTCCCCTTTTGGTTGTTATAAGAAATTGAGAGATATAAATGAAAACCTGTTACTCTGCTTGGCACATAATCAGCAGTTATTTTCCCTTCCTAAAGTGCAACTGTATCTCAAATTTGGAAATTAAATTGCAGCCATATCCCCAGAGCAAGCATCAAAAAGATATCTCAAATAGCCCATAGTTCATGGTCCTAAAATACATGTTTAAAAATGCCATATAACAGATGAACGTTTTCATATGCTAGTTAGATTTTCAACAATATATTTATTTGGCTTTCTACTATGAATTCCAATACTTGAAAACCTTGGGGGAGAGTCTTCTGTAATATAGTATGTCAGATACAAGCTCTGTTTTTGCTTATTTATACTAAATAGCCTCTAACCTCCAGTACTTTATGCTGTACAGATTTATTTACAAAGTCTTCGGCCAGAGCTAGAGTTCCGTGAGTTCTGGGTATACATGAACTTCCCTCCAGCAAATTATTTTGGGTCTGTTTTTCTGATATGACTTTGATTTCAGTGTGCTTGTCTGCTTACGTTTAGAAAAATACATCGTTATACGCACTTTTTTTTCCAGTGAGAGCTATCTTCATTTAAGAGCATACTATTTAGAACTGAAACTAAAACTTATTGAATACATTCCCACATGGGTTATAAATTAAATTCTGTAGACAGAGGCATGGTCTTTACATCCTAAGCAAGTCAGAAAGTTACATAACTTTCAAAATGTTTAGTGAGCTCAGCTGACCTGTATTTTGAAGAGCATTCTAATTTCTTCTTGTGGATTAATGTGACTCACATACAAACCCACATTTTCCCAACTTTCCTGTCTTTTAAAATGTAGTTAACTTCAAGTTCTTTTTGTTAAGTAAATTAAATGTTATTCTTAAAGTTAATTGTCACAAGCCTGCTTTGGATGTCTCTCTAACCTTGTGTTCTCACCATGATATGTTATTACTTGAAAGAAAACAAAACTTTTATATCAGGTATGGGGAGGGGATTCTACTTAGTATAAAAAACCCCATCCAAATCTTTCAATATTTTTTCAGTTCTTTTCAGCACATTAGCAATACTGAAAGACAAGCTTATTATATTTGAAATTAAATTAATTATTATCATTATTTTGATGCTATTCTTTGCAAATTCTTTGATAAAATTGTTTCCTAAATGAGATATTAATATATGAAAATTCATTAAGTGAAAAAGCTACATCTTATGGAATCTTACTCAACTATCGATTTAGTGATATGCTAAGACATTGGCTTATCTAGAGACTAGAAGAACTGCTTCATAATAATTTAGCCTTAAGTACTTGTACAATATTTAACAATATTTAAAATGCTTTATTTACATAATCATTAATCATTTAATCACAAATAGTTAAAAACTTTAATAAATCATTTTAGAAAAAATAGATAGTCTTATTAGTCTTAACTACATACCTGGTTAGTATAACAGTTATTAAAATGGAATTCTACATGGCATTTTGATTTCTTATCCACATTTCTTTTTAGGAATAGTCATGCAATTGCTGACACCAAACATTGTTGATCTGAAATATTATTAAAACTAAATTTTTAGGAAACAGACTGTCATTAACAATTATAAGAGATTATATAAGTACTTAGAATGATTATTAAATGTCTATTACATTCCAAATAAAATTACTTAATTTGTCATTTTGAAGAAAATGAAACTTAAATCTTTCATCCCAGTAGACAAGACGAATAAAATGGTTTTTATATAAGCACTGCATCTAGCACTTTACCTGGCAAATGATAAATATGAAAAATATTTATTGATTGTGCACTGAACTATTTCTGATTTGTTGTAATTTGGGGTGACCCCTTTAATAGTCTTATCACGGCATTTTTAGGAAGTAAAAAAATTACTGCAATTCAATGTATTGTGTGGTTCTCCTTTTTAGCTATATGTGATAATTCCAGCAAAGCCATTTGCATGATAATGAATTTTTATTTTAATTATAAATAGAAGGTCTTTATTGACTTAGAACTAAGTATTTAATCGCCTCCCTGTTCTAGTTTGGTAGGCTGCTCAAAGCAGATACCATGAAATGCATTGTGAAATGCACTGGCTTTAACAATGGGAATTTATTAGCTTACAAGTTTAGTTCTGAAGCCGAGAAAATGTCTCAATCAAAGCATCATCAAGGGGAATCTTTCTTCCAGAAGACCAGCTGCCAGGGATCCTTGGCTCTTGGCTCTTCTGCTACATGGCAAGGCACATGGAGGTATCTGCTGGACTCTCCCTTTTCTTCTGGGTTTATTTGCTTTCAGCTTCTTGCTCCCATGGCACATGTCTCTCTCTCTCTCCCTCCCTCCCTCTCTCTCTCTCTCTCTCTTTTTTGATTCTGTTTATAAAGGATCCGGTAAGAGGATTAGACCCATCCTGATTGAGATGAAACACACCTTAACTGAAGTATCCTCATTAAAAGGTCCTATTTACAATGGATCCACATCCACAGGAATGGATTAAATTGAACATGATTTTCTGGAGTACATATAGCTTCAAAACACCACACACTCCTTTTGGCTTTCACAAAGGATTCTTCTGATTAACGCTGGTTTTGATTTGTAATTATTACATTCTTCTGAAATATCAAACTGTGTCCCATGAGGTTAAGGGAAATAATTCTCCATTAGAGGATGCTGGCTGATGCAGGAAAATAAGATGGCAAGATATCTTCTCTCAAAGGTAAGTTTTCAAAATGTGTATCTCTTTTGACTCAATGTGAATTTGTTTGATCCACAAACCAACCTCTGGAACTAATGGTAAGAAAGGAAATTGAAGATCAAGCAAAAAGAACAGAAATATGCTACAGCCTCAAAAGAAATGTCAAAAATAAGGGATTACAACTTCTAAGGGCCTAAAAAAATAAAAAAAAAAAATCATACTTTCATCCAGTTTGGCACTAATGTGTGCCTTCAATTAAATCTTTGAAATAGCATTTTATTCAGAGACAAGTGTATAGATTAAAAAGTAAATTTAAAATTCCATCAATTAATAAAAATATAGAAATTCCATTTTCTTCTCTTCTTCTTTCTCTATGCCATAGGTGGTTGGGTGGGGGGAGGGACTTTTCACTCTTTTGGGGGCCAGGAAGAGAAATCACACATCACTCCAAAGCTTGACCTGACCAGTGTGGGAAACTTATTCTGGGAACCACACAGTGTTGATGAGGCTCTTGCTATCTGCACCTGGTTTCCTTCATTGGGTTCTTACTTTTTTATGCACTGCAAACCAGTGCAAACAGAGGGGCTTTTTCCCTAGTTTCAGTGCAGCCAGCAATGTGGCTGCTATAATCATGAGAGATTGGGGGACAAGGAGTTGTTAATTCAATTAAAGTCTGATATCAAAAATGGATTCATAAGACAGTATCTGGGAAGTAAGATTTTTCCTCTGTACCCACAGCAATGTTTTTGAACTCTTCCTAGATGCTACATTAAATGGATATTTAATGTTGGTTGCTTATGTACGTTTACGTGTGTATACCTAGGTGTTTTCCTACATCCTATGAAAGATTAATGAAGGATACATGCAAATCTATGCACACTCAATTACCAGAGAAACAAAAGACCAGTTGACTATAGTAAAACTAAGTTCAATCTTCAAACTAGAAAGATGTCATCACCATTGGTAAGAAAAAAAATTTTAAATTAAAAAAAAAAAAAAGAGAACCTTGAGTCAGGCTGCCTAAAACCTCACTGTGCCAGTTTGGATATATTGTGTCCCTTGAAAAGCTATGTTCTTTAATGCAATCTTGTGGGGCCAGAATGATTAGTCTGTTGATTAGGGTGGAACCTCTGATTGAATTATTTCCATGGAGGTGTGGGCCTTCCCATTCAGGGTAAGTCTTGATTAGTTCACTGGAGTACTTAAGAGAGAAACTAAGAGCCGACACAGACCCAGATGCTTGCTGACGCTCGGAGATGCTTAGAAATGCTTGGAACGAAGACAGAAGCCCAGCAACATCTTGGAGAGAGACAATTTTGAAACACAACCTGGGAGCAAAGGACCAGCAGACACCAGCCATGTGCGTTCCCAGCTGACAGAGGTGTTCCAGACATCATCGGCCGTTCTTCAGTGAAGATATAATCTTGTTGATGCCTTAGTTTGGACACTTTTATGGCCTTAGGACTGTAAATTTGTAACAGGATAAACCCCCTTTATAAAAGCCAATCCATTTCTGGTATTTTGCATAACAGCAGTTCTTGCAAACAAACAGTCACCTAGGCCTTAGATGCCCTAACCACTTTTCTTTGCAGCAGTTTTGAAGATTATCAGGTAGACTTTTAAAAACTTTGCCTGCTTAGCTCCAAGTTTCAGCAGTGACAGGGGTGCTAACAGTTAATTTCACTCCTCTTCCTTTCACCCCCAGCTCCCTTTACACATGCACACACACCACATGAACAAATATTCTCGAATACGAACTGTGTCTCTATAATCTTCAACACCTCCAGGATTGTCAGCGGCCCTACATTTGTCTTCCTTTTGCTCTTTCCTCAGAGCAGAGAGTCGAGATTTAAGCATATGTACAGACACATAGGTAATCTCCTAAATATTCATTTGGCTAGCAGTCCAGCAAATTCCAGCACTCTAAGGATTAACTAGTAACATTATTTCTTTTGGAAGGCTCTGCTGTAACTGAAGCCCAAAATTTTGTTTATCTTCCACTGTTTATCTTCCAAAGAACATGTTCAAAGGCACTCATCATGATGAAGTACCTGCTGTGAAACTACATTTTAAATGGTGAGACATGAAGGCTTATCTGGAGGAAGAGGGGTTACTATCTATTTTTTAAAATGTTTTGATCCTTTTTAGAAGTGGACAAAATATACGGTTCATAGAGATTCTAAACAAACTTCACTTAATTTTAGTGTTTCTAGCCTCTATTTAGTGTATAAAGTCATGTATATACAACTTTATGGTAAATGGGTATTTGAAACCTACAAATACAAATAAATTTCATGTAAGTTAATTGTTTTGACCCTCTTCTCCTGCAATAATACTTTTTGGAGAACTGTTAACAAATAGTAAATAAAGAATATTACTTGCATTTCAGAGCCCTTTATTTCCCCTGGTCATGCAATTGTAATATGTGTTCTAATGAATAATGCAAAGACTCAGTAGCAGGAAGCCAGAAAAAGAATAAAGATAAAACAGAGATAACAAACAACTCAAAAAAACTATCCCATTAATCATTGAATGACTGAGAATTGATTATTAGTGAGCTTATTTTTTTCTATTCTAATTATTTACTAGGAAAGAGTGACTTGACAAGGTATCATTAAAGACTGATCAAATGGAGTCTCTTTCTAAATTCCCAAATTTTATCCTAAATGGATACCAACACTAGACCTATTTAAAGAAATATATCACAGAGAAAATAAAGATTTTAGTTTCTTCTCTAAATAGGTTTTCACAAGAGTAAATAGGAAATAAGGGAACACAGCAACTTTATTGCTTGTCTAAATGGCTACATTTTTGGCATTCATATATAAACAAATAACTCTAATATGACGTAAATGCTATATTCAAAACACATGTAATGTGCTGTGGGAAGATAGATAATAAATTATATGAATCGCAATTATTCTTAGACTTTTCCATCAATAGCCATATATATTTTTAGCCTATTTGGACCCACATTTTATTCAATTAAAATTCAATTTTCAACAAATACTTATTGAGCACATAAACATTATATGCCATATGTTTATATTTTAATGATACTAGCTATTATCCCTATTGTCTTTACAATCAAAGAGTATTAAATAAATGGGCTTAATGGAGAAAGCCAATGACATGACAAAGAGAACAAATACAGAGACTTAGCTAGGACCAAGGGTGTGCTGGTAACTGTTTAATAACTGGCTGTCCAGGGTTCATAAAAGGCAGGACTGGTAGCGTTTGGCAGTTAAAGTGATGTAAATCTTCCCCCTTATGTCTGACCTCAGCTACCCACCTAATATCACTGAATGTGGAGCTGGGAAGAGATGCACACGGATGGTTGCCCTGTTCTGTTGTGAGCAACTCTAGCACATCACCGTTAATACCAACCAGACAGTGGGTTTCTAGGGCCACCCTGAGAGCTTGTTTTGGACTCTGTACTGGTTTATATGTATTATGTCCCCCAGAAAAAGCCACATTCTTTAATGTAATCTTGTGGGGGCAGACATATTAGTGTTTATTAGGTTGGAAACTTCTGATTCAGTGTTTCCATGGAGATGTGATCCACCCGTGAGTGACACCTTTGATTAGGGTGTGACCTCTTGATTGAATGTTTCCATGGAAATGTGGCTCCGCCCATTCAGGGTTGGTCTTGATTAGTTCACTGGAGTCCTATAAAAAGAGCTCACAAACAGAGGCATCTCAGAGCAACTGAGTGTGACATTTTTAAGAGGAGCTGCAGCTGAGAAAGGACAAAAAGCCCCAAGAGCAACATTTTGGAAAACACCATTTTGAAGCATAACCTGGAAGCAAGCCGTCACCAGTCACATGCCTTCCTAGCTAACAGAGATTTTCCGGATGCCATTGGCCATCCTCCAGTGAGGGTACCCTATTGTTGATGCCTTACTTTGGATACTTTATGGCCTTAAGGCTGTAACTTTGTAACCTAATAAACCCCCTTTATGAAAGCCAATCCATTTCTGGTGTTTTGCAAAACAGCAGCATTAGCAAACCAGAACAGACTCCATAATAAGCAAGACTGGGGAGTTAAATAGCCCTTGCAGAGTGACGTAAATATCCACAGGTATATTTCTATATGCCCCCACTGTTTTATCTCTATTCTTGTCTTGATTTTAGAGCATCCGCTCTCATATCCTGCCTCCCCCAGCCCTCTGCTGCAATGAGCACCTGACCTGTGCTGCCACAAAGAGAAAACAGCTTCTGCTTTGAAAAGCTGGTGATAACTTGCAGCTACCTCAACAAAAGCTTTATTGTTTTTGTCACACAGAATATTAAAAAGATGTGTGCTCAAGGGATGAGATTTAATAAAGTTAATAAATTTTTCTGCTTCATCAAGGGAATTCTTCAGCAAAGCTTGAAAGTTTCCTCTGAGAATATGTTGAGGTGAGGAATTCAATGAAGAATTCAAAGTCTTGGCCTTGGTTAGAGCTAAAACTCCTGAAGTTTACCCACTGTTGCATTTGTACCATCAGTGCAAATATCAAAACAATTTAAAAAGCAAATAATACCTCACTATTTTTAGGAAAATAATTTTTACTTTGCAGACCCCCTGAAAGGATTTCTTGGACTCCCAGGTGTCCACGGAGCACACTTTGAAAACTACCACCCTGAAATCACCAGTGTCTCTTGGCTTGATTACTGCACAGCCTCCTAACTAAGATCCCCACATTCATTCTTACCACCCTATAACTCATACAGCTACGGAGTGCCACAAATAACTTTGAATAAGGCAATTCAGATCATGCCATTCCCTATTCAAAATGCTTTGATGGTTTCCCATGACTCTTAGTATAAAAAATTGGAATTCTTCCCATGGCTCACAGAGCCCTCTATCATCTGGTCCTTCTCTGCCTCTATAGCCTCATCTCCCTCATGCACCTCTTCAACCAGCCACACCAGTTTCTTAATGTTCTTTGAACACACTAGATTCATTCTTGCCCTGGGGCCTTTGCACATGCCTGTAATGCTTTTTCTCCATATGCCATCTACCTGATGAACTTGACCCATCCCTCAGCTACCAACTAACCTCTCACTCTAAGAGGCTTTCCCTACCTATATGCACATTGGATTATAACCCCCTGCCGTATGTTCCCACAAACATCCTTGTAATTACATGAATAGTGTTGAACTTATTTTTAAGGTCTGCCTCCTTCATTAGACTGCAACTGTTCTGAAGGAAGACACTATATCTGCATTTCTCACCACTGTATCTCTAATGTTTAGCACCAATTAAGGTCTCCTAATATCCATCTGATTTCATTGAAGCATGTCACTGTTCTAGTTTGCTAATGCTGCCGGGATGCAAAACACCAGAGATGGAATGGCTTTTATAAAAGGGGGTTTATTTGGCTACACAGCTACAGTCTTAAGGCCATAAAGTGTCCAAGGCAACACATCAGTAATCGGGTATCTTCACCAGAGGATGGCCAATGGTGTCCAGAAAACCTCTGTTAGCTGGGAAGGCATGTGGCTGGTGTCTGCTCCAAAGTTCTGGGTTCAAAATGGCTTTCTCCCAGGACGTTCCTCTCTAGGCTGCAGCTCCTCAAAAATGTCACTTCTAGTTGCTCTTGGGGTGTTTGTCCTCTCTTAGCTTCTCTGGAGCAAGAGTCTGCTTTCAATGGCCATCTTCAAACTGTCTCTCATCTGCTGCTACTCTCTCAGTTCCAGTGCATACTTCAGTGTCCCTCTTGGCTGTAGCTCCTCTTCAAAATGTCACTCTCAGTTGCTCTTCAAAATGTCACTCATAGCTGCACTGAGTTCCTTCTGTTTGTCAGCTCATTTGTATGGCTCCAGTGATTTAATTTAGACCCACCCTGAATGGGTGGGTTAACACCTCCATGGAAATTATCCAATCAGAGTCATCACCCACAGCTGGGTGGGGTGCATCTCCACAGAAGCACTCAAAGAATTACAATCTAATCAACACTGATACGTCTGCCCACACAAGATTACACCAAAGAAAATGGTGTTTGGGGGGACACAATACATACAAACCAGCACAGTCACCTGGAAGGAATAAGAAGAAATTGGAAGATTATCTACATGCCAATAACAGTCTCTTTATTCTTTTGAGCTTGTACAACATTGACTGGGTGGCCTCAATTGAAGGGTCAGGAAAGCATCTTGATCCAGCTCCAAAGAACCTCAAAGACTTTTATAATAAAATGAGCAAACTGAAGGTACAGAGTGCATCTCTCATCCCCACAGGAATCAAATATGAGATCCTGGAACATCAGAACAGCATGGCTGTACTCAAAATTGACACGTAACCCCAACAAAGCCCTCTTTCCTTTAAGATTTCTTTTCAAAGAGGTTCCTAAATGCGTCATTCAAATAGACTTCAAACAATCTACAGAAAATAGCCAAACACTAGTAGTGGGCATTGTTTAGCCTCAAGTAGAGACGTCTGCTTCTTAGAAATATTGAAATATGTACTAACTCTGAGTCAAGTCTGTAACTTATTGACTTTCTGGAAAAATTCTCATGCTCCCAAGCCTAACACTAGACCAGCTCTTTCACCTTTAGGCAATATTGTGGCTCTCCTTCTATGAAAGAAAAATGTGCCCGAAATTAAGTAACTCCAGTAAAATTCAGAGCTCTTCTTTGGAGTAGGCATGTTATGGCTTGAATGTCTTATGCCAAGAGGGATGATAGAAGGTGACTGGATACGGTAGCCTAAAAATGTAGCCTAAGCATTAGGCATTATAATTTTGCTCTGTTCAAATTTGGACACCAAAATGATTCAAGACTTTCTGAAATGCTCTTGTAAATATTTTCTGTTAATTCTACCAAAAAGGAAATAAACACATCTTGCACAATGCAATATATGAACAATTCATAGTAAGTTACAAAACTTAGGATTTCTTGATGAAAAAAAGTGAATGTTTTGGGTGAATGGCTAAATATTTGACTTAAAATATCTCAACTACATTTAGAAGCATATATGAGATGTTTCCTTTTTCTGTTTCCTGGAATGTTCCTCCCAAAGCTTGAGTTTGTTTTAAAAAGACAAACGTTAAACACTACAGTGAATTATTTCTGCACTCATGTGCAAACACCTTTTTCTTTCTGCTTGTCCTCATAAATTTCTGAAACCTGGTATTTATTACATTGTGTTTGAAAAGAGACAGACTAAAATGCTGCTTGAAAAGGAGACGATGGTGACTGAGAGACCAATTATGGTGACGTACTGTAATTGGGTCAGCAAGTGGCTAGGAATGAGTGCATTTGTAATGGAAATGGGAACTTTTAAATCTTTTAGATAGGAAGACTTAAATAACTGATACTGTGTCATTGCCTAGGAAACCCACTTGGATGTAATCAGTCATTTCTTTAGATTAGGTTTGAGAAAGGAATCCCAGAGGAAAAGCTCAGAGTAGGAGGTTAACATCTAGGGTAGAGCTTTACAGGAGACAATTGGAAGGAGACAACTTTACAGGAGACTCTTGCTTTGTTGGATACACTGGAAGGGCTGTTGGCTGAAAGGAAGAAAGCATCAGGAATCCCAAATCTGTAAGTGTGGAAGCATTCAGGACAAATTCAATCAGCCACAGCAGTGAAATGGCATTGTTACTTAGCGGTTTTGAATTTATCTGTATTCTTTTACTTTTTCTGTTTCTAACTTGCTTTTCTCTTTGTAGTGTTTGATTTTAGGCCAGTCACCAAACTGATGAGTCACATTACTTCATAGTACTATCAGACCTCTGTAAGGAAAATTGGAATCACCAAAAGCTAGAAGGCAAATGACCAAGACTATATTACTCATCTATGATGTATCATAGTCAACTTTCTTGATCACATGAAAGCTGATTTTTGCAACTTGTGCTTTGCCCTGCTGCTTGCTTTTGCTTTCCTTCTTGCCTCCTTTTTACTTACCTTTCCATGTTTCTTGATTAGTAACTTCTCCAGAGCTAGAACGAGGGGCAGGCAAGACTTGAAACTCAGGCCAGGCATGTTATTAGTGGAACACTTTGATAATGGTATGGAAAGTAAGAAATTGCCAGCAAAAGGGAGGTTGGTAAATTATCTATGAATAAAATTGATTCATATTATAAACTCTCCCTTTCTTTAGGACATCATTGTCTAATAGGACTTGTTATGATGGAAATGTTCAATATCATGCTGTTCAGTGTGATTGCTGCTACAGCAACTAACTGAATTTTTTTATTTTATTTCATTTTAATTGTTTAAAATACAAACATTAAATAGCCACATTAAGTGCATTTGCTATTACTAACTGTATTGGACAGCATAACTGTACATATCTTTCTAGTTGTCATGGTTAAAGGTACAATATAATGTCATGAACTACAAATCTACTAATCTAGAAACGATGATCATTTAACATGGATTGCCCCACTCCGTGATTTACTTTTGTACTTTAAAGAAATGTATGATAATCAGATTAACAATGCGAAAATATTAGAGATCAAAAGTTTAACTTTCATAAGGTCATGAAGTAGCTATAAGAACTAGTTTAGAACTATTTATAAATTAATATAGATAATAATTTGTTATATAAATAATTTTTATAATTCATTGATATGAAGCAGATCTAAAGGGAAACACTTTTAATAGTTATATATTTATTCATTTATTCAAACTGTATGCCAGATGCTGGGTTACTGCTGAAGATTCTGAAAAATTACTCACCATAAGAGCTCATTTTTATTGTCAAACATATCACAAGAGAACTTTATGGAAATATTTCATTTTTGATACTTTTCACATAAAAAATACCAAATCTTTCCCAGATTAGTTCAAAATACTGGTTTTAAATATTTTATTTTGCTGTACTTTACATGATTATTTATATAACTGTATGTTTATTTATTATAATATATTAGTATATAGTAAAGTATATATTGGTGTAGTATACATACGTATGTGTGTGCACGCATGAACTGTATATACCAAATAGTTTAAGGTTTTCTCTAAATGTTTAGGTAACAACGAGTAAAAAAATTCCTAGTATTTAAACACCAATTAAAGTTTATATATGGTATATAGCACTTATGCTAAGTACTATATCTATACTAATGTAACTATAAGTATAACCATATGTATATGTACTAATATAAAGGTATGCACTAAAAGTTTCTTCTTTTAATTTCCTGCTTTAGGTATTACTTTAATACCTAATATGTGTGATCATTAATAAAAATAATGAATTGATTTGCACTCAATGAAAGACTCTTAATATGTTAACTTTTCCAAGCATTATTGAGGATGGGCTATAGAGCCAGACTGTCAGATTGTTCAAATCCCAGCTCTCTCACATACTAGATATAACCTTGAGCAAGTCATTAAACTTATCTGTGCTTCAATTTTCTCACTGTGAAAGTGGAAAATAATGTTGCCTCCAATTGGGTCCCTGTGAGAATTAAATGAAAAGATTCATGAAAATTGTTTTACATAGTCCCTGATACATGGTAGGTGCTCAGTAAAACTTTTGTACTATTATTTTTATTATTGGAAATATTGTAAAGTAAATTAAATACATTTGAAACTTGTTACCTTCTTAGAGGAGATATCTGTGGAAGAGGAACTTGCCAATACTCAATGTATTATTATAGTACACAAGGTAATATCTGTCTATGCAGAAAACTGAATCAGGGTTTAAATACCGGTAGATTTTTACTCACACGCATGTATGTGTATATATACAAACACATACAGATGAAATCTTCAAATTTTTTCATTTCCTTATAGGATGTTAATTTACTTATTCTTTTCCTCTAAGTACAAAATAGGAAAATCCATGACATTTTGCATTTTGAGTAGTATATATATTTGACATGGAATCACTGCATAAGATTTCCCCCTTATGTTGAAAACAGCTTTATTTTTTCCTAGCAGATGTGTGTATATGAGATTTGAAAATATGGACTTTACCTAGTGTTCCTATAAAGCCAAATAATTGATATATTAAAAATTGATAAACTTCTAAGCAAACTTTTTGTAACAAATGCTGTCCTAGACAGGATGTAATATTTGAGAAAGGCCTCTATCCAAAAGCATGATCAGAGATTTTCAAATAGAGAGATGAATTAGATGTCTAAATGCCACCATACATCCTGTACCAATTTAGCTGACATTGCCAAATTGGGAAAACTGAACATCTCAATTATACTACCAATTCACTCCGCTCTCAAAGTTGTGCATCTTTGAAATCATGCTTTAATCAATATTATAGTAAATTGAATGTTTCATGAGTTTAGTTTAAGCCCTGCATTTAAAACTACGCAATGTGATTCTCTTCCTCAGTTACCTTTATAGGAGAATTGAAGGAAACAACAGCTCCAAGATGGGAAGCAAAATAGGAAAATGGGGTGCTAAGCCAGGTTTCCTTTTGAACTCCTGTTTCTCCTTTTGTACTGGTTTTGAGAACATTAGCCACTGTTATAAATAAACTTACCCATGTATGATAGGTCAAATACAATAGACATGTATTTCTCACTCATATAAAACCCCAAATGGTTGATTTATTGACAGATGGTCTCTTTTGAGCAGAAATTCAGAGACCCAGGCTTCTTCTATTTTTGGTTCCATTATCTTTAACATGTGGCTTCCAATATGGCCATGCTAGTCTTCATCAAGTCAAAATGAGAAGGAACAAATGCACATATCACTTCCACTCACATTCAATTGGCTAGAACTCAGTCACATGGCTTGCAAGGGAAGCTGGGAACTGTAACCTAAACTTAAGAAGACAAGCAATGACACCACCCCTTTCTTGATAATTTACAGCCCCAGAGTATAGTTTTCTCTCCTCAGTCATTGCTGCTCTCCCAGCTGCTTCTACCCCTTCTTAAATGGCTAGAGCAAAGCAGTCTCGTTAATTAATTCACAGTTATATCTTAGTCCATGGTGTGCGTTTTAAAAGCAGAAGTCTGATAAACTCTATAAGTAGACAGGAGATTTTAGTTTAGTTTTTTTTTTTTTTAAGGGAGGTTCACAAAATACTTGAAGCAAGAGCTACTTAATCCATGAATAAGGCAAGTTCTAAAAATCAAACAATTCCCTGGAAAAAAAAGGTGGTATATATAAATTAAAGAATAGATATTTCAAATAAAATCTATTCAGTTTTAGTTTTTTCCTCATCTCTACATATATTCATGATGCAGATAGAGTATTGGCAGGTTGATATCTCTACTAGTGTTGGGTAAAAGGTGTACTTTTTCGAGGCAGTAACAGAGGCCATTGTGACTTAATTTCTTGGCTGAGCTAACATGTATAAAAAGTCTAATGGAAATCTCAAATGCAACATTTTCCAGAACTGAAACCTTGACTTTCCTCCACGAACCTGCTCCACCCACATTCATCCCCTTGTCTGTTGATACCACCTCAATCTTAATAGATGAAAGCTTTAGAGTCATCCTTGCTTCCTCTCTCTCTACTTTTGCCTACACAGAATCTACTCTCAACCCAGGGGGAGGTAGCGGCAAAAGTAGGTGTAAAATTAGGTAGGAGGCTATTGCAGTAACCCTGTAGGAGGTGAGAATAGCTCATTCAGTCTGCTTCCCCCATATTGGCCTCTGTGCTGTTTTTGTTCAACCTAGACATGCTGTCGCTTCTCCCTAATGTCACCTTCTCAGCAAGGCTTTTCTTGAGTGCCCTATTAAATACTCAAACATGCTGTCCATCCTCCTACTCAGAATTTCCAAAACCCTCACCCTGATTTTTCTTTTCTCTGTAACATAATTATGCTTTCTAATATGCTGTATCATTTATATACTTTTTAGGTCTATTTGCTCCTCTTCCAGAATATAGGCACCACAAAAGCAGAGATTTCTTTTGTCATGTTTTTTTCATTGCTATCTCTCCAATCCCTAGAAGAATATCTGGCACATAAGAGACACTCTCCAAATATTTATTGGATGCTGAGTGAATTTTTCTAGACAGCAATAGATAATCAGAAAGTTGATGATCCTATCAGTTCTAAGAATTTTTAGGCCACTATTACCTGATAGAGAAGTTGCATCAAAATTCTATGGGACAAAATTTCCAAGAGTGTATTTGGTGGAAAATTAATCTCTCAGTATGGAAAGAGAAGGGCTTCTTGCTAGAAAAGTTTATGAAATATGGTATACTATATCTGCCCCTTGGAGATTCAAAACTGTGTCAGTATATTATATTCTTTGAGATATCCTGTTGTAAATAAACCTGTTGACCTTTAAGCCAGAATGTCCCAAATTTATTTTATGTACCCTTTTCTTTTTCATGAAGCAACTATTAGCATCCTATGTAATTATTGTTCTGAAGCTTACACTTTGGGAAACATTGCTCTAGGCCATTTATTTAAAAGTAATAATACTCCAAGTGGGATGTAATCCAGAAATGCAGTCAATCAATCCAATACACTGTGGTAGGCTGAATTATCTGCCCCAGGGGAGGGGATAGGGAAACAAACATGTTCTTAATCTTAATCCATTCCTATGGGTGTGAACCCATTGAAAATGGGAACTTTTAAAGATTTTTTTTTAGTTAAGTTGTGGCCAATTGAATGAGGTTGGGCCTTAATCCTATTATTGGAAATTTTATGAAGAGAAAGTTACATGGAGGAGCAGAAGTTGGAAGTCACTGGAACCTGGAAGAGAAAGGAGAAGGTGATCACCATGTGACGGGAAAGCCAAGAAACTCCAGGAATTGACAACCAGGCAGTATACTACCAACCCCAGGAGGAAACTAGCCTTCTAGCCTCTGAAACCATTAGACATTAAATTCCTATTGTTTAGGCCAACCCTTTGTGTAATATTTGTCATAGCAGCTGGAAAACTAAGACATATGCCATGTTATGATAATAAAAGATAAAAACCATATATTTATCTCTATAGATGCAGGAAAAGCACTTGACAAAATTCAACACTCTATTTAAATTAAAAAAAAGAAAACCCTCAACAAACTAGAAATAGTAGGCAATTTCCTCATCCTGATAAAACCTGTAGTTTACATTTACTCAGCAGTGAAAGATGGAAGGCTTTCCCCCAAAGATCAAGAACAAGTCAAGGATGTCTGCTCTTGTCCCCACATTGAACTGAGTTTTAGCCAGGGTACTTCTAATTGCTGTATCTATCACATCATAGACTGGTAACAAACAATTTACAGAATAGCACCATTCTGTGAACAACACTTTCAGGAATACTGCCTTATGTTACCTTTTTAAATGCCAAAAAAAGCTCTGCTTGTCCTGGGGAGCTGACATACTTTTATTCTAACAGGCAATGCAAATCCTGTAACTCTTAATGGTTCCTTTCTTTATTTCTTTGGCCACCAGGAAGGTCAAAAGCAAGTTTGCAGCTCAATTTCAATAGTCATATTAATGCAGCTATGTTCTCTCTCCATCGTCTGGGTTCTTGACTCAATTTATATATTTTTTTCTCATTCTGATTTTCATCTATTTAACTTTTTTCTATTTAATGATATTTATTCTTTTAATTTGCCTTATTCTTTTAAGTTGCCTTGTCTTCTGTTGGCTTAGCCATTACATCAGTAAATATAACTATAGACAAACTGCTAACTTGGTAACTGGGTACACAGATGAAAAATCTCAGATATATATGGTAAGTTATTATGGTATGGAAGGTGCTACTTCAAGAGAGAATATTATAAATGATCAATATTTTCCCTTGAATATTTTAACCTATGGTTCTAGTCGTTATATCCATATGTACAGGTGCCTGGAATAACAATGCATATAATTATTCAAATGTACTAATAAATGTGTTTGGAGTATTTTATAAAACTAAATATGAACTTGATGTGTATTTAGCATCATGATTTCTTGGTTTTTCCCAGGACATAACTAACATTGCATCCCAGGTTCAGATAAACGCTCTCCTGAAGACATGGAACCACTGGAGTACTTATGGTGCCATACTCTGTGACATGTTGCTACCTTCAAATCCTGGATGGAAACAGAGCACCCATCTCGAGAACTGTGTAAGTGTGCTTGTGTGCCCTTGGTGGCAAGTCATGGGAGCATGACCCACTGTGAGTGGCTAGAGGGCTGGGAGAAAGTAAAGACCTAGAGGGCAGAGTAAGAAGGAGATTAACTCAACCTACTCTAAGACTTGTAAAAAACTCCAATTTACTTCTCTTTACTTTTACTTTCTCCCCTTTACCCTTCTGTTCCTTCATCTATTGATCCCCTCTGAAGTAGATTTTTTTTTACTTCCTCTTCCAAATGTACTCAAATACCATCTCTCAATTTCCCAAGAAGGGGAGTGTTCTCTTCAGGTAAATGAAATACCAGCCAAAATGCCCAATGACCATTGACTAATGGCCTTGCTGATTGCTAGTTTCTCTGATGCTATGACACTCTTAGAATCTGTTCCTTAATATCTTCGTTGATGTCTTAGTCTGATAATAAAAGCACAAAGTTCAAAATTGCATATTGGTAATTTTTTGAGTGTGGCTGCCAATTTTTAAGAGAAATGGAATGTGAACATAATAATCAAAAGCCACCCATTTTCCTGACCAAGAAGTGAGTCCCTTCTACTTTAAAGCCAACTCATACATTATTATCTTTGACCCCATATTCCATACCCCCTCCAGGATCTTCTTCATTCTCTATCCATCTTCTTTATAACGCTTCCACTTTTTCCCTGACCCACAGTTTTAAATCATTAGTGGACATGGAATTTGTATTTTAAGACTTAAATGGGCAAAAATGTATAGATTTTTTCCTACAACTAAAATGAGCTCAAACCTGGACCTCTATTCAGCCTAATAGGAGAAAAACCTGCTCTAACTCAAGTAAATTCAGTCACTTGATGGGTCTCAAATTCTTCTGGTTAAATAGTCAAAGAATTCCCTCCCTGCCCCGTCTTCTTTTCTCCAGAGTGTAATCTTATTTGGGGTGGAAGATGGGGTACATAACTGCCATCCAATAGGCAGGCAGAGGCATCTGGCCCAACATGGCCAGCATTTATCCCTGCCTCCTACTTGGATTTTTCCTCACTGCTCAGTCCCTTTGGACTTATTTAAAGCTTTAGTCAAGGCTTTATATTTTGAATTTGTTTCCAGAATTCTGCATGTTGTACCATTGCCTCAGTTACAAAGGATGACCCTACCGCTCTTAACACCACCAGCCGAGTTCCTCCCTTTCTCTCTTGTGTCTTTACTATTTGTGCTCCATCCCTTTCTGCCATCCTTTTTATAAAAACATCAAAAAGCATTATTGTTACAAAAACAGGATATGTGAATTGTAGAAAGCTAGAAAACATGAATATGCAAATATAAGGAAATTAAAATTGCGTATTTCTACCACTCAGAAATTACCACTAACTGGTTATTTTCTATCCTTCCAGATCTTTTTCTATGCAAATATAGGACAATTTTTTTTTTACGAAAATAAGTTCATCCTATGCATTCCATTTTGCAGCTTGTTTTTTTTTTCAGTTAACAATAACCCCTTATGCAAGTAAATAAACTTTCATCTTACTTAATGTGCACTCCTTGTTCAAATTTCCCCAATTGTTCCAAAAATGTTCTTTATCATTGGCTTGTTCAAACCGGGATTCAATTCTGGAACCACACATTGCATCTTGTTATGTCCCTTCAGTTCCTTTTAATTTTGCAAAGTCCTGCTTTTCCCCCATGACACTGATGGTGAAGGAGCCAGACCAGTGTCCCTGCGTAATTTCTCATCTTCTGGATTTGTCTAATTGCTTTGTCATTATGTCATCAGCTGAGTCTAGCCCCTGCATTTCCTATAAACTAGATGTCAGCTCTAAAGTCTTAACATTAAATGTTTTTTATTAAAGTGTATTGAGTGATGAAGTTTACTCAATTTTGCATCAAAACAGAAGACTCATAAAATACGTGTGCTCTACCATTAGTGATGCTAAAATTACTGGATGTGGGTGGTGAGGGTCTGATCCTTCCATTGTTAGAGTTATCATTTTCCCTTAAGACTAGAAGATAGTGGGTGTGGTATTATTTTGGTACTATGCAAATGTTCAGTTTTCCCACCAACCATGTACCTATTGATTTTAATACCAAGTCATTATCCTTGCATTGATACATTCAATAGAGGTTGCAGAATGATGGTTTTCTAATTCAGTCATTCTTTCTGTACTACAGATTCACATTCTTTTGTGAAGAAGAGCTTTGCTCACCAACTGGGGCTATTTGGCTACCCTGAAATATAATTTCTACTTTAAAGGTAGGATAAATGCTTAATTTTCCCCTTTAGTTTCCAATTTTCAAAGTAAGAAGAGGATTAATACCCACTTCAAATGGTACACCTCTATTATTTTCCTTTGTGCATTGCCTTCCAGTGTATTGTCAGTCTTCCCTCTTCTCCTTCCACCCACGTCTTCTAGTCAAGTCAAGGTTTTACTACATTTCACATTATCCCACTTGCATGTTGTCCTTGTTCTTCCTTACACCTATAATATTCCCACCAAGATCCAGCCTCTTCTTGAAGACTTACCTTGAGGCAGCCTCCTTCATAAAAACGTTGGCTAATTCCCTATTCATCTCTCCCCAACTGCAACCAGAAGTGACCTTTCTCTTCTTTGAATTTTTATTACACTTTGCTTGTGGATACACTGGTTTTACCTTGTTTATAATTACTTGAATATTTGTCCTAATTCCCTTATAGGTCTCTAAACTGAGAATAGACGTGGGAATTAACAGTTATTGAGTGTCTTGTACGTACTAAGGGCTTTACATATATTATCTGATTAACTGTCACAATAACTAGGCTCTTTAGTAGGATGTAACATTTCAGTTTTACAAGTGAGGAAGTTGAGGCTTTCTAATTTACACAGTGAAAAAATGATGGTGATGAAATTCAAATCTGGATCAGATTTGCAATCCATGCTTTTCTCACCACCACATAAGACTTTCTTGTTTTTGTTTTTGTTTTTGTTTTGATGTTTGTTTGTTTTTTTCTCTATATTCTTCACAATATCTAACATAGGACTATGTAGCTAATAAGCACTTAGTAAGTAACCAATGAATGAATGATGCTTCTGGTTATAAAGGCTATCCTATGAGGCAGTAGGTGGTACACAAAGAAGGATAAATTTATTTTTAATTAGAACCCACCTGGTATCCTGAAACCACACACACGCAAAAAATGAGATTAAAAGCTATAATTATCTGTGTGCTGAATAAAAATCAAAGATGGTGTCCCTATACTCTAATTAACATCCTTCATCCTTCAGAATGGCGTATAAGAATATGAGAACTTAGAAACTATCCATTGAAATATAAGCTACTACCAACTTAAGATAAAAACTGAGTGAGTGTAGCCAGGAGACATTCACCTTATATTTTCATGTTTTCTCTCAACCCGCCATTTTTAGTGGAATTAAGATAAGTGTTAACTGTATGGGAAGGGGAATGTTACATATACACAAATAACACACAGACTCTCCTTGGAGTCCTTGAAGACACTCAAACTTTTCAACCTCCTTGATAATTTTTAGTCTTGGAATAGATTTACCATACAAAACAATCCTGACTAGTTTAACACCATTGGTGACTAATAATGTGCAACATCTCAAACCTGCCTCCTCTGATACAGAGAATGAAATGTTTCCACAACTGAGCTCAAAGGTAACAGTGGTGGAGCACTAAACGGCTTTCTAAAATTTTTAGACTTGAAAGATGTTGTGTCTTGGCTTAATGGATTAGTCCACAAGAACCCTGCATATTCTCTGGCTGCTTAGGGAATACATGCCAACGTGTCTTCCCGCCAGGCAACCCTCCAGCTTGGGTGCCCTGCAGATCAGCTGTTGGGCGTGACAGTTGTTTGACAAGATGGGGAAGGATGTCCAGAGGTGATTATGGATGAATGCTAGGCCAAACTTGTCATTAGTTTCCTTTTATAGACTTGAGAGTTAACCACAAGCAGTTGCATGCTTTGATAAAAGGGGATCCCAGAAATGGAAATAAATGCAATATCTGGCATATATTTTAGACTCATTTCTTTGGACAATGAATGTACACAATTGTCTTTCATGGGATAGTAATGTCTTGCAGGTATTTTTAAAGGACATATATTTTATCTAATGTTATGATATAAAGTATGCCATTTGTAGATAAAACAAATAGCATCTGACTATGGTTTTTTCATTGTTGCTGACCTGTAAACTAGAAAAATCTGCTTCATTTTTTAAAGCTTAATTTTCCCACTTATAAGATCAGCAATGATAAAAATCATCTTTCTATTTCCTACATTAACAGGAAAATTGTTGCATAGATAATATAAAATACCACTTCGTTTATGGCTTTCATTGTTTGAGGCCTCACTCTATGAAGAGTACAAGACCTTATAGGGTACATTCTTAGGAACCAAATTTAAAAAGCTCACTTATCTTCCTGAGCTAATTTCTCCTTTGCTCTAATTTTCTTTTCTAGCTCTTTCAACTTGTTATATTGTATACATTAATATAAGCTACTATCCAAAATCCTTTAGAAATAAAATGAGGATATAAATAATCAAATTTTCATGAATTAATATAATCATTAATTGGGTTATCTTACACATATATTGGGAAATCATGGGGACGATGAGACAAGAAAACACTAGAAAATCCTCGTGCATTGCTTAGGAACACCATAAACATTAAAATGCATAAATCACCTATGATAAATAAGGCTTTCTATAACATTTGGGAGAAATTTTTAAATGAAAAAAGTTTTGTGAATGGGAATTAAATATATTAATACCCTCACATATTATACATTATGTACCAAACACTGCTCTGATCACTTTACATGAATTGATTGAGGTAATCCTTTCAGAGGTTCACTGATATATGTTCTATTATTACCATCATCTCTGTTTTACAAATAAGGAAACTGAGGGTCAGAGTGGCTAAGTACCTTGCCTGAAGTCACACTGATAGAAAGTGGCAGCCAGGATTTGAAGCCAGGCAGACTGGCAAGGGGTCCATCATACTATTATGCTATGCGGTATCACCTCTCAAAGTAGAGAAGCCAGTCGTAGATAACTGTGTGACTCTCAACCAATAGCATCATCTCGAGAAGGGGATGGGAAGATTCAAAAAATATTCTGATGTCTGGGCCTCCTCGTACATCATCATCTATATTTTCTAAAAGACCCCAGATGATTCTATTCTTGCAGCCTAAATTAAGGACCACTGAAATAGATGACTATTTCAGTTCATAAACTAAAAAGCAGCAAGCTCTTTTAGAGGGATATTCCAAGGAGGCTTTGCAAAATCTTTAGAATATAGAAATGATTAAAATGAGGGCGGTGTTTTAGTGTGAAAACAGTGATGAAAATAATAAAACATGACACAAAAGAAATCAGGCCATATACAGCTGCCACTCTCCTATCAACAAAAGACACCAGATTTCCCAAGTAGGAAGTTATCATCTATATTCAAGAGAATGCATATATATAAGTTCAGAGGTGAATGAAGACAGACAGACCCAAACTTCTTTTATAGCTTCTGTAGGTTATAGTTTCCATTAGTAGAAATGGAAAGATACACCATTACAACAGCCATGCACTAATCTAAAAGTATAGCTGTATCTTCCACTTTTACTACATGAAAAAGAATGTTCTTTTTAACCTATTTTTTTGGTTAAGACTGTGCGAAATAGCCTTAACCATTTTAATTTGTGATAGAAGATCACAGAGATTGAAGGCACTGAGCTTAATTTATTCTGTTCTCACAAACAATACTTAAGGGAAGAGAGGACAAGAGAGTATGGGAGCAAGAAAGAGAAAGTGAGAGAGGCTGAATAAAGTATTACCAGATAATAAATTAAAACTGACATGGATATTTCTCCTGAGTTATTGAATCAGAATGGAGACTTATAATGCAGTGCCTTTTAATTTCAACACCCCAACCCTCTCAATTCTTTTGGTTCCTGGAGTTTTCCAAATGCACAAAGGATTTAAAACATTACAGGAACCACACATGTGAATGATTCACTGAGCTCCTTTTTGTGTATTTTGTTCAGCTCTACACTGCTACATGCAAAAGTGGTTAATACCTAATTCCTGAGAGAGTTAAAAAAAAAGGTTGTCCTTTGTTGAATAATTGGTTAGATGCCTCAAATCCTTTGTGGCATGAAGAGGCCTACAGAATGAAATTAAAATTATATGTCCTCAAAGGCTACTCGTGCTTTTCCTGCCTTAACATAAAACTGATTTGCTTAACTGGTGATTCAATAAACTGGCAGTTCTTTGTATTTCAATGAGGGGTTCATAACTTTAGGGGTAAGTTGCTATTTGTGGCCAGAAAACCACTCACCTAATTTTATCATGACCACCATGAGATGAGTAGCCCTTCACTCTTATGTGGCTTATTTTCCTTCTTTCTCTTTGGCTTTTGCAGTTTTATAGAACATTTATCAATTTGAAACTATGAAATAGCTCCTTGAGAATTCAGATTACTAACCCCTTATAAATTTCAATAAGGAAAATTGGCAAAGCTCTCTAGAATCCTTAATGGACTTGCATTTGTGAGGTATTATACTAAGTTGTTTGATGTTGAGGGGAAAATCCACCAAACAATAAAATGATGATTAAAAAAATCTAGAATTATAATTAGGGTAGCTACTAGGTTAACATTTCTCTTATAGGACCTAGTTCAAATAGGCAAGCTAAATAAATAAATAATCTAGGTAAGATTATATATAGTGAAAATAGTATTTAAAATAAATATTTTCTGGCTTTTTCACATCATCTGCTGACTTATAGGAGAGAGCCATTACCTGGAAAAAAGTCAAGAGGACTCAGCTGACTCTCTTGAATTGCACCCTGCAGTGTCTGAGTTTGCCAGTGGCCTCTTCTCCTCCATGGGGCTGGCAAGGCAACTGTACATGGAGTCAGTTTTGCAGAACCAATTCTGAAGGGCTCTAGCATCTCAATTTTGAGGGGCCATTTCAGTACACTGCCCCTTCAACATTAAGCTACAGCTGCCTATCGTAATCCAGCTTTACCAGCCATTAATACACTGATTCATTGATCTCTTTTTCATCATTTGTGTCTACTTTCTACCAGTTAAAACTCAGAAAAGAGAAGTGTGATTCACTGACACCCCTAACTTTTAAAAATCACCTGTTAGTTGAAGAAGTTGCTTCTCCTCCCTAAATTTTCAGATATAAAATGAGGAGATTAATCAATGCTAAAGTCCCTGATACTTATTTCCTTCCCAACTTTCCAAGGTAATATATTTTTTAAAACCAAATTCAATTGCTCATAAACAAAAATAGCCAAATGTGCATTTATTTTAAAACCCTATAATTGTATCCAGCTATTCACCAGAGATTTGTACAGATTAGTGAGGCTTTTTATATAGGAATTAAAAATACAAAATAAATTATCAGGTATATTACTTTTCTGTGTTCATATAAGATACTAGATCAAGTACCTTTGTTCCCACTAAAAGAATTATTTTCTTACCCATTTGGGATACTGTTTTCTTCTGGAAAATCTAAAAAGGAAAAAAAAAAGCTATGAAAGGATATATGGACTCAACATGTAGTCCATGAAATAAATACCCAACAGCCTGTCATTTCCAGAAGCCAAATGTCACAAACTCAAATATCTAGATTGCAAACTATTTCCATGACATATTTTTGCCTAAGAGGGAAAGGATGGAAAAGAGAAAAGAGTTAATATCTTTTGAACATCTGGATGTGCTAAATATTATGTTTGAAACATTCATAAAGCTGCATAATTTAATCCTTGCAATAGTTTTGTGATGTAGCTATTTTTATTCCCATTTTATAGAGAAGTCAATCGAAGTTCAGAGAGATTGAATCACTTGTTCAGGAACGCAGTTAGTAAGAGTGAGAGTTTGAACCCCTACCTGATGACCCCAGAACGTGTGTCTTTTCCAAACCATTCCTACATGCTGCCATGAGCTACAATGGGTGGTGGCAATGGAAAGATTTTGAAGCTATCCATAGCACAATATGATGACAGGGTGGTTTTTCACTTCTGACAGGATAAGCTCCTTTATACTCCCATCATCTGTGCTCTTTTTCAAAGACCATCTATTCAGTCATAAGCCCCACATCCTCAGGAAACAAGTGTTCCATCATCATTAAGTGATGATGTTTCCTTAAATGTTAGATGGAATGAGGTCACACATCAGGCTCAGGGCGACTGGTCTTTGTTTAATGTTTGATAATGCATTGTCTTAAGGTCAAATGGGATTATTACCAGTGCTCTAGTGAAGCATAAAAGGCAAATGGAAAAGTGACAAAAAGCAGAGTCAGGTCAGAACTCCAAAAAGAATAAAGAATGAATTTGATGTAGAAAAGGCAAAAACCTGGGGGCAAAAAAAAAAGCAATAATAGAAATGTATTTTACAAGTGTCATTAAAGTTTAAAAAATAAATTTTGGTTATGGAAGTCAAATGAATGTAATAAAGAAAATTCTTTGTTATATAGAGAGAAATCCTTTGTTATATAGAGAGGAAAACTAGTAACAGATGATCTTGAAAACACGGAGACTTCAAATAAGTTTACTCCTCCATGTTTCAAATAATTTTAATCCTCTGTGCTATTTTAATTCTTATTTAAAAAAACAAAAGGTATATAGAAAAGTAGATGCCTCATACCTATGTATACGTAAGTATACATCTCAAAGAGAGCACATAACAGTGAGTAACTATTACTGCCAAAAGTGAGCTTGTTGCCTGACACACACACAAGTCAATGCCATGACATCAGGATTTTGACAAGAGAAAGAGTTTATTGCGTAGTCAGCCAGCAAGGAGAACAGAGGATCAGCTCTCCCCAGACAAAACGGATCCTGGATTTTATACCATCTGGGGAAGGCGGGCTAAAGGGAGTGGCTAAGGATGGGGTGAGATGATGTGGCTAATCCCGTTGGAGGCAGGCAGGCTAAAGGGCGGGTTTAGCAGAGTGTGTTCTGTTGCAAGTCATGCTTGGTCTTAAAATGGAGGCTTAGCACGCTCAGTGACCAGAACCAGCCAGAGCCAGCCTTAGCAGGTGGTGCAAAGGCAAAAGAAAGAGTAACTTTTCTTTCAGTGAAGTGAGCTTCTTCTGAATAAACATGAGGCAGTGGGGCTTAAACAAAAGAAGTGGAAATTTTTTCAAACCAGTAGGAGAGAGGCTACTTCAGTGGAAAAAGGGGTTGGTAAGTGGCAGTTTCACTAACACCCAGATCAAGAAATGGTACATTTCCAGCACCCTGGAAATCTCCCTCATGACGCTGCCAGTTGCTACACACTTATCCCCAAAAGCAACTACCCTGATTTTTAACACACAGAGGTTTTGCCTCTTTTTGAACTTCATATAAATGAAATCATACAATGCGTATGCATTTGTGTCTGACTTCTTTTGCTAGACATTACATTTATGAGAGTCATCCATATGGTTTGTTCATACTCATTGTTCAACAGTATTTCACTGAATTAAAAAACACAGTTTATTTATCCATTCTACTGTTTATAGACCTTTTTATTGTTTCCAGTTTTTACTATTATAATTGCTTAAGAATATGAATATTCTTGGAGATGACTTTCTTTTGTTCACGTACCTGTTACATATATGCTGAGGAGTGAAATTGTTGAGTCATTGTCTGGGCATTTGTTCCATTATAATAGATGTTGTCAAAGGTTTTCCAGTTTGCATTCCTATTAGTAATGTATGAGAGTTCCGGTTGCTCCACATCATTTCTAAATTTAGTATTATTAAGCTTTTTAATTTTAGCTATTCTGGAGTGTTTGGGGTGGTATCTTATTGTGGCTTTAATTTGCATTTTTCCTGATGACAAATGAGGTTGAGAACATTTTCATATGCTTACTGGCAATTCCAATACACTTTTCCATGAAGTGCCTGTTTTAGATTCCCAGTTGCTAAACAAATATCATACAATGGGTCAGCTTAATAAATTTATTGGAATTTATTGGCTCATGGTGTCAAAGGCTAGAAAGCTTGCTTCCTTCCAGGGTGAGTACCTTCCACTGGTTGGCAATCTTTGGAGCTCCTTGGCTTTTCTGTCACATGGCAAAGCACATGGTGGTGTCTTCTCCATTCCCATCAAGGATCTGTTGACTTCCAGCTTCTGGCAGCTCCCTGAGGCTTCTCTTTTTGTGTCTAATTTCCTTTGCTTATAAGGACTTCAACCATATTAGATTAAGGCCCACCCTCTTTCAGCTGGGGCACATCTTAACTAATAACATCTTCGAAGGTCCCATTTACAAATGAGTTCACACCCACAGGACCAGTGACTGGGATCTTTTGTAGGGGTCATGATTCAATCCCCAGCAGTGCCCATTCAAGCCTTTTACAATGTTTTTCTACTATGTTTTCTTTCTTGTTCTTACTGATATGTTGGAAATGTTTGTTTGTTTGTATTCTGGCTATGAGTACTATGTATTATAAATATCTTGCTTTTTACTTTCTTATATTATATTTTTACCATCAGAAGTTTTAATATACTATACTTTATCAATATTTATGATTAGTGTTTTCTGTATCCTGCTCAAAAAGTCTTTCCCTACATCAAGTTCATACAGACATTTTCCCCAGGTTATCTCCGTAAATTTTATTGTTTTACCTTTCACATTGAGATCTGCAAACCTCTTCAAAATGATTTTTTTAAATCAAAATGATTTTTGGGTATAGTGAGATTCCTTTGTCTTTTTAAAAATATCAATTCTGATCAATTATCCAGAGCAAGAAATAGAAAGGACACCACACTAAAATGAGGAAGACAATTAAACTTTAAAGCAAGTTTTAAAATATGATGTGTATTTGGATTAATTGGACTTGAAGAAGATATCCTTATTTACATAACATATTGGCAGCTGTCACTACACTGTCAGCAGCTTTATTCTGACAGGAGAGAAATAGAGTAACTACTTTTGGGCAAGAGAATACAAGAGCCCTAGTTATTTATCATGTTGAGGGAGTAGGCAAATTCCTATTCAATATGAGTTCAGGGACTTTAGCAAGGGTTTTGGAGTCAAAAAGAACTGGGTTCATAACTCAGCTCTGCCACTTACCAGCTATCACTGCTGCAGTTATTTAACTCAATTTCCCTCTGATTTCTCATCTATAAAATGTTGCCTACCTCATGGGGTTGAGTGAGGATGCAATTAGCTATCATTTCTGTTTTTTTTTCATCATTTGACTCCAACACTTAAAAACAGTATATCTCACATAGTAGGGTCTTAGGAAATACTGAGTTCCTATCTGTCTTATACTATCATTATTAGTTACTGACACTCTAATTAGAATAAGTTTAGAAACTTCATTCAGGGAAAAGAGATCATGAGGTAACTGGGAAACCAGGAAAATCAATGACTATCTACTTTCACAATTTTGTCAAAGCAAAATTAGATGATATAGCTTAATGTTAATATCCCAGAAGAAAATAGAACATCATTTTGTAATGTCCTTGAAGGACCAAAAATTAATTAGTATGCCTTTATAAGCCCAAATAGTGCTTGAAAGACCAATATAATTCCCTTTCCTGATTTATGGCAAAGTAGTGCTGATAAGGGGAGAACTGCACATTTACTCTCTAAACATTGGTAAGGACTTTAATTTTGTCCCAGTTAACGTTCCTGGATATATACTAGATCCTTGCTCTTCTAAGTGTGAGTGGGCCTTAGCCCACCTGAGAGCTTGTTAGAAACGCAGAATCTCAGACCCTTCCCCAGATCTATTGAATCAGAACCTGCATTTTTATCCCCAGGTGATACTTACGCACATTAATGATTGAGAAGCACTGAACCAGATTATTACAGTATTTAGTGATCTGATAACATTTTTCAAATGAAGCTAAGAATCGGAGCAAGGAGAGGAAAAGGAGTCAAACTGTAGAAATGCAACCATTGTATGATTAGGTTCCATTTATTTGTTAGCAAAGTCATTTTGACAGCATATCCCAGAACTGGGCAAAGCATGAAAGCATGTTCTCAGCCTGGGTTATTTATCTTTCCATCTATCCCCACCCACCCCCACCCCAACCCCCACCCTCACCCCCCCCTTTTTTTTGGCTCTTTGCATCACAGCCTCAGATAAAAATCATAATAATTGGCTCTTACCATTACTTTTGATTTCTATCTTAGCTCAAAGAGGACTGCAGACAAGCTGAAGGAAGAAGAAAGTAGAGGAAAGGGGTCTCAAAAAAATTGCAGCTGACATGCTGCCTTAAACTCTCATTGATTCACTGATTCAACTACAAACCATTCTCTTTTTCCACCACTGACTTAGAGTTCAAGCCCTCTATCCATAGCTTCTGTGTCTTCCCTTTGAAGAGAAAAGCAGCATGAATAGATTGGGTTACAGAGTTTCTAACAAGTGTTTTTTCTCAGTCAGTTTGTGATGGTAAATTCTGGTGAGTTAAATATATTAGTTGATGAACCCAAAAGTTTTTTATCACTACATGGTTAGTTCCATTCTGTTATGTGGGTACTCCAAAGACTTATGGTCTATAATTAACTGTCTTCATCAGAGGATGCTTATAAAATAATGATAATAGGAACAATCACTAATATGTATGCATTGATTATTATATGCCAGGCATAGTGCTAAGTGTCTTAGATACATTCCCACATTTAGTTTTCTCAATAATGTAACTGAGTATAGAGAGAACTCCTATTAAGAGTATTTGTTAACTGAGTCACAGTGGTGAAGAGGAAAGTAAAAGTCACTATATCACAAAATATTCACTAATAATTTGCCCACTTATAGAATGACTTCTGACTCAAACTAACATCACTTCCACTTAATGTTAGCATCTATCTCACTGTGAGAGCCAAGGTTTTTGCCCATCGGTTTCTTGTTAATTATATCAAACATCCAGTAACACTGTGAAAACCAATGGAAAAGCACAATTGTCAGTCTTGGAAAAAATGCAGATTTCATGAAGTTGATTTAAAAATTTGGAAACCCATTCATATCACAAGCAAAGACATTGATAAATGAAGATCTAGCAGAATTTAGAGTAGCTAACAACTGGAGAATAGAAAATCAACAAACTATTGACAAGGACAGTTCTTCAAAGAAGAGTGATTTAAATATCAAAGATCATGATCCTGGAGAACCTAAGATGGCGGCTAGGTGAGACAGGGCAAAATAACACCTCCATGAAAAATACTAGATAAAAACCAGAAGGTGACCCAGAATACCGGTTTCAGCGATGCACCAGCTGGACAAGGTCTGCTATAACCACAGGGGCCGTATACTTGGCGAATATGGGAGTCTGCATTCTGAAACAAGTGAGTAAGCCAGCTGAAAGACCCACAGCCATGCTGCAGTGTGGGGAAGCCAGGGGTTGGCATTTGGAGATGGACTGGTTCTTTAAAAAAAAAAAAAAAAGGGAAAAACCCAGGAGCGGCTGCATTTGCGATGGTGAAAAGCGACGGTGAAAACTGCACAGTGGAAGCAAGGCAGAAGCAGTCTGAGCTGGCGTCTCGGTGTCTGGCGTGGAGGATAGCCTGCTGCAGATTCCCTCAAGGCCAGGGGAGTGGAGGGAAGAGCCAGAAGGAGAAAGAAACCCAGCTGCTTGCAGCCACTCCCCAGTGGGCTGGAGACATTCCTGCCCGGGGCCGTGCCCACAGCTCAGAGCAGCACCAGTATCAGGGGAGGGGGGTCAGGGTATGCTGGAGTTCTGTGTATGGGGTTTGTATTGTTTTTGCAACTGTTCCTATAACTTCAAATTTATTTCAAAATAAAATAAAATTTAAAAAAAAGAAAAAAAAAGTTGGTTCTTTGAGAGGATAAATAAAATTGTCAGCCCCTTAGCTAGACTGGCAAAGAAAAAAAGAGAGAGGATGCAAATAAAATCAGAAACAAAGGTGAGGGGCATTACTACTGACCCCACAGGAATACAAGGATCATAAGAGGATATTATGAACAACTGTACGCCAACAAATTAGACAACTTAGGTGAAATGGACAAATTCCTATAAAGGCATAAATGACCAACACAGACTGTAGAAGATATAGAAGATCTCAACAGACAAGTAAAAAAGTAAAGAGATTAAATCAGTCATCAAAAACTTCCCAACAAAGAAAAGCCCAGGACTAGGATTCACCAGGTGCACTCTACCAATCTTTCCAAGAAGAATACCAACCCTCCTCAAACTCTTCCAAAAATTGAGGAGGAGGTAACCCTACCTAACTCATTCTATGAAGTCAGCATCACCCTAATATTAAAGCCAGATAAAGACACTACAAGAAAAGAAAATTACAGACCAAGTTTTCTAATGAACATAGATGCAAAAATCCTCAAAAAGTACTTGCAGAGTGAATCCAGCAGCATATTAAAAGAATTATATACCACGACCAAGTGGTATGCAAAGCTGGTTCAACACAAGAAAATCAATTAATGTAATACACCACATCAATAAAACAAAGCAGAAGAACCACATGATCACTGTGATCAATGCAGAAAAGACATTTGACAAAATTCAACATCCTTTCTTGATGAAAACAATTCAAAAGATAGGAATAGAAGGGAATTTTCTCAATGTGATAAAGGCAATATATAAAAACTCACACTAACATTGTACTCAATGGGGAAAGATTGAAAGCTTTCCCTCTAAGAATTGGAACAAGACAAGGATGTCCCCTGTCACCATTGTTATTCAACATTGTGCTAGAAGTTCTAGTTAGAGCACATCTCTTTGCCTGTGTTCATGTCCCCACTATATGGAAAGACCTACTCATTTTTTAAGCCCACCTTCTCAGTGAAGCCTTCACCAGGCAGAATTAATAACCCCTTCCTCCATTCTTCTATTGTCTTCTGTTGGCTCTACTGTGGTACTTAACATATTATATTACACTAGAATTATTTGCTTCTTGGCAAGTCTTTTTACTATTTTGAGAACCTCTTCAGAGCAAAAACTATGTCTTATTTTTCACAACATTTCCAATATCTAGAGCAGGGCCTAGCATTTGGTAGCCAATTAACATATATTTCCAAGAAGAAAAGAGAGGGTTGATAGGAGATTTCATTGAAGAAATACACTTAAGAGATAGATAATGTCAAGGTATATGGGCCAAAAATTATATTCTATGATGAAAGTCTAATAAGCTAAATATGTTAGCACAAAACTTCATAAAAAGAGTGGAAACAACCCAAGTGTCCATCAACAGATGAATGGATAAACAAAATGCAATATATGCATATAATGGAATATTATTTGGCTATAAAAAGGAATGAACTTCTAGTACCTGCTGCAACATGAATGAAGCTTGAAAGCATTATGCTAAGTGAAAGAAGGCAGACACAGAAGGACAAATATTTTATTACTCCACTTATATGAAATATCCAGATGGACAAATTTATGGAGATGGAAACTTATAGAGGTTACCAGGGGCCAGAGGAATGGGGAATGGGGACTTATTGCTTAATGGGTACAGAGTTTCTGTTTGGAGTGATGAAAAAGTCTTGGTGATGGTAGTACAACACTGTAAAAGTAACTAATGCCACTGAATTGTACACTTAAATATCATTAAAATGGCAAATTTAATGTTTATCTAAATTTTGGCACATTAAATTTTCTTTTAAATACTCGGAAAAAAAAAAAAAAAGATCATGATCCTGCTTCAAAAGCCAAATCTGAAGGCATATAGAAAAGTATATATATTATGCTGTCATGTAATTTTATCCCAAAAATATTATGCCAAAACATAATACCTAATTCATTCTTTATTCATGCTAAGAAATAGTGTATCTTTGCAATGCTAACTCTGAATTAAAATAAATTCATTTTCATGTACTTTTGTTTGAATTTTTAAGGATGAATTTCTAAACTTTTAGAATTTCCTATGAAATTTGTATTCTATTTGGAGTGGATTCATTTTTAAGTGGCTTTTTGTTTCAGTACCATTTCTCCTCAGGTAAGAAGGCTCTCCTGTTTTATTATCATCCCATTTTATGTATGAGAATTCTGGGTCTTGGATGGCTATGTAAGTTGACCACGATCAAGCCAGGCATCAGCCAAGAGCCGTAAGATCCAGTCTTAGCCCTAGGCTGTATTACTACCTAAGTTAGTATTCTAAAACTTATTCTGATAATAAGAATTTGACCAATGGAGACAAGATGGAAGAGGAACTTATGACTTCTAAAATTATTGAAAGTAATATAATGCTATGTGTTGTAGAATAGAACCTGTTGAATTTATTATTTGCGGATTGAAGTGTCTCTTTCTCTTTTAGAAATGGAATGTAAGTGGCACTGAAAGAAAAAGTGTTTTCTAAATGAATAATACTCAGTGGATCACTTACTACAAAGCAAATTTGAAAAATAAGAGGACATCTGGAACCATAAAACCATGTTATCCAAGCCCAATGCTACACTCTGCTCAAGTTTATGGACTATGAGTATGTGATTGATTGCATGTCCAAATTGAAACAAATGGTCCAGTGCCTGTGGGAACTTTGATATAAACTTCCATTTACAGGCATACCTGTGAGTCCCAGATTTTACAGGACTGTATATGCTAATTGCAGCAATGACAAGTTCCCTTATGAC
This sequence comes from Choloepus didactylus, assembly GCF_015220235.1. Taxonomy (NCBI): domain Eukaryota; kingdom Metazoa; phylum Chordata; class Mammalia; order Pilosa; family Megalonychidae; genus Choloepus; species Choloepus didactylus. The sequence goes on along the minus strand of NC_051309.1, from coordinate 130,835,418 downwards.
ATAAACTGCTGTGGTAAATGGGGTATCACCTCTTTTAATTCCAGTTCCTAAAATACATAGCTTAACCCAACCCTCCTTATTATATATTTGAGGGAAGATAATCTTCCTTGACTTGTTAATTGGATCAGTGTAATATTTTTGGGAGGTGATGGGACAGGACTATTTTTTATGGCCCATTATTCAAACTTCCAGTGGCACAAATTAAAAGTAATTTTGTTAGAAATGCAAACAAAACAAAGAAATTTTACTTGTGAGAAAGACTGGGGTGAATGTGAGAAGTTAGTTGCTGGCCAATATTAATCTCAACTTGAGAGTCAACTACAGAAAGTCAAATCCCTTCTTAGGAAAAACCAGCATTATCAAAGAAATTTGAAGACAGAAAATAAAATGTTTTGTAATCAAAATGCATTAGTCAGGATTAGTGGGTGAAAATTGGGCCTTATGATTCATCACTGATGAGACATATCTAAGCTAATGTGACTCCCAAGCATATTATCCTTCTACATACATAATTTGCTTTACCTCCTTTTTTCTTACTCTATGTTAAGAGATGAAGCATGTCTGTTATTTTTGATTTCTAGAACAGAATAAAATGATTATACATAATTGGTGAAATGAGTTATATAGTGATGAATGTTTACTTGCTTATGTTCATGAAGGTGAAGTTACACTATTTAAGCTAACATTTACCTTGCACACTCACAAGGGCAGAATTATAATATTTAAACTGGGATGTCCAAGGTAAGATTGTGTAGAATGGGTGGACTGAGTTATACACACTATGTAAACACATGGTAGTTGAAGAAAAAGATTAGATAGGGCTTTTAGGAGATAATGTTTTCATCATCATCATCATTATCATCATCATCATCATCATCATCATCATCACAGACATACCACCATAGCTCCCTGGTGAATAAATAGTGGATGAATGAATGAATGAAACATTCAGTCAATGACGAAGCTAAAAAGCCCCCAGAGAAAACTGGGAAATGCTGAAAGCATATGCTCACAAGGAAGTCTTTGGATGAATGTTCACATAAGCATGGAAAAAATAGAGCAACCACTCCATCAGAATATATAGGCATGTCAACGGAAGTCTCTAAAAAGCCCTAACACTGCAGAAAACAGGCTGCAGCATCTGGCCATATCTTATCAGCTTGGGAAATCCATCTGGCTAAATCATTCCCCTCATCTTCTGAGTGAGCTCGGATAATCTTGGGATAATCTTTTCCTACGCTGAAGACTGCAGTGCTGGCCACAATCACAGCCATCTCATTCATAAGATTCAACAACGGGAATGTGTGTAGAAAGTCTCAAACTCCCATGCCAACAAAGTCCATTCCACCCTACCAGATGCTCAAATAAATTCATTCAGTTTCAGAAATGCATCACTTACGCTGAACACCATTTTGGGCAGCAGAAAGGAATTTAGAGTATGTTTATTATGTTTTCAAATAATAATAAGTTTGGGTTAAGTGCAAACAAAAACAAGACTTCAGCTGGTTACCAAGAAAGACTACTTAACAACAAAAAAATAAAGATAGTCTAAGGAGTCACAAGGACCTAGAAGTTAAATGTGAGTTTATTAGTCCTATACTGTTACGTCACATGTTACTTGAGAGTACAATATATGGAAAGATGGGAGCTAGAAAGTATTTTTTCCTCCAAATTAACACAGGTCAAATCTTAAGAGGTTTTATGCTTTTGGGGATTTTGTATTACAAAAAGAAAAATGTGAAAAAACAGGAGATTATCTCAGGAAAAGTAAGAACTGATTGAAAATATGATAAGGCTTATGATGAAACATTGAAACTGTTTATAGACAAGAAAAAAGGATAGTTCTATCTTCTGAGATGCTTAAATTCCTATTTCAGATTAATATAAAATAAATTTTTTTTTACTAATTTTAGATAGTATGGAACTCTATACCTCCTTTCTATGGAATGAATGAGATACCATTCGCAATGAGATACCACCTCACATCCACTTGGATGGCTATAATAAAAAAGACAGACAACAGCAAATGTTGTTCAGGAGGTAGAGAAATTGGAACCCTCATATATGGGTAGTGGTAAAGTAAAATGGTTGGTCACTCTGGAAAATGGTTTGGCAGTTCCTCGAAAGTTAAACACAGAGTTACCACATGGTCCAGCAATTCCACCCTTAGGAAAATACCCAGGAGAAGGCAAACATATGTCTATGCAAAAACTTGCACACGAATAGTCATAGAAACATTTTGCATAACAGCCTAAGATTGGAAACAACCCAAATGTCCATCAACTGATAAACAGATGAACAATATGTGGCATATCCATATACTGGAATATTATTCCACAATTTAAAAAATAAGTATTGTTACATGCTACTACATGGATGAACCTTGAAAACTTTATGTAAAGTGAAAGACACTAGAATGTATATTGTATAATTCCATTTATATGAAATGTCCAGAGACAGAAAGTAGATTAGTGTTTACCAGGGTCTGGGATGTGGTGGGTAATAAGGAGTAACAAAAGGGTATGGGGTTTCTTTGGAAGATGATGAAAATGTTCTGGAATTAGACAGTGATGGTGGCTGTACAACTTTGTGAATATACTAAAACCACTGAATTATATACTTTAAAAGGGTGAATTTTATGGTGTGTGAATTACATCTCAATTTAAAAAAAAACTCGTATAAATGAGTAATATTAGGAAAATAGCTATTGTGTTTTAGAAAAAATATAATTTTTAAGTTTATCTTTCATCTAAACTTCTAAAGTTAAAATATTCATTTAAAAAATAGTGCAGATTGACTGTTCCTCCTTCCTCAGAGAAGGTGAAATAAAAAGAAACAGGCTGAAATGACAAGATTAATAACACATAGTTCCTGCCTGCATGGATTTTCCCGCCCAGCAGAGTAGACAAACCTACAGACAAATAATTACATTACAATATAGTATACAGAAATAAAGAGGTGTATGCAAGGTATCATAACACAGAAGAGAGAAGGTCTACTTCTGGATGATATCATGGTTTAAGAAGCTTCAATAATAGCATAATTTGATCTGAGTCCTGATGGAAAAACACAGATTCATCAGCCACACAAGGCAAAAGCTGAGCAATTCAAGCTGGGAAAACACATACAAATGCAAAAAGTTCTAAGAAAGTAGTGATAAATATGAACTACAACCATGTGACCAGTTAAAGAAATGAAGACTGTACTGATATGAATATATATTATCATATATAAATGGTATGAATATTTGTTATGCATATGTATATATACATAAAGCAAATATCTTTGTTTTCTTCCTTACCTTATCCCCTTATCATATGACATAAGTTGTATTGTTCCTGTGGTAGTATTTAAGTTATAAGATACTAATTAAGTTGAAGAGTGACTATTACCCAAGGACTTGCACCTTATTCTGGAAAGATTTAGTGTGTTTTGGTTGTATGCAGGACAGTTGAGTATTGTTAGGCAAAAAATAGATGTTATTGTTTTTTATTTAGAGTTTATACATGGTTTAAGGTGATGTAGATAGCTTCCAAGTTGACAAGGAGTGGACTGTGGTGGTAGGTTCTGTATTAGTCAGTTTCATGGACCTGCATGTCATTCTGTTGGTCTAGAACATAAAAGCTCCTGCAGAAGAGGAGCTGATGAGGCTCAAAAGGGTTTATCCTTACAATGAAGGGTATGAGATTTGTCTGTGGGAGATGGAGAGTCAGCAAAGATTTATTCAGGGAAGTGAACTATTCAGATTTCCAACTTACATAGTTCATGTTTGCAGCAGTGAGGAGCAAGAATTGGAGGAATCCAAGACTGGAGGCAGAGCGAACCTTAGAGCAATAAATAGGCAAGAAAAGGATGAAGCACTATCAGTAGGAATAGATGCAAGGTAACCAGTTAGAGAAACAGTTAGAAAGGCCCTGTGCGCTAAGGGAAAAGGAGGACGTGAGAATGACTCATCTCTGACTCAGGCAGGGAGAGCCTCAGGGTTTGTTTGTGTTGTTTGCTTTACTAACAAATTGCATTTAAATTGTATTTGTTCCGGGTGTGGAGATGTAGTAGGCAGTCTTTGAGTTTGCAACTTGGCAAGATGTGGATTGGCGATGTGAAATTGAGATGCCATTAGAACATATCTGAAGTAATGGGATGGATGAGGTTGCCCAAGAAAAACAGAGAAAAGTAAAGTAAAAGACCAGACGCCGAGAGAAGCCTAGATTATAAACAGAACAGCACAGAGTCTGAAACATATTTCTCAATAAGTATTTGTCAAATGAATGAACAAATGAAAATGATATTTGGCCCCCAGGATACCAGGCAGGGTTAGGATATGAATATGGAATCGATAAAGAAAGATGCCACAGAATCTTCTTTTCTAGTTGTCTTTATATCACAATGAGAAACAAAGCCTATCTTGTTTGATATTTACACTTTATATATATGTAAAGTTCCCCCAGCTTCCTTTTCGGTAGGCAGAGACTTGTATAACCCATAAGTCTATGGTGCTATTAGTAAACGTAAATCATTACCTCATTCAACAAACAAATTTTCATTAGGAAACAATTTTGGGGGCCAACCATTTTATTTTGAATTGTCTGTTAAAATCCTTTTCTATTTAACTGTGTCTTGTTCTAGCTACCAGTTACGTGCAGATGGTGAGGATTTTGCTTTAACTGTTTATTCATGAATTCATTCAATAAACATATATTGAGTTCCTACTATATACAGACACTATTCTAGGAACTGAACATCCAGCCAGGAATGAAAGAGAGGACAAAGTACCTGCTCTCATAAGCTTGTATTCTGAAAGAAGATGTAAGTTTGTATTCTAGAACAAATAAATTCATAAAAGTAATTTCAAGTAGCAACAACTACTGAAAATAAAAATAAACATGTTAATGGAAGAGAGAGTGATGGAGTGGCACATTAGCTATTGTGGTCAAGGAAGTCTTCGCTGTAGGGGTGATATTGGAGCAGAGACTTGAATATTGGAGGAGATGAGCCATGGGAATATCTAGGAATATCCCAGTGAGAGTGTTGAAGGCAATGGGCTAGGAAGCTCAAGTGCTCTGTGACATGACCCAGTCTGTCTAAAGGAATAAGAAGGCTGATGTGGGTGAACTTGAATAGGGAGTGAGGAGAATAGTGGTAGAAAAAATAAACTTGGAGACTATGTTAATTGAAATAAATCAGACACAAAAGTACAAATACTGTATGATCTCACTGATAAGAAATAATTATAATATGTAAGCTCATAGACATAAAATATAGAATATAGGTTACCAGGATATAGAATGAGCCTAAAAAATGGGCAGCAGTTGCTTAATATGTGCAGAATATTTAACTAGGTTGAACTTAAACGTTTGGAAATGGATAGACGTGATGGTAGCACATTATTGTGAGAATATCTAACAGTGCTGAATGGTGTGTGAATGTGGTGGAAAGAGAAAGTTTAGAGTCATGTATGTCATCAGAAATTAAGTTGTAGGTTTTATTAAATATAAAATAGTTCTTTCATGAACTAGAGCAAATGTACAATGCTATTACAAGGAGTTAATAATAAGAGGGGTATATGGGGAAAATGTACCTATTACAAACGATGGTCTATGGTTAACAGTAATATTTTAATGTGCTTGCATCAACAGTAACAAATGTACCACACCAATATCATGGGTCAATAGTGGGGTGGGGGGTAAAGAGTAGGGGGTTTTCTTTTTTCTTTTTATTTCTTTGCTGGAGTAATGTAGTGTTCTAAAATTGATCATGAGGATGTATGCACAAACTAGTGATGATACTGTGAGCCAGTGATGGTATGCTTGGGATGGGTTGTATAATGTGTGAATATATCTCAATAAAATTGCATTAACAGTAAAGCTGTAGTGGTAGCCAAGGTCAAACTGCAAGGGTCTTGTAGGTGGTGGTAAGACATTTAGATTTTATTCTGAGTGTGATGGGAAGCCAAGATGGATAGACAGCAGGAGATTGACACGATCCAGCTTGTGAATTACATTGACTGCTGTAGGGAAAGTAAATTATAGAGGGAGACAAATTACAGAAGCAAGAGACTAGCTCTGAGACTACAACAATAATCCAGAAAAGAGATGACTATACTTGGTTAGAATGGAAGAGATAAGAATTGGTCAGATTCAGGACACATATTAAATACATAACCAACAGAGGAACCTAATGGATTGAGTGGGGGCATAAAAGGAAGAGAGGAATCAAGGCTGTTTTGGCATGGATGAATGGTGATGCTGTTCACTGGATTGAACAAGAGCGCTAAGAGAGGAGTAGTTTTGTAGGTAAAAATGAGGTATTCTATTCTAGACATGTTAAGTTACAGAACCTCTTAGATATCCAGTGGTGATACTGAGTATGTCATTGGAGTATCCAATCCAGAGTTCAGGGGAAAAGTCTTGGCTGGACACAATTTTCAGGGCTCTCAGCTCAGAGATGAGATTGCCAAGGAAATAAACATGAATAGAGAAAGGGACTAAAGACTGAATCCTGGTCAGGAAGATCTAGCAATGAAGAGAAAAAAAGGTAGCCAATGAGAAAGAAGAAAAGAAAAGGCTGTGTGGTGTCCTGGAAGCCAAGAGAGGAAAATGGAGAAGGGATAGTCTACTGCATCTAAGGCTGCTGATATGTCAAGTTAGATAAGGCTGAGAATTTTATGCTGGGTGTGGCAACATAGAGGTCATTTGTGGCCTCGATGAGATGTTTCTCTGTGGAGTGGAATGGGGAGAAAGCCTAGTTATAGTAAGTTTAAGAGAAAATACCAAGGGTGAGTAAAGCAAGTGGATTCAAATAAAAGTCCAGGCAGAGAATGAGGAAGAGAAGAAAACAAGAAACAAGTATAGAGCTCCACCATAAAGGGGAACAGAGAAATGGGCAGACTAGGGTGTGATATGGAGTGAAGGAAGAGCTTTGTTCTTTTTTTTTTTTTTAAGCTGGGCTATGCTATTCAGCATGTTTTATGAATAATCTAGTACAGAAAGAAAGAAAGAATGGGAATGCAGGAGAGAGAAGGGCTCAGCAGAGCTTTCCAGAAGTTAAGGAGGGACAGGACCTGGCACACAGAGGATTCCCCAGGTGGGAGTCAAGCTCATCCTCTCGAACAGCAGGACAGGAAAGTATGTGGGTCCACATGTAGGAAGTTCAATAGATTTGCTGGATTTTCATTTCATAGATAAGAAAAAAAAAAAGAAAGAGTAGTAAGTAACTTCTCAAGAACTAGGAAACCAAGATAGGTAATTTAATTTTTGTCTAAAAGTTAATGTGACATATGTTAAATGCTGGCCTAAATGAGACATTGCATCATTACTTAAAAATAATACCATTATATTTATAAAATAGTTCCATCTGTTAGTCTATGTAAGAATAAAAATGCCATGAAAGTTTGAATTTAGGAGGTAGTAGGTTTTACAAATTAAATAACATGAAAGGATTTATCTGGGAATCCGATGAAGGAAACTTTAAAACACAACTGGAAGATTTCCTGGGTCAGTGGACTAGCCTAACATTAAACAGGAAGACATCAACAGCAGTATTTACTTTAGGAATACATAGTCAAATCAAATAATCTCAGAGGGGTTCATTTCCTTACAAAATAAACAGAAAAGAAATGGCCTAGTAATTGTCTTCTCACTAATAGGGCATTTTAACAAAGCACTTTGAAATAATTAAAATTTATTTTACAGAGAGGGCATTCAAAACTCCTTTGTCAATAAATATATAAATGGATAAATAAACCCTGAATAAACTTCAAGAAGCTTTCTGGATCCTATGAATAGTTGAATTATTCTTCTATGCATGGCATGCTTCCCCCTCTGTAGCATTACCCATTTGGGTCCTAATGAAGTAAAAAAAAAAAAAAAAAAAAAAAAAATTTACAAGCTCTAAATCCATTAGCTTTCATAGAAAATAAAATGGAAGGGATACATTTATCTGAAAAGAGTCATGTGCTTATTAGATACCAGGTAACGGCTGAAACAGGAAAGGTGGTAGAGATTTCAAAAGGCATTATTAGAAAATATTGTTTTGTTTTATAAATTTAACTGAATGATGGATACAAGCTTCATTATCACTTTTCATGTTTTTACTAACTTACTTTGCATCAAGGTTTTCTTTACACTAAATGAAGAAGTTAGGATACTATCTCCACCTTATAAGATGATGATATGGCTGAAACAACTTGGATTTTTGTGTCCATCAGGGAAAATAATAATGTTTAAATATAACGCTGGTATATAGTGATATTCAATAGATATTTGTTAATCTGGTTTAACAATTATAGCTATTTCACATGAATTAATAAATGTTTGACATCATAAACTATCAATCCAAAACTGAGTTGGAAAATAGCTATTATAAGATCAATTGGGGACAAGAGTATGATTGTATATGAACACATTCTGACGAACAGACCAGATATCCTGCTCTTTATTCAACTGAAAAAAAAAAAAAAAAACCTATAGAATTATTGTTTATTTGACTAAATGCAAAAATACAAAGAAAAATTCTCTTTGGGGAACCAAAAACCAATCCTCTAGTTTGCTTAAGACCTTGGTCATTTTCTATCCCTTCAGGCCAAATAAAGGTGCCATTAGTACTAGTTGGGAAGAAAAACAAGCAAACTTAAGAAATAATCTTTTTTTATCCTCAGTCATAAAGCAAAAAGCAAAAGTAATTACTTTTTTATTTAACAAGTAGTAACTTGGTTATAGGTCATAAATAATTATTTAACAAATAAAACCATTTAAATTTTCAAAGTACATTTTGCTCTTATTTTATATTCAAGAATATAGTCTATGCATGAGCCTACTATTGAGATCTGAGTATAAATAAAATGATAATTCATAAATTTCAGATTATTCTTCCCTGCTAGGTCTTTAAACCAAATGGACACATTTTCAGTTAATTGTATAGTTTTCAATTAATTGCATAAGACAGGCCCAATTTGAAACTCTATATTGACTGTTCAGTGAGCTCTTAAATTCAGAATGTTCTCTTTAAAAATTATGTATATTGCCATCATCTACTAAGTGGTCAAATGTTCTTTTTGAGGTAAAAAGTAACATTACAACTTCAAACAAATTTTAATGGCTACTAATTCTTTTTAAATGTACCTGAAAATAATTAAGGATGTCTTAAGTTGTTGGATTTGAAAAATATGTGTGGTTTTAAAATTTTTAATCATTTCAACTGGTGTTAAAATATGCAAATGTTCTGCAGGAATTCATACACAAATTATATACACATCCTTACTCTTCATTTTCCTTTGCCAAGTGTATTATTTACTTGAGCTTCTTGCTTTCACAGGACACATGTAATTTTACAAAATATACAATGAACAGTGTTGGGAACTGCAATTTGATGACTTCAGATGACTGAACATATTTGAATTATCATGTTTTTAAACTAATGTAGTCTTTAGAGAGTGTGTATTAGACTTGACAGGTCCTTAAGTACAGAGTTCTGGATCTGCATGACAGTCCTACATTTTGATACCGTAAGCAAGGAGTGTCTTTTTTATTTGTTCTATTAAATCTACATCAGAACTCCAATGACGGCAGAATTTGATTAGAAGAAAATGTTGATAGAGTAGCAATTAGAATACTTTCAGCAGCAAATGGCAGAAGGCCCTCCTCCAACAGATGTAAGCAGTCAGTTATTGACTGGCTCAATTAACTGGAAGAAGACAAGGAGGGCACTCCCTAGTGGTGGCAGCCTAGCTCCATTTTCCAAATCTTAATAAAGTTTCATTTTCAGGATAGTAGGAAAACAGTTGCAGAAGAACTAAGGTGACATATACAGAGGAGGGTTACTCTGAGAATCTCTCTCATTAGGATGATGTGTCTTTCTCAGACACTCTTTGAAAACTTCTCCTCACCTTGATTGAATTATGGGTCCTCTCCTGCACCAATCATTGGCTTTAGACTGGGGTTAGCCTTTGATACTCCAGAGTCAACCCTGGAGCTGGATCTGAGGTCAGTTTTTCTGAGGCCCATGGGAGGTGTGAGGGAAGATAGCTGAATAAATTCTAGGTATTGTTAGAAGAAGGGGACAAATGAATGCAGAAATGTGTATGTCAAATGTGAATTGATGATCATGTATAAAATATAGCCCTCCAAAATTCAAAAGCAAATTTTAAAAATGAGGAGGTAATATTCTTCCATATATAAAGGCTTTAGAACTATTCAGAGTCTAGAGACTTTTTGTAATCCTTTCTTTCAAATCTGTGGTGTGCTTTCAACCCATTTGTTCAAAAGGAGTTATATACCAGGTTGGTTATTCTGAAGCTGCTATTCTTAAAATCAAGCTGTAACTTTGGAAGTGGTATCAAACATTTCCTTTTTATTCCCTGTTTGTTGCTGAGAATTTCAGATTATGCTTTTGCTAATCTTTTATTCAACCAAACTTTAACAAGTATTTCTCATATACAAGGCATGGAGCTAAGGGATTTTATACATCTATTATACATTCTTGTCATATGTATAGTTCAGGTAATTGGTAGAGGGGGTTGGAATTGAAGAGAGATATGCTGGGGCTTCCTGCTAATAGGATTTATTTGGGGTGAGTGATTAATGGGAACAAAATAGGAGATATGTGGACTATTCTTCTATTAGATCTTATATTTATATTATACCTTGATTTTGTTCTTAGATTGGCTGCATTCAAGTATCATGCTTCACTTGCCACTTGATTTAAGTGTGATATTGTAAAATCAATAGTATGTTTAGAGATCCATCTCTTACAACACCTAGAAGAGATTCCTAAGCCCTCTGAACCTATTTCTTCATTTACAAAATGGAAAGACTATGTATGTCACTGCATTGTGGGAAGGTTTAAAAGAGATGAGTTGTGTAAAATCCTAGTGCAAGGCCTGACAGATGTAGGCCCTCAATAAAGGTTAAGCAACTTCTGGGAAATGCCTGTTGATGGAGTTCCCCAATCAAAGAAGCTATTATTATAAGGATATGAGGCATATAAGTACAAATCCTTTCATTTATGGTATTACAAGGTATATAAAAAAGAATTTGGCTGGTCTTTGCCCTCAGTTCCTGGGAGGTAACCTGTAAACCTTTGGAATTTCTAAGTGACGGAAGTACCTTTGTAGTTCATGGTGGGCCCCTCGGACATTTATGCAAAGGAGGTGGCTTATGGTGGGTCCTAGACAGTTTGTTCACAAGATAATATCAGAAAGATCAATTCTGTGATTAGAGGGTTAGGTCCTTTTGCCTCATGATCTCAGGGCAGGAGGTACAGAAGTTAAGTTCAACCATCTGGACATTGAATCAGTCAGTCATGCCTATGTAATGAAACCCCAGTAAAAAATTATGGACACCAGAGCTCAAGTGAGCTTCCCTGGTTGGCAATACCTTGAGTATTGCCACACATTGATGTGTCAGGAGGGTAACACATCCCTGAAGATGACAGAAGCTTTAAATCTCAGACCCTCACATGTCTCCTCATTTGGCTGGCTCGTATTCATATCCTTTTACTATAATAAAACTGCAATAGCAAGTTTAGTGTTTTTCTGAATTTTGTGAGTCTTTCTAGCAAATTGTCGAATCTGAGGGAGTCTGTGGGAAACCCCAAATTTTTAACCAGCTAATCAGAAGTGAGGATTCCTGAGGATCCCCAAACTTGTGGCTGGTGTCTGAACTGAGGACAATTTCGTGGGGGACTGTGCCCTCAGATTTTGTAGTTGGACCCTCACTCATTGTATAAGGTTATTTTTTCTTCAGATTTTTTTAAAAATTAAGAGCAAGGATAAAGAATATAGAAACTGGCATTATTTAGTTTCAGATTCCAGAAATACATAAAGAGGATTTTTTTTTTAAATTTCTAACACAACCAAATATCATGTGTAGCTGTATATGACTTGCTACACAAACCCAGAGAATAAAAAGCTATACATTTTTTCCTTATGTTGTTCCAATTAATCACTCAGTCAAAACAAATCCTAATAGTAGGTAGCCCAGTATATCCCTTTATCCACCCTAGCTCCAGCACACACACATTTACCAAGACCCCCAGGGATTACTCAGTCCCAAATGGCGAATCCTTTCCAAATGGTCAAATGGAATTCTGAGAACTAAAGTCTAGTCAACCTGCTGCCTCCATCATTTCTTACTGCTATATGCTGTCTGTTTTGGAGCTTGGTCCCAATAGTTCCTCAGATTCTTGTTAATTAACCCTTGTTGGGCTGACCTAAGCCCCTGGACTGGCTTCAAGGATGCTTCATGTTTGGATTCCTAGAGTAGAGTCCTTTTGTTCATAATGCCATGTTCAGTCATTATTCCCTAAAAACACTACACCACACCACATCTTGGTGGCTGGGTCCTTAGAGAATTCTAAACTAAATTACAAGCTGTGCTATATCAGTTCTCCCCCAACAACAATTAGGACCTTATGTTGAGCCTGGGTCAGCCAAGATCTCTCTTTCTTAAGGGAACTTTGTTCCCAGATGTCCCACTGTCCTTCTCTGCTACCATGGTTTGTTCAAGGTCACCCTAGTCCACCCAGACAGATTTTCCTACAAATTTCTGGGCATGTGTTTTGGTCTCAAACTCCCTGAGGCTTCTGGGTTCCTCATGTAAATTGCACTTCAGTGGAGGATTTTAATAATCAGGTGGATAAGATGACTTGTTTCATGGACATAAGTCAGCCTCCTTCCCTCGCCACGTAAATCCTTGCCCAATAGGCTCAAGTACAAAATGGCCATGGAAGCAGAGGCAGAGGTCATGCATGAGCTAAAAACATGAACTTCTACTTACAAGGCTAATCTGTCTACAGCCACTGCTGATTGCCCAAACTGCCATCTGTAGAGACCAACACTGAGTCCCCATATAGAACCTTTCCCAAGCATAATCAATCAGGGCTGGAGCAATGCCCTCCAGGATAGAGTATATATTCTAATCAGTGGTCAATATATGGTGGTGTTTTCCCCATAGCTAAATTAGCAACATTTTTTCTTCCCATCCCCACAACATTGGACTCTGTTGGTCTAGATGCCTTACTTCCCAAGGGAAAAATGCGTTCACCAGGGGGCATAACAATGGTTCCATTAAACTGGAAGTTGACACTGCCAACTGGGAACTTTGGTATCCTTATGCCAGTCAATCAATAAGCAAAGAAAGGGGCACTGCATTGGCTGGGGCAATTGATCCTTACAATACAGGGAAATTGGGATAAAATGGGGTATGTCTGGAATGAAAGAAATTCCCTGGGGTGCCTCTTACTACTCCCATTTCTTGTGATTAAAGTCAATGAAAAATTACAACAAACCAATATAAGCAGGTTGCTAATGACACAGACCCTTCTTAGCAGACAAGGAACTTCAATCAGCTGAAGTGTTTACTAATGGCAAAGGGAATAACAGAAGTTACAATCATATGACCTGCAGCAGAAAAAAAGAAATTATAATAGTCATAGTTATGTCTTTCTTATTTTGATTAAATACATTTGTATGTGTGTGGTAAATTTTTTTTTTTTTTTGAAAGATGGCCTCACCCCTTTATGAATCACATCTACCATGCTCTTCTTACAATATGACTAACACTCTTCACACTGAGAGGTAGGGACCTATATTTCATCTCCTAGGATGACCAAGTCATCTCAGTGCGCCCAAACTTTTCCAGTTTTCAAACTGAAAGTCCAATGTCCCAGGAACCCCCTTCAGTCACTGGTAAGCTGGGCAGTTGGTCTCCCTCTTCTCCCCTTATATCTAGGCAGGGCTTGTGACTACCCCAACCAGTAGAGTATTGAAGAATTGAGGCTATACAGTCTCCAAGGTAGGTCACAAAAAGGCAATGGCTGCTGCCTCTCTTTCCCTCACTCTTTCTCAGCACTTGCACTGAGACCTGGGTGGAGGGAGACCTCAAGCCTTCTTGTATTGACTTAGCCTTGGAAGTCCCAAAATGTCACTTCCACTGCATTCGATTTGTCACGTATGTGACTTAAGCCAGTTTAGGTTAAAGGAGAGAGGAATTAGATTCCACCTCTCAGGGAAATAGCAAAAAATTAGCCACCATCTTTAGTCTACAACCCAGGTAAATAAAAATCCTGAGCTCATTCCTGTCCTGCCCTCCTCTCTCCTGCTGGTGCTCCCATTAACCAAGTCAACCAATAGCCAGGGGGATAGGGAGCTTGTTGATGCAGACTTTATAGGTCAGCCCCCTGGGGAACAGAGGAGATCTAGAGGGGCAAACTGAAAAGATCCAGCATATCCAATGATTCTCCTAATCCTCAAATGTTTTCAAGTATTCTGCCAGAGTGATGTAGTGCTCCGTGCTTGAGAAAACAGGAAAGACCACCAGGAGAGAACCACATAAACCTTCCATTACCCGCTTTAGTTGTTCGCATTACGATACCTTTCACTCTTGCATTCTTAAACAGTGTTCATAATACAGCTTTCTTTGGGCTAGAATTTCATTCCTAGAACATACCCTCAATTTCCCAACCAGAGGAAAAATAGTCTTCCCCAAGATGTCAGTTCATTCCTGCTACTTGCTGGGGCTCAGGGTGCAGTGTACCCAGTCTAACAACATCAGACACTGTGTGTCCTCTTTCTTCGTGAGGTTCAGTTTTGTTGTTGCTATTTGTTGTTGTTGCTGTTTGGTAGGGGTCAGGGAATGGTAGAATCTGAGTTTAAGGCATTAAACCACAGTTTCCATTCTCTTTTTTTGGTTTATTTAGGGATCAAATAGTTAATACCTTCTTCAGCAAATCTAATAGAGTACTACACACATTCTATTTCTTCCAGAATCTTTTGCTAACCACTGAGTATCTGTCAGTGCTTTTAAAACATCTAGTAGTCTCATTTAAAAATAAGCCTCATCACAATTCTCAAGATTCTCCAAATCAGAAAGAGCCGGTTTCTCCTTCCCTAGCCACGTACTTTTAGTGAAGATGACGTAGGGCATCTGTACATTGCAATAGGATTTCTGTACCTTCTCATACTAGGTGGTTTGGAAGTAGCAGGAATGTTATTGCAAGCCATTCCTATACCAGGGTTGCTAGGAAAAACCTAACAATAAACAGAATTGAGTTTGACCAGATAAAATATCCCACTTAGCCCAAACTAAATGTATTCCTAACTCAACTTCCCCTAGCTGGACCCACAAAATGCCTGTGGCTATTCTTTTGCTATTAGACTAAAGAAGTAGAAGGAGAAAATATTGGAATATAAAGAGTTAGCTGCCTTACTCAGCAGTTAAATACTTATAACCCTTGAGGTTACTTGCTAGGAATCCTCCTGGGCCTTCAAAAGACCCCTACAAGTGAAGGATCCTGGAAGATTCTGTGGCTTCAGGGTAAATCTGCGCCTTTTTGTTCCTAATATTTCCTCAGGGGAGCCACTGATCTTGTCTCTTTCTACATCTAGGTCATGAACAATCTGATGCAACTTGGCAGATCCCCTTCTGCTAAATTACCGGAAATAAAGACAAGTGTCTTGGTTCCTCTCTTCCAGAAGGCTCCAGGCTCCTATGCAAATCTATCCAACTCTGTCCTCTACTCAAGGGTCTCAGGAAATGACAACCTTTTGTTTCAACTATCACCCCCCACTTCTAACTTCCTGCCCTCTATTTATATCAGTGTGTTATATTGAAACATGTCTCCCAGAAAAGATATTTTTATTTTACTCCTAATCTACTTTCCTGTGGTTGTGAACCTATTGTCAATAGTATCTTTGAATATATTAAGGCAAATCAGGGTATGGACACATTTACGAATAGGATCTCTGAAGGTCCTATTTAGGTGTGGCCAA
The DNA here is from genome assembly GCF_015220235.1 of Choloepus didactylus. Taxonomy (NCBI): domain Eukaryota; kingdom Metazoa; phylum Chordata; class Mammalia; order Pilosa; family Megalonychidae; genus Choloepus; species Choloepus didactylus. Next base: position 130,819,652 of record NC_051309.1, on the reverse strand, counting down.
TTGAATCAGGGTGGCCACACAGCTAGAAAATAGAAGTGTCATTACTTTATAACTATTTCTTATTTTACATATACATATACATACATCTAAATGTATTTCCCACCAGACCATTGATGGAATGACTTTTATGGTTGTTTAAAATATACAAAGAAACAAACTCACTCTCAGCATAAAATAAACACACCCAAAACTTGTGACCAGTGAAGAGCTGCAAAAAGACTAATGCAGGCTCCAAAAGCATTCCAAAGAGGAATTTCCCAAAATGTTTTCAGCAAGAACAGTATTGGTTATAAAAGTATATGCTCTTCTAAGGCAGCTATTTTGTAAGAAAATCAATTGCTTTGATAAGTTCTAGAGTTTTAAAGCATTATTTAAATATTTTTTAGATTCACTGGGAATGTTGAGCCCCAAATTTCAGGAAAAGAAAGAATGAAAGAAAGAAAATTCAAAATAATTTACAAATATTTTGAAGACACAATACTTATTAATATACGATTTACACTAATATGAAAGGAATTATGCAGTCCTTACTCTCATGCTAGAAATATTTGAGCAATGCTTCTAATTTATGAACCACCTCCATGACTTCATAACAACAGAAGAATGAAAACAAATGAACCAAAGGAGCTGGGGCCTGCTCTGTGGATATAATTCCTTCTTTCTATTGATTTATTGATTACTCTTCTTGGAAGTGCTATCATTTAAAGACAATACTTTCTGTAAGCATAGTTGGAAATTTTATCCTGAAATTTCCAGATTGAAATGACTGCAAGTTATTCCCTTTCAATATACTGTGAAGTTCCCTGTAAGAAAAGGATAGGAAAATTGACCTATTGACGGAAAATATGACCGTATCTAACAGTATGTTCTTCTGACTTAGTCTAGATCTCCATATGGCCTTAGATTTATAAAAAAAACAAACAAAAAAAAACAAAAAATGTAGTATTTTCAAGGTATGTATCAAAACTGAGTAAAAATTTTTGCACAATTTATAGTATACCTAATGTTGGCTCTTGATTTTTTTTTTATATTTATTTTATTGAGATTGTTCACATACCATACAATTATCCAAAGTTCCAAAGTGCACAATCAATTGCCCATGGTACAGCTGTGCATCCATCACCACAATCAATTTTTTTTTCAATTTTTAGAACATTTTCATTACTCCAGAAGAGAAATAAAGACAAAAAAAGAAAACTCAAATCCTCCCATACCCCTAACAACCCCTCTTTCATTATAGACTCATAGTACTGGTATAGTACATTTGTTACTGCTGATGAAAGAATGTTAAAATGCTATTAACTGTAGTATATAGTTTGCAATTGGTATATTTGTTTCCTTATATGCCCCTCTGTTATGAACTTCTAGTTATAGTGTCATACATTTGTTCTAGTTCATGAGAAAGATTTCTAATATTTGTACAGTTAATCATGGACAATGCCCACCACAAGATTCATTGTTTCATACATTCCCATCTTATAACCTCCAACTTTCCTTCTGGTGACATACATGACTCTGAGCTTCTCCTTTCCACCACATTCACATACCATTCAGGGCTGCTATTCTCACAATGTGCTACCATCACTTCTGTCCATTTCCGAACACTTAAGTTCAACCTAGTTGAACATTCTGCTCATAATAAGCAACCGCTCCCCATTCTTGAGTCTCGTTTTATATCCTGATAACTTACATTTCATAGCTATGAGTTTAAATATTATAATTAGTTCATATTAGTGAGACCCTGCAATATTTGTTCTTAGGTGTCTCTTATTTCACTCAGTACAGTGCCCTCAAGATTTCTTCATCAACCCAGGTTTTTTTTTTTTTAAGAAGGTTTTGTTCACACACCATAAGTAAACAATCAATGGTTCCCTGTATAGTCACGTATTTATGTATTCACTACCATAACCACTATCTATATAAGTGCATCTCCATTTCTCCCACAAAGAAGGAGGAAGAGTCAAAGAAGGCAGAGAAACAATAGAAAAAGAAAAAAGAAAGAGAAAAACAGCAACAACAAAAACCCATCACAGCTAAGAAGCAATAAAAGAAAGATAGCATTAAACTAAAGTAGAATAAAGAGTCAGACAACATCACCAATGCCAAGAGTTCCATACTCCTCCCTTATTTCTCCATCTTATATGTATTTAGCTTTGGTATATTGCCTTTGTACATTAAAGGAAGCATAATACAATGTTTCTGTTAACTGTAGTCCCTAGTTTGCATTGATTGTATTTTTCCCCCAATACCACCCTATTTTTAACACCATGCAGGGTTGACATTCATTTGTTCTCCCTCACGTAAAAACATATTTGTACATTTTATCACAATTGTTGAGCACTCTAGGTTTCACTGAGTTATACAGTCCCAGTCTTTATCTTTCCTCTTTCCTTCTGGTGTCCCACATGCTCCTAACCTTCCTCTTTCAACCGTACTCAAAGTCATCTTTGTTCAGTGTACTTACATTGCTGTGCTACCGTTACCCAAAACTGTGTTCCAAACCTCTCACTCCTGTCTTCTCTTTTCTGTCTGCAGGGCTTCCTTTAGTGTTTCCTATAAAGCAGGAATCCTGTTAACAAACTCTGTCATTGTCTGTCAGAGAATATTTTAAACTCTCCCTCATATTTGAAGGACAGTTTTGCTGGATTCTTGGTTGGTGGTTTTTCTCTTTCAGTATCTTAAATATATCACACCACGTCCTTCTTGCCCCCATGGTTTCTACTGAGAAATCAAGTCTTATCAAGCTTCCTTTGTATGTGATGGATTGCTTTTCTCTTGCTGCTTTTAGGATTCTCTCTTTGTCTTTGATGTTTGATAATCTGATTATTGAGTGTTTTGGCATAGGTGTATTCAGATCTATTCTGTTTGGGGTACGCTGTGCTTCTTGAATCTGTAATTTTTTATCTTTCATAAGAGATGGGAAATTTTCATGGATTATTTCCTCTATTGTTGCTTCTGTCCCTTTTCCCTTCTCTTCTCCTTCTGGGACTCCCATGACACATACATTCATGCTTTTCATGTTGTCATTCAATTCCCTGAGGTGCTGTTTATATTTTTCCATTCTTTTCCCTATCTGTTCTTTTGTGTATAGGCTTTCAGGTGTCTTCTTCTCCAGTTCCTGAGTGTTTTCTTCTGCCTCTTGAGATCTGCTATTGTATGTCTTCGTTGTGACTTTCATCTTTTGTGTTGTGCCTTTCATTTCCATAGATTCTGCTGGTTGTTTTTACAAACTTTCGATTTCTACCTCATGTTCACCCAGTGTTTTCATTATATTCTTCATCTCTTTTGCTGTATCTTCCCTAAAATTGTTGAATTGATTTAGCATTAGTTGTTTCAATTCCTGTATCTCAGTTGAAGTGTAAGCTTCTTCCTTTTACTGGGCCATAACTTCATTTTTCTTAGTGTAGGTTTAGTTTTCTGTTGTCTAGGCATCTGGTTTCCTTGGTTACCCCAATCAGGTTTCCCCAGACTAGAATGGGCTCAGGTCATAAGGTGGAAATATTCAGTATCAGGTTTCCCTGAGGGTGTATTTTAGAAGATTAACACACCCTGTGAGGCTTCTAGCAGCTGTGCTTTTACTAACCTTCCCAGCAGGTGGCACCTGTTAGACAATCACTCCTGACTGGTGTAAGGTTGTGTGGCCCCCTTAGTTTCTGTTTTGGCTGTTTTCCCCCAGGCTCTGGGGTCTTGATCTGAATGCAAGGCGGGTAACAGAGCTGGGCACCACCTCCTTTCTCTTAGGGAAGATACACACCCCTAGGGAGTTATCATCTGCATTTAAATAGGTTCTTTGTCTCGCTGACTCTGCTATCCCTACCCTTGTCTGGGTTAGAACCCTGTGAATTGAAAATGGCTAAGGTTTTCTCCACTGAGCTGCTCAGGTTGAGAGACAGAAAAAGGAACAGAAAGCCCCCCTTCAGAACCAGTCCATGGATCCCCAATTTGACTTGTCGGCCAGAGGTAACACCTGGTCTTCTGGGCTTCCCTCCTGGGACAGTGGAGTCTTCTGGTTCTTTAAGGTCAGTCATCACTAAAAGCCTCTGTCTACTTGTTGGGGGTTTGTAGCTTATATTCAGCAGTCAACATTTGTTAATTAAAACCCCAGTTGGAGATGGATTGAGATATATTTGCTTGTTCAGAGAGTGCTGCTTTCTACCACAGGGAGGTTTTGCTGTTTGGCCTACCATGTGGGAGAGAGCTCCTGGCGCAGTTCTGCAGCTTTTACTTACAGATTTTATGCTGCAATCTCAGACATTCCTCCCAATCCAGGTTGGGGTATGATATGTGGACACTCACGGTTGTCCCCCAGCAGTTATTCCAGATTATTTACTAGTTGTTCCTGGTTGTTTATTAGTTGTTCCAGGGGATTAACTAACTTCCACTCCTCTCTATGCCACCATCTTGCCACCCCTTTGATTGAGTTTTAACTGATTTTACGGAATTATAAAATATTGACTTTTTAAAAAAGAATTGTTTTACAGAAGTTTATCAAAAGTCTACTCCAAAAAGATGAAAATTACTTTCAGTCTTCTTCTCTGGAATGATAATTAAATCACACTTTTCCTTACGTGTTTGAGAAGGGACTATAAACACAATTGTATTTATGAAGCCATTTGAGATTTTTTTTAAAGAGACTTATAAATATCAGCCCCCAATTTTTTACCTATAATTTATAATGGAAAGAGAAAAGATTATTTAGTCCAGAAATTCAAGATCAGGAAACCTCTATTTCCCTAGATTTTCTTTTAAAAAATACACATTTTTTCCCTTCAAATTTAAACTCTATTTCAAATGACCTACTTTTAAACTGATTTTTAGTTAAGTGTGTCACACCTTGATGCAGTTGACTTAAAAGTATTTCACGCCTTGCTATTTTTTCTAAACTAATTATTTTATATTTAGTCATTCTGACTAGTGCAGGATATTTTCTCTAGAGAATGGAATCTCTTCTTTAATAGAAGAGTGGATGGGAATTGTATAGATTTGTTCTGAGTATGAGAGGTTTATGTTATTTTTTGTTTCTGTGAGTGGTTAATATTATTTATAAATGTAAACAATGCACTTCCTTTGTTTAACATGCTCTCCATATGCAGGTGAAAGGGCAGCAAAGAACCTCTAGAGCTCTTTAGTTTTGTCTGCTTCTTAGACAGGACTTCAAAGCATTATCAACAGATGGTTGTCCAATCATTTGTAAAAAAGTCTCTAGGGAAAGAATCCACAGTTGTTTTCAGTCCTGTATCCATCTGTGTTATATCCCTTTGTCAGGGAAGTGTGTCTAGTATCTGTCCCCAAATCCCTCCTGCTTTAATGTAAGTTCATTTCCCCTCTATGTGTGATCTTTGTTGATACGAAGAACAGCTGCTTACTATCCTCTGTATAACATCTTTTCACATGGATCAGCCCTTGTATATCAAACTGAATTCTTGGCCGCCATCAGACTTGGGTAGAAAGCTCCATGTTCGATTTTGAAAAGAGAAATTTGAGCCCTGGCTGGAATCATTGCACCTTAACACAGTGTTTTTATTCATAAGTTGGCTCTGTCCTTGAAATTGAGAATCAGAACCTGATTTAAATCCACACATTTAAAAAATGAGGTTGAGCCCTACTATGCAACAACTTGAAATAAGTACTCCAATGCTATCATTCAAAAACTGCTACTTCACATGAGTTTAGGGCTGCTAAGTATAAAAGGTGACCTTATTAAGTTTGATACAACTTTAAAAGATCACTAAAAGAAATAACCCTTCCCCAAAGGTTACATGTTGACATATTTACATACACTACCCAGGAGGCACTGTCAAAGGATTTATTTTCTTGCTAGCTGAAAGCTCTTTTAGCTGTCTGTTGAAGACTGCTCTGATGGTTAAGTTCACTTGTCAACTTGACCAGGTTATGGTGTCCAGTTGTTTGGTCAAACATGCACTGGTCTGACTGTTACTATGAGGATATTTCATAGATTTAAATCGTCAGTAAATTGATTGCATCTATGGCTGATTACATTTACAAATAACCAAAGAGATCAACTTCAGCAAAGAGAAGTATCATCTAATCAGTTGAAGGCTAGGGAGAACTAAGTTTAATATTTTCACATTTTTCCTCACTGTGCTTTTAATTCACATTTCCCTGAAGACTAATGATGTTAAGCATTTTTACTGATGCTTAGTGGCCATTCACAGCTTCCTTTGTAAAGTGTCTGCTTAAGTCTTTTGCCAGTTTTTCTCCCATTGATGTGCTTTTTATTATTAAGTTGTGGGAATTCTTCATATAGAGACAAGATCCCAGCAATGCATTATAATTTTTAGTGTACACTTCTTGTTCATATTTTGTTAAATTTGTTAAATTTGTCCCTAAGTATTTCATGTTTTTAACATTATTGCATACAGTATTATTTTCTACTTTTCTTTTCTAATTGTTCATTGCCAGTATACAGAAATGCAATTGAGTTTTGTACATTGACCATTTATGCTTCAATCTTGCTATACCACCTCTTAGTTTTAGTAATTGCTTTGTAGATTCTTTAGGATATTCTTTATAGACACTCATGTCTGCAAACAGAGAAAGTTTTACTTTTTCCTTTACAATCTTTATGCTTTCTATTTCTTTTCCTTGTTTTATTGCACTGGTGAGAACATCCAGTACAGTGTTGAATAGAAGTGATGAAATTGGACTTCCTTGCTCTGTTCCCAATCTTATGGGGAAAGCATTCACTATTTTACCATTAAGTATAACTGTAGGGTTTTTAAAAATAGATTCCCTTTATCAAATTGAAAAGTTTCCTTCTGTTCTTTGTATGCTGAGGATTTTTTTAAAGTCATGAATGGATATTGAATTTTGTCAGATGACTTTTTCTGCATCTATTTTCTCCTTTATTCTATTAATATGATGAGATACAGTAAGTGATTTTCAAATGTTAAACCAACCTTATGTTCCTGGGATAAATCACTCTTAACCATGGAATTTAATCTTTGTTTTACACATTGCTGGATTCAATTTGCTAATAATTTATTAAGAATTTTTATATCAATTTCATGAGGGATATTGATTTCTTTAAAAATTTTTTCATGTTTTAGTTTCAGTTTTATATGGATTAATGAAAGAGTTTGTGTAATAATAGAATTACTTTTCCCTTCATTACTTTTCATGAGTGAAACTATTTGGACCTGACATTTTCATTGTAAGAAGGTTTTTGATGATAAATTCAATGTATTAATGAATTTTTCTTCAATCAAATTTTTATTTCATCTTGTGTCAGTTTTCACTACTTGTTCTTTTCAACTAATTTCAAAAATTGTTGAATTTTTTGGCATCAAGTTGTTTAGTATACTTTTTATTTTATTTTATCTTATGCATTACAGTATTGCTGCAAGGGAACAGAAGAGAGTATGTAGCATTTTGAAAAAAAAAAAAGACAGTAAAGGTATCATAATTCTTTCAACTTGTGTCTTCTATTATGAAAAATAAATTTGATGACCCGTGGTTTTGTTTTTTTCCAGTTGTGTGACAAAATATTTAACTGAAGAAGTAGGTAAAAGTCAGATCATGTAGAGCCTTGTAAGTGGTATTAGAGTTTAGATTTTATTGTAGTATAATGAGAATACATTGGAGAGCTTCACTTTTTTTTCATTTCTTTGTTGTAAATACTATTAACAGCTTTTTTCAAGTTGTTTCTTGGAAATGTTTTCTTTAGTTATTCTTCAACTAAATCTCCAAAACAAGATTTGAGGATGTTTAGAGCAATTCTTACTGTTCTGGTTGACTAATGCTGCTGTTATGCAAAATACCAGAAATGGATTGGCTTTTATAAAGGGAGTTTATTTGGTTACAAATTTATGGTCTGAAGGCCATGAAAATGTCCAAATCAAGGCATCAATAATAGAGTACTTTCACCAAAGGAAGACCAATAGTGTCCAGAAAACCTCTGTTAGCTAGAAAGTCATGTGGCTAGCATCTGCTGATCCCAGATTGTGTTCCAGCTCCCCTCTCAGCTCCTGTGCATTCTTCAAAATGTTGCTCTTGAGGCATTTTGTCCTCTCTTAGCTTCTCCAGTGCAAACACTGGGCTAGAATCTCCAGAGTGTCAGCAAAAGTCTGCTTTCAACTGCTGTCTCCAAAATGTCTCTCTCAACTGCTCTGAGGTCCTTCTGTTTGTGAGCTCTTTTATAGAATTCCAGTGATTAAATCAATACCCACCCTGAATGGGTGGGGTCCATATCTCCATGGAAATAATTTAATCAAATGTTTTGCCCACAGCTGATTGAGTTACATCTCCATGGAAACACTCAAACAAAAGACTCCAACCTAATCAACACTAATTCGTCTCTCCCCCCGCCCCTGCAAGATTGCATTAAAGAATATGGCTTTTTCTGGGGGACATAATATATACAAACCGGGACACTTACCAACAAGTTAAAACATAAAATAATTTAGCAAGTTGGGATAAGGAATAAAATGGAGTGAAAACAAAAGGTCAGGGTAAGGACAGTTCAAAATATGCTGACCTTTAAGTTACAAGAGGTATATTACAAATTTTATGTGAGCTTCCTATAGACTAGAACAGTTTGAAACCACCCCTCCTATCCCAATCCCTTGCAATGTGTGCAATATGCCAGCTTCAGGTAACAGGCCTTCCCAGTAACCCAAACTCACCATCTATACTACACAGAATTGAGATTCACTGATGGGGGAATCCATGGATTGTTTTTCTTGGAGCAATTTTTTAGAAATCTTCCTTGTAGCATAATTTAACCATTAGGATAGAAAATAGACATTTGATATTGTCGTGTTCATTTAATCAAAGTGGCTAACCAAAACAAACAATTCAAGCCCAAAACTCTCTCATGCCTTGATAGCTAAGTAGAGTTTTAGATTATAATTGTTCTTCTGTCATGAGGAATACATGGATTTCCATAGGAAGAAAGCTGAACCCTGAGAAGAAAGGCTTTATTTCATAATCATCATGACCATAGTAACAAATTGGGAGAAAAATTCTTATTTTAAAATGTGACATAATTTATCATGCATTACTTCCCACTCTACTTCTTTGCTAGTTTTGTGTGTGTGCGTGTGTGTGTGTGTTTATTGGTTGTGGTTACTTGCCTACAAAAGTTAAGTTTGAGAGAAAATGAAGTTACAAAAGGACAATTATTTAAATGCAGGAATGATAAAACATTGCATTGGGGATTGGGAGACATTTTTTAAAGTTCCCAGATTATCTATTTAATTATGTGTTTCTATGTAGTGAGTAATCTCTTATATTCTTGCCAAGAGTGTTTTGAAAGGAGTACGTTAAAAGTATGTTAGCTAAAACACTTGGTATATCACTGTTAATGGTGTTATTCAGGCATTGCGAAACCTACAACTGGAGATTTAATTCTGCCAAAAATTATTGGGTCATTGCAAAATACCATTAAACTGCAAATGCAGGACAGGGAGATGAGGAGGAAGACAGACAAAGCCAAGGAAGACAGACAGCAATTCCTTTTTATTTTTTTTTCTTTTCCCTTTTTTTTTTTTTTTTTAATTTTTCTAGAAATTCCTTTTTAAAAAGCACTATAGGGATAGGACAAGACAGGGTAGGAATGCTGAGTACTTTTAACTGATACGTTTTTGGAGAAGGGTGTTAATTCCAGTTAAACATAAATGATGAATTAATTTAAAAGTGTGCTAATTAGGTAAGGGGGTACAACAAAGCAACTGACTGCTCTTGACTGTACCCGGTAATGCTGTGCTCTCAAGGTAACCCAATTGCACAGAGGCGCCCTTGCTTTTCTTTTTTCAGGTACAAAAGCCCCTGTGATTATTTCAGTTTACTCTTCTTTTTCTAGAAAATCAGTGGTGAAAAGGGAGCGTTTGATCCGATGGTTAAAGGCATTTAATTTACTATTACTATTATTAACATTAAGCACAGGCCAGGCTTTGTTGCAAGTTACCAACCTAGACCCTCAACACTTCGCCTGCGACTCCTTTGAATTCAGAGCTGCCGATGTCTTGTCTTGCTGCCACGCCCCCCAACTCGCCTCACCCGGGCGCGACCAGTGGCTCTGGCGCTTTGAACCGCGGCACCGGCTGGGCTATGAGGGAGATGCGAGGCCACGCGTTCGCGTAGAGCAAAGCGAGGAGGGATGGTCATTGTTCTCCCAGGCCCGAGGACACGCGCCCAGGGTAGTAACAACTCCCACTTTCGGGTGAAATTTCCCCTACCTTTCTGCTTCTGGGCTTGAGAGGGGTCTCCCACACCACGACTTTCTCCTTCCTGGGGCAGGACACTGCAAACACACCCACAGTCAATTTTGCGCGCTCCCGGAGCCGATTCGGCTCATAGCGCACCCCAGCGGACGCGAGGCCTACTTTCCCAGCCGCGTCCACTTGGCTACCAGAGAGTTCGCTAGTCGCCGCCGCGGCCGCCACGAGACCCGCAGATCCTGGAGCCTGCGTGAGCCAGCCTTGGCGGGAACCCCCGGTGAGCGCGGGAAGGCGGCACCCGGCCCCACCCGCCACACCTGCAAGCCCTGCAAAGCGGGAAGGGCGGGACTGGAGGCTGGCTATGCGCTGGGCAGCCTCGCTGAAAGCCAGGCTGGCTGGTGCAAGGAAGGGGGAGTGTCTCGAGGCAGAGTCCAGCTCCTCCGAGGGAGGGACCCCAGCTGGGGTAGGAAACGATCACCAGTGAACTGCCGAGCTGCGCAGCGCCGACGATGGAATCGGGCGGCCCTAGACCCCGGCGGCCGCAGCAGCAGCCGGACCAGGACACGGTCGAAGCGTGGCTGGACGATCACCAGGACTTCACCTTCTCTTACTTTGTTAGGAAAGCCACCAGGTAAGAAGAGTAGCCACGGAAGACCCTGCTGGGGCATGGAGCGTGATCTGGGGTTGATCGACCTGGGACTGATCCCCATCCTCCACTGAATTTTCCCTTCATTCACTATTAAACAATACCCTTTCCCCGGCCCTTTCCTTTTGAAGTAGGTCCTTGGTCCTGTTACGAATAGATAACTCGACTTTAAGTCGAGCACTGTCGAAAAACCGAAGCGTCGGATTCGTACAACTTGCTCTCAAAGTTCAAATACAAAAAAAAAGTATGCCCCTCCCAACCCCCGCCCACCTGGTATTCCCTTGGAGCAAGGTGATTTACATACATCTGCGCTCGCGGGCCTTATTCCAGCATCTCTTTTGTCTCCTGGTTCTCTTAAATTCGTTTAGCGAAAGCAAAACAGTTTTTGAGTCCCTTTCCTGCAGCTACGGAAGGGCCATTTCCAGCTTGATCCCAGTGGCTCTGCTCCTCCCCCGTCCCCTTCGCCGGGGCCCTGGTGGGGCGGGGAAGCCCGGGTAGGGGCGAGACCACGAGGAAGTCCAAAGGCAGCAACATGCCGGAACCTTCCCAGAGTGAGTGCGGTCACCTTTTGCCCCTTTCCAGTCCCTTAGCGCGCGCCTCCTCCCATGCGAGCTTTCGCAGAAGGCGGCGCCGCTGAAAGGAGTGGCCCCGTGAAGGGGTTCCCGGCGCGCACACAAAGGGCGTGGAGGAGGCGCGGCGGGAGTGGACCACCGGGCGCTTCTGGTCCCGCGTGGCCCACGCCGACCCTAAAGGCCAGCTCTCCCTGGTCCGGAGCCAAGCGCTGGGGAAGCTACTGTGGAGGGCGGGGAGGAGAGAGCTTTAGCCTGTTCTTTCGGAAGCGGTTGCGCAGGGGCCAGTCGGGGCGCGCGTGGAAAACGGTCGCCAGAGGGTTACGGAGGAATTGAGGCTGGAACAGAGGGACAAAAAAGGGGGAGTGGAGAGTGCGTGGCGAGCTCGTCCCCCGAAGTCTGAGTCGTTGGTGCGAAGCTGGAGCTGGGGTAAGACTCTTAAGCGCGGACTCCGGCTGACACCTGGACGCAACCCTTTGGAGAAGGGGACGAGCCCAGCAGCCAGCGGTGCGGGACGGCGGCCATCTGGCAGCCGATGCTGGCCGCAGTGGCCGGGAAGGAGACGCACGCCGGGCGGTGATGGTGGAGGAGCTGGCCGGGACTCGGCACGGAGCTCCCCCCAGCCGGCGCGCGGCGGTGGCCTTGCCGGGCGCTCCCCGCCAGGGGGCGGTGCAGCGCCGGGTGAGCGCGGCGCGGCGGCTGGAGCTGTAGGGGAGCGGGCTGTGAGTCGTCGGCCTCACCTGGGCACATCATCGCTCCCGGCGCCTTCTGGAGTCCAAGGTCGACCGAAGCCGCATGGTCTGCACCTCGAACTTCCCCAGTTTGCTATGTTGCCCTTTGGAGACAAAACCAGGTACTTGCTCCAGCATCCCCTCTTCCCCACTTTTCCCGGGGGCCCGGTGGGGACCGGACGCTGAGTGGTGGTGCCCTGCTTCCTCCTGCGAGGCAATGCTTCGATGAAAATGGACTACATGACATTTTTGTCTTCCTTTACTCTCTTGAGGATGTATTACTTTTGGGTTTTAGGTGGGACTATTGTTTTTAACCTTGATTCTCCTAATGAATGTTCGAAGTGTCGGTTTGATCACTTTCCGGGTTTTTTGACGTAGGCGGCGGCTCCGGGACATATCTTATCTCTTCGGTTTAATTACCCCGCCCTCTTTTTTAAACCCCCTTTCCAGGTTTCGCCGTCTTTCAAAATCCTAAATCAGGAGCGGCCAAAGGATATATTCAGTGAATAACCCTGAAAGGAAAAGGGTTTCTTTTCAAAGGGCACTTTTTTTTTCCGAATTTAGTGTGAAGCGCTAAGGCCATCTAAGTCTAGAATTATCGATTGCTATGGGCTGGCAGTTTTCAGACTGTCACCTACTAGTCAGAGGCCATCTGTCCCCAGTTCCTGTCATCCTTGCAACTCCCACCCTTCTGCTATCATCGAATTCTAGCTCATAGAATGAGGACCGGGGAGTACAACTGGGCTGATTTTTTTTAGGTGTGTGTGTAGGGGGGTGTTCTTTGGAGGTGTTTTTTAGGCAATTAAAGTCTGGTAACATTTTATTGGAAAATAAATTGAAATTGAATTGTTACATTTATTTTTCCTTTTCTTCAATGTAGTGTAGGGTTAAAATACTATTTTTCAAAATTACGCTGCTATTGTGTAAAATTTAGATCATCTGAGACTCCATAAAAATATTTTTTTCCAGTTATGGTTTTTTTATTACAGTTGATGTTATCAATAAATTGAACTTTTTATGACATAGGTATATATAATGTCTTAAGGAAAGAGTTTATGTTGAGTATACATTGGAAAATGAAAGAACAGAATATTTAAGAATAGTACAGGTCATAACTTTTAGTAGTTATATAACAATATGAAGTGCTGCGAGTTTTGAAGTCAAGAATATAATCTAAGTTTGCGTATAGTGTAGCGAGAAGTTCTTCATGAAACCATGTATTCCATCTTAGACTTATATTTGGGGGTATTAACTGGAGACTTTTAAAGTAAGAATGAGAGGTTGGACATTTGTTGATTATAAAAATACCAAACTGCTATGCCCCGTGTGGTTTGCACGATTATAGTAAAAGATTATTGCGTACTTTTAACTTCAGAGCTTTTTTTTTTTTAACTTACAAGTGCACATTTCCTTACTTTTCTCCCTTTTTGTAGATGCAAAATAAATACGTGATTCAGGAAACCCATGAAACAGGATAGTTCTGTAGGAGCATTTGGCATGTTTTAAGATTCAAAATAAATTTAGGTGCACTTCCGTGCTGGTAAACAGGCTTGCTGACAGAACTAAAATTTTTCATTTTTTGATTTAACTGTTTTCGTTTGACATTCAGTGCATGCTTCTCTAGAAGACTTGAGTGATCTGCATTCAGTGGCAATCATTGAAGAGGCTCTGGCCTTCCTAAAATCTCATTTAAACACTTGTAAATTTTGGTGACCTTGAAGGCAGTTATGCTGCTGTGTTACCTTGTCTCCTAAGACTTCAAATGCGGAGCTAAGCACCTCATTAAAAGCTATAGTGTGGAGTGTAGAAAAAGATACTTTTTAGTAATCACAACTGTTTATGCCATATTGAGGGTGTCAATTGAGCGATTCATAATGTAATCTATTAGTATGAATATTAATATGAGGCGAGTAACCACGGCATCTGGAAAACTCACACCCTCATACTCTAAAACTTGCAGTCATACAGACCTGAGATAATTCTGTTAATTGAGGGTTTCCTAGTGCTAATGCCACTTAACAGCTATTGTTATTCTTGACAGCATATTAGAATAATGTTACTTTTCATTAGTTACTAATCAGCTCTGTGATTGTGTGTGATGTTTAAGCCATTTAGTATTGTAGGGATGACATGATTGACTTTTTATTGTTTTGTTTTGTACCTGGGGAAAAGCTGGAGAATATTTGGCATATACTGGAAATAGGAGACACTAATAGGAAGACACAATTTTATTACCGCTTGGATCAAAGTCCAGAAACAGAAGTTTTACATTCCCATGTAGTTTTCTGTGATAGACTTTTTATTTGACACTGCAAAGCTGTGCTGTATTAGTTGAGGTTCCGGGTCCTGTGTTTGGGATTATTTCCTGTTACTTTTGTCTTTCTTTTTTAATTTTTCTCTAAAAGTGCTGATGTTTTTATTTGCAAGGTATTTATATTAAAATCAGACAGTGGTTATAAGTATTGCTATCCACTGTTGAAGATTGTTGTTTCTAATATTATGTAGAAATATAAATTTTTCTACAGTCTTCAGATATGATTTGTTAAGCATTTTTTTTAAAGCAGATTTTAGTGTTGAAGTTAATAAAACCCTTTGGGCATTAACCAAGTCTGCCTTTGATATTACTTATACTATTTTTTATGATGGTAATTCTGGTACAATAATTGCCTTTTTTCCTTGTATTGTTTTTATAACTGGAGTCTATATAGCCAGCTCTTAAGCTGCCTTTATTAGTGCCCTTGAAGTACTCGTGTGAATTAAATTCTTCCCGCCTGGAGGAATCCATAGGAGCCCCTGAAGTGATGCCTCTCATTGCCCTTCTAAGTCTAGTGTTCTCAAAGTTTTAAATTCAGATCCATTTAGGGCCTGAAATACAAGGTCATGATTCCGAAAAATCTGGTAAAATTAATGCAGTGGCAGTTACTCATGGATGGATATGTTAAATTGTATTGATTAGCTTAGCATAGCACCAAACTCAAATAGACTTAAAATTCAGTAGTTGGTTTTTTTTTTTTTTCCAGCTTGTGATCTGAAGATCCTGTAGAAATTGCCATTTTTTACACAAGATTATGTCCTTAGCATCCTAAGATAAGCAATATTTTAGCATTATGATTATGCTGTACGTTTCCTTTTTAAATAATTCCACCTAAATTGGTGATTTGACTGTTCTCTGATACCTTTTCTTTTAAAATATTTGAAATTTCTTTCAAGTTGGGTAGGCAAACCTCATACCTTGACCCTTATCTGGTTATAGAGAAGGTGCCTTACTAAGATGCTTCCATTCCTCTAGATTTGAAAGCACGAATTAACTTAGAGCTTTGCTTGAACTTCCTAGTGGGTTTTAATAATGCTTGGGAAATATTTCTTTTGTAATTGAAAGACTAAGCAGAACCTCTTGGTATTTATTATTTTACCCCAATAAAACATTTTTCAACCAAATAATTTATTAAACCTGTAATTGTCATGCAAGTTACATTTTCTCTTTGTTCTCACAACTGATTGTAGAGTTAAGAACTTGTTAAGATAAAAGCCTTTAGTAAGGACTGTAGGACAATTTAATAAATCACTAAGTTGATTGATAATGGAAGGTTGAAAAATGACTAGTTTCTGAATTTAGGCTGCAGACTTTGCAGGACTTCCTATGACATTAGTTTAGCCACACAGATATAGATTGAGTTGACCAATCTGAGAAATATCTGTTTTATCGGGTTCTCAGTAAAAAGTGCCTGTGAGCTACATATCTAGGAATAAAAATTGAAGACAATTTTTCCATATGAGTCATTCATTTGATATTTAGCCCTGTAATATTATTTGCTGACTCAGTATTCTCATTTTATTTTGAATTATAACATTTTTTAATGCCATAAGTGCTTTATTCATTTCTCTGAATGGTAGGAATTTCTATTTTCGCTAACCAAATGTTTAAGACAGATAAAGCAAATCGAATGTACATCGATAACAATCATTTTGATACATATTCTAAAGCAGCTTTTAAAAAGCTTTTAAAAGTATATTTTTCTCTGGTTTTTAGTTTGTAGTGGACATGCTTTTTAAAGTCTTATGTGCATTGTTACCCTCTTTATTCTTTGCGAGAGTCTGAATAACCTATTCATTTACATATTAACTTAGGAGAAAAATCCCTATTTTATTTCATATCCCTAGTACAATTATAAAAAATAAGAATCATCATTTACTGTCTACTCTATGGTAAATACCAATGCTAAGGACATAAGAAAAATAAAGATCCTGATCTTTTGAGCCAACAAAATAATTAAAATACACACATATATACAGTATCATGGAACTTTAGAATTAGAGGGGACCATATAATCCAGTGTTTCTCAAATTTAATAATTTATTCCAGTTAAAGAGACATTCTTATTGATCTCCAGAATATTAATCAGAAAGTTTTTAATCACGAGTGAGAGAAATCCTAACTCAAACCTGTAGGGAATTGACTCACAAAATTGAAATGCCTGAGAGTTGGTTTGGCTGTGGATTCAGCTGATTAAATGATCTTCTCAGAATTCTGTTTGTCCAACTACCTTTTGGTCTGGCCATCTGTTGACTTTATTCTCCTGTGTGCTTTCTCCAGGTGCTGAAAAAGTGTCCTCCTGGCCATTTTATGTAGGTCTTAAACTTCTGATGCTAGAGAGGTGCCGTATTCTCCGTATCGGTCCTCCCAAAATTTCTGTGGCTTCACTTGGGTTGTGCGGCTACCCTGAGACCCACATGGTGTCCAGGTGGGTAGGCTTGTCTGGCTCCTCTTTTGGATCAGGTAGCCCCAAGCATGATATGCTATTGGGGAGGAGCAGGTCCCAAAAGAAAGTAATGTGGGGAAACCCAGCCAGGCATCTCCCACACCTAACGTTGACCTCTTTTATTTTAATGTTATTTAAACATGGAATAGTTAAAAGTGGGTATAAATTAATCATTGTAACATCATTTATGCAACTATAAATAAAGCAAAATAAATGTACAAATTAGTTATGAACAAAGTGATAAAACCCCAGCGAAATGCAAATTCACAGTGTTCATGAAATCACCCATCACACAGTAAATACCTAACGGCCTGATGAAGGATCTGGCGAGGTCAGCTCGCCTTTGCTACACTTGCCCTATGATGACTCACTTCTCCCCCTGGGTCTTTTCTGAACAGTCATGAAATTTTTATTCGCATAGAACAGCATACCAACTTCGGTTTTGCTCTTGGTGAGAAAGTATTATTTGCATATTACATCTACCTCTTTTATTTTTTTCATTCATCCCAGAACTATTGGGCTGCAATGTGATCGTAAACACAAATGTAAACTTGAGCCCTAAAATTTTGCAGAGCAGTACCTAGTATAAGGCGGTTATCCAGACAAGCCAAAGCATATTTCTTTCCTCTTTTCTTTTGTTTTAATTATCATCAGTCTGAAAAAACAAAATTAAAACATCTTCATAGAAAATGTACAGATATTCAAAACATTTGGTTTGGAATCTTTGGGGCCTCTCAGACCTGGGATTGGGAAATAACCTGTCTTGTACATTCTCTCCCATATCGAAGATGCAAAGCAAGTCAATTTACATATTTACTGCATAGATTACATTATTATATCTTCTTTCAAATGCTGTAGGTTTTCCTTTAGGGAACATCTTTCCTACTATGTGATTGTGAATGCATGGAAAATTACACAACATTATGTCCCTTCCAACTCTCAGTCAGATTTGAATGTAAAACCATATGAAGCAATTCTGCATTTTATTTCTATTTGGTCCCAGTAAGCGTCTCAGATGTTTTCATAACTGGAGAAAGCTTGGAAGCACTAAATAACGTTAGGTGAGCATTAACTTAACTTATGAGGCCAAACCGAACTGTAAAATTAGAGTAGAAATTTTTGGAAGATAACAGTTGGAGACATGCAAAATTTCTCCGGTTTCATCGGCTACCCTCTTACAGTTCTGTTAGTCATTTCTTCTTCTAAACCAATGCTTCTCAAATGACACTGCTGTTGGCATTTGGTAGGGACACTTTTTCTTGTGAGGGACTGTGCAGTATATTGCAGCATGTCTAACATCCCCAGGCCCAGACACTTTTTTAAATCCAGGAGCACCCCAAGATTGGAGCAGCAGATATACTCTCATACATTTCCACGTGCCCCAGGGGCTGGCACCACTGCTTGATTGGGAACCACTGTTTCAAACCCTTCAAAATCTATTTCAATTTCTTTCCTCTTACCTTTTTAGTAGTGAAGTTCCATAGTTTACTATTGCTCCTTGAGAATAATTTCCCTTTAGTACTTTAAATATATCCCAAACTTTGGTAGTCAGTCTCTTATTCTGGTCAGTGGGAATTTGAACACCAGAGTAGTGACTTTAAG
Organism: Choloepus didactylus; assembly: GCF_015220235.1. Lineage (NCBI taxonomy): Eukaryota > Metazoa > Chordata > Mammalia > Pilosa > Megalonychidae > Choloepus > Choloepus didactylus. Next base: position 130,801,163 of record NC_051309.1, on the reverse strand, counting down.
TGTCGTTCTCATTTGTTAGATCGATTATATTCATGGTTTGAACAGAACCATTTGTGGAATTGTGCAAGGTACTGGAAAGGGAATCATGATGGGAGTCCAGACTTGGGATTTTGTTTTCAACCTTCCTTCTAATTTCGTGACTGGCCCAAGTTAGTAAAACCTCAGCCCTAAAATGGGGATTGGGAGTAGGTGAGGAATTGAGGTGGAGAGATTCACAAATGAGTTAAAAAAATCTCTTTCAGCTCTAAGAGTCCTTGATTTTCACCCGGAGAGCAGAGTAACAGCTTCTCAGATTGAATGGTTTTGTTCCTTAAGTATGTTTCCAAATATTAGTCGTGGATCCAGGTCAGTTTTCTAACTAAAACTGTATGAAATGAGGATTGAAGAGTTGGAAAAACATCTAAGGTTATTTTTCATGTGAGTTACATTTTTCCTACAGAAAATTTTAGCAGATTTCCATACAGAAGTTTTCCATCCATTTCCACACAGGAAATGTACTGCTTTCTTTGTAATTAAAGTATTAGTGATAAATGCACATAACTGATGAAAAAAAAACATTTGAAAAGAAAGGAAAAAAAGATCGCATTTTTGTAGTAGACTCATAATGCATATGCATTGTGTGTCATAGATCATTCAGGGCCCACAGCTTCCCATTCTGCTCCATGTAAGGCACCATGTAAATCTCCCCAAAAGTTACTACTCATGGGATTTGCCGTATTTCCATCCTTGAAGCCCAGGGGTGGCACCAAACCACTACTGGAATTTCTGCAAGACCTCTTGGTTAAGAACTAAAACGGACCAACCTTAATCTCCAAATCCCCTAGTGCAGAATGCAAAAACATTGTTTTATCAAGTACTAAAATCATGTTCCAGTTCAGCATTATGTTTATTGTGAAATATGAAGGCTTGCATCATAGGTCACTTGTGTATTATCTTACATTTGCTTTTGCAGTTTTATTTTATCTTTGATAATTTGAAAAGATAAAGTTCCCCAAATCTGTTATTTTTGGAAAAAATTTAGTTTCTGATTAGTAATGGAAAAATAAGTTACATTCTTGAGTATATTTTTCTCAATTAAATGTTTAGCTTCTGGTCTTTAGTAGAATTAAGAAAGTTATGTTATATGTAAGTGAAGTTAATGATCTGGGGAGTCCATGGTTTTTCACTTTCAATTTGAGAAAACACACTAAAGCAACCCATTTTTTTTAATATGAAGTGTTTCTGTAGAGAAGCTAAGCTAGGGACTTAAAAAAAAAAGCCATAGCTAACATCTAAGTGTTATTCCATGGAGGCCAGTTGAATAAATTCTATTTTTATGAAAAAAATTAGTTTGAAGTATACTCCATTTAATGTTCTTTAAAATTTAAAAGCAATAACTACCAGGTATTAAACACTTATTGTGTACTAGGCACTATGCTATCACTTTATATGCATTATTTCTTAAGAACCCTAGGAGATAAATGCCATTATCTTTATTTTATACAGAGAATAATGTGCCTAAGTTCATACTCTTAGAAAGAGCTGGTTGTGGGGTTGAAGCCTAGATCTGTTCCATTTAGGTCCCCGAGCCACTGGGCTCTACTGAAGTTTGGTGTCAACATAAATGAAAGCAAACAAAGGCTCCTAGTTCCGTGTCACTGGAAATCTAACTCAGGAAGAGGTGGAAGTTTCTCCTAGGCCCTCTTAGTTTTATGTAGCACATTAATGATGTGCCTAGAGACTTTGCCCAAGTGGGTTTAGTTTCCATATGCATTTTTAAAGTATAAAAAATGGGAAACCTTATGACGTTTTAAAATAGAGTGGCTGAAAATTTAGATAATAGGCCACTGCAATTATATTTTTGGTATTAGAACACAAATACCCTAAGTATAGTATATTTTCAAAGAATTTTTATCCTTTGATACATTATTTTAGGCAAGAATACAAAACACATTAAATTAGTTGCTCTACAAGTACTTTTCATCTAATTATATTTTTACTTTACATTGTAAATTTTTCTTTTTCTTTACTTTTCTAGATACCAAGAAATTTTCTGTAAAACCCAGAAAACGTATTTCAATTATTTTTCCTTTTCAGGACATGTGGAATGTTGAATATGTATTTTAAGTCATTTCTGTCTTTTTTGAGATTCATTTTATAAGATGAACGCACAGTCTGACTTTGGTAGAAAGTAAAATTATTGCTTCATGGAGCCCCTTATGGACAGAGGTGTGTGTGTGTGTGTATACCACTTGCTTATCGTATTTGGAAGTCAGGGAAGAACTTGCATCCTTCTGTCCTGTCAATAAGTTTTACATGTCTGGCTTAACACTTCTAGATAACAGGCATTTGAAAGAAGCTGTAACTTGTTAGGATTAGTGGAAAATCCTTGAACATAAATTTTAAATTTTAGTTTTTCCTGTTACAGAATTATTATAACATCTTGAGTGAAAGGAGAATTGGAATGAGAGTGAAGTTTTAATTTTTTATAGAATACATGCCGTACAATGCATTTTCCAATGAATATTACAAATCAATTTATAAAATTTTTAGAGTATATGAGATGACATATACCCAATACACGAAACTTAAAGCTATTTAAATAACCATAAAAATAGACACTGCTAGCTTGTCACCATTTAATTTAATCATTGCTTAATTGAGTGTTTATCCTTTTTAAAATAGTACACTTTTCAGCTCCTTCAAAAATGTGAACAAGTAGGGTATATAAAATGAAATGTGTACTAGCATTTTATTCCTCTCATGTGTATAATAATTTTGATGAAACACATTCTTGTGTTACAATCATTGTAAAAAATGACTACAGTTCACCTTCTAAGCTTCATCCCCACCTCCCCTGCCCCAGAATTCCTTTGATCTTTTGTGTCATTCATGAATGAGTTTATTTGTCCACCCCTTTCTCCACTGTGTATTACTAAAGACCCAAAATGTCCAAAACTGGAAATGTGAAGCTCAGCCTTTTCCTGCAGCAGCTACTCAAACTGGGCTGCTGGGCCTTTGAGTGGCCTTTTGAGTGTGTGAACTCTTTCAGTTTTGCTGGGCCCTCCACACACATCGAAACATCATCTTGAAGGGAATAGTGCTATTAGTGCTATGAAGAAGCCTCGTGAAATCAAAATGTGTTAAACATTATTCTTAATGGCACTAATTTATATAACAAGGCATCATTGCATGAGCAGCTTGAGTTTGAAGAGTCTTCTCTAATGTAGACTATTAAGACAATATACTTCTGATCAGATTCATTGTTTAAAAATATTTGAGATTTAAAATTTAAGTCACTTGTATGACAATAACTTGTGGCAAGTTTTTAGCAACTTCCATTTGGCTTTATTCCTACAGTCTAATTAATACCATTCTTTTGGGTTCTTTACTTGCTTTGAGTGAGCCTTAAGCATCAGCTGTGGTACATATAAGTTTGAAACTGCAGATGTTATTTGCATTAGTGTTACCTGAGAGTAATAATTCCCAACATTGGTTTTGCTACACTTCAGGGTTTCTCTGGTTATTTTTAAACATACCATAAACTTCTAAAAGCAGCTGCATTTAATTTATTCATTAAAAAAAAAGTGTGTAGTACAACTCCATGAGGCAAGAAATGTTTTTGTGAAATAAAGTGAGGTAGAAAATGAGTGACTAGATGATAATAAAACAGATTTTGCCTAAAAGAGAGGACTGATTTGGATGGGATGCTAAACATCAGGATCTTGTCATCAATGATAAATTCTTGGCATCAGTTTCTGTTGCATTTCCCTTGGTCATGGCTTTATTTCAAGTGTCTAGGGCCTGTTGTCTTTCATTAATAGCCTTGTAAAAGTTCAATCAACTGAAAGACTTCAAGAGGGCTTCTCTGCTTTGTGATTGCTCCCAGGTTTGCCGTGCAGTTAGCAAGGGCATTCTCATAATTTAAAGTGGAGAGTCTCTAAATTATTCATGCATGTGGCAAAGGGTAAAAATACCTCTGTGGAACTGGTGTCTTTTTTATCCTTTTTGTTCACATGACTACGACGTAATTTAAACTCTTCCTTTTGAAAAACTAAGTGAAGTTCTGTAAAGGAGGGCATTCTAAAGTACTCACTTTGGCCAAAGACTTTGAGTGCTCAGAGTACATGTACAAAGCCTTTTTCCAGACCACGTTAGTCCCACTGTGCCTGTCGGCTTGTAACTGCCAAGAACATAACCTTTTTTCTTTATCCTTTGTCTTGGCTGAACTCTGTGGCTCTTTACCCCGACCCCTCATCCGTGGAAGGAGTACTAAGGGTATAGGAGATAGCAAAGCAGACATTTCTAGAAGAGATTTTGAAATGCTTTTACATGCATTTTTCCAATGTGACTCATGCATTAACCCTGTGAGGTTAGTGAAGAAGGGGCTTTTTAACCCTTTGCTTAAAAATGAGGATGCTGAGGACAAAAAGAAGTTAAATGAATGACTGTGAATAAATGACCACCTCCTGGCCTGTTGATAAATGTAAGTGGTTGTGGGGGTCTTAATGGCCCTTTCATACAGCAGTCTTATTTTTTTTACAACTGAAAAATTTGAACTCCAGAGAAAATGAGCTTTGGAGAAGTTGTAATTGGTTCACCATTACTCTGTCTGGTGTTATAGCTGGGACTATAAGTACAACCTCCTGGGTGCCAGTTTGGCATTCTTGAGTTTATTCCCTGATGAAGACGGTCAGCACATTATGCTTCATAAAGAGGTCAGAACTGGTTGTATTTATCTCCATTTTATAGAAGATGAAACTGAAGTTCAGAGGAAGAAAATTGCTGGCAAGTGCTAAGATTAGAACCCAGGAATCATGGCTGAACAGCACAGCCTTCAGATGCTTGTAAAGTTCCAAGTATTTTTAATGATAAGTAGATTGCAGTTTATTTTCCCCTAGGAAATATATTATATGGTGTGGTTCTGAGTGCAAAATAAACGAACTTGATTTAAGGAGGAATTTTATGCTCCAGTTTTACCACAATTTCCTAATCTAAGAGCATTCAGAAGATTCACTTATCAAACACAGGATCACAGCAAGATAGCCCAATGTACTCTGTCCATGATAAAATTAGTATTAGTGATTTGATTGCCTAGAACTCATTAGTATGCTACGTAGGGCCAACCTTTTCTTTGTTGTCTGTCCACAACCAATTTCCGTTAGGAAAAACAGAATATAGAATGACTAAGGTGGCCAGATAAAATACGAAACACCTAGCTAAATTTGGATTTCAGATATAACTGAGACTAAAAAATTATGCATTGTTTACCTGAAATAGAGTTTTAGCTGGCATCCTGTGTTTTTATTTGCTAAATCTAACCTCCCCAAGAATGGCTCTTCTCTGGAATGCATTTATTGTATATCTTTTTCAATACAGTGTTTTAGGATTTGCAAAACATGACCTGTTTCCAGAAAAACATAGACAAGATAGAATTCAGTTAGATTTTTTTTTAAGGCTGCTTATCCTTATGAATCTTTGTTCTTTGAGACAGTGTTTTTACCTTAGCAGTATAGTGTGCTATCCTTTTATGATCTGAAGAAAGAGAATTAAGTTAGAGGATGTATTGTTGGAGATTTTACTCTCTCTCTGTTTTCTTATGCTTTTTTTTAAAATTCAATTTTATTGAGATATATTCACATACCATGCAGTCATACAAAGCATGCAGTGAGTTGTTCACTGTACCATTATATAGTTGTGCGTTCATCACCAAAATTAATTTTTGAACATTTTCATTACCACACACACAAAAGTAATAAGAATAAAAATTAAAGTGAAAAAGAACAATTAAAGTAAAAAAGAACACTGGTGTTTTTTTTTTTTTTTTTTTTTGCCCCTGTTTTTCTACTTATCCATCCATACACGGGATAAAGGGGAGTATGATCCACGTGGCTTTCCCAATCACATTGTCACCCCTCATAAACTACATTGTTATACAATCGTCTTCAAGAGTCAGGGCTTCTGGGTTGTAGTTTGATCGTTTCAGGTATTTGGTGCTAGCTATTCCAATTCATTAGAACCTAAAAAGGGTTGTCTATATTGTGCATAAGAGTGCCCACCAGAGTGACCTCTCAGCTCCTTTTGGAATCTCTCAGCCACTGAAACTTATTTCATTTCCTTTCACATCCGCCTTTTGGTCAAGAAGATGTTCTCCATCCCACGATGCTGAGTCCAGATTCCTTCCCGGGAGTCATATTTCACATTGCCAGGGAGATTTACACCCCTGGGTGTCAGGTCCCACGTAGGGGGGAGGCCAGTAATTTTCACCTGCCAGATTGGCTTAGCTAGAGAGAGAGGGCCACATCTGAGCAACAAAGAGGCATTCAGGAGGAGGCGCTTAGGCACAATTATAGGTAGGTCTAGCCTCTCCTTTGCAGCAACAGTCTTCCCAAGGGCAAGTCCCGTGGTAGAGGGCTCAGCCCATCAAACCGCCAGTCCCCAATGTCTGAGCATATCAGCAGCCATCAAAGTGGGGAAACCCAACACCCCTGCATTCTCTCCACCAGCTCCTCAGGGGGACTCTGCATTTTTTTTTTTAACTGTAAACTATAGAAAAAAAAATTTTTAAAAACTAACAATAAAAAAAATTTCAAACCAAAACAAGGGAATAAGAAAAAGACAACTAACCTAATATAACTACTTTACTTCCAACCTGTTCCTACTCCACCCTAAGAAAGTAACCGAATATAGTAACATATCTGTGAACTTGTTCTTACCATACCAACCAGAAATTAACAAACCCTAGTCATTCCTGGGCATTCCCAGAATGTTAAATTTACCCACGATAGCTTATCTGTTCTTATTGGGTTATCATTCCCCCTTCTTTAACTGCTCTCTATCACTAGTTCCCCTACATTCTACATTATAAACCATTTATTTTACATTTTTCAATGTTCACATTAGTGGTAGAATATAATATTTATCTTTTTGTGCCTGGCTTATTTTGCTCAGCATTATGTCTTCAAGGTTCATCCATGTTGTCATATGTTTCACGACATCATTCCTTCTTACTGCCGTATAGTATTCCATTGTGTGTATATACCACATTTTATTTATCCACTCATCTGTTGAAGGACATTTGGGTTGTTTCCATCTCTTGGCAATTATGAATAATGCTGCTTTGAATGTTGACAGCAGATATCTGTTCATGTCACTGCTTTCCGATCTTCCGGGTATATACCGAGAAGTGCAATTGCTGGATCGAAGGGTAACTCTATACCTAGTTTTCCAAGAAACTGCCAGACTGTCTTCCATAGTGGCTGAACCATTATACAGTCCCACCAACAATGAATAAGAGTTCCAATTTCTCCACAGCCTCTCCAGCATTTGAAGTTTCCTGTTTGTTTAATGGTAGCCATTCTAATTGGTGTGAGATGGTATCTCATTGTGGTTTTAATTTGCATCTCTCTAATAGCTAGTGAAGCTGAACATTTTTTCATGTGTTTCTTGGCCATTTGTATTTCCCCTTCAGAGATCTGTCTCTTCATATCTTTTGCCCATTTTATAATTGGGCTGTCTGTACTATTGTTATTCAGTTGTAGGATTTGTTTATATATGCAAGATATCAGTCTTTTGTCAGATACATGGTTTCCAAATATTTTTTCCCAGTGAGTTGGCTGCCTCTTCACTTTTTTGACAAATTCCTTTGAGGTACAGAAACTTCTAAGCTTGGGAAGTTCCCATTTATCTATTTTTTCCTTTGTTGCTTGTGCTTTGGGTGTAAGGTCTAGGAAGTGACCTCCTAATACAAGGTCTTAAAGATGTCTCCCTACATTATCTTCTAGGAGTTTTATGGTACTGTCTTTTATATTGAGGTCTTTGATCCACTTTGAGTTGATTTTTGTGTAGCATGTGAAGTAGGGGTCCTCTGTCATTCTTTTGGATATGGATATCCAACTCTCCCAGCCCCATTTGTTGAAAAGACTGTTAAGTCCCAGTTCAGTGGCTTTGGGGGCCTTATCAAAGATCAGTCAGTCATAGATCTGGGGGCCTATCTCAGATCAATTCGATTCCGTTGATCAATATGTCTATCTTTGTGCCAGTACCATGCTGTTTTGACTACTGAGGCTTTATAATAAGCTTCAAAGTCAGGGAGTGTAAGTCCTCCCACTTCGTTTTTCTTTTTTAGAGTGTCTTTAGCAATTCGAGGCATCTTCCCTTTCCAAATAAATTTGATAACTAGCTTTTCCAAGTGTGCAAAGTAGGTTGTTGGAATTTTGATTGGGATTGCATTGAATCTGTAGATGAGTTTGGGTAGAATTGACATCTTAATGACATTTAGCCTTCCTATCCATGAACATGGAATATTTTTCCATCTTTTAAGGTCCCCTTCTATTTCTTTTAGTAGAGTTATGTAGTTTTCTTTGTATAGGTCTTTTACATCTTTGGTTAAGTTGATTCCTAGGTACTTTATTTTTTTAGTTGCTATTGAAAATGGTATCTTTTTCTTGAGTGTCTCTTCAGTTTGTTCATTTCTAGCATATAGAAACATTACTGACTTATGTGCATTAATCTTGTATCCCGCTACTTTGCTAAATTTGTTTATTAGCTCTAGTAGCTGTAGCGTTGATTTCTCAGGGTTTTCTAGATATAAGATCATATCATCTGCAAACAATGACAGTTTTACTTCTTCTTTTCCAATTTGGATGCCTTTTATTTCTTTGTCTTGCCGGATTGCCCTGGCTAGCACTTCCAGCACAATGTTGAATAACAGTGGTGACAGCGGGCATCCTTGTCTTGTTCCTCATCTTAGAGGGAAGGCTTTCAGTCTCTCCCCATTGAGTACTATGCTGGCTGTGGGTTTTTCATATATGCTCTTTATCATGTTGAGGAAGTTTCCTTCAATTCCTTCCTTTTGAAGTGTTTTTATCAAAAAGGGATGTTGGATTTTGTCAAATGCTTTTTCAGCATCTATTGAGATGATCAATTGATTTTTCCCTTTTGACTTGTTAATGTGTTGTAATACATTGATTGATTTTCTTATGTTGAACCATCCTTGCATGCCTGGAATGAACCCCAGTTGGTTGTGGTGTATAATTTTTTTAATGTGTCTTTGGATTTGATTTGCAAGTATTTTGTTGAGAATTTTTGCATCTGTATTCATTAGGGAGATTGGCCTGTAGTTTTCCTTTTTTGTAGCTTCTTTGCCTGGTTTTGGTATTAGACTGATGTTAGCTTCATAAAAAGTGTTAGGTAGTGTTCCATTTTCTTCAATGTTTTGAAAGAGTTTAAGTAAGATTGGTGTCAGTTCTTTTTGGAAAGTTTGGTAGAATTCCCCTGTGAAGCCATCTGGCCCTGGGCATTTATTTGTGGGAAGTTTTTGATGACTGATTTGCCTGTGATTGGTTGGTTGAGGTCTTCTGTTTCTTCTCTGGTCAGTCTAGGTTGTTCATATGTTCCCAGGAAATTGTCCATTTCCTCTGCGTTATCCAGTTTGTTGGCATACAGTTGTTCATAGTATCCTCTTACAATTTTTTAAATTTCTTCAGGATCTGCAGTAATGTCACCTTTCTCATTCATTATTTTGTTTATATGGGTCTTCTCTCCTTTTTTATTTTGTTTTCTTATGCTTTAATTTGATTTTGATTATTTCAGATTCAACTGATAGTTATTGGGTGCCTTCTACATGGCGAGCATTGCTGAGCTGGGAACTTTTTTTTTTATTCAATTTCATTGAGATGTATTCACAAAGCATACGGTCATCCAAAGTGTACAATTAGTTGTTCACAGGATCATCATATAGTTGTGCATTCATCACCCCAATCTATTTTTTGAACTTTTTCCTTGTACCAGAAAAAGTGAAAATAAGAATAAAAACTAAAAGTAAAAAAGAACACTCAAATCATCCTCCCCCTCCCACCCTATTTTTCATTTAGTTTTTTGTCCCCATTTTTCTACTCATCCATCCATACACTGGATAAAAGGATCCACAAGGCTTTGACAATCACACTGCCACCCCTTGTAAGCTGCATTGCTATACAATCGTCTTCAAGAATCAAGGCTACTGGGTTGTAGTTTGATAGTTTCAGGTATTTATTTCTAGCTATTTCACTGCACTAAAACCTAAAAAGAGTTATCTATATAGTGCATAAGAATGCCCACCAGAGTGACCTCTTGACTCCATTTGGAATCTCTCAGCCACTGAAACTTTGTTTCATTTTGCATACCCCTTTTGGTCAGGAACGGGCTGGGAACTTTTAATCCTATGGACCATAGGACTTGGACGGGAGATCTAGATTTGATTCCTGGTTTTGCCACCAAATAGCAGAATGGCTTTGGTTCTGCCGTTTAATTCAGTTTCACAAGTTAGAAAGAAGGACTGCTAATTTAAACTCATCAGTTTTAAATAAAATGATGCTTTTTCAGTATCACTAATATGAATAAATTTTCAAAGTCCACTAGAATCAAGGAAGAGAAGGGTAAATAGAGATCCTATTCTTAGTCATCGAAGTATTTGCCCAGTCAGGAACCCAGGTTTCTTGAATCCCGTCTGATCATTTTTACCCCCGTATCTGTCATGTTCACAGTCGTCCTTCTCTCCATCTTTATTCCTATGTGTACTATTACACTACTTCATATAATAGCTAAAAGTCAATGTGTGTATAGCTTCCCTTCAGAGCACAATATACACTTAAAGTTTGGGGAGAGAGGTCACTTAAGGAACTGTCAATGTGTGGGCCCTACAAGACCAAAGGAGGGACGTTGTCTGGGGTTGTCATTACTGTTCTCTGGGGCCCAGCATGGTGCCCTAGGGATCCTAGGGATCTTTGCCTAATAATAATAATTATTGCCTATGGGAATAATTGATTATAGAAAGAAAAGAGCACTTACTAGTGAATCCAGTTAAAATGGGAAAAAAAATTAGTGCAAAGGTTTTGATTGGAACTTTATCTTGAAAAATGGAACTGCAAATAATGAAAGTAAATTTATCTTACATTTAATAAAATTTAGATGATAATGAAAACTCCCTGCTAATTCTTAGAATAAACAGTTTTCTGACAAAAATTGTATATTATGAACAATATCTGCACTTCATGTTTGTTTTTTTGCAGCAGGGTCATAGAGTATTTTTTCTTTTTATTTTCAATTTTATTTTTTAATTAATGTTTGAAAATCTCAAGGGATTTACTTTAGAAAATAATTATTTGAATGTAATTCTCTTTTCAAGTGTCTGTTACGTCATTATCCTTGTTGATTTGCTCTTCAGTTGTTAGCTGGTCTTTATTCGGCACAGTTCATTGTAAATGGCTTTGTGTGATATTGGAGCAATTTTCCAATATAACTTTTACCTACTTCTAGATAGGCTTTATCTTATCTAATATAATTTCAGTTTGCAATTGATTTGTATGTGCCTAGAGACAGAAAGATCCAAAAATCAATGGGAGAGGCTAGATACTAATCTTAACAGGAAAATCCCACTTCATAGATACTAGTCTCAACAGGAAAAGCCCACTTTATACAGCTGCAAAACTTGTAAAGGGATGCTTTACAGGAGAGATGTGTGTCAAAGGATTCATTTTATTGGTGGTGAGTTTAATCTGTGGTTGTTTCGGTATTATGAGAACATGTGTTTTCCTGTGTAAGCATGTAACCCCCTCCTCCCCAGCCAGGGGTTAATAAAAATGATTGATTGAATGAGTGAGTATACTAGATCTGTTTTTTCCTGTCTCTTATACTGAGTTCATTTCCAAGAAAATGTCTAGAAACAAAACGTGTGAGACAAATAGTGTAATCAAAAACACATAACAAAAATAAATTAACACTGGCTTTGTTTAAGACACATACTAGGCACTGCAGGGTATGCAGAGAAAAATTAGCCATGATCAATTATGAGGCTTACCTCTGAAGGATGGTGGGCATTAATAACTGAAAAACAATGCTAATTTTCTGTGACAAAAATACCAGCGTTCAGACATTTAAAAAACTGCCCTTGATGGAGCCCATTCACTTCACTGAAAGAATATTTACTGAGGCCCTACTATGTGACAGGCACTGTTCTAAGTACTGCAGATACAGTGATGAACAAGACAAACAAGTAGTTCTGATGACATTTACATTTAATTGAAGGAGATAGACAATAAACCAACAGATTACTGAATAAGAAAAACGTCCAACAGTGAGAATTCAGATAGTGTGAAGTGAGAGCATGATGTGTCGGGGGCCTCTTAAGATGGAGTAGTGGTCAGGGAAGCCTGTCAGAGCGGAGGATGTGGAAGGAACATGATGGACTCTTGACAGGTGAGGGGAGAGCATTCCAGGCAGGGGGATAGTGAGAGCTTGGTGTACTTGGGAAGCACTAAAGGAGCCACCATGTACTAGAGGAACTGTGGTAGGGGATTAAAAGAATTTGGATTTTATTCTCAGTTCAAGGAGAAGCCAAGTAGGGTGGTTAAGATGTTAAGATTTTTATTTACTTTGTTAAAAGGTTATTCTGGCTGCTGTGTGGAGAAGGATTGAAAGGCCAAGTATAAAAGCAAGAGACCAGTTTGGCTGTTATGGCAGTAATACAAGTGAGAGATGGTGGGGCTTGGACCAGGTTGGTAGCAGTGGAGATAGAAGTAAACAGATCGGGATACAAGGTTTTGGAAATTGACTTGACAGGACTTGGCTGCTGGACTGGATGTGAGAACTGAAGGAAACAAAAATTTAGAGTAATTCCTAGGTGTTTGGTTTGGGTAACTGTGGAGATGATGGTACTGTTCATTCGGATTAAGGAAAACTGGCAGGGAGTGAGATTGGGGCAGGATGATGGGTGAAGCACTGAGAATTCTTTTTTTACCCTCTTAATATGTCTATTTTGACATCAACATGGAGATGTCAAATTAAAACAGCTTGATTGAAAAATAAAAAGGCAAGGAGGTCTCTGTTTCCCAGTGAGAAGATAAGAAATAAGTAGGGACTGAATTTTAGGTTTGTATATGAGATAGTTAAGATGTCCACTTATATTAGTTTAATAATTTAGTTACATGCACATACTTAAAATTACATAAAATATATTACTTTAAACAGATTGCTTTTTTCCTGTCTTACTTTTTATAAAATGATTTTATTTGAAAGTTTCACATACATTTTTGACAGCTTCACATGCAGTTTTGACATCTGTGTCTTTGGCACCACTAGTGCAGTTTTGGGGGTTATGTAAGCGTTTTCCAGTGTATGTCACCCCCATTTAAGTTTTTGAAATACAGCATCTATTAATGTATATTGTTGTCACTGGAAATTTTATCCTGATCCAGAGCATGCATTTATAAAACATAAAGACAATCATATATTTTTAAATCTGTGCTACAATTGTATACTTATGATCTGTACAGTATAACTTATCTCCTATATTGCTTTTTAAAGAGATCTTTAAATGGACTTTATAACTGTATCTGACACTTGGAATTATAAGTTAACCTGACAACATTTGTGTTATCTTTTATTTTCTTTTTTAAGCCATTGCATTCTAGATAGATATAATTTCAAGCAAATATATATTTAACAAACAACACATTGTTGTTCAAAATAAAATAATTAGGGGAACATCCTAGAAAATAAAATATTTAATGTCTGTATCCCAATACTCTCTCCAAAACAGTGCATTGTCAAAATTTTTAATCTCAGCTTGTTTGGTAAAAAATCAACCATGTCATTATAAATTAGAGATTGCACTGGTCTTATAATAAAAAGCCAGTTTCTGTTCTCTGAGGGTAAATTTGAGTTTTGGAAAAAGTCAAGTCTTTTGCATGAGATGTATAATTAAGTTGGCTATTTTTGTTTGTTATTTCATTTTTATTTATTTGTTTACTTTAGGAGAGGGATTAGTGAAAAAGGATATCTAACTTTTAGATGCAACTAATATTCTTATTTGGGTTATTAATTATCTCAGAAGTTAGTTTCAAAAGAAGACATTTAAAAAATATTTAAAGCACTGAATGTCTCCATCAATTGGTATAAGATTGCAGCTTTCCAAGGGGAATTATTTGAATTGAAAAGCATGCATTTGGTTGTGTATGATCTGTTTAAAAAAAAAGTCACCTACAGCTTAGGCTTTACCTGAAATAGGTTTCTTTCAGAGCAGGGCACATTAAAAACATAAATCATCTCACTTTTCTCAGAATGAATTTTTTAAATTAGGTACTCCCTACTTTCAGATTTTCCTCCTTTATATGAGGAGTAGATAATCCAGAAGAAAAGGATCATTTTTACTGTTAATATTTGTTGAACAAACATTATTAGTATTAACATTTACAGAAGTCTAAATCTTCCTGCCCACTAGATCAAATTGTTTATGTTTTCCATTTTCCCTTCTAAGTCTTTTTTTATCTATGTGTAGCAATACAGATATACCTATCTAAAATTAAATATATTAGCCAGCTAAATTTAGATAAATATTTGTTAATTTAAAAATTTACAACTTCCAAGGAAGTTATGTGTTTTAAGCTGCAAATTGACTTCCATATTTATGGATTCCTAAGACTAATGTCAAATTATTGTCTTTTAGTTAGATACAAACTGATTTTGAGAGAGGCAGGATTAATGTTTGTTGTGTTGTAAATCAGGTAGTCTATCAATATGTTTGGAAATCAGACATTATTAAAATGTTCGTTGGAGCAAATATCTTCTGCAGTTTTTCAGAATAAAATTGTCTTAAGTAAACCGTCTTGTTTTTATCAAATCGATTTGTTATTTTATTGGTTTACCATAAGGGATTGTTAGCAGTTTTCAGAGGCAGTATCCTTCCTCTTCTTAATGTGTCTGAATCTTCTGTTCTGCAGAGAAATGGTCAATGCATGGTTTGCTGAGAGAGTTCACACCATCCCTGTCTGCAAGGAAGGCATCAGAGGCCACACTGAATCTTGTTCTTGCCTCTCGCAGCAGAGTCCTCGGGCTGATAGCAGTGTCCCTGGAACACCAACCAGGAAAATCTCTGCTTCCGAATTTGACCGACCCCTTAGACCCATTGTTGTCAAGGATTCTGAGGGAACTGTGAGCTTCCTGTCTGACTCAGAAAAGAAGGAACAGATGCCTCTAACCCCTCGAAGGTTTGAGAATGATGAAGGGGATCAGTGCTCAAGACTCTTGGAATTAGTGAAAGATATTTCTAGTCATTTGGATGTCACAGCCTTATGTCACAAAATTTTCTTGCATATCCATGGACTCATCTCTGCTGACCGCTATTCCCTGTTCCTTGTCTGTGAGGACAGCTCCAATGACAAGTTTCTTATCAGCCGCCTCTTTGATGTTGCAGAAGGTTCAACACTGGAAGAAGCTTCAAATAACTGTATCCGCTTAGAGTGGAACAAAGGCATTGTGGGACACGTGGCAGCGCTCGGGGAGCCCTTGAACATCAAAGATGCGTATGAGGTAAACGGGGAACCACCAGGGCAGAGGTGGGGAGGGGGAGAGGCACTGGATAACTATTTTGAATGGTGGGGACATTTGAAACTGAAAAGAAGTAGGATAAATGAGGTGTAACTATTTGCATACTTAACTTAAAACTAGAATGTTTGGAAGAGCTTTTCTCATCTTTTAAATGTAAGGGTTTTGTCACTGGTGGTTGAATCAAGAATATGTGCCTGAGAGAAATCTTGTCTTGTTTCCTCCATGATAAGTTACGAGAGCTCATCTCATAGTTGGGTTCTCTCAGCTTCTTACTTCATTACTATAATACACCTATCTACTTTACTGCCATGTGAACTTCTGAGGATTTTGTTGAGATTTTACAGTGATAGGTTCAAAGACTATGGAGAAAACCACCAAACCATAGTCTTTTTTCATTCATTCAATTCATTGAATCATTTCATTCATTCAACTCCCATTGATATCAAAGTCTGATTTTATTTCCTTCTCTTTTTTCAATTCGTCTTTTTAAAAAATAAAGTTATGACTGTTTTTATAAAATGGGAAATAGTGCCCTAAAATATGTCAGTGGCAAGACGTGATATTTCTTCTACTTTTGCTACAACTAGTTATCCACAGGTCTTTAATTATGGACTTAAAAACTATAGTATAAAACATTAGGACTGTATATCATAGTGAACCCTATTGTAAACAATGTACTGTAGTCAGTAGTACAATTATAAAAATGTTCTTTCATGAATTATAACAAATGTACCACAACAATGCAAGGTGTTAACAATAGGGTGTTAAATGGAGAAAAAATACACTCTAATGTAAACTATGGACTATAGTTAATACTACAATTATAATATTGCTTCATCAGTTATAATAAAGGTACCACACTAATGCAAAGTGCTAGTAATGTTGGGGGGGGTACGTATGTGGGAACACTGTTATATTTTTTACATTATTTTTCTGCAAACCTATAACTTATCTAAGTAAAACAATTTTTTAAAAGGTTATATTATACACTTCTTCAAATTTTCAGTTTAAATTGATCCTTTTATTAATAAACTTATGGTTTGAAACAAAGCATCTTAGTTGAATGACACTTGGTATGTTTATGAGATATTTTTTAGCACCGTGATTGAACAGGTGGCGTACTCTTTGGTACACTGTAAAGGTTCAGTGGAAATCCCACCTCGCTTTTATGTCATTCGAGGGGTCATGGCTGTTTTAGTCATCCCTGTATTCCTGGTGACTAATACAGTATCTGGCGTATAGTCAGGTCTTAATAAACATTGGTTGAATGAAAATTATAGTAGATAAATTAAATAAATACAGTAGAAAGCAGATTATAATAGGTGCCATAGAAAATGTAGTGAATTCAGGGAAGCAGGAGATGACATCTAGTTGGGGAAATGGGGAAAGGTTTCTTTAAGGAGGCAGTGTCTGATAGGGACCCTGGAAAATAGTAAGATTTAATTAGCTTGAGATGTGTGCACACAGAGGTTCCAATATAAAGAGAAGTTTGAAGAAGATCAGGGAAATTGGAGTGTGTGGCTGTGGTTTGGAGATGTATGGGTAGTGCTCAGGGTATACATTGAAGAGCTATGGGACCAAGTCTGGGAGATTAAGTGGGGTCTTGAATGTCAGGCAGAGGTATACTTATTTGGTTCAAAGCCATGAGGAACAGTTGAGGATGGTTTGAAATGGAACCAGTATGATTCAAACTGTACTTTAGAAAGGCTAATGTTACACTGATCATAAAATGAATTCGAGGGAGCAATACTGGAAGCTGTGAGAATAGAAAATTGCTTTAATGGTCTTGGCATGAGGAAGTGAGGACCTGAACCAGGCTACTGAACTTAAAGATAAAAAGGAAGGAATGGATTTCAGATGAAAAGAGAAAATTTGCAGAACTTGGCAGTTAATAAGAAATGGAAGAGAGGGGAAAAGAGGCGTTGAAGAGGACCCAAGTCTTGAAGTTGGGTGAATGAATAATGGTTCTGGTGAGGAGTACTAAGGTGGCATTTGGGAAGAGATGTGATAGATCAGATAGGTAAACTCCTGAGACTTTTTTTTCTTTTGAATCCATTCTACTGAGAAGAAATGTGGTTTATGTAAGCAATTTATTCCTTTCTTGCTACTGTTTTGAAACATTTACTGATATTCATGGTAAATCTCCATGACCTCTTTGAGCTCTGTAGTAATGTCACAACATAGCAAACTCCAAGAGGATATTAAGGACACAGCTGAAGGATTGCTGCCAAATCTGCAGTACTCCCTTCCTGTCTTAAGTGACAGCTGGGTTTCCACCCTTCAGTGGCACTATAGTCCCAAGGATGATAGGACCATCCCAGCTTTGCTGGGAAAGCCTTCATTTGTCTCTGTGGTCCTAAGTCTTTCCAGCCTGAGAATTCTTCACTTGGATGCATTTTATTTAATCTGCTCATCATCTTGAACGTTTTGACAATCTATTTTTTGTTTTTCAGTTAATAATGATTTTATTCTTGTAGTACTCCATGAAAGAGGCCCAGTGTCCTTGATTTGCGTAAGTCCCAGGGGTGAAACCTCTTAGCCCGTGGACTCCTCATGTTGCCACTTCACCCTTGGCACCCTGGATCGGGGTTTACAATGGCCTTTACATCAGTTATTTTCGATCCCAGGAGTTTCATGAGCTGTTCTAGGGTTGATCTGTGACATCTTATTTACCTTTGTATTAACAGTGGAAGTCAGTTGACTAATGGGTAATTCATTAATCAGTCTTACCCATAAGTTCATTAATCAAAATATCATGTTCTTTCCTTCCGACTGGTAGTTTTTAGAAAAAAACTTCTATAAAAATGCCACTTAAATATAGTATTTCTTAAGCTTAGTTGACCATAGAATGTTTTAAATATTGTAAAGTAGCATTGGAAAACCAAAAGGTGCTCATGAAATCTAGTAATGTTCAGATTAAAGCCAAGGATAAATAATAGTTACATGGATAAATGGTCAAAATTTGATTCACTTTTTCAAACTTTGTAACAAAATGAAATACAGGCACACCTCAGCGATATTGCAAGTTCAGTTCCAGACCACTACAATAAAGAGGATATCACAGTAAAATAAGTCATACGAATTTTTTTGGGTTCTCAGAACATATAAAAGTTATGTTTACACCATACTGTAGTCTAAGTGTATAATAGCATTATGTCTAAAAAAACAATGTGGGCGGGGCAAGATGGCAGACTGGTGAGCTGTAAGTTTTAGTTACTCCTCCAGGAAAGTAGGTAAAAAGCCAGGAACTGCGTGGACTGGACACCACAGAGCAATCTGTCTTTGGGCATACTTCATACAACACTCATGAAAACGTGGAACTGCTGAGATCAGCGAAATCTGTAAGTTTTTGCGGCCAGGGGACCCGCGCCCCTCCCTGCCAGGCTCAGTCCTGGGGGAGGAGGGGCTGTCAGCTCCGGGAAGGAGAAGGGAGATCTGCAGTGGCTGCTCTTATCGGAAACTCATTCTACTGATTCAAACTCCAACCATAGATAGACTGAGACCAGACACCAGAGACTCTGAGAGCAGCCAGCCCACCAGAGAGGAGACAGGCATAGAAAAAAAACAACTCGAAAAACTCCAAAATAAAAGCAGAGGATTTTTGGAGTTCTGGTGAACACAGAAAGGGGAAGGGCGGAGCTCAGGCCTTGAGGCGCATATGCAAATCCCGAAGCAAAGCTGATCTCTCTGCCCTGTGGACCTTTCCTTAATGGCCCTGGTTGCTTTCTCTATTAGCATTTCAATAACCCATTAGATCTCTGAGGAGGGCCGTTTTTTTTTTTTTTTTTTTTTTTTAAATCCTTTTTTCTTTTTCTAAAACAATTACTCTAAGAAGCCCAATACAGAAAGCTTCAAAGAATTGCAATTTGGGCACGTCAAGTCAAGAGCAGAACTAAGAGAGCTCTGAGACAAAAGGCAATAATCCAGTGGCTGAGAAAATTCACTAAACATCACAACTTCCCAAGAAAAGGGGGGTGTCTGCTCACAGCCACCATCCTGGTGGACAGGAAACACTCCTGCCCATCACCAGCCCCATAGCCCAGAGCTGCCCCAGACAACCCAGTGTGACGGAAGTGCTTCAAATAACAGGCACACACCACAAAACTGGGCGTGGTCATTAGCCTTCCCTGCAACCTCAGCTGAATGTCCCAGAGCTGGGAAGGTGGAGCAGTGTGAATTAACAAAGCCCCATTCAGCCATCATTTCAGCAGACTGGGAGCCTCCCTACACAGCCCAGCAGCCCAGAACTGCCCTGGGGGGACGGCACTCACCTGTGACATAGCACAGTCATCCCTCAACAGAGGACCCGGGGTGCACAGCCTGGAAGAGGGGCCCACTTGCAAGTCTCAGGAGCCATACGCCAATACCAAAGACTTGTGGGTCAGTGGCAGAGACAAACTGTGGCAGGACTGAACTGAAGGACTAGACTATTGCAGCAGCTTTAAAACTCTAGGATGATCAGGGAGATTTGATTGTTAGGGCCACCCCCCCTCCCCGACTGCCCAGAAACACGCCCCACATACAGGGCAGGCAACACCAACTACACACGCAAGCTTGGTACACCAATTGGGCCCCACAAGACTCACTCCCCCACTCACCAAAAAGGCTAAGCAGGGGAGAACTGGCTTGTGGAGAACAGGTGGCTCGTGGACGCCACCTGCTGGTTAGTTAGAGAAAGTGTACTCCACGAAGCTGTAAATCTGATAAATTAGAGATAAGGACTTCAATAGGTCTACAAACCCTAAAAGAACCCTATCAAGTTCAGCAAATGCCACGAGGCCAAAAACAACAGAAAATTATAAAGCATATGAAAAAACCAGACGATATGGATAACCCAAGCCCAAGCACCCAAATCAAAAGACCAGAAGACACACAGCACCTAGAGCAGCTACTCAAAGAACTAAAGATGAACAATGAGACCATAGTACGGGATATGAAGGAAATCAAGAAGACCCTAGAAGAGCATAAAGAAGACATTGCAAGACTAAATAAAAAAATGGATGATCTTATGGAAATTAAAGAAACTGTTGACCAAATTAAAAAGATTCTGGACACTCATAGTACAAGACTAGAGGAAGTTGAACAACGTATCAGTGACCTGGAAGATGACAGAATGGAAAATGAAAGCATAAAAGAAAGAATGGGGAAAAAAATTGAAAAACTCGAAATGGACCTCAGGGATATGATAGATAATATGAAACGTCCAAATATAAGACTCATTGGTGTCCCAGAAGGGGAAGAAAAGGGTAAAGGTCTAGGAAGAGTATTCAAAGAAATTGTTGGGGAAAACTTCCCAAATCTTCTAAACAACATAAATACACAAATCATAAATGCTCAGCGAACTCCAAATAGAATAAATCCAAAAAAACCCACTCCGAGACATATACTGATCACACTGTCAAACATAGAAGAGAAGGAGCAAGTTCTGAAAGCAGCAAGAGAAAAGCAATTCACCACATACAAAGGAAACAGCATAAGACTAAGTAGTGACTACTCAGCAGCCACCATGGAGGCGAGAAGGCAGTGGCACGATATATTTAAATTTCTGAGTGAGAGGATTTTCCAGCCAAGAATACTTTATCCAGCAAAGCTCTCCTTCAAATTTGAGGGAGAGCTTAAATTTTTCACAGACAAACAAATGCTGAGAGAATTTGCTAACAAGAGACCTGCCCTACTGGAGATACTAAAGGGAGCCCTACAGACAGAGAAACAAAGACAGGACAGAGAGACTTGGAGAAAGGTTCAGTACTAAAGAGATTCGGTTTGGGTACAATAAAGGATATTAATAGAGAGAGGGAAAAATATGGCAAACATAAACCAAAGGATAAGATGGCCGATTCAAGAAATGCCTTCACGGTTTTAACGTTGAATGTAAATGGATTAAACTCCCCAATTAAAAGATATAGATTCGCAGAATGGATCAAAAAAAATGAACCATCAATATGTTGCATACAAGAGACTCATCTTAGACACAGGGACACAAAGAAACTGAAAGTGAAAGGATGGAAAAAAATATTTCATGCAAGCTACAGCCAAAAGAAAGCAGGTGTAGCAATATTAATCTCAGATAAAATAGACTTCAAATGCAGGGATGTTTTGAGAGGCAAAGAAGGCCACTACATACTAATAAAAGGGGCAATTCAGCAAGAAGAAATAACAATCGTAAATGTCTATGCACCCAATCAAGGTGCCACAAAATACATGAGAGAAACACTGGCAAAACTAAAGGAAGCAATTGATGTTTCCACAATAATTGTGGGAGACTTCAACACATCACTCTCTCCTATAGATAGATCAACCAGACAGAAGACCAATAAGGAAATTGAAAACCTAAACAATCTGATAAATGAATTAGATTTAACAGACATATACAGGACATTACATCCCAAATCACCAGGATACACATACTTTTCTAGTGCTCACGGAACTTTCTCCAGAATAGATCATATGCTGGGACATAAAACAAGCCTCAATAAATTTAAAAAGATTGAAATTATTCAAAGCACATTCTCTGACCACAATGGAATACAATTAGAAGTCAATAACCATCAGAGACTTAGAAAATTCACAAATACCTGGAGGTTAAACAACACACTCCTAAACAATCAGTGGGTTAAAGAAGAAATAGCAAGAGAAATTGCTAAATATATAGAGACGAATGAAAATGAGAACACAACATACCAAAACCTATGGGATGCAGCAAAAGCAGTGCTAAGGGGGAAATTTATAGCACTAAACGCATATATTAAAAAGGAAGAAAGAGCCAAAATCAAAGAACTAATGGATCAACTGAAGAAGCTAGAAAATGAACAGCAAACCAATCCTAAACCAAGTACAAGAAAAGAAATAACAAGGATTAAAGCAGAAATAAATGACATAGAGAACAAAAAAACAATAGAAAGGATAAATATCACCAAAAGTTGGTTCTTTGAGAAGATCAACAAGATTGACAAGCCCCTAGCTAGACTGACAAAATCAAAAAGAGAGAAGACCCATATAAACAAAATAATGAATGAAAAAGGTGACATAACTGCAGATCCTGAAGAAATTAAAAAAATTATAAGAGGATATTATGAACAACTGTATGGCAACAAACTGGAGAATGTAGAAGAAATGGACAATTTCCTGGAAACATATGAACAACCTAGACTGACCAGAGAAGAAATAGAAGACCTCAACCAACCCATCACAAGCAAAGAGATCCAATCAGTCATCAAAAATCTTCCCACAAATAAATGCCCAGGGCCAGATGGCTTCACAGGGGAATTCTACCAAACTTTCCAGAAAGAACTGACACCAATCTTACTCAAACTCTTTCAAAACATTGAAAAAAATGGAACACTACCTAACTCATTTTATGAAGCTAACATCAATCTAATACCAAAACCAGGCAAAGATGCTACAAAAAAGGAAAACTACCGGCCAATCTCCCTAATGAATATAGATGCAAAAATCCTCAACAAAATACTTGCAAATCGAATCCAAAGACACATTAAAAAATCATACACCATGACCAAGTGGGGTTCATTCCAGGCATGCAAGGATGGTTCAACATAAGAAAAACAATCAATGTATTACAACACATTAAAAACTCGAAAGGGAAAAATCAATTGATCATCTCAATAGATGCTGAAAAAGCATTTGACAAAATCCAACATCCCTTTTTGATAAAAACACTTCAAAAGGTAGGAATTGAAGGAAACTTCCTCAACATGATAAAGAGCATATATGAAAAACCCACAGCCAGCATAGTACTCAATGGTGAGAGACTGAAAGCCTTCCCTCTAAGATCAGGAACAAGACAAGGATGCCCGCTGTCACCACTGTTATTCAACATTGTGCTGGAAGTGCTAGCCAGGGCAATCTGGCAAGACAAAGAAATAAAAGGCATCCAGATTGGAAAAGAAGAAGTAAAACTGTCATTGTTTGCAGATGATATGATCTTATATCTAGAAAACCCTGAGAAATCAACGATACACCTACTAGAGCTAATAAACAAATTTAGCAAAGTAGCGGGATACAAGATTAATGCACATAAGTCAGTAATGTTTCTATATGCTAGAAATGAACAAACTGAAGAGACACTCAAGAAAAAGATACCATTTTCAATAGCAACTAAAAAAATCAAGTACCTAGGAATCAACTTAACCAAAGATGTAAAAGACCTATACAAAGAAAACTACATAACTCTACTAAAAGAAATAGAAGGGGACCTTAAAAGATGGAAAAATATTCCATGTTCATGGATAGGAAGGCTAAATGTCATTAAGATGTCAATTCTACCCAAACTCATCTACAGATTCAATGCAATCCCAATCAAAATTCCAACAACCTACTTTGCACACTTGGAAAAGCTAGTTATCAAATTTATTTGGAAAGGGAAGATGCCTCGAATTGCTAAAGACACTCTAAAAAAGAAAAACGAAGTGGGAGGACTTACACTCCCTGACTTTGAAGCTTATTATAAAGTCACAGTTGCCAAAACAGCATGGTACTGGCACAAAGATAGACATATAGATCAATGGAATCGAATTGAGAATTCAGAGATAGACCCTCAGATCTATGGCCGACTGATCTTTGATAAGGCACCCAAAGTCACCGAACTGAGCCATAATGGTCTTTTCAACAAATGGGGCTGGGAGAGTTGGATATCCATATCCAAAAGAATGAAAGAGGACCCCTACCTCACCCCCTACACAAAAATTAACTCAAAATGGACCAAAGATCTCAATATAAAAGAAAGTACCATAAAACTCCTAGAAGATAATGTAGGAAAACATCTTCAAGACCTTGTATTAGGAGGCCACTTCCTAGACTTTACACCCAAAGCACAAGCAACAAAAGAGAAAATAGATAAATGGGAACTCCTCAAGCTTAGAAGTTTCTGCACCTCAAAGGAATTTCTCAAAAAGGTAAAGAGGCAGCCAACTCAATGGGAAAAAATTTTTGGAAACCATGTATCTGACAAAAGACTGATATCTTGCATATATAAAGAAATCCTACAACTCAATGACAATAGTACAGTCGACCCAATTATAAAATGGGCAAAAGATATGAAAAGACAGTTCTCTGAAGATGAAATACAAATGGCCAAGAAACACATGAAAAAATGTTCAGCTTCACTAGCTATTAGAGAGATGCAAATTAAGACCACAATGAGATACCATCTAACACCGGTTAGAATGGCTGCCATTAAACAAACAGGAAACTACAAATGCTGGAGGGGATGTGGAGAAATTGGAACTCTTATTCATTGTTGGTGGGACTGTATAATGGTTCAGCCACTCTGGAAGTCAGTCTGGCGGTTCCTTAGAAAACTAGATATAGAGCTACCATTCGATCCAGCGATTGCACTTCTCGGTATATACCCGGAAGATCGGAAAGCAGTGACACGAACAGATATCTGCACGCCAATGTTCATAGCAGCATTATTCACAATTGCCAAGAGATGGAAACAACCCAAATGTCCTTCAACAGATGAGTGGATAAATAAAATGTGGTATATACACACGATGGAATACTACGCGGCAGTAAGAAGGAACGATCTGGTGAAACATATGACAACATGGATGAACCTTGAAGACATAATGCTGAGCGAAATAAGCCAGGCACAAAAAGAGAAATATTATATGCTACCACTAATGTGAACTTTGAAAAATGTAAAACAAATGGTTTATAATGTAGAATGTAGGGGAACTAGCAGTAGAGAGCAATTAAGGAAGGGGGAACAATAATCCAAGAAGAACAGATAAGCTATTTAACGTTCTGGGGATGCCCAGAAATGACTATGGTCTGTTAATTTCTGATGGATGTAGTAGGAACAAGTTCACTGAAATGTTGCTATATTATGTAACTTTCTTGGGGTAAAGTAGGAACATGTTGGAAGTTAAGCAGTTATCTTAGGTTAGTTGTCTTTTTCTTACTCCCTTGTTATGGTCTCTTTGAAATGTTCTTTTATTGTATGTTTGTTTTCTTTTTAACTTTTTTTTCATACAGTTGATTTAAAAAAGAAGGTAAAGTTAAAAAAAAAAAAAAGAAAGAAAGAAGACAAACAAGGGAAAAAAAAAAAAAAAGATGTAGTGCCCCCTTGAGGAGCCTGTGGAGAATGCAGGGGTATTCGCCTACCCCACCTCCATGGCTGCTAACATGACCACAGACATAGGGGACTGGTGGTTTGATGGGTTGAGCCCTCTACCATAAGTTTTACCCTTGGGAAGACGGTTGCTGCAAAGGAGAGGCTAGGCCTCCCTGTATTTGTGCCTAAGAGTCTCCTCCTGAATGCCTCTTTGTTGCTCAGATGTGGCCCTCTCTCTCTGGCTAAGCCAACTTGAAAGGTGAAATCACTGCCCTCCCCCCTACGTGGGATCAGACACCCAGGGAAGTGAATCTCCCTGGCAACGTGGAATATGACTCCCGGGGAGGAATGTAGACCCGGCATCGTAGGATGGAGAACATCTTCTTGACCAAAAGGGGGATGTGAAAGGAAATGAAATAAGCTTCAGTGGCAGAGAGATTCCAAAACGAGTCGAGAGATCACTCTGGTGGGCACTCTTACGCACACTTTAGACAACCTTTTTTAGGTTCTAAAGAATTGGGGTAGCTGGTGGTGGATACCTGAAACTATTAAACTACAACCCAGAACCCATGAATCTCGAAGACACTTGTATAAAAATGTAGCTTATGAGGGGTGACAATGGGATTGGGAAAGCCATAAGGACCAAACTCCACTTTGTCTAGTTTATGGATGGATGTGTAGAGAAGTAGGGGAAGGAAACAAACAGACAAAGGTACCCAGTGTTCTTTTTTACTTCAATTGCTCTTTTTCACTCTAATTATTATTCTTGTTATTTTTGTGTGTGTGCTAATGAAGGTGTCAGGGATTGATTTAGGTGATGAATGTACAACTATGTAATGGTACTGTAAACAATCGAAAGTACAATTTGTTTTGTATGACTGCGTGGTATGTGAATATATCTCAATAAAATGATGATTTAAAAAAAAAAAAAAAAAAAGGGGCATGATTCATAGGAGTTCAAAATCTGGTTATATGTAAGGGGGCTAATGCAAAATAATGTTGCCTGACACAGTATAGCAATATTATCTGATCAGTGAAAAAAATTGGTACAACATGTTTAAATGAACATAATGTGAGCCTAAATGGTGAGAAGACCGGTGAGTGCCTAGTGCTGGTCCTGCTTATCCAAGTCTACAGTAGAAAATAAAGCTTTAAAAGAAGGGGAGGCTTATGGATGAGGCCAGCACCCCCAAGCTACCCTGCACAGTGAGAAATGGCAGAGAACTGATGCCAGCTAGTAGCATACAAAATACCTTTTCTCAGTCTATAAAATGAACAACCTCAAAATATAGACACCACCACCTCACCCACATTAGATGGCCATCATTAAAGAAATGGAAAATAAATGTTGGTGAGTATGTGGAAAAATAGGAACCCTTGTGCATTGCTGTTGGGAATGTAAAATGGTGCACCCTCTGTGAAAAAGTTTTGTGGTTTCTCAAAAAGTTAAACATAGAATTACCATTTGACCCAGCAATTCTACTCCATATACTCAAAACTATTGAAAACAGGGATTCAAACAGATAAGAGTACACCATTGTTCACAGCAGCATTATATAGCCAAAAGGTAGAAACAACCCGTGTCCTTCAACAGATGAGTAGATAGACAGATGTAGTACATACACACAATGGAATACTATTCAGCCATGAAAAGGAATAAAGTTCTGACACATACTACAACATGATGAAACTTGAAAGCATTATGCTAAGTGAAATGAGACACAAAAGGACAAATATTGTATTTTTCCATGTATATGCAATGTCTAGAATAAACAAATTCATAGAAACTGAAAGAAGATTAGAGGTAGGAATGACTGTTTTCGTTTCCTAGATGCTAAAACAAATACTGTCCGGCGCTTTCTCCGCCTCGCCTCGAGTCCTCGGTCGGCCGGCGATGGGGACCAGAGAGATAAGGGGAGAGAGGGTGCGGACAATGTCTTACCCGACGCACTCGTGATCACTCTGGACTCGCAGCAGTGAAGCATGTAGGCTTTTAATGGAACTAGGCAATCATCCTCTTTACAGGTTCCGCCCGGGGCAAGACGCCTCGGGGGAGAACAACCTCGATGCGGCCGTCAGGCGCGGCTCCTTGTGGGCTGTCTCCCCGAGCTCTGCCCGGGAACTTTCTTATAAACCTTACGTATATCCAATGGGCAAACGCCACGCATACAAGCATGATTGGTGAATACAGAGGGTTGTCACATACATCACAAAGCGGAAGCAGGATGTGGGCGCCATCTTTGCACCACTCGATGGGCGGGGGGAACTCAAGGGCAGGCTGCAGCTTGTCTACTAGGCCTAATCCGGAATGTGGCTGCTCACATCTCCCCCTTTTTGTTTTTATTTTGATGCCCCAGTGTCTCCAGTGATGAATGTGCTCCCGTGGACCTAGATGGCCCACAACGTATGTTTTGGTGCTTTGGGGAGTCTGGACTAGGTCCCGGCCATACTGCGGCGGGGCCTCTGGCACCGACCAGAATGCTCACTTCATATAGAGACCGGAGAGCCCATGAGCTGGAAACCATGTGGCTCTCCTTGCAGTACTCAGTCTCGCAACTGGGGGACAAGAGGGTTAGGAGAACGGTAGCCAGTGTCGAGGGCGTCACTAGGTGTCTCTGTGCAATGGCAGGGGTCCCGTCTGGCCACAACTAGGACTCTGCCCAAGAGATCTACCTGAGACAAAAATAGGATCACTGGTGCCGATTATTTATATCCGGGATTTTGCCAAATACTTAGCTGCGAACCTTGCCCCCAAATGCCCCGCTTCGAGTGGTTGGGATGGGTGCTGGGCAGAGGGACTATAGTCATCAGGAGGGTTACAGGCAGAGGACATGGCCATCATGGCGGTAACGCGCAATTGCTGCTGTTTTTGAAACAGACGCTCCAGCAAGCTCTTAACAATGATCAAACCTACTAACAACCCCACAGCAAGGAGAACCCAGTTCGTCAGATTAGGCCAGGAGAGCCAGGATGTGACTGTGCTCCACAACTCCCCCAGTTTTTCCTTTAAAGTAGACAGATCGAATGTCACGGGCTGTAACTTAATGCCCCCGATTCTATCTAGACTGGACTCCACCTGCAGGGTAAGATTCTGAAATTCAGGGAGATAAGTATTCTTCAGCCAATCAGAGATCTTTTGAATATTAACAGTTGTGTTGGCTCTGGTAGGAGTGACACAGATTTTTGACCAGAGCCATCGGGCATCACATGCTTGCCCAATCACTTCCCAGAGCACGTCTATCTCTTGGCCGAGTTCCTGTATCTCAAGCTGCAGGCTTTGAATGGCCTGTGAATTCAGTTGCAACATTTTGCCGTGGGCCTGTATAGCCTTTCGAGTGGCGTTGGCAAGTTCGTTAACACTTTCCATGGTTAAGGCGAGTTCCCCGGTAGAGAGGGACAAACCAGGAGGGAAAAAGGTTCAATATCCCAGGCCCTCTTCCCGGGCTGTTGGGGAGTGGTTGGCGCCACCGACATCATCTGACCGCTCATTACGCGAGTCGAGGGCTGGATCCAACAGGTCACGTTGGGGGTTCGACGACTTATCCGGCTGCAGTTCTTTGGTATTCTCAGGCGGCTGCACGGTTCTCACCAATCTCTCCGGCACCCACACTGGCTGACGTCCTAGTTCCTGGGGAAAGACACAAACAGAGCCTCTGGCCCAGCTGAGCACTGGGTCAGGGCCTTTCCACTGCCCCGTTAAAACATCCTTCCAGCGGACCAGGCCTCTATGTAGAGGACCTGGGGTGGTATGTTGCAGGGCAGGTGTCATGGTCGATGTGTTTTCATTTAAATAATTGTATGTAAATAGGGCGGCAGACAATTGGGCCCTGGGGGACAGACCATGACCTATTCCCCCCTTTTGCTTTTGTAATAATTCTTTAATGGTTCTATGCGCTCTCTCGATGATACCTTGCCCCTGAGGGTTGTATGGGATGCCATGTTTTAGGTGAACTTCCATAACATCACAAAATTTTTGGAAAGCCTTGCTGACGTAAGCCGGTCCATTGTCTGTTTTCAAAGTTTTTGGCTTGCCCCACGTTGCCCAAGCTGCAAGGCAATGCGCAATAACCTGATGGACCTTTTCCCCTGTCTCGGCAGAGGCAAACATCACCTGAGAACAGGTATCAATTGACACATGCAAGTACTTGACCCTACCAAACTCGGCAAAATGAGTAACATCCATCTGCCAAATGTCTCCCGGGATGAGACCCCTAGGGTTTACTCCTATTGAGGGGATAGCTTTTCGAGTGACACAATTTCCACAGGCTCGGACTATGTCTCTAGCTATTGCTCGTGGTATCTTAAACCGCCTAGCCAGGGTACCCGCGTTGATGTGGAACCTGTGATGGAATTCTCGGGCTAGTTGGCAAGGCGTCAGTGCAGGAAAGACATGTGGCTGCCGAGTAGCCATATCTACTAAATGGTTACCGCGTGCCATGGGGCCAGGTAAGCCCGTATGAGCCCTAATATGAACTATATGAAAGGGGTGCTGTCTCGCGAGAATCGCCTTCTGAAGCTCGAGAAAGAAGGTGCTTACTGTGGAGGAACCCTTTATAATGCCCACGACTTCCAAAATTTGCAGAGAATTAACAACATAGATGGAATCAGAGACAATATTCAGGGGGTCTGGAAACTCTTTCAAAACCGTGGAGACGACCTGCAGTTCGACCCACTGAGGTTTGAGTGGCTGAAAAAGAACAGTTTTGGGAGCATCTCCTTCCACACAATATGCTCCTATACCCGAGCTGGAACCATCAGTGTACACAGTGAGAGCGCCTTTAATTGGTCTAGGCGACGTGACCCTGGGAAAAATCACCGGGTGTCGGGTGACAAACTGTAGAAGGGGGTCTTTGGGGTACTGATTATTGATACATCCCGAAAAGGTGCATCGGAGAATGGCCCATTGATCTATACACCCAGTAAGCACCTCAAGTTGCTGAGAAGAGTAAGGCACCCTGAGGTTTTTGGGCTGCAGACCAAAATGTTGCACCGCCTGTCTAATGGCTTGTAGGGCCAGTTCGGCGACTGCAGTGGGATAATGCTCTAAGATCTTTTTAGGGGAAACTCCGGGGTGGATCCAGAGTAATGGTCCTTGCTGCCACAGCACCGCGGTGGGCTGTGAGTCTGTCGGTAGAAGGCAGACATCAAAGGGTTCGTTGGGGTTCACTCTTTTCAATGCAGCATTGCTGAGCGCTCGCTCTACTCGGTACAAGGACTGCTTCGCCGCAGGGGTGAGGTGTCTAGGCGAGGTTAGATCCGGGTCCCCTTTCAGCAAGTCGAATAAGGGCATTAAATCTGCATTGGGTAATTTCAAATACGGGCGGATCCAGGTTATGTCCCCCATAAGCTTCTGCATATCATTTAGGGTATGAATCCTATCTACTCTGAGTGTAACCTTCTGGGGTGAAATGTGGGTAGGGGTGAGTCTTGCTCCTAAAAAGGTGACAAGCTCGGTCATTTGTATTTTTTCCGGGGCCACTACTAAGTTGGCCTCTCGGAGTGTTAGAATTAAATGTGCTAATGCGGTCTTGAGGAGGTCTACCTTTCCATGGGTCAACAGGATGTCATCCATGTAATGGAGGATCCTCACATGGGGAAAAAGCTGACGGGTACTGACTAGTTTTTCGGCCACGTACAGCTGACACATAGTAGGGCTATTAGCCATACCTTGAGGCAGAACCGTCCATTCAAAACGACGGCAGGGCTCCCCCTGATTTAGGGAGGGCACTGTGAAAGCAAATTTTGAGGTATCCTCGGGGTGAAGTGGGATAGAAAAGAAGCAATCTCTAATGTCTATGACTACAATAGGCCACCGCTCTGGCAGAGTTGAGAGGAGGGGCAACCCCATCTGGACAGGTCCTAGAGGCTCCATGCAACTATTGATGGCCCTCAGATCATGTAATAGCCTCCACGCACCTGATTTTTTCTTAATGACAAAGATAGGGGTGTTCCAGGGAGACGTGGAAGGAACGATGTGCCCCTTCTCCAACTGATCTGACACCACAGCGTGCAACGCTGAAAGTTTTTCCTGAGGTAAGGGCCACTGAGGTACCCAGACTGGGACCTTAACTTTCCATGTTAACTTTATGGGTGTAGGCGGGTATGCACCCTCAGTGGCCCCTAGGAAAAACCCAAGCCTCATCTACCGGGGTCAGGGTCAGTCTGAACGGGCTTCACGCGCCCTTGCAAGGAGGCTCCCAGCCCCCTGCCCGGGACATATCCCATTCTATTCAGCAACTGTTTAGAAGTTGGAGAGTAACCAGTGGTTAAAGTCACGTCCATTTGAGCTAGAATATCTCTTCCCCATAACGAAACAGGCAGGGCCAGCACATAAGGCTGAAAACTGCCTTGATGCCCTTCCTCATCCTCCCAATGGAGAGTAATGGCGCTCACCATGGGCGCTGAGATTTGGCCGATCCCTCTGATGGTGTCTTCCGCTTGGTTCGTTGGCCAAGCGGGGGGCCAATCTTGCTGTCTTATAATCGACCTATCTGCTCCGGTATCTAACAGACCTAGGAAGGCTCGGCCTTGCACTTTAAGAGTCAGCATGGGTCGAGACTCCAGGGACATTTGAAGACCCTCAAAAACCTCTCCGGAGGATCCAAATCCTTTATTCCCCCTCTGTCCTGGCTTGCTTGGAAAGACTGAATGCAGGCTGGGCAAAAGCAGAAGCTGCGCCAACTTATCACCCTCTGCAATGACCAGAGTACCCTGCAGAGACTGTACCATAATCTGGACATGGCCTGTGAAATCTGAGTCTACAATACCTGGTATAACTGTTAACCCTTTTAGGGCTGTGGATGCTCTCCCTATTAAGAGCCCCACCGTTCCTGCTGGTAAGGGCCCCTTGAAAGAGGTCCCCACCAATTGGACTCCCATAGCTGGGGTTAGTACGAGCCCGGAGGTGGCACGGAGGTCCAATCCTGCTGATCCGGGAGATGCGCGGGTCTGGATGGGAGCCGCATCGCCCGCTGGTGTGTTTGGGGGCCCACCGCAAGGGTGGACCCCCTCTGCCCGTTTTTTGAATCCTGTTCGGGGCGGCCAGAAAGGCGTACTCCCTGCGCGCTGAAGACTGACTTACAGTCCTCTGCGCGATGAGGCCCCTTGTAGCAGCGGCCGCACAGCTTAATGGCCGCACGCGGTCCGCGGAGGTGCTGAACGGCAGGCGGTTGATCTTTATTGGGGCAGTCTCTCTTAAAATGACCGGGCTGGCCACAGCCATAGCATCTTTTTGGCTTTACCTCTAAAGCTCTGGGGTCCTTTGTGTTTACTTGTAAGGAGCTGGCTAACATAGCAGCCAGCCCCGCATTAGTTAACGGGCTGCCAGCGTCCCTGCAAAGCCGAACCCACTCTGTCAAGCTCTTTCCCTTATTCTGTGCCAGGATAACCTTGCACTCCTTATTGCATTGCTCAAAAATCATCTGCTTAACCACAGTTTCTGCAACCATTGGATCTGAGAAAATCCTCTCAGCCGCAGTCTGCATTTTCGCTACAAAATCTACAAAAGGTTCTGTGGGACCCTGGTGTATGCCGCTAAGCGAAGCCTGCGCCTCTCCTTCCCCTGTCAATTTTTTCCAAGCCCCTATGAAACAGCGAAAAATTTGGGCATAAACCTCCTGGGGGTATCCTGTCTGATTCTGGGCGTGAGCACCTTTCCCTAAAAGCATATCCGCATTCCACCCGCCGTGCCTTGCCACAGCGTTTCTTGCGGCTTGTTCCTCAGCTAACTCCTCAAACCACGCCTTCCAATCGATAAACCTGCCAGGAGGCAAGCAAGAGCGAGCCAGCTGAAGGATATCTGCAGGTGTATGATTTAGGGCGGAGAGGTTTTCAACCATATTCAGGGTGTAAGGGGCGTTAGGGCCGTACTGATGGACGGCTTGCCTCAGCTCCTTCAAGAGCTTGTAATCATAGGGTTCATGATTACGAGCTTGCTGATTGATAATGACTGGGAACATCTCGGAGGCTGGTTCGGGTTCATTGAGCAGCGGTCGGTAGCCGCCCAGAACGCCAAAAGGTCTGAATGTGGTGAAAAGGCTCCACCTCCAAAAATGCCTCCTATTGGGTGAAGGGTGCGGAGGATCCGCGTAATCGGGTGGGGATTCTGGGCATTGCACGGGAGGGCCAGGGTATCTACTCGGCATGACCGCTAGAGGGAGCTCTCTATACGGGCCCTTTACGGAACCACCGAAACCGTCCACCGGATGCAGGTGCATCCTCAGGGGCGCAGCAGCCGTTGGTGGTGGGGCGGAGGGCTGCGTGGGTGAAACAGGAGGTCCCTCTAGATCAATCAGCGGAGGCGCTTCCGGCCCTTCGTCTGCCTCACTCTCAGATCCTGAGTCAGAATTATCAGAACTAGTATCCGACTCCGGCGGCTTGCCCTTATGGGAGCCCTCCGCAGACGAAACAGACTGAGCCTCTTGGAGTGCATGTCGCGCCTGCAACAAGGCAGTGGGCGTAGTTAGGCCAGTGGCTGATTCTAACTCAAGTACTGCACGAACAGTCTCCCATATTGGGACTAGAATCGGGTCCAAACAAACACCCGTTTGGCGCGCTCGGTCTATATCATGACCAAGTTTCATCCACGAGGGCAGATTAAGGCTGCCGGAACAAGGAAACCAGGGGGCAAAAGTGGCCACATCATCAAAAAATCGCTGGAGAGAGCTTCTCTTAACTGAGATACCCCACTGTTTCAAAAGGGTCTTTAAGGGGGTTAGTAGGGGTGAACTCCCGGACTGCCCCATGCTTGCAGCCGGCACTGTCTTGTAATCACTCGGAGAGCTCTTCCGAGTCCCCGGGGCTACCTGAACGCCCACGGGCCCTAGTCCTCGCATGGAAAGGGGGTGCTTACCTTCTCGCGGTGATCAGTCGCGGAGGTCAAACCACGGATCCCGGGAGCACGTCTCCGTCGGGGCGAGGGGAACGCAAATGAGGTTGCGGGTTCGAAGTTCCCCGTACGGGCCACCACTTGTCCGGCGCTTTCTCCGCCTCGCCTCGAGTCCTCGGTCGGCCGGCGATGGGGACCAGAGAGATAAGGGGAGAGAGGGTGCGGACAATGTCTTACCCGACGCACTCGTGATCACTCTGGACTCGCAGCAGTGAAGCATGTAGGCTTTTAATGGAACTAGGCAATCATCCTCTTTACAGGTTCCGCCCGGGGCAAGACGCCTCGGGGGAGAACAACCTCGATGCGGCCGTCAGGCGCGGCTCCTTGTGGGCTGTCTCCCCGAGCTCTGCCCGGGAACTTTCTTATAAACCTTACGTATATCCAATGGGCAAACGCCACGCATACAAGCATGATTGGTGAATACAGAGGGTTGTCACATACATCACAAAGCGGAAGCAGGATGTGGGCGCCATCTTTGCACCACTCGATGGGCGGGGGGACTCAAGGGCAGGCTGCAGCTTGTCTACTAGGCCTAATCCGGAATGTGGCTGCTCACAAAATACCACATAATGGGTTGGCTTAATAACTGGATTTTATTGTTTCATAGCTTCAGAGGCTAGTAGACTTGCTTCCTCTTGGGGTTGGTATCTTTTGGCTCGCAGGCAATCTTTGGGTTTCCTTGGCTTTTCTGTCATCTGGCAATGCACATGGCTGTGTCTTCTCCTTTTTTGCCCAGATTCTGTTGACTTCCAGCTGCTCTCCATGGCTTCTCACCATCATGCCCAATTTCCTTTGCTTATGAGGACTTAAGCCATATTGGATTAAGACCCGCTTTCATTCAGTTTCGGCACACATTAACTAGTAACATTTTCAAAGTTCCTATTTACAAATGGGACCAGAGGTTGGGACCAGAACATACCTTTTGTGGGGAACATGATTCAGTCCCTGTAAGGGGGTTATTGCTTAATGGGTACAGAGTTTCTGTTTGGGTAATGAATGGTGGTGACAGCAGCAAAACATTGTGAATGTACTTAATGCCACTGAATTTTGCACTTAAAAAATAGTTAAAATGACAAAATTTATGCTGCATTGTTACCACAAAAAATTAAATATAAGTATACACATGCACAGACACCAAAATGGATACTACTTTAATTGTATAAGATTACCTAAAGCCTAGTACCCTCTGTCTTTTGCAGTTTGGAATGGGGAGAATGTTATTATTGGAGCAGGGATGAACTTAGAGGGAGACCATGACAGAAGGATCTGATAGTGATAGCATGAGGGCACTGAAAGCTACAGAAGAGGGTTTTCAGAGCACAACTTAGAACTGCCAAAAAGGACTTTTGTTCCCAAATCACCTGTAAGAGCCACCCTAACTTGTCATTGAAAGTCTCCCCCTATGTATATATTCAAGCACTGGTTGCATCTTGTGATGTTTTTATACCTGGTCAGAGGAAGTAAAAATTTATCTTTAAAAAAAAATAATACTCAACCTACTATTCTCTCAAATTGTACTATTTGCTGGTGTGCTGGTTTGAGTGTATTATGTCCCCCAGAAAAAGCCATATTCTTTGTGGGGCAGACATAATAGTGGGGATTAAGTTGGAACGTTTGAATTAGGTTGTTTGCATGAAGATGCCCCCCACCCAACTGTGAATGATAACTGATGGGATATTTCCATGGAGGCGTGGCCCCGCTCATTCAGGGTGGGCCTTGATCAGTGGAGCCATATAAATGTGCTAACTCAAAGAGACTGGACGGAGTGCAGCTGTGAGTGATGTTTTGAAGAGGAGCAAGCTTGCTAGAGAGGAACATCCTGGGAGAAAGCCATTTTGAAACCAGAACTTTGGAGCAGACGCCAGCCACATGCCTTCCCAGCTAACAGAGGTTTTCCAGACGCCATTGCCATCCTCCAGTGAAGGTACCCGATTACTGATGTGTTACCTTGGACACTTTACGGCCTTAAGACTGTAACTGTGTAGCCAAATAAACCCCCTTTTTACAAAAGCCAAAAAAAAAAAAAAAAAAAAAAAAAAAAACAATGTACATACCTTAATTAAAGTGTGACACATAGATACGAAGTGAGCACATGCTGCTGGAAAAATGGGGTCTGTAGACTTGTTTGATGCAGGGTGGCCACAAGCCTTCAATTTGTAAGAAAGCAGTATCTGCAAAGTGCAGTAAAGCAAAGCGCAATAAAATGAGGTATGCCTGTAAATTTGCTAATTCACTTACTTTTATTAGTAATAACATAACACATTCATGTATTTAAAATATAGGACAAGACCCACAACATAGACCAGTGACTCTTGGTCAGACCACACATACCAGTGAAAGGGTTAGGTGGTAAATGCTGCCCATACAGTGACATTCAGTCACACATCATCTCCTGCTGCATCAGCCACTCATGCAACTTCCATGGATGTGGCACAGCATTTATTATAATAAGAAATTTACACATAATGATAACAACTATAGATATGTGCTTGGAGATTTCCTCATGCACGAAAGCTAGTTGTCATACAATATCTAGATTGGATTGCCTTGAACCTCTCATTCCATGTCCTGGAGAAGCCTTAAGCTGTACCAGGATTTCCTGTGTCTTAAGGATTTACATTGTCAAAACAGCCTCTCTTTCCCAAGTCAAATGGAATTCAAAACCTGGACTCTCTTGTTTGTGCAGGACAGCCACTCCTTGCATGCCATGACTTCTAGAGAGAAGATTTTAGGGTCTTAGGGAAGGATCACATTGCTGCTTCTGTGGCTTTACCGTGTAGCTGCAATTCCTCTCAGCCGCACTTCATCCTTCTCTTCTCATTCTTTCTCCAGAGGAACATATCTGCACCGTCTCCCACCCTGCAGGTCTGACATACTACTCCAAGTATTTATCACAATATTTTTTCTAAAGAAATATGACCTCTCTCAAGAGGAATTCTGAAGAATGTAACTATACCCAAAATGAATTTTAGAAGAGAAAAAACAAAAGTGACTTTTAATTTTGATAACTCTACTAATCTCTTATGGAATAATTATGCCCCAAGGAACACAGTTTGAGAACTACTATTCTAGATTGTTTTGCATCTGTCTTAGTTCAATTTTTAATCACTGTTAGGCATTGTCTTAAAAAAATGCCACTCTATGGAAGAACACCAGCCTTATAATTTGTTGAGTCCTCTGTGTTGTTTTTGTTTTCTGTTACTTTTTCTTTTGTTATAATTTCAAAACTTACAGAAAAGTTGCAAGACCAGGATAAGAAACTTCCATATATCCTTAACCAGGATTTTCCAATGGTTTTTTACTTTTCCACATTTGCTTTATTTTCTCTCCTTTCTTTATAATGCATGTAAATATATACATATTTATTTTTCTAAACTGTTTAATGAAAACTTGACAGTTTTACTAAATATTTCAGTGTATGGTTTCTACAAAATATTCTCTTACATAGCCATTATACTTTTTCGAAAATCAGGAAATTTTACATCAATACAATATATTATGTAACAGTCCATAGTCAAATTTCATCAGTTGTCTCATTAATGTCCCTTATTTTGTCCCTAAACCAGAATCTAATCCAGGATCACATGCATGTGCCTTTTTGGTCTCCTTTAAATCTGGAACAGTTTCTCAGCCTTTGTTTTTCTTGACTGAGACATTTTTGAAGAGTACAGTCCGGTTATTTTGTCAGATGTCTTTCATGAATAGATTCCAGTTACGCACTTTGGGCAGGAATACAACAGATGGTGGTGATATAACCTTTTCACTGTATCTTATCAGGAGGCACATGATGTCAGTTTGTCCCAGTACTGATGACATTAAATTTGACAACTTGATTAAAGTGATGTCCACCGGGTGTCTCCATTATAAAGGTACAATTTTTCCGTTTGTGATTAATAGGCATCTATTGGAGAGATACTTTGGGATTTTGTAAAAATTCTGTTCCTCATCATTTATTCAGATGCCAGTTTTACCATACCTTCATTTTCTAACTCCATCATACCTTCTGTAATTGTTAGTTGACATTCTAATGGAAGGAGGACTTTTGCCTCTTCTATTCATTCATTCATTCATTCATTTATACCAGTGTGGACTCATGGTTTTTATTTCATTTAATGCATTTTACTCTGTTATTTATTTTGAAGCTCAAATTATAGCAGGTTTGCTGCCTCCTGTGTCTTTTTGATATGTCCCCATCATCCTTTGAGCATTTTCTCATCTTCGACACAAGATGTTTGAGGCTTATCTCGTATTTTCCCTGCCCTAGCCCTGAAATCATTCTTTTTTTCAAGAAGCCTTGGCTCCCTTTAGTGGAGGGGATGGTATTTAGAAACGAGATCTGGGCATTAGATTATTCATTGCTTTTGGTATATGCTCATTTCTCCTGGTATGTCAGCAGACAGAGCAAGGAAAAAATACATAAATACACACATACACATGCACACTGCATTTTATTTATGTCTGTCTA
Source organism: Choloepus didactylus (assembly GCF_015220235.1). Lineage (NCBI taxonomy): Eukaryota > Metazoa > Chordata > Mammalia > Pilosa > Megalonychidae > Choloepus > Choloepus didactylus. The sequence goes on along the minus strand of NC_051309.1, from coordinate 130,762,391 downwards.
TTTACTGTATTAAAAACTAAGAACTTATACTGGAACTCCAAATTCAATCGGCACCTCAAGGTGCATGTTTTCTTCCTCCTTTCTCTGTTGGGTGCTCCTTCTCCCAAAATGAAGAACTGGGCTTCCTTATCCTTTATATATTTACTCATATAGTCAAGCCAACTCTGAAACTCTTTATTCCTTTGTGTAGATCCCAATATCCTTCCCTTCAGGCTGAAAAACTAACAATTCATGGAAGTTCAGGTCTGCTGGAGACAAATTCTCTCTCTCGGATTTCATTGATCTGAAAATGTGTTTATTTTGTCTATATTCTTGAAGGATATTTTCATTGGACAGAGAAATCTTAGTTGACAGTAGTTTTCATTCAACACTTTGAAAAAGTTTTCCCATTGCTTTGTGTTCATTTTTCTCATGAGAATTCAGCCATCCTGTGCATCATTTTCACATTTTATGTAATGTGTGGTATAAGTTGAAGATTTTTACCCACTTTGGGAAATTTGGGGTCATTATCTCTTTCTTTTAGTTTTAGAACTATATTTATTGTAATTATTTACGCAGTAGATTGTTCCCTGATTATTGGTTTACTATTCTCTACATGTCTTCTCCTCCCTTGCATTCTTTAATTAAAAAAAAAAAATGTTTTATTTTGAAATAGCTTCAACTTTACAGAGAAGTTGCAAGGATATTATAAAGAACTCTTTTATACCCATTACCCCAATTCACCAATATTTAACATGTATACCTTGTTACTTTTTCCCCTGAACCTTTTAAGAATAGTTTGCATATATGGTATCCCTTGTCTCTTTTTTTATAGCAGTGTAACAAATTACTCAGTTAACACAAGATAGAAACTACAGTAACAATAAATCCACTGCAGTCAGCAATTACAGACCCCCCTTATTTTTGTTCATTCCTCAGTCTTGAGGGATTTGGGATGATGACCACTCTGGCTGCTTCAAGCTGAGGAGGGGTGTATGCATTATGGGACAGAGGAATGGAATTGTTTTGCTTGCAGTTGAAGGTACTCCTTGCTTTTGGGATAGGGGTGATCCATCCTTATCTTTCTGTTAATTTTCCGGGGCAGGCCAGAAGAACTGGAGAGTGGGAGTTGATCATAACCTGCTGGGTTTCAGGGTTCAGCTGGTATAGGAACAACCCATAGGCTTTAATTCTCTGAGAAATAAACTTAATTAATTGAAAATTATAGGTTCAAATAAAAGAAGTAGAAGAATCATGATTAGGGGATTTATAAGTGAGTATAACTATATTATATTGGGAAAATAGCTTTTCAAAGATTCCCAGATAGAGCCCACTGAGGGGGTGTTGACTTCCATGTGGCTTGCCTGTGTTGTCTGGATGTCCCTAGGGCCCCAGGAGCACTTTCATTTGAGGTTTTGCACACAGTGACAGTTTGTGAAATCTGGCTGAGACCTGCATAAGGCTGCCTTCCAGAAGGACCTCTCGACTCTCTTTGAAATCTCTTAGCCATAAAATTTCCCCCTTTTGATCAAGGTCTTTCTCTAAATGCATCGCTGATTAACGTGTGGTAATAATCCCTCGGTGACAGGGAGGCTCATCCCTGGGAGTCCCATCCCACATAGGGGAGAAGTAATGAGTTTATTTGCAGAGTTTGGCTTAGAGAGAGGCCATACTTGAGCAACAGGCAGTTTTCAGGGGGTGACTCCTAGGCATTAATTATAATTCACTTTAGTTTTGTCATTACAGAAATAAAGTTCATAGATGCAAGCTCAACAGCTTGGTTTAATAGCATACTTTCTTTTATTAGGCAAGGTTATATATTCCAGAGCTTTTGGCCATATTACTTATGTGTAGCAGGAATTCCCCAGGTGGGGAGGTTTAATAGATTTTTAGCTACTGTGAGGGCTATAGGAAAAGCCTCTATCTATCCAGAAAACAGACAAGACAAAAAGGACACATTTCTTTTCCCATAGAAGTATGTAGCTGTATAAAGTTCAAGTTTTCCAAAAGTGCCATGTCAGTCAAGACCTGACTTTGTCCCACCTTTACATTCTTACCAGAGTTATGTGAATGGACAGTAGAACATAATTTATATATTTTCCTTGCTTATTGTGTAAAGTTTTTGGGTGTATGTGGGTTTTTTTTTTTTTTTTTTTTTTTTTTTTTTTTGCTGAAGATGAAGCTTTGATCTGCAGCTGACCACATGCACTTTCAGAGAAGCAGCAGAGTAAAATAGTGTAACTGACAAGAAAATGTTTGTTTCTGTGACATAACATTTTTCTAAGAATAAAAAATATAACATTCCCATATACCTCCCTATTGTTGACGCTTAGCATTGGTGTGGTACCTTTGTTACAACTGATGAAAGAATGTTAAAATATTACTGTTAGCTATAGTCTATACTTTACTTTAGGTATATTTTTTCCCATATACCATCCTATTAACGTCTTGTAATAGTGACGTTCTTTTGTTATAGTTCCTAAAAGAACATTCTTATATTTGTACTGTTAACCTCAATCATCATCCACAGAAGGGTTCATTGTGTTCTACAGTCCCATGCTTTATCCTTTAAATTTCCTTCTAGTAACATTCAGGGCCCTAAATTTCCCCTTTCAACAACATTCACACACATAATTCAGCACTGTTAATTATTAATGACACCCACAATAATGTGCTACCATCACCTCTATCAATTTCCATATACTAACAATCAACCTAACTAGAAATTCTGTACAAATTAAATATCAGCTCCCCATTCTCTACCCCTATTCTGTCTCTTGGTAACCTGTCTTCTAGACTCTATGAGTTTGCTTATTATAATTAGTTCATGTTAGTGAGAGCATACAATATTTATCCTTTTGTGTCTTGACTTACTTCACTCAACATAATGTCCTCAAGGTTCATCCATGTTTCTCATGACTCAGGACTTCACTCCTTCTTACAGCTGAATAACATTCCACCATATGGATATATCTCATTTTGTTTATCCATTCATTGGTTGGACGGTTGAGATGCTTCCATCTTTTCATCTATTGTGAATAATGCTGCTGTGAACATTGGTGTGCAATGTTTGTTCGCATCCCTGCTTTCATTTCTTCCAGGTGTATACCTAGTAGCAGGATTGCTGGATCATATGGCAATTCTATACTCAACTTCCTGAGGAAACACCAAACTGTCTTCCACAGTGGCTGCACCATTTTACATTCCTGCCAGCAGTGAATAAGTTCCAGTTTCTCCACATCCTCTCCAACCTTTGTAGTTTCCTGTTTTTTTTTAAATAGTGAAGGTGTAAAATGATATCTTGTGGTTTTAATTTGCATTTCTCTAATAGCTAGTGATGTTGAACATCTTTACATGTGCTTTTTAGCCATTTGCATTACCTTTTTGGAAAATGTCTGTTCAAGTCTTTTGCCCCTTCTTAAATTGGGTTGTTTGTCTTTTTATTGTTGAATTGTAGGATTTCTTTATATATTCTGGATATTAAACTCTTACTAGATATGCTGCAGTTTCCAAATATTTTCTCCCATTGAGCAAGCTGCCTTTTCACTTTCTTGACAAAGTTTTTTGAAGCACATAATTTTCAGTTTTGAGGCGGTTCCATTTATCTATTTTTTCTTTCACTGCTTGTACTTGGGGTGTGAAGTCTATGAAACCACCTCCTACCACAAGATCTCAGTGATGCTTCCTTACATTTTCTTCTAGGAGTTTTATGGTCCTGGCTGTATATTGAGGTCTTTGATCCATTTTGAGTTAATTTTTGTGTAAGGTGTGAGATAGAGGTCCTCTTTCATTCTTTTGGTTATGCATATCCAGTTCTCCCAGCACCATGTGCTGAAGAGACTATTCTATCCCAGTTGAGTGGACTTGGCCTCCATTTCAAATATTAGTTGGTCATAGATGTAAGGGTCTATTTGTGAGCTCTCAATTTGATTCTGTTGATCAATATATCTGTCTTTATGCCAGTACCATGCTGTTTTGATCACAGTTGCTTTGTAATATGCTTTAATGTCAGGAAGCATGGGTCTTCCAACTTCATTCTTGTTTTTCAAGATGTTTTTGGCTACTCTGGACCCCACCTTCCAAATAAATTTTATAATTGTCGTATCCATTTCTGCAAAATAGGCTGCTGGAATTTTGATTGGGATTGTGTTGAATCTGTAAATCAATTTGGGTAGAATTGCATCTTAACGATACTTAGTCTTCCAGTCCATGAAAACTTACTTGCTTTCCTTTAGCAGTGTTTTTTAGTTTTCTGTGTATAGGTCCTCTACATCCTTGGTTAAATTTATTACTAGATATTTGATTCTTTGGTCATTATATCTTTAAATATTTTTCTGCCTCATTTTCCCTTGTCTCTTTAGGACTCCGGTTATATATTGTTAGGCCACTTTATATTGTCCTACAAAACACCAAAGCTCTTAACTTTCTATATATTTTTTTTTCTCTGTCTTTCTCTATGGGTACTTTTTGTTTATCTATCTTCAGACTCATTGACCCTTTCTTCCACTGTTTCTACTCTCCTGTTAAACCCATCAATGACTTTTTCATTTTAGGCATTGTAGTTTTCAGTTCTAGGATTCCCATTTGACTTCTTTACAGTTTTTCTTTTTTGTTGTTGAGATTCCCATCTGTTTATTATTACTATATTTTCCTTTAAGTTCTTACATACATTTATATTAGCTGCTTTAAAGTTCTTTTGTGCTAATTCTAACATGTGTCTGCTTTCTTTAGATACCTTGCAAAATAGTATGCTCTTTAAGATCTATTTTATTAGAAACATTCAGCTAAGGTTTTCTGTGTGTCTGAATATAACTTTGAGCAGATTTGCAGAAAAAGCAAAATGCAGTTTTATTTATAATATAAAATATTTGTGGTGATTTTCCACCAATTTGTAACTTTTCTCTTGACATTGTCTTTAAAGCCAAGTTTAGCCCTAACATGAAAATTGGCCTCATTTCTGACCCCAAATGGCAGAATGTCATTAATTACCTACTTCACTCACAGCTTTGGCTTTACATGACATTGAACTAATTGAAAAATAAATTAAAACAACCTCCAAAAGATGAGGATTCCCTAATGTGGATATTCCATATTCTCTGAAGGGAATTCCAAATGCTGAGTTTTTGGAGCAGTTGATGCTATTTTTAGGGTAAGCATGTAGCTTTCCAAGACTCTGCTTTGAAGGGAACAACATTCATTCAGATGTTTCTGTTCTGGTATGTTTCTTTCCATTGTAATCTAATCTCATGTAGTGTTATCTGTTGATTTCCTGTATTATGCCCCACCCCCCCCCCCATTTTAAAGATTTGCTTTAAACTATAATAAGCTAAAAATTAGTACATTTGATAGCTATGATATCATTCATTAGTGAATTCCTTCCCTCATTTAGCAAATGCTTTTGAGTTCCTTTGTTAGGTACTGGGGTTACAGTGGTGAGCAACAACAACAAAAAGAACCTCTCATGGGACCTGTAGCCTAATTTTAGTTCTTCCCAATCTAGAGTTTAATGGAAAATAGCCTGAACCGTTCTTTCTTTAACCCACATTTGGAACTTCTACACCTCTCAGAAGTCCTTGATGATTATTGGATGTGCATTATGTGCTTTGTAAAAGGTGAGATTCAAAAGATAAAGGAGACATAGTTCCTGATCTTGAGTTTGTTTATAGTCTGAATCAAGGCCATGAAGTTTTTTATATGTACAAAAAAAATATGGAAATACTTGTGAATATCTGAAATAGAAGTACAGAGTACTGAGAAGTGTTATATAAACAACTATTACAAGGGAAGTAAAGTCAGTATTGGAAAGGTTCTTTCGGATGTGGTAGGTTTTATAGGGAGAGTTTCAGAGGTGGAGATGCTTTTCTTGGGATGGCGTAGGGGAATCAGGTACTGAGATGGAGACAGGCAAACTGTATGACTGAGGTAGAGAGATGCCACATTTTCCTGAATTTAAGTAAAGCGCTCTAAAATGGTTAGTATTTTGAACTTTTTTATTTCTGAATATTTGTTTGCATTTTTTGTTTCTCATGAACACTACTTGCTAAAAAACAAAAAACATTCTTCTTTATCAAAGATAATATATACTTACATGATTTGTTGCCTTTCACATTTGTTACCTTGTCAGAGTAACAAGGTAAGTGGAAGGTTAAATTGCTCTAATCTTATAAATCAGAAAAATCAAATGAATCTCTGAACAGGTCAGTCGTTAAATTGAATTTCTTTTTCCTTACCAGGATCCTCGATTCAATGCAGAAGTGGACCAAATTACAGGTTACAAGACACAAAGTATTCTTTGTATGCCAATTAAAAATCATAGGGAAGAGGTAAGCCAATTTTCCATTTTATAAAAGGTCTTTTAGAAATATGTTTCTTTTTGAAAGATTTTTTTTTTTTTTACTTTGCACACAAATGAAATAACACTATAGAGACAAGTTAACTGTAAAGGATTTAACTATCCTGCTTGATGTTTTTATTCAGACTTTATTTGAATTCTGATAGCAATTTTATTATAGTCTTTAATTTAGAAATAAATTTAGACATGCCATATTCTCCCCTCCAGAAAGCCTTATTGTATCCTAAGATATGTAATTACAGTTGTGGTTGGAATCAATTTATTTCATGTAATGTTTTATGTGTCTCAATAATCTATGCTTCATAAATGGTCATCCGATTGCAATGGTCATCAGCTGATTTCTTTGGATTCAAAATGATGTTTTGAAAAAATTGAAATGGTAGTTATATCTGAAAAAATGTGTAAATTTCATTGTGGATTATGACTGAGAAAATGGAAATAATGTTGGTTCATATTTACACTAACTAGAAGATTTGAATTCTGTCAGCACTTTCTCTCATCATTTTATACTTGTTTGAAAAAGAAAGTACATGAATTATAAATTAAATGGCACGTTTCAAGTGAGCATGCTCAACCCTGGCTGCACATTACAATCAACCGGGGGCCTTCTAAAAAATTGCCAGTTAAATCAGACTCTCTAGGAGGCAGGATCCGGGTACTGACATATTTCTAAAGCTCCCAAATAATTCTAAAGAATAGCAGGGTTGAAAATCACTGCTCTGAGTAAAAACATGTGGATTGAAAGAACCTGTATTGCTGGATTCTTAACCTTGGCTACACTTTAGAATCATCTGGGAAACATTCAGAATCCTGATTTCCAGGCTTCCTCTTGGACCAGTTCAGTCAGAATCTATGGAGTTGGGACCCCGGTATCAATATTTTTTAAAGCTCCCCAAAAGATTACATGTGCAGCCAAGGTTGAGAATCATTGCCAAGGATATTGGAAATAGTTTATGCTTCTATTTGATTTATATGCAAATTCTGACCTCTTTGTTTCCCCTTTTCCAAGTAGTCAGTTATCAAGTCCCATAGATTTTGTTCTTTACAGTGTTTCTCATCATTTCCTTTCTTTTCATTCCCGCTGCCTACGCCAAACATCTTGCAGTTGATGCCTAAGCTTTTAAAATATTCCTGTAAGGGGTTTCTATACGTGCAATTTCCTTTGATCCATCCTGCATACCATTGTCCTGGGAATTTTCCTGAAACATGACTTTCTAAATCAGTGCTTCTAAAACACTGGTGTGCGTATGAATCCCGTAGGGATCTTGTTAAAATGCAGATTCTGAATTCAATAAGTCTGGAGTGGGGCCTGAGATTCTTTTCTAACAAGCTCAGAGTTGGTGTGATGCCATTGGTCTGCAGACCACACTTTGATTAACAGGGTCCTAAATCGGTCCCTTCTCTGCAGTCCTCAATAAGTTCTCAGTGCCTTCAAGTTGCTAGATGGTTTCTTAGGAGGATAGTTCCAGCAAGAGTTACTAATTATACCTGCAGTGAAGACATGAATATGAGATTAATTAATTAATTAGTTAATTAACTAATTGTGTGACTGAATAAGTAAAATTAAAAAAGCCACACATGGACTAATGATGACAGTGTGTTATAAACAGGGTTGCCAGTAATAGCAAATAAAAAGGATGTCCCATTCAATATTTAGGACAGATACTAAAAAATTTTTCATTGTTTATTTGAAATCAAATTTGACTGGACACACTGTATTTTATCTGGCAGTTCTAGTTATATACCAAGGACTATGATTCTGTGGTCTTAAGAAGAGTAGGTAGAAAACTAGGCTCTACTAAAGTTCAGCTTTCAGTTAATAATTATGGTTTAAAATCATGGCCGAAGAAACAACTTTGTATTGGCAAAGGGATCAGCCTGAATCATGCTCTGATTAAACTTCTCTTTCTAAATAGCATGAACAATCTCTGGCATTGGGGATTGGGAGAATTGTGAGAATATACAACAAAATCACCATGGTGAAGTGAGTGTACTGCCCATTCTATGAGAGAATATTCTCAGGATACATGTTTTTCACCTATAACACTACCACTGAGGATGAGTTAAATTAAAAAAACATAGTAATAACAGGTGTGTTGAGGTGTGATTTGCATACAAGAAAATTCACCCATTTTAAGTGTATACTTGGATGAGTTTTGACGAATGCATATATAACCAAACCACCACCACTATAATCACGATGTAAAACATTTCTGTCACCTGAAGTACTCCTGTTTCCCTTTGAAGGTGCTCACCTGCCCTGCCGACCCTCAGCCCCTGACAATTTCTGATCTCCTTTCTGTCACTATCGTTATGCCTTTTCTAGAATGTCATATAAATGGAATCATACAGTATACAATCTTTTGTATCTGGCTTTTTTCACTTAGCTTAAAGCTTTTGAGTTTCATCCATGTTGTTGCATGTATCAGTAGTTTGTTTCTTTTTATTGCTGAGTAGTTTATTCCATTTTAGGCATATACCACAATATGTTTACCCACACTTCTTAGACATTTAAGGTTTTCCAGTTTTTATGTATTATGAAAAAGGTTGCTATCATTGTTTGCATGCAGGCCTTTCTGTGGACATGTTTTCATTTCTCTTGGGTAAATATCCAGGGGAGGAATTGCTAGGTCATATGGTAGGTGTATGTTTAATTTTAGAAGAAACTTCCAAACTTTTCCAAAGTAGCTGTACCATATTGCATTCCGTCAGAGTATGAGAGTTCCAGTTGCTTTGCATCCTTATCAACACATAATATTGTCAGTCTTTTTCATTTTAGCCATTCTAGTAGAGGATGATTTAAATTTGATTACCTGACTATATAACCCAGCTCTTAGCCAAGGGCCCTGCTGCTCAGGGTTCCAGGGCTTCTTCATGCTTCACTACCTCCTTGCTCTTGCACCTCCGCCTCAGTCTGTTTCATCCTGTGATGACTTATTGTGAAGCTTCACTGTTGTCCACAAAAGTCTACATGCTGCTAAGCATTTCATGAGACAAAAAACTTTCAGTAATTTCACTGAATACCTAGTAACTTGCTGAAGGGAAAGTTGCCAGAACACAGCATTCCCTTTCCTCTAACTCTTGCTTCCACAGTCACACGACAGTGGAGTTCCACATTGTTTCCTCTGAGAATTATTTCTTCAGAGAAAGGAAATGAGGAGAAATAGAATAGCTGTAGTCTCAGCATGGCTGTTTCAATATAAAAAAAGTAACTTGGCTGGCTGAGAACCACCAGCAATATGCAATGCGCAGCCTCCAGAATAAGTTTTAAATTTCTAGCTATGTAACCAAACTCTGGGCAGTGTTTGCTTTTATGTACACACAAAAGTACCCCCTCTCTCTCTAATGAAAATTTGAAATGAAAATTGAGAACTTCATCAGTAAGGCTTTTGCAAGTCATTGTTAAGATCGTTTGCTCTGGAGTCATCTTGTCTGGGCTTGATTCCCATCTCTGTCACTTACCTGTCCTGGTGAGTAACCAGGATTGACTTAGTTAATCCCTCTGGGCTTCAGTTTCCTCATCTGCAAAATGGGTGGTAATAGTGGCACATTATTGTGAAGTGTAATTGACAGCCCTGAATTATGTATGTGACTATGGTTGAAAGGGGGATTTTGGGGCCGTCTGTGTTACTAGAAGGAAAGTTAGAAGATAAAACATATATATTTGTATAACACAGTGAACCCTGCTTGGATGATGGACTGGGGTTAATGGTACAAGTATAAGAATATCCTTTCATGAATTATAACAAATGTGCAACACTAATACAAGATGTTAATAATAGGATGGTATGTGGAAAAAATACACCTAATGTAAACTATAGGCTATAGTTAATAGTACTATTTTAATATTCTTTCATCAGTTGTAACAAAGGTACCATACTATGCAAAATGTCAACAATAGGGAGGTATATGGGAACATTTAAGTTTTTATATGACTTTTCCATAAACCTATAATTTCTCTAATGAAAGAAATAATGGTTAAATAAAACATGCTAAACGAAAGAAACTAGGCACAAAGTATTGTATGATTCCACTTATATAAAATGTAAATACATACATCTATGAATCTATAGAGACAGAAATAGATTAGTGGTTACTTAGGGATGGGGAGGGGTAGAGGGATCAAGCAGTGACTGCTGAAGGATATGGGTTTTTTTCTTTTGGAAAGGATGAAAAGGTTCTAAAATTGTGGTGATGAATGCACAACTCTGTGAATGTACTAAAGCCATTGATTGTACACTTTGGATGGATGGCATGGTATCTGAATATATCTCAATAAAACAGCTTTAAAAAATAATAGTACTTACCTCATAGGGTTGTTGTGAAGATTAAGTGCAGTCATGCAGTGTGCAGAAGGATTCACAGAGTTGCTAGTAAGTGATCAATAACTATCAGCTATTATTATTTTTTAAAAGGAGACGGAACTAACAGAGCTTTTTAGAGAGACGAGGATTGAGAGAGTTTTATGAAGAGGTCATCAGACACAAAACATACAGTCAGCTGAGGAGGAGGGAAGATGGTGGCATAGAGAGGACTGGAAGCTAAGTAGTCCCCCTGGAACAACTAAAAAAAACAGAAACAACTAGTAAATAATCCAGAACAACTGCGGGTGGACAAACGAGACCATCCACTCATCATACACCAACCTGAATTGGGAGGAATGCCCAAGATCACAGCATAAAATCTGTAAGTAAAACCTGCAGATCCAAGTCGTGAGACTCCCTCCCCCATAGCCCGAGCTGGAAAGCCTCATGGTGCCAGAGAGAAGCTCTCTCCCAGCAAGCGAATATAGCTCAGCTGAGGTCCAACTGGGGTTTTAAGTAGCGACTGTGAACTGCTCACTACAGGTACGAATCCCCAAAAAACAGACAGAGGCTTTGGGTGATGACTGACCTTGGAGAGCCAAAGGCTCGCTTGGACTGGGTCTGAAGGGGAGTATCTGTTTGTTTTTCGGCTCAGTGGAGAAAGCCCCAGTCATTTCCAGTTCCCAGGGCTGTGACTCAGACAGAGAAGGGTGGGGATAGCACAAGCAGAGAGAGAGACCATTGAAATGCTAATGACCTCCCCCTAGGGGTTCTATCTTCTCTAAGAGGAAAGGGGTGGGGCCCTTTCCATTCAGAACCAGACCCCAGAGCCTGGGGGAACACGGCCATACCTCCTCACACCAGTCAAGAATTATAGGCTAACAGGCATCACCTGCTAGGCAGAAAAGCACAGTGACCTGAGGCATCACAGAGTGGAGCAATTTTCTAAGACACACCCTCAGGGAAACCAGATACTGAATATTTCTTCCCTCTGGGACCTGAGCCTGTTCTGGTCTTGGAAAGCCTGATGTGGATAACCAAGGAAACCATGCCTAGACAACAGAAAATTACAACCTACACTAAGAGGAACAAAATTACGGCCCAGTCAAAGGAACAAACATACACTTCAACTGAGATACAGGAATTTAAACAACTAATGCTAAATCAGTTCAAAAAGTTTAGAGAGTATATTGCAAAAGAGATAGAGGCTGTAAAGAAAACACTGGGCATATATAAGGCAGAAATCAAAAGTTCAAAAAAACAACTAGTAGAATCTATGGAAACGAAAGGCACAACACAAGAGATGAAAGACACAATGGAAACATTCAACAGCAGATCTCAAGAGGCAGAAGAAAACACTCAGGAACTGGAGAACAAAACACCTGAAAGCCTACATGCAAAGGAGCAGATGGAGAAAAGAATGAAAAAATACGAGCAACATCTCTGGGAACTCAAGGATGAAACAAAGTTCAGTAATGTACATATCATTGGTGTCCCAGAAGGAGAAGAGAAGGGAAAGGGGGCAGAAGCAATAATAGAGGAAATAATTAATGAAAATTTCCCATCTCTTATGAAAGACATAAAATTAAAGATCCAAGAAGCGCAGCGTACCCCAAACAGAAGAGATATGAAGAGGCCTACGCCAAGACACTTAATAATCAGATTATCAAATATCAAAGACAAAGAGAGAATCCTGAAAGCAGCAAGAGAAAAGCGATCCATTACATACAAAGGAAGCTTAATAAGACTATGTGCGGATCTCTCAGTAGAAACCATGGAGGCAAGAAGGAAGTGGTGTGATATATTTGGGATACTGAAAGAGAAAAACCACCAACCAAGAATCCTATATCCAGCAAAGCTGTCCTTCAAATATGAGGGAGAGCTCAAAATATTTTCCGACAAACAGACAATGAGAGACTTCGTGAACAAGACACCTGCCCTACAGGAAATATTAAAGGGAGCACTACAGAATGATAGAAGACAGGAGTGTGTGGTTTGGAACACAATTTTGGGAGATGGTGGCACAACAATGTAAGTACACTGAACAAAGATAACCATAAATACGGTTGGGAGAGGAAGGTTGGGAGCATGTGAGACACCAGAAAGGAGGAAAGATAAAGACTGGGACTGTGTAACTTGGTGAAATCTAGAGTGTTCAACGGTTGTGATAAGATGTACAAATATGTTCTTTTATGAGGGAGAATGGGCAAATGTCAACCTTGCAGGGTGTTAGAGGTGGGGAGGCACTGGGGGAGGGATGCAATCAGCATAAACTAGAGACTGTAACTAATAGAATCATTGTGTTATGCTTCCTTTGATCTGACAAGGTGATATACCAAGGTAAATGTAGATAAGAGGGGGGGATAGGGAAGACATGTTGGACACTTGACATTGGTGGTGTTGTCTGATTCTTTGCTCTGCTTTGATTTGAGGTTATTTTTCCTTTTGCTGCTTCTTAGCTGTCATTTTTTTTCCTCTTTCTTTTGCCTCTCTACCTTCTTTGACTCTCCCTCCTGCCTTGTGAAAGAAATGTAGATGCCCTTATATAGATAGTGGTGAAGGTGGTGAACACATAAATATATAACCATACAGAGAACCATTGATTATTTACTTAGGATGAAATGTATGGTGAGTGAACAAAACCGTATTAAAAGAAAAAAAAAATGGGTTGATGACAAAACCTTGAGGGCAATATACTGAGTGAAATAAGCCAGAGACGTAAGGACAATTATTGCAGGGTCTCACTGATAGGAACTAATTATAATATGTAAACTCATAAACATGAAATATAACGTACCAGGATATAGGAAGAGGCTTAAGAATGGAGCAGTTGCTTAGTGTGAACAGAATGTTCAACAAGGATGAACTTGGATGTTTGGAAATGAACAGACATGTTGGTAGCAAGATGTGAGAATAACTAACAGTGCTGAATAGCATGTGAATGAGGTGGAATGGGGAAGCTCAGGGTTATATATGTCACCAGAGGGAAGGTTGGAGATTGAAAGGTGGGAATGTATAAAACTGAATCCTGTGGTGTGCACTGTCCATGATTAACTGTGCAAATATTGGAAATCGCTTCCATGAACCAGAACAAATGTATGACAATAGAATTGGAAGTTAATAATAGAGGGGTATATAGGGAGAAAATATATACCTATTGCAGACTGTATACTGCAGTTAGTAGTATTTCAGCATCTTTTCATGGACAGTAACAAATGTACTATACCAACACTACGAGTCAACAATTGAGGAGGGTTGGTTGGGGATAGGGGAGGATCCGAGTTTCCTTTTCTTTTTTCATCTTTCACTTTATTTCTTGTCTGGAGTAATGAAAAGTTCCTAAAAATTGAACAGAAATTAAGTGTGGTGATGGATGCACAGCTGTATGAGGGTACCCAGGGGCAACTGATTGTAATGGTAAAATTATGTCACTTGAATTACTCATTAATGAAAAATATTTTCTTTTATTTCAAAAAAAAAAAGTAAATGTACAATGGGGGGAGGAAGGGAATGGGATATTTTGAGTGTTCTTTTCTATTTTAATTTTTATTTTATTTTTTGGAGTAATGAAAATGTTCAAAGATTGATTGTGGTGATGAATGCACAACTATATGATGATATGGTGAACAACTGATTGTATGCTTGGAATGACTGTTATGTGATCATATCTCAATAAAATTGCATTAAAAAATAAAAAAACAAAACAAACAAATGAAAAATATACAGTCAGATGAGGCCAAATGATAACCAGCCTAGCTTTTGACTTAACTGGCCTACTATTAATCTTCAACAAACCTTAAGCTTAGAAAGAAAAATGTTTTCACTGTTTTTTCTCATAAATGGGTCAAAATGAATTTGCTGTCTTTCATTTGTTAGTCCAACTGTATAGAGTAAGCCAGCATCTATTCCAACTAATTACCAAGGGACCTACAATAAATTGTGATTATTGAGTAATTAATTGTTTATTGATTGTGGTAGACTTCACAAAACTACCTTGGGTGCCTTTAGTGACCTCGATTTTTTAAGGCACAGGCACTCACTCTGGAAAGCTGGTCTAATGCAGCAGTTCAAATTTGAATAGTAAAGTCTAAACTATATAACATAAGTTAGAAAATGTAAACTTCAGGAAGATTTTAAAATTCAGTAAAATATCTAAGCTCCTCATTTGCCTCTCTTGTGAAGTATTTCAACTATTTGAAAATTTCTAGGAGTTCTTTTCATCAATGTTAAGTGTAATAAATACAGAGATGCTCTTTTAGAGTAAGGATCATAAATATTTCTAAACTTCTGTGACAAGGACTTTTGAAAAACTTGTAGAGGATAAGTTTTTGCAATCTTCCCTCTCCCTACTCTGTTCTAAGAGAATGGGCTTAATGGGAAAGTGGAAAAATTAAAATAAAAAAACTTAAGAAGCTTAAGAGGCCAAAGGAATTTATTTTGGAAAGGTCAGAGAGCTACTGGCTAGAGAAAATGAAAAAAGACAAAAAGAAAAAGGGAGCAAGGGAGAAAAGAGAGCCAGTGCAAGCTATATATGAAAGAGTGGTTTGAAAAGGGAGTAGGACTTTGGAAATAGCTGCCTCATGTGTAGGAGACAGTAAATGCACATGATATTTACTGAGCAAATCCTATGGGAATTGTCTTAAGGACCTTACACATAGTAATTCATTTCATCTTTATAACAACCGTGGGAGGTAGTCATAGTTAATATTGCCCAGCAGCAAGCTGAGGCTTGGAACATTTTACAGAGCCTGGCCAAAGTCCAGGCTGCTGAAGCTGAGATTCAAACCTAGGCAATATGACTACAGGGTCATAATATGGGTATTATGGGTTGAAGTGTGACCCCTTCTTCCCCCCAAAAAAGACATTTTCAAGTACTAACCCTCAATCCTGTGACTGTGACCTTATTTGGAAATAGGGTCTTTGAAGATGTTATTAGTTAAGATGAGGCCAAACTGGGTTAGCATGGGTCCTAATGCAATATGACTGGTGTCCTTAAAGAAGGGGGCAATTGGACACACACATACAGACACCCAGAAGCCAGAAGAGAGGCATGGAAGAGATTCTTCCCTATAGACTGCAGAGGACGTGTGGCCCTGCTGACACCTTCTTTTCTGACTTCAGGCCTCCAGAACTTTGAGACAATACATTTCTGTTGTTTTAAGACCCTCAGTTTGTGGTACTTTGTTATGACAGCCCTAGGAAGCTAAGACAGTGGGGAAAAGGAGTTTCTTAAAATTCTGCTGTGGATGATAACTGCAACCTGCTTCCCGCTCCCTTCGTGTTTTCTCAAACTGCAGTAAGCGTTTAAATTACTGTCGATTTTTTGGGGGGTGTTAACAAATACATGGATGCATTTAATGTTACTCCACACACAAGCAGGACCTGAAGGTGGGAACAAGGAGACCTGGCTGTATTTCATGTCGTTTCAAAGTCAATGTTTAAACCACCTTGCTGCAGTGTCTCTTTAAAAAGAGAAATACAGAGTAAGAGGGCTCAGCATATCATTCTGTATAATACCTGGAATCCAACCATTAAATAAGAGGAAATTTTTATCAGAGATAACATAGTTACAGATCATGGTTTACTTTCATCTGGGCCAGTGTGGTGAAGCATAATGGAAAAAAAGAAAAAAACTTCAACCAAGTATGTGGAATTCGTGGGTTTTTAGGGCTGCTATTGAATTTCTATATAGATTTAGTGCTGGGTTTTTCAGACCTGAGCACTTGGGCCAGTTTTTTTTTTTTTTTTTCTTTTTGTCACTTGTGTTAGTTATTTCTGTAACCAGACAGAATCCTTTTATGTTTAGTAAAGTTCAGGGAAATTCACTCTTTCTTTGCTCAGGTGACCTATTTCTGAAATACTGCCCTCCCCTGAAGTTTTGCTCATTATATGACATGGCAGAGATGAGTGTTCCTCTTTATTTATAGGGGCTGCACCAATGTAACTGACCTTAGGTATTAACTCTTATTCAGAGCCCTTGTTTTTCACTCAGTGCCTGCCCAATTTTCTCTGTTAGATCAGTTGGGGAGTGGGGGTGGGATAGGAGATCGAAAGTGGGACATTATAAAATAACCCAAGTTCTGTGAAAATTTCTTATTGATCTGAGCCGGTGATTATATCCATTAATGCCCTTCAGGCTGGAAGGAAACACTTACTTTTGGTCTTTTGTCAACTCCAGTTATTAAGTACAAGTCCAATTTGGAACTAGAGCTCTTTATTTTTCTTTTTTTGTTTTATCATCTTGGTTTTATTTTATCATCCTTTATGATGTGCTTGTAATATTTTGATCCAAATATAAAGTTAAAATAGATGATTTATTATAATCCTTTATAATGTGATAAAAGAGCATTTTAGATAAATTCATAACTATTTATATCTTCCTTTAAAGGAAAAAAAGCCTGATGAGGTTCAAGAAAGTGTCAGCTAATTTTATGAGATTTCTATGAGATAAATACTCTGATATATATCACTGAGAGTTAATGACCTCCCAAAATCACAAAATCAGCCATTACTGGAATCAGATGGGTAATTCAAACTGCAGTATACAAAAATAAATGTTTTCTAGAATTTAAACTTTATGACTATGTCTGCTCATTTAAAAATACACTTTCATGTATTTCCTCTAAGTATCTTGTTTTGATAAGTAATTATTGAATCACTACAATACAGAAGTGCACTGGTCTAGGCAGTTGGGATATCAAAAAATATGAAGCAAGAGAGATATTTGCTTTTTAAAAGTTTTCAATTTCTGGCGATAGATCTTGTTCAACAAAAATTATTATTAATGTAAGGTAGCAAAACAAATGTCAAATGAGTTCAATGTTCAATACACAAGTTCAAAGAACAGAGACTGGATTAGGGGAGCTAGAGAAATTACAGAGGAAGAATGAAAACTTTTTAAGAGAAGCAGCTCTTAAATTGTTTGTATGATAGTTGGCCCCCATGACAGGGTGAATGCAGAATAGACCATTATCTGTGGTCTCGTGCTGATAACTGACGAGGGCTTTCTTAAATTGGACAAGTAACTTGCTTGGCACAGATAAACTTTATAGCTTTAAGCATAAGCTTTGAATTCTATGTCAAAACTAGATCAAACTATAGCTACAAAAATGCACAGGGTTTAATTGCAGACTGTCAGTTGATTTTCATCTATTTTAGTCTTAACTGGCTAGTTTTGTGCCCTTTTTAAACTTAAGAATCATTCTTAGCATTTATACCCCTACAGTATTCTTTTTTGTAGCTTTGTTTTAGAAAGAAAATAAAAGAAACTTGTGAAATTTCCATTTGTTCTGAACTTGATGTTATGGTGGTGATGATCTTTTTTTTTTTCCCTCTTTTCCACATTGTCCTTTAATAAACAAGTATATTTTGTAAAGAAGACGGTAACCATTTTCTTAAGGGGGAAAAACAACATTTCTTAAGAACAGCAGATGAAAAACATAGCGCTACTAGGTTAAATCCCTGAAGGTACACTACTGATTCAGGAAAAGAAGAAAGGGTGAATAAAAGCTTGAGGGTGAAGATTAAATTAATGGTAGTCTATATGTGACCAGATGAGGTCTTATTTTTACTGCTCAGAAAATTCAATTCATACTGAATGTTGTTTTTTATTCAATATGAGAGTTATCTTCATTTTAAAAATTTAGTTTTGAGGGGTTTTACATAGATTCTGAATAATGGCTATTAGAGGACTGGAACCTCTTGTAAACAATTTTCTTTGTATTATATATCTGACCCAGAGCCACATAATTAGACCCTTGAATAGATTTTGCTTGCATTCTTAAAGAGTTAAAGTGGTTGTAAGTGAAATTGCTGTTCTCAGTAGATATGTGTGTACACATTCATATTCATCTATTAAGAGCTAAGATTACACAGGTTAGAGTGCTTTGTAAACTGTTAAATATTCTGTATTCCTTCTTATAAAGTTCTCATCTAGAAATCCCTAGTTGTTTCTCTTCTACCACAGACAGGAAATTAATATTCTAGGCTCAATTTAAATTGAAGAGTAAGAGATGATGACCACTTATGATTTTGTTGTTGTTGTTGTTGTTTTTGCCTCAGCTCATAGTAGTGAAATAGATTGAAAATGACCTGGATTTAGAATTGCAGATTTGTTTGATTGTTACAGATTTTTTGGTTTCATGAGTATCATTAGTTTTCTCTTGCAGCATAACAAATTACCCCAAATAGTGGTTTTAAGGATCCACCATTTATTATCTCACAGTTTCTGTGGTTGAGGGATCAGGAATTCCAAGCTGCTTGGTGAGCTGGGTGATTCTGGGTCAGAAGTCTGGCTCAGAAGTCAGGAGGTGGGCCGAGGCTGCTTGCCGTGGGCTGAGGCATCCCCTTCCCCTAGGGCTCCCTCGTGGTTGCTGGCAGGGGACCTCTGCTCCTCATCACCAGGGCTTCTCCATAAGTGCTTGAGTGTCCCCATGGCCTGGCAGCTAACTTCCCCCAGAGTGAGTGAGTTAAGAGTGAGCAAGGAGGAAGCCTCAGTGCCTTTCGTGGCCTGCTCTCCACAGTGGCACACCATCACTTCCTGCATCTTCTGTTCTTTGGAAGTGACTCATTAAGTCCTGCCCAAACTCAAGAGGAGGGGAATTGGGATCAACCTCTTGAAGGGAGGAGTATCAAGGAATTTGTGGCAATATTTAAAAACCACCACAAGTTACTGATGCATTTTGAGGCTTGATTCTCTTTCCTTAAAAGTGGCCAGATTTTGGAATCCTTGGAACGTTGTTGTTGGGAATATAAAATGGTGCAACCACTGTATAAAATGGTTTGGTAGTTCTGCAAAACGTTAAACATAGACTTACCATATGACCTGGTATGCTGGTTTGAATCTATTATGTACCCCACAAAAGCCATGTTCTTTTAATCCACTCTTGTGGGGGCAGACCTATTGTGGGTGGGACCTTTTGATTAGATCATTTCCATGGAGATGTGATCCCACCCATTCAAAGTGGGTCTTAATTAGTTTACTGGAGTCCTTAATAGAGCTCAAGGGGAGACATTTGGAAGAGAGCTCAGAGAAGCTAAGAGAGAAAATGCCCAGAGACATTTTGGAGACAGTTATTGAAACCAGAACCAGGAGAGATGCTAAGAGATGAAATCCAAAATTTGCACCAGAGAAGCTAAGAGAGGATCCACAGATGCTTAGAGAGAAATGCCCTGGAGAAACAGGCAAGGACACCAGGAGCTGAGAGAGAGAAGCTAAGACATAAGCCCAGAGACATTTTGGAGAAAGCAATGGAAACCAGAAGCTAACCCTGGGAGAGGCCCAGCAGACTCTATCCATGTGCCTTCCCATGTGACAGAGGAACCCAGACGCCATCGGCCTTTCTTCAGAGAAGGTATCATCCTGTTGATGGCCCTAACTGGGACATTTTCATGGCCTTAGACGTAAAATTGTGAACTAATAAACCCCTATTGTAAAAGCCAACCCATTTCTGATATTTTGCATTCTGGCACTTTAGCAGACTGGAACACTGGTAATTCCACTTGTAGGTAGATACCCCAGAAAATTGAAAGCAGGGACTCAAACAGATAATTGAACACCAGTGTTCATAGCAGCATTATCCGCAATAGCCGAAAGGTGGAAACAAGCCCTGTCTATCAACAGATGAATGGACAAACAAAATGTGATGTGTACATACCATGGAATATTATACAGCCATAAAAAGAAATAAAGTTTTGATACATGGGACAGCATGGATAAACCTTGAAATCATTTTGTTGAGTGAAATAAGCCAGACACAAACGGACAAATATTGTATGATTCCATTTGAAATATTTAGAATTAGCAAATTCATAGAGAGAAAGTAAATTATTAGAAGTTACCAGAGGCCTGAGGGAAAGGGGTTGGGGAGGTTTTGCTTAATATGTATGGTTTCCATTCTAGGTCATGAAAACATCTTGGTAAAGGGTGGTGGTGATGGAAGTACAACATTGTAAATGTAATTAATACCAACTGAAGTACACACTTAAAAATGGTTAAAATGGGAAATTTGGTGTTATATACATGTATCACAATAAAAATAAAGACTTGGTGGTAAGACAAGCTCTGTTCATGAAAATAATATATTAAATCTTTATTTTTTAACCTTTCATGTACTTCAAAAATAAATTGAACTACCAGGGGCCACATAAACTGGGTTTAAACAACATAGTTAGTGAGTTGAATATGCTGCTCAAGATGGGCATGAGTAAAAGGGAAAAGAGGAAGTAGAGAATTCAAAGAGGAAGACTGAGGAGAAAAAGAGGAAGATGTTTGCCTCTGTGCTGTGGTAAATGATTGAGGTATTAAAAGGTTTCTAAAAGGTTATGTCAGAAATGTTGTTCTAAATGAGATCATCATTTGCATGAAATATAAGTACTTTGCTTTTTTGCCCTGCCCCTTTTTTTTTGTCTTTTTAAAGAGTACTTTGGGCTTTTAAATATCCACAGGAATTGCTCACTGGTGTATCCTTATACTTTTCTACACACTTGTTTTCTTTTTTTTTTTTTTTTTTTCCTTTTTAAGAAGATAAAATTTATTAAAATATTTTTCATAGTCTTCTTTTTAAGATGTTTTAACAGAAACAGCTGAGTTTTTTTTTTTAGGGACAAGGATAGGCAGTCTTGAATTAGAAGGCTACAAAACAGAGACTTAAAATGCAAATGAAAATATTTATTTCCTCAACAAATTGTCACTTGCACATGTGCTAATGTAAAACAAAAAAAAAATAGACTTTCCACTAACAAAACAACATAGTATATGTTTTTCAGACAAATTTTACTAACTCTAATACCTGAAGGCTAGGAAGAGAAATACATAGACCAGTACACCATAGCCATCTTCATTCTGTTAGTGTCTTTTTATATAAGCTCCACACAATTCCTTTTCCCTCTAGTTTTTTTTTTTTTTTTATCATCATTTTATTGAGATATATTCACATACCACGCAGTCATACAAAACAAATTGTACTTTCGATTGTTTACAGTACCATTACATAGTTGTACATTCATCACCTAAATCAATCCCTGACACCTTCATTAGCACACACACAAAAATAACAAGAATAATAATTAGAGTCTACACACTTGTTTTCTACATCAGTTCATGAGCCAAGAACGGCGGAGCGTGTGTTACTTTGTTTCCGTGTCTTCCATAAAATGGAAGGAGTGGCATGACTTGTGTCGCGGCTGAGCAGGTGGACAGAGACGAGGTCACGCAGAGCCCTCCATGCTGTGCAGAGGCACTGAATTTTTTTTTAAGCCTGAAAACATTTGCTATTATTTAAAGATCTATGCAGCCACAGGCTTAAGGATGAACAGTTTTCTTTGTTTATTATCTAACGCAGAGCCACATAATTTGACTTGATAGATTTTGGTAATTAAATAACTTCCATGTTTGTTTGTACGTAGAGTACTGCATCTAGAGGCAGGGATGCTGGTAAGGGGCTTTTGCGATAACCCATAGGAGAGGCACACCCAGGCCTGGCCTTGGAAACAAGGACAAGGAATTGTAATCCATTTGAGAAGCTGAGTGAATTGTTGGAGGAATATGGGAGATGGAAGAATCTAGAATACTTTCAAGGTTTTGGACAGCCTGTTCGGGGGAGAGCTGTGACATTCCCTAAGATAAAACATGCAACAGAGAGAGTTAGTTTGTGGGCAAGAAGACAAGTAGCTTGTTGGTTTTTTTGTTTGTTTGTTTGTTTGTTTGTTTTGGTGGTGGGGGGGGATGTGTTGTTTTACTATCTAATACTTTCTTCTCTCCCCTCAAATATCAACTCTGCCTCCTCATCACCACTCTCAACTGATCGCCTGGCTTGCTATTTTAGCGAAAAATAAAGCAGTTAGAAGGATACTCCATGAGAGTAAACTTCCTGCCACTCTCCCCACTCCAGAATCATCAAAACTTCCCTCCCAACCAAATCAGTTTATCAGTGCACACATATGCTGTTATTTCTCCCATCTTAAAAACAAAAACCCAAACTTCTACAGACCACCTGTCATCTCCTTTCAGGGGCCACCCTATTTCTCTGAGCCCCATTAGAGCACAACTTTTTGCCATTTGGAAACATTCCTTCCATTCTCTTGTCAACATACTCCACGCAAGCTTGCACCTTCACCACTCTATGGAAACCACTCTTGGCCATGGTCCCAGTGACTTCCAGGAAGCTAGAGCTGGTGATCACTTCTTAATCCTCATTTTACCCAGTCTGTCAGCAGCATCTGACATTGTCGTTGATCACTCCTCTCTCCCCAGATGTTTTTTTTTTCACTCACTTTTTAGGACATCTGACTCCTTGGTTTTCCTTCTGCCTCACTGACTGCCTCTCTCCTGGGCCCTGTTCTTTGATCTGGCTACACTTATTTCTGTGGTAATCTGATCTACTTTCATAGCTTGACTACTATTTATATGTTGACCAAATTTATATTGCTGTTATACTTATTTCTTCAATTTAAACTTACATATTCAACTGCTTTCTTGGCTTCTTTACTTTTTTAGGTCTAGTAGTCATCTTGAACTTAACATATCTCTTTATCTTCCTTCCCACCAAATGTGCTCCTCCATATTTTCCCCTATGTCCCTTAACAATTTCCCTATCATTGCAGCTATTCAGGCTAAATTCCTTGGACTCATCCTCGACTCCTTTCTTTCTCTCACAGTGGACATCCAGTTCGTTAGCAAAAACTGTTAGCTTTACCTTCAGTCACTGCTTACCACCTTTAGTGCTAGTACCCTGGTTCAAGCCATCATTATGTCTCACCTGTGATACTGTATATAGTAGCCTTGTGTAATATCACAGTATCCCTGCCTCATGCCTTTAGCTCCCTACAGTCTCTTCTCAACACAGAATGTATAAAACTTGTTAGATCCTGTCACTCCCTTGCTCAAAACCTTCCAATGGTTTTCTGCCTCACCCAACCACAATGTCTCCATAGGTCCTACGTGATCTGGCCCCTGGTGCCTCTCTGATCTCACTGCCTATCTTTTGCCCCCTAGCTCTCTCCCCTCCAGCCTTCTGGCAGGCTTGCTGTTTCTTCAGAAATCAGGTAAGCTCCAGCCCCAGAGCCTTTGCACTTCCTGTTCCCTCTGTCTGGAATTCTCTTCCCCAGATATCCATGTTGCTTACCCCCTTGCCTCCTTCAGGATTTTGTTCTAATGACATCTGCATAAGACTTAGTTTGGCCACTCTCACTGAAAAGCAACTATTACCATCCTTCTCTGCTCTGTTATCTCCATAGCAAGTAAGCACTTAATCACCACCTCACATATTACATATTGACTTACTGGTTTGTTTATTATCTGTCTCCCCTCACTTAGAGTGTAAGCTCCATCAGAGCAGAGTGAGACAAGGATATTTGACAGAGAAAGTAGCATTCCAACTGCACTTTTGGTATGCAGTAATCTAGTTCACTTGAGAACTTGTGCTATGCTTTTTTGTCAAGAGTATTTCTTTACCACCTTGAAGCATGGTAACTCAAATCGATTGACAAAGTAGGGGATCTCAAGTAGAAATTTAACCAAGGCTATGTGGTATATAGCAGTGGAGATGGGATCTTCATGCTGACCCTTAGAGACCAGTAATTTATTGATACTCTCATCCCCATTTATAGATGAGGAAATATGGACTTGGTCAAGTTAAGGAAATTTCCCAGTATTGCTTGTTTATTAAGTGGCAGAACTGGAATTCTGACCCACATTGTCTTAAACTAAGCTTGTGTTTTTCTCATCATGTTGTAAACTGCCTTCCTTCATCTTTGTTAGTGTTT
The DNA here is from genome assembly GCF_015220235.1 of Choloepus didactylus. Taxonomy (NCBI): domain Eukaryota; kingdom Metazoa; phylum Chordata; class Mammalia; order Pilosa; family Megalonychidae; genus Choloepus; species Choloepus didactylus. The sequence goes on along the minus strand of NC_051309.1, from coordinate 130,737,992 downwards.
TTACCTGCAAAGCTACCAACTAACTCTTTACTATTTTAGTTTTTGAAAATGCAAATTATGGATAGAATAAAATAATAATAAAATCTATAGTTTAAGCAATGTTATAAATAATTTCAGTTCCTTTGTACACAACCAGATGAAGGAGGATATGTTCTTTTTTTGCAGGTAACACGTACAGCTTGGAGTTTTGGTAGTGGGACATGTCTGCATCTAAGATTTCATATATGATCATCTTTTCAGGGTCATCTTCCATTTGGAAGAAGAACAATCATAGATAAAATTCTGTTTTGGCCATGATGACCTAATAGACTATGTTCTCTATGTGGAGGATTTGCTGAGTGTGAGAGAACATACGTATCTGTGAGTCTGAGTCTGCATCTGTGCCTGTGCACACATACACATATACATGTGTACATGTACATTTATTTTCTTAATCTCTTGAGCTGTTAAGATGTGGTTCAGTTCTAATAAAGAAGGTGTTCTGTCAATCCTTCTGATACCAACTTTAATTTTTAAATGGGATTCAGCCTATTAAGTGTTTTGACATATAAAACTTGCTTTTTGCTACTATTGTTGTGTTATTTCTCCCCTATTTCTATTAGGTGTACCTGATGGGCACACCCTCTTAACCTGTAATTATCAAGAAGCTTTATTAGCACAGTGTTTACCAAGCTGTTTGGACAGAGACCTATTATAAGGGCAGGCTGTGGTGGAACAAGCTTGATCCTGGTTTAACAGAGTCCAAATCCAACAACACTGTGCAGGGTGAGCCTGAGCTTTGCAGGCCAGCACCCGGCAGAATGCAGGACACCACTGTTAAAATAAATCTTAGTTATTTAATGGCTCCAAGTCTCTGAAGCAGTTTTTGTCAATGTCATGTGTAAAGGTGAGCACAAACAGTGATGGAATTATTCTGATACCAAACACAGTATGTACAATACGTATCGAGTATACAAATTTTTGATTGTTATTTTGGACTTATTCCCAGTTAGGCAGAGACATAGAGTTTGAAAGAAAGATCTCTGACTTTGAAGACAAATGCCTTTGTCTTGATTGCTGGCTTCGAGCAGCGTTTCCTTGAGCAAGTTCCTTCGTGGATCTGTGCCAAGAGTGGTTCGTCTGTAAAGGTTCAATATGAAGAACAGACGCACGGGGTGGTTTTGAAAGTCCTAATGAGGGAAGAATATGCCCCTTTTCTAGCAAAGAGCTTTGTACCTAGTCGGGGTTGAGAAAATGTCAGTTTCCTCCTTTGAGAATGCTTGCAAGGCCAGACAAGTGGAGCAATGGAAAGTTAAACAACAACAGTAAACACGGGACGTAGTCTGCCATGGGAAAGACAGCAGGCTCTTTTCTGCTATGTAACCTTTGTGTCTCTGGCAGTTTTTAAAGGGCATATAAGGAGACTTCACTCACAATGGCTGTGTGCTGTTTTGTCTCTGGACTGAATTTCTGTATCCCAAGGGACAGAAAGGTCTAGTAAGAAGGCTAAAGGGTCCCAGTGGTTATAGGTTTAAGACCTTTACCTCACTGCTGAAAGCTGGTGCAGCAGAGAATTTAGTACTTGGCAGGGAAGAGGAATTTTTATTCTGCAGAGGGATGGGAATAAACACTAGGCTTAAGACTTGTGCCCAACATCGCCTCATCTGGAAGGAACCCAGGCTCGGGTTGGTTCTGCTCCCTCGGGACGATCCTGGGGCAGGGCAGCTGCTGACTCCCAGAGGGTGGACTTGCACTGGCCCCATCTGGGGAACTTCCATCCTGTCTAATAGCTGATGGCAAATGGTCTGGACCTCAGCCTGGTTCACCATTCCCGAGATAGCTGAGGATGTAGCACATGGGCCGCCACTTTTACATACCTTCAGCAGTTATAAATTCACTTATTTTTTATTGCTTTAAAAAACTGAGTTAATGATGATTGTATAACTATATAGCTTTTATTGTGTGACTGTGTAATTGTGAAAACCTTGTGACTGACACTTCCTGGATCCAGGGTATGGGTAGATGAATGATAAAATGAAGACAAAAAATATATGTATACATAATATTTTTGGGATGGGGGTCATAAAGACAAGATAGATTGTTACCTGCATAGCATTTTATTTGGAATTCTGAGGAAAATTGGATGACTCCACGTAGCCTACCAATTGGATTACACAGTTTCGTTGCTGTCTTTTCTAGTTACACAAGTAGTAAGCATGCCAGAGGCGGAACAGAATTTAGGAAGAGATTGGTCAATGTTGCAAATGAACTAGCTAGAGAACTTGTGTTTATTTTTAGTAGTCTAAAGCACATTTAAAATTATTTACAATATTTTATAATTATGACAGAAATTCATATGTATTTCATAAGTGTTGGAAAATACTGAAAACATAAATAAGAAAATAAAGAAGTCACTTAGATTCTTCTTAAAAAAAAAAAAAAAAAAACTGAGTTAAAATTTACATACAGTCCAAAAAGGGGAAGAGAAATGAAACAAAGTAAAGTTTCAGTGGCTGAGAGATTTCAAATGGAGTGAGAGGTCACTCAGGAAGTTATTCTTATGCATTATATAGCTATCCCTTTTAGTTTTTAGTATATTAGAATAGCTAGAAAGAAATACCTGAAACTGTTGATCTGCAGCCCAATAGCCTTGATTCTTGAAGACGAATGTATAACTATTTACTATATATGGTGTGACTGTGTGATTATGAAAACCTTGTGGCTCACACTCCCTTTATCCAGTATATGGACAGATGGATAGAGAAAGGGGAGAAAAAGTAAATGAATAATAGGGGGATGTGAGGGGATGGGAAATTTTGGGTGTTCTATTTTATTTTGATTCTTATTTTTATTTTTATTACTTTGTTGGGGAGTAATGAAAATGTTCAAAAATTGATTGTGATGATGAATGAAAAGCTACATATGATGTACTGTGAACAATTGATTGTACACTGGATGATTGTGTGGTATGTGACCATATGTCAATAAAATTGCACGGAAAAAAATTACATCCAGTGAAATACACAGATCTATATGTAAAATTTTATGGGTTTTGATAACTGTATATACAACTGTATAACTGTATCAGCCAGGCTTCTCCAGAGAAACAGAACCAACAGGATATATGTATATGTGTATGTACATATATAAGTGTATGTGTGTGTGTGTGTATAAGATTTATTATAAGGAATTGACTCGTGATTGTAGGGCTGGCAAGTCCGAACTCCGTAGGGCAGGCTGCAGGCTGGAAATTCTGATAAAAGTGATATTGAAATCTTGAGTCCAGATTCCTTAGGGGAAGCTCGCAGGCTGGAAATAATGGTAAGAGTTGATGTTGAAATCTTGAGGTAGAAATTCTTCTGACCTCTTTAACTCTTAGTTCTTGCTGTTAAGACCTCCAACTGATTGGATGAGGCCTGCCCACTTTATGGAGGTCACCTGACTGTAGATGCTCCTCACATTTATGAAATGCTTCCACAGTAACAACGAGGCCAGTGCTTGACCAAACAGCTGGACACCGTAACCTGGCCACGTTGAAACAAAATTAGCCATCACAGTAACCAATACCCCAGTCAAGATATAGAACAGTTTCATCACCCCAGCCAATCCTCACCACCTATGGGTAACTCTGTTCTGATTTCTATCACCATAAAGTAGTTTCACCTTTCTTGAAGAATCTACTTGTTTTGGAACTGTTTAGTATTACTCATTTTTCCTTGAAACATGGGATTTTCTTTATGTTGCAAAAATGGATCTTGGCTACAAAAACTTGTCACAAGATTTATATTCTAAGTCAAAGAAAACAGAACTTTTTGCAGCCACCTTGGATTTGTCTTTGTTTTCTGAAAGTCCTAATTTAAACTTGTTCTCCTCCCTTTGGTGAAAATATGCATTGACAAGATACGCGAACCCCATGGGAGCTTTAAAAAAAAAAACAAAACCCTTAGTCCTTATGATTCCTTCAGTTTAAGAGGATAATGCTTAAGAATTTGCATTTTATACCAGTGCTGGCTTCACTTCTCCCTGGGGGGAGCCTCAGACGTAGAGTGTATGCAGGTCCGCTTATTCTTGGACTACCTGTTTAACCTCCTTGTGCCTCAGTTTCCCCTGTTGCAAAATGAGGATAATGCTATCTACCTGAAAGGGTTGTGGTAAAGATTAAATGAATTAACAGAACAAAGTGTCTGTCACATAGCAGTCCCTCTCTCCACCTCCTCATTCTCCTCCTCCTCCTCCTCTTCCTCCTCCTCCTCTTTTAATGGCAAACTTTTTAGCATTGTGACTTTCATTTTTCAGCTTACATAACATAAATTTAACTAAGCTAGAGACACCGGGCATTGAACATCTATTTCTGATGTCAGTTATCTTCAGGGCAATGCTGTTTATATCTTGCAACTTTCCCTTCCACTTTGTTGCCTCTTCCTAGCCACCCAGCTGTGAGAGCAAACTAAAAACATCTGATTCTCCTATATTCATACGTGTCTTGTTCCCCAACCCTGGAAGATTCATAAATATTCTCTTGAGGTAAATAGTTGAGGTGCTTGCACACCAGATGCAGAAAAATGGATCACAAGCAAATAAAGTCAGCCTTACCAATCATTTACAGAAATATCAAGCTTTAATTCTAAAATTCATTAATAAAAGTCAAAAAAAACCAACAACAAAAAAGGTTAAAATTGGCATAGGAACACATGGACAACACAGAAGAGGAAAACTAGTGCAACAAACAAAAATAGCAAAGATGTTTACTTTCTCTAGAAATCAGGAACATGCAAATTAAAGTAATAATGAAACATTTATATACCCATCATATTGACAAACATTAAAAAGCTGATAATACCAGGTACTTATGAGAATGTGAGTTAAACAGGAACCCTTATGCACTTGTGGTAAAGGTATACGTTCTATAATCCCTATGAAGATTTCACGAGAGACAGTCTTGCACATGTGCACAAAGACGTGTATAGAGATGTTAGTTGTAGATTGCTTTTTATAGCAAAAAAAAATTGCACATAACCTGAAAATCCATCATCTGGGGATCAAAGGAGTAAAATTTGGTATGAAATACAATATTGTGTATGAAATGAATGGATTCATGTATTTGGTAAGAGTATAAAGATAGTGGTTGACTCTGGGGAAGAGGGATACGAAGGAAAATGGGACTGTGAAGAAAAAGTCCAATTGAATTTTTTTTTAATTGTGAAATATAACATACATACACAGAAGTGATAATTTTCCAAGTGCAATTTAACCAGTAGTTAGCAAATTTCAAAGAATGTCATGGGTTACAGTGCCACAGTTTCAGTTATTTCCTTATTGTGAAATATAACATATATGCAAAATGATGATAACTTTCAAAGTACAATTTAACAAGTAGTTATATAGGAAATTTCCAAGAAGGTTATGGTTACAGTACCATAGTTTCAGTTATTTCCTTATTGTAAAATATAACATATATACAAAAAGGTGATAACTTTCAAATTGCAATTTATATTAATTCAATTTGAACAAAGGAGAAGTCACCAAATATTAACTTTTAGTAATTCTGTATCAGTGGTTCTCAAAGTGTCTTTTGTCCCTGGACCAGCAGCATTTGGCATCCCCTGAGAACTTGGAAATACAAATTATCAGGGCCCACCCCAGATCTATTGAAATTGAAACTCTGGGGGTTGAGCCCAGCGAGCTGTTTTAACAAGCCCTCCAGTTGATTCTGGCACACTTTACCACTGATCTACATGACGAAGACATGGGTGTTTGTTATCTTATTTTCTAAATTGTTTAAATTAAAAATAACAGTCAAAAGGCTTTCCTTCCACCTCTCCCAGTGTTCTTTTAGGCTGTAAGTTTCAACTCTGTAACTAAGAGGCTTACTGATAATGGAAACTTCTTAGTGCCACATCAAGTTCTCTGGTCTGGGTAGATTTCTAATATTAAGTAAAGGGTAGAGAAAAAAATAGGCAGATACAATTAAGTACTATTTGAATGTGAATTGGCAGTAAGTACATCACCCTAAAAAATATTTTGTCCCCTTTGATAATTCTCCCATCATTGTCAACAAGCACCTATCAAACATTGAGTGCTTTCAGGACAGTGCAAGTATTGAGGCCACCACAAGGCATAAGATACAGATCATATCCTTAGACAGCAAACTAATTGGAGAGTCAGGATATGAGTAGAGAAGATAAGATTATAAAGAAGAATACCTCATTTTCAGGCATATAGTACAAATAACTGCCTTGTAGAATTTCACAGGGGTGGGCTTGAAGGGAACACTTTTTTTTTTCAGTGTCCCTAGAGAAGGTGGAAGGCAGTATTTCAAGGAATGATGTGAATGGAGGATATTGTAGCATTGTAAATCAAAGGACCATATAAATGATCTTAGTTAAAGTTGGGGGTGTTGAATGTTAGGCAAAGTCTTCAATTTTTATTCTGTAAGATGGACAGAGCCATTAAAAATTTTTGAGTAATGAGGTGATCTGGGTGTGCAAAGCAGTGTTCCAAGAAAATAAGTTTGGCATAAGTGTCAAAGATGGACTGAAGGCAAGATGACAATTAGAAATGAGTTGCCAGGGCCTTTAAAGAAAGTGAGGATTCTCATGGGTAAAACAGAAGATGTAATATCGAGTGAGGAAAAGTGAGAAAGAAATCGAAGAATGTGAGAAGAAGAATTCTAATGGAATGTATTAGTTTCTTATTGCTGCGGTGACACTGCCAGAACCATAGGTGCTTAAAACAACACAAATGTATTATCTTACAGTTTTAGAGGTCAGAAGTCCAAAATTGCTCCCAGTGGGCTAATATCAAGGTGTCAGCATTAACTGCATTCTTTTATGGATTTTCTTGGGAAGAATCTGTTTTCTTTCCTTTCCCAGCTTCTACAGGTTGCCTGCATCCCTTGGCTCATGACGTCATCTTCTTAGCCAGCAACATAGCATCTTCAAATCTTTCCGCTTTTCTCTGTCTTTTATAAGGATCCTTGTGATTATATTGGGCTAATCAAGATAATCCAGGATAATCTCCCCATGTCACCCTCTGTCAAAATCCTAAACTAATCACCTCTGCAAAATCCCTTTTGCTATGCGAGATAACATATTCACAGGTTCTCGGGCTTAGGACATGGACATCTTGGGGGTAGGGGGCACATTATTTTGCCTACCACATGGAATAGGACCATAATTTATTGATTGCCTCTGACTTAGAAGCAAGGTTAATAAAAGACTCGATTGGTCATGACATTCCTCTAACTTCCAGTTTGCTTATCTGTAAAACAGGTGTGGGAAAGGGTATCAGGTGGGGTTCCCTCTCAAGACTAATAAACTCCATGAGAACGGGGATCTTTATCTGTTTTGTTCCTTACTATATCTCCATTGCCTAGAACAGTGGTATGTAACAGGCACTTGTTGGGTATTGAATCATGTCTCCCCAAAAGGCATATTCAGTTTCCAACCTCTGGTCCTGTGGGTGTGAACCCACTTGTAAATAGGACCTTTGAGGTGTGCCCAGTATGAATGAGGGTGGGGCTTAATCCATTATAGCCTGAAGTCCTTATAAGCAAATTGACACAGAAAGCGAAGCCATGGGGAGCAGCCAGAAGCTAGAAATCAAAGGAACCTGGATGAGAAAGAAGAAAATGCCACCATATACATTGCCTTGTGATGGAAGAGTCAAGGACCAAAGATCACTGGCAGCCAGCCCCAGAACAACACAGTCTTTGGGGAGAAAGCACTGCCTTGCTGATGCCTCAATTTTGGACTTCTTCTAGCCTCAAAACCATGAGCCAATAAATTATTGGAATTCCAATAAATTCCAAACTAATATTTGCTGCTGAATGAATGACTGAGTTGAGGTAAAGGTTGAAAAGAGCCCCAGGGAAAATTCTCTAGTGGCTCCTGGGCATGGCATTAAGTTCTTGTTTTCTTAGTGAAGTACAGTTTTTAGTTCAGGTTATAGACTGTCTACAGTCCTGTCATTCTGATGGAGACATTTCCATTGGATAGGACAGATGAGTAGCTAAGATTTGTAGAGTCTGTTCCTTTTTTTCCCCCTTCTTTTAGTTTCCCTGTGAGCATCTCCTGGAACTAGGAAAGGGGAATATATTGGGATTGATGAATGACCTTAGTTAGTGTCTGGGGCAGCAGCTGATTGAAGAAGAAATTGCTCACTGTGGCAACAAGTTGCCCCTGAAACCACCAGTTGTCACATTCCACTCTGCTCACCCAGTAGGAATCAAGACTTGCTGTTTGCATTCCTAAAAGAACACTTGACCCTGTGAGGACATAATAATCTATGCTGGAGAAAGTGTCAATAAATAGAAAACAGAGATGCTTCTTTGTGCTTTAAAAAAAACAAAAAAGCATGGAGTACGAATGTCAGGGTGCAAGTAGCCAGCAGGTAGGCAGAAGTGAATAGACTTTTCAATATGGAGGCTAACATTTTTAGGACATTTACCTCTTACTTACGAAGTCTGACATATACTTACAATAAAGTCTGTATTTGAAAACTGACTTTTAATGACCAGTAGTTAGCTGTTACTTGGCTTGAAGCAAATGAATTAATTTGCTTTCTAGCTGTCATTTTTTTTTCCTCTTTCTTTCTTTCTGCTTTTTCTTTTGTCCCTCTACCTTTTTTGACTCTTCCTCCTCCTTTGCGGAAGAAATGGAGATGTCCTTATGTAGAAATAAGGCATCCAAATTAGAAAGAGGTAAAACTTTCACTGCAGTTGTCATGATCCTATACTTAATAAAGTCCAAAAAAATCTAAAACAAATCTACTAGAGCTAAAAAACAAATGCAGCAAAGAGGCAGGATACAAGATCTACATGCAAAAATCAGTAGTGTTTCTAAATGCTAATAGTGGGCGATCTGAGTTGGAAATCAAGAAAAAAAATCCATTTACAATAGCAACTAAAAGAATCAATATCTAGGAATAAATTTAACCAAGGTTGTAAAGGACCTGTATTCAGAAGACTACAAAACATTACTGAAAGAAATCAGAGAACATCTAAATACATGGAAGGATATTCTGTGTTCAGGGATTAAAAGACTAAATATCAGGATGTCGATTCTATCCAAATTGATTTACAGATTCAATGCAATCCCAATCAAAATTCCAAAGCCTACTTTGCAGAAATAGAAAAGCTATATATCAGATTCGTTTGGAAGGGTAGGGGGTCCTGAATAGCCAAAAACATCTTGAAGAAGAACAAAGTTGGAGGACTCACACTTCCTGACTTTAAAGCATATTAAAAAGCTACAGTGGTCAAAATAATATGGTATTGGCATAAAGATAGGCATATTGATCAATGGAACTGAATTGAGAGTTCAGAAATAGACCTGCACATTTTCAGTCAACTGATTTTTGACAAGGCTGCCAAGTCCACTCAACTGAGACAAAACAGTTGTTTCAACAAACGTTGCTGGGAGAACTGGATATCCATATCCAAAAGAATGAAAGTGAACTCCTTTCTCACACCGTAAACAAAAATTAACTCAAAATAAATCAAAGACTTATGTAAGTCAGGACCATAAAATTCCTAGGAGAAAACATAGGGAAGCATCTTCAAGATCTTGTGGTGGGTGGCGGTTTCTTAGTCCTTAAACCCAAAGCAGAAGCAATGAAAAATAAAGGGGACCTCATCAAAATTGAAGACTTTTGTGCTTCAAAGGTTGTCGAGAAAATGAAAAGGCAGCCTACTCAAAGGGAGAAAATATTTGGAAACCACATTTCCAATCAGGGTTTAATATGCAGAATATATAACAAAATCCCACAACTCAACAATAAAATGACAAACAACCCAATTGAAAAATGGGCAAAAGACTTGAATGGACGTTTTTCCAAAAAAGAAATACAAATGGCTAAAAAGCACATGAAAAAATGTTCATCACTATTAGAGAAATGCAAATCAAAACCACAATAAAATGTCATTTCACGCTTAAGAGAATGAGCACTATTAAACAGAAAACTGCCAGTGTTGGAGAGGATGTAGAAAAATAGGAACACTTATTCACTGCTGGTGAGAATGTAAAATTGTACAGGCTTTGTGACAGACAGTTTAGTGGTTCCTCAGGAAGCTAAGTATAGAATTGCCATATGATTCAGCAACCCTACTATGAGATATATACACAGAAGAACTGAAAGCTGGGATGCAAACAGACATTTGCACACCAGTGTTCATTTCATAGCGGCGTTATTCACAGTTGCCAAAAGATGGAAACAACTCAAGTGTCCATCAACTGATGAATGGATAAACAAAATATGGTTTATACATACGATGGAGTATTATTCAGCTGTAAGAAGAAATGAAGTCCTGGGCATGCAACAATTTGGATGAATCTGGGGGACATTATGTTGAGTGAAATAAGCCAGACACAAAAGGACAAATATTGTATGATCTCACTAATGTAATGAGCAAACTCATGGAGTTAATATCCAGAGTGTAAGTTACTAGAAGATAGAATAGTATAGAGAATGGGAAACTGATGCATAATTTGTGCAGAATTTTTAATAAAGTTGATCCTAAATATTTGGAAATAAATAGCGGTGATGGTAGCTTGTTATCTTGAGTGTAATTAACAGCACTGGATCGTGTGTATCATTGTGGTTGAAAAGGGAAGTTTAGGGTCATGCATGTCACTAGAAGAAAAGCTAGAAGAAAAAACATGGAACTGTATAACATAGTGAACCCTATTATGGACAATGAACGTGGTTAATAGTACAAATATAAAAATGTTCTTCCATAATCTAGAAAAATGTCATTAATAATAGGGTGGTATATGAGAAAAAAGACACCTAATATGAGCTGTGCACTACAGTTAATAGAAGTATTATAATATTCTTCCATCAGTTATAACAAAGGTGCCACAGCAATGCTAAGTATCAATAATAGGGGGCTCTAAGGGGTATGGGTTGATGGGTTGTCATGGTTTTTCATTTTGTTTTGTTTTGTTTTGTTTTTAGCTGTGACACTGTTCTAAAATTGTCTTGGTTTTTTGTTTTGTTTTGTTTTGTTTTTAGCTATGACAGTGTTCTAAAATTGACTGTGGTGATGAAACCACAACTCTGTGATTATACTGAGAGCCATTGATTGTACATGTTGGATGGATTGTATGGTGTGTGAATAAAACTGCTTTAAAAGAAAATTCACACCACCAGTGTAGGGCAGAGTCAAATTAGCTATATATGGGTATTCATGACTCAGGGAACATAGGACTCCCATGGAAAACAGCCCTCCTAAGGATGAACCAGCAGTTAAAATTATAAACGTGAGAAAATAGTCACGATGGCGGAGAGTTAGCAGATGCAACAAGTAGGAGAATTCATCTACTCGAGTTGGTAGAAAAACTTGAAAGTTACTTTAAAATAAGTTCATTCAAAGAGATGAAGGAAGGGAAACAGGCCAGTATTTAAAGGGGACTCGACAGAAGAAAGAACGGGCAGATTTGAAAAAAAAGAATTAAATAGAAATTCTGGAAATGAAAAATACAGTTATGAAACTGCATGAATACTGTTTTGCTGTTGAAAATTGTGAATAATGGAGTATATTTAGTATGGTTTCAGGGACATTGCTCTTGTAACCAGGGAAAAAACTCTTCAGCCCATACAGAAATAGCATTTACCCTATAAATACTCCCGAGCAGATTACAACTTAAATTGTACACCGGTGCAGATGACTAAGTTAATTTTTCAGGGATACAGGTTTTAGTACAAATGTCTAAAAAGCACGTGGAAAAATGTTCACCATCACACAGTAGGCCATCCCTGTGTCTACTTGTTTTACGTGAACCCACTGGAAACAGGCTATAATTTGGTTCTGCTCCTCTAGTAAGGATTTATGCTGATTGACCCACCCACAAAACTTCATACCACTTCTCCCCTTCCATCTCCTCCCTCCCATGCTATAGCATTGTTCAGTCACCCAGGGTTCAGATCCCTCACCAGATTACAGGAATCTGGAGCCTACACCCATGGACCACAGAAGCTAATTTGCTCATACAAACTTTGACCTCATTTTCAAGGGACACTAATGATCTCAGCTAACAAACATGATCATTTTTACTAGTCATGATTTCGGAGAACACATTCTGCTACTGATTTCCTTGTGTCCTTTTAAAACTTTGAAAGTTGCAAACATCTCACTGCCAATTTATGGTGATGTAACAATGGACTAAAATGTTAAAATAATTTGATTATTTGTTATTTAATAAGCAGCTGACTTTTTGTCTCTTTATGTTTTTAAGCAAATAGGAGCTGTCTCCTTATTTGCTTGCTTTGTTCACAGCCTCACCCAGTTCCAGGTATAAATAGCGTATGAATACATGTTTTCGTTTTGTTTTTATTGTTCAAGTGTCTGAGGAGTTTTGCATAACAGTCACCATATCTGTTTTAAACTCATCTTCCTTAAAATGAAGATTAAGATTTTGGACTTTCTTTTATAAAACCATGAATTCAAGACAAAAGCTCAAATGTGCATTTCTGAAGTCTGTGTTTTACCATATTAGGTGACCCATTTCTGGGCTCCCAGCAATTTCTGGATATCTGTACCATAAAACCAGTTATACTTTCCTACTGTGCTGTAAGTGTATGTTTATGCACCACCCAGTCTTGATTCTGAGCAGAATTTCCCCGTTTTTATCACTACTTGCAGTATATTAGGCACTTCAGTGTTTGTTGAATGAATGAATGTATGGACAATTAAAATAGCCAAGTCATACTGGACATTAGAACTCAGAGACTCAAGTGGTTCCTATTGATTATATTTTGAGTGAACATGCCTAGCCGTAATCCATACATTTTTGACATTAGACAAAAGCTTTGCAATACAATTAGTCATTGAGAACGGAGCATACTGAAATCCATTCACCATTTTCAAGAGCTAAAGAATATACAAAGAATAAGAGAGAGATGAACTAAAGGCAATAAAAAGGTACTGGATAATTGGATAATTCTACCTTTTAAAATCAACATCTCTTGACTCTATTTGCGGGGCAGGGGGGAAGAAAGACACTAAGAAGACCAAACACTACATCAGACAAGAAATGTATTTTCCCTTTCCTTGTTCTGATGTCCTAGAGGAGGATTTTATCTTTTTCTTAAAGCTAAGACAACTAAGGGCTTCATACACCTAAAGTGGAATCATTTAGGAGACAATAGCTTATTTCTGCTGACATTAAATTGCAGAAAGAAGGGACGAGTAGAATTTGTAGGTAGGAAAGGGGAGTCAAAGTAAGTTGAAGACCTTTATAAAACTAAGGTAGTATGTAACTACAGAGGTAAGTAAAATAGACTTTCAAGCAGAGAGTTGAGAGGCTACTTAAAGTTGTGCTGAATTTTTTGTGGACACTTAAGACAGTCACAGTGTTTAGTCTTCTGAAAGTACAGATTATTTTTCAAATTCCTTCTGAGCTATTTGAAATAAGCCTCAGCCTATTAATTCCTGTTTTGATTTTATAGTAATCTTTCCTCAAAAATAAGTCTGTTGAAGGTAAAATAATTTTCAAGGATAGAAGTTTCAAAAAGAATTTGAAGTTGTCGTACTACATCCCTACAGTTATACTTCTGTGGTTGGCTACTCGGTCCTGTTTCATTTTTAGTAAAAGAGAAAATTAGCCCTTTTGAAATATTATTTTTAAAGCCAATATAAAATGTTCATGTTATCATATATTTTATTTGAAATGTAATAGTAATTGTGTATATTTTTTCAAAAAGTATGCAAATTATTCAGTTGAAATATGATGGCTAATCATTTCATTAAGCATGCAGGGTGGACTTAGAGAATCAAATATTGTTTGAGCCCCAAGAAATTAAAAACATTCAAACTCTTATTAGGAGAAAAGAGTGTAGAAAAAGATACCAAACTAGTTCAAATGCTGAGGGGTTTTGTTTTTGTTTTGTAGCTTAGAGTTATTTTAAAGTACATGTAACTAGAAATTCTTCTGTAAACACATTCTGATGAACTTGCACCAATACTTTCAGTCAATGAAAAACTTATCACTTTACGCTCCTTATACCAGGTGGTTGGTGTAGCTCAAGCCATCAACAAGAAATCTGGAAATGGTGGGACATTCACTGAAAAAGATGAAAAGGTACCAAAATCTGTGTTGGATGTAATGTCAATTTAAGGAAGGCGCTTTCTCTTTATAGCATTATAATTAGCTGTTGCTGAAATTATTGATCATGAAAATTGTTATGGTTAAAAATGATTTGAATTGTTTGAAAGTGGATCTTCCCTATGGCTGAATACAGCGCCATATTGACCTGAGAGTAACTTGGTATTCAATCATGGCTGCACCAGAAAAAAGTCCCACATTCCCCGCTCATTGTGGAGCCAAGACTTCACAGGGCTGTGGGCATGTTGAGGCCCTACAGAGGGTAACTGCTGGTATTTTAACTTTCACATTTACCTTTCATCACTGCTATAAAGAATTCAACCTCGAGTAAAAACCTCTAAAAGCACTGCTCCAAATTCAGCACTCCAGATTGGCTGAAAATTGGAATTGGCTCCTGGTGAAGCAAATTTCAGAATGTTTTATAAGCTCTGCACACAGATGGTGGGGCGCCAAGGTGTGAACTCAGGCTGGATGATGTGAATTTAGCTTCAGAAAAAACAGCAGTCAGCAGTATTTTATTTCTCTTCTCATCCAGCTCTGAAGGAATACATTCCACACACCAATTTGGCATGCTTTCTGGGACTGAAGGCCTTAAACCTGCTTATGACATCATTCTGTCAAGAGGTTTTATTATGTATCCTATTGAATATGTAATTACATGTATATCATACAGCCCACTGAATTCTTCCTATTCCAAGCTGTTACTATTTTATGTTGCTGCCCTGAAAATTAGAAGGAGCTTTTGAATTTGGAAGATGTTCCAGACAAGACAGTTATTTTTGTCTCAGTGCTCTAGGCTGGATTGGCGCCTGTGTTGGTCCTCATATTTTAATTGCTTGAGAATGTGGCAAGTACCTTTTAATTTAATTGTTTGAGAAGGTACAAATCCCTTTTAAATCAAAGTAATAGACATCTAGCCTCCTATTATGTTAGCGACATCTGAGAATATTTGGTGGGAAAACATGATGCTAGGTTGGCGTTATATTCCATTATTGGTCTGTGGTCCATTAATATAAACTTTTATTAAATTGATTTACGTTTTTAGGCTCTGTCACCTCTTAGAAAAAAATTCTATAATTGTAAATAAAATATGACATTCTAACAATTTATTTAAATCAATGATTAATGTAATTGTGAGCACATCACCCTAATGTAGTTTACTGAGGATAAAAAGAGCATATTTAAACTAATATTTGCATCTTTATATAGGTCTATTATTGCCAATATTCTCTTAATAAGTACATGAGCTTTCAGGTGCCCCAGTAATAAGTTACGAACTATTTATATAGTCTCAGCATAGAACCAAGTCTTTTAATACTGTGCAAAGACTACACCAAATTTTGCATAGAGCAAATTGCAATTTTAAATAATTTAAAGAGTTCTGGGTCAGTCTCTCTACTCTCTCTCCTTATTAATTTATACCTAACATATTGCCTTAGGGGATTGTGTTAATACTTGTCATCTACTAGTGGTTAATTTAATTCCTAATTTTAGAATTTCATGCAGAACAAACATGTACACTTTGGCTTTAAAATATTTATTTCAACTTTAAATATTTTTGGATGCCTTTAAGTACTTCAGTCAGTATAACTAGACAGATTTATAGATAATTCTTTTTTAACTGTTTCTTTGTCTGTTTTCTAGGACTTTGCTGCCTATTTGGCATTTTGTGGTATTGTTCTTCATAATGCTCAGCTCTATGAGACTTCACTGCTGGAGAACAAGAGAAATCAGGTAAATCTCTTGATTACTAAACAGAGAGTGTAGAAATTGTTTTCTCAAAAATTATTAAAATTTTAATGCAACTAATATATAACATGATTAAAAATTCAAATTGTACATATTCTGCTGCTAAATGATTTGGCTGTTTCTTCTAATATTTTTTTCCATTTCTGATTTTCCATACTCAGTTGCTTTATTGCTGTTAGACAGTATTCATTGACTTGAGAGATGAAGATTTATCTGATATACACCACTCCTTACTTGCCATTTCCCTTATCTGTATCATGTCAGTGTTTTAAGTTATGGTATGAGTTGTATTTGTGATGATAAATAATATAATAAACTTATGCTTCTCGTTCTTGCTCTGTCAACTATAGATGTCATCTCTTGATTCCATACTTTGTAAGACAAGATCTTAGCATCTCTCATTCCCAACTACCACTCATTACACCTGCTTTTGCATCTGGCCTTTTTCTTTTATATTCTTTAAGTTAATATGTATTTTGTTCCCTAATCATGATTAAGTTATCTTAAACTTTGTCGAGGTTAATTCTGAAGTTGAAATTTCAAATAAAGTGTTGATTACCATGACTATGTAAATATTGTTCACATTATTTATAACTTTTCCTTTTCCTTGATGTTTCTGAATTCCTTTCTTTTTTCCTTGAACTCGTTGCCTATTGTAGCTTCATGTTGTCCCCTGCCCTCCAAATTCTCCATCATATTAGGCATTCTGTTGAGTTCCTCTTTTTCTTGGAGAACTCCCAAATGAGATTCTCCATCTTCCCTCTTCCAAGCTGAGTTATTTCTCCCTGCTGCCCAGCTGTCACCATATAACTTTCCTTCCCTGCTTTCTTGGAATGATTTCACTGTTTTCTGGATCCCATACTTCTTCCTCAGTTTACCCTCTTATTTTGATGCAGCACATTCTCAGGTAACCATTTGAGGAAGGAAATTGGTGAGGTGTGCTTTCTGAGTCCTTACATGTATGAAAATGCCTACCAGTTTGGCTGGGTATAGAATTTTGAGATGAAAATCACTGTCTTAGACGTTTTAAGACAGTGCTTTGTGGTTTTCTAACTAACATCTGTGTCATTCTCACTTTTGATTCTTTATAGTTTTTGTGCGTGTTGTCTTTTGTCTGTTTGTTTTGGCCTTTAAGCTTTTTGGATGTCTCTTTATCTTTGCTTTCATAATTTAATTTTTCTTGAGAGGTAGTGGGTGGGGGACAGTCATTTTTAATTTCCAAGAAATTTTTCTCTGATTGCACCTCATTTTCTTTTTCTTTTTTAAATAAATGATGTAATATCCCTTCAGATTTCTCAGATAATGCAAAATAGGAATCTTTTTTCAAGTTTTCCTTCAAATTTTCTCTTTTGTTTGATGTTTTCGTCTCTTTTCTTTAAGTTGGGAGGATTTACAAAATGTCTAGTGATTCTTTGATGTCCCTTAAATTTTAAGAGTGAGGCAGTTGTCTCAAGAATAGTATCCAGAATTTACAATGTACTCCTATACATCAGTAAGTAAGACACTCAGTATACAAATGGGCAAAGGATATCAGCAGACAGTTCACAAAACCAAAACTTCAAATATCCAAGTATATTAAGCTAAATTTGTCCAGATGTTTAACCTCACAAATATTCATGGATAGTAAAATTAAAACAAAAAGGAAATTCTACTTTATATTTATCAAATTGGACAAAATTTTAAAATATGGTAATACCAGGTATTAGTGAGGGAAATTCAGAACTCTTTTACTTTGCAAGTGAGAATGTAAATTGGTACACCCATTTTGGAGACCAGTTTGTCACTATCTGCTAACATATTAGAGACTTGTGCCCTCTGACCCTATAATTACTATTCAAGGCCCCTCCTCAGGAGAAACTCAGATATGCTACAGAGCACTTAAAAAGACACACAGAGTCACAAATATTGGCATAAACACCAATAATTTAATATTAAACTAAAAAGCAAATTGCAGATTATACCTACAGTATGATACAATTTGTGTAATATTTGGATCTAAAATTCTCCTTTCTATGTTTTTATTTATAATTAACTATGTAGTAATATAAGAACGTTAAATTCAGTCTAATGGTTAATTCTGAAGAGGGAACAACAGTGGCATAAGATTAAGAGAAAATATACAGGCTTCAAGGTTTCTGTACTGTTTCACTTATTAAAAGGAAAAAGAACTCTGACGCAAATTGTTGAGTTATAATAGAGCTAGCTGGTGGGTACACTTAATATTCTTCATGTTTGACATAGTTTGTATTTTTTGTACATGAAGCAAACCAGAGTTATTTGGGAACTCTGTTTACATGGATAACTTCATCAACTGCAAGGCTTTGCTTTAGGATGATTTGTTTAGAAGAATTTGTGTATATCCCTAATTCTCAGTTTTTTTCCTCCGGGGCTGCTCAATTTATTTTGAGAAGTTATTTTTGTTTTTGCAAAGAAGATAGATGCCCAGCTGCCACCCTACAGTGAGTGGATCAGAGGTGAGGAGGAGGACAATTCCTAGCATTTGCATTCCAAACCCCTCATAGCTCCACAGACTCTGCTCTATCAGTTACCACTCCTCCCTCCATATTCCATCCTCCACTGATATATTGAACCACCAGATTCACTGATGGACCCTCTATTATTCTCCTCTGTGGGCTTAAAATTAGTTGTCTCTACTCTCATTATTGCAGGGTAACAGGAAGAAGAGATGGTAAAAGACCTGTGGCCAACCCATTGCCTTCAGCTGCCATATCCTCCTAACTGTTCTCCCTGCTCCACTCTTTTTTTTCTTCCCTAGTACAAGTAGTTTATTCCAGCTCTGAAAGAAACACCAGCAGGGGTGAGGGAAAGGGAAAGTGAGCCAGGAAAGAAAAGGAAGACAATGAAACCAGTTATACCTGTGAGCAACTGGAGCTCACTCTCTTTGAGAAACTCTGAGAGCCAGTGTAGACCATGTGTTTCAGGTATCCCACCTCTCCCTGCTCCACTCTTTAATCCAATCCCTGTTTTTAAGAACACAAATGTGACACCATGTCACTTCCCTCCGGCAATCCATCTCAGACAAAGTCCAAACTGCTCATGAGATGTACAGAACTTTTCAGATTCTCTCCTTGCTTAACTCCGCAACTTCATCTCCCTAGCTCTCCTCTTTTTATTCTATGCACTCATAAAACTTGATCAAAACCTGCAGTATGCTGCTTTCTCTCCATTCCATTCTTTTTATCTGAAATACTTCCTTTCCCTCATCACCTGAACAATTCCTATTCATCTTTCAGGCCACAGGTAGGATACTATAGCTGCCAAGAACTTTTCTGTAATCCCCTTCCTTCTCCCTCATTGCACAAATGCAGCAAGAGATTAGAAGATCTATGAAATTTAGAGGAAAGAGAAATTTCAGGAAAAAACGCTAAAGGAATGCTTAGCACTTTGTTTGCCTCAGACAATATTTACTATGCTCTGTGGAAAATGTTTTTGATTCAATATATGCTGATTTCAGAAGTTTGGAACAACTACAGCAATAATAGTGTGTATGATGTAACTAACACCATTCAGAATTCTTTATCAATATTAACTTATTTAATCCTCAAAACAACCCAAGTTTTGGGTACTGTTACTATCCCTATTTTCAGGAAACTTGCCCTTGGTCACTAAAGCAGCAAGAAGAGGAGCCAGGATTAAAAACTGATTAGTCTGACTTCCAGAGTCCATGATCTTCCCCACCATGCTAACTACTGATTGATAGGGAAATTTTGTTAGTCAGCAGGCAATTACATATTTAATATTTGAATGCAAACTTTGTCATGACTTGCTAGCTTGTATGAACGACTTATAACCCCTATAAATTATTGTATTCCTTTAATAATTATGAGCAATAAATAATAAACTGAATTTTTTTTTTTACTTAGGTGCTCCTTGACCTTGCTAGCTTAATTTTTGAAGAACAGCAATCATTAGAAGTAATTCTGAAGAAAATAGCTGCCACTATTATCTCTTTCATGCAGGTGCAAAAATGCACCATTTTCATAGTGGATGAAGATTGCTCCGTGAGTACAGAGTATGACATTTTTATTTTTAGAAAGACAGAAACTTAAATTCCTTAAAGCACTGCTTTTACACCTCATTTTAGCCTCAGAACTCTCTCTCAAACAGAACTGCATGTGGATTCTTGTAAACAGATCGGTGTGTGAGCTGCACTGGTTGGAAAGAGGTGGAGGTGAGGTTGGAGGTGCCTTCAACACACTCTGTCCCCCCACCTTTAATAGTTATCATGGGAATGTCTATGTGCTGCTTTTGTTGAGGACTGCACCATCTTGATGAAAACATGCATTGTCACTGCAGGGTGGTGATTTCTCATGGTCAGGAATAGTGGTGCCCTGGTTGCCATGAACACATAGACCCCGGTCTGAATGGGTTGGGTCTCAAAATTTCTTTTCACTGGGAATTGTTTAGAAACCACAAGTCCCGACCCAGTAGAGGCACTGTTACTAAAGACGCTGTACTACCAAATCTTTTCCCCACAGTGGCAAACCACTGAGCTCATTGGTAGATCAGTGTTAGATTACTGTTCTAATTGCTAGATTTCAGTCCACCGATTTGTAATGTGTGGGGAAAGATGAGTTGTTCTTATAGTGTGTGTTCCCTACAGGCAGACCATCTGCCTCGAATGTGCCTTTGGAATCAGATCCCCTGTCTTAAGGCACTTTTCCTTATGCATCTCCTTCCTTTCTCAACCTATGAAACACCACTTCTGGGATATTTCTTTTTGATGTACTTGTTTATTTTTTTCCTTATGTGCCTAAGAATAAGCTCTTCATTGGTGGATTAATAGGAAAGAGAGTAGGGATTACCATTTGTATGTATAGGTCAGTGTCAATCCATATATGATATCTGAATTGATTTTGGAGGGTAAGTAGAATAATAAAAGATATCTAATACATAATTTATATTAGCATTTTTAATTGTTTCAGATCTTAAGACTGTACTGCATGGCCCAGCATATACGTATATACACACCCACACACAACTGCCCATATATACACACATATATGCATGTATATGTCAGAATGGATGTATTGTGTAATACAGAATTCTCATTAATAGGATATCAAATGAGAATTCACTGCTATAGGATAATCCATATTCTCACAGGTATTATTTCATAAGTTCAATCTGTTATAAAATCCTTAATGTATTTAAATGAGAGATGGTCACAAGATAGTAGCTGTCCTTTTAAAGTTCAGGTCAGAACTCATTAATACAGTATGTCATTTTACTATTTTTACTCTGTGACCTGCTCTTTAGCATTTAATTTTTGAAAGTTACACATGAGGCACTCCTTTTATAGACAACTTAAATATCACTTTAATTAACATTCAGTGCTTACTTCTACCAGTTAACATTTGTCATGGTAGCAACTGATTTTGATTAGTGGTTCTTTGAAAGATAGCTCAACAACAGGCCTGTTAGTTTCTTTTGCTCACTTTTTAACAATTTAAGTTGTTGGATTTAGGAAAAGAATTGGGCAACTTGATGTCTTCATTTATATTGCAATTATTTGTTGACTAAAAATATTCAACATCATGAGCAAAAATAAAAATATAAGCAAGAAAAAAAAGTATTCAGTTCTTCCATCACCAAATTAAACTATTATCAGTGGTTTTTTTTTCTTTGTTTCTTTGGCTCTTCTTTATTCATTTGTAAATATAGTGTGGATGCAAATGTGTATTCTGATTTTTAATGTCAAAAGTATTTATGTATGTTCATGGGCTCTAATAGCAGCAATCAACGTATGCACGGAAGTCAAAATTGAGGATTTAAAAATAAGCATAGAGAAATTTTGAAGCTAAAATATCTGATGACACTTGGTAGAAAAAATAAACCAAATGATACTCAAATAAGCATTCCTGCAAGTGAAGATCAGGAACAATTTTCAGTAAGGCTTTTATAATGGGAAGCATCTTTGAGGGTGTCTTGAAATGAATGCCAGGTCAATTTAGACTGGAAGTAAGTAAAATATATTACAAATATTTTTGTCTTAGTCAGTTCCACAGACATGGATGTCTACATCTAGATAGTTTTCAGTACCCTGTCAAACCTATTTCTCAATATCTGTTGTTGCTCTGTTTTCAGGATTCTTTTTCTAGTGTGTTTCACATGGAATGTGAAGAATTAGAAAAATCATCTGATACTTTAACAAGGTGAAATAACGTATTCTTTATATGTCTTTACAACAGATGTATAATAATGAATAAATAGTTATCTCATGACCAGTTTAAGACTTGTAAGCCACAGGCACTTTTTTGTCCCACAAATAGTTTCATTTGTGAAAATACTTTATTTGATATTAAAGTTCCAGAGTGTTTTCCACTATAGTTGATGTACCTAAGAATCATTTTATATATCAATTATGTTTCAGTAAGATAGTACTCAGTATTGTATTTTCCATCAACTGATTCATTTAAGACCCACAAGTAGTATATTTCAGTTAAGTATTCTCTTTGCATATTGGAACCTCACTGGAAATTTGATAGGCTTCTGAACAAACTTTTCTGTAAGTCTGCTCTGTTTTGGACTCAGCCATGGGGATTTAACTAATAAAAAAAGGAAGCCTGTGGCCCTGATCATACCAATATGTGTGTTATGGCTAGAATCAGATCAGCTCTTCACTGTAGTTATTTTTAATGTTTTTCATTATTTTTAAATTTTTATTCATTTTCGTCCTTATCCCTCACAAACAATATAAAGTATTTGTATGATGGAGATAATAGATGTTATTGCACCCATTTTATAGATGCTTTCTGAAGAATTTTGAAAAGAAAGTTGAAAAGAGTTAGCTTGCCAAATGTTTTTTTCTCATAATCTTTTTCACCCTTGGCAAAAAACTAATATTGTTGGCTTAAGTGACAGGATTTCTTCAGGAATATAAATCTACCACAATAAGGTGTAAGAAATTGTTGAGCTTAATGCTATTGACATATTGTTCATTGTTCATTTGTTGCAGACTGTTACACTCCTAAGAACTTTACTGATAACAACTCAAGTTACAACTATTGATACTGTTTCTAAAAGGCTTGTATTATAATGGAAATAGAAAATTGTTTTAATTATTTTAACTTTATTGTTTGATATTAAAGTACAAGATTTTTTTTCACTAGAGTTGACCTGTTTCAGAATTATTTTATGTAGTGAATGATACTGTAATTAGTATGGTCCTCAGTAACTAAGATCCTTCATTAGAAAAAGGTGGTAGATCTTTTAAAATAAACTCTGTACAACATCTAGGCTATAGAATAGTCTATTCTTGTCTCTTCCAAAAAGTCAGCATCTTCAAAAACAAATGGATGGAAGGACTATTCTCAGGGACGTATCAGCCAAATGTAAATATGTGAAACTTGATTAGATCCTGGTTAAAAATACAACACAAAACAAACAAACCAAAAAAACAGCTGTCAAAGACATTAGTGGAGACAACTGGAAATTTGAATATGGACTGGATATTAGATGATGATAGGGAATTATTGATACTTTTCTTGGCATTAGTAAGGCATTGTGGTTAGTAGGATAATGTTCTTATGTTTAGGACATGAAGGCTGAAGCATTTAGGGTTGAAATATGATGTTTCTAATTTACTTTAAAGTGGTTCAGCCAAAGGTAAAGAAGTAAATATTTTTAAATTTAATATGGTAAAATAAATAAATATATTCACACATCCATATATAAAGCAAATATGGCACAATAATAAAAATTGTTGAATCTAGGTGGATGGAGTGTGTCCATTTTACTTCCAACTTTTCTGCATGTCTCAAAACATTCCTCATGAAAAGTTGGAAGAAAATCATTTTAATAAAAAGTTGGAAGCAAATTAAAGCAAAAATCATCTCTGTAGCTCATATAAAGCAGAACTGCCTGAATTTGCAGCTGCAAGAATAAAATACTTAACGTGCACAGCCTGTTTTTGTTCCGACCCTCTTGAATAAGACTGACGCCAAGGAACACTGTCCATAAAAGCAGCTCTTGTTTTGTGTATGTCCTTTCCTTTCTTCCTCCCTTATCTAAAAAAAATTTCTCGCATTTCCTGTCCTCTGTCTTCCCCCATTAGGATTGAGAAACTGTTGACCACCTGACCTAGAGTCCTTAGCTTTTTAAGTGATTGTATTTAAATTAAACTCAGAATTATCAGAGTATATTTTAACAATGTGATATCATTTTAAGCATACTAATGGTGCAATGAAATTCCCTTTCTCCTTTTAAAAGAATTTTAGAAATTATCAATGGGGCAGAGGTTTAATTTAGGGACAGATGGGGAATCATCTGACTCCAAAGGTACCACTGACCTTAATCATGTCTTGAGGGTAGCTTGTGTAGCAAATGCCAAAAAAAGTGCTCTCTCAGCCCAGAGATTTTTCTACCCTGGAGTTTTGGGTTTCCATGGTCCTAACTGAATAGTTGACCTTTTATTTCTCCTTTGGCCTTGCTGGTCATGAGCTGAAGTTTATATCCCATCTCCATGCCTGTTCTTTCCTAAACCCCTGTGCCATTATATTTTCTGACATATTTGACTTTGTTTTAGCTAGGAGTGTATCCTTTTTGAGTGTGTGATAATGTGTTCACATGCTGGTATATATGTGTTCCTCCTAAATGCTGGCTTCAGGCTCTATTGCCTAGTTCAGTCATGAAGCTCCTTATCCTTAGTAGAGCATCAATAAATATTATTATTTTGATTTTATGATGCTATGACATTTTTGTTGCTTTTAAAAATGTTTTAGAAAGTTTCTAGATTAAGACACTTGTAAATACTTATTTGTTTTTTATTGATTTGCATAAACAATGAATTACTATATAAATCCATATAGACATATATACATCTATTACATGAATATATACATGTATGTATGTGTCTATCAGACAACAGAAAATCAATATAATGCATATTAAAAGTATCAAATAATGAATTATCTGTATTTACCCTAGAATGCAGCATATGTCTGTATAATTATGTTTTTGTGTTGGCATTATGATTTTTGTTATAAATTCAGCCTGTCTTGTACAGTTTCTCAAGTGATAACTGAACAAACCTGGTGGCCTGGTTTAATAGTGACCTCTACTGGTGAATGTGCGTTTTAAAAATAAAAGCAAAAGCAAAGTCTTGCTATGTATTTGATTTGTTTCTGATAAAGTAACACCTTCCCTCTGTAGACAAAAAAGATATCCTTTCATTTAATTTATTTACTCATTTCAAGACTGTCTTAGATAAGATATATTTTATAAAGGAAAAATAGGTCAGTGTGCTTACCTTAAAAGAGACTAATTTAGATGGCTCACTTTGATCCATTAACTGATTTTATAGTTAAGATTATTGACACTAATGGCTTATGTTACTAAACATTTTAATGTTAGCCTTTTATTCTGATGATGCAGTTAAAAAACCTCTTAGTCTTGAATACATTTTTATTTTAATAAAAATTAGATATCAGGCCTAATTCACAAAAATGTAAATTACAAGTCACTTGCATCTTTTCTAAGATGATTAATGGCATTTAGTAAAAGAGGACTAAACCAATATTGATACTTATTTTTCACCAGAAGATTCTTTTGTTACATTTCTAAAATTACTTGTTGCTAGACTTCAGGACTCTGATTCTCTAATAACACTTGGCCAAGCCAAACTTTTTTCCTTAGATGGAATTCTAGGCAATTTGATGATGCTAGCAGTAGGCAAGTCCTTCTTTGTAGGCAGTTATTTCTCAGTTGAAAACCATGGCTTATTTAGGATTTTTCCCCTAATCAACAAAATATCTTCCCTAAATTAAAATAATATATTGAAGACAGTTTTGAAATATTAAGTGTAAGACTAAAAAGTATTCAGGGTAAACATCTTATCCATGTCTCAAACAGCAGGATGGAGAAAGGACAGAGAGGGTGTGTCAGCTGTCTCTTAAGGAAGGTGTCTAGACGCTGTTATACACGTTGCCTCTTACCTCCTGTTGTCCAGAACTTAGTCACGTGGTCATAGCAAGCCTCTGGGGTGGCTGAGAAGTGTAGTCACTGAAGGACAGCCGGCAGTCTCTGCCCTGCTCTACCCAAAACAAATGCACCCCCAAAACAGGTGTGTGTTATATTCATGCTGTACCTCTAATAGATGGTAAACTCCTTTATTACACCTACTGACCTACCTAAGTCTGTCTCCCTTGTGCAGTAAGTTTGCCTGCCATGGACCAGATATTTAATACGTATTTATTGAGTGCAGCAGTTAGTAATTTATCAGCCTTTCTTATAGATTAAAAAATAAACATGGTATTTCATAAGTTCAATAAATATCATATTCCTTTTTTACTTAAGTACCCATTGAGAAAACTTAAAATTTTCAGGGAATTGAGAAAGAAATTAAATACCTGATGATTTAAAAGTAATTTTAGCATTTTTGATTCTCTCTGTCAACCCCCAAAAGGCTGAATTTATGATCTTTGGCAAGTTGCTTAACCATTTTGGGTTTCTTCTGGTTCCCACTATTAACACAATGGTAATAATAATAAAAATAATTAATATAATTATCATTTTAAAGGAAATTTGAACAAGGGTATCTTATTTTTCCAATGTACTCCTTTCTCCCTGTGGTCTCCTTTCCATTTTTCTTATCTTTAGTATAGCTGCTGCTGCTTTTCTTTTCTTTTGGCTTTTGCTATCCATTTAATATTTATCGTTTTAGAAATTGTTTTGTTAACTAAACCCTGCACTTATCTCATAACCTTTGCTTGAATGCCATCAGATAAAAAGCACGAAATAGGAGCCCCATGAGTGTATTATGTCTGATTTGTATGATAATTTGCATACCTTCACAGGTTATCAGTCTAGTTTCAGGAAGTGTTCAATCTAAAGTTCATTTATTCCTATGTGACTATTCTGTTATTTCCTTTTCATTGTTTTCCCCTCATGCATAATACTGGGCACGCAGTCAATACCTGATTTGACTAAATTGCATGTAAACTAAAATGTACAGCAAAGAAAGGGAAGAGGAAAATATCTAGGCCAGGAATGAGGCCACAGACTTCAGGAATCTTTGTGAAATCAGTAGCTCTTGAAGAACACCATTTGAAACCACTGGCCCAAGAAGCAGTTTGGCAGCTGGGTAAGAAGAACAGCAGATGGGCCAAATATTGGAATTTTGAGAGCATGTATTTTATTTTGAAGTGTCTTCTACTACTAGGCTTCGCTATTTCATTATTTAGTGATAATTACAATTAAGATAGGCCTATCCTACAGTAGGAGAAAATTTCTGTGACCTTACCTTATTTCCCTAATTCATCATCTAGAAACCTATAAAGTTTCCTGATGAAAAAACATGTCTTGATCTGTTTTTCCTAACCCCAGCACTGATACTGTACTTATATCCCCTCTGGCATCAGATTAATCTCTATGTTCAACCAACTAAGAGACTGGAAAAATGGTAAAAATATTGTAAATTAAAAAAAAAAAATTGAAGATTCATTCTTTATTTAAAAAGCATTACAGAGGATCTAAAAGCACAAAAAAGAGTGTAGAGAAGAAATTGAACAAAGAAGATGTTGAGGAAGAGAGATGAAAAAGATTCAACCAGGGAGAAGAGTTTAATAACATTCTAAGCCAGCTTGTTTTTTTCCCTTGAACTTGGAATGTTTTATTGAGATGAACAGATAAAGTAAATGATTGAGGAAGTAAAACAAGCACTATACCTTAGTCATTCTATTATCTGATGAAAAAATTAGACATGGGGGAAAATCCAAACATTTTACATTAAATGGCACAAAAATCAATGGGCACATTAACAGTAGCAATAAGATTACTTATAACGTGTTTAAACTTCTTTTAGATGGTTGAGAAAGTATGGATTTTTGCCTTTTCCAAACACCTAAAGTATAGTGACTACAAAAGTTGTAAATTAAACATTTAAAGCTGCATGCCAATTAAAATATACTTTTCCTATAATTTGAGACTGGTCTGTCTCTCATAGAATCAGTTCTTTAACTTTATTTTGTCCATATTTTCTCACTGCCCAGGAGGAACTCATCATATTTGTTATTTCCGCAGGGAACGTGATGCAAACAGAATCAATTACATGTATGCTCAGTATGTCAAAAATACTATGGAACCACTTAATATCCCAGATGTCAGTAAGGACAAAAGATTTCCCTGGACAGTAAGTAACCCAGTTTTAGACTTGAAGCCAGAAAGTTGTTTTCCCATTGGGTCTGTACTTACAGTTACTCCTCATCTGAGAGACCGGCCCTAGAGTTGACACTTAAGGACTAATCTGTGCTTTCCCTGATCTGACAAAGTAGAATAAAATAGCTCATCACATCTAGTGAGGGGTGATCATCTAATACTTAGATATTTTTCTCTGTACTTTTTTCAGTTTTTTTAAAGGATATTGATGAACAGCCATATACTGATTATTAAGTAATTTAGCTTTTACCTATATAGTGTCAGTTTCATTCCTTAGATAGTGTTCCTAGAGTTCTTGACTTTATCCTCAAAAAATAAGTTCCGTGTAACTTGAGCTTATATGATTGGTAATCTATCACAATGAGTAGCTGTGGAAAATTATCTCTTTTCTTTGGAATAGTAAAGCAGCAAAGATCAGTTTCTCAGACATTGAAAACCTTGAATTCTAGTATTTTTCTCTCATCTTATTTCAGAAAAGCATTACACTTTGA
The DNA here is from genome assembly GCF_015220235.1 of Choloepus didactylus. Classification (NCBI taxonomy): domain Eukaryota; kingdom Metazoa; phylum Chordata; class Mammalia; order Pilosa; family Megalonychidae; genus Choloepus; species Choloepus didactylus. The sequence goes on along the minus strand of NC_051309.1, from coordinate 130,709,491 downwards.
GGTGGCTCCTTTGGTTTTATTGCTTGCATGTCTAGGAGACATTTTTAGAACTTAAAAAATATGAGCAATAGAAACAATGACACTGCTAAGGAAGGAAAAGCTTGTAACAAGTAGTATCCTAGGTGGCGTATTGCTTTTGGGTTCTGCTTTGGGATTACTTTTTGGATTTGACAAGAGGGTTGTCAAATTATCTGAGATATAGAATATACCAGTTGATAGCTGTTGAATAAATACTTTACTTAATATTATTATAAACTGCTTGGGGAAAGTTTGAAATAAAAAATATAGAGAAATATAAGGTATTATTTTTTGATAAAGACTGATGGCTTTATTGCATTTTTGCAAACATTATTATCATTTGTACATTTTCTGTACTCTAATGTTATCTTTAGCTAATAAAAGAGAATATATTAGTGGATTCAGATGTCTGTGTAGGTGATGTGGCATCTAATGGACAAATCAGTTTCTCCAGAATTTTTAGCTGTTTTGTCTTTGTTTTTGTTTTAGAATGAAAACACAGGAAACTTAAACCAACAGCACATTAGAAGTTTGCTTTGTACACCTATAAAAAATGGAAAGAAGAATAAAGTGATAGGTAAAGCCTTTCCGTTAACCTATACTCTGTACTTAAAAAAGAAATTCTGTATTTCCAGAAACTTCTCCGTTTCAGTGTAAATTTAAAAATTAAAATGTCTGGGGAAAAAAGATAGAAATTCGAATAATAAAAGAATTTTGAAATGATTTTATGTTGATAAATGCCAATAGACATTTAAAAAATATCTTAGCTGTGGTTTATTAACTGGAATGAAATGATTATTATAATCCTATTTCAGTAGAATTTATTGTTTAAGAATGATGTTGTGCTGAAAATTAGACTAAGTAAGAGACATCACGTTGATAATATGTATTGTTATAAAGTCTCACTTCCTGGTTTCTGAAATTTTTGTTTTTAATATGTGGTTTAGATTGCAGGCTGTATTCATTCATTTGTTCATTCAGTGGCAGTTGGGATAAATCAGCTCCTTATGGAGCTTACATTCTTATACGAAGTTTATAGGAAAAATTTCTACTTCAGTAATGGCGGAGGAATACATTCTATGAAAAATGGAATAGTGTTTCTATTGTAGACATATTTGTTTTTTGGCATTGCAGATTATATTAAGAGTAGGACAGAAAATATGGGACTTATGTGTGCCGGTCGTGCATGCTTGACATTGTGAAAATAGTCTGAACTATGGACATTTTCTCACAAACCTGGAAATAAAGGAAATAAGACTGCCTTCTAAAGGCTAAATTTTAAATGATAAAAACCCTGCATAAGCAACATTTAGATACGTAAGTTTACTTAAAAAGAATGAAGAGTTTCCAGGTTACAAGACTTGACCAATATTATTGAAGGAAATTATCAGTCAGAAAGGGGGTTATCATTAATGAAAATTTTTTTTAAAAAGGACAGATATTGAAAGTGCCCATCCAAGTTCTGTCCAGAGACAAGAGAACATTTGTCCCTAATGTGGGATGGTTGTAGAGGTTGTGTCAATATGCATTGAATATTCTGATCACGATGGCAAGACCATTGCTTAGGTGGCGATGGATGCATCAGGTTGTAATCAGTTTTTTTTTTCAATGATCGATTCCCTTTGACAATATGCATCCTTATTGTGAGACGGATACATCGGCTTAAAGCCATGAAACATTCCATGAATCTGACTTCCTCTATTCTGATTCCAGCTTTACCAATCAGGCTTCCCTTGTTCTGATTATGATTTTCTTTCCAAGGTATGTTAGCTCACAAAATGCATTATTCATTTACCCTCAAATTTATTGGTTGCTGCAACAGTTTTTCTTAATGTACATTAATGAATTGGAATTGAGGCAATGGACTGCAGCTGCAGTGCATGCACTCCTGTTCTTGAGACAGATCTATTTCTCGTTATAAATTAATACTATTCTGGTTTTATAAATCAGTTTCGTGAACTTAGTTAATGTTTCTCCAGCACCGAGAGATGGCTCTGTCCCCAGAATGGTAATCTAGTTTCTAAGCCTACAAGACTGTGAATTGCTATATTAAAGCCTGGTAGAAGTCAACTTGCCAACTTCCTGCAGGTCTGTTTGGGTAACTGCACTCTTCTACAATTCTCAGAGAAATAGGGACTAATGAGTAAACAGTCTCTTTTAAAGATTATCACTGATCAGACTTCTAGCATAAACAATTGTCCTTTGTAAATGTGAAATTAAATTCCAGAAGGAATATATTATTTACCAGTGAGTTCTCAGAAGAAGCAGGGCATAATGGCAACTTGCCACATCAAGTCACATCTTCACCTTTCCTCATTCCTGGGAATGGGGAGTGGCTGGAGGAAGTTTGCATTGGGTCTTCTCCATCATTTTATGCATATGGTAAATGAGAACTAGTTATGTGAAAGGGAAAAAGCTCTGGACTAGGAATAGGAATCACAGCATCCTGTTGACTCTACCATTTAAATGATTGTGGGCCCATTAGTCATTTCTCTGGGTTTTATTTTCTGAGCAAGTTGAACTAAATAACCTTTCAGGTATTTTCAAAATTCACATTCTATGATCCTAAATGTCCCTGTTTCAGACAAGAAATAAAAATAAAATAAAATAAACATAACAATTGTAGCAATTCCAGACTTCTCATGGCATACATTTTGTGTCACCCTCATTGCTAACAGAGCTGAAAGTAAGCAAATGTTTTTGGAGAGAAAAATTACTACAAATAAAAATAAAGAAAAAAAAAAACAAAAAGAAAATATTCCTCTATCTGGGTTTTTGGGGGCCTCAAGTTGGTTCCAAATATGAGGGACAAATTTTTCTGGTGTTTGCTGTTTTACAAGTGTGACAAAACCAAGAATTTGAATTCTGGGTTATACTTAATGTACCCATGGATTCAGCATAGGAAATATCATGGTTATAGATAATTTGTCTTACATGTCACAGGCCAGATTCCACTATTATGTAATTCTAATAGAGAATCCCCACAGAGTTGCATGCAGAAAGACAGGCAGGTCCATATGTTTTTTGTAATCCTCTTCCTTCTCCCTCATTTTTTTCTATTACTGGCATTTAGATGAAATTATAGACATTAGAGCAGTACAGGGCCTGTTGTATCATCAAATTTATTCCCTGAGGTATTGTTTTGTATCAGATGTTTTCTCAGTGCTCTGGCTAATACAGAGTGTTTCCACCGCTTTGCTTCCAACAGTATTAAGGAAATATTTTTTCTCACTCAACAGTCATTTATTTTATCCAGTTATCTTCCCCGTTTTTTAGGCTAAACATGACTTTTTCCCATATTGTACTCACCAGGAATTTTTTTATGTCTATTTTCTGTAACAGTTTCAGGGGAGATTTTGCAGAAATTAGTCCCATTCCCATCCAAAAGAAAAAAGTGTTTGAGAACATTTCCACCTTAAATAACTTACATTTCCATCTCTTTGTGAGTGAATAAATATGGTGAAAAAAAAAAATTATAGTGCTTTCCCACACATTGTTTGATAGGAAAGTATGAGAGAAGTATATTTTCTTACTGAATGTATGTTCTAAACTGTTTACTGTCCTAATTCTCTCTAAACTATACTGTAAGAAGATTCTGTGCTTTCTATTCCCACAATGAATTTTCTGAGTCTCTTATACATTCAAACTTGTTCTGTTAGCCTAATTGAACCATTTAAACACTTGTGTCCTCCTGATCCTATGTATCAATAAAATTTGGGGAGACTTGCATGCTTACTGAGTCTTTCTGAATAGATGGTCAATAAATTTTGAATCACCGAGTGTTGCTCCATATAATCTAATCTTACTCTTAATTTATTTTGGATTTGCTTAGCAAATTACATGTGTATCTTAAAAAAGGTAAATGTTTGGAGACAAAGTCTGCTCAGCTTTGTGTTGCAATATGATACCATGGCATAAATAGTCTAAACCTCTCTAAGTTTATTAATACCACTTAAAGTATTAATTCAGTAATTTTTACTGATGGGTAGATTTGAACTGCTATACCAGAGAGAGTTACTTAGCTAGGCATAAGCCTGGCAGATTGCTTGATACCTATGTCTGGACCCCTCTTTGTTCTTTCTTTATTATATATGTAGTCATTCTTATGAAGTGATTTTTTAAAAAATCTTTTTTTAATGAAAAATGGCCATCAAGTAGAAGAAAACATTTTATTCAGTAAAACTTGAAAAAGCAATCACATTCTGATGTAAGGATAAGGGCATGAAACATATGACTCTCAAGAAAATGTGATTTGGGTGACAGCCAGGAGCCCATATAAACAGTTCCATATTTATAATTTGGGGATTCACAAAGGTTGGAGAGCATCACCCTTGAGAATGTAAAAGGTCTACTGTATATGTGTATGTTTTTACCGTACATGGGATATCGTCTATTAAGATAATGAATGCTGATGGCCATTTAGTACAGTTTTTAGTCCCAGGACCCAATAAAAGGACTTAATGTGCAACCATGTATCATCTTAGATTTTATGAAATCCTTTTGTGCTCCAGGAAAAATAAGGGATAATAAAGACCATATTTTCATGGGAAAGGGACAAAAGTTGTTTGGGCCAGAGCAAAAATCGTGCATTCCTTCATTAACTCAGCAAACATTGTTTGAGTTCCTATTATATGCCAGGCATTTAATAGGGAAAAAAAAATACAATTTCTAAACCCAAGATATTTACAGCTTAGAAGGAGAGACACAAATAAAATCCACCATGGTACACCAAGTGATAATGTTAAGGCCATAGTAAAGGGAAAGTGGGAGGCCTCCAGGAGCTCATTGTGAAGCAAGTATGGGGTTTGACTGGGGAGTTAATAAGAATGGTCATGAGGGGTGTGGTACAGACTGGTGGGAAAGCCTGGGCAGAGGTGTAGGCAAGCAGGATGCAACTGGGGAACTGCTAGCAGTGTGCAGTGGAAGCAGTGGCCTGTGGGCCAGAAAGAGCTGCAGTTTGAATTTCAGACCCATATATAGTTGCTAAGTGACCCTTAGCAAGTGACTTAACCTTTCTGAGATTCATTTTTCTTCATCTGTATTTCTAAGACTCAGTTTCCTCATCTGTAAAATGGGGGTGATCACACCTACCTCATAGTATACATTATGAGGACTGGAGACAATGCTTATAATGTATTTAGTTCAGTGCCTGTCCCACAGTGGGCACTTGATGGAAGTTAGTTATGTATTCAGAGACAGAAGTGATACGGACTCAATAGCACTTTGCTTGTTTTACCCAGAGGTAAGCTGGGTCACCAAACTCTTAATGGAGAGACCACTAGGCTCCAAGTTCCATAATGAACCCAGTTCAGTAAAATTTATCATAGTGTTGATGTAATCTTCCATTTTTATCAACTACATGTTTGACTTTCCAAGAGAGGCCAGGGCTTGGGAGGTTATGATTTTCTTCATCTGCTTGTATTTCTAAGTAAATACTCATTTTTAGTCATTTATTTGCAGTATTGAAAGTTGTCTGCAAATTGATTCCCCCGGACGCAGAGGTGCATATTTGAAATTTGAGACTATGTGAATTGCCTGTTTTCTGCATTCAATTTTTTTTGTATAATTGAGTTTTTATACTTCTGGTTTCTCAGAAAGGAAAGGCAATGTGTGCATCCCAAAATTCTGATGTGCATCAAAATTGTTCTCTTGGCAAACATACAAAAATCCAATTAGTCTCCAAAGGACAAATTGTCTTTAGGGACTCGACTGACTAAAATTTGCTACAGTCTAGAAGAAAATAGTACTTTAGGTTTTTTTTTAACCCAGGCATCATACGTTTATGACTATGTGAAAACAGTTCTCATATAAATTAATTTACTTTACTTTTCTAGCTTATATTTGTGAACATTTGTGTGATTATTTGGAAATAGCAAGCATTCCTAAGAGAAAACGGATAAGACCATCTTTGTGTGTCTGTGTATTAAGGTTAATAAAAATTATCAAAATTAACAATAAATTTGCTCAATTTCTTGGACCATTGTAGGGGTTTGCCAACTTGTTAATAAGTTGGAGGAAAACACTGGCAAGGTTAAGCCTTTCAACCGAAATGACGAGCAGTTTCTGGAAGCTTTTGTCATCTTTTGTGGCTTGGGGATCCAGAACACACAAATGTATGAAGCAGTGGAGAGAGCCATGGCCAAGCAGATGGTCACCTTGGAGGTGAGCTGACACTTATGGGACTTCTGGGTCTCCACTGTCAAACACTCAGCTTTTACCTTTCTCTCATTAACACCTCATAGTACTTGTTTTGTTGTTGTTATTTTGTTGTTATTTTGTTGTTGTTGTAATATCATTTGTGTTCTTACAGAAGTCGTGTGATAGACGATCAAATCCATATTATCCCATTTAAATGGCTAAGTAAACTAAGACCCAGAATAATTGACAAACTTGTCAAGGGACATATGACTAAGCCAGATCAAGGCCTTCCCCTTGCCTGATCTCTTCCCCATCTCCATGCAGACAGCTCTGAAAATCTTCAAAAACAAAAATCTTAGGCATTCAGAATCAGAATTGAGGAAAGGAAAAATAAATCTATGAAAAGCAGAAACACTTTAAGCTCCTGGACTAACTAACTACTTCAGCATCACCTCAGAATTCAAACTGCAAATTTATGGAAGCTGTGCCAGTTTGAATGTATTGTGCCCCCCAAATGCCATTATCTTTGTGGTCTTGTGGGACAGATGTTTTGGTGCTGGTTAGATTTGTTTGGAATGTGCCCCACCCAGCTGTGGGTGGTGACTTTGGTGGGATACTCCCATGGAGGTGTGACCCCACCCATTCATGGTGGGCCTTGATCAGTGGGGCCATATAAAACATGCTGACTCAAAGAGACTGGATGGAGTTCAGCTGTGAGTGATGTTATTTGAAGAAGAGCAAGCTTGCTAGAGAGGAATGTCCTGGGAGAAAGCCATTTTGAAACCAGAACTTTGGAGCAGACGCCAGCCACGTGCCTTCCCAGCTAACAGGTTTTCTGGACGCCATTGGCCATCCTCTAGTGAAGGTACCCGATTACTGATGTGTTACTTTGGATACTTTATGGCCTTAAGACTGTAACTGTATAGCCAAATAAACCCCCTTTTTATAAAAGCCAATCCATCTCTGGTGTTTTGCATTCCGCAGCATTAGCAAACTAGAACAGAAGCCGATTCTGAAAATTCTGGTGCAGTAAGTCTTGAGTAGAGGCTGGGGATCTGTATCATTACAAAGCTCTGCCAAGGGATTCTGAGTGTGCAGGCAGCTAATGAACGCACTGGCTTAGAGGGACTGACTTCAGAGGCCGGCTCTCCCTGTGACACTGGCCTACCCAGGTGGGTCCAGGTCTTTCCAGATACGGCTCACTAATTGCCTTGCAAATATTCACTGCATATAACATGGATATTTCTCACACCATAGACCACTAGTGTGACCTATGTTTGGTTGATATCCTATTCTGATGTAGTTGTCATCAGTGGAAGTCGTGTTTGAGACATAATAACTTCTCCTCTGACCTCTAACAAATACATAACCTAAGCAGCCAAAAAGACACACATTATACATCAAGATTTACCAACGGCCTTTACTCTCTAAGGCACCTCATCTTGAATATAAAGCACTAATAATTGTTCTACAGTATTATGTAAAATAAGAGTCCTTGGATTATAAACTTTTGTGGGAAATAGTTTCAAATATATATATATTCAATTTTTAATACAGTTTTATTTTTTTTGTTCACATGGTTTTGCATTGAAGATTTGAATGTAAGCCAGCTGCCAATTAGAAATTGTTTCTTTTTTGAAAATTCTTTATTATGGAAAACTTCAAACATAAATTACCCTTGAAAGTATAAAATCTCTGAATATTTTCTGGACTAATTTTTACACTGTAGCTCTCCTTCAGTTATATATATGAATAATTAGGTTATTCACTTAGAATAAAAATTGTTCAGTCTCAGGTCATTATGGGAAGTGCTTTCTGTGTTCATAAGCCCAACCTTGAAAAAATTTTTCTTTTCCTTAATCCATTGGATAAAAGCCAGGAACACAAACCCCTCAGGTTTTCTGATAACAGTGAATTATTTTGACCTAGCAGCCACGATAATTATAATAATAAAACAATAGCAATAATAATAGCAGCTAACCTTTATCAAATGCTTACTCTGTATTCTGATTAACAAAATTAATCCTTACAACCCTATGAGTAAAGTGCTTTTTTATCCCCTGTGTGGCATAATAATTTTTTCTAAATTTAGAATGCGTTGTATTATTCCTTTATTTATTTATCCGGTTTTGCATTGCAGCTATTTGTATTTGACTAACTCATGGTCACAGTCTTAGCTTTTCTCAGAAATGCGCTCTGTGGTATCAGCAGCCACAGGTTTCCAGCCCCTCACTCACCGATTTCACACAGGTGAGAACAGCAGCCCTGATTACCTGAGACTTTCTAATGATTAATGATTAAAATGCTAAGAAAGATTAGAAGTAGCATGGTATTATAAACATCTTGAATCACAAGAGAGTAAACATGTAGGTTTTGGCTTTAGATTTTGAGTTACTTAAAACTTTAAAGACTGCTTCAAGGAAGATCAGCTGGGGTTGATGAATTATTTGGCTTACCATATAGAACCTGGAAATGGGTTATGTTTTTATTAACGATTTTTAAACTTTTGGGTTTGAGGTAGTAGAAGATAGCAAGTCTAACTTTGTAATTCAACTAGGGTAATGGAAAGTATAGTAGATACGTTGAAAGCCGGGTCATAGTCCCCCAGGTCCTCTCACTAGGTATAAAGCTGCATCCGAGCGTCCCGTGTCTTCAGCTGTCATTGGGTGGATTTGTAGGTGTGCACTACTATCTTCTCAGCTCTGGAGTCCTATGAGTGTAAAGGGATCCCTGGATCTCTGTAACATTATAACCCAACCACAGGTTTCTTTATTAATTCTACAGTGGGTACAGGCCTTTTCTGAGAGCTACTTCTATACTTCTAGGTTACTTCTTCCCCAATGTGGATATTAAAGTGGAAGTTTATGCAAAGGTATTTTTTTTCCTAATTTTGTACACAAGCAAAACTAACATGTCACTATTTTTTTTCTTTATCTAGGTGATAGGTTTAAATTCGAAATAACAAAATTGTGTTTGTTATACCAACAAATGTCAGAATGAAACATATTAGATTTTTCTTTGAACATAGGGAGTGTAACTTTTTATTTTTCAGAACAAGCAATTGAATCTACATTTTGAGGAGGATTTTCTAAATGGATCTGGGATTGTCAATCTGTTGAAGAAAGCAGCAACCAAGATTGGGACATCTGAGTAGTCTGGTGGTCTCTACAGAATCCCAAGCTTGAAGTTCTAGTCTACATTTGGTTGTCTTTTCATGTATAACCTGTCCTTTTCTTGCCCTGTAGGTTCTGTCATATCATGCGTCAGCAGCAGAGGAAGAAACAAGGGAGCTCCAGTCTCTAGCGGTAATTTTGCTGCTTCTTTTTAAGAATGACTAAATATAGACATCAGTTAGTATGTAAATATGCTTTTCTCAGGGTATCTGCTTCTACTGGCATTTGGGTCAACTCTCAGAAAAATATATAATTAACTCTACTTTCTTGTCACTGATAATACAAAGCAAAAGATAATTTTTATTGGCATTGTAATACATTGTATTATTCTTATTTTTCCAGTAATTGTTATATCTTTACATCTTTCTTAGGCCAAAATTAAATTTATTTTCAGTTCCCAAGGAAATGGGGACAGGTGGTTGAAAGGTGATTGTGTAGCTAAGCTAATGACAACAAAGATTTTATGATTTGTCACTGATAATCTACTCTGCATTATCAAGAATTGAGAGTGATTGATTTTAATTTCTGACCATATGGCTTTGAAATTTGATTCAGATAGAGTGAGTTCCTGATTTCTTATTACATTCTCTGTTAACATATGGTGGGAGACAACGACATTGATTTGCAAGTAAATGCCACATGTTCCAGATTTGATATTGCCTTGATTGGGATTAATGAAAATTTGAGGTGCTTTTACATTTACAACAAGCATGGCCCCCTGGGTTTAAATTTAAGGCATATTTGAAATGACACAGATAAGGTCTATAGAGATGCAACAGCAGTTGTGAAAGGAATGGAAATGGCATGAACAGATAATTGAGATTCTGGTTCATTGTCATCATCATCCTAGCTTGCTTGTACACTAGGCCCTTACGTACATTTTTTCATGTAAACGGCACAGTTGTATTACGAAGACCATACTGAAACCTAGAGAAACCAAGGGACTTGTACCAGGTTACAATGCCACTAAGTGAAAGAGTCAAGATGCAGACTCAGTCTACCTTCAGAGCCCATCTGTTACGAGCTGTTAGAATGAGAGAAGATTAATGCAAATGTGTTGACCTTGGGTAATTCAAAGAACAGTGGTGCCGTTAATTAACACGAGTGGAAATATTGAGACATTTGTTTTGAAGGAAAGCTAGTAGATTTGATTTAGGACATTGGTAAATTTGAGGTGCTGGTGGAACATCTTCAAAAAATCAGGAAAGACAGGACTAGGGTGGGGGAGGGGGCAGAATGTGGCAGAGCTAGAGGCGGAGATTTGGGAGTTAGCAATCCCATGTGAGTGGGGTAACTGGGAGAGAGGGTGCAGAGAGATAGGGCAGATCTCTTGTGAATGTAGGTTGAGATGGAAGGAGCAGGGGAAGAAACCAGCTGAGAAGATAGAGAAGTGATAGTAAACAGGGAGAGGAAGGTTAGGATAGTGCAGTGGCACAGAGGACAAAGGAGGACAGCATTTCAAAAAGGGAAGTATTAGGAAGGTTGAAAAATATGAGGACTGAGAAAAGACTGCTGGATTCAGTGATCTGGTGATTGTTGCAAGAGCATTTCAAGTGATTGAAATTGCCAAAGACAAGAGGAAATGGTAAGAAAATGGAGGAAGTGAATACAGACGTTTTTTCAGTAATAAGCTTTGTGTAAAAGAGAGAGTGGTGAAGTAGCTATGAAAGGCGTTGGCTGAATCATGTGAAATTTTCTGTTTTGTTTTTTGTGAGGAAGGTTGCTCCCAAGCAAGAGAGCCAATGTGTTCTTAGACAAAGGCGGAAGCTACAGGGGCGAGTGTGAGACAAAGGAAGAAGGTGGTGAAGAGATAACGGACCGTGAGGTGTCCTGGGCATGAGAGAGACATTTCTTTTGTAAAGATAAGAGCAAAAGGAAAATAATAATAGCTACCTTTATTGAGTACTTACTACACGCCTGGCATGTTTTAAGTTCTTTGTCTGTGTTAACCAAGTGTATTTAATCCACAACAACCCTATGAGATAAGTGCCATTAGCAAAGGGAATTTGAAGTTGGAGTCTAGATTATCCTACTCGAGTTCTCACAGGTGGTAAGTGATGGTTCCAGTACTAAAATCCAGGGCAGTCAGGATTCAGAGCCCACATTCCATTACACTACTCTGAAGGAGAATGAGTTAGAAAAGAAGGGAGTAGGGTGGGATCTTATAGACATTCTCCTTCATCTCAGTTGAGTAGGAAGCGGGGTCATTTGCCAAGAGCAGTTTAAGAAATTTTACGTGTTTTCACTTGAAAGCTTAAGACTCTTTTGAAGTTAGCCTCATACTGAATTGGCTGTATTCATTATGTAAGTTCATGATAATATTTGAAATAAAGAGCTGTTTTTCAGTTATTTACAGAGATTTATTGGTTTAAAGTCTCTTTCACCACAGGCTTAATTGACCCATTTGTCTATTCCTCCTAGAAGGGTATGTTTTCAACTAAATGTGTACTATGAGTTGGAAATGATCACATGGAGAGATGGCATTTGAAGTGCTTGCAGGCGCTGCGGGGTTATTCAATTAGTTCTAAGATGAGGGCAGGGTTACAGCCTGCCATGTGTTGTTTTAGATAAATAAAAACTAGCAAGTTGAGTAATTTCTAAAGACTAAGCTAAAAAAATCACTAGGATTTTAAACTTTGCTTCTCATTTTGAAAATAGTATGGTCTTTCAGAAAAATCTGAAAATTATCTTCTCAATTATGTTTTACAATTTTAGCAAGAGAAAAACTTCAGAATAACTGAAAATTTCTATATTGCAATATTGTTCAAAACCAGCTGTTGTTCCATTTGGAAAATAGATTTTTGGCAGCTGCATTGAGAAAATTGGGGTTACATAGCTTGTAGATCAAGTAATTTATTTAAATTGTTTGAGATTCAGCAACTGATTTCCACTCCAGTTTTCTATCAACCTAATAAAAATTCCTTTACACAGGTGTGTGTAATTAGTCACATTACCCAGCAATTACCAAAAATTGCTGTTTGTCATGTGTCTGATTGTTCATTTCAATTTAAAACCTAAAATAAATTGAGACGCTGTTGAATGTTTTTCTTAACTATTCTTTTCAAAAATTTGCTCTTATGAGAATTAAATAATGTTCTTAAATATACAGAATAGTTATGTCTTTTTCCAGAAAAGCTCCTTAGTTATAGCAAGGTAATCTAGCTGGTAGGAAATTCAGAATCCTTATTTTTTTCCCTGCTTTCTTGGGTTGTTGTCCCATTTTAAAAGTAACCTCTTGGCTTAAAATTTGGGTGTGGCAGAAACAAGGCCTTAAACTGAAAATTTTTCCATATACTGTTTAATAATCATTGGTCTCAAATTGTTGAGATCTCAATAAAGGGACCCCAGCTAATTTGGTTAAAGTTATTAGAAAATCATTATTTAAGAGAAAATGTCATAAATGTTTATTTATTATCTAAAAAGCCAGAAAATTCCAGGAACTGAATATTTGCTGGATTGACTGATTGCCTTTTCTGTCCTCCTGTCTTGTTAGAAGAGCAGTAAATAAATAGAATTTAGTTTTTTAGAACAAGTTTCTCAGTTTTGTCATGAAGTCAGAACTGATTCAGTTCCGTTCCTGTAGCTTCCACTTTACAGCAATTTCTTTAATCATAGGGAATGTATCTAGCTGATTGTGAGACTCTGTTGTGATCCTGAGGGTCTTCTGTACCAAACTAGAGAAGCGGGAAGAGGTTGGCAGTTGAGGCAGGATTTCACCTCATCTTGACCTTAACCTTCAGAGCCAGAAAGGCCACATGAACATAGTCTTGATGAGGCCTGTGTGTGATGCTCCAGGTAATACAGCATCATGGGGCAGGGCCTGACCCAAATCTCTGGTGCCTTAGTCAGTATTACTGATCCAACCCTTACATCCAAAGATATAAGTCACATTCCCTCACTTTCTGGAAAATCTGTATGGATAGCTGTTTTAGTTTCCTAGGCTGCTCAAAGCAGATACCATGAAACAGGTTGGCTTTAAACAATGGGAATTTCTTAGCTTACAGTTTGCGGCTGTGAGCATCATCAAGGCGATGCTTTGCTCCCAAAGACTGGCTGCTGGCGATCCTTGGCTCCTCTGATACATGGTGAGGCACATGGTGGCATCCGCTGGTCTCTCCCTTCTCTTCCAGGTTTTGTTGATTTAAGCTTCTTGCTTCAGTGGCTGCTTTCTCTCTCTCTCTGTATTCATTCCCTTATAACAGACTCTAGTAATAGGATTAACTCCCATCCTGAATGAGGTGGGTCACACCTTAACTGAAGCAGCCTCAGGGAAAGATCCTACTTACATTGGATCCACATCCACAGGAATGGATTAGATGTAGGAACTTGTTTTTTCTGGAGTACACACAGTTTCAAACCACCACAATAACCAAATTATAAACGAAAAAATTTTTGAGCAAGTAATAACACAGAGGAGAGTCAGCCCTATGGTCCTAAAACCCGGTGTCACTGGATTGTAGTAGCCAATCGCATCCCTCTTCCTACATTCATTTCTATGTAAGTCCATACCATTAAGTAGGCCACATCCGTTTCACATGGCGAGAGAGATTTAATGTTTGATTCTTCTATTACTGGTAAGCTAATCTTATCTGTTTTGTTTTGATTTTATGAATGAAAACTTCCAATGGTAATCTTTGCTCCAGAATATGGTACACCATTCTTTTTTTTTTTTAATTCAGTTTTATTGAGATATATTCATATATCATACAGTCATCCATGGTGTACAGTCAGCTGTTCATAGTACCATCAGGACACCATTCTTGAACTTCTTATTTACTAACTACTATGTACAGTTCTAAAAACCATAGTTCTAGATAATTTAAAAATTATGTATGAAACCTGCCAGATAACCAGGATGTTAACCAGATCTGTTAACCCCAATTTAGTCATCAGTTGACTCTAAATTTTACCCATAAGTGTATGAGTATTTGATCAGAATTTTTAACATTCTTCCATGCCTTCTTTATAAGAGTTTGAAAAATTAGAAGCTTATTTTTTATAATCTCTCCCCCTTCCCTTTTGAGATTTAAAGGGATCCACTTATATAAAGTTAGAAAGAAGGAAAAATCATAAAACATGTTGACATAGTCATTGAAGAAAATGTACTATTCCAGTTCTGCTGTGCCCTATTCAATGCTTCATAAGATTTGCTCCCATATACCAAGTTGAATATTCACCTCCCTTTGTATGAATAGATTTCTTTCTCACCTATATTTGGATTCAGCTCCCCTCTTAGAGAAAGTAAATTCAAACAGCCTTGCAAACTAACTGTGTTGTTTCTTCTTTAAAAAGCCTTTGCAAAGTATAAATAGGGAAGTAAAACTCCCTATTTGCAGATGACATGATCCTATATGTAGACAATCGTGAAAACTCCACAACAAAGCTACTAGAGCTAATAAACTAATTCACTGAAGTGGTAAGGTACAGGATCAGCCATGCAAAAATCAGTGGTATTTCTATACACTTAGAAATGAACAGTTGAAGAGGAAGTCAAGAAAAAACCATTTACAATAGCAACTAAAAGAATCAAATATCTAGAAATAAATTTAACCAAGGATATAAAGGACTTGCACATGGAAAACTTCAAAACATTGCTGAAAGAAATTAAAGAAGACCTAAATAAATTGAAGGACATTCATGTTCATGGATCAGAAGATTGAATATCATTAAGATGTCAGTTCTACTCAAAGCAATATACAGATTCAGTGCAATTCCAATCAAAATTCCAACAGCCTCTTCACTGAAATGGAAAAGTCATATAAATCATCAAATTTATATGGAAGGGTAAGCAGCCCTGAAGCCAAAACCATCTTGAGAAAGTGGAACAAAATTAGAAGAATCCCACTTCTTGATTTCAAAATTTATTACAAATCTACAGTAATCAAAACAGTGTGGTACTAACTCAAAGAACAGATATACAGACCAATGGAATTGAATTGAAAGCTCAGAAATAAACTCTTATACCTTTGGCCAATTGGTCTTTGACAAAGGTGCCAAGTCTACTCAATGGGGAAAGAATAGTCTTTTCAACAAGTGGTGCTGGGAGAAATGAACAGATGTATGCAAAATAATGAAACTGGATCCCTACCTCACACCTTACATAAAAATTAACTCAAATAGATCAAAAGTCTAAATATAAGAATTAAAACTATAGAACTCCTAGAAGAAAACATAAGGAATCATCTTCTGGACCTTGTGTTAGGCAGTGACTTCTTAGACTTTACACCAAAAGCATGAGCAACAAAAGAAAAATTAGATAAAAAGGACTTAATCAAATTTTAAAACTTTGGTACATCAAAGAACTTAACCAAGAAAGTAAAAAGACAACCTACAGAATGGGAGAAGATATATGGAAACCATATAACTGATAAGGATTTAATATTCAGAATATATAAAAAACTACAACACAACAAAAAGACAGACAACCCAATTTAAAAATGGGAAAAGGCTTCAAAGACATTTTTCCAACGTAAGTATACAAATGGCCAATAAATACATGAAAAGATGCTTGCTGTCATTAGTCATCAGGGAAATGCAAATCAAAATACAACAAAAAGCCAAATAACCTGTTCAAGATGACAAAATCAGTGGAACACCAGGACTAGAACCTCCAACAGCAAACATTCCTTTTTTGCCATGTACTTTACCCTGCTTTTAAATTTCTTTTTATGATCATCATCTCACCTGAAATGCAAATGTAGTAGCTGATCTAGATTGTTGGCTGACAATCAATTTAATATTTAGCCTCCTTATCAGTTAATAACAGAATGATTGGTTTTGATTTAAGATCACTGAGAAATGAAAATATTTTTATAACACTGACCGCTGCTTCCTTTAACTTAAGCCACTCCTACTTCCAAAGACATGTCCAGTCCCACTCTGTAGGGAATTTCTCTTCCAGAGTTGTGGGGCTTTTTGTTTTTAATTTTTGCAAGAATGGTGAAAAGGAGCCAAGGGATTAGAAAATGTCATAAAAATCTGAAGAATAGCCAACAAAAATTAAGATGACTTAAAGAAGAGTTTCCTTGAAAGAATCCACTAGAGGCAAACTAGTTTCTTTAGTTTGAGTGGCAGATACAATTAAAGAACCCAGAAGATAAATGAGATTATACTACCAAGCTGTTTGTCATATTGAGTCTTTAACACAGTGAGCTTTGTCTGTTTGTTTGCATTCCACATTGGTTACTTTGACACGAGTGAAAACTCTAACCCTAGCAGAGTTTAACCATATCTAGATTGAGTGCTAAAGTCTCTGAACACTGCTACGTGCAACTCCACAGCATTTGTGCTCCTTATGTGGACAGAGAGACCCTATGGGGTGGCTTTCGGTTCCAGGAGTTTTGAGTTAAATTGTTCAACCATAAAAATACATGCATATTTATAGTGTCTTATTGTTCCACAGCCCCTTTAAAATACAGTATTTCTGTTAATCTTCAATACCACAGTGCAGATATGCCCAGGAGAAAATCAGACTCACGAAGAATTGCTAATGACTTTCCTCTGGCTGGTGACTAGCAGATCTGGGCGTGGATCTCAAATTTATATCTATTAATGCTTTCTTAAAACAAAAAACAAAAACAAAAACAAAAAAACATTTTCTCACTTTGCAAATTGTAACCAAACATCACTAAAAGAGGAAGCTATGAAAATCCAAAAGTATGTATACATCTCCTATCGCAAAATACCACATACTTTATTCCCTGCTATTAGTAAAATGCAAAACATTTTGTTTTATGAAATGGTAAATAAGAATGCACAGGTAGTAATATGCTTTATTTAAAATCACCTTTATCCCAAGCCCTTCTGAGGCAAACTGTGAGACAAACAGAAAGTTGAATTCTCATGCGACAGTCACGAAGGAGATTACAAACGCTTGAAATGATTTGACCTCCTTGTGACTTGTTAACAATAAATCCCAAGAATTCTGGACCTCTACATCACTGAGCACAAGTTTCTTAAGGAAAGTGTTTGCAGGTCCCCACTGGGTCAGGTCAGAAAGGTTGAGTCATGGCATAAAGGAACAAATAAAAGGAAATATTCTACTCTCAGTGGAGAGAGGCTGGGAATTAGAGTGTATAATGGAGAGAAGCACAAGCTGTGTTGGCTCATCTTTATCCTGTAGCTTTTAGAATATCCTTTGTGGAAGGAACGAAAACTTCCTGCTGTAAGAATAATGATGCCCTAAGGAAAAAACATCTGTTCCCTTGTAGAGTACAATATGTTTGACTAAAGCGGCTGCTGTCTGCTTTGAGTTAAAAGGTGGGCCGATTCCCACATCCTCACTTCCTAGCATTGCCTGCTCCATCTCTGATGTCCGTAACTGGCATAAACGACAGAGTTATTTATCTAGACGTTTTAAACCCTCCTCTCTTCTCCCGTTTAAGTCCATGCTTTAGCCTGTGGAACTGATCTACCAGAAAGCATATTTTGTTATGAACTTTACTCTTGGGAAAGATTCTTTTTTTAGAGTATGAGGAGAGTGGCTTTCATTTAAAGTGTGAACAAAACTGGTATGCATAAATGAAATTTAAAGGCCCAGATAAGCAGGAGAATGTGCATGGGCCCTCAGATTTGTGAGGGAAGCTCTAGCGCGCTCTAAAAATTTATTAATTGGACCTTTTTACTTTGAAAAAGATAGATATAAAGCTGAGTAGGGAAACCCCAAATACTCACAGGAAGCCTAAGAGGTTTGGAAAGAGTTAGGAAAAAAGATGAAAGTAAAAGAAGGAGTCTGGTTCAAATTGCTTGATTTTTCTTCCCTCTGCTGTGTATTGTGAGAAACAAGCACTATTCCTAAAAAGGAATAAATGCTTACCTGATTGTGGAGAAGAAACGAATTTATTCACGGTCTTGCAAGAACGGGCGCCCAACCAAAATGTGGGGATTGGCACCCAGACAATAGACCCAGCAGTATTTATTCCCTATGCCTAACCGCAAGTCCCTCCCCTGTTTTTCCATTGGCTGGATACTTCAGAGGTTACATTCTATTCGACAAGCCTAACTAGCCCGCCCAAATTGGAAACATGCAGCCCACCCAAATTGGAAACATTTGAAAAAAAGTCTTCTGTGCAAACTTGGAACATTTGAAACAAGTCTCCACCTCTCTTTCCTTTGTTCTTGAGCTGCAGAGCCAGTCTGAGCTAGTTTGGTAACAACTTATGAAGCTGTTTAAGGAAACTCTACCTTGAGTCTCCACCTTGCAAGGACAGTAGATAGTGGGCGGATAAGCAGGGGGACTGACTGTGGCTAGTGGTGGATAAGCAGGGGGACTGACTGTTGATTACAGTTTGTCTTTTTAACCTTTCGCTAATTCCTTAACCGCCCCTACCCTGTGTGAAAGCTAAACTTAATCTAATTCTCACAGCTCCCCCCTTTTTCTTTTAAACTCTTTTTAGCTTTTACATTTTAGTCTCTCAAACCTTTGGAGAGCTTTCTCACATTTTAAATATATCTGGTTGTCAAAAGAACCAGGTAAACTCTTTTTCTCCCTTTTCTCTTGGGTTTTCACATCCTCCCCTTTCTCAAATGCCAGGATGAATGGGATGGCCAATTGAACCAGAGCACAGGTCCCCTTCCATTTTTCAGGTAACACTGGTCGGAGGACGCCCTTTCCGCAGTACCACCGAAGGTCTGCTCGGGGTGTGGTTAGACTGGGGAAACTGCCAATACTATCCTCAGTCACATCCCACACTTTGGTACACGAGGCCATGGTCCCGAGATCCTGGAGCCCCTCACCCCATCCAGAGAGACAAGCAGAGTGGTTTCCTGGACCAGGGTGAGGAGCTAGCCTGGCCTTGGTGTTTCCTCTCCTGATTGGAGGAAAAAGGGAGGGCAACGTACTGCAGTTTTCACCAGGAGTAGTGTTCTGGAAAAGGAGCGCCACACACTTGAACTCCTTCTCATGCTTTTCCACACCAAAGGGAAAGGGCATGATCCAAGCAGTGGGTCGGCCTGTTGCACAAGCATAGCAGCTACTTTTGTCTAGGCTCTGGACTGTATATTTAACCCATTCTACCCAGGCATTTGCATCTTTTTACCCTGTGTCTGTTTCTATGGTTTGCTTTAAGTTTTCTGCTTTGATTATTCTAATTACCTTGGGATCATTCTGAACTGGGGAACTGGCCTCCGATTGAACTCCCTCCAGGGTTACTGAACGGCTAACTGGAGATAGCGTGGTTAATGACAAGTTTAATGGAGAGGAAAGGACTTGTAGACGGAATCTCCCCAGAGGATCTCTACCAGTAACCTCTATCCCTATGCCATATATTCCATCATCTCCCCCACTGGCAGTGGGTCGTTTATCAGCTCCTTTAATAGTTATTACCACTGGGTTGCATTGATGATTCCTGCAATTTGGGGTATTACCTTTATAAAAGGTTATTTTATTCTTTAATTTCCAGTGGGTTGGGTGGATCCAACTTCTATCTATAGTCCATTCCTTGTATTGGGTAGTCCACCATACATCAGCCTAAGAGAGGCAAGGGGAGACTTAGCTGAAAATATTTCTTACTGGCTCTGGGCATAGATATTTATCCTTTCCACTCAGCCACCGCTGGTACTCCAAGCTCCCACAGTTCACTACCTGACATGCGTCAGATTGCACTGTTTGAAACTCTAAGCCTTCAGTTATATTTATTACTAGTTTGACAGGACTCGTTGCCTTCCAAACTGGAAACATTATGGCTAGCATAATTATCTCCATTTCTAGTCTGAGCTTTAAGCTGCCTATTTTTTAGTTTTCTAAAGCACCTGACCAAGTGGTATGGAGACACAGGGTTTGACCTGCGTGCCTCCCCCCCCTCCGCCTTTTCCAATAGTCCCTCCTAGCCATTGTCATTTTAGAGTGACCCTTCAGAGATCTGCGGTTGGAGTTATTTTTCAAGATTTGGGCAGAGTTGCTGGGTATTTATCGTCCGGTTCAGACACCGGTCCCTTTACTCAGGTGTAGTGAGTTCAGCCTTTCTCTGCCGTCCAGACTGCTGTTTCAGTTGTTAACAAAACTTGATAAGGTTCCTCCCAGGCTGGTTGAAGTCCAGACTCCTTCCATGACTTGATGAGGACCCAGCTGCCAGGTTGGTGTTGATGGACAGCACACCCAAGGGGCGGAGTCTGGGCCAGCAAACCAGGGTGCCTGAGGGATGACAGAGTAGGAGACAAAGCCAGTACATAATTTTTAAGGAAGAAGTTCTTTGAATCTAAGGAAGGGAGATCTCTAGTTTTAGCCGCCCCACTGGGGGCATATCAGTGTAATTAACTTGAATACTCTGAAGTGGCCTGAAGCCTGGTTCCTTTCCCCTCTGTACTTGTTTCCTTAGGACTTTATTATTAACCCTTTGGCAAATAATACATCGTTCACTTATTTGTTTAGCTACAGTATAAAGGCCCACACATCCAAAATGCTTAAGAACCAGATCACACATAGGCTGTACTCCCCAATGACTCCCCTGGTGTAAAACTGCTAACACCTCCCTCAGGTACAGACACCCCTGAACTTATTTATATGAAGCACAGCAAGAATTTATCAGCATTTAAGGCTATTTACTGCTAAAAACAATGGAGCAATTAAACTAAAGGGCAACAATAATTCAGAATAACCCAGGATTAATGAACAAAAAGGCTCACCATTCCCAAATACCCACTGAAAATCCAGTCTCCAATACACCCAGTTCAGTGATGCCTGAATGTAGTTGATTCACATATATGTACACCTTAAACACACACACAAGGTTTGCTGCCAGATGAATAATAACCCACTCTTCAGGGGAAGGAGGACAAGCCTTGGTGTGTGGCATTTGACAATATAAGTGGTGCCTCTATTCCCACCGGAGCCAATTTCAAGCTAGCAACCTGGCATCACCAAACACAGAGCTGGGAAGAGACATGCACCACTTACTGTCCCAAGCTCATTTGATGCAGCTTTAGTGAACCTCAACCCCTTTTACAGAAACATGTGCATACAATCCACTTGCACTCTGATTATGAACCTTCTGCTTTTGCCCAAAATATATCAGCGAAACCATACTATGAATCACAAGAACACACAGCCCCTTATGTATTTGGAACAGACAGACACATACAACTTACACTACTCAAACCACTTCTACCTAACTAAGGGAAAACACTGCACACAGTAAAATTCATATATACACACCCATAACCATACAGAACCACACATTATGCCCATTTGCAAGCATGTACAGCCAGTTTCTTTTACAGTTTCAAGTAAAGAGTTGTTTCATTCTCCACACTATTGTAAACCTGCACATAATTGCCCAGTTTTAGAGTACACACAAACTAGTATATGCTACAAAGACATAAAGAAGCATCTCCAATCTACCATAGATGAGTACACAGGAAATCTCTGCCAAGTCTCAAACCATACACTGACAGACTTCCACAGCTTTAAAGACTCCTACGTAATCATATCACATGCTTTTATTACATACAAATATAATTATCCCACATCCCTGTGTAAACACACAACCCAAACTTCCATTAGATACACAAATCTTTAACTCCCAGAATGCATATGCTAAAATATGCAAATATATCCACCAATACCTATCCAGCCCCACATCACTTAAGTATACGGATAGAGAATTACACAAACCCCATGCCACAGAATCCTTAAATCTGAACATATACAACCCCCCACCAAACCCAGAAATTTCCTTAGTTCCCTTTTTTTTTGTCCAGGGAAGAGGCAAGCCAGCCATGGCCTGAATTCCCCCCAGACCAATCCCCCCTCTTTCTTTCTAACTGGCCCCAACTGCTTCTCTATCTTGCCCGTCTGTCTCCTCCCTGCTTCATCCCTAATCTCTCCTTGACCATGAAGTCAACCATACTCATCATGACCTTAGCTTTCTGCTTCTGCTTTTCCTCCTCTCTTCTTACAAACACTTTCTGAGACTCTCTCAATAACTCCTCCAATGGCTTATCCAGCCATCCATCCATTTTCTGGATCTTTTTTTGAATATCAGGCCAAGATCCCTTTACATAGCTGACCTTTAGCATTCCCTGGGCTACAGATCATCAGGGTTCATCCCTGAGTACTTCCTCACCTGGTCCCTCAACCTTTGCCAGTAGGCTGAGGGGGGGTCTCATCTTTTTCCTGATTTACCTCAAAGGCCTTACTTAGGTTCTGGGATTTGGGTACAGCCAATTTTATTCCCAGTATGACTAGTTTTCTAAGATTTTCCATGTGTGTTCTAGCCGCCGATCATTATTATTCCAATTGGGGTCCACATTGGGGAACTTCTGCTCTGCTGCCCTCACCCCTTATCCGGGCAGGTGCTGCCTCTCCCATTCTCTCATAGCCGCCCTCCTCACCACTCCCCTTTCCTCTCCCATAAAGAGGATATTTAGTATGGACATAAGTTCAGACCAGGTATATAAACTGGGGCCTAAGAATTGATCTAACTGTTCAGCTAGCCTCGCTGCATCTTTTATTGATGATTTCATTTCCCTCTTCAGGTTCCTTACTTCTGTACTCATCAATGGGACATTTACATAACCAATTTCTCCTGGTCTAACAGGGACTTCCCTGAGAGGGTACAAAGAGTCAGCGGGTTTATACCCTCATCCTCCTTTCCTCAGGAGCCTCTGGAAACGGAAGCTCCTGTATATCTTTTTTATATTGTTCCAATTTTTTTCTCAACTGTGGGTGGGTTGTAACTGGTGGAGCAGTCAGCACCGATTGGCTCTCTGACTGCCCCTCCCATTCTCTGGGGGCGTGGCCTGGTTCCATTAAATCTTTAGGGCTTAACGGTTCCTGCTCCGGTGGGGGAGGGGAAACATAAGAAGGGGAAAGCTTAACAAAGGATTCCAGGTTTTCGTTTCTAAAGATTCAGTCTCTGAATCTGGGTTCTTAACTTTCAAGGTATAAAAACTGATTTCTTTTCCCTGCAGCCAGCACATGGCATAGTCATATTTTTCCTTGGAAAAAGGTTTCTTTTTATTAGCATAATGCACGAGGTCAGCACAAAGCCATACCTCATCTGCCCTGTATTTTGGCCAGAATACATCAGGCGGCAAAATGCTTTCTCTTGTCCAAACATAACATTTCTTTTTATCCTTTCCCTTGGTCAGATCACTTTTGGCCCAGTGTTTCAACATCCTTCCCAATGGACCATTTAGAGGAATGTTCCCAGGGGACCTTACAGGTACCCCCTTTCCTTTATCCCCGGCCGGCCGGCTGCCTCTATTCCCCATTCTGAGTCTTGTCTGGGCGTCTTTCCCTTAGGATCAGCCTCAGCCTCATCAGAATGTCCACATTCTGAGTCTTGTCTGGGCATTTTTCCCTTAGGATCAGCCTCAGACTCATCAGAATGTCCCCACCACCAAGGTAATACTTAATAGTCCTGTTTTCTTACCTTGGTCTGTGCACAGAGTTACCTGGTGGCTGTGAGGCATGTTTCCCTTCCCCTTTTCTTGTCCACAAGCGGCAGACCTAAGCATCTGATCGCAGGTCTCACCAGCAGTCAGAGGTGGGCCCCCAATGATGGAGTCTGAGACCGCTCAAACGGCGGGGCGCGCCTTCCCTTCTTCCATCCTGGGGGGTCCTCCCCGATGCTTCGGATCCCAGACGAGCCACCAAGAAATTGTGAGAAACAAGCACTATTCCTAAAAAGGAATAAACGCTCACCCGATTGTGGAGAAGAAGCAAATTTATTCACGGTCTTGCAAGAACGGGCGCCCAACCAAAATGTGGGGGTTGGCGCCCAAAACAATAGACCCAGCAGTATTTATTCCCTACACCTAACCGCAAGTCCCTCCCCTGTTTCTCCATTGGCTGGATACTTCAGAGGTTACATTCTATTCGACAAGCCTAACTAGCCCACGCAAATTTGAAACATGCCGCCCGCCCAAATTGGAAACATTTGAAAAAAAGTCTCCTGTGCAAACTTGGAACGTTTGAAACAAGTCTCCACCCCTCTTTCCTTTGTTCTTGAGCTGCAGAGCCAGTCTGAGCTAGTTTGGTAACAACTTATGAAGCTGTTTAAGGAAACTCTACCCCAAGTCTCCACCTTGCAAGGACAGTAGATAGTGGGCGGATAAGCAGGGGGACTGACTGTGGATAGTGGGCAGATAAGCAGGGGGACTGACTGTGGATAGTGGGTGGATAAGCAGGGGGACTGACTGTGGATTACAGTTTGTCTTTTTATCCTTTGGCCAATTCCTTAACTGCCCCCACCCTGTGTGAAAGCTAAACTTAATCTAATTCTCACATGTATCAAGTTAAAAGTCTCTCTCATCAGGTAAATCTCAGCCTGATTAATACAGTGCCAGGAGGTGCATGGTGAAGGGGTTGGACAAGTGGGGATTCCTGGGTATGTAGATGCCCCCAAGGCTGGCAGGAAGTCTAGGACAGAAGCCTGGGGAGCTGCTCAGCCAGGGCTCCTGGCCCTGGGCCGGCTGTTGCTTTGTGGGAATCAGGGCTCAGTGTTCCCTGGTTTTTCAGGAGAAGATGGAAATCCTATTTTTTTGCTGTTGTTGTTGCTAAACTTGCCCACTTTTTACCTAGTATAAAAAAAAATCAGTCATTTTTTTAAAACACTGTGTACCAAACAAAACTCATTGGCAAACCCTTACCAGATCTTCCAGTTTCCCAGCTCAGATTAATAGACTCACCCTCCCAGGAGGCTTTCTAAAAACAGAGTTTGTTGACTCAAATTAAGCTAGGGGAATGAGATTTTTTTCCTCTCATTTATTTAATCAGTGTTTATATTAACAGATATTTAAACTGTATCCTTTGCTAGGCACATGGGTACAGCCCCACCTGGAGCTCCCAGTGTAGTTTAAGAGATAGAAAGATGAACAGGAAATTACATTATTGTAAACTTCATGTGAATGAATAGGTGTCCATAGGAGGCTAGCTTAAAGGGGAACTTAACCCTTTTTTAGTGGGAACTGTGCCTTAAAGGAGTCCATCAGTTAAAGCAAGTAGAGGCTCTACAGGAGAAGCAGGAGGTGCAAAGGCACCTTGATGAAAAAGGGGAAGGTGTGTTTGAAATTAAAGTTATTTACCACAATTACATGATTATAAACTCAAAACCAAGGATGTGAAAACAGATACCCCTCCCAGAAACAAAACCGGATTCCCAGTACCCATCCCAGAGCTACTGAATCAGCAAGTGCTTTTAATAGGCACCCCAAGTGATACTTAGAGACAGACCTGGGTGAAGCGAGTGTGGGACATAGGCTCATGAGTAGGTAGGGATTGTGTCAAATCTGAGGGCAGAGTCGCCTGCCTGGAAGCCAGGCTCGGTTCCTTCACTAGTTGAGCTAACATGAGCAACAAAATTAACCTTTGTGCTTAAGTTCTGTACCTGAAAAATGGAGCTAGAGCATCCACTGTATAAGGTTGTCCTGAAGATTGAATGTCAAGTGTTTAAAACATTATCATTATCCTGCTTACCACTTCTTCCCAGCCTTTAGCACTGGGCAGGCCAAGAATAATTATGTAACAAGTATCTATTGAATAAATAAGAACAGGGAGTTATAAAGGGGATGGATCACTGGGAGCCTTAGGGCTGTGTACTGTTGTAGGTGACAACCTCAGCGCAGTCGTCCTCTCTTCTCCTCCACCTAACCCACCTGGAACCATATAGTGCCTCAGTTAAAAAAAAAATGGTAGTAGTTACTGTACTAAAAGATTTCTAGTGTATTATAAAAAGGAAAAAATAAACATCCTGTTTTCTTATAACAAAGTGAGAAAACTGTGACTCACTGCTGATTAATTAACAGCTTTATTTCATTTTCTTCTTCTCCTCTTACCTAAGGCTGCTGTGGTACCATCTGCTCAGACCCTTAAAATTATTGACTTTGGCTTCAGTGACTTTGAGTTGTCTGATCTGGAAACAGCACTGTGTACAATTCGGATGTTCACTGACCTCAACCTTGTGCAGAATTTCCAGATGAAACATGAGGTAGGAATTCAGTATTGTCCTTTGGAAAAGTGTGTTTGTAAGAGAGAATTAGTTTTAAATGCTAGTATGGAATAGGAATTTTTACATTTCAGTGATTAATATACTGTCACCTAATGAAGACCCAGACTTTTTAAAAAAAGCAACCATTAGGACTTTTATTGGACTCCAACCATGTGTCAAACACCAGATTGAAGAATAGGGAAGAATATTCTAACAAGGGAGAGCAGGAAGTACAAAGTCAGGATGACAGGAAAGATTGGGGTGGGGGGCGGAGAGCGCTAGATTGGGGGCAGGGGGTGGAGAGCAACTGGATTGGGGGCAGGGGGTAAGAGTGGCGAGAGAAGCAACTGGAGAGGAAAGTACAGAGCAAATCACATGGAACCTTAGAAGCCATTCCAAGGAATTTGGGTTTTATTCTACAAACAGTGGTGTGTCACTGAGGATCTTCAGCAGGGAAGTACACTATCTGTTTGCAGAGGTTTTAATAACAGTATACAGGGAAAGATCCAAAAAGAGTGAACACCTTTGGAAATGAGAAAGTGTCTTGATAAGGGGACAAGGTCCTGGTTGAAGCAACATGGTGATCCCTATGGGGTGAAGATGAAAACTGATTTTATCCCCTGTTGATTACTTTATTTGCTTCTCAGAAAATAGCAAGGCTTAAGTCAATACCTTTTAAAACCAGTTTGGAGAGATAATCAGGGAATTCTATTTTGTCTCATAATCGCTATGTAGCATCAAAGAATAAGTGACACCAGAAAGGACTTTTTGTCCTTTCCTGGTCAGTTGAATGTTTAGTCTCCTTACACAGATTTCCTATCTGGAGATTTAAGTCTATTGAAGTCCTCTATATTTAGCAATCTATTCATTCATGCAGTGAGAATTGACTAATGTTTTCTGTGTACCCTGGACTGTGCTGAGTGCACATTTCAGCAGTATGTTGTCCCTGCTTCACAGTTAGGCTCAAAAAACTAAGGGTTTATCAGCCCAGATTAATACAGTGTCACATATGGTATTATTGAGAGCCCTGAATGTACTTCTTTCTTAAATTTAACCAAAAATTTTTTGACTCTTTCTTGGGTGAAAACAAAAAAACAACTGTCTGTAGACTCTTCTGTAATAATACTTCACTCTCGTTAGAGTGTGTTGATGAAGGGATATTGCTTCATTTAATTATTATAACAAACTCTCAAGAAAGATTCTTTAGTTATGATTTCTAATATTATTCTCTGTTTTACAAATGAAGAAATCAGGACAACATGGTAGAGTAGACAGATCTTGGCTTTTGAGTCATACAGACCTGAGTTTGCGTTCTAGCTCTTATTCCCTTGGGCAGTTTATTTAATCTCGCACCTGCTCAGTTTCCCAATCTTTTCATTGGGGGTAATTGGAATACCTTTCCCATGGGAGTCTTATGAGAATTACACATGCGTCTATATGATTATGAGCATGTATATTTATATGTCTGTATATATATGTACATTTGTCTAATACTCTGCTTAAAACGCAGTGTGGAGTACATGTCACTTACCATGGTCTTAGGCTGAACTTGAGTTATGGTGGTATTGCCCCATCATTGTCTCTCTGTTGTAGGTTGTAGGGCTCATTTTTACAAGGATTTTCTGTTACTGGAGTGAAGGCATCACTCAGAGCCAGAAGTTCTAAATGTGAATCTCAGTTCTGCTTCTCGCTATTTACAGGACCCTATAAATCTAGATGACTTCCCAAATCCCCTTCCATTCCCGGGAGCTTCCGTACTTTAAACTGGAAGTGATTTTGTTAAAAGGGCCTGACCAGAACAAAGGAATGTGATCCTTGTTCGTTTTCATGAAATTCTGACAAGTTGATTTTTTTTCTTACTTGGTTCTTAGCATTTGAAGGCTGGATAGTCACTCAGAATTTCTTTGGCAGTTTTTGTTATTACCTTTTCTTGAATTTCTGTCCATTAGGCAAATATACCTCCTCAACATCTGAATCATCTACCCTTCTTTTCTGTTTGAATATTTGCTGTTCTAATTTTGGCCACTATCAACTGGAACATCACATTCACCCTCCTGCCTTAGTGCCTCTTGTGTTTTATTTATTTCAGATATTGTCAATATAATTTTAGGATGATTTAATTAAAATGTTATTGTTGAAAAGGATGTTAGCATAATGAGGCTGCCCTGCCAGGGACTATTTCCTTTTGGAAGATATCTTCACAGAATCTTCACATCTCTGCTTAGCTGCCAAACCTTGAGTTACTCTCCTACAACCAGTGCACCAGAAGTTGCCTCTTGCTCATCTCTGAAACAGATTCTTGACTCTACTCAAATAAATCTGCATATGCTGTCCTAATTTCACCTTCTGTCTTCTACATGGCATTCTTTCTCTGAAGTATGTCTGCTCCACTTCATGCCACAACACAGTTTTCTCTTCCTCAGAGTCTAACTCAACTCTTCCTGGGAGAAACCTAGGATTGACTTCATGCCCCTTGGATTACTGGTTGGCACTTTGTAAATCTGTGCTCTCAATTTTTATGTTAATTTATTTGCTTAAATAAATTAACTTAGATAAATTAACTTAAATTTGCTAAAATGTGCATTTTGTTATTTTTACTATAGAAAATAACAGCAACAAAAAAAGAAACTCTAGTTTCTTGAAGGCAAGAGTTGAAATGCGGTTTCTGTTTCTTCTGATTCTCCTAAACATCTCGTGTACAGCACTCAGGACAGAGAATGTTTTCCATGTAATGAGCATACTCTCTAGAGTCACCCAAACTGCAAATAACTATTCAATAGTTCTGTGCAGAATACTGTGTCACAATTTGCATGTTGCCCCATATCCATTGGGCACTTAGATCTGACCATAATTTTCCGGTATGCTGTTGAGAACATCCTGATAACAGAATACAAAACTGTACTTAAATCTAATTACAAACTACTGTATCCCCTGGGTTGTCCAATTCTATTATGCCCATCTTAATAGAAGCCTAATAGAGTAGTTGATCAGTAATTATGCTTCCTAGAGTCATCTCAGTCCTTGCTTCACATTATATGGTATATGTGTATATTTAATTATAGCTACAAATTTATGATTAGTAAAAAGATACGCCCATAAATTTAATCTCTGGTTTTTCCTACTTATTTTCCTTGCTTCTTTAATTAATCATATTTACTTTTTACAACACTTCACCATATGGTTTCTAAGTGCATCAAAGAAAGGTTGTAGCTCTTGCTTAATATTTTCCTAATAAGTTTAATCCATCATCTTTTTGGCAAACTTTTTCAGAAATGGTCATGTTGAAAGAAGCTGTAATATACTTGAGTTTAACAGATATCAGTCTTAGGCACACTGAAATCCTCTGTTGGAAATATGGTGACTTAGAGTGAAAGGGGTGGGAGACAGTAGAGTTCTTGGTTATCCAAGCTCCCTGTAAACTGAGTCATAGAACAGGAACAGAAAGACCTGACAAGAAAAGGGAGAACAGGAAAGCATTGATTACCTCCAAATCCTCTCTAAGCAGGTCTCTACCAACAATGAAGAAACCTTGTGTTTTGACCTACTTCTGCAGCCAGTCACTCTGAATTAAACATTGTCAAACCAACATTCTTTTCCTGGTACTTTTTTCATCCCCCAGAGTAATGCTCTCTGTATTTAGAGTATCCCCAGTGATATATGTAGACAGAAGCACATATTTATTTTTACAGCTCCCCAAAGGTAAAGTAAATCATTGTGATTTGGAGAAGCAGACTCTGAAGCTCACACAAACACAGAATATCTATGCTTGAGCCCATGTGCCTCTGATAATTTTATTGAATACAGCACTTAGAAGTTGATATAAACCCGACTTAAGAGACTTTGAATGTCTATCGTTTTTTCCTCTTTTAAAATACATTTTTTTTTCATAAAAGAATACAGGGTTTATTTTACATATATTATTTTTTAATTATTTCTTGGTAACCAAGCAGTAACTCTGCCTGAATATTTACACATGGTTTAAAAGGAGCAAAGATCTAATGATTGTATTAGGACTTGGCAACTCCAATTTGTCTTTAGAGATGTGTTGCAAACTTGTCCCCAATCCACCCCCAAAACCTTCCACTAAATACCTTCTCAGATGTACAAAATGGGAGCATGGGAGGAATTCGCGAGTGGCTGCTTCTATGAGTCTCTAAAAGTGAATTCATATATATGTGACTGTCTATTTGGATTCTCCTAATGGATGACAGTTGACATAATAGCTATTTTAAAAGCTAGTCAGCACCCTGCCCGTATTAGAGATGCCTTGCAAATTATATATAATGTGGTTAGTGTGGTGGTTAACGTGGTGGGCTCTGGAGTTAAACTGCTCAAGTTTGAATTGTGACCCCACCTTTAATGGTAACATGACCTTAGGCAAATTACTTAACCTCTTCTTCAATCTCCTCACCTATAAAATGATCAAAATAGCAGCCCCCCCCAACACACAGAGTCATAAGAATTAAATGTGAATGCTTTATACAGTACCTGGAACGTAGTAAGTATGTGTTCAGTGTTGCAATTATTGTTATTACTTATGCTTTCTTTCGTAAAGGTTCTTTGCAGGTGGATTTTAAGTGTTAAGAAGAATTATCGGAAGAATGTTGCCTATCATAATTGGAGACATGCCTTTAATACAGCTCAGTGCATGTTTGTGGCTCTAAGAGCAGGCAAAATTCAGGTACTTTAAGAGCTGTTCATATATTTAAGATATTTTCTTGCTTTAGAAGTAAAATTTATGCCATGCTCTTTCAAGTTTTTTTTTTTAATGTGCACTAATGATGAGTGAGAATAATCTTTACCTCCACATACAGCATAAATTTTATTTTGTCATTTAAAGAGGGCTAGTATGGCAAAATGCTTACTTGCTAATTTTCTTTCATATACAATATATATTAAAAATATATTTTTAAAATCTTTAAAATAACTTCATAATATACTTAAATATCTTTGGGCAAATAAATATTTCTTTCAAAAGCAAACTCTACAGTATTAATAAGAAAAAATATCACATTTTCTTATGTTCACATTCAACCTGTTCCATAGTACGAAACCACCCAAGTGGCTTCATAGATAAGTCAGTCCAGGATCCACGATCACGTTTTCTCTGGAGTACTCAGTTAATCTTATAAGTATTGTTTAATGGCAAGTGTTTTGATTTCATATACATTGACCAGAGACTAACTACAAGGAAGGTCATTGCAGAAAACATTCAGTTCATTCCTTTTCAGGCCAAATTTTATCCATATCTCTGTCCTTAGATTTTAACTTCATTGAGAATCAACTAGTTATTCTAGGTAAGTAATTCCAGGCATCCATGATATAAATGTTTTAAATTCAGAGTGTCCCTGCTTTGCTTTGCTTTTGCTTTCCTTTCTTTTCCTTTCTTTCCTTTCCTTTCTTTTACTTTCCTCTTATTTTCTTTTAATAAGTTCTAAAAATGTTATTCTCTGTCTCTGTTTTCATAGCATGCACACTTTAACTGGCTAGATACAAAAGAAATAATTGCTTTCAAAGAAGGCATATAGCATATCATAGTAGTATTTTGCTGTGGTAGCAAACATTTATAAGAAATAAGCTTAACTTGTTTTGGGTACAGAAAGGTCATAAGGATTCTCACCACTAAAGACTATCCTTGCTTTTTTGTGAGAAAATAACAAAATGATGATTTTGTGTATATGTTGTCAAACCTATTTAGAGAATTGATTTCCAGCAGAATAGAGCTGATAATAATTTCAACTTGTTTTTTTCTTACTAATTAAGGGGAACAGTAGTAAAGATAATACAAATGGCGAGTATTTAAAAATAACCTACACTTGGCTTTGGACTCTGTTATGTATTTTTTTAAAGCCAAATTTTCATTCCTAATTATCTTTTATTCTGTTTTGCTTAATGTTCACATTGTTTGCTGCAAAGAGTAAAGGCAGCAGAGTTCAGGTAACTAAGAGTCAGAAAGAAAACAATTATTTAAAGTTTTTAATGATTTTTCCACACGTATGTGATAATTGAGAATTACTGTTTACTATAGTTGGGCAGATTATTGATTTCTTTTCTGCTGATAAGTAACATTTATAAAATCCTTGTCTTGAATGACAACGGAATTACCTGCAGAATATGATTCCAGCTTGAGTCCTTTGTGACTATAAAGTGCATATGTGAAACACTGAGAAAAAATACATGATTACTGCAAAGAGGTAGTATAATGCAGTTTACCAATTTGCTTCTTTCTGTCTTTCCTCCAATGTCTTTGGCCCTGCAGACCAAGCTGACTGACCTGGAGATACTTGCATTGTTGATTGCTGCTTTAAGCCATGATTTGGATCACCGCGGGGTGAATAATTCTTACATACAACGGTAAGACATTTTTCCCCAGCAGAACAAGAAAATGTTTCTTTTAAATTGTAGGGCTGTATTTTTTAAAGTAAAAGCCACAGCAAAATTTGATGGTACGAAATTTCAATTGGTCAAGATCCCATAACATACTTTGGTTGCATTCAAGGGAAATGGAAAAAAATAATGCCAGCCCAATATTGTATTGGGGCAAAATAATGTTTCTGGCCTGGATTTCAAAAAATATTTATGTTCAGAATCTTTATTTCATTAGATAATTACCAGGCGTTTTGCTTCGTTTGTGTAGATCTAGCTTAAGAGCTTCTGTAGAAAATTATTAAGACTAGTCTTGAAAACATATTTCACCCTGGAATAAAAGGGCAATACTTGAGAAGTGCTCAGCTTGGTCCTTGGCACGTAATACATGCTTAATAAAAGGGGACTTTTGGTCTTCATGAAGGCAGAATAGCACAATGTTGGAGAACTCAGGCTCTGTGGTGAGAACTGGATTCAGTCGTAGTTCTTCCCCACAGTAACTGTGTGTGACCTTGGGTCACTGACCTTGGGCAAGGTAGCTAATCTCTATCTCAATTTCCTGGTCTATAAAATGAAAATAGTTGAATACCTTCCTCATAGAGTTGATGTAAGTTTTCAGAGATAAAGCACATAAATACCAAGTAGAATGTTCAATGCATATTCAAGAGTTAAATAAAAGTTAGCTGCAGATGCTAGTGGATAGTCATATCATTAGCAGAAGTCTGCTCATTGACTGATTTGGGAAGGAAGATACTATTTTACTTTGATAAAGCTGCTGAAATGCAATATACAAGATATGGACTGGCTTTTAACAATGGGAATTTATTATCTGACAAGCTTACAGTTTCAAGGCCATGAAAATGTCCAAATCAAGGCATCATTAAATGAAACCTGGACTCCTCTGTCAGATGGCAAGGCACATGGCGTCTGCTGTTCTGTCCCTTCTTGTTGAATCCAGCTTCGGGCTTTAGTGACTTCCTCTATGTTTCTGTGGCTTTCTCTCTCACCTTCTGTGTGTGTCCTTCCCTCTCAGCTTCCCTGTGTTTCTCTCTGTATTAGGATTCCTCTTTTAAAGGACTTCAATAAGAGGAGTAAACCCACCCCAGTTGAGGTGGGTCAAATCTCAACCTAAGTTAAGATCCTACTCACCAAAAGGTCCTACTCACAATTGTCCACACTACAGGAATGGGTTAAATTTAAGAATAGGATTTTTTGGGGTGCATACAGCTTCAGGCCATCACAGATACTAACCCTTCAGAGAAGAGTTTCAGGCTCCCTTAAGTGACATTTGCAATTACAAATGAGATGATAAAAATGATATCATTTTTCGTCAAATTTTTGAGCCACTATGATATTTTTATTTTCTTGCAGCAATTTGACTGAAAAGCCTAAATTATAATGGCAGAATCTCTTACTACTGAGCATTTCCTTAAGTATGCAAGTGATTCAATTAATGGATAGAATGTCTTAAGGAAATTCCAAATGTTTGATATCTTGAGGGAATTTCAGAAAACTCTAATCACATTCCCTTTATCTAAATAAATGGAAAACTTCATGTAAAAAGAATTGTAGCAATGTAGCAACTATGTCCTCAGCTGACCTTCTGATGAGAAAAGAGAGCACGCTCTTGCCTAACTGTCAGAGACTGGGTGTTGCCTTCTTGAAATCAAATGTTTTGGAGAACTGACTGGCTAATATGTCCTCTGTCTCCTGTGCTTTGTCATGTGATTTGATCCTGAGTTTAACATAGACACAGGGAGTAATTATGAAAGGGAACAGCAACAAGAAAAGATTTGTAGCGCAGACTCCAGCCACATAGTATGACTTTCCGTGGTCAGCACAGCCTCACAGAGACAGTGCACAGACATGCCCCTCGCTACTTCAGAACTGAACATAAGGATTATTGGTATATAGAGTGCACTAAGGGGCTATATTGCCCTGCCTTAGAATGCAAAAACACTCAGTTATTTTTTTCTTTGTTTATTTAAAAATAATTATCCAGGAAAACATCTGGAGAAACATCATCATCTCTTCAAAAAAAAAAAACTTCCTGGGAAAAAGTCATAGATTGAAAAATCTTTCTTGTACACCCACCACAAAACCAACTTCTACCAAGTAATAAATAACTTCAAAAAAGAAATTTAAAGCAGTTTCAGAGATTTTTGTTTCTTCCTCCGTCCCTGTGGTTTGAGCAGAGAAAACCAAGAATTTTCCAGGGATGTTTCTTTTTGTTTCTTTTTTCCTTCCTTAGTGGTAAATGAGTGATACTTAAAGTGGGATTTTCTGAACCAGGAGACTCTTGGGAGAGTAAAAGTACCATGAACACACCCCTCTAAAGTCCTAACTTCTAAAACAGTATACTGTTGTTAGACCTCATCAGAGATTCTGACTAATAAGTAAAAAAAATTATAACAATAAAAGAAGCACAGAAATAGGAGTAATCCTTCAAAAAGAGAAAAGGCCCCCACATGGTGGCAAAGTTAGAAACCGTAATTCTCCTGTCATTCATTCTTCTTGAACATATTTTTGGAAAATTAATTTGAAGTAAGATACTCTTTGATTAGGATGCTCTCCCTCGATTCATCCCTTGATTCTTGGATGCTTTCCCTGGTTAGGAAGACTTCCGCCTTTGGTGAGTACTGAGAGCGTGGCAGGGAAATACTTGAGCAAAGAATTCACCGCTTGTGCTTACTTCTCCCATGTGGGTTGAAAAAGAAAAGAGTGTTTTCAGATAGATTCTGAATTAGTTAAAGAATAAGCAGGAGCAGGAACAAAATGGCTCAAGTACAGGCATCCATTAGAGATAACACAACGGTAGGGACACTTGTGTTAATAGGGGAATTTCCAGCATGAAATGTACATGGTCCAGTGTAAGACTGTGGATGTATCTATTTCATTAGATTTGGGTTTGGTGTCTTATAAGATAATATAGTAAAATTCCCCTACATTTTAGGCAGATGGATAATGAACAATTACTGGGGCCTTGGTACCTTGCTAGGCAGAGAGAGAGCTGTAAAAGTATAAAATGTGGTTCCTGCCCTCAAGGAATTTTCACAGTCTCATGAAGCAGTAGGGATCAGTGCAAGAAAGTAGTAGGTCCTGACCTGTGTAATTACTGGTTGTAAGTGTTCAGCAGAGGAGGATACTGGTCAAGACTGGTGTAGTCCAGCTTCACCATTAGTGGAGGAAGTGAGACTTAAACTGGATCTTAGAAAGTGGAATAATGGTAGTACCTACCCCATAGGGTTTTTATAAGGGTTAAAGGAACTTGATAGACATAAAGTCTTAGAACCATACCTGGTGCATATTCAGTGCTCTGCAGTTTTTGGCTCTTTTCAGAGCTGTTCATGACAGATAGGAGATTCTAGCCCTTGCTTCGTCTGTAGCTGATGAGGGAAGGGCAAAGATAACTGGGTCCCATGTAGTTTCTTGCACCAAATAGCTTGGCCATGAGGTCAAAAGGTCAAATGGATCATCAACTTGAGTATCTGTGTCATCAAATGTGATTACAGAAAACAGAAGAAGAAAATAAACCAAGTCTGTTTTTTGTCTAGAAAGGCAAAATAACCACTGATGAAGACAATACTGGTAATTTGGAGAGAAATGGCAAAGGAAAGACTGCAATGGGAGCCACAAGAGTGCAAAGCAGTAGTTGGAGATTTGAGCCCAGAGCCACGTGTGTGAATGAGGAGCAGAATCAAGGCCCTTGTTATAGCCAGTGAAAAGAGGGAGACTGAGGTGGCAGGAGTGTTTTTCTCCTGGGGCTTTAATTTTCAATTTATTTCTAAGGCCTTATATTTAAATTTTCTAGAATTTTGGTGGGATTTTTCCTCAGGCATCCCTGTGCCACTCTCACAGATGGACCAACAACTGTGTAGGACAGGAGGAAAATGCAGGAGGGCATGCCAGACCATGAAGGCTCGCTTACATCACCGTGGGAACAGAGTTTTGCTGCAGCCATGGTATAAATGGGTCGTTATGACGTGACCTCAAATAGAGACAACACAGCCTTGCGTTTGAATGAATGAAAAGAAACAGGATGTAGAAGACATTAGTTTCCATGAATATTTTTGTAAACAGGAAATTTGGGGTATTTGTCATCCTCTTATTGATTCATAAATCTATATTTTTAGAATGTAAGTGAAGGCAAACACATAATTTGCAATCATCTATCTCATAAGCCAAAATTTTTCTATAATGCAAAACAGTCCTTTCTGCATCATCTAAAAACATAATGTACATCTGACATTCTAAATATGTTTGTGTTATGTCCAACGCACTGCATTTGCTAGTCCATCTCTTAACTAGGTCAGTGAGTGTGTACTCTGCAAAGTATTCTGGTGCCGTGAGACAGTGTGAAGCAGTGAAGAGGATGTACTTGAATCCCAGCTCTATCAGTTATTAACCTTGAACAAGTTAGATAATCTCTGTGGACCTTTGTTCAAACTCTAAAAAATAAATATAATAATGCCAATTTTAGACAGGTCCCAGCCTGGATTACCCCAGAAGCAGAGCCAGAGACAAAGGCTGGCATGTATGTAGCTGATTTGTGACTGTGACCGCAGGCAGCAGGAAGGCAGGGCTGGGAGTGAAACAGAGAAGGGAAAGCCAATTTGAGGATGAGCTGTCCAGCTGTCCACCCAGTATGCTCATCCTGCCAGGCCCTTTTGAAGAATGTTTATGAAGTGAGACAGGCTGTCCGCCTAGGGGACAAACAGAGAGCAGTTATCCCTAAGTTCTCACACTCCACTAGCCAGCGGTGGCCCCATGGGCCTTTACTCTCCACACTTCCTGGTTGAATAGGCACCAGCTGTGGGGTCAGAGCGCTTCGGGCAAAAGTGAGGTGGTCAGAGTGGGCCCGGACAAGGCTCCTTTACTAGGTATCTGCACGTCTCTTCAGGCTTGCACGAAACTGAGTTACACATCAGTGACTGGAGTCAAAAGGTAGAACTGAGAGGATTTTGAAGTGGTGAACAGAAGTGTTCCTTTATAGGGTTATTGTACAAAATTAAATATGAACAACTGAGCACGGTGTTAAAATGTGTAAATGATAACTGTCATTGCTGTACTATTTGTTGTAGGGAAAAAAAGTCTGACCAAGCTCAAGAGGCTAACCTTGTTTTTTAAACAGCTAACACCTAGTAGAATACAGTTGATATTAAGCTAATACTGTATGCCATTGAATTTGATACAAATAAAAAGTAATAGATACTTTAGAAGCTTTTCCTTTTATTTTAAGTGAAGAGGATGAGGAAGGCTGCAACTGTTAAGTTAACGTTGACCCCAGTGATACGAAAATACCGTCTCCAAAATAGAGACCACAGAATAGGAGGCTGGATTATAAAGGGAGATAATGGATTCTGTTTGTCCTTTTACTGATTTTGCTTTCCCTTAGACTTCTCTCACTCTACGCATTTTTTCCCTCTGTTCTCCATTTTTTTCCTTATGTTCTATTTTCTCCATTCTTGAGTAGCTTCTCTGTCATCAACAGATTAAATGCAAAATAATGATTAGCAGAGTAGTGTAAAGAAATAACAAGTCAGTTGTATTCTCTAACACTTGGACGGTGCTTTACAATTCATAAATCCCTGTTTGATAAATTTTAGGAAGAGAAACCTCTTTTTTTTAGCAAAGAAACGTGAAAACTGTTTCCCGAGAAATATGAGGAAGGGGTATACTTGTAATGCTTTAGAAAAAATTCACAAACTTAATTTCTAACTAGCCCATACTTACAATGAACTGAATAGAAAATCCTGCCCCCTCTTTCCACCCAGACAAAAAGAGGGTGTATACGGTATCCCTAAGTTCAACTCAGAGAGCTCCAAGATATCCTGAGCTTTTAGCCAGGGTCCTGCATGGGAAACTTTCTGACTCAGCTGTTTACTTTCTTGCCTTTTCCAAGCGTGCACTGGCGCTCCATCCCCTTGTCCTCACCTTTCACCAGTCACACCTCAGTTAATTTCCTCTCAGTCAATTCTTTATATATATATAAGCACATGGTAATTATCTGACCTTCTGCCTTAGCATTATTTCAGAGTGGAAGCTAGCATGTGAACTTGTTTCAGATTCTGAAATTAATTTCAGTTTTAAAATTGAAAAATATTATCAATACAACTGTTTCAAAGACTTTTTTTCTTTATTTCTTGGAAAAATTAGCTTTTCTTTATCCCTTATTCCTTGCTTCTACTATTTTAGTTAGTATTAAAACCAATGAAATTGCTCATGCTTTGATTACATTGGTATTTGAAAACAAGTTGACTCTGTGGTTGTATTTATTTTCTAGAGATAAGCTCATTTTTTTTTCAGCAAAAGGAGAGAAGATTGTTGGCTTAATTAATTTTGTGAAGTATACTCTCTTTTAGATTACCAAAAATAGGAGAAATTGATCAACTGGCACACATTGGGAAAATTGATCTCTTTTTTTTTCACTTTGTCCTCTTTCTTCAACAAAATATTTTTCAGAAGTGAACACCCACTTGCCCAACTCTACTGTCATTCAATCATGGAGCATCATCATTTTGACCAGTGCTTGATGATTCTTAATAGTCCAGTAAGTACCTGATTTATGGTTGTGGCATTTCAAAAGAGAGCTTTATAAATTCAGTTTTATTTTTATGTTTTGGATTTGTTCCCGGTATCATAAATTCTTGAACATACTTTATCCCTTTTTGGTAAGGAAGGCAAAGCCAAAACATTTGAGATCTTCACAGCTTCACTTCTTTAGACAACCAAAACTGCCTAAATATAGCTTGGTAAGGGAAATTTTGTTATTCCAAATTCAAAACAAACAAAATAGATATTCTGTGGCTCTGAGTTCTTTTTTTTTTTTGGTCAGATGAAATGGTTATATAGCTCTAGAATTAGCTTTCACAAGGGAATACCTTTTCTTCTTTTTGTTGAAATGCCTATGCACTAAAGAATTATTTTGGTAGGGAATAAAGCTATTCAACAATTTGTTTAATGAATATTTTATCAATGTAACACAAAGCATACAGTATGCTATGCTAAACATTTAAATTTTAAAAAATAAGACATAATATACATCAAAATGTTAACAGTGGTTATCTTTGTCTAGTAAAATTATAAATTTTATTTTTGTACATTATCTATTTTATTGCTTTTATAATAAGAAAAAATAATGAAAGTTGTAACTATTATGTTGAATAATAAGAATGCATGTGACATAATCTTAAAGCAGTTTTATTAGTCTCTCCTTAAGTTTGCTCATTGGGGTAGTTCTTCCCAGGCCCCTGCATGGAAGCTCAAGGAATTCCATGACTTTTCTGATCACTCTTGTATGATTAAAAAAAGAGTGACTTTCTAATGACTGTACATGACAATACATAGTGTACAGTTTTCAATTCAGTAACCACCCTATCCAGACTTGTGTAATGGTCCAAACTTTGGACTTGATTTAAAGTTTCAAGTTCTCCCCTTATTTCCCTAGTTGGCTTCTCTTGTTCCCTACTTTGTGTATTTTTCTACTTCCTTCCTCATCTCCAACCTCCATTTAGTTTCCTGCCCCTCCAGAGTTGGAGAGTGGGAAGGGAGAGAATAGATAAGAGAAGGAGCAAGAGCATTCTTAACAGATAGTACTCTCTTGAGTGTCTTGCTCTTCATACCTGGTAGGTACTTAAGCCAAATTTCTTTTCTTATGGGTCATTTCATGTTCTCTGCAAATAGCCCCCATTGTGGGGAATATGCCACTTGATGTTCCCTTTATATGAGTGATCACCTCTGTCTGGCTTGTCACCCATGACTCCTTTCTCAGCTCCTAGGAATCTGTCTGTTCACTTTCGGCTCCTTTCTACTAAAGGTCCCTTTGCCACTCTTTATGGCCCTCATGGACAGGACAAGATTTAAGCTGACTCCATGCCCCCTAAACTTGGAGAATGCAGGCCATCCCAAAGAGTAGCAACCTTTCCCTTACTCCTGCAGTCAGAGTGGCTAGCCATCCAGTATCTCGCCTTGTAAACTCGTCCAGACAGGAATCAGACACAAGTCCACTGTAGCCATTACCCCATCCCACTAAGCTACAGGAGGCATACAGAAAGCCCTAAAGCCCCTCTCTTACTTGAGGTGAAGAGGAACACACTCTTAACCTCTCCCTAAATACTTCAGTGTGGGTAAAGGGTTAAGAGTTAGACACCATTTCTCAGCAGCCTCCTTTATAAATCTGCACAGGGTCTAGTACAGACTCTTTTGCTACGACACATATGAGTGAGTTCATGTGTGATTGGTAAGTAGGGGAATGAAGTCAGTATAATGCAGAAGTCGTATTAAGTCGATATAATGTGGGAGTCATATTGTTTCACATACCAGATCTCTTGGGTAAGAGGTGCAAGGATAGTGAGAGTAGAATTTGGACGTTCAGCAAGAAAGGAAAAAGCCCTCAGCTTGGCTCCTGCACCTGCAGCCCTTTCCATTCCATTTGAGGAATATTAAAAATGGGTGCTTGCACCTGAGGCTCGCTCCCTGACCTGCACTCCTCTAGACTCACGGCATGTTTTTCTTCTTCAGTGCTCACCTTGCTCGCAACCCCACTGTCTCAGAGAGCCAGTTCCATCCACATTGTCTCAGCGCCCCCACTAACCAGCATTTCCACTCGATTGTTCTCTGTGTCCCTTTAATGTCCTTGGCTGCTGGCCTGGGCTGTCCAAGTTACTTTCACATATACCAATTTTTGGTTTGGTTGTGCTCTAGTTACAAAGTTGCGTATGTTTTGAGTGATCTGCCCCAATGCTATTTTTCCCATAAACTATGTTATTTTTAGTGTGCAGTTTTTCAGAACTAAGGTGTTTTAGGACCGTATATGCCATGTTATAGCAGAAACATCTGTACTTTCCTTGGAATCTGCTATCTAAGTACCTCAGCTGAAACTTTCATTTTAATACCCTGCTCCAAATTCAGGTTTTTTTTTGTTTTTTTTTTATTTAAAATTACTTTATTTATCAAATAAAAAAACCTTTCCAAACAAAGCAAAGCAAAGCAATGGGAAAAACAAATATCCTGAAATAACTTCATTCCTTCCAATGTACTCCTACCATACCAAAAGAAAATTAACAAACCATATACACACCTGAGCATTCCCATGTCATTAAGATCAGCCTCAATATCTTGTCTGTTCTTAATTAGATTACTGTTCCCTCTTCATGAGCTGCTGTCCATCTCTTGGTCACCTGCACTCTACAATATAAGACAACTTATTTTACATTTTTCACAGAGTTCACATTAGTGAAAAAAACAAATTCAGTTTTTAAAAACAAAAAATATGCTAACCTTTTTGTTTTTTCAAAAACATATTTGACAGTTATTCCTATGCTATCTACCTCTGTTATTAGTTAACATAACTTGTTATGTATGTTATTATTTAACGTAACATATAAGGAATCTGGTGATAAATATGACTGACCTCAAATTGTAGTGCCTATCCATGTATTTTGTCTTTGTAAGAACCATTACACAAGAAATTGCAACTTTTGGAAAGCTTTGGAAAGGAAAACTAAGAATATAACACCAAAAGACATTTCCTTTTTCACTTTAAAATGTTTTCTCTTATAATAAATAAAAGTATCAGGAGGTATTTTCTGAACACCTTTCTGTTTGGCCAAGAATCTAAAATGATTTAATATTTTAAAACAATATTTATGGTTGTAAATACAGATTTTTGTCATTAATTAGATAAGATTAGAGAGCTACTGTGCTTTAACTTATGGGCAAGAAATAAAAAGTAGTCACATAGGGATAACTTTCAATGATTTGCACATGGATTAGCCCCCTTTTAAATATTCATTATAGATGTTTCAACCCAGTAAGCACACCTTGGGCTCATGCCTTCTACCCATTTATACTGGCATGTTCCTCAGGAATACGCACTATTCTCAATACTGATTAAGTTAAAAATATATAAATTTGTACCCAAAGTGTTACCATGTTTATTATAAGAACCACAGAGAAATTACTTTTTAATAATCAATTATTTAAAACTTTAGCCATTCTGCTCTTCACATTCATTAATATGCCTTTGCTTTTTCAAAGTTTTGCTTGCTGTTAGATTATAGCAATTAACCAGCCAAAGGAAAATGGTACATAACTACTATATTTAAGGTCTTGATTAAGACCTAAGGAATGTAAGAGTTGGAAAAACATCTACCTGTTATGAGCTGTTTTTTTCATATATGAGAAGACGCAGGAGGTGGGGGCAGAGGGGAAACAAATGGGATTTGCTTTACGTAAGCAGGTGCCCTCCATATTCATGAGTTCAGAATACTGGGCACGTGTTTAGGATATGTGACTGTGTTTTCAGATATTGTTCTTCTTGTCAGTTTAATGTTTCAGTTTCTGACAACAGCTTTTCCAGATGGGAGTGCTAATGATGGTTTTCTTTTTTTATAAAGGGCAATCAGATTCTCAGTGGCCTCTCCATTGAAGAATATAAGACCACATTGAAAATAATCAAGCAAGCTATTTTAGCTACAGACCTAGCACTGTACATTAAGTAAGTTCTAGCAAAAACCCTGAAAGTAGTAGCTTTCAGACGTGTTTGCATCATTTCAAACTTTTAAAATCCATATTGAGAACTTTTTAGATTATAAGGAAAATGTCCCTGCAAAGTTGTTTATCAGACTGTGAAGCAGTTTCTTAAAGTAAGCCAAGAAACCCTACACTTCTTTACCTTACTCAAATGCTAAAAATTATGGGATACACAGTTGTTTCTGATATTTATCCACCAATACTTTGAAACTGTATACAAAGCAAATAGCCATCCCAAGGTCATTCCAAGCCAAGTTGTCCAATCTAAAGGTTAGATAAGCCATTTGGTTTCTCTCCTTTCCATTGCTTTCCCAACTTCTGACCGTTTCACAATTCATTTACACCATCATCCAAGCCTAGGTGGGCAGGAAAAGGAGCTGCAAACCGAACAAGTAACTCTTGTTTCTTCCTAATTGATTTTGGCAGCTACAAAGTTTTAATGTAGAACTTACATTTGAAATTAGTAATTCAAAAATGAGGGAATGCATTAGAGTGGTATTTGTGACATGTATCTGCATATTAAGCTGCCTTTCTAAGAACTAGAAAATCATTTCCTGTGTTTGAGCAGGCATTAATTTCCAACACAGACTGAGATCCTTGGTTCATGTATGGGAGTGAGGGGAGTCAGAGAATCACACTCTGGGATTGCCCTGTACCCAGATCTCTCTCCTGTGTACAGGGATTCACATCCATGGTTTTAGACACTCTTATGAGAAGTAAAAACATATAGAACAAAAAATCAAAAACATTTTTTACCCTATGGGCTTTTCATAAAATTATGCATCAGAGTATACAGATATCCGAATTTGCACATTTACAACTCCCTTTCTCTGTTTCATTGGGTTTTGGAGCACTTTATGATTCATTAGAATACAAGAAAATATGGTAAACTTCAGTATATCTGAAATACTTGTAGAATGCGGATTACCAAATTACCAAAAGTTTGAAGACTCACTGTAGTCACATCTTCCCCTCAAAGCCCCAGCCTTTGCACATCATGTGGGGCTCTCTGAACCCTGATGAAACAGACTTCTCATTTTTGGTACATAATCGAATAGCATCAATTTTGTTACATATATTTTTCTTATGTCTAATGTCTCCAGCTAGATTTTAAACCCTATGAAAAGAACAACTCTGTCTTACAACTTCCAAAATGCTTAACAATGTTAGGCACATAGAAGATATTCACTGTACACTGAATGAATATTATTTTAAACTTCATTTGATTTTTCTTTGCTTCAAAAGCACTTCACTACTTTTTACTGATAATGATTATGAACATGTTTTACCCTATCCCATAATATATATGAATAGAATAAATGAAGTTAAACAGAAAACTTATATCTTATTATGCTATGCACTTTAAATCTCTTAAATAATTCTTGGCATCCAATTTTTAACTCATATTCTTTCATTTTCTTAAAATAAATAATGTGAAAGAAATAAAATTACCATTATTTGAAATTTGGAGTTAGAAATTAGGTGAGATTTTATATTTCACCCAAAGAAAATGATAGAAGGGAAAAAAGTGAGGTAGTAAAGATTTTTAAATGATGACTTTTAAATTTGGTCCTAAG
Source organism: Choloepus didactylus (assembly GCF_015220235.1). Lineage (NCBI taxonomy): Eukaryota > Metazoa > Chordata > Mammalia > Pilosa > Megalonychidae > Choloepus > Choloepus didactylus. Next base: position 130,664,758 of record NC_051309.1, on the reverse strand, counting down.
GTGGGAAAAAACCATTAGAGATTTTTTCCCCAAAATTTACTCCATGAGTCTTTGTAGACCAAAGGAATAAGAGCCTAGGGAATCCTAACGAAATATTTTTCTTTATTTTCAAGGAGGCGAGGAGAATTTTTTGAACTTATAAGAAAAAATCAGTTTAATTTGGAAGATCCTGAACAAAAGGAGCTATTTTTGTAAGTCAGTTCACTCTCTTTAAAGCCGAAAAGTTTACTACCCAATTAATTTTTTCACTCTCGGTTTTTATTGCAATTATTTATTAAAACGTGATGATCCTAAAGGCTGTCAGAATTCTCCAGAGTGCTGTACAAAGGGCTGAACATGAATATTTATTTGAAAAGAAATGCATTTATGAACTCAAGTGAACAACTTGCTCCTTCGTTCTAGAAAGACTTTTAAAATGTAGAGTATCAATGCAAGGCTACAGGGTGCCCTTGTTCACTTTCACAATTCTTTAAAAAGAAAGTACTGAAAAGAACATCCTAAAAATTCCGGAAGCAAGTGGTGGCAGTGAAGTGTCTACTGCTCTTGAATGATGGCAGAGCAGTGCTGTCAGAAATGAAGCACTTCATAGTTTTGGTTTTTCCTCACTAGGACCCCCATCCTGCCCTCCTGTCTAGTCATAGGTACTGTCCCTTCACTCTTACTACTTTAGCCATGGCAAGAACTAATCAATGAGAAGGAACGAGGGTCAATAATAAAGAAAAGTAGGCAATAGAGTAGCAAGGATAGTGCTAATACAATTTTGAAGTCAACATTTCTTTAAATAGATTGATATTATTTAGAATGCAATTCATAGGAAGACAATATGCAAATGCCCAGCTGCCTGTTCTATGCAGGCATGTATCACTTAATAAATAGTCTTCACAAGTTTTTTTTTGAATAGTGTCTTGGAAAAGTGTAGACATGCTGCTATGATTACTGAACACTTTTTCTCAGTAACAAAAAGAAAATACAACCTCAGCTCCACTGCCAGCACTTAATAAATAGTCTTCACAAGTTTTTTTTTGAATAGTGTCTTGGAAAAGTGTAGACATGCTGCTATGATTACTGAACACTTTTTCTCAGTAACAAAAAGAAAATACAACCTCAGCTCCACTGCCAGAGTGCTCACTAAACCACTCACCTGAGCTGTGACCTCTTGCACAGAAGTGTGCAGTAGCTCTAGTGCTCTCCCTTGTTGGGTTGTAGTTCAGTTCCTATCGGTGCATGCACTGTTCTTTTGGGGAAGCAGTTTATATTGGCAAGTAGTATTAAAATCTGTCATGAAATGGGGTTCAAACAGTAATAAAAAAATATCACTGGTGCACTGATTTCTTGTGAAAGAATCAGTGTAAGAGACATAAGAGCAATAGAGCATCCATTTTCTTTATGGCCTTATACAGTTAGGAGAATATACATTTAGGTTGGGTTCCCCTAGAGGGACACATGATATAGTACTTAACCTGGAGTGTTCCTGTGTTACAGTATTAGCCTTTTTTGCCTATTTCTTCAAACAAATTAAGGGGTTGTATGGCAGATATTTGGATCTGACATGGGAAAACACTGGGCTAAAGACAGAACCATTTGCCGTACAATAGACAATAGCTGTATCATACAGTTCTAGAGCATCTTGTCACAGACTCAAGAGACAGTCATGGTTTTCACCTCTCCAGTGAAAGGAGGACTGAAGACCCTCGAGCTCTCCTTTCTTTCACTGGCAAATGCTGTCGAACCATTCAAAGGCTTTTCACTGCATGTGTTGAGAGAACTAGGATGACCCACCATATCCCTTTCTGATATAGCACTTTTATCAGCGGAATGTCTGATAATTATCCTTTAATGGTTAACTACTAGTAATCAATGTGTTTTCATCATATTGTCGCTGAGAATGGGATACCAAGATTAAAAAAAATATAATAGCAGGCAGATTTTTGTCCAAAAGTTAATAATTTCTCTTTGTGCCAATCAGGAACTAAATGAGGCAGCTTGAGGGCAAATTCCAGTAGTTCACAGTGTAACCAAACCAGTGATGCTGTTATCAATGCGTCAGTAGACTTCTATATAAATTCTCTTTATTTCTTTAGTCTTTATAAACTGCCATTACCATAGTTTAAAGGACTTTAATTTAACTTCTTATTAGGAACTATTTACTGAGGTTATGCATTCACCTAAAAGTAAATAGGAGTGTTGGGTTTCTTTTTTCCCTTAACAGAGCGATGCTGATGACAGCTTGTGATCTTTCTGCAATAACAAAACCCTGGCCTATTCAACAACGGGTATGTTGCTTAGTGACTGTAAAAGTGTTAATTAACAAGTCAAAATAAGAGAAGTCTTTACTCTTAGTAGCTCCTGAAGTAGTTTAAGTATTTACGGAATTTTTTTTCTAATTTTAAGTAGTATTAAAAGCAGGTAGTTGGACATAAACAAGGTTTCCTTTTAAGAAGATTCATTTGCACTTAATAATATTTGCAAGAAATGTTAAGAAAGCAAGCATCTATAGTAAGACCACAAAAGCCTAATTATTGGTAAGTTTTAATTCCAGTACTATGTCTGGCTCACATTGGGATATTTTTTTAGCACACCCCTTTAATAGCTTTGAAAATTAGAAGCAGCAAAGCTGTTTTTCATATGGTTAGACTACTATGTTAAATCTCAGCTCTAAACAGACATTAAGAAGCAGAACTTAAACATTTCTGAGGCTTGTTAGACATAGGAAATGTTGGTATAAAATGTCAGGAAGGATCTGATCAGGGCCTGTGGCTAGGAGGCGGAAATACCTTCTTCTAAGTAAGTAACTGCTGTGAAGTTTTGCAAAGGCAATAAAGGCCCTGGGCTCAGAAAACTGATGGCGATACATGCAGTGGTGTGTATATTGTGGTTTTGTTTTTCAAGATGCATTTTGAATCCTTATATCACTAGCTAAGATTACTGACAATCTGCTGTTGGTCGTGGACCATGGCAGCTGAGTCACGGAACCAAGCAGCTACAGACTCATCCTGTGAAACACATGCTGAGAAAGCAGGATCAGAAATCACTCTCCATGTGCCAAAGCTGACTTTTCCTGAGCACTCAAGAAAGGAGGTATTTACATACCTTCCTGTTCTATATTAAATAGGGCTATATACCCATTTCCAAATGGGAAAGAGATTGGAATGGGGAAGAATTTATTTTTTCATTTATCTTTTCTTTCTTCAGACTCATAATCTGTTGTTTGATGGGGAGAAAATAAATGAAGGGAGAGAAAATCACACATGCACAAAAGGAAAGAAGTTGGAGACTACCAAGAAGAGATTTACAGAAGTAGGGAGAGTATCAGGCAGTGGTTAAGAGAGCAGGTTTTGGACATATACTGCATGTGTTCATGTCCTGTGCTGCTACATATTTGCTATTTATCCTTATATAAGTTACTTCATCTTTGGGCCTCAATTTCCTAATCTGTAAAATGGAGATTTTCCTCTTAAGATTGCTGTGAGGCTTAGATGACTTACTACTGTGTGCCAGGTACATAGTAGATGCTTATTAAATGCTACTGTTACTTCTTTTACCACTATGATGATGATTATGAAGTCCCACAGGCACTGATTTTCCTTTCTCTTTCTTCAAAGTTAGTACTCACTTACCCTTTAGACTTGTATTCTTTCTTAATATATTTGCTCCTTTAGCTGATTTAAAAATGACAGGAAATACTGAGATTACAAGCAATGATTACCATTATGTTAGTAACTAACTGAGGGAAAAAAAAACATCTGATCGTACCCATAAATACGGCAATGACATTTGTCAAAATGCAATACCCATTCATGTTAAAGAAATATACTTCCTTAGAATAATAAAATAAACAGAGGTCTTATTCCATAAAAATAAATAAAAATCTTTGTGCTAGAGGAATTAGCCAATGCAATTAGGTAAGTGAAAGCAATCAGAGTCCTAAGAATTAGAAAGCAAGAAGTAAAACTGTCTCTACTTACATATATGGAAAATCCAAAATAAGCAATGGGAAAACTATTACAAACAAGAGGTTATAAAATTAATCAATAAATTTTAATAACCTTCATATAAACAGACAACCAGCAATTAGAGGATATAATGGAAAGAAAAACACTGTTTGTGACAGCAAAAAGTAAATTAATAAAATGAAATACCTCATTCTGAACTTAAAAGTATCCAAATACTATGAGGAAAATTATAGACACTACTAAAGTACAAAAGTAGACCAAGTTACATGGAAAGATAGATCATGTTCTTAGATAGAAAAACTCATTAGCATAAAGATGTCATTTCTCCCTCCTGAGGTTAATTTATAGAATTGGTGCAGTTGCAATAAAAATTACATCAATTTTTGTTCAAAAGTTGATTTCAAAATTCATTTGAAGTAAACCAATAAGCAAAAATAGTCAAGAGAACCCTGAAAAGTTAGAGAAATGAAGATGGGGTCTAGAGACCAAAACAATACTATAAAACCTCTATAATTAAAAAAGTTTTGGTATTGCTGACAGGTTGAGTTGAACACAATAGAAAATCTAGAGTTTGATAGGATGTTTAATATGTAATATAGGTGGCATTTCAAATAATTAGGGAAAAGATAGACTTTTTACAAACTGTGTGCAGATGAATAGATAGCCATATGGAGATAGATAAAATTGGATCCACTCTATATACCTTAAATGGAACTGTGAGTTCACTGTACAGAATGAAACCAGACAAGTACTAGATACACATGAATAGACTCTTCTATAATCTAGGAGTGGGAAGACTTTCTTAACTATGGCTCAACTTACAGAAGCAATAAAGGAAAAGACTGATCAATTTGATGGCATAGAAATAAAAAAAAATAAAATAAACATTTGCATGTCAAAAGGTAACATTAGCAAAGTAAAAGACAATGAGAAACTGTGAAAAAAATATTTGCAACTTATATCCAATAGATGGTTAGTATGTCTGATACATAAAGAGTTTCTAAAAATAGAGAAGACCAACAACTCTAGAAAAATGGGCCAAAGAGTTGGACAGTCAATAGAAAAAAGTGATAGGAATGACTCTTGCCCTTTTGAAAAAGTCCTAAAAAACTCAGTCATAAAGAAAAATGCAAATTAAAACTACACTGACACATACAAACTTGTACAAGAAGATCTTTATTCCTAATAATCAGAAGCTGGAAACAACTCAAATGCCCATTGTATTAGTTAGGGTTCTCCTTGGAAACAGAATCAATGAGAGATGTCTCTGATTATCAAATTGTAAAAGTGACTCACGCAACTGCGGGAGCGCACTAGTCCAATTTCTGCAGAGCCATCAACAAGCTGTCAACTCCAAGGAAGACGTCCGACAAACTCCTCAGGAAACGAACCAACAACTTTGACGAACTCCTCAGGAAACGAACCGGCAACTTCGACGAACTCCTCAGGAAACGAACTGGCAACTTGAACGAGCTCCCCAGGAAAAGCTTCACTGAGCAGCTGAAGAAGAAGTGAAGGTTCTCTAACCGTCCAGTTTATAAGCCTCCAACTGATCACTCGGACCAAATCCAGCCAATTGCATTCTCTCACTGTGGAAGCACGCCCCTTGATGAGTCATCAGTCAGCTGCAGTCAATTGACTGATGATCCAACAAACCAGCCCGTTGGTTTATTAACCAGCCTCAAATATCCTCACAGCAATCGTCAGGCCAGTGCCCACTTGACCAGACAGCTAGGCCACCTAGCCAAGTTGACACATGAACCCAACCATCACACCCATCAACAAGAGAATGGACAAATACACTGTATAAAAAAAAGATCTGAATAGTGGGGAGAAGAAGAAAGGGGCAGGGATTGACTGAGAAGGGGTATGAGGGCAGTTTCTTGGGTGGTAGGAATATTCTCTACCTTGAATGGGCTGTGGGTTATAGGGTTATATGCATTTTCAATACACTGAGTTGTAAGATCTGTGCAATTCACAGTATGTAAACTCTGTTCTGTTAAAATTACCATTTCTCAACTGTCCAACTGGCAAAAAAACTCACAAGTTTGACAGTTTGGAGAAACTGGGAAAAGAAGAATGCAAAATATTACGGCCTTTTGGAGATATATACCTGTACATATGCATTTGCCATTACTTCTGGGAATCTTATCCCAGAGATACACTGGCACAAATATAAAAATATATTTACACAAGGCTATTCATTTTAGTGCTATTTGTAAAAGCAAAGACTAGAAACAACTCACATATTCATCAGTGGGTTACTGATAGAAGAAAGTTTACTCATTTACATAATGAGTTCTGTATGACTGCAAAAAGAATGAGGATTATCTCCATACTATTTGGAAGTGATCACCAAGGTATATTTTTAAGTGAAAAAGCAAAAAAGAAGGCAGAGAAAAATTGTTATGGTGTGCTACCATTTATCTAAGAGGAAGTGAAACATTAGTATTTGCTTATATTAAAAAAAAGAAGAATTATTAGCCACACACAAAAAAGTTAATGGTTTCCTCTTGAGGAGGAAGGGAATAGGTTGGAGAGAACAGAGATGGAAGCTAGAGTTCCTTGACTGTATTTGTATCATAGATTTGACTTTGAAACCAGGCAAGTTATATTATACAATATAATAAATTATAAAATAAAATTGAATAAATAAGAAAAGCAAACACTAAACCTTGAACATAAAGTGAAACAAACATGATTCTGGTTGCAAAACCACCACACAGAGAGGAGTTATTTTATTCCAAGTGATGTTAGAAAACTAACGTGACAATGTTTCTCTAGTGATATACCTTAATGATGGGAAAACAAACCTTTAGGTTTCTAAATATCTCAAGTGAAAGGAACCAGGACTCCATAGAGAAATGGCTGATCCGGTTCTAGAGCCTAGAACATTTTGCTATACCAGAAAACAATGAAGCCTTCAAAGACTAAGAGGTTTGTGTCAAAAGACCATAGAAGCCAATTTAATAAATTCCTCCTGGCCAAAGATGGGAAAATTTGAGCACCAATAAAGATTGAAATACATTAAATATGTTTAAATTCAAGAGTTTCAAAATAATAAAAATAATTTTTATAAACCCTCCAGGTTCATCTTTGGTGGATGCTTGAGAACCACCACCTTTTAAAAAAACCGGTAAAGGGGGGAAATCAAGCATTTCTTTTGCTCTTCTTAAATGAACTGTACCTCAGTAACAAAATAGTCGATGTAGAGAAGTTTCTCTTTACTGTATTCCAACTAATAAAGGAAAAAGGAATGATGGACTTGAATATCACATTTTGAAACCCCTAATTTAATGTATCTAATATCGTAAAAAGAGAGGCAACAAGGCATTACCATAGCCCCTGAGGGAAGTTTACAACACTGCCTATGAAGTATCATGACCAAAAAAAACCCAGTCTCAATCTGATCCACCTTCCAGATCCATTACGAGTTTGTGGAAATACAAGGTACAGAGGAACATATTAAATGACATCACCAGATGGAATCAGCAAAATCTAAGCTGTAGGATACTCTGCAGGATACACAACCCAGTTTATTCAACAACAACAAAAAAAATTGCAAGAAAAATAGAGGCAAAGGAGGAACCTGTTGATTAAAGGAAACTTAAAAATCATATCCTTCAGTCACCATATATAAACCTGTTTGATGCTGTGCTTTTCACAGCACCTGGTATAACAGGCACTTAATAAATACCTCATTGACTATGTACTCAGGTGGACACATAGTACTCTGTTTTTTTTTTTCACTGACCGCTGAAGTTTAAATACCGTGTTGATTTTTCTGCTTTGTCACAGAAGGTACAAAACTATATAGCCTTTGTGATTAGTTGCACATTTAAAACAAATGAAACATCATTTCTGTTACTCACTACCGCTTTTTTCTGATTTTACTGATGTGGTTGAAAACTACAAATTTGATTGATTTTCTTCACTCAAACTCGGTTTTTGACAGTGTGATCTGCTTTCTATTGCCAGAGCTCATTTTGTTATTTATTTCAGATAGCAGAACTGGTAGCGACTGAATTTTTTGACCAAGGAGACAGGGAAAGGAAAGAACTCAACATAGAGCCCACTGTGAGTATGAGACCTTGTTGATAGGAATTACTCAAATACATTTTTTTTGTAGACTTCTTTTTATGCTTTGTGAGTATGTTCTTTCCTTAGGAACACAATTTCTCCTCATTTTATTTTTAAAATCTTTATTCTTATTGGAAGAAGCATACATGTTCATTGCAGAAAATAAAAGTAAAAGAGGACAAAAAAAGACTCTTGTAATCATATTTTACCTACTATTTTGTCATTTGCATTTTCCATGTAAATGTCACTTCCATGCTAACAGCTGTATTATTTATAATGACTACATAATATATATTTCACCATAATTTAAAAGTAGTCACTTTCTTTAGGGTAATGATGTTTGCAGTGTTCACTATTATTAACAGCACTGTGGTAAGCATCTATCTTGCTAAAATTTTGATAAAAATTCCTGGAATTGCTTTGTTGAAGGGCACACAGATTTTCAAGTTTTTTGATGCATACTACCTTTTTACCTAGTGTGCAGATCTCAAATACCTTACCTGCTCCAAAAACAAGGAAAAAAAAATCCTTCTCAAAGCATTTCTGACTTTCAGAATGAGTTTTTGTAGCAAATGAAGCACCGTTGGGTTTTTTTTGTATAGCTTTTAATCTGCCTTTCCTTGGCTAATCTAGTGATTCATCTTTTTAGAGGCAACTTACATAGTATTATTTAAATAAATGCAGATCCATGCATATGTGTGTTTGTGTTTGTCTGTGTTTTCAGGATCTAATGAACAGAGAAAAGAAAAACAAAATCCCAAGTATGCAAGTCGGATTCATAGATGCCATCTGTTTGCAACTATATGAGGTATTTATATGAAGAAAGGAAACTTCGATTTTCTGTATTTAGTGTTGTGAATTAAAACCTAAAATAAATTCAAGGGATTAACTCTAGTCATATTTTTTTGCTTCTCAATCAAGAGACAAAATAAAATTATCATTATTGTTTCTTTTATTGATGAACATGAAGTTTGCTTGAACAAGGAACACATTTTATATTTACTTTAATTCATTCAGTGTATAAATGTCTATTGAGTACTTTCTGTGGTTGGGCTCCAGTAAACTGATTTAACTAAGTCTTAAGAATCATTTGTCTACACTACCCTCCATGAGGTTTATTGTACACACTCTATTTGTATGCTCTTTTTTAAGTCTAAGTTTTGACCTAAATAAGGAAAACTAACTATCCATTTTTTTCTCATTGTCATAAGTATGGTTTTAATATTAAGAAAATGTATATGAAGATTAAAAGGAGGTAGCTTAGACGGGATGTTGCAGGCTCCTATTTTTACTTACCTGCTGGTTTAGTAACTATTCAATTTACTAGTTTACATATTTATAACCCAGGGACAGAAAGTAGATGCTGGCTTTGTCTTTAAAAAGTTTAAACCAGAAACTGCTTTAATTTTGAATTATTTGGGGAAGGAACATTTATTATGGAGTTGTGTTAGAATATCAATATTAGAATGTCAGAACCAGAAGAAACCCTAGAAATCTTCTCCTTCAGACATCTTAAGTAACCGAATTTGTAAAATTCATTTCTAGGAAAATGGAAGTGTTTGTCCAAGTCAAATAGGTGGTTAGTATGAGAACTGTGTCTAGAGTCCAGGTCTCGCCCCTAGTGAGGTGAGAGGCTTTATCATCAGAAGAATTTAACAAAGAATCTGTGGCTTACAAGGAAAAGGAGGAATTAAGGACAGGGCACACCAAAAGGACTGATGAACAGCAGATGTGTTCCTTTTGCACTGTCCCCACCTGCCTCAGCTTTCTACTTATTTACTCCTTCGCTTGTAGGTTCTTCCTCAGAAGTGTGTTCACAGCAGTGTTTCAGATACCCTTGAACATCTCCTTCTTTCCACAACAGATGCTTCCCTTAGTGATTGGAGTAAAAAGTCCTCACCCCAATTGAACATACTAATGCCTTTTTTAATTCCCTTCCATCTATATAGCTGTATCTGTATCTATATGTATGTGTATATATATGTGTGTATGTATATGTAAGTATTTGACTACATATATGTTCAAAATAGCAATCAGACGACCCATTGTACATTTTTCTTTGTTTTTTATCAGTACAAGAATTCAGTTTATTTGAATCTGCTGCTGAAAATTCTGTGTGATTTTGATATTTTACCATTATTTATTAGAAAAATATGAGAATTCAGAGAGCAAAAAGGAAGATAAAAATCACTCGTAATCCCACTAACCAGAGATAACTAGTGGACATGCTAGTATATATCTTTCATAGCATTTTCATATGTTTTACCCTTAAAAAAATTACTTTTCACCATTCACAATAATCATGTACATCTTTCTGTGTCAAATGTTTCTATGACAACATTTTAATGGCTACAAAATAGTAACATAATATGGCCCTGTTCAGGGTGTTTAAGTCATTTTCAGTGTTTCTGTGACAAAGAAATCTGCAGTGGAAATTATCGTAGCTAAATATTTGACAGTATAGTTGGAAAATAATACCCACACAGAATTATAAATTAATCTTTATTGTAATCCTTGATAAAAATCTATTTAAGTACATCGCATAAAACCATTCAGTAGAAAAACACAAAAACAAAGCAGTTCCCAGTGTAGTCATACTTAGGGAGAGCCATCTGTGCTACATAGAAACAAAATGCATTGTTCTTTTCCTCAAGTGGGTTCCTCATGAATCTGTTTCTATACTTCAATAACGTTATTTTAGAATGTGTGCTCTCTCTCCCAGCATGTGCTCCCCCTCTGTATACCTTAAAAGGAGTGATTTGTCAGTGACCTGCTTATGCACTCAGCTTGCGAAAACCCCGACAGTGGGCCTGCTCGTGAAATGAGCATGGGAGGTGGCCCTTTGTGACAGCCTGTAGGAGAGGACTATACTTCCTGGCTTCCTTCTGGTTGTTTGCTTTCTTTTATTCTTTAGGCCCTGACCCACGTATCAGAGGACTGTTTCCCTTTGCTGGATGGCTGCAGAAAGAACAGGCAAAAATGGCAGGCCCTTGCAGAACAGCAAGAGAAGATGCTGATTAATGGGGAGAGCAGCCAGGCCAAGCGGAACTGAGTGGGCTGGTTCATGCAGATGTTTTATTGAGACGGTGTATTCTGCAGTAGGCCTACTTTTGCTCTACACTGTACAGATTTGGTGTATACTTTTGCCACTGATGTATTTTTCTTTTTGCACAACTTTTGAGAGCATAGCACGATATGTTTTTAAGGGACTATTACATGTTTTCTGTGTATTTGTTTTATGCCACTGAACCTGTGATCTTAGCACATTTAGAAGGGTGCTGTTTGTGATATTTTGCACACTGCAAAGTGCAAGTGGCATCCTTGCACCGAGGATGTTTTTTGCTTGGAGATTTTAAATAATTGGTTTTTGTGTTTTCTGAATTACCAATCTTTCAAGAATGTTTGGAATCTTTCTTTTTTTCAAAACTAGGCCAGGAACAAATTGAATGTTATTCTGTGACATTTTAAAGCCTTCTTGGGACACAGAAAAATGTTGACTGAGTGGGTCTTAAAGGGAAAAGAGGCTATTTGTCAACAATGTATCATCTTAATCAAAAAAAATGTAAAGACACTGAAACAAATCCAAAGTACTATGAGGCAGTACTATAAACAACAGGTATTATTTAATTGATTTGCTGTTTTTAAAAGAGAACAGGCTTTTCTCGTTTTAGTGCAGTTTGTCTATGCAAAAGCAGAAAATCCCTTCAGTCTAAGCTGTGTGATGTAAAGCAGGAAAACCTTAGGAGAAGAGCCAGTCACTGATTTTATCAAGAAATGTGTGTGATCCAGGACTGGAACAGCCGTGGATGCCTAAATCTCAGTGCAGAGAAATGTTCTGGTGGAAGACCCTTCTGAGAGTCAGTGAGTGTTTTGAATATCGAACTTTCTTTTTTAAATAACTTTCTCATCTTTCACTTCCTTATGGAACCATCAGTCAACAGCTTCAATCTCAACAGGAAAATGAGGAAAAAATTAATAATGGGAGCATTGACCTGAAGTGAGATATGGCTACAGATATGAGATGACAACATGAGTCATCTTTTTCTCTCTGTCAAACGAAGTATGGAGAAAAGTTTTAACAATATTTAGCAAAGATCAATCCCTGATGCTGGGGTCAGAAATGAATTTCAGGAAGCAGTTAAGTGAGAAACCTTAAGCCCGAATCAAACTTAGCAGTGTTGAGGTTTGTGATTGAGAAGCTGCCACATTTTGGTTTATGGGACAAGTCAACCCGGAATCACAAAAGTTTGGGTGGGAGTGGATCCTGAATTTTGGCCATGAGCTTGTAGTTGGTGATACTCCCTTTCCATGGCTTTTAGCACAGTTAACAGTTTCCGTGGAAACTGAGCCCTAAGTGGATTCCCACTGTACATATGTGCCTCTAAATACACTCTTTAGTATTTGAAATGTAGTGAATGATTTGAGCAGCTGGTTTAGGAAAGGAAAATCTGTTCCAAATGTGCAGAAAGTTCAGATTTAGGGAGCATAGGAAGAGAGATATTTGTTGGATTTGTTTCCCCACCACCCCAAAAATTATTTCATGTGAGTTTGTATTACTTATTTGGATAGAAATTTCTTGGAGATATGGTAATACAGCAATCTCAAAGACTTTCACTAAAACACATTGTTTCCTATGCAAATCCTATTTCCATGAACTCTGCCTAAGATTCAGCATGTTCTTTAAGTTTTTAAAACTCTGAGTTCCAAACTGTGTGTATGTTTAACTTGACATAATGTGGCTTTATTCTTGCCATTCAAGGAAAAACCACAAAATAAATTGTATTGCCATTACTTTGTAGTGGAAAAAGCTAGTCTAGGAGGTTATCAACTGTTTAATGTTGTATGTATTGTCATTGTAATACTTGTGTTTTCAGGACCTTTTTTATTTTTATTTTATGTCATACAGATGAGATCTGTAAGGCCGCCTCTTGGTGGCATTGATGTGTAAATTACACAGACTATCACTAAAATCATAATTATAACTGCATACTGGCAAACACCTATGCATGCATATATGATTTCTTAGTATAGAAAAATTGTTGCAGAGAATAATTATATTTAATAACTATCTTTTTATCACACACATTCTGATTTTGAAGTTATGCTATAATCATGTACTTTAATAGTTGGTTTAGGTCCCTCTAATATATGTCACCGAGAATTTTTGTAAAGACATGGTTGAGTGTGTGTGGAGGATTTGTATGTGTATCATTTTAACAGGCAAGAAGATATATTAAGATTAGAAAGTGTTTGATTTGCCTTTGGATACAGATTTATTTTATTTTACTAATTAAAAGAAATTGGGCAATCCCATGCCTACCTATTTAATCTTATTGTTAGATGTTTTAGTTCATAACCAAGGAGAGTACTTCTTTAGGACTGGTTGATTGGTTCAAATAATTTGTCGTTTTTAGGAAAAATCATTCCATACATGGATTAATATCTCTGGTACATGGGCTCAAATCAAAGTTTTTACTCTTCTGTGATTATTTCCTTTCTAATATCTTCTCAAACTGGGAAAAATATATATTCAGTCCTCCCTCACCCTAACCTATATTTATATTACCCGTAACTAAAAAGGGATTTTTCTTGTTCTAGATAAAAAAAAAAATAGTGTTGACTTTTTGTATTTCGGGCCTGTGTTTGTTATTTTCATTACAGCGGAGTAATGTGATATCATTTAATTTCAAATTTCAGACAAAAACAGTCCCCACTGTTTTACTAACTGGTTCAAAGATGTCTCTAAAATTGTCTGGCTTTATATTATTCAGAGGTTTGGCCTTTACTAATCACACTCCTGTGTGAATTTATGTAAATCACTTAACCTCTATGTGCCTGAACAAGTTGTGCTATTAAAGGAGTTATGTTTGGGCTAAGCCTTCGCCTCCAAGTCAGATGTCACAGAAGGCAGCTACTGTGTAAGTCCTGGTGGGCCCTGGAGACCACTGTCAGAAACGGGATATTGGGCTTGAGACCATAGTGATCTAATCCCACAGGTCATTTCTTACGTTGTTTCCAAGACCAATAAAACAGACAGTCCATTTCCTCAGCTTCACATGCAGATTCCTCATGAGCGTGAGATTTAGAGCTCTTTGTACATTTTACCTCAAAGTACAAACCCAGAGTGATGGTGGTGTCACCACTGATTTCTTAGTTATGAAGGTAGTTTTCTTTAGTAGGAGTGTTAGAGATAAGAATGGGTATAAACATATGTTGAAAATATAGGATTCTGGGAGGAAACTTTTGGCACAAATATATTCTTGCCTAGCAGTGAAGTGCCTTTATTTTCAGCATAGAGCACAAATGTTAGACCTGCTCAGATTTGATTTTCAGTTTTCCTATGTTTTTCACCAGATTGTACTCCTAAAACTTAACAGGCCATCACAAAGCAATGCTAGGTGTTTTGTTTTGTTTTACAAGATTGACTTAAGATGAAAGGATGAAAAAAACTAATTGCTCTCCTCTCCTGTGATCAATTGTAGTTAAAATAAGGGGGCACAGTTTAATTGCTCAGTATTAGACATTAGTCATTCCACCTTTTATTAAGCCTCTGCCGTGTTAGATACTGTGCCCAGCCTCGGAGAGAGAGCAGTGACATCAAGAAGCACTATGCGGAAAGTGCCGGATAAGAGACTTACCAAAGCCTCTGATCCTGCCGATTCAACATGAAAGCATAGGTTGCATTATATCAGTTTTGTTTTCATCTATAACATATGTATTATGCAGTTTCCTGAGCACTGCTTTCCTAGAAAGTCATGAAGAATCTGTTGGTGAACATCCTGTCATTCTTACAAGAATGAATCATTTAACCTGTTGATAGCTTAAAGACACCTATGTCAGGAGTTACATGCTCCACTATAGAGATTCTGTTTTCATATGCTAGCCAGGTAGAGATTACACAAAGTTCTCTCAGTCTGCTAAATTATGCACAGTTTTGGACCCCTTCTGCTCTACCAGGGAACAAGGAAGAAAGTATTAAGGCACACCCTGTCTTTCTGTATATTGATCAAAAGCCTGTGTAAAGGTGTCTTAATGAATGTTGTTGAAAGCAGTGTAAATAGTTTAAAATATAAATTTCTATTACAGTTTAAGAAAAAACAAAAACTTATGAATCATCACTAGCCAATGTTAATATCTATTTGTATTCTTCTACTTTTCAATATATTTGAACAAATATATAGTTTCTAGCACTATTTTTGTACTAGGATAAAGGAGTTACTATGTATATTATGTTTTGTGTTTAAGTCATTTTAAATAATTGTGAATGCTGGTTTCTTTTCTTTCCTCTTGCCCACCATAAGAACCATTTCAGAGGATTCTTCTATGACCAAATCACTTTAAAAAAGAAACTTGCATCTACCTGTGGTCTCTGTAAAGTCATGAGATGATCAGGTTGGTTTTCGATTGTGCAAACTCTTCACCTGTCAGTTATTTCCTCATTTTGCCCTGCTTTGTAAAAATAAAAAGAAGGATGAACAATTAGGTATGGACATTGTGTGATTATTAGGGGACTTTGAATATTGGGTAGAGAGAATGGGTCCTCTAGTTTGAGAGACTTTAATCAAGCTAAACTGTGGTCCTATTAGCTGAAGAAAAAAGTGATTAATAGAATCCTTTCCTTAGCCTAGATGCCTCTCAGTAGCTGTCTTCCTTTTATTAATATAATTTGGTACTGATTTGATGGCAACATTTTCAGTGTATTTTCTCATTTTGGGTCCGTCACATCTGTGGAGACTGATTCTTATTGACCTCGTGCTGCATGAGGGGTAGGCTTGGGAGTTCAGTACTTGTCAGTGGCATGAGCTGGATTCAAGCCCAGATCTATGTGGTTTCAAAGCAGGTATTTTTTCCACTTAGTTCTCTTTTTGAATTTGAAATTTAAAAGATTCCAACTCTATTTTTATTGGGTCAAATGGGCTGTAATAATACTTTCACCCTACCTAGAAGCATTAGGGACAAGATACCACCTGTCTCAGTGCTACTGGTCTGGAGGTATAGAGGTAGAATTAAAATGTAGAATTTCCGATTCCATCATTTGGGTTTGCGCCTAGCGAGCCCTCTTCATGTGGGGCAGAATTTCTAAGCTATGCCTAGTTCCAAAAGCTAAAGGCAAAAATAAAATCTAAGCTCATTAAAAACAGTATTTTAGATTTTGTGACCACAAGAGGGAGCCAGAGTTTCAGTTGTATTTTAAAAAGTACTCCCCCCTGAGCAATAACAACGAACAATACTCCTTTTTAAAAGATTTTTACTAGCTAAAGAAAAATGGAGGAAAAAATCAATAGATAATTTAAGGTTAACAAAAAAAGATAAAAAGTAACTGTTACTTTATGGGCTTTTTTTTTTAGACTTGCTTACTGTTCTTTGTCCAGTGACCATTCTCAAGATTTTCTCCCACAAAACGAACTGATCATCTGACGTCTCTCTGACACTCAACACTGCATTCAGAGAGACTTCAGCCCTCCCTATGGAAACAACCCTCCCTCTTGAAAAAGGAAGCATTTGACAAATCCCTTGAACCTATATTCTTGCTATTAGCTAGCTATGCTGCTCTCGCAGCAAACGGATTCTATGTTTGATATATACAAATGTCAGAATATGATTTTTTTATTCCTAAGGCACATAACATTAAAAAAAAAAAAACACTTTGAACTTATGGAGAGTATTCTCTATGACGTTGAGCTATATTCAGCCTCAGCAGAAAAAAAAAATTACATTTTCTGTTCACAGTTTGTTTAAAATAAAAACCTACAAGAGATAGGAATGGAATCAAAATCACAATGATTCAAAATCAAAAGAAATCTGACCAATTAAATGGCATGCACGATTTCTGTCTCAGGCTTTTTTTTTTTTTTTCCATTTAAAGTGTTTGAGTGTGTGTGAGAGAGAGAGAGGTGTTTATAGTGGACCAGAGGGTGGGGGGTGTTTATAGTGGACCAGAGAGAGAGAGAGAAAGAGAGAGAGGTGTTTATACTGGACCGGAAAGATTTAAGGAAGTAGCCACAAGAACGAAGTCGACTCTTAGTTCGTCTGACAGCAACCCCAGGGACACATTTAGGATCCCTCTTTCTAAACTGGAATCTGAGAGGCACGTTTGGATGGCTAAAGAAAAAGAAAACAATGAATGTGGACATGCATAATTTTCAACTTTAATAGAGCCTGTATTAATTGCTTTTGGCCATAGCTCAAAATTTCACCTTATAGCACTATTTCTTCTTACCCAACAGGAGCGTTTTTAGGCTTTATACAACATAAGTCCAGTTTATTCCAGTCAAAAACAAGCTTCCCCCTTTACCAACCACTCTCTGAAAGTTGGGAATTTTCTGGTTTTCTCACTGATCTGCCTTAACTAAGGAGAAAAGACATAAAGCCTGGTTAACAACTGTACTTGAAATATACCTGCTTTGTCTCCAAAAAAGCCAATAGAAGGTAGCTATTAAAGGTGCTCCACTGGATCTATTAGAGTAAGTCATATGCTCCCTGGGAAATGAAGGCAAGTGTTGTGCCCCATCACTATTCCTTCTGCTTCTTGAAACTCCTGCTTCGCATTTTCTATTCTGGCTCCATCCTGTAGGATGTTCAGTTTTCCCCTGCCCTAAGAACACCTACCTGAATCACACAGCCCTTCCAAGCTACAAGCATCTGTCTGCATTCATTCTTGTACTTAGAAGGTACTCAGCAAATATTTGTTGGGTGAAAGAACAGATTTCCATCCTTTCTCCCTTGATGCAAATGGAATTTTTTATAAAGAAAGGGGAAGGTAATTCTTGTGAAGGACAATAGAAAAATCAATGCAGCATTTTTAGAAATACTCAGTTGGACAAGAGCTGAAATTTAAGATGATAAATTAAGGTTAATAATAAAACAGATTTTTTTTTAATATTTGTTTTCTGTGAAAAACAAGTTAGTTGCCAGGCTATCATTAATAAATTGATAACCATCTTGGAGTTTCCCTTAGTGGGACTTTTACCATATTGCTAGAAGCCAAGGAAAATCCCTAAAGGCTAGAAGCCAACAATCCTGTGGAAACAAGACTTAACATTTTAAAATAAGCAACAAGCAGAAATCAACAAAGGTTTCCATTCACTTAAAAATAGTTGGGTCTCGACAGTTCCTAAGATGGCAGCATAGAGAAGAGTGGAAGCTGGAAGTTCCCCTGGACCCATAATAAACAACCAGAAACAACTAGTAAATAATCTGGAATAACTAAGGGGGGACAACTGTGACCATCCACTCATCATACACCAACTCAAATTGGGAGAAATGCCCAAGATTGTAGCATAATATCTGTAAGTAAAAACTGCGGATCCAAGCCGGGAGCCCTCTCCCCCCACGGCCCGAGCTGCAAAGCCTCATGGTGCTAGAGAGCAGCTCTCTCCCAGCAAGCAAATATAGCTCAGCTGAGCTCCAATTGGGGTTTTAATTAACAAGCATCAACTGCTCAGTATGACTCTCCAACAAGCAAACAGAGGCTTTGGGTAATGACTGACTTTGGAGAGCCAGAGGGTGGCCACGGACTGGCCCTGTAGGGGACTTTCTGTCCCTGTTTCGACTCGGAGAAAGCCTCAGCCATTTTCAGTTCCCAGTGCTCTGACCCAGACAAGGGTGGAGATAGCACAGGCAGAGAGAGACCATTGAAATGCTAATGACCTCTCCCTCGGGGGTTATCTTCCCTAAGAGGAAAGAGGTGGGGCCCAGCTCTACTACCTGCCTTCCATTCCGAACCAGACCCCAGAGCCTGGGGGAAAATAGCCACAGGCCACACCTCCTTACACCAGTCTGGAGGTACAGGCTGACAGGTCTCACCTGCTGGGCAGAAAAGCACAGTGACCTGAGGCCTCACAGAGTTTACCAGTTTTCTAAGACACACCCTCAGGAAAACTGGTTACTGAATATTTCTTTCTGGGACCTGAGTCCCTTCTGGTATGGGAAAATCTGATTGGGATAACCAAGGAAACCATGCCTAGACAACAGAAAGCTACAACCTACACTAAGAAAAATGAAGTTATGGCCCAGTCAAAGGAACAAACTTACACTTCAACTGAGATACAGGAATTGAAACAACTAATACTAAATCGATTTAAAAAGTTCAGGGAAGATATGGTGAAAGAGATGAACTGTATAATGAAAATACAGGACGTATATAAGGTAGAAATTGAAAGTTCAAAAAACCAACTGGCAGAATATATGGAAATGAAAAACACAACACAAGACTTGAAAGACACAATGGAAACATACGACAGCAGATTTCAAGAGGCAGAAGAAAACACTGAGGAACTGGAGAACAAGGCACCTGAAAGCCTACACACAAAAGAACAGACAGGGAAAAGAATGGAAAAATACAACCAGTGTCTCTGGGAACATAAGAACAAAACAAAAAGCAAGAATGTGTGTGTTGTTGGTGTCCCAGGAGAAGAGAAGAGAAAAGGGGCAGAAGCAATAATAGAGGAAATAATCAATGAAAATTTCCTGTCTCTTATGAAAAACATAAAATTATGGATCCAAGAAGCACAGCATACCCCAAACAGAATAGATCTGAATAGGCCTACATCAAGACGCTTGATAATCAGATTATCTAACGTCGAAGATGAAGAGATACTCCTGAAAGCAGCAAGAGAAAAGCAATCCATCACATAACAAGGAAGCTTAATAAGACTATGTGCGGATTTCTCAGCAGAAACCATGGAGGCAAGAAGGAAGTGGTGTGATATTTTTAAGATACTGAAAGAGAAAAACCAACAACCAAGAATCCTATATCAGGCAAAACTGTCCTTCAAATATGAGAGAGAGGTTAAAATAGTCTCTGAAAAACAGACAATGACAGAGTTTGTGAACAAGATACTTGCTTTACAGGAAATACTAAAGGAAGCACTGCAGATAGAAAGGAAAAGACAGGAATTAGATGTTTGGAACACAATTTTGGGAGATAGTAGCACAGCAATGTAAGCACACTGAACAAAGATAACTGTGAGTGTGGTTGAAAGAGGAAGGTTAGGACCATGTGGGACACCAGAACAAAAGACAAGCGATAAAGACTGGAACTGTATAACTCAGGAAAACCTAGGGTGCTCAACGATTGTAATAAAAGGTACAAATATGTTTTTACATGAGGTAGAACAAATGAATGTCAACATTGCAAAGTGTTAAAAGTAGGGTGGGATTGGGGGGAAAATACAATCAACACAAACTAGAGACTATAATTAACAGAAAAAATAGTTGGGTCTCCACTGTCGGGCTGGGTTAAACTAAACAGGCATCTCTCACAGAGCTTCTAGTTCACAAGGGCAAATACAAAATTATATCTATGCGCAGTGTGGGAATTGGAGAGTACTGATTCACACTTAAGGGGCATAGAGGCTTCCTTAAGGGTATGACATCTAGGTTAGCCAAGTGAAAAGAGAGAAGAAATAGCCTGTGTGGAAACCTATAGGCAGACTGGAGAACTTGTAAGAATTCTCACTGCTTATTTAAATACTTGCAAATGCTGGATGGAATAAAGCAAGTGCCCTTTAAATGCATATTTGCGCTCTTAAGAAAAGAAGGGAAATGCCCAGAGGCCAGAATAAAGGTAACTAAAAACCCAAGCAGTTAAGCATGTGAGCTGATGCCAAGTCAGACCTGGAAAGATTTGCAGATCTCTGTCACAATGTTGTGTGGATTTAATAGCTAAGTTTTATTCACTTGGGTGGGGCCCAAGCAGGAAACATGCCTTGAGAGCCTGTGAAGCATGTGGGGAATGCCCCTTCCCACCCCCAAATAAAGAAGAAACCCCTGAAGAGTTATGTCCTCAATGAACATGTAGAAAGGGAGGGGTGGGGGGCAGTCAATTCAAAGACCTGGGGAAACATGAAGGAAGCATGTCTGTCCTAATCCGAGCTCTGGCAAAAACAAAACAAAACACAAAATATAACACTGAGTTCACCCTCACACTCACATAGGTTTGGGGTGTGATTGTGATCCTGGACCACCCAAGTTAAGCTGTAAGCCCAAAAAGAAGTCCCAGGCAGGTGATGTCCCTGCCTGGAATTCAGGCAAAAGCAAAGGAAAAATCTTTTTGGAAGAACACACCCATAGAAATTATACCACTAAAGACAAATTCAAAATTGCAAGACACATGAGGAAACAATTTACAATTTACAATGAGCAAAGTCACAATGAGCAGACTATAGGATCAGATCCCCAAGGTATTCAGATATAGAACTATTTGATCAAGGTTATTGAGGGAAATCATTCATTACTCACTACTGTTTCCATTTGGAGGCACGTCTCCAAGTAATCCTCTTGGCCTCGTTCCACCCTGGACTCAACTCTGTGAGGTACCTAAGTGGTGGGTGACAGCCATTGGTCCACATCCTTTAAATGGCCCACTGCTAATCTAATGAAAAGCAGTAAACACTGGGGATTTGTTGCTTTTTCTGATCTTTCCACCCTGATCCAGTGCAAGTTAGAAATCCTAGGTAAGTGTGGGTATATGGACTGTCCCAGGGTCTAGCCTGGGGAACGGTCTGAGGCACAGTGATAACAATCCCATTCGACTATCCATGTCCTCTAACACAGACATGTTCTCCAAACCCTATACTCACCCATCCCTTCCACAAAGCTCCACTCCAGCCAGTGTCACCTAGTTTTCTAGGAGCAACTGTGCCTGTCTCATCTGGGGGCTTTCTAGACCACTGCTCCGAAATTCCACTGGGTCCTCTGATCAATGTCCTCTCCTGCCTCTGATCAATGTGTTAACTCTGGGCTTGCCCAGGTCCACCAAACTGCGTTGTTAGAGAGACGGAACATTCCTGTGCAAATGAAATCGTTCCCACTAACCTCCTTCCACCGGGGACAGTGTGTGGAAGGCAGGGGAGTGGTCAACGTTGAAAGAGATCACATTCTAGGAACGCAGTGATTACAGCCCAAAAAGTTCAAAGAGTCACAGCACTGTGAGTAATAGAACACTGCTCCTTTTTTCTCTTGATGGGAGATAGAAAGGACACAAGCAGTTGGTTTCCAGACCTATACAGGAAAAGATTGTACCCAGTACCATTTCAAATTGATTTTCACCTGCACTAATTGAATGATTTTTTTGAATGTGTCAATCTTTTTCTCTACCCGTTATTCTAAATTTTCATTAGCAAAGCACTGTTTTAGTTTCCTATTGCTGCTATAAATAATTACCGCAAACATATATAGAGACATGTTCACAGACTCCAAAGATAAGGATGAGAACATCTTTGGGGAGCCATTATTCAGTCTACCACAATCAGTGTCCCTCCCATGGGCTCTTGAATTTTATAATATATATATTTTAATAAATTAATAGACAGTGGCCTTGCACACCCTAGGGACTGCCCTGACTGAGGCTCAAGAAAGATTTAACTTCTGTCCAATATACTCCCTTAGGCTAGCAAAAAATGTATACCTGATAAATAGATTTTATCATGGGCCCAGTAAAGAAAGTACAATAAATAGTAGGAGACCTCTATAATTGTTATTAGTATTACTCTGATGATGGTGATGATGAAAGGTTTCTCACCCAGAGGTTAAAATAAGCTTTTGTTCTTTAGTGAGTAAAACTTAGCTATTGAAAGCATAGAACCATGAATGAATTGAACTCAGATCGTGCTTTGCCATTTACCAAGCTCTTTCGCATTTATAAGCTGATCTGATCTTTATCATAATTCTCTGATATAGGCATTAGTTTCATTCCTGTCTTTCAGATAATTAAACTAAGCCTCATAGCCTCAACTGTTTCACCATTTGTAACTTGCAGGGTTACCACTTGAACCTAGGTCTTCCTACATCAAATCTGGAACATTTTGCAGTACGAAATAGTCCACTCTCTAAGGGTTCCAAGTGGTCAGTCTCTTGTTATGTAAAACAGTAATTTTCAAAGTGTAGTTTCTTGAACCAGCAGCATTGGCAGCACCTGTTAATAATGCAAACTCTCAGGCCCCATGCCAGACCCACGGCGGGTGGAGCAGAAAATTCGGTGTTCAGTAGACCTTCCAGGTTATTCTGATGCATGCTGGAGTTTGAGAACCACTCATGTAAGACATTGCTCTTTTCTTCTAACTGCTTACAATCTCAAGATTAAAAGGATAAATAATGATTGAAGAAACACTTTAGAGAGACCACTAGAAGTTGAACAGCAAACTCATTGCAAAATTTGTTCTCTGATTATTTGGATTTTCATCTCCACAAAAGTATAACATATTCCATCTACAGTGAGACCAGAGAAGTCAAACTTGAGAGGGTTCAGACTGAGCTTCAGCAAGGGCAAAGCATGAAGAACAAGGAAGAGCAAGGTCATTTCCAGGGTTTCTTCCCCTTCTGCATTCTCTACAATTGTTTAGGCAGGACCCTGAAATATTAGCTCCATTTTCAGTACTCCTTATTCTCATAGATGATATCTTGGAGGACACTTAATTGCAAGGGCCAGAATGATGAAATTAAATCCTCTCACATTGTAACTAAGACAAATTGGATATGGCACGTCATAGGTCAAAGGGGGAGCTGGCATTTTATCTGTTAGAGATACTGCTTACTGGTAATTTGCCAAATTGTTCCTAGGATCTGGGGGTAGAGGGCAAAGGTTCTTTCTGGTTTATCATCTAAATATGTTATGATAGTTTGGATAACATCCAGGAGTAATTTGGGAGGGCAAAGAAGTCTTCCAACCATCACCCCACATGTCTGATAACCACTTCTTTTTTTGTATATTTTTTATTGTGAAATACAACTTACATAAAGAACAGTGATAACTTTCAAAGTACAATTTAACAAGTAGTTAGAGAACGAATTTCAAAGAATATCAGTTACAGTTCCACAGTTTGTTATTTCTACTGTGAAATATAACATATATACAGAAAGGTTAATAATCAGCTTTTATTATCAGAACCAGGGGAACAGCTCAGTTTTGATGGGGGTCTTCGGGAAGAGTGGCAAAAAGCATCTCTGATGAGGGGTATAAATACCCCTGGCAACATGGAATATGACTTCCAGGGAGGAATCTGGACCTGGCATCATGGGATGGAGAACATCTTCTTGACCAAAAGGGGGATGTGAAATGAAATGAAATAAGTTTCAGTGACTGAGAGATTCCAAAAGGAGCCGAGAGGTCACTCTGGTGGGCAGTCTTACGTACAATATAGACAACCCTTTTTAGGTTCTAATGAATTGGAATAGCTAGCAGTAAATACCTAAAACTATCAAACTACAACCCAGACCCCTTGAGTCTTGAAGACAATTGTATAAAAATGTAGCTTATGAGGGGTGACAATGTGATTGGGAAAGCCATATGGACCACACTCCCCTTTGTCTAGTATATGGATGGATGAGTAGAAAAATGGGGGCAAAAAAAATAAAAAGCACCCCGGCATTTTTTTTTACTTTGATTGTTCTTTTTCACTTTAATTTTTATTCTTATTATTTTTGTGTGTGTGATAATGAAAATGTTCAAAAATTAATTTTGGTGATGGACGCACAACTATATGGTGGTACTGCAAACAACTGAATGTATGCTTTGTATGACTGCATGGTATGTGAATATATCTCAATAAAATTGAATTATTAAAAAAAAAAAAAAAGCATCTCTGAGGAGAACCAGTCTATTCCAAGTCTATCAGGGAGCCAGCTTTTCAAAGGAGAGTTAGGAGATAAAGTGAGTTAGTGTTGCTTTCAGTAGAGGCCAAAATCCAGGGTAGGGTTGGTCTCCAGCTCTGCCTTGGGCCTTCCTAGCTGCTCTAGTTTGGGGCCTTTTCACCAAAACCTGGGGTACACTCCAGATGAGATCAAGGCCGTTCCAACTCAGGAGGCAAAGAGGCCCTGAGGACCCCCAGCTGCAGCAAAACATCTTTCTGCCTTGAGCCCTGCACCTCAATTGGCCCCCAAGAGCTGAGTGAGGCCTTTGTCCTGGGCATGACTAGCAAGTGATTTCATGCTTAAAGATGCCTTTTCTATAAAGAGTTAGCAGAGGACAATTCTCTGCATTACGGAGAGGCCTTCTAGAATAGTGGAGGGGAGAGAAAACTAAGATGGCGGCTAGGTGAGACAGGGTGAAAAAACACCTCCATGAAAAACACTAGATAAAAACCAGAGGGTGATCCAGAATACCAGTTACAGCGATGCACCAGCTGGACGAGATCTTCTAGTTCCAAAGGGGCTGTATACTTGGTGAAACTGGGAGTCTGCATTCTGAAACGAGTAAGTGAGCTGGCTGGAAGACCCGCAGCCGCACGGCGGTCTGGGGAAGCTGGAGTTTGGCATTTGGAGACCGATGGGCTCTTTTTAAAAAAAAAAAAAAGGGAAAAACCCCAGAGAGACTGCAGCAGTGATAGTGGGAACCATGCAGTAAAACACAGCAAGAGAGGGTTGGGCCAGCCTCACGGTGTCTGGCCTGGAAGATAGCCCGCTGCAGATCCGGTGGGGCCAGGGGAATGAGGGAAGAGCTGGAAGCTGAAACAAACGCTGCGGCTAGCAGCTGGCTCCCCGGAGGGCTGGATAAACTCCTTCCTGGGGCCGTGCCCACAGCCCAGAGCCCCGCCAGTTGTCCCAGAGCTGGGAAGGAGGAACTGTGCGAGGAGGGGGGTGTGGAGACGCCCCGTTTGGCCATCTTTGCATCAGGCTGAAAGCGAGCCGGCACAACCTGGCAGCCCAGGGCTTCCCTTGAGGGACGGCGTGCACTGGTGACGTAGCACGGCATTTCCTCGGCTGAGCTCCTGGAGGATCACAGCTGGGGGGGGGGAGCCCGCTTGGAGAACCCAGGGACACTACGCCAAGTCTGGTGGTTTGTGGGACAGTGAGAGAGAGGGTCTGGGCTGAAACGAAATGAAGGCTTAGACTCTTGCGGCGGCCTTGAATCTCTGGGAACCTGGGAGATTTGAATATTAAAACTGTCCTTCCTCCCTGGCCACCCGTACACACACCCCACATTCAGGGTGGATGGCTCCAGCAATACACCCAAACTGAGTTCTCCAATTGAACCCCACAAGAATCATTTCCCCACACACCGTGGGGACAAGGTGGAGAACTGACTTGAGGGGTATAGGTGACTCACAGACGCCATCTGCTGGTTAGTTAGAGAAAGTGTACGCCACCAAACTGTGTCTCTGAAAAATTAGATTGGTATTTTTTTTTCAACTTGAAAGCACCCTGTCAAGCAAACCAAATGCCAAGAGGCCAAAAACAACAGAAAATCTTAACGCATATGATAAAACCAGATGATATGGAGAATCCAACTCCAAACACACAAATCAAGATATCAGAAGAAACACTGTACTCGCATAATTAATCAAAGAACTACAATTGAGGAATAAAAACATGGCAAAGGATTTAAAGGACATCAAGAAGACCATGCCCAGGATATAAGCGACATAAAGAAGACCCTAGAAGAGCATAAAGAAGACATTGCAAGAGTAAATAAAAAAAATAGAAGAACTTATGGAAATAAAAGAAACTGTTGGCGAAATTAAAAAGACTCTGGATATTCACAATACAAGACTAGAGGAAGCTGAACAACATCTCAGTGTCCTAGAAGTCCACAGAACAGAAAATGAAAGAACAAAAGAAAGAATGGAGAAAAAAATCGAAACGGATCTCAGGGTTACGATAGATAAAATAAAACATCCAAACTTAAGACTCATTGGTTTCCCAGCAGGGGAAGAGAAGGGTAAATGTCTAGAAAGAATATTCAAAGAAATTGTTGGGGAAAACTTCCCAAACCTTCTACACAATATAAATACACAAAGCATAAATGCCCAGCGAACTCCAAATAGAATAAATTCAAATAAACCCACTCCAAGACATATTCTGATCAGACTCTCAAATATTGAAGAGAAGGAGCAAGTTCTGAAAGCAGCAAGAGAAAAGCAATTCACCACATACAAAGAAAACAACATAAGACTAAGTTGTGACTACTCAGCAGCCACCATGGAGGTGAGAAGGCAGTGGCATGACATATTTAAAATTCTGAGAGAGAAAAATTTCCAACCAAGAATACTTTATCCAGCAAAACTCTCCTTCAAATTTGAGGGAGAGCTTAAATTTTTCACAGACAAACAAATGCTGAGAGACTTTGCCAATAAAAGACCTGCCCTACTTCAGATACTAGAGGGACCCCTACCAACAGAAAAACAAAGAAAGGAGAAAGAGATATAGAGAATTTTAACTGACATATATAGTACCTTACATCCCAAATCACCAGGACACTTATTTTTCTCCAGTGATCACGGATCTTTCTCCAGAAGGGACCATAAGCTGGGACATAAAACAAGCCTCAAGAAATTTAGAAAAGAAAAATTGAATATACTCAAAGCACATTCTCCAACCACAATGGAATACAAATAGAACTCAATAATTTTTGAACTGTAACTCCACTATTTACTTCCTACATGATATAAAATACACAAACTCTAATGACAAATCAGAGGTTTTGAACTCAACATAAAATATGTAATTTTAGACAATTATATAAAGGTGGGGGAATGCAGGAGTATAGAAACATAGTTTATGTGTCCTATTGAAGTGAAGGTGGTATCAAAGAAAAACAAGATTGATCTGGATTTAAGAGGTTAATTTTAAGCCCCACAGTAAACACAAAGAAATTATTAGAGAATATAACCATAGAGATGAAGTAGAGTTTGGGTTAAGAGAAATGGGGCAAGGGGCAATGGGGAGTTAAGAAATGAGTGTAGGGTTGCTGTTTGAGGTGAAGGGAAATTTCTAGTAATGGATGGTGGAAAAGAGCATTACAACATTCTAAATGTGATTAATCCCACTAATGGAAGGCTAGGGAGGGGGTGGAATGGGAAGATTTAGGCTGTATATGTTTCCACAATTGGAAAAAAAAAAAAAAAAGACAGTCTAAATAGATGACAATTGAATGCCAAGGATGAACTTGGATGGGATTGGAGGATAGAGTACAGGTGGCTCAAAGAGACACAGTTGAGACATAAGGAAAAGGAAATATAGAATGTAAGCTTCGTATCATTGTTGAATCTCTTGTACTTCTTAGATGCACTTAATGGGATTGCATAAAAGAATGTTCTTGTTCATGGGAAGTGTATATGTGAATTATAGTGTATGTTCAAGGATGTGTGCAGCTTGCTCTCATATGTTCAGAAGACAGAGCAATAGATGATGGATGATGGATAGGCAGGGAGGGAAAGAAATAGCAATGTGACAGCAGGTAAAAGTTGGTGGATTGAGCTATCGGGGGAGGGGGGTCAGGGTATGATGGAATTCTGTGTATGGGGTTAGTATTATTTTTGCAACTATAACTTTGAATTTATTTCAAAATAAAAATTTAAAAAAAATTAAAAAAATAAAAAAAAAAGAGTGGAGGGAAGGAAACAAATGTGTATTGATTGAGTAGTTACTCTGCACCAGAACCCTTCCATCCATTAACTCATTTCAGCCTCACAGCAACTTCCTCAGGTATACAATTTTATTGCCATTTTTCAGATGAAAACAAGGAAGAGAAGGTTGGGTTGCTTATTCAAAGTCACACAGCTTGTAAGTAGCATAGCTAGAATATCAACTCAGGTCTGGCTACAAAGTTCATGTTCCCTTCACTACCAAGCTGTCATGGCAGAAAGGGCCCAGTGGGCTAAACACTTAGTCTGAGAGAAGGGTCACTTCAGAACTTCCTCTGTGTTTTGTCCCTCACAGATAAATGAGGATTACAGTGTAGACGCACATCCCAGCATCACGCAGACCATTTTTTTCTGGCTTACAAACACATATCCCAATTATGCTGCCCTGCGAGAGAATAGTTATATGCTTCTACCACCTAAGAAGGGGTTGGAGATCAAAGACAGCTGAGTCAGAAGTTTTTCTTACAGATAACTCTTAGTTATGCAGTCAATTTCCTCTATATCACCTCCATATCTTCCAGTTAAACAAAAGTCCATCATCAATGTTTTTGTTATTTCTTACATTAGAGAGGAGAAGAAAGGGCTGAAGTGAGCGTTTAATTGCAAAGGTAACTAAACACACTTGCTGTAATCTGCTTGTTTCAGCATAACCCTTCAAGTGCTTTTTGCCCTGAACCAGTTTGATATATAGCATAGTCATAACCATCAAAGATATTGTAGCCAGTTAATCATTCATTTTTGATGGCCTATGTCAGAAGAACAGTTTTCTTTGAAGTTTTTTTTCCCCCCATTTTCAAGTTGGCCAAACTAACCTCTTATAGAAACAGACTCCTTTCTTACTGGAATGTATATCTATTATTCCCCACTGGAGATTTATTTAACTGTTACAGAATGCTTCAGTTGGTATTTATCAATCATAATTCTATCATTCTTTTTTACAAGCTATTTGCCAATACAATTCCAGTCCTACTGGGTCGGGTTCTTGGGCAGCAATAAGCCAGGGTATTTCTTGCCAGGGCAGAGCAAACAATTTTGAACGGAGTAGGAGGAGAGCATTTGTCTGCAGCCCAGGGCTTTCTGTCATGGTCTACAGGTAGGAACACTCACCCTCATCTGTGTGAGAGCTGCTCTTACTATGGCCACTTCACTAACAGATCTACTTTAGGAATTTTGCCTAAGGAAATAAAGATGTGCATTAGAAAATTTGTACAAGGTTATTATAATGGAAGTTCAAAACAATATCAATATCCATCCCATAGAAGACTAATTAAATAAATTGTGATACTTCACTATAAAAGAATATCATGCAGACATTTAAAAATCATGTAGAAATAGCTCTATCAAAATGAATATATTGTTAAGTGAAAATAAGAGTAAAAAATTCTATACAAGGTATACTTTTTTAATTTTACATTTTATGTGTACATATACAATCAAAAAGGAGGGGATAAAATAAATATTAAGTTGCTAATAATGGCTGTCTTGGAGTGGAGAAAATTTTCCATGTCTTTCTTGTAGTTATTTTTACTTATCTATATATTCTGATATGTTGTATTGATTTTGTGATCAGGAGATGAGAAGAACAAGAAAAGTATTCTGGAAAAGATTTCACAAAACACTAGGAGTGTTTCATTTCCACATTCCCCATCTGAACCATGAAGTAAAAGTAGCTCCTTGCATTTAACTGTCACAAGAGTCTTGCTTCTCTCTGCATCTCAAATTCTGTGCCCCTTTTCCATGGTCTGTGCCCCTCTGTGGAAATTCCCAAGAAGGGACCTCGAGCTGGCCCTTGAGTTGCACTATCCCATAGAGAACACCATTGCCCCCCTGGAGTCTGATATCTAATCTTCTGCCCACTGCTACTGCTTTCCCCACACCCCACCAAAAATGCTTCTCCAGTCCATAAATTCCTGCAGGGTTATTCCAACACAGCCCAAGAAATATTTCTTTCAGATGCATTGTCTTCCCCTTTAGTTTGGAAACATGTCTGCATGTAACACAGACTTCTATAATTCCTCTCTTACCATAACCAAGTCTG
Source organism: Choloepus didactylus (assembly GCF_015220235.1). Classification (NCBI taxonomy): domain Eukaryota; kingdom Metazoa; phylum Chordata; class Mammalia; order Pilosa; family Megalonychidae; genus Choloepus; species Choloepus didactylus. The sequence continues at coordinate 130,634,324 of NC_051309.1, read as the reverse complement.
TCGAAATCACTGGCTACACAAAAAGTCAGAAGCTTGACTTCCCTGTCTCCTCTGGCCTAGCCAATGCTCTCAAAATGGAGATGAGCTCTGACATAAATACAAATCACATTTGATTACACACCATGAGGCTTGGTTTTATAACTAGAAATAATTATCAGGCATATACTAATGAGCCAGGCACTTTATATTGCTTTGAATCATGATAACTTACTGAGATTTGAATGATAAAACATGACAAACATGATAAACCCCAAAGAGGTTAGGTAACTTACTCCATGTTATACAACTAATTTAAAAATTTTGACTTTATTTTCAACAAGATGGGTTCTCCAACCCTCTGCTCTTAACTACTACATTTTATTCACAATATGACTTAACACAGCAAATCTAATAGAGGGGGAAAAACCATTCCCTTATCCATCTATATAAAAAAAACGACTTAATGATTACAGACTTATTCCAAAGAATAAAAGGAATGAAATTTGTAGGAAAAACCACAAACATATACAATAGAATCCATCTTGTTGATGAAAGAGGAAGAAATATTTCTTCAAAAAAAGCCTAAATATAATTTTGGCAGGGATGTATGAAATATTAAAAATTGTAGGCACCGATTAAATTTAAGGAATTGGGAAATAATTTCTCAGTCAGAATATGCATCTGGGCAGCCCTAGGGAAGAGTGTAGAAGGGATGCGATTACTTCTGAAAAGCATGCCCTTTTCTAGACTGCTGGAGTTTCAGTCTGGGACAAAGCTGAGGAGATAAGGAATCCTCCAGGTTGCCTCCTTAGAGGTCCCTGCACATCCTTATAGTTACAGTCAATCTTTCAGTAGTTTTATATGTATGAACGCAAACCTGAATCCACAAACTTTCTCAAGTCCTCTGGGGGGTCTTGCAGAGATTAGAAGACTCAAAAAGTTAATGTGGGAGGATCCCTGATGGAATAGGCCTTACAGAGTTTACTTTATATCCTTTGATAAATTAGGATGACAGAATTTTGTGTCAAAAAGAAAAGGACATATAAATAGCCAGGAGATAGGTGGCTTGGAATATAAATCTTGCTGCTTAGGGTACAAGAAATTAAAATTTACCATTTCAAATATATTTACTTTACATGGGAAATGTTCACAATATATTAAGTTTGGGTGGGGAGGATGTGAAGAAAAGTTACCGAACATATTTAGAGCATCATCCTATTTTGGTGGAAAAAATATACATATTTTTTTATGTATAAAATATACATATGTACATTTTTTCAACCAAAATAGGGTGATGCTCTAAATATGTTTGAATATCGAAAAGAGTGTGATATGATGATGTTAAAGTGAGTGCTAGGGATGCAGCGCCAAGATCCCCCCTTCAGCATGGATGCCCTCATTCCCTCAGCCGCTGTCAGTGTTGCCTGTTGTGATTCGCAGCTGAGTCCCTCCCCAGGACTCGCCCTTGGCCTAAAGGAGCTGCTTTGCCCGAGGTTATGTCCCTCCCCTGGGAGCAGCCCACACCCAGGGCTGGTTGGCAAAGAGGACCCAGAGCCAGCTACCTTGCCTCAACTGGGAAAAGCTCTAAAGGGCCTTCCCAGCTCCAGAGCTCCACATGGGATTGGGTGAGGCCTTTTGTTGCTGCTGCTTCATGTTGCAACTTCTCCCTCTGCCCAATCTTGTTTCCTTTGCTCCTTCACAGCGATTGTTCCCAAGTCTAGAGCACACAGTTCTCCACCTCACAGTCTGAGAAAGAAGACTCTAAAAAGGGATTTGGGGTCTAGATCACTGGCAGTTCAGCTGGCAATGAAAATCATTTCATTGGTGGTAAGTAGAGCACCAGAAATAATAGAAGGGCAGTTGTTAAAATTCTCACTGCGAGTGAACTGGTGGATGCAATATCTCAGTCATTTGAAGGTTTGAGGAAAGTAGTAATTAAAAGGACAAGAGAATCCAAAGTCTGTTGCTGAATACCATTGATATGTTGGAGGAAGATAATGAAAGGCTGAACCATGATCACCAGTTTAAGTCAAAGTGTGAAAATCAGAGGTCCTCCTTGGCAACATAGAAAGAGATCTTCATCTCCTGTAGCCAAGGAGAGAAAAAGCTAAGGATTAGGCCCAGGACTTGATTATAAGAACAGCAGAGCTACAGAGACTGTTGAATTCAATAACCCAGGCAAGTCTACTATGCCAAAGTCAGGTCCTTGGTTAGGAAGCAGCAGGGATCTGAGTCTTGGGATGGGGACATTTGGGTCTATTCACTCACAAACCTTGAAACCCCTGATCCCCGGTACCCTCTGGACTTGCAAAAATAGCCCTGTAAAAGGCTAGCCATAGCCACCTCCATCCCCCTTGCTTAAGGCCTATGCAGACGTCTCTGCCTTGCAAGGCAACACCTGCTCCCTTCTTCTCAGTGTAGGTTCCTCACCTCTCCTGTGGCCACCAGAACAAGAACTAAGGTCAAACCACAAATAACCCAGCCAAAGAAGTGCTAGGTTGCAAGGAAGGAAAGGAAATATGTCCTGAAAAGAGCTTCAGGGCCCAGGGGAAAAAAAAAAAAATGCCAGCAGAAGCCAGCACAGTATATATGGGAGTGGATACTGAGGGTACCGGAATAAGGGGAAAGAAGGGCAAAGCATAAAGCAAATGGCTTAGTTTGCTAGGGGTACTATAACCAAGTACCACAAAATGGGTAGCGTCAAACAACAGAAATTTATTGTTGCACAGTTCTGGAGTCTAGAAGTCCAAATCAAGGTGTCAGAAGGCCATGTTCCCTCTGAAGTCTGTAGGGAAAAATATGTTCCGCTCTTCTCTCCTGACTTCTGGTGGTTCCTTGGTGTTCCTTGGCTTGTGTCAACACAACTCAATCTCTACTTCTGTTGTCACACATCTGTCCTCTCTGTCTGTGCCTCCTCTTCCCTTCTAATAAGGACACCAGTCATATTGGATTAAGGGCACAGCCTCCTCTAGTAAGACCTCATGTTAACTTGCCCAACTTCATCTGTAAAGACCGTATTTCCAAATGAGGGGATTAGGTCTTCAACATATCTTTTGGGGGACCCAATTCAATCCTTAATGCTGGATAAGGGAGATTTTATTGTTATGGGAGAACTATCCCTTGATAAGGGATTTAACACTCTGGCAAAGACCCCAGGAGATGGTGCTGATGTGCTGCTAGAATGACCCTTGGAATGTAAAAGAAAGTGCTGGTCCACACTAAGTGAAATAGAAATGCCAGAATTGCCATGGGAGATGGTGGGAGAAAGGATGGAAATGCTCATGCTAGAGCAGATACATTATGTAAGGTCAGATAACCCACCAACCAGTATGTTCTGCAGGAGAAGATAACCCACCAACCAGTATGTTCTGCAGGAGAACGGGAAGTCGCTATGTTTCCCAAAGTGATAAGGAATGCACTGGTGAAAGGGGCACTAGTATTGTCAAGCTCAGTGGTGTCTATCCTCTGAAGGTCAGGTCTCAGGAGATGTTGTTACAGAATTGAGCTCCTGAAGGCAATGAGAGGACCCTGGAGTAATACAGATGCCAGAGGCAGATACTAAGGGTAATGAAAGAAAGGTGTGTATGATTATTATAATGGACAGCAAGGTCAAAGTAACACCAAGGGAGCCTGACCTACAGTGAGCTATGAAGATGGTTAAGGAAACATGCTATTCCTAGGCACAAGGTGGATAGACAGCCAACAATGGGTTACCCAATCTCTAAAATCAGCAAATTAAAAATTGATGTTTAGAAAGCTGAGGGGAACTACCCTAATAAAAAGTCACAATCCTTTGTCCAGTTTCCAGACCTGACTGAATGAAAGGGATCCAGTGGGGGGAGTCCACAGATGCTGCTAAAGATCCTACAGTGCCCGGGAGAGCCCCTCACTACAAATATTATCTGGCCCAAAATGTCATAGTTCGAGGGTTAAAATCCTGTGTAAAATCCACCAAGTCATAAGGTTGGAGGACACCTTGGAGGACGCCTGTGCTGGTTTGGATGTATTATGTCCCCCCAAATGCCATGTTCTTTAATGCAATCTTGTGGGGGCAGAAGTATTAGTGTTGATTAGGTTGGAATCTTTGGATTAGGTTGTTTCCATGGAGATGTGACCAACCCAACTATGGGTAATACGTTTCATTAGATTATTTTCATGGGGGAGTAGACCCACCCATTCAGTGTGGGTCTTAATTAGTTTACTAGAGCCCTATAAGAGCTCAGACAGAAGGAGCTCAGTGCTGTAGCTGAGAGAGACGTTCTGGAGACAGCCATTGAAAGCAGATATTTGCTGATACTTTGGAGATACTAGCCCAGAGTTTGCCCCGAGAAGCTAAGCTCAGAGACATTTTGGAGAGTGCCATTTTGAAATGCAACCTGGGAGCAAGCAGACTTTTGCTAGCCCAGAGTTTGCTCCAGAGAAGCTAAGAGAGATGAAGCCCAGAGTTTGTACTGGGATATGCTAAGACAGGACCCCCAGGCACTTATAGAGAACCATCCTGGGAGAAAGAACTAAGAATGCACAGGAGCTGAGAGCGGAGCTGGAACACAACTGGATCATCTGACACCAGCCATATGCCTTCCTAGCTAACAGAGGTTTTCTGTATGCTATTGGCCTTCCTTCAGTGAAAGTATACTCATGTTAATGCCTTAATTTGAATACTTTTATGGCCTCAGGACTGTAAATTTGTAACCATATAAATTCCCTTTATAAAAGCCAATCCATTTCTGGTATTTTGCATAACAGCAGCATCAGCAAATCACTATAGGATGAAAGTGGTATTACAAGGATTGAAGGTGACAGAACCAGATGGCACAAGTAAGCTTCCCAAGTAGGTGGCCCAGAACCCCATATCACCTCTGTGACACTGGCACTTCACACCTATAGCCACATTCTGGGGTTAGAGGGAGATCCCTTATGACCACCTGATGGGAGAGGGAAAAGGCCATGCTTGATTCATGAATGGGTAGACTCAGCAGGTGGATGTCAGCCAGGAAGACAGGGCAGCCATACCAGACAAGGGTGAGGAATCCTCTTAATGGGAAGAAGCCTCAGGGGGAATAACTGGTCACCTTACATGGAGAAGTAGCCCAAAGTAAGAGTATACATAGATTTTGGGGAAGGGGTAAATGGCTTGGCTGGTTACTCTGGTAGGAAGAAAGACTGGAATATTGAGGACAAGTAGGTTGGGAAAGGGATATGGGGATGGACCTATGATTAAGCACAACACATTGGATCCTTGAATCTCATCTTACCCATCAGAGTGTATCTACCATGAAAAGGTACTAAACAACCCTAGAGATAGAATGGCCTGACCAGTGACATAATCAGCCTCTTTCACTGGACACGCAGTGTCGGTACAATGAGAGCATGAATGAATAACTGCAGTAGTGGGGATGGAGACTATGCATGGACCCAACAGCATGGGCTCCCACTCTCCAAGGTTGATCTGGTGGTTGTCTCTGCCAAAAGTCCAAAAGAGACCAAGGCTGAGCCCCTGATATGTCATCATCGTTGGAGGGCACTTCTTAGTGACATGTTTATTACTTTGGATCTCTTCTACCCTGGAAGGGGCTGCAACTCAGCTTGCTTGGAATAGACACATATTCAAGGCATGGTTTTGCCTTTCCTGCCTGCCAGGCCTCAGTCAGCATCCCTGTCTTAGGGCTAACAGAGTTTTTGATCCACTGGCATCCTGCATCACATCACATCAGACCAAGGAACCCACTTTATTATAAGCAAAAGAGGTACAATCAAGGGTACAAGACCATGGGATCCACTGGGTCCTTGCTTACCACAAAGCCCAGAAGGTGGCCTTTGGAAGGGGCAGCTGAGGTGCCAGCCTGGAGCTGATGTACTGCAAGGGTCGGGCACCATCATCTGGAATGTGGTGTATACTCATTAATAACCATTACATGACATTCCATCCTCAATAGGTAGAATACATAGGGCTGGGAACTAAAGGGTAAAAGTAGAAGTTGCTCTGTTGTAGTCACTCTTGGTGACGAACTTAGGGAATTTGTGCTTCCTAGTCCCTCTGAACTGTGTGACTCAGAAGGGAAATGCTTCCACCAGCAAACATAGCAAAAGTCCCATTAAGCCTTAAGCTGTGGCGGTCACACAGTCACTTCATCTCTGTGTGCTAAGAGACCAGTAGGCAAGGGAAGAAGTCACCATACTCACAGGAGTAACTGACCCTGACCATCGGGAGGAAAGTAGGGCTGCTGTTACATAATGGGGACAGGAAGACTATGATTGGTGCCCAGATGATCCACTAGAGCATCTCTTTGTCCAATTTGGAAAGAAAATGGGCACAGCAATGCTTCAGCCATGGCATGAGAAGAGCATGATGGCCAGGGTCTCAGTCCCCTCAGGCTAACCTCCAGGGCAAAGCGAATCTAGAATGGGTAATGAAAGAGAGATGCTGAGTATCAGTTGCAGCCGGCAGGATTGCTGCCATGGTGGGGCCAGTGGTTCATCCCACTAACCTTCCTTTTTCATATATTCCCAAAGAAAGAGACCAACTGGAATCCTGGGGTGGATCCAAGCAGTGCAAGAGGTAGACTTTAGCAGATGCTGTGGGGTACTGCCTAGATTCCATTCCCAAACCCCGCCTCACCGCCCCCATCTAAGACCACCAACCACTACCGCCAAGGCACAAAGGCACTCATTCTCCAAACTGTCAGGACTATTGACTGCTGACAGTGACAGCTCACCCTTCCCTATGCCTGAGGGAGGTCCCTGGCTTTAGGTTACATACACTCCGTCTCCAGGGTCTCTACCACCTGTGACTGGTCCATGAGGGCAACAAAGACCCAGCCCTCTTGTGTACATGAGGGACAACTCTGAAGGGCTATTCCAGTCTACACCTCCCCAGAGGATTGGCTAAGGACTTTGTTGCTAGTGCATGGCAGATCAAGTCCTCCCCTCTGCCCATTTCTGCTTCCTTTATTCCATTACAGGTGATGTTCCTAGAGCACTCCCCAATAAATTGCCTGCCCTCCATTCTCTGTCCACAAGTCTGTTTTTCAGGGAACCCACCTAACACAAATGCGAACAGTGGTAATCCCTAAATGGTGGGATTATAGAAAGTTATTTTCTCCTTTTTGTTTATCTGCATTTTCTAGTTTTCAACAATAAACATTTATTACTTCTGTAATAAAAGCTATATATGCATACCTGCACATATGTGTATATATAAAGTTACTGAGTCACTTAGTTCAGGGGAAGAAAAGCCGTTTTGATGTGACCTACAACAAACAACGTGAAAAGAAGACAAAACCAATACAAATAGATTAAATCTATAATTGCAAAATATTTTGACAATTTAGACAAAAGGAAAAAAATTTACAAAAATATAGTTTACCAAAACTGACTGAAGAAAAAGATTATAAAATATGTATAGTATTGTTATAATTCAACAAATTACACTCTCCAAGAGTTGTTTTAAAACTCTTCCCATAAAGATGGCACAAGGACCAGGTAAATTTATAATGAGATCCACCAACCTTTCAGAGGACAAATAATTATTAAGGATAAGGCCAAAGGGAATTCTTACATGCCGTTTAGGGAGTATAAATTTATACATCACTTGAAAACAAATTATGTTTCCCCAGTTCTATTTTGAGGTTGTTGGGTTTTTTTCCACAAGCATTATATGCATATGCTTTTAAACTATGCATCGCTGGCTAAATCTAGTCTGCCACCTGTTTTTGTAAATAAGGTTTTATTGGAACACAGACACACTAATTTATTTATGTATTGAATACGGATGCTTTCATACTACAATGGTGATATTGAGTAGGTGTTCCAGAGACAAAATACTCACAAAGCCTAAAATATTTACTATCTTGCTGTGCCGGTTGGTCCTCTAATTTAATCTTTTCTTGTGTATTTTCCATCTCTTTGTCTCTTTTATATATTTTCTGAGATGTTTCTTCAACTTGATCTTCCAACTCTTCTATTAAGTGTTTCACTGCTTCCATTATATTTTTAATTTCCAAAAGCTGTTTTTTTGTCATCTAGCTGCTTCATAAAAAGTTTTGACCAGTTGACCATATTTCTTTTTTTTATTATTTTTTAATACTCATTTTATTGAGAAATATTCACATACCACGCAGTCATACAAAACAAATAGCACATTCGATTGTTCACAGTACCATTACATAGTTGTACATTCATCACCCAAATCAATCCCTGACACCTTCATTAGCACACACACAAGAATAACAAGAATAATAATTAGAGTGAAAAAGAACAATTAAAGTAAAAAAGAACACTGGGTGCCTTTGTTTGTTTGTTTCCTTCCCCCATTTTTCTACTCATCCATCCATAAACTAGACAAAGGGGAGTGTGGTCCTTATGGCTTTCCCAATCCCATTGTCACCCCTCATAAGCTGCATTTTTATACAATTGTCTTCAAGATTCATGGGTTCTGAGTTGTAGTTTGATAGTTTCAGGTATCCACCACCAGCTACCCCAATTCATTAGAACCTAAAAAGGGTTGTCTATATTTCACGTAAGAGTGCCCACCAGAGTGACCTCTCGGCTCCTTTTGGAATCTCTCTGTCACTGAAGTTTATTTCATTTCCTTTCACATCCCCCTTTTGGTCAAGAAGATGTTCTCCATCCCACGATGCCGGGTCTACATTCCTCCCCGGGAGTCATATTCCACATTGCCAGGGAGATTCACTCCCCTGGGTGTCTGATCCCATGTAGGGGGGAGGGCAGTGATTTCACCTTTCAAGTTGGCTTAGCTAGAGACAGAGGGCCACATCTGAGCAGGAGTTGACCATATTTCAACCAGCCCCTTTCATTCTTTCTTCCAGTTTCTTCTGCTGGTTTGGAAACATTTGAAGATTCTACAATATAAATGAACTTGGATCTGTGATTCCCTTCCACTATCACCAGCTTAGATTTGGCATTCTCAGTTCTGCCAAGTAATTTACCACTCATCCATCTACTTTCCAGATTCAAAAATTTTATTAATACTGTATCATCTCTCATCTCCCCATTTCTGAGCATTTTGACTTTTTAAAAGCACTAGCAGAATTTTAAAATGAAATAAAATTAGAAAGATGTATTCAATCTACTGTTTTACCAGGAAACAGGACTTTAAAAAAAAACGAATCTGCACAGTCCAAGACTCAGCAATTTCACTCCTAGGCAAGCTCTTAATTTGCATACCAAAGAGATTTGCAGAAATGTTCACAGCGGCATTGATGTAACAGCAAAAAACTATAAATAACCTATGGACAAATCTTAGAACCATATTATTTAGTAAAAAAAAGAAAACAAAATCACAGAAGAATATATGCTATATGAAGTAAATTATATGTAGTTCAAAAACATAAAAACCCTAAAAATACATTGTTAGTTACCAATGACTTTAATATATTTACTTTATTACATATATTAAACAGCAAATAAATTTTAAACATAAAAAAATAAAGTAGTAGTTACCCTTGGTGAGGGGGGCAGCTAAAAGTGGGATGAATGTGCGGCACTTCAACAGTATTGGCAATTGTTAGATTACCCCAGAAGAAACACTGACAGGAGGATTTGAGTGTAAGTAATTTATTACAGAGATTATCCCAGGGTATACTGGTAAGGGAGGGGAGAAGAGATACGGGAATGGAAGGAAGTCAAAACAATGTCAGTTAATAAGCAGGTTATTGCTGTGGGCCAGTGGGGCTTGATTTCTCCATGGACCTCTTGGAGACGATATAAAATACACCCCAAAGATGTAAAGATATAAAATACACCAGCTTCTGCCCATCATTGGTTGAGGTCTGCTCCTGATGACCCAAACTCCCTGGCACTTCCAGCATCCCATGCTTGCAGGGACTCCGTGTGTTTCTGTGGCCATAGGAAAGCCCTCCGGCAGAGAATCTCAGGTGCTTACAGGAGACAGCCACCGGTGCTTTTCAGGAATAGTGAGCGCCAAGGGGAAACACCTGCTACTGTACTATTCTGTTTAAATTGGGGGTGGGTAAAAGATACTTATTTTATTATTCATTGTACTATATGTGCTATATATATATTCTTTCATATTAATGCCCATGTTAATAAAAAATATTAAGTAAACTTATAAATGCTTCCTGAATTACCATTTTATTTCCTTAGAAGATATTTGTTAGAAATGTGGACTTCATAATATGTGTTCATTTTAATTAACCTTCTACTCACTTGCCACAGTGAGCCATAGACACCCTGGTGTCACAGGGCTCTAAATCATTCCTTGAACAACAAGTTGTCCTTTCAAGGCAGGAGGGCTGCTGTAATTCAGCTTAAATATGGTTATTTAGATAGCAGCAGGAACTGATTTACAAGAAGTCCTTGGATAGTATATTTTAGGAAAACAGCATGGTGTGAAATTCAGTTTAATTTATGTGTCTGTTTTGGGATTAAATGGATCATTTTTGTATAATAAGATTTAGACATTTGAGGTTTCACGGATCATATGCCATGGGCTAGAACAACTTTTTGAATTATAATTAATTCAAATCCCAATTATGGTATTCCAAGCAGGAACAGTTCTTTAACATCCTCCTTTATGTGGCCAGCATGTTACAGTTTAGTTTATAAAGCCAAATGTATTATGGGCTGTGTTTATGAAACAGGGTCATTCAATTGACCATTTGAGGCAACCATAGTTGACTACTGGACTATACAGGAAAATACATTGCAGTTGGGCTAATGGAAGAAAACTTGCTAATTCGTACCTGATAACATAAATGGGCCAAAGATGACTTGACTGGTTTCAGAGAATTCTCTTTGGTCACTCAAAATCATTGGAGCGCTAAGTGAATTAAACTAAATAGATAAATATTTATTGACTAAATTAATCCCTTTCCTATGTCAGCTTTAAAAAAAAAACCTTTGAAAATCAATTGCAAAAAAAAATCTCAAAATCTATGATAATACACATATCTGTATTCTTTGATACAAAGTTTAACTGAATCTTCTGTCAACCTACTTCCATGGCACCTAGAGGGTACCAAAAGCACTCTTTACAAAGGGATTGACAATTTCACTAGCTTGAATGTCCTTAATTTTCTCTGAACAAGACCAAGTTCATCAATCAACCTCTCAAAGCAGGTCTTTACTTACAATGACAACAAATGGATCAGAAACTGGAATGAGCTGTTTCAGAATAGCTCTCAAGGGATGGCTCTCCAGAGGTGGGGATTGTGAGCAGAACAGGGAAGGTGGTAAAATAACATGTTTTGTGAACATTTCTAACATACTTTTAATTTAAAATTAATTAATTTTAATTAAACTTACATAGAAATTTGTTCACAGGGTCTTCTTTATATTTCCTTTGTAATTATGATGACCCTGGTATTTGCTTTATAATGTAAACACCTCCATTCCACAGTATTAGTTTAACTAACTCTTAAAATGGTTAATCATTAGCATTTGAAAATTGTCTTCATTCTCCTTCATACACAAAACCAATAAATGGATGGATGAATAACAGTAATTTAAATTGGAAATTTTGACTGATGCAACAAGATACAAAACACAAAACGCATTTCAAAATGAGATGTTAGACCACAGAGCCTAAATTTCAAGGAAAGTGATTGAGATTAAGCTCCAACACCCACAACATAGATTAAAAAGATGGTGGAGATTGAGAAGATTTTTTTAAGGGGAATTTCATTAGGAAAATACATGTTCTGTGGGGGAACATTCACAGAACTCAGTAAATAACCCCCGTAATCACTAATTCTGTCTTTATTGGGAATGTTTATCCTTGTTCATCATGGATTTTTTGCATTAATTTTTATTTTTAAAAAATATTTCATAAAAATATTATTTATCTTTGAACAACTGATGAATGGATTAAACAAAATGTGGTACACACACAATGGAATATTATTTACTCATAGAAAGCAATGAAGTTCTGATACAGGCTACAACACAGATGCTGAGAGAAATAAGCCAGTTGCGAAAGGACAAATCTTGTAAGTCTCATTTATATGAGATAAGAATAAACAAATTCATAGACACAGAAAGTAGTTTATAGATCACCAGAGGCCGGGGATGGGAAGGGGAACAGAATGGGGAGCTATTGCTTAATGGGTGTAGTTTCAGTTTGAGGTGATGATAAAGTTTGGGTAATGGATGTTGGTAATAGTAGTCCAATATTGTGAATGACATACCACTGAATTATACACTTGAAAGTAGCTAAAATGGAAAATTGGGGGTTGTATATATGCTACTACAGTAAAATGTTAAAATATTTATTATTTATATTGATTACTGATTTTTTGGGCCCTCTGTTAAATTTTGAACTCTGGCAAGTTGCCTCACCACCTCACCCTAGTGCCAGCACTGATTGGGAGTCACAGGAGAATAGTGACTGATTCTGACCTGAGCCTGCTAAAGCAGCCATGACAGAGAGAGAGGGTGGGAAACCAGGAAGGCCTGGTACTTTCCTCTAACGGTGAGTCAAAAGTATGTGAATTCTAGAGGCTGGATGAACAGTGGAATATCAGCTGAAGGGCATCTCAGTCACTCTGAGAACTTCCAGGGAAGATAACAGAGTAGGGAGCTCCAGGCTTCACTCTTCCTCCAAAACAACTAGTGGTCAGGCAGGAACAAGTCTTTATTAAGTAACTTTTAAGATCAGAAAAATAAAACTCTTATAATTCTCATTATAACAAATATATAATATTAGTGCTTTGGCCATCTTAAGTTAAAGGTCCTTTATCATAAAATATATGGTTTTTAACTTTACCAAAATTGAATTTATAATCCCTATGACTTCCCTACATATACATAACAAAACACTGTAGTAAAATCAACAAATACTAAACTATATTGAAAATTTATCATTCTCAGTTTCTGGTTTTTAGAAACAGTGCATGCACCTAATATATGTTGATTCTTTTGCAGTGTACAATGCAATAAAATGCAAAATACAGGCTTGGCGAGCATTTGTTAGTATCTATAAGACAGCAGCTAAAGAAATAACTCTTTAATTCTGAAATAACTCTTCTTTGGCTTTGTAAGCCAGGGGCGCAATGCACAGTATGCAGGGTAAAATGGGAGGAAGTGAATGAGAAACTGTAGTAAAGAACTGTGAGTAGCTCTCTCCATGGCAGCCGCAGGCACCCATCCCCACTCTTGAGGTAGCCTGCCTCAGGGCCCAGTCCCTGGCTAGATACTACTGATGGAGAGGGATGTGGAAGTCCTCTTCCCCAAAAACATGGTTCAGGGGGTTATGGTTAAGTACTGATACAGCTGTTAATCGGTGAATTCAGATTGCTAGGTCTTGGCTCTGAGCTGCTGTTTCAGCCCACCCTAGACAGAGACGGCTATAGCCATTGTTTCAACTCCACCCCCAACAGGGGCAGAAGTGGTGGGGATTTGAAGACAAAGGGCCTCCTTAGGGATGCAGGGAACAGTTTGCTGGAGATCGCCATCTACAGGGCAGGTCAAGAAAGTGCAGCTTTGGGGAGTTGACAAAGGCTTTTGGCATCTTTCCTGACCTCCTCCCCAGGGCTCCTTGGAGCTGGCCTGGGCCACCTTTGTGGGTCCCTGGCCTGTTATGACTGGGAAATACTGACTTGAGAAAGTCCTCTCCAGTGTGACCCTCCTCCCAGAATTTGTCCTCTAGGCAAAAGCAGCTAGAGACTACGAGAAAAGTGTAAAGAACTCTATAGAGGCCAACCCAAACAAACAGAACAGATCAAGATTCCCAGAGACAGAACAGAGGAAAGGAAGCTTTCTCCTGGAGGTAAAACAATTGCACAAATAGAGCAATCTTCAACTGTACTGCATATCCAGGGCAAGAACCAGATGAGGAAGAGACACTTGCACACTGATCAGTGTTCATCACAGCACTATTCACAGTTTCTACAAGATGGAAGCAACCCAAGTTTCCACCAACTGATGAATGGATAAACAAAATCTGATGTATACATAGAATGGAATATTATTCAGCTGTAAAAAGGAACGAAGTCCTGACACATGCAACAACATGGATGAACCTTGAGGACGTTATGTTGAGTGAAATAAGTTAGACACAAAAGGACAAATATTGTATAATCTCACTAATATGAACTAATTATAATAAGCAAACTCATAGAATTAAAATTTAGACTATCGGTTACCAGGGGATAGAATAAGAGTAGAGAATGGGGAGCTGATGCTTAATTTGTGCAGAATTTCTATTTATATTGATTGCAAATTTTGAAAATGGATAGTGGTGACAGTAGCACATTATCATGGGTATAATTAATAGTGCTAAATTATGTTAGTGAATTTTGTCGAAAGGGGAAGTTTTGAGTTGTATATGTTTCTAGAAGGAAAGTTAGAAGGTAAAACATGGGACTGTACCCTGTTGTGGATAATGGACTGTGGATAATAGTACAAATAAAAGAATGTTCTTTCATGAATTAAAACAAATGTATGTCACTATTACAAGGTGTTTATAATAGGGTGGTATATGGGGAAAATACACATATTGTAAATTATGAACTATAGTTAGTAATATTTTAATATTCTTTTATCAATTGTAACAAAGGTACCACACTAATGCAAAGGGTCAACAATGGGGGTGGTATATGGGAACATTGTAATTTTTACATGACTTTTCTGTAGACCTACAATTTCTCCAATTAAAAAATAATAATTTTTAAAAATTATGCTAGGTGATAGAAACCAGACACACAGTACAATATATTTTATGATTCCATTTACATAAAATGTAAATATAAATTAATCTATAGAGACAGAATTAGATTAGTGATTATGTAGGGCTGGGAAGGATAGAGGGAATAAGAGGTGACTGCTAAGGGATATGGGGTTTTTTTTTTTTTGGAGTAATGAAAATGTTCTAAAATAGATTGTAATGATGAATGCACAACTCTGTGATTATACTAAAAACCATTGCTTGTACACTTTCCATGGATTGTATGGTATGTGAATATATCTCAATAAATCTGCTTTTTTGGAAAAAAAAAAGTCATTCTGTCAAAGAGGATGGGCTGCTAGGGTTGAGGTCATCCTAAGGATGAAAGGTTATGGGATATACAGCTGCAGAGACAGAAGCTGAAGGAGATTGGGAGTGATGACTAAAGGTGAAGCACTACTGTCCACGCGTGGACAGTCAGAGGGGCAGGGAAGTCAAAGGCCCTACCTCGCTGCTCTCTACCTCATCCTTCAACCCTGGAGAAGTAAAGCAAGAATATTTATCTCTTGCTCTTCCCTGAAGACTCCTGGCCTGCCTGCAACCAGGTTCTAGAATGGGGGTGGAGTAGGAAGAAGTCTTACCCTTGAATGAAGAGGAAAGTGTTGTTTAATGTATTGGAGGAGACGCTACTAAATACTGAATTAAGACTATAACTTTAAGATTAAAATGACCTGAGGACTCAGGGCCATGTTACAATACTCCAGGGGGCACTGTTCCTGTTATAATCTATATGGAGCTGGGCTCCAGAAGACCCAACTTACAAAAAGTAAATGCAAATGATGCCCCCTAGAGTTGTGCAATTGGGAGGACCTGAGCAAACATTTTAGTACCTGAATAGCCAGAAAAATCAGGGGACTACCTACATTTTTTTGTAGACACAGAACAAAAATGTCTCCCAATAGAAGATTTTAAAAAGACAAAAATAAAGTTGCATTTTGAATAAATATATAAATTGTTCTTAACTTATGGTTCTGGACAGATAGATGGATGGACAAATAAATAGTAAAAGTCCAATATAAGTTATTAAAGAGAGTGATTCTATTAAATTAGTTTCCTTAATAGAGATTTAAGGGGCACATTCCTACTGGAAAGCTAGAAACATTCCTTAGGGGCAAATTCCAATGCATGATTGACTGACGTTGTTTGGGGACTTTATCTGCATTTCAAATGTGTTCTCCCATGTAGATGAACTAGCAGAAAAGGGAGATGCCTTGGATGCATCTCCCTGATGCCCTTGGGAGATCCAGCACACATACCGCACAGCTGGCGTCTGCTGTCTTGTTTGCTAATCAAGTCTCTGACATTTACCCAGGGTGTTCTCACATTTATGTGGTTCTGTTTCTTCCAAACTCACTTCTATCATCTTAGTTTCAGTTGTCGTTCTCAGCAAGATTACAGAAATATCTAATTAGCCTTCTGCTGCAGACTGACCCCTCAAATCTATCCTACATTTGGTGCCAAATGAAGCCTTCTAAATACAGATCTGATCAAGTGTACATATGTATTTGTCTATGCATATAAATGTGTGTGTCTGTATGTGCAAAAATATGTGCATGCATATCTGCATGTATTTGTATACCTGTGTGCATATTTAAAACTGGAAGAATGATACCTAAGTGATTATGTCCAGTTGGTGGGGTTATGAATACTTAAACAAATTTTTTTCTTTATGTCTTTTTATATTTTCTAAGTTGCTTACACTGAGTGCTCATTAACCCATAGTTCATAGCTTTTTAAATTATTAAAAATGTAGAAGAATATTTAATGAAATTGGAAAACATGGATATAGTTGTTAATTTAAGTGTTCACAAAGCAATAGGCATTCTATGATCCTATTTATTTGAATGGTATGTGTGCATGCATACACACGTAAATGCATGTTAAGCACTGATTATCTTGGTGGGTGAGAGCTTGGGTGATTTTTACTTTCCTTTGTGCTTGGCTATAGTATCAAAATTACCTGCAATGATTAAGTCTATGCCTGGTAGTCTTCCCACTAAGTATAATTCTCTGTTGCATAGAACTAAAACTATGCATAAAGGATATAGCAAATCCAATTGGTGCTTTCTCTAAAGTCAGTAGCATTTTCATGATTTCCTCAGTATTACTTCTGCCATGCCTGAAATGTAGCATTAGTTGGCAACATCACTCTTTCACTCTGAGATGAAAATTTTCTCATTTCATCAAGGAGCCAAAGTCCCATGTAGCACCCTGCCATCTAGATAGTGTTGAGGCCAATTATCTTCAATTAACATTGTTTTAGAAAACCTGCAAATGGGGCTCCTCAATAAAGCTCCAAAGTAAGCAGGGAGTCAAATTATTGCACTGGGTAAACCTATGACCATAGGACCACAGAAGTAGGGACTGATGTACAGTTCATTATTAAGCAACTTGACTGTTAACTGGTCAGAAACTCACATAGTGTCCCCAGGTGTGCTAGTTTGGATATATTACATCTCGCCAAAAGCCATACTCTTTAATGCAATCTTGTGGGGGCAGATGTATTAGTGTTGATTGGGTTAGAATCCTTTGATTGTTTCCATGGACATGTGACTCAATCAACTTTGGGTGAAACATTTGATTAAATTATTTCCATGGAGATATGGGCCCTGCCCATTCAGGGTGGGTCCTGATTTAATCACTGAAGTCCTATAAAAGAGCTAAAAAACAGAAGGACCTCAGAGCAGCTGAGAGTGACATTTTGGAGAAAGCCGCTGAAAGCAGACTTTTGCTGACACTTTGGAGATGCTAGCACAGTGTTTGCTCCAGAGAAGTTAAGAGAGGACAAAACGCTCCAAGAGCAACATTTTAGAGAAAGCACAGAAGCTGAGAGAGGAGCTGGGACATAACCAGGGATCAGCAGATGCCAGCCACGTGCCTTCCCAGCTAACAGAGGTTTTCCGGATGCCATTGGTCTTCCTTTGGTGAAATATACTTGTGTTGAAGCCTTATCTGGACATTTTCATGGCCTTCAGGCAGTAAGTGTGTAACCACATAAACCCCTTTATAAAAGCCAATCCATTTCTGGTATTTTGCATAATGGCAGAGTTAGAAAACAGAACACCAAGGTAGAAAACAAATGACACATTTG
The DNA here is from genome assembly GCF_015220235.1 of Choloepus didactylus. Classification (NCBI taxonomy): domain Eukaryota; kingdom Metazoa; phylum Chordata; class Mammalia; order Pilosa; family Megalonychidae; genus Choloepus; species Choloepus didactylus. Next base: position 130,616,550 of record NC_051309.1, on the reverse strand, counting down.
AAAAGGTTACAAAGTCTATTATCAGAATACAAGAACTTATTTTACACCTATTTTGTGTCATAGACGACTAAAAGATAGTGTCATCCCTCAAAATGCTGAAAACATCCCAGAAGAAATAAACAGGTTAGACTATTACAATTGACACAAAAGGTGTTCAGATAATGTAAAGAAAAGGGTTATGATGCTGGTATTAGAGTACAAGTGAGGAAAGGTAGCCCAGGCCAGAAGGAAGGAAGTAGGCAAGGATGGCTTTTTGGAAAGGTGATTTCAGCAAATTGTTAAAGGCTGAGTGAGTGTTAGGCACAAAGAGCATGGGATGAGAGGTGGGAACTCCAGGCAGAAAAAAGAGGATGTGCAAAGACACAGACCAGTGACAGATCAAAGATCTGGGGTAGGGGAAGAGTAGCAGAGAGTAAACAGGAGGAGTAGGAATTTGGAATTCTGTGCTGATGGCAAGAGAGAGTCACTGGGTGATATTAACCAATAACCTGATATGATCAGATTTGCATTTTATGAAGATGATTCTATGTATGAAATGGATTACAGGAGACTTAAAGAGAGGGAGACAGTTTAGGAGATTATAACCTAGGTGAGAAATGTTGAGTGTTTGGGAATATAAAGAGGACGGAGTATATTTGAGCAATATTAATGAGTAAAAATTTAACTTGATTTGGTGATAAAATGGAACACAGATGGTTAGGGAAAGGAAGATTTTAGAATGATTCTTTGGTTTCTGGCCTGGGAAACTGATAAGAAGTTTCCCTGGCCTATTCACTGATAGGAAGTAGAAAGGGAGAACAAATTTGGGGGAAAAATTAAGTTCCTTTTCAATTGGGTGGAATTTGAGATGCTAAAGAGCATGCAAGCAGAGATAGCTGGTAAGGAGTTGGTAGGTATCTGGTAAGAGTGAGATATGGGTGGGATCTCTAAATTTTAAAGTAGATGGAAATCAAAGACGTGGGCCTGGAAAAGATGGCCCATATAGATAGTATGGAAAAAACAGAGATCTGAAGATGCAATTTCAACATATAAAGTATTGCAGATGACTGGTTGCTGTGTTAACAGGTTTGAGTTGCATTTGACTATAAAACAGTCTTGTTGGAAAAAGTATATGGGCCGTAGGGGAACGAGGCCTCTTCCCCCACACACATTGAGACATATCCCATTTTGGTCCCTGATCTTGTTTGTAAAGATTCTGTTGATTGAATGCCTGAAGAAGGAGGTGAGATGCCCTTCTGCTCGTACCAGCTTGGCTAACATTGCTAACCAACTGTTACAGTCTCTGGAAATGAAAACAAACTTGAACCCTTTAAAAAAAAAAAAAAGAAAAAAGAAAAGGAGACTGAAAAGAGGCACCCAGTAAAGTAAGAGGAATATCAAGAAATGATAAAGACTGTGGAGAAAAAGGAGAAATTTCCGAGAGAGAAGAGTCAATGGTCTTAACTGTTGCAAAGAGGTAAAATAAGGACCAAGATGTGTGTAATGGATTTGGCAACTAAAATCTCATCAATGACCTTACGAGTAGTTTCAGTGCAGTGGGGAATATGAAAGCTGTATTGCAGAAGACTGAGGCACTAATGGAAGCTAAACACATGGAGACAACAAATGTATATTATTTTCTCAAGAAGCCTCGCTGTGAATGGAAGGAGAAAATGTGGGTAGGTTGTAGAAACAGCAATAGAATCCAGGGAAAGAGTCCTTTTCATTTCTTAAGGCAGGAGAGATTTGATCATCCTGATGTGAAGGAGGAAAGATCCCACCAGGTCCCCAAATAAATAAATAAATAAATAAATAAAAGAGAAAGTGACAGGAGACTTGAAGATACAGGAAAGAGGGGTGGAGAAGGTGGGGGTGACGGTAGAGTGAGAAGAGGAGAAAAAGGTTAAGTTTCTGAGCACAAATTAAAAGTTACTTTTGGAAAGAAGGAGGATCAATTTTTCTAGATCTCAGCTTGAAAATTGCTTCTCCAAAACAGCTTTGGCCACCACCAGAGATTCTGTTAGAGGCTTCAAGTCTGTACTGCAACAGTACCCTATAGTTATCTTCATCTTCTCATGTGCCACACTATCGAAATTTCAAGCCTTTTCTTTTCTTGACTGAAACTATATATGTTCAGTCTTCTATCTCTAGAATTTAGCATAGTGTTTAGGTCATGGGAGGAAGTCAAATACCTGTTGAATGAATGAGTGGGCAAAAGAATTAATAAATAGGAATAAAGAAGGTAATAATAGGTAACTTGTAACTGAGAAAGCAGAAAATTGAGGAAGTGGCTGTTTGATGGTTAGATTCCCTGTCAAGTAATGTGTAGGCCATGTGATGAGGGTAAGGAAAAAAAGATAATGGGTGGTGATTAAAGATTCAGCCAATGTCACGGATCAGGAGGGAAATGTTTAGGATTAACAGAAGATTTGCAGGCAGTGTAGACCAACTCAGCTGAGACTGGAAATCCTGAGTGTGCAATAGCACCTAAGTCAGTATAGGAAAAGTGCAAGGCAGTCTATTACTGTCAGCAGAATCTAGATTGGAAAGAGAAGGTAAATAAACCAGGAGGAGTCTCCAATTGGGAGAAAACAGAAGCAAAAATAGCCTGAAGTTCTCACCAAATAAAGGATTGATCTGTGGGAGAAATAAATTGACTGAGAGGATGGAAAGCCACGGTCAGAGAGCGGCATGTCAAAGTTCACAGAAGAAGTTCTACTGATGACAAATCATAGGGTACAGCCTTGGATATAAAAGGTTAAAGTGTAGTGGAAGTACAGGTCACTAGGGATGAGGAGATAAAGGAACTGTAAGGCCAGAGTGATAGGTGGTTTATCCACATGGACTTTGAGGTCACCCAGGATGATGGCAGGACACAGGATAACGGTGAGCCAGATGCCAGTATTTTCAGTGATACAGGATAGATAGCAATCATAGATGGATATAAATGGTAGATAACAATGCTGACATAGGGTGGAAGGTGGTATGGCCAAATAGAAATGGTCTCAAAAGAAAAGGTTTTCTTAAAAAAATAAAATAAAAAAAGGATGTGGCAGTGGGGAGCTGCAGTAATTCTATCCATCTTCCTCTGTCTGTGGCATGGGCATGGAAGACAAGCAGTCTCCAGTTCAAATTGCTTCCTGGAATTGAGCATTTGGGGAATAGATGCAGATTACAAAGATAAGGCAGGAGGTGGAGCCATCATAATCTTCCATGCAAGATCATTCAACACTTACGTGCAAATCCTCTAAAATGGCTATTTCACTATCATTGACAATTAGCGAGCCATACTCACCATTATATGATACATATCTTCCTGTGCTTTGCTGTAACTCTGTAGACTTTTTGGAAGAAAACCAATCTAGCATCTCAAATAAAAAAATCTAAAATATAATTAAACAGGTCTTCACATTTCTAAAACTTAGAGACTTATCAGAGCCTATTATCAGAGCAGAAAATAAAGATCTGGGTCTGACTTCAGTTGGTTGACCCCAATCTTATCAATTGGAGGGCTCTGTAGGGAAACTGGGCCATAGTTCTGTACAACCTTCTCTACATGGATTCCAGGTAACTGATAAGAATTGGGGAGCTATGGAGCTGGGGAGCTGGAGAAAAAAAGTGTAATTTGAAGAATTTGATCTGAGGCATTAAAACAAAAATTCCAGTGGTGCCATTCTACAGATAACAGGGATTCCTAACTGACTTTGAACTAGGTCACTGCCAGTGACAACGGGAAGATTGCAACTTAAACATTCCCATTTTATTAGCAGGTTTGTGTTCATCCGAGCGCTATTCACTTTCTCCTGATCCTATTCTACTCCTGGAAAGCTCAAAGTGACCATGAGACAAAGGGTGGGGTCAGCTTTGTAAGGCACCATTAGGCGAACAAGAAGCCATTCTAGTTTCTTCCTCTTCCCACTTTCCTGCCCTGAATCAGACTTCTTATTTCAATTGCTGTGAGATCACAGAGCAGAGCAATGTGTTCCCAAAGGACGTCATAGCACCATGTTATCCTTAGAGGTAAATCCAAGTCAACCAAGTCCCAAAGTGATCACTAGTGCAAGTCACAACATACCTAATTAACTTCTAGGGGACTTTCTAATAAAACACCAGAAAGGCAGAAAGGACTGGGAATTCCTTTGTGAAAGACTTTCTTCACAAAATACCTGAGTGGTTTGAGACGTGGGATTCTTCTAGAGTTTGTTATCGCTATTTAATTTTTTTTTTGTCAGATAATGAAGAAACTGAAGTTTATGGAGTATCTGATATATACCAGTTTCTCGGCTGGGTGCTTTATACCATTTTTTTCATAAAAACTTATGCATTCAGTATTATTTTTATCATCTTCATTTTACATATGAGGAAACTGGGGCTCAGAGCGAAGCTGAGTGATCTGACCAACGTCCTGCCTAGCAACTGGCATTGTAGCTAGTATTGAAACCCTAGTCCTCTTGTTTCTAAAGCACATGTTCTTTTCACTATTCCACATTCCTGTTCAAGTGACCAGATGTACCTATTTTCCTAACCTGGAATGAAAGATTAGATCCATCGTACATGACCATCTAAATTCACAAATTACCTGAGAGACTATCCAGTTGTGGGGACCCAGTGCCCAAGCCCTCCCTTCCATAGTGAAAACGAGTTATTTCACGTAGCTGCCTGCTTGACTGGGAGATGTTTTCCTCCCAGGGGTGGAAAAAATGAATCATAAACAAAGCACTGAAACCCTCCTCCCCTGATCACTGTTGATAACAAATCTCCACACCCTTGTGTCATAAGACCCTGCTGAAACTCTGTTCTCACACCCTATGGAAACCCTTAGAAACCACCGCACTGGCATCCCCAATTTTGCAGAGCGCTAACTTCCATCTTTCTTCCACCAGCAGCCGCTGAGAATTATCTCCTATTAGTAAGTCCCACTAAACTCATGTCTAACTCCGTGCCTGGCATGTTCTTCAGTCTTGGGGCTGAGCTGGGTTGGAACACTAGTCCTTGGCTTTAGAGTAACCATGATGTTTTCTACTTTTTTCCCAACTTGAAAGTATACCAGAGCAATGCTTTCCAAATGATGAGGTTTTCACGGTCTTTGGCAAAAGACAGAAAAACAAAGACAACCTAGTGAATTTTTTTATAAAGCTCAAGTTATCAATGTAAAGGACTTCTCTTTATTTTAAAAGTATGACGTGCGTGTTTGTGTCTGTGTTCTAATGTCTTTTTCTTTTTTAGTGAAATAATGGTGCTAGTAGAAGAAAGTGCTTATATGGGGAAATAAAAAGTGGACAGCTCTGCCCCTTGTGACTTGCCTTTGGCCAAACTGCATCTGCAAGGATGTTATGTACCCCACCCCTCCCTCCAACACAGGGTCCAAAACCCTGGAGCCCTTGCACAAAGTGGGACCAATTCTAGTGCTATTCATGCTCCAGAACTCCCCTCAAGATCAGGCCGAGACTTGATTCCAGCTGAGACCACCTCCTTGCCTGGCTGCCTTCCTGCCTTGTCCTGTTTCCTTCACTCCCTCACAAGTCTCCCCCAAGAACACTCCTTCCAAAACAAAACTCACGTGACCTGAATCCCCATCTCAGGCTCTGCTTATAGAAAATGTAAAAAAAAAAAAAAAAAAAAAAAGCAGGCAACTCCACTGAATGGACAGCTCCCAATGGATACAATAAAAAGCAACTTGATTCTATTTTCCAATGTCATGTTCAAACTTGAACATCCTTCCCCTGAATGAAATCTCGGGCAGGCCCCATAATTTCTCTGTTGACCTTCAGTGAAAGAGATTCTCTGGTCTCAATCAGTCACAGTATATAGTCTTTTTTAGTAATCATTATGTTCAAGCTACTCTTTCTCTAAGCCAACTTGGCAGGTGAACTCACTGCTCTCTCCTTTATGTGGGAAATGACTCCCAGGGGTGTAAATCTCCCTGGCAAAGCAGGATATGACTCCTGGGGATGAGCCTGCACCTGGCATCGTGGAATTGAGAACATCTTCTTGACCAAAAGGGGGGTGTGAAATGAAACAAAATAACGTTTCAGTGGCTGAGAGATTTCAAATGGAGTCAAGAGTCCACTTTGGAGGGTATTCTTATGCACTAGATACCTCTTTTTAGTTTTTAGAGTATCAGAATAACTAGAAGGGAATACCTGAAACTGTAGCTTTGACTCTTGAAAATGATTGCATAACTATGTGACTTACATGGTGTGACTGTGTGATTGTGAAAACCTCACAAAGTTTGAGAAAACTTTGTGGCTCTCACTCCCTTTATCCAGTGTATGGACAGGTGAGTAGAAAAATGGGGACAAAAATTAAATGAAAAATAGGGTGGGATTGGGGGGATGGAATGTTTTAGGAGTTCTTTTTATTTTTATTTTTTGGAGTAAAGGAAATGTTCAAAAATTGATTCTGGCAATGAATGCACAACTATATGATGGTACTTTGAATAATTGTACACTGTGGATGATTGTAAGGTATGTAAGTTTATCTCAATAAAACCATATTTAAAAAATATATGTTCAGGCTAGCTAATAACCAAAACACTGCACTTTAGACAAAGTTAAGTTTTCCAATCCCAGTTCAGGTCTGCTTCAGGAGAGAAATCTACAGTGGGGGAAGGGAGAGACGTAGTCACCACCTTCTCTTTTTACTTTTCCAACCACCCTCCATACCTCTGCCCCACAGACATATCGAGCTTCGGCTTCTGACTTTTCCAGGTTTGGGAATGAGAGGGAGAGTAAAACAAAGGACTGGTTTAAATTCATGGCATTGGTGACATCTGACTTTTGTTTTCTCTGCACATACCAGACATTTAGAGCTGATTCTTTCTCTTGTGTGAGCTTTCATGTTATCCAGCCACATTTCCACCTCTTGAAATTTTGCTCAGTGGCCTCTCACCATTCGAGACCCCAAACAAAAATCTAATGAGTACCTGCCAAACTCCTGGACAACCCTAAACACAATGCAAGAAGACATATCAGCAAATAAATTTCCAGTCTCAGTAATCATATTGACTTTAATTTTTTTAGCTATAAATCTTACTTTACAGGAAACTGCTATTGTAAAAAAGGGGTAGATCATTAACAGTCTCAGATGTGTTTTGATATATGCTCTAAATTATATAACCTCCAACATAGTGTGCACTTTGAACTTGTATAAAAACTCTCCTCAGAAAGCGTACATTCTAATTCACGAAATAAACGTGCCCACAAACTGTAGTTTAAGACAGAATAGTCATGCTTGTCAGGTTTCAATTCAGTTGAATTTCAGAAGAGGAGCAAAGAAATTTATGGAAAGGGCAGCTAGAATGGGTTGGCATTACAATAGATAGGTGAGCTCTTTGAACTTTAAACCTCCACATCACTGTATGAAATTGCTTGTAAGATAAGAAATAGAATAAATTCTCTAAATACAGACACAAATCCTTGCTTGCTTAGAGGCTGACTCAACTGAAGACCATGGCATTTGATGGTACTTGGAAGGTAGATCGGAGTGAGAACTATGACAACTTCATGGAAAAAATGGGTAAGGGCTTCATTATTGAATGGCTAATTCCTTGATTTTTCACAGACATTTTTCTTTCTAATTCTCTCCAAACCCCTGGGCTTAGAGAATGGCTCCTACTTTGGTGGTCAGAATCCAGAATGTATGATGGTTCAGAAAGAAAGCCATATTCTCACCTCTTACATTAGAAAGAATGTGCTAACTCACTAGTGGAAGGAAAGATTCTTTGAGTGCTGTCTACCGAAAGGCCAAAAAGATACAGATATATTTCATTCACTCTTTAACTCATGATTGTACTGGGATCATTAAAAATTGATACTATACAAAGAGCATGGATGGTGGTTGGAAAAGTAACAGAAAATTTAAAAAAATAAAATAAAAAGGAATATGTAATGATAACCTCCAGAATTTAAAACATTGAATTCTAGGGAATAGAAAAGCGAAGGCCATGCAATAAATTAGGGGAAAAGAGTGCTATCAGAATTCACAGTTCTGAATGAATTAGACTTAAAATTTTCTCTTTTCCCCTGACTTATAAAACTTTGGGAATAATCTCATGAAGGTGTTGATTTTCTTTAGAAGTTTTAATATATGTATAGATATATAGATAGATATATATAGATATAGATAGATATTCTAGCAGCTCATAGACTGCATAAAATAAGTGAATAAATTTGTGGCATTTACAAGGAACAAAAATCTGCATCAATTATATCCTATTATTCAGGGATTCCAAGTCCAAATTTATGGACTTTCTTCCAATAATGAATTTGATTGGAAAATTTGCTAATTTTCTCATTTTCGTGTAATCAGAAATGCCACAAAAAGCAAAGAAAATGATGAAGTTCTAAGCTTAAAAACCATTACAGAGAGCAAACGGGCATGAAATGCAGAATTAAAGTTGTATGTCCTTATAAATGTATGAATGTATTTTTTAATCCTTCATTTAACACCTCTGGAATTTGGCTTATTTAACACTGAAACAAAGAGTTTGATAATTTTGCTAAAATTAAATTAAAATTACTCAACTCTAAGATTCTGTAATTCTGTGCTTCACTTAATTTTTTTAATTTTGGAAAAAGAGCTTGAATCAGTTCTTTTGATCTGATTGACCTTGACTTTTTCTACAGAAGTGGTCTGAATCCTCTTGTGCAGAGGCAATGCTATCACATTTTCTCACCCATTATCAAGATTTTAAAAATATTTTTAAAAACACAGTACTTGGAAAAATAAGCTCTCTCTATGGCACTTGCACTTTATTTTCTTCCACCTCTTTCCCTTTGCAGGTGTTAATATGGTGAAAAGAAAACTTGCAGCTCATGACAATTTGAAACTCACAATTACACAAGAAGGAAATAAATTCACCGTCAAAGAATCAAGCACTTTTCGAAGCATTGAAATTGTGTTTGAGCTTGGTGTCAATTTTAATTACAGCCTGGCTGACGGAACTGAACTCACTGTAAGAAATCTTTTTCTAAAAAATGTATTCTTCCTTTTTCTATACAGTACTAAAGCAATCTCTGTTTCAAGACATTAGAAGGTTTGATTAATGCTGATCTCCATTTATTGAAGAAGCTGATGGAGTTTATGCACGTTATATCTTGCACAAATTAGCAGGGTATTTAAATGCAATATTTTAATTTTCATACACATCTTGTGAGGAATTCAGATTGAACAATAAGAATTAGAAAAATATCTTTAGAATGGCAGAGTATGGAACTATTCATAAAGAAATCTAAAGCTCTGTGTTTTCAACTTTACATACCTGACAGCAACAAAAGCTTTTAGAGTGAACTTAATGTATAAACAATGGGGATTATTTCTCAATACCGGAGTCATTTCAGCTTCAAAAAGTACTTAGAAAGAAAAAAGTACTTAGGAACAATATCAGTTTCAAAAATTTTTGTTGTTCCATATTCACTGAGAAATCTCAAAATTGGTTAAAATACATCATAATGAACCAGGCTTTTGCTTGGCCATATATTTTATGCTGTCTTTGAAAAAATATATAAACAAACAATGAAATATTCCAAACATTCCTCAAAGTAGACAAACAAAATACTCTCTTTAGTTGTATATAGTACAGAAGCAGAGGGCTAAAGCAGCTATTTACCAGGAAGCCGGAAGTAACGCATATACAGGTAATGTTTCCCTCTCAAGAATTGATCGTTTATTTGCTTTGAAAACACACATGAAATATGTAATGATCATTCACCTTATACCTACAAGTATTCCAATGTGGTTCAGGTCCCTAAGTTAACTACAGACTCCCAAAGCAAGTTGAAACTTAAAGAGTCCTTGAAAATAATTTTGATATTTTAAATTACGTTGTTTACCTACCTTTGCCTGTTAAATACACTGACTTCTTGTCTCCTTGACACCTAAAATTGTTGAGTCAGAGGTATGAGCATGTAACCTAAACATAACAGGCATTTAACAGATCCATTGAAATAATAAAATAAATGAATTAATTAGCAAATAAGTGAGTGATCAAATGGAAAAGTCTAAGGCTATATTGTGGGTCACTGGGAATGTTCTTGTTAATGTTTAAAATATAAAATTTTAAGGCTTATCATTTTCAACTGATTTTGTTTTAACCTCTTTAGACTCAGAATTTGTTTCTAGTTAAATTATGAATGGTTGCAATGACAATTCACTGTTGAGTATAGGATCAATAATCATATTTTAATTACTATCACAATCACATAAATTAAAACAAGCACAGGGTTGTTAGCCTCTCCATGAAACTAATTTAAACTGTGATTAAATTTAGAACACTCTTCTTAACATGAAAGAAGTAGAAAAGAGAAGTCCTGATCACCTGCTTTATAATACAGCATATGCAAATTACCAAGGGAGGGAAGCAGAGTGGAAACCAGAGCAGACTCTAGAGCCCAGGAGCCTGGGTTCACTCCTGGTTTTGTGATTTTGGGTGAATCACTGTGTCTGTTTCATCATCTGCACAATGGAGATAATAATAGCATCTATTTCATGGGGTGGTTGTGAAGATTAAATGAAGAAGCAGATCTTTAGCACTTGGTGCCTGACATGTGTGAGACCCTTATAAATGCTATCTCTTGCTCTTATTATTTGTATGCAGGGTAGCTGGACCCTAGAGGGAAACAAACTTATTGGAAAATTCAAACGGATAGACAATGGAAAAGAGCTGAATGTTGTCCGAGAAGTTACAGGTGGTGAACTAGTCCAGGTAAGTTGTAAAAAGATTATAATCATTTCCCAAAGATAAAATAATTACATGGCAGTAACTTTTTGAGGTTGCTGAATTATGTCTTTGGTACATAGAGTGTTACTCTTTTTCTCTTAAACTTTACTGATTTTAAAAATATAGATATTTTCTGATGACTAATTGTTGAAGAGAGCTTACACATATATCAAATATATCAATACCTATTGTAACTGAAAATGTAAATGATTACAAACCAAAACGTTTTTTATAAATGGGTGTATCCTATGTCTATATAAAATGCTACTATCAAGTAAAAGGAAAAATATCATAAATACTAATATTGTTCCTAATTTAGTCTAAAATCTTAATGCCAAGTTCTTCTATATTTGTTAACACCTTTCAGGCTTTTGAATATGAGGGAGTAAAAGCCAACAGGATCTTTAAAAAGGAATAAGCATTATTCTTGGAGCACAGCCCAGAACACAAATTGGATGGAAGATCTACATTGTGCCAGAACTGTTTGTCTCTCCCCATCAAGCATATGGTTACTGACTGATTAGAGCTTTAATAAACATTGGACAAAGGTATATATATCCAGTCTTGCCAAAGCACAAGAAGCTAAAGTTAACTAGGACTTAACTTGTTGAACAGTCTTAAAGTTGTACATTTATTGGCGTTCTAAAAGAATTGGTGATATTTTAAAAACAAAAATATTGTTCCCACATTACTTCATGAGTAGCCTCTCCTTTTAAAAAAAAGTTAAGTGACATAGCATTGATAGACTGTTCTTTTTTTCACTTTTGGTAAGTAAAAACACAGGCTGCATGGGGGGACTTTTTCAATGCAATTTTACTGAGATATATTCACATAACATATAGTCATTCAAAGTGTACAATCAATTGTTCACAGTATCATCATACAGTTGTGCATTCATCGCCACAATCTTTGAACATTTTCATGACTCCAAAAAATAAAATAAAAATTAAAATAAAAAGAATATCCAAAACACCCTCTTCCCCACTCCTCCCCCAGTGTTCATTTACTTTTTTCAATACAGTTTTATTGAGATATATTCGCACACCCTACAGTCATCCACAGTGTACAATCGATTATTCATAGCACCATCATACATTTGTGCGGTCATCACCAGAATCAATTTTTCAACCTTTTCCTTACTCCAAAATAAAAATAAAAGCAGAAAAGAACACCTAGATCTTTCTATCCCCTCCATCCTACCCTATACTTTATCTAATTTTTGTCCCCATTTTTCCATTCATCTGTCCATACACTGGATAAAGGGAGTGCAAGCCACAAGGTCTTCACAATCACATAGTCACTTTATGCAATCTACATAGTTAAACAATCATCTTCAAGAATCGAGGTCACTGGGTTGTAGTTTGACAGCTTCAGGTATTTCCCTCTAGCCATTCCAACATACTAAAAACTAAAAGGTGATGATATCAATATAATGCATAAGAATACCCTCCAGAGTGACCTCTTGACTCCTTTTGAAATCTCTCAGCCACTGGAACCTTATTTTGTTTCATCTCTCTTCCCCCTTTTGGTCAAGAAGATCCTCTCAATCCCACAGTGCTGGGTCCAGGCTCATCTTCAGGAGTCACTTCCCGCATTGCCAGTGGGATTCATACCCCTTGGTGTCATGTCCCATGTAGGGGGAAGGGTAGTGAATTCAACTGACAAGCTTAGAGAGAGAGGGGAGCACATCTAGCAACACAGAAGGTCTCTGGGGGGGACTCCTATGCACAATTATAAGTAGGCTTAGCCTCTTTCTTGCAACAACAAGCCTCACAAGGGAGAGCCCCCAGATCAAGGGCTCAGTCCACTAAATTGGCAGTCCCCAATGTTAGTGGGAAAATTAGCAATAACCCAGATGGGGAAGTCCAACATTTCCACATTTCTCCCCAGTTCCTCAGGGGGCCTCACAAATATACTTTTACTCTCTGCCCATGTCACTCTGGGATGTATCAGGATTTCACCCCAGCCTGTACAAACTCATCAAGTCCAACTTCCCTTTCACAGCTCCATGCATCTATGGTGCTCAAACAAACTGATCATACAGGTTAAATTATCTAGTGTGCTACAGAAAATATAGATCCTGCACCAAATAAACATCTCTTCCCTTGGTCTCACACAAAAGTTGTAGTTTTAAAACCCAGTCAGTACCATCCTTTACCCTTGGGCCTGATTTGCCTTAGTTCTAACCATATCTGCTTCCGTTCATATCTCTGATTGAAGTCTGAACTCTTTTTCAGCTCTTTCAACAGTTGTGCCTGGCGGCGGGGGGGGAGGTCTTTAAACTCTGGCATTGGCTATGAATATTTTCCTTGTTAATATCTATTATTACAAAAGTAATGTAGAGTTAACCAGAAATGTATAAATATAGAAAAGCAAATGCCAAATAATATTTCCATAAACCATAATCCAGAGATGATCACCACTTCAATTTTGATAAATATCCTCCCAGTTCTCTTCTCTGGATATATATATATATATATATATGTATATTTCCCCATACATACCACTTTGAATAATATGGTAGGAAAAAGGTGATGCACTTAGTTGAATAACTGTATATATTTGCCAACACTATGAGCCATTCCCGGATCTGGCTGAAAATCAGGATCATCGTAGGAACTTAAAACATTTGTACAATCTTAATCTCCACTGTTAACCTACTAAATCAGAATCTCTAAAAATAGAATGAGGGATTTTAGAAAACCCCTAGGTGATTCTGATGCAGTCTGTCCCACTAACCAGTCTTTCGGAACAATCGGGCTCTCAGACACCAAAAATGTCACTTAAAAATTCTTTTTCAATGATCAACCTAGAAAGACTTTCTTTAATGGTGATGATGGTGGGGTTGGTAATCATGGTGATGGTGACAACAACTACAATTTATTGAATGCCAACTCTGCTGGGCCAGGCATGATGTGAGGTTCCTTATCACATTGTCTCTAAACCTCATAAAGACCTAAGGGGTGTGTATTATTATCCCCATTTTACAGAGACTGAACCTGAGGCTGAAAGAGTTCTCAACACACTTGAAGGAGTTTTCATTTCTTTGGGGTCAAGTATTTAGATGAAGCATGTTCTCTTTCTTTGAACCAGTGACCCAGCTTTCCTGTTTTCCTGGCTGAAAGGCAAATGGGAAAACATGCGACTTTGCAATGCATGTGACAGGTAGAGTAGTGAAAGGAGGATAGACACACCTACCTGGACGGGGAAGCTATCAGCTTAACCTCCCATTCCCTGTCTCCACCACATTCCCTGGTAAGCTATATATTCTAGATGCTGATTCTATGAGTTTGCTTATTCTAATCATTTCTGGAGGGGTGCCAAGAGCTTCTTCCATGGCTCCCCAAAGTGGAGCTTTCTTGCCCTGCCCAGCAAACACAGCTCTTCAACTAACTGTCCCTCACCTCACAGCCCTGAGAAAGCTTAGTCTCTTCAAATGTCCACCACAGCCCTTGTCCAAGGCAGGCTGAAACAATGGCCTTGTCCAAGGCAGGCTGAAACAATGGGTAGAGCCCAACCTCCACCCATACAAGGCTGCTAATCAAAAGTCGTCATCAGTCAACTGTATAAAAATGTAGCTTATTAGGGGTGACAATGGGATTGGGAAAGCCATAAGGACCACACTCCCCTTTGTCTAGTTTATGGATGGATCAGTAGAAAAATAGGGGAAGGAAACAAACAAACAAACAAACAGACAAAGGCACCCAGTGTTCTTTTTTACTTTAACTGCTCATTTTCACTTTAATTATTATTCTTGTTATTTTTGTGTGTGTGGTAATGAAGGTGTCAGGGATTGATTTAGGTGATGAATGTACAACTATGTAATGGTACCATGAACAATCGAATGTACGATTTGTTTTGTATGACTGCATGGTATGTGAATATAGCTCAATAAAATGAATATTAAAAAAAAAAAGTCATCATCAGTGATTGGCTGTGCACACCCCTTGTCTGGGGGAAGAGGATTTTTACGTCTTTTTCTGTCACCAGCAAGCTAGCCAGGGGCTGGATTCCACGGTGGCCTGCCGTGAGAGTGGGGGGAGGCCACCGGTAGCCACCATGCAGAGAGAGCAATTTTCTTTACCATAAGTTAACAGTATCTTCCTTCTGGTCTTCCTTGGATGCTGTACAGTCTTCTTCTGCACTTTGTGGTTTCAAAATAGTTGTTTCAGACAGTTTCTGCGTGTTTAGTAGTTATTCTGGTGGAAGGACTGAGTCCTGGGGCTCCCTACACCACCGTCTCCCTACAATCCTCTAATTGTTTTTTTTTATTTAATTGCATAAAAATATACACTGCAACTATGGTCTGTTAATTTCTGATGGATATAGTAGGAACAAGTCCACAGAAATGTTGCTATATTATGTAACTTTCTTGGGGTAAAGTAGGAACATGTTGGAAGTTAAGCAGTTATCTTAGGTTAGTTGTCTTTTTCTTACCCCCTTGTTATGGTCTCTTTGAAATGTTCTTTTATTGTATGTTTGTTTTCTTTTTAACTTTTCTTTTTTTTCATACAGTTGATTTAAAAAAGAAGGGAAAGTAAAAAAAGAAAAAAAAAGAAAAAAGAAAAACAAGGAAAAAAAAAAAAAGATGTAGTGCCCCCTTGAGGAGCCTGTGGAGAATGCAGGGGTATTCGCCTACCCCACCTCCATGGTTGCTAACATGACCACAGACATAGGGGACTGGTGGTTTGATGGGTTGAGCCCTCTACCATAAGTTTTACCCTTGGGAAGACGGTTGCTGCAAAGGAGACGCTAGGCCTCCCTATGGTTGTGCCTAAGAGCCTCCTCCCGAATGCCTCTTTGTTGCTCAGATGTGGCCCTCTCTCTCTGGCTAAGCCAACTTGAAAGGTGAAATCACTGCCCTCCCCCCTACGTGGGATCAGACACCCAGGGGAGTGAATCTCCCTGGCAACGTGGAATATGACTCCCGGGGAGGAATGTAGACCCGGCATCGTGGGACGGAGAACATCTTCTTGACCAAAAGGGGGATGTGAAAGGAAATGAAATAAGCTTCAGTGGCAGAGAGATTCCAAAAGGAGCTGAGAGGTCACTCTGGTGGGCACTCTTACGCACACTTTAGACAACCCTTTTTAGGTTCCAAAGAATTGGGGTAGCTGGTGGTGGATACCTGAAACTATCAAACTACAACCCAGAACCCATGAATCTCGAAGACAGTTGCATAAAAATGTAGCTTATGAGGGGTGACAATGGGATTGGGAAATCCATAAGGACCACACTCCACTTTGTCTAGTTTATGGATGGATGAGTAGAAAAATAGGGGAAGGAAACAAACAAACAAACAAACAGACAAAGGTACCCAGTGTTCTTTTTTACTTCAATTGCTCTTTTTCACTCTAATTATTATTCTTGTTATTTTTGTGGGTGTGCTAATGAAGGTGTCAGGGATTGATTTAGGTGATGAATGTACAACTATGTAATGGTACTGTAAACAATCGAAAGTACGATTTGTTTTGTATGACTGTGTGGTATGTGAATATATCTCAATAAAATGAAGATTAAAAAAAATATATATATATACACTGCCAATATGCCAGGGCCCCAAAAGTTGCCTTTTATTCCTATTCTTACATGAAGTACTACTTTATGTGCTTCAAACACTTGGATTTTATGAGGGTGTATATTAGGAGATAAAGAGGGAGGTCAGTCAATTCTTTAAGCATTTGCAACTTTTGTTTTGACTCCTTATTCAAGTTAATGTGGACAACGGCTAACATTTATATAATTTTACCTTGTGCCAGGCACTGCTCTAAACAGTATATACATAAAACAGATACAATACATTGTTGGAAAAAAATGTTTGAGCACATGAAAATGAATAGACTAGAGAAGATGCAATCTTTTGAAAAAGAAAAAACAAACTTAAACCCACTATTCATTATATAACTTCATAACAATCTTCAAATGGGAAATAGTAATTCTTCAGATTTTCATATGCTTTGTTCAAAAAGATTCAACGTACATTCACCTCTCTAATTTTCTTTGTTCACATATCTCTGTGAAATAGGAAAGAAGATTATTAATTTCATTTGAAAGTACAGAAATTGAGGTACAAAGCTTATTAGCTTATCTAATATTGGACAGTGTATGATGAAGACTAAATGTAGGTCTTGACTTTCAGTCTCATATACTATGATCTATGCTATTATTCAGTGTGTTATAAACAAAAATACCTTAAGGAAATAATGTCCCTCAATTCCTTAGTGGCACCGAAGAGTAACACTGCAAATGAGTCAGGTGAGACTGTAAAATAATGGCAATTAAGTGGTTAGGCACTTATCCTTTTTTAGCCTCATCACAGCCTCACTCTTTTAACAATTTATAGCCTTTCTACTATCAAATTTTCCACTATTAATTCATATTGGAGAGAAGCCTATAATTTGCTAAGTGACTGCCATTTCCACAACCCCATCTTTTTTTTTTTTAATCATCATTTTATTGAGATATATTTACATACCACACAGTCATACAAAACAAATCGTATTTTGATTGTTTACAGTACCATTACATAGTTGTACATTCATCACCTAAATCAATCCCTGTCACCTTCATTAGCACACACACAAAAATAACAAGAATAATAATTAGAGTGAAAAAGAGCAATTGAAGTAAAAAAGAACACTGGGTACCTTTGTCTGTTTGTTTCCTTCCCCTATTTTTCTACACATCCATCCATAAACTAGACAAAGTGGAGTGTGGTCCTTATGGATTTCCCAATCCCATTGTCACCTATCATAAGCTACATTTTTATACAACTGTCTTCGAGATTCATGGGTTCTGGGTTGTAGTTTGATAGTTTCAGGTATCCACCACCAGCTACCCCAATTCTTTAGAACCTAAAAAGGGTTGTCTAAAGTGTGCGTAAGAGTGCCCACCAGAGTGACCTCTCGGCTCGTTTTGGAATCTCTCTGCCACTGAAGCTTATTTCATTTCCTTTCACATCCCCCTTTTGGTCAAGAAGATGTTCTCGGTTCCACGATGCCGGGTCTACATTCCTCCCCGGGAGTCATATTCCACGTTGCCAGGGAGATTCACACCCCTGGGTGTCTGATCCCACGTAGGGGGGAGGGCAGCGATTTCACCCTTCAAGTTGGCTTAGCCAGAGAGAGAGGGCCACATCTGAGCAACAAAGAGGCATTCAGGAGGAGACTCTTAGGCACAAATATAGGGAGGCCTAGCCTCTCCTTTGCAGCAACCGTCTTCCTAAGGGTAAAACCTATGGTAGAGGGCTCAACCCATCAAACCACCAGTCCCCCATGTCTGTGGTCATGTTAGCAACCATGGAGGTGGGGTAGGCGAATACCCCTGCATTCTCCACAGGCTCCTCAAGGGGGCACTGCATCTCTTTTTTTTCCTTGTTTCTCTTTTTTTTTTTTTTTTTTTAAATTTCCCTTCTTTTTTAAATCAACTGTATGAAAAAAAAAGTTAAAAAGAAAACAAACATACAATAAAAGAACATTTCAAAGAGACCATAACAAGGGAGTAAGAAAAAGACAACTAACCTAAGATAACTGCTTAACTTCCAACATGTTCCTACTTTACCCCAAGAAAGTTACATAATATAGCAACATTTCTGTGAACTTGTTCCTACTATATCCATCATCAGATGATCCAAGCATCAGAAATTAACAGACCATAGTAATTTCTGGGCATCTCCAGAACCTTAAATAGCTTATCTGTTCTTCTTGGATTATTGTTCCCCCTTCCTTAATTGCTCTCTACTGCTAGTTCCCCTACATTCTACATTATAAACCATTTGTTTTACATTTTTCAAAGTTCACATTAGTGGTAGCATATAATATTTCTCTTTTTGTGCCTGGCTTATTTCGCTCAGCATTATGTCTTCAAGGTTCATCCACGTTGTCATATGTTTCACGAGATCGTTCCTTCTTACTGCCGCGTAGTATTCCATCGTGTGTATATACCACATTTTATTTATCCACTCATCTGTTGAAGGACATTTGGGTTGTTTCCATCTCTTGGCAATTGTGAATAATGCTGCTCTGAACATTGGCGTGCAGATATCTGTTCGTGTCACTGCTTTCCGATCTTCCAGGTATATACCGAGAAGTGTAATCGCTGGATCGAATGGTAGCTCTATATCTAGTTTTCTAAGGAACTGCCAGACTGACTTCCAGAGTGGCTGAACCATTATACAGTCCCACCAACAATGAATAAGAGTTCCAATTTCTCCACATCCCCTCCAGCATTTGTAGTTTCCTGTTTGTTTAATGACAGCCATTCTAACCGGTGTTAGATGGTATCTCATTGTGGTCTTAATTTGCATCTCTCTAATAGCTAGTGAAGCTGAACATTTTTTCATGTGTTTCTTGGCCATTTGTATTTCCTCTTCAGAAAACTGTCTTTTCATATCTTTTGCCCATTTTATAATTGGGCTGTCTGTACTATTGTCATTGAGTTGTAGGATTTCTTTATATATGCAAGATATCAGTCTTTTGTCAGATACATGGTTTCCAAAAATTTTTTCCCATTGAGTTGGCTGCCTCTTTACCTTTTTGAGAAATTCCTTTGAGGTGCAGAAACTTCTAAGCTTGAGGAATTCCCATTTATCTATTTTCTCTTTTGTTGCTTGTGCTTTGGGTGTAAAGTCTAGGAAGTGGCCGCCTAATACAAGGTCTTGAAGATGTTTTCCTACATTCTCTTCTAGGAGTTTTATGGTACTTTCTTTTATATTGAGATCTTTGGTCCATTTTGAGTTAATTTTTGTGTAGGGGGTAAGGTAGGGGTCCTCTTTCATTCTTTTGGATATGGATATCCAACTCTCCCAGCCCCATTTGTTGAAAAGACCATTATGGCTCAGTTCAGTGACTTTGGGGGCCTTATCAAAGATCAGTCGGCCATAGATCTGAGGGTCTATCTCTGAATTCTCAATTCGATTCCATTGATCTATATGTCTATCTTTGTGCCAGTACCATGCTGTTTTGGCAACTGTGGCTTTATAATGAGCTTCAAAGTCAGGGAGTGTAAGTCCTCCCACTTCGTTTTTCTTTTTTAGAGTGTGTTTGGCAATTCGAGGCATCTTCCCTTTCCAAATAAATTTGATAACTAGCTTTTCCAAGTCTGCAAAGTAGGTTGTTGGAATTTTGATTGGGATTGCATTGAATCTGTAGATGAGTTTGGGTAGAATTGACATCTTAATGACATTTAGCCTTCCTATCCATGAACATGGAATATTTTTCCATCTTTTAAGGTCCCCTTCTATTTCTTTTAGTAGAGTTATGTAGTTTTCTTTGTATAGGTCTTTTACATCTTTGGTTAAGTTTATTCCTAGGTACTTGATTTTTTTAGTTGCTATTGAAATGGTATCTTTTTCTTGAGTGTCTCTTCAGTTTGTTCATTTCTAGCATATAGAAACATTACTGACTTATGTGCATTAATCTTGTATCCCGCTACTTTGCTAAATTTGTTTATTAGCTCTAGTAGCTGTAGCGTCGATTTCTCAGGGTTTTCTAGATATAAGATCATATCATCTGCAAACAATGACAGTTTTACTTCTTCTTTTCCAATTTGGATGCCTTTTATTTCTTTGTCTTGCCGGATTGCCCTGGCTAGCACTTCCAGCACAATGTTGAATAACAGTGGTGACAGCGGGCATCCTTGTCTTGTTCCTGATCTTAGAGGGAAGGCTTTCAGTCTCTCCCCATTGAGTACTATGCTGGCTGTGGGTTTTTCATATATGCTCTTTATCATGTTGAGGAAGTTTCCTTCAATTCCTACCTTTTGAAGTGTTTTTATCAAAAAGGGATGTTGGATTTTGTCAAATGCTTTTTCAGCATCTATTGAGATGATCAATTGATTTTTCCCTTTCGAGTTTTTAATGTGTTGTAATACATTGATTGTTTTTCTTATGTTGAACCATCCTTGCATGCCTGGAATGAACCCCACTTGGTCATGGTGTATGATTTTTTTAATGTGTCTTTGGATTCGATTTGCAAGTATTTTGTTGAGGATTTTTGCATCTATATTCATTAGGGAGATTGGCCGGTAGTTTTCCTTTTTTGTAGCATCTTTGCCTGGTTTTGGTATTAGATTGATGTTAGCTTCATAAAATGAGTTAGGTAGTGTTCCATTTTCTTCAATGTTTTGAAAGAGTTTGAGTAAGATTGGTGTCAGTTCTTTCTGGAAAGTTTGGTAGAATTCCCCTGTGAAGCCATCTGGCCCTGGGCATTTATTTGTGGGAAGATTTTTGATGACTGATTGGATCTCTTTGCTTGTGATGGGTTGGTTGAGGTCTTCTATTTCTTCTCTGGTCAGTCTAGGTTGTTCATATGTTTCCAGGAAGTTGTCCATTTCTTCCACATTATCCAGTTTGTTGCCATACAGTTGTTCATAATATCCTCTAATAATTTTTTTAATTTCTTCAGGATCTGCAGTTATGTCACCTTTTTCATTCATTATTTTGTTTATATGGGTCTTCTCTCTGTTTGATTTTGTCAGTCTAGCTAGGGGCTTGTCAATCTTGTTGATCTTCTCAACGAACCAACTTTTGGTGATATTTATCCTCTCTATTGTTTTTTTGTTCTCTATGTCATTTATTTCTGCTTTAATCCTTGTTATTTCTTTTCTTCTACTTGGTTTAGGATTGGTTTGCTGTTCATTTTCTAGCTTCTTCAGTTGATCCATTAGTTCTTTGATTTTGGCTCTTTCTTCCTTTTTAATATATGCGTTTAGTGCTATAAATTTCCCCCTTAGCACTGCTTTTGCTGCATCCCATAGGTTTTGGTATGTTGTGTTCTCATTTTCATTCGTCTCTATATATTTAGCAATTTCTCTTGCAATTTCTTCTTTAACCCACTGATTGTTTAGGAGTGTGTTGTTTAACCTCCAGGTATTTGTGAATTTTCTAAGTCTCTGATGGTTATTGACTTCTAATTGTATTCCATTGTGGTCAGAGAATGTGCTTTGAATAATTTCAATCTTTTTAAATTTATTGAGGCTTGTTTTATGTCCCAGCATATGATCTATTCTGGAGAAAGTTCCGTGAGCACTAGAAAAGTATGTGTATCCTGGTGATTTGGGATGTAATGTCCTGTATATGTCTGTTAAATCTAATTCATTTATCAGATTGTTTAGGTTTTCAATTTCCTTATTGGTCTTCTGTCTGGTTGATCTATCTATAGGAGAGAGTGATGTGTTGAAGTCTCCCACAATTATTGTGGAAACATCAATTGCTTCCTTTAGTTTTGCCAGTGTTTCTCTCATGTATTTTGTGGCACCTTGATTGGGTGCATAGATATTTACGATTGTTATTTCTTCTTGCTGAATTGCCCCTTTCATTAGTATGTAGTGGCCTTCTTTGCCTCTCAAAACATCCCTGCATTTGAAGTCTATTTTATCTGAGATTAATATTGCTATACCTGCTTTCTTTTGGCTGTAGCTTGCATGAAATATTTTTTTCCATCCTTTCACTTTCAGTTTCTTTGTGTCCCTGTGTCTAAGATGAGTCTCTTGTATGCAACATATTGATGGTTCATTTTTTTTGATCCATTCTGCGAATCTATATCTTTTAATTGGGGAGTTTAATCCATTTACATTCAACGTTATAACCGTGAAGGCATTTCTTGAATCAGCCATCTTATCCTTTGGTTTATGTTTGCCATATTTTTCCCTCTCTCTATTAATATCCTTTATTGTACCCATACTGAATCTCTTTAGTACTGAACCTTTCTCCAAGTCTCTCTGTCCTGTCTTTGTTTCTCTGTCTGTAGGGCTCCCTTGAGTATCTCCAGTAGGGCAGGTCTCTTGTTAGCAAATTCTCTCAGCATTTGTTTGTCTGTGAAAAATTTAAGCTCTCCCTCAAATTTGAAGGAGAGCTTTGCTGGATAAAGTATTCTTGGCTGGAAATTTTTCTCACTCAGAATTTTAAATATATAATGCCACTGCCTTCTTGCCTCCATGGTGGCTGCTGAGTAGTCACTACTTAGTCTTATGCTGTTTCCTTTGTATGTGGTGAATTGCTTTTCTCTTGCTGCTTTCAGAACTTACTCCTTCTCTTCTGTGTTTGACAGTGTGATCAGTATATGTCTCGGAGTGGGTTTATTTGGATTTATTCTATTTGGAGTTCGCTGAGCATTTATGATTTGTGTATTTATGTTGTTTAGAAGATTTGGGAAGTTTTCCCCAACAATTTCTTTGAATACTCTTCCTAGACCTTTACCCTTTTCTTCCCCTTCTGGGACACCAATGAGTCTTATATTTGGACGTTTCATATTATCTATCATATCCCTGAGGTCCATTTCGATTTTTTCAATTTTTTTCCCCATTCTTTCTTTTATGCTTTCATTTTCCATTCTGTCATCTTCCAGGTCACTGATTCGTTGTTCAACTTCCTCTAGTCTTGTACTATGAGTGTCCAGAATCTTTTTAATTTGGTCAACAGTTTCTTTAATTTCCATAAGATCATCCATTTTTTTATTTAGTCTTGCAATGTCTTCTTTATGCTCTTCTAGAGTCTTCTTGATTTCCTTTATATCCCGTACTATGGTCTCATTGTTCATCTTTAGTTCTTTGAGTAGCTGCTCTAGGTGCTGTGTCCCTTCTGGTCTTTTGATTTGGGTGCTTGGGCTTGGGTTATCCATATCGTCTGGTTTTTTCATATGCTTTATAATTTTCTGTTGTTTTTGGCCTCGTGGCATTTGCTGAACTTGATAGGGTTCTTTTAGGGTTTGTAGACCTATTGAAGTCCTTATCTCTAATTTATCAGATCTACAGCTTCGTGGAGTACACTTTCTCTAACTAACCAGCAGGTGGCGTCCACGAGCCACCTGTTCTCCACAAGCCTGTTCTCCCCTGCTTAGCCTTTTTGGTGAGTGGGGGAGTGAGTCTTGTGGGGCCCAATTGGTGTACCAAGCTTGCATGTGTAGTTGGTGTTGCCTGCCCTGTATGTGGGGCGTGTTTCTGGGCAGTCGGGGATGGGGGGTGGCCCTAACAATCAAATCTCCCTGATGATCCTAGAGTTTTAAAGCTGCTGCAATAGTCTAATCCTTCAGTTCAGTCCTGCCACAGTTTGTCTCTGCCACTGACCCACAAGTCCTTGGTACTGGCGTATGGCTCCTGAGACTTGCAAGTGGGCCCCTCTTCCAGGCCGTGCACCCCGGGTCCTCTGTTGAGGGATGACTGTGCTATGTCACAGGTTAGTGCCGTCCCCCCAGGGCAGTTCTGGGCTGCTGGGCTGTGTAGGGAGGCTCCCAGTCTGCTGAAATGATGGCTGAATGGGGCTTTGTTAATTCACACTGCTCCACCTTCCCAACTCTGGGACAATCAGCTGAGGTTGCAGGGAAGGCTAATGTCCACGCCCAGTTTTGTGGTGTGTGCCTGTTATTTGAAGCACTGGGTTGTCTGGGGCAGCTCTGGGCTATGGGGCTGGCGATGGGCAGGAGTGTTTCCTGTCCACCAGGATGGTGGCTGTGAGTGGACACCCCCCTTTTCTTGGGAAGTTGTGGTGTTTAGTTAATTTTCTCAGCCACTGGATTATTGCCTTTTGTCTCAGAGCTCTCTTAGTTCTGGTCTTGACTTGATGTGCCCAAATTTCAATTCTTTGAAGCTTTCTGTATTGGGCTTCTTAGAGTAATTGTTTTAGAAAAAGAAAAAAGGATTAAAAAAAAAGAAAAAAAAAAAAAGGGCCCTCCTCAGAGATCTAATGGGTTATTGAAATGCTAATAGACAAAGCAACCAGGGCCATTAAGGAAAGGTCCACAGGGCAGAGAGATCAGCTTTTCTTCGGGATTTGCATATGCGCCTCAAGGCCTGAGCTCCACCCTTCCCCTTTCTGTGTTCACCAGAACTCCAAAAATCCTCTGCTTTTATTTTGGAGTTTTTCGTGTTGTTTTTTTTTTTCTATGCCTGTCTCCTCTCTGCTGGGCTGGCAGCTCTCAGATTCTCTGGTGTCTGGTCTCAGTCTATCTATGGTTGGAGTATGGATCAGTAGAATGAGTTTCCGATAAGGGCTGCCACTGCAGTTCTCCCTTCTCCTTCCTGGAGCTGGCAGCCCCTCCTCCCATGGGACTGAGCCTGGCAGGGAGGGGCGCGGGTCCCCTGGCCGTAAAAACTTACAGATTTCGCTGATCTCAGCAGTTCGACATTTTCATGAGTGTTGTATGAAGTATGCCCAAAGACAGATTGCTCTGTGGTGTCCAGTCCACGCAGTTCCTGGCTTTCTACCTACTTTCCTGGAGGAGTAACTAAAACTTACAGCTCACCAGTTTGCCATCTTGCCCCACCTCCACAACCCCATCTTGAGAAAACTGACCTTGTCATTATACTACCGTGATTAGCCAGGAGAGGGTGCCTGACTCAAGAGCAGGCAATCTACCACCCCTTGAGTAGTTTATGAGCTTTGTGCAAAAAATATAAACTTACTGAACATAGGCAAACTTTTTTAGGGAGTTTAAATTTGAAATATAAAGAATTAATAGTTTCTAGGAAGTAAAAATATTTAAAAGAGGACAAAGTGTGCAGGCTGTAAGTAGAAGTTATGAGTACATAAACTATGAGCATGCAGAAGCCATAGGGAAGGTAGCAGAAAAGAGGGGCAATTAGTTAAAGGCGACTGGAGAAGTAGAAGCTGAAATATTTACACATGAAATCTGTAATTGGATTTGCTTCAAATTAATCGATGATTGGGAAAGAAGTGGGAAGGGGTATAGATGGAACAAGATGGGTCACAAGCTGTAACAATGGTTATAGCTGTGGAAAAGTGCCTGACATATAAGTTCATGGGTGTACCGAGTAGGAACATGGGAGTTCATTATACTTTTCTCCTTCCTTTTGTACCTTTGTATGTGTTTGAAATTTCCTATTAAAAAAAGTTAAATTATACACACAAACACACACATACAGAAAACTCAAGAATCCAGCCACATCTTGTCACTTCCACTGCTATCACCTTGGTCTGAGCCACCATTATCTTTCCCCAGGATTACTGTAATAACTCCTGAAAGAGCTGCTCAGATTCTAACTTCCCTATCCAAACTACCCCCCTCCCCAGTCTTTTTTTCAATATAGCCACCAAAAAGATCCTTCAAAAATCTAAGTCAGATCATGTGACTCCTCTACACGAAATTCTGCAATGGCTCCCCATTCCATTCAGAGAAAAAGTCAGTGTCCTCACAATGGCCTACAAGATCCCACCTGATCCAGTCCCCCATTGCCTGTCTGACTTGCTGTCTTGTTCTTCATTAAATACCTGGGGGAAGTGTTCCAGCCAGAGGAAACACCCTGGAGCACAGGCCCTAACACAGGAAGGATCAAACCTTGTATATTTGAAGACTGTGAATACCCTGGACGGAGTCTCGAAGACCAGCCAGGGCTGATCAAACACATGACCAATGCTGTGGAATATGGGCTGACTCAGCCTTACTAGAATGCAGGAATGATGTGAGGAAAAGAGAATGGGTTTTGGAATCATGCAGCCAGGTTTAAACTCTTCTACCCTTTCCACTTATTAACTAAAATGCAAATTCTGAAACTCAATTTTTCTCACTTGAAAAATGGGGAAATACTAATGATTTTCTGAGGCTGTTGTTAACTAAGGTATTATATATAAAGCTTCTAGCATGGGGCCTGGCTTAGAGATGGCACTAAATAAGTATAAGTAACACACATATGTGTCCTCTCTTATAGAGAAAATGGAGCAAAATATGTCTCTAGTAGATGGGAAAACTCGTTTCCCAAAGTATCCCTCACCTGCCCATCTAGTAGAATAGAGAGAGTCTCATCTGGTAGATGAGGATTCTTAGATGCAGACTAGTCTGTGACATAACTAGCTGAGAACTTTGGGTGAGTCACATCCTGTTTTTGGAACTTAGTTCAATCATCTTTAAAATGAGGGGACTGGAGAAGATCATCTCTAAACTCCCTTACAGTGCTAAGATTCTACAATGTCTAAATAATATTATCATTCTTCCTTTCTGTTTAAGCAGCCCCTTTGGCATATGTCACAGGGGAGAGGGCATTGGAATGACAGAGGATGGGTGTATCTTTTAAGTTCCTAAGCATGGCTGGCATCGAGGGTATGCAACTTGTGCAGCTGCACAGAGCCTCCCACTCAGAAGGGTCCAGTGCTTGGTTTAATGCTCGTCTGTTGCTATCTTAAATTTCTCAATAATTTTTGAACAAGGAGCCCTACAAGTTGTGTAGCTGGAACTGTTCTTGACAGATGACCAGAAATAACAATAACAGGTATTTCCCTGTGAGCAACTAGAGGCTGGCAGCAATACACGGCTGGGTACCTGAACAGTGGTGAATGAGTGGGTAGAGAGTTGGCTGGGATAGAATGGAAACGAGTGTGCAGAGATGGGGTAGAAGGTACACTACCTCCTCCCAATACCTGAGATCCAGTCCTATACTCTTTATAGGGAATAAGAAATTAACAACCTCTGCTGTAGCCATAGGGAGCAATTACCTAAGGAAATATCTGTGCTTGGTCAATCATATCCTAGAACAAAGTACCAGCCCACACAGTCTCCTCCAGGCCCCATCACGGGCCATGGGAAATTGGGGTTTGGCTTACAGCAGAACTTCTTCCTTTCACATCTATAACTACCTCTCGGGCTATATGGGGTCTGGAAGAGCTAAACGCCCACTACATCACGGATCCAGTTTCCTCTGGACTTTTCTACTCTTTCCAATCACCTCAGCACCTGAAACTTCACCCTTTAAGGTTTTAAAGAGTCCCATTTAAGATATAAATACAAGAGAATGAAAAGTGCAGTTCTGAAGAAATATTATGCTTATTGCCTCCAGAGTGTTCTACTTAGCAAATTGCAGGGATTACCTGTTTCAAAACCTCAAAGTTGATTTATTCCCCCAAGGGTGACCAAGATGACATTTTTGGCACAGAGCTCACCAGATCAAAAAATAAAAGTAAATTTGTTTTCCTATAGGGCGTATTCATAATATGAATATAAACATGAGCTTCTCCAGTGGGGTTTGAAGTCTCATTCCTGCATCTTTCTCTTTTATTCCATGTTGGCTCTCAAGTAATCCCTGAGGAACCATAAAGCCCCATTAAATTTAGTTTGAAAAGCACTGTTCTAAATCTTTATAATCCCTTGATATTTATGCATCTAGTGCCTGTGCTCTGATGTCAGAAGTACCTAATAATAATTTTGACCTAGACTATCTCTTGCTTATCATTTTAGTTTGCTAAAGTTGCCAAAATGCAACATACCAGAAATGGACCGGCTTTTAACAATGGGGATTTATTAGTTTACAAGTTTACAGTTCTGAGGCCCTGAAAATGTCAAAATCAAAGCATCGATAGGATGATACCTTCTTCCTGAAGAAAGGCAGATGGCAATCCGGGACTCCTTTGTCACACAGGAAAGCACATGGCGGCATCAGCACATCCCTCTCTCCCAGGTTTCCTTGCTTTCAGCTTCTGGCAGCTTCTGGCTGCTCCATCTGTGGCTTTCTTTCTGAGCTTCTCTGTGTGTTTCTGTGAATTTCATTTCTTATAAAGGAGTCCAATAAGAGGATTGAGATCCACCTGGGGCATGCCTCAACTGAAATACCCTAATCAAAAGGTTCCCACCCACAATAGGTCTATACCCACAGGAATGGATTAGCTTAAAGAACATGATCTTTTCTGGGGTCTGTAAAATCTCCAAACCATCACGCTTGTTTTTTAACGTTTGTTTTCAAACAACTTTCCTCCCAACTTCTAATTAGTACATGTTTATTAAGAAAATTTGGAAAACATGGAACAGCACCAAGAAGAAAATTACCTATGATCCCACCTCCCAGATATAATGACTGTTAACATGTTGACATTTCTCACACTTAATGAAGTAAGTCTAATTCTGGTCAGCGCTTTATGGATAAAAGTTATCACCTTGGCATCCATTCACTTAACATTGTTACTCTGATTCATGCCTGTATTAAAATTGTCATGCCTAGACCTGGGGAGTCTACTATATTTTATGAGAGAAGACATGTCATGTATCGGCTAACCTTTCAGTCTCCACCCTGGATGACTGTCCCTACAACACCCTTCAAAAAAATAAAGGACAGAATAATTGCTCAGTTGATTAGCATAATGAGATTTCAAGATTGTGTGTTTCCACCTCTTTGGTGCCAGTTCACTTCACCCTACTGAAGTTCTTTTTAAACTTTAAAAAGCAGAATAATATCTTCTTTATTTTGAGATAAAATCTTGTATGAAAACCTGAAATATAGAAAAACAAAGCTGAGCTTTATGGCTGAAATTTGTGTGTATGTGTGTGAGTACGCAGTGGGAAGAAGGTGAGTGGTTTGTTCACAGCCCTGCTGCTCAGCCTTCCAAACACCCAGCAATTATGCAGACCCACAGGGCTCTGTGACACAGTGTCTGAAAACCCCATTGCTCTGTCAGCTGTGCGTGTTTGCCTCCCATCGTTCCTCAGACAGTGCTGGCCACACAGTAGGTGTTCAAAACATACTTACTGAAATGAAATAAGAGAAATACATATAAGGGAAACGGATTTGCACATATCCATTATGAGTACTTGAAAAAATCTCAGATAGTATCCCCATTTAGATTGTTAGATCAGTAGCTGTCCATCTTAGTGTTATCATTTTACGATTATGTAATAAGAGACAATTCAACAAGTATTTTTTGACCCAGATTGTGTTATTAGTTGCAGAATATAATGAAATAAACTTGAATAAATATTTAGATTATTCCATGTTCAAGGCACTATTTGAGGGACTGTGGAGACCACAAAGATGATGAAAATACAGCCCCACCCCCTACCCCAATACTGAACACTCTAATAGGGGAGGCAATTTGCATTAAACTGCGCTATGAAGTAAGTTCAGGTGCCAGCTAAGATATCAAAAAAAGTGCTTTAGGGAATTAGTGAAGGGAAAACTCACAACCTGTAGTAGGGAGTATAAAAGACTGTAATGAGGAAGCATTTGAACTGGTACTTTAAAGCTGTGTTTTAGGAATTTAAAGCTAGTAGTGGAGTAAAAGATGTACTGGAGCAGGAAGACTGAGGAATGAGGGATAGCAGTGGAAATTATAAAGAGGGAATACATGGGGGCATATAAGAGAGATGATAGTAATTTGAGCTTAGAGATAGGAGATAAACAAATCAGTGATATCTGAAAGATTGATGGACTATTAAAAGAAGTCGAGAAGTATGAAATAGGGACATCATTTTCTGGAGGAAATGATGACATTGACTTTTATTCATCACTGTAAATTTCATTCCGTTCTCAGGTATTGGCTTTATTATTGCCCCCTTTGAAGATAATTTATATTTTTTGCCCGGTTGCTTTTAAGATTTTCTCTATCTTTAGTTTTCAGCAGTTTGAATATGCTGAGTCTAGATAAAGGTGTTTCTTTGTTTGTTTGTTTGTTCATTCGTTTTTTATTTGTCATGCTAGGGGTCGCCTGATGTTCTTGAATCTGAGTGACATTATTCTTCAGTTTTGGGAAACCATCAGCCATTTACTCCTCCAGTACTGTTTTTTTCTACATTCTTTCTCTCTCCTATACTTTGGACTTTAATTACACTTATTTTAGACCATTTGGCTGGGTTCCACATGTTTCTTATGCTCTGTCTGTTCTTGGCAATTTTTTTCTATGCTTCAGTTTGTATATTTTTCTATTGACCTGTCTTTAAGTCCAGTCTTCTTGCCTTCTATCTCCAAAATCTGAATCATCTGTGAGTGTGCTTCTAATATATTTTTTCTCTTGATTATTGCTTACATATTTCTGTCTTCTCACATGACTTGCAATTTTTTGTATGCCAGGCATTAAATATAAAAGAACTATAGAGCCTGAAGTTGATGTTATTTTTCTTAAGAGAAAGCTTGTCCTTTTTTCTGTTAGAGTGAGTGAGAAGCTGATAAACTTATACCAATCAAACATTGAGCTGGATAGGGTTCAGTTGCAGCTTTAATTAAATGCAGTCTATCTCTGGTTTCAGAAGGCTCACAGGTGAGGTCTGTCATGTGTTTGTTTCAGGCTTCACCACTGTGATGGTTTGGAGCTGCACACATCTCAGAAAATCATGTTCTTAAACTTACTCCATTCCTGAGGGTGTGAACCTATCGTAATTAGGACTTTCTGATGAGGTTATTTCAGTTAAGGTGTAGCCCACCTCAATCAGAATGGATCTTGATCCTATTAATGAAGTCCTTTATAAGAATAATGAAATTCAGACAAAGAGAAAGCCACAGGAATTAAGAAACTGAATTTCACAGAAGCTGAGAGAGAATGGAAGGTCTAGGAGAAGCCACTATGTGCACTGCCATAAGATGGAGGAGCCCAGGAACAAGGATCACCAGCAGCCAACTCCAGAATGCCACAGTCTTTGGGGAGAAAGTATTGCTTTTGATGATGCCTTGATTTGGACATTTTTCTGAACCTCAAAACCATGGGCCATTAAATTCTCATTGTTTAAAGCAGCCCATTGCATGGTATTTGCTTGAGCAGCCAAGGAAACATCCATCTTCTGAGTCCTTCATCTCCTAAGCATCACAAGGTTGGGAAATTTCATTCTGCCTTTCCAGCCCAGCTTTGCAATCTCCCATACTACCCCCAATACTGAACAAATGTTTTCATTTGGAAAACAGCAGTGCATTTTTTTTTTTTTTTTTGGGCTTGTCTAGATTCTAACCTATCACAGCAACCTGTGTGACTATCCAAAGCCTGTGGTTTTGTTCTTCACAGTAGAGCTTTTCTACTTAGGCCAAGCCCAATCCTACTCCTGGGTTTAGACTTGCAAATGCTCCCAGAGAAGAAAGTAGCTAGGAAATTCTGCTCACCTAGAAGGGGCTTTTCTCTCTAAGGAATTTTAATTCATCTAGTCCTTTTTGCTTCCACAGCTTCACAGTATCTTTTTGAAGTACAATTTTTATAATTTATCTCCTTTGTTAGTGCAGTGAATATGGAAGCAATGGCCTGTTGTTACTGACTATATTCTAACTGGAAGCAGAAATCTTCTTGAGTTACACTTTCACAATGTTCATTTGTGATGATTCTAATTTCAGCACTAAGATCCCTCCTCTTACTCTAAATCCCTTTATTCACCACAAGTTAAAAGAAGGTATGTTAACAGCAGTTGAGATCCAAAAAATTACTGCCCATAAATGAGGGAAGCAGAGTGGGTATGAAAAACAAAGGGATGGAAACTCTTGTGTGTATATGGCAAGTTCTCTTTGAAATATCTCTTTTGATTTATCTTGAGAATTGCTTTATTTAGAATCACCTCTCTTGGAATGTCATACATTTGGTGCTTTGACGTAGGGTTCCCTGTTGTGGGGAAGGTCAGTAGCAACCAAGGTGGGCCCCTGGCAGGGAGAAGCACGGAGTGGGTGATTTAGTCAAGCAGCTCTGGTCCTCAGGGAGAAAAATTCTTGCCTTTCTACACTTTTCCTTAATTATATTTTGTCCCCTTTTTTTGCTGGGGGATTATGCATCTCAGTGGAGGCTATCGAGGAAACATGCTTTTACTCTTGGCTGCTTAAACCTGCCTAATCTAAGCAAAAGTAGATTTTGGAATCACTGTAAGAGAGCTGATTGGAATTAGGGTACTATATAATATCACTGGGGGCTGGTTTTGGGAAAACAGAAGTCGGGTGAGAAAATAACTTTGAATAGCTTCAAGGAAGTATTCATAAACTATATTCAGGGAGTACTAGCTGGATAGAATATTAACAAGTATCATATGAAAAATGATTCCATGGTCAAATAATTTTGAGAAAACATAGGTCAAACAAGGTGTTCTAGTTTGCTAATGCTGCCAGAATGCAAAACACCAGAGATGGATTGGCTTTTATAAAAGGGGATTTATTTGGTTACACAGTTATAGTCTTAAGGCCATAAAGTGTCCAAGGTAACACATCAGCAATCGGGTACCTTCACTAGAGGATGGCCAATGGTGTCCGGAAAACCTCTGTTAGCTGGGAAGGCACATGGCTGGCATCTGCTCCAAAGTTCTGGTTTCAAAATGGCTTTCTCCCAGGATGTCCCTCTCTAGGCTGCAGTTCCTGAAAAATGTCACTCTTAGCTGCACTTGGGATATTTGTCCTCAGCTTCTCCAGAGCAAGAGTTTGCTTTTAACAGCTGTCTTCAAACTCTCATCTGAAGCTCCTGTGCTTTCTTCAAAGTGTCCCTCTTGGCTGTAGCTCCTCTTCAAAAGTTCACTCTCAGCTGCACTGAGTTCTTTCTGTTATGTCAGCTCATTTATATGGCTCCACTGATCAATTTAGACCCACCCCAAATGGGCAGAGCAACACCTCCATGGAAATTATCCAATCAGAGTCATCACCCACAGCTGAGTGGGGCACATTCCAAAGAAACACTCAAAGAATTACAATCTAATCAACACAGATAACGTCTGCCCACACAAGATTACATCAAAGAATATGGCTTTTTCTCGGGGACATAATACATTCAAACTGGCACACAAGGTTAAATACGTTTCTTTACTAAAAGCAATTTCAATGTCTTTACATGCCAATAGGTAATTGTGACCCTATAAGAGGGAAATGTAATAAGCAACATTTCCCAAATTCATTTGATCATAGATCCCTTATTTTACACCATTTCATGAGGCCAGTGTTTCATGGAATATAATCTGGGAAATACTGAATTCAGGACTGGTAAAGGAAATGAGATAACCAAAAGGGAGAAAGAGAAAGGAAGGATCTGTGTTATTAAGGTTAAAGTTTAAGTTTGTTAGCTTAAAAAAAGAAATTTATTAAAAGATAAATGGGAGCATAAAGAAAAAAGGTGAGATCTGGAGAACCAGGCTTGGAAGAGAGAACAGAGAACTTCAAAAGGTCTAAGAAACAAGACCTTTTGAAGAATCTATTTGGCCTTGCTAGACTCCCATAACTGCCCTTTGGCGTAGGGATTTGGTTAATAGCCTCTCTCCAATTGGGGAGAAGTAGGCCCAGAAAGGTTGTAGATACAAGAAAAAGAATAATTAAAAGAAAATTGCAATAGAATGCAAGAAAAGATGGTGCTGGGGATGTCACAGACACATGCTCAGCAGCCATCTCCCAGTCCTTGTGTACCCCCACCTCCTTTCCTATTGTGCACAGATGTTTTAGGCTGTTTCCTTTCCACAGGCCGGGGAGAGGTTAGGCCTAATAAAAAGGCCCAACCATACCTTGAAACCAGAAACTTGGAAAAAGTAGCCCCAGGTACTATTCAGGGCAGGAGCTCTCTGTGGCAGGGCCCTCTCCCCTGTGGTCATATAAATAACCCACCTTTGGATGCACAGATTTGACTCTCTTCTCTAATGCAGAGTGGGGCATATGGAGCTGCCATCCACCAACCCCAACCCGAGGAACTGGCCTCCCTAGAAGACCAGACATGATGGCATTTCTTCCCCTACTCTTTTGGACTCTTTGTGCTGTGTAAATAATAAAGTAGTTGTTTGTTGAAAGTTTCTGTTGTGCTGAGCCTGTCTCTGTGATGCACCATGTAGCAACTTGCTCCACAAATTTTGGCACAGCAAACAGGATGCACAGATAACTATGGTGTGGGTTGATTTTTAAGCTGTTCTTTTCACTACTTTTGCATTCCTTTTGTACAGGAGCATCTTGGGCAACACAGGACTCATGGCTCTGAGGGCTAAACTGATGGGTTTCTACCTGCCTGGATAGAGGTACTGTCCCATGACTGAGGGACCTAGGGCCTGCTGTCTCCTTCCTCTGGGGAAAGGGCAGCAATAAATGGGACTTTGAGAATCTCCCCACGAATGCCAGGGAGTTGGCTAGCTGGTTCCATGCTGAGATCAATGAGGTTGGGGCTTCCACTGCCTGGCATACATGCCTCTGGCTTATGGCTTCTTATATCTGTTCTCATGCTGGAAACAGGCATACCCACACTCAGGTCATCCAGACTGATCTTGTGTCAGTCTTTATTCAGGAGACTATTAGAACTGAATATGGGGACCCAGAGGAGAAAAGAGAAGTGTGAGCTTTTACGGAGAAGGAGATATGGGATTCGAAAGATAGGTATGGACAGAAGCCTGGAGAGGATCTCCTTTCGTGGCTGTCCCAATTTTATGATGAGGGAGAAGCCACCACCCTGATCAACCAGGCTGAGCGGAACAGTCTTGGCTGCCTTGAATCCAACCCTGTCCTCCGACAAAATCTTGGTCAGCCGGAATTAAGGAAGGAAGGAGTCGTCAAGGGGTGCGGAGGGAGCAGCTGCAGCCTCTATTTGACTGAATCCTTCAGGGAGTCAGTCGAGCATATCCCACTCTGGATGACCTCTTCCAAATTCCAACTACGCCTTGGGGTAAGGAGGAGGAAGCCATGGTTACTGAGTATCAGCACAGTGGATGTGCCAGCCCTACCAGAGGGATTTAGCCCCTCACCAGATTCCCATTTTGCAGCGGGACATTGATGATTTTATTAGAAAAGGGCTGCCTGATTGCAGTGAAACACTGGTTCTGCTCCTCCCCCCCAGGCTTCCCCTGGGAGATGCGATTAAGTGGGTTTATCACACCCTCCCTGAGTGGGGCAAGGGCTCCCATACTAGGGAGATGGCTGCCATGGTAACTGACAGCCCAGACCAGAGGGCAGTATATCTCTGTTAACCCAACAAGTCCTGAGGCCCTTGGGATGGATCAGCAACTGCCCCTCCCTCTTGGGGCCCCCACTTGCCAACCTATGTTCTTATGGCTACTAAAGCAAGGGGTCCCAAAGGACTTCATAGACAGGATCTCCAATGGAGAACTTTGGGAAAAATATAAACTAGAAGGACACTCTGCCTCTGCCCAACCCTTTCCCCTCAATCCTCAGAAATGGGCATGAGAGGAAGAGAATTCTGTAGATCTCTTACCTCTCCCTTTAGCCCTGACTGTGGAATCTGGCCCCTGGGAGGGACCTCTTTTCCCAGACTTGGCTAAATTAAAATGGCCACCCCCTGGGGACCAAAGGCCATATGGCCCAGTGCGTGTACAATTTGGGGGCAGTGAACAAACCTTTATGGTGCTTTTGGATACGGGGGACCAGGTCATTATCATTCTGGGAGATGCAGAGGGGAGGAGGTGGTGAATAGGGTTGGGAGGTTTCAGGCATTCTATGTGGGTATGTGGACAGGAAGTTGCTGCTACCCTGTGAGCTGGTCCCTGTGGCCCTTTGGCCCCTCCTGTGGCCATGTTCCCTACTGGGGAATACATCGTAGGAATTGATATCCTGCACTGCTGTGTATCCCAGTGGCGACTGTGGGGATGTGATCCACCATCCCAACAAATTCTGGCCATCATGGTTGGGTCAATGACATACTAGTCAACCCTAGTGCTCCCCTCTCCTCACCACATTGTCCAGCAGCCTTGTCCTTGTTGCATCCCTTCCCCCACCCTGTGGGGAAAAGGAATTACTGAACTCATAAAGGATCTTCTGTTTGTGAGTGCCCTCTGCTCCACTATCTCTGCCTAAAATAGCACAGTGTGACCAGTGACAAAGGCAAATGGAGTATGGCAGCTACCCTTAGACTGGTGCTTGAATGCAAAAGTGACTTCTTTGGTGCCTGCGGCCCTAGACATTGGCTTATTTGCATGTTGGTGCCAGTGTATTCCTCATCTTAGTACCCCCCTGGCACTCCTGTATTGGGTGACAAAAGAAAGCAGATACTTTCCACTGGAATGGAGGAGGAGCAGGCCATGCAGGAGGTAAAAGTGGCTGTTTCGGCCAACCTGCCTCTAGGACCTTTAGAGCCCAGATCTCTTTTTGAACCATGGGCTTCTGCACCTGGACCCACACCGACTAGTCCCTCTGGCAGAAGAGGGGGAGCAACAGGAATTTCCAGACCCCTGGGTTTTGGGACCAAGAAGTTCCCAGACACAGTCCTGTACTACTCCCTTTCAAGAGGCAACTTCTGGCATGTTATTGGGCCTCGGTGGAAACAGATATGACTACCCAGAACACCAAGGTCCACCTGAGGCCAGAACTCTCCATCATGTCCTGAGTTTTGGACAGTCAGAACACTCACCCAGGCAGTGCCCAAGAACAGAGTATCATGAAATGGAAGAGGGACATTCAGGATTGCAGTCACCCGGGCCCCTAGGGAGTGACACGCTTGCATGAGCAGGTGGTGTAGGCCCCCTCAACAATGATCCTGTTGCAACACCAGATGAGGGCCCTTCCCTTCATTGGCATCTTAGGGACCCTCTTCAAAGGCCCCTGGCCCCTGGGAGCTCAGCACTGCTTTACTGATGAATTGGCAAACCTGAAACCTTCTGGTATTCACTGGACAGAAGTCACTGTTTCCTTTGCCTCTGGCATACTACATACCACCTCTCATTCTGGAAAAAGTGCCAGTGAGCTGAACTGCGAGCAGTCCTCTTAGCCCTGGAACAGTCGGTTTCAAGCACGTCTGTGTACCTGTTGACAATGGCTTAGCAGTCTGGTCAGACTCAGGAGGGAATATGCTTGGAGAATCAAAGGTTCCTTGGTATAGGAAGGGAACTTTTGGAAAAAATTGGCACCATCTACATTACCCATTATGATACGCATGGTGACAGCCCATATCACGATGAACATTATTGGAATTACCTAGCCCATAAAGGATGTACCAAGCTGTTTTTCACACCCAACAAGGCTGGAGATTCCCCTGGGAGAGAGGCAGAGGATGAACCCTGCCTGGAGGATGAGAACAATGAACTCACCTTGGTGACATCCGTGAAATAGCTGAATTTCCCATGGCTCTTCCATTGCTTTGTGGATTCACCACTGAACTGGACATGGCAATTCTGACATCATGAGATTAGGGGCCCAGAAATATGGAGTATCTCTCATTAAAAGAGTCCCAAACTGCCATTTACCAAGATGAGAGATGTCAACTATACCAAAGAGCCCGAAAAGGGTATTTGGAGCTATTCCCAGAGGCGCCGCACTGTGCAGTGGTTCATGATGAGTGGACTACATTGGCCCTTTCCCATGATCCCAAATTATGTCCTATACCTTTGTCATGGTAGAATACCCATTTAGGCTATGGCCTTGCCTTTCTTGTTTGTGTGTGGATGCAGTATATACATGGGGGTACCTTCGAAAAGTGGCTTTGCCACCCCTTTAGGTACCCAGATGACATCCCTTCTGACATCCCTTACTGTACAATCTACTCAACAATGGGCCCAAACTCATGGAATTAAATGGACCATCCACATCACCCACAACCCACAGGCAGCTGGCAGTATGGAGAACTTTAAAGGCCACCTGAAAAAGGAGTTTAAGCATCTATACTCTGACAACTCTCTTACTGGATGGACTGTCTGCTTTCCTCAGGCCCTCTAGAAGGAGAACTCAGCAGTTCCCTGGAAGAGAAACAGGTTTATCCTGCTTCTTAGTACAGGGAGGAACATGGGTGGGGGGTGAACCGAGGCTTTGAGGTGAGCCTGCCATTACACCTATCAAGATAAGGATTGGCCCTGAAACAGACACCAAGGACAGGCCACTTGGGACTCTCCTTTTCAGCCACTGTCAGGGGATAATCCTGTTTGTTACCCTATAACACCCTCCACACAATTCCCAGGATGGTGAGAAAGTAGGGTTTCCAAGAGGAGGTGTGGGATGATGGAAGCCGGCCTAGAAGTGATTAACACACATGTGGTGACAATCCAGTGGTCTGGAACTGTGCGGCCTGACACCTGCATATTGGAGGTTTTTGGTGATGTCCATTTCTGATTGGGCCACCAGTCTCCTGGGAATAGTTTTGGGAAATTTTGAGGAGTTCTGACAACTCCCTTCTATCAGAAAGTTGTGGAAGGTAGCTGGAAAATATGGGTAAGGCACAGAGATCAATGGGAAAGGAATGAGGTGGTAGCTCAGGGAAAGGGGCAGACAGACTGGGTGACCTTAGAGGGAAAAGAGAAGCTACTGCAAATAGGCTGAGAAAACTCTCTCCCACAGGAAGTGGTTGCTTGACCCTCCTGTCAGGACTTGTTGCTGCAACCATCTGCTGTTTTTTACAGCTACGACCCAGCAGCAATCTGGAAGGAAAACACCTCCATCCAGCTGACCTGGACCATCACAGAAGCAGGGAACCTGCCTGACTGCTGGATCTGCCATGTGATCCCTACTTCCTCTCTCTTCTTTGCTGAGTCCAGATTGACCTTCAAGGAGCTGATTTTCCCTGTCTCACATTTGAACCAACAACAGGAAGTCCTTCATTTATGCCCTGTGACAAGCATAGTGGCACAGCCATTGGCTGTGTACTCTTCTTCTCCACATCCCTGGACAACCCGTTAAGATGCAACAACTTCCAATGTAATGAAACTGGCAAAAACATGGGTTAATACCTCAGGGGAGGTGGAACAGGGGGTGACGAAAATCCAACTGCAAGCACACTGGCTGCAAAATGTAGGTTCTTTGTGGAACTTCTTCAGTTGGCTCTGGGGTAGGGGTGGGGGAAATGGGCTGTGAGGATGGGGAGACATGGCTGCCTGCAATCATTACTCCAGACAGACTTGATCATCCTGCTTGGAGTAATGGTACACATAGGGGAAGTCTTCCTAATGTGCTGCAGCTGCTGGTGTTACCAAATGCTTACTGTCTATATTGTTGACCCAACCCATCTCAGCCTTCCCATCAGAGCTGGGAGTGGGCTTATGTTATAGAAGCTAATGCAGAGGAGTAGGCTAGGCCTGGTTGAGAGGCTGAGGGATGGCTGATGGAAAGTCACAGACACACTCAGCGGTCATCTCCCAGCCTTTGCCAACCCATGTCCTTTCCTGTTGTGCACAGACGTTTTAGGCTATTTCCATTCCATAGCCTGAGGGAGATGTTAGGACTAATGAAAAGACCCAACCATGCCTTGAAACCAGAAACCAGGAACAAGCAGCCCAGATGCTTATCAGGGCAGGAACTCTCAGTCACAGGGCCCTCTCCGCTGGTGTCATATAAATACCCCACCCTTGGCAGTACATATTTGTCTTTCCCCTTAGATGTAAAGTGGGACATGCAGAACTGCCATCTACCTAAACCATCCTGAACAGCTGGCCTCCCTGGGAGACCCACCATGATGGATCTCTTCCCTGCTCTTTTGGACTCTTTATGCTATGTAAGTAATAAGGCATTCATTTGCTGAAAGCTGCTGTTGTGCCTCAGGCCATGTTCCCATGATGTACCAGGTAGCAACTTGCTTCACAGATGGGATTAAGCATATAAGAGGATGTTTTACGACTAGGAAAGAGAGGGGCATTATTCCTCAGAGATGGCATCAACTGACTTGATGTGACCATATAAAGGAAATTTAGGGTAGAAATGAGGAAAGGTAAAGGAATTCAGTGTAATGGTCTCAATCTGATTGGTAAAGTACAGATCCAGGATATCTCATGGGAAGGAGAAGAGAAAAAGTGAGAGACTGAAGGAGAGAGTGATTTAGAATAAGAGAATTATAAAGGGAATCAATAAGATAAGCACAAAAACACGCAAAGCCCTGTCCAGTGATGATTACCCAGGTTGAAGGTTATCAGTACACAAGTTTGCCAGGTTATGTTATAGAAGAAGACATTCAGTATATTCTAGAAAAAATAATAACCATGATATTCATATCTAGAGGGGTTAGATGTAGAATGGAAATTGCCGACTGGAAGAATTGGGAGAGGTCAAAGTTATTTAAGTCATAATGTGGAAGAAAAGGAGGTACAACAGGGTTCAAGGAAAAGAATAGATGGATGGATAAATTTGGGTCATCAAGGAAAATTTAGCCTTTTTCAACCTGGATGTAGAGAAATTTTGAAAGATGACTAAGTCTAATACATGGCCTCATCAATAGGTGGCTGTTACGGTATGCATAGGGAAATAATTATCACTCGAAGAAGACAAAAAACTAATGAAGCAAATAATTCACTGCCCTGATGTTGAAAAGATAATCCTCTCCCTAAGAAGAAAGCATGGCAAGTTAAATGTGATGTTGCTGCAATTGGTAGGTTAGAAATGCTGGGAATGGAGACCTCAATGTAGTGAGGAAAACTCATGAAGCTGGCACTTGAGTTGGGCCCCAAATGGTAGGTAGGATTTGGGCATGTGTGGAAGCATTAAAGTTTAATGGAAACAGCACTGTCAGAGCCCAGAGGTCAAGAGGCGAATAGTTCACATAAGGAAGATGGAAGAAAACAATCCGGCTGGAGCAAAGGGTGTT
The DNA here is from genome assembly GCF_015220235.1 of Choloepus didactylus. NCBI lineage: Eukaryota > Metazoa > Chordata > Mammalia > Pilosa > Megalonychidae > Choloepus > Choloepus didactylus. Next base: position 130,575,718 of record NC_051309.1, on the reverse strand, counting down.
TCCTGAGGCAGGTCGGTTGCGTAGGGTGGAACCAATTTAACAGTGGAGTGTAAGCATAGGAGCTACTAAAAGTCAAGATGAAGATAAAAGAGAAGCTGCAACAAAAAGCCATTAGTTATGAGGACGGTACAAGTGTGAAAAAAAGAAAATTATCATAGGTATGTGTTTTAGTTTCCTTGGCTGCTCAAGGAAATACCATGCATTGGGTTGGCTTAAACAATGGCAATTAATTAGCTCACAGTTTTGAGGCTAAAAGAAAGTTCCAAAAAGGAATCATCAAGGTGATGTTTTCTTCCCCAAGACTGGTTGTTCTGGGGCTGGCTGCCAGAGATCCTTGGTCCTTAGCTTTTCTGTCACATGGAAAGCACATGGCAGCATCTTCTGGCCTCTCATTTCTCTTCCAATTTCCATTGATTTCAGCTTCTTGCTTCTGTGGCTTGCTTTCTCTGTCTGAATTTCATTCTCTTATAAAGGACTCCAGTAACAGTACTAAGATCCATTCTGATTGAGGTGGACCACACCTTAACTGAAGCAACTTCATAAAAAGGTCCTATTTACAATGGGTTCATACCCTCAGGAAAAGATTAAGTTTAAGAATATGTTTTTCTGGGGTACACACAGCTCCAAACCACAAGTATGTGATGGCAGTAATGATGGAAGAGTACAAAAGGAAATGGATAAAATGCTCCAGAAGAAGGAGAAATAACTTGCTGTACCAATCAATGGGGTTATTACTGGGCAGGTATCCAATTTGGAAAGGAAGAAAAGATGGAGTTAAGATGAGAAAGGGATGATTTAAGACACTTACTGGGTTTCAGATGATAATTACAACAACAAAATTCTTTACTGTTGGAAAGGTTACTAACTTAGGATAATCATGAGAATACCTTATTATATGTACTACTGGCTTGACAGCTGCCTAAAGAAATCTGCATTATCACCAAAAGTCCAAACCAAATTCATCACCTCCCTCCTGCACTTGAACTTCAAAAGACCTGAAATGTCTTCTTAAAGATACTTAGCTGTCTTTGGCCTGTTAGGACATTCTCATACATTATGTTCCCCATCCCAGCCCCAACTAGAATAATTGTGCTGATGGTATTGTGAATGTTAGATCATGGTTGCAGTGTGATAATACAATCTCTAGTTCCTGGAGCACATTTTTCACTTGAACATGTGAGGTAAAAAAAGTTCAGGGGGGGAGGAGAAAATGTAGAGCTCCTACATTACTAACAGTAGACCCTGATTTCAGTATGGTACTTTCTTTGAAATTTAATTGCTTTTAATTTAGGGACATAGCAAATTCCACATAATACTTCAAATTCTGTGTGTTGTAAGGAGTAATAAAGAATCAATGGGATTTTTACAGGGGTGAAGTCTGAAAAGGTAGTAGATCTTTAAATTTAACTAGTTCTAAATGATCCCTCTCTATTTGTTCTCCTGTCCCAAGTCTGAAAGACCTTCCTGCTTCAGAAGATCAGACTTTAGTACCAACATCCCCTAATAGATGAACATGTGTCTCTTTGCCAAGGAGAAGTTTAAGACAATTTCAGAACTTTTCCAGCATATGTCAGGCTACTTCTAAACTGCTATTTTGAATAATTTTTATCAATCCTGTTTTAGTAATTAGAAATGATTGATCCTATCTTGCCAGTGAGGAGACTCCTTCATTCTCAGGTAGGGTTGTGCAGCAAGTTGCTATACTTTGTGCCATGGAAACACAAGTTCAGGAATAGCAAAGGCTCCCAGCAAATGACCACTTTATTGCTTGACAGCACGAAGAGTCCGAAAGTTAGTGGAGGAAAACATCTCACCTTGGCCAGTCCCTCAGGGAGGCCACTGCTTGGGCCAGGGTGGTTGGACAGCAGCTCCACATGAAGGATGGCAGCTCTTCATGCCCCATCAGAGATGAGGGACACCTGCACTGACTTAGTGATGAACTTTTATACACTCCAGGGGGGGGAGGGAGCTCTGCCAATGAGCAACCTTTGTGCCCTGGCAAGCAGCTGGGACTGGTTAAGACTTGAAGTCTCCCTCCTTCCTGCATTCTCTTGGGAAGTAGAAACATATCCAACACCTGCACGTAAACAAGCACAAATGGAAACATAACAAACACGTGCATGCAAACAAACAAGAGTGGAAACATAAACACCTACATACAAACAAGAGGGGGAAAAGAGAGGGATGGGAGATTGCTGTTGAGTGTGTCCTTGACTTCCGTAACTGTGACAATGATTTACTTGCCTCTCCTGAGTTTTGTAAAGCCTCAATATCATTTAAGATCAGGGTTTCTTCCAATCTACCAGGAGATGATCTGGGATACATCACATAGTCTAGTTAAATTCACTATCTTTGTGTCTATTATTTGGCAACTGACTTGGAGGCAAATTGTAGCAATGGAAGCAGCTGTAGAATAGCATTAAGAAAACTGGATTTGGAGTCAGTTTTAGGTTTTGTAATTTTTGAGTAACATTAGGCAATTCACTCGTTTTGTGTTTTATTTTCTAATTCTGTAAAATGATGTAATCCCAGCTTCGAAAAGGTCTCATTAAGTTTTGATGATAGTTTATGTAAAATCACAACAATCACATCACCAATCACTATCTCACTAATAGGACCACTTATATGACTAGACACCGATATTTTCTGAGCAATTCAGGACTCATAATCTGAGAATATTTGAAATTGGAGCTGCCAGGAAAATCCAGACAATATGGTATTTTTTTCTTTTTTTCTGATGGCATTCTAATCTTGCTGGGGATCACACGACCAAATACTTTGATTGTTCTTAAATTCACACCCAGGACGTACCTGCAAAATCCTCACGCTTTGCTCTCCGGCCCCCTTAGAAACTGAAGCTCGTAACGTTCAACAGGGCTGTTTCAACGGGTTAAATAAAAAGTATAAAATGCTAGTACAGTACAAAATCCACCAGAGTGCTTCCTAAAACCTCGGTATAAGAATCAAAAGTGAAGAACGTGATCACGCGCGGTTTCAGGGTGGAGTCAATCACTTGCCAGTTCCCACGAGCGGGTAGTTTTATGAAACCTTAAAGACCAGCATTAGACAGGAAAGCAGCAGGGCGGAAGTGGGCGGGCCCGCTCCCTCCGCCTGCAGGGGAAGCCTCGCCACCTGCCTGCAGTCACGCAGGCAGCGGACACAGGCCCGGCGCCTGCGCACTGGGAGGGGCGGGCACAGCCTACAGTTCCGCTGACCCGGGTTGGGCTCAGAAGACTGCGCGGCGATTAAGGTTGCTCCAGTTTCCGGCGCCGCGAAACGGAGAAGGGCTGGAACTGAAGCTTTTCTAGGTGCTCGGGTTGCGTTAACCGGGAGGCGAGCAAGATGGAGGAGAATGGTTTGGCGGTAAATGGTGGGGACCGTCTCCGGGTGCGGCGAGGCTTGGGTGAAGCTGGGAGGGCGCAGCACAATCCCATGGTGCAGCCTTCGTCCGGGACAAACGGGCTTCCGAAAACCTCATACTGGTTAGACCTTTGGATTTTCATCCTCCTCGACCTGCTGTTGTTTTTCTTCGTGTATTTTTTGCCCTGGTGAGTAGTCTGAATGTAGAGTCACTGCTTGTCGAAGTGGTAAGGGTGTTTAGAGACCAGCTATTCCAACGTGTTTTTTTGGGGGGGTGGGGAAGAAGTGGGGGGGGGAAGTAAACTGAATTCCAGAGAGTTGATATATGTCCCAAGGTCACACAGCTGGGGAGTGGCTAAGTCGGGTGGGTTGGGGGTTGGACCAAAGTGAGTGTCCTTCCTTGACACCCCAGTGGGGGTCCTTAAGGGAGTATGGAGGGAATTGGCTCATATGTCCATCACGGCACTTTTAACCTCTTACCCAAATGTACTTTTCCTTGTGTTCCCATTTCATTAAATTCAACTTGATACACCCAGTTACTCCTGCCTGAAACCTGGGAGTCTATGACTTCCCCCTTTTCACACACTCCACACATCCCAAAATACCAACTAAGTCACAAAATTTCGCTACCACTCAGTCGAAAAGGCACGCCTGGCAGGGCTTGAAGGAAGGGAACTTGAAGAATGGGGGAGGGGATGCAGAAGAAGAAGAGGGTCACAGGACTCAGTGATAAGGGGAAAAGCTACACTTCAGGAGAGAAGCAGTGAGATGAGGGGGCAATGGAAGAAAAGCAGTACAGCCGATTTAGACACTAAACCGTTCTCCTGGACTTTGGTGCTGATTGTGCATTCACTATCAATTACCTCCTCTCCGTTGTCATATTTATGAGTACCACGTGTCCAAGATTTTATGTATGGGATTTTTTACTCCTGAAATTGCACTCCTTGTTAGGTAATTATTATTCTTCACCCATCTCCCATCCCCAAATTTTGTCTATTATTTGGGCATAAGCTCATTGTATTTTAGGCCCTCTCGTCTTTGATACCATAGCCGGTGTGGCAAGTTAGAAGGCAGAGGGTTGAGTGGGGAGAATGGAAGGGATGGACATTCCTGTAAAATTCTCTGTCAAGCTATTTGTAAAGAGTGTCACCACCACATCCCTCTTCGTTGAACCTGATAGCTCAAGTATGATAATTTTTTTTTTCTCTAAGGACCTGGATTTTCAGTTCTGGGTAGAAAATGGAAGCCCTACTTGAAATAGTTCAGGCATTTTTTTTTTCTCTTATTAATATGTAAATAATTAATATAGGCAAATGACTCAAAAACAATCAAAATTTTCAGAAATTGGCGGAAAGTGTTAAATGGGAAAGGTAAAGGGAACATTGCTGACAAATACTTGGTTTTTACAGAATGGTTTACCTGATATCTAAATAAAGAAGTTGTTTTCTGAAGTGGATTCTGAAAATGATTACAAACCTTTTGAATAAAGAAGACAGGATTGTGAAGCAGAAGAATTTCAAATCAAGGGACCTTTTTATTTTACACATTCTGTTACTTATTTGGGGGACTATATAAAATGGGTAGTGCTCTCATCCATTCATAGCTAAGTTCTTAAATCTAAACTCATTCGTTCGTGTTTAAAAACTTTTTTTCAAATATCTGATGGCTCTACAGGGGCTGAATATGAAATTATTTGTACTTAATGGTTTAATGTATTCATTAATAAATAGTAATGCCTTTAACATTTTAAGCTTTGGTCATGGTTTAATATGTAAATAATATGGTAAAATAATAAGTTGAGGTAGTTACTAAGTTCAAAAATAAATTACTGAAAAGCAAGGGAAGGATTTTGAGATAAAGAACCAAGTGTTTTTAAGTTGCATAAAAAGGCCATAATAATACAAAAGCATTACAGAACATGCAGACCCACAAAGTATTGGCTGTAAATTTCCAGTTTAATTTTTAGACTGAGACTCTTATGAAATATATGCTATGGTTGATGGATTCATAAAATTTTAGAGAAAGTAGATAATAGCCAGTATGGGAAAGCTAGCACATATATTCTTTGAAACTCTTGAGCTTCCTAAAATAGTATTGTGTGTTATATGAACTTTTTATGTTGCTTGCTAATAATTTTGTCTAATAAAGGTTTACTTGTATAGTTGAATTTGGTCTGATTTGCTTTTTTTTTTTTTTTTTTTAATGACCTGTGCCCTGGCTTTATTTTAAAGAAAAGTTGTAGGTTTATAGAAAATTCAAGCAGAAAATAGAGTTCCCATATACTCCCCTCCATTATTAACACCTTGCATTTGTGTGGTACATTTGTTACAGTCAATGAAAGAATATTATAATTGAACTATTAGCTACAGTCCATGGTTTACATGTAGGGTTCACCAGTTATGTTGTACAGTCCTTTGTTTTTAAAAAAAAATTTTTGTTCTAGTAACATATATACAACCTAAAATTACCCCTATGAACCACATTCAAATATATAATTCCATGCTGATAATAATGCTTTTTTTTACTTGCTTTTATAAATTACCTGGTAGTGAGGCTGGGATGGATTAGGACTGTATCACTCATCTACCTTGAACTTTTAGAAGCTACTACTATCTTGAAGAATCTAACAGCTGTCCATGACCAACTGACTCCAATTCATAACAAGCAATACAGCTTAATTAAGTTAGGTCACAATGCCTAAAATATTTACTATCTGGCCCTTTATAAATGTTTGCCAACTCTTTCCCTAGGAGCCATGACTTAGACTTTGCTAGAGTTTAAATCGTAGGAGTGTCCTTTACTGACATTTTATGATCAGTAAAATCCCAAGTTCCCCTGAACTTTAAATTGACTTACATTTCCCATAAAATATGTGGGAGGTGGAGGAAGGGGAAAGACGACAGTGCATAAATACAAAGAAAAGTGCAACAATATTAATTTAAAAATTAGTTTTATCTTAAAAAAAATTCTGAACCATAAGAAACTGATTTCACATGAAAATATAACATTCTTAATATAAATATTTTGAACATTACAATTATTGGTTCATTTTACCAAAATTCTCATAATAAGCTTATAACCAGATGAAAACATTTAAAAAATAAATAGGTACCCTGGAAGTAAAAATTTTTCATGTCGATTAATTAGTAAATATGTATTCAATCTATATTTGAAGTTAATTACATAAAACAAATGGTCAGTTTCTAGTTTGTTCAGTACTATTACATGATTCAAGAGGTTTCAACTAGATAGTACTTTAAAAGCCAAAATCGGACATTTTGATTTGATGTTTGCCATTCAATTGTGACCTGAAAAGACAAAATCTAAGCGATTGCTGTTAAATATCAGAAATTAATTTAAATGTTTCAAAAAATACATTTTCAACTGGAAATCCTGACCAAGTAGAAAAACAAACAAAAAAACCTTATACAAAGTTTTTAAAAGACATTAAAAATACTTAAAATAAGCCCATTTTTCTAGAACTTCACAATGTTATAAAAACAAGAATTAAATACACTGATATTTCAAATAAAATTTTACAAACTTTACAGTATTTACAAATTTGTACTAAAAGTTATTAAAAATAAGCTTTTTAAAAGGATAAAATTTAAATTGGTATTCAAGTATTGCTAAATTAAGAGAATAATATACAGTAATAATCATCTATTGTTATGGTTAGAAAGGCTTAAAAATGAAAATTGTCTACTGGTGGATAACAAAATTTGGCCAAGGTCTGGTAACAAGGTGAGGTCAGACTTTATAAACAATTATTTCCTATTTACCATTTACAATTTGGAATATTTTAACACAATTTATGGAATTGGTCCAGATATTGAATTTAATTATTTTACTTTACAGAACTATTATATCTATGAAGTTTATGCATTCATGAAAATAATAAAAATTTTAATTATATAACTTGATCCTCTGTGGAATGGACAATATAAAATTGTTTTATAAACCCTCAATTAGTTTACCAGTTTAGTACAGAATAAAATGAGAACTAATGAAATAAGGCAATTAAAGTAATTTATTTTCAGTCACAAGGTCATCAAAAGAATGAAAAATTCCTTTTTTTTTTTTTAAACAAAATCCTCTCCTGTGAAAAGTATTAGGTGTAAAATTACTGTTGTTTAAAGTAGAATAAGAGAAGAGATACTCATGCCAATAACATTTCATTAAAATTATATACTATATTAAAGGCAGAAATTGAATCTTGAAACTCAGGTGGATTTATCCGATTCAAGAATATGAAAATCAATAGACTGGTGTGACAACCCACAATCAGGTAAGATTTTAGCAGGGAAAATTTAGGCAGTCACAGTGACATTCCCAGTAAGTGGGCCCTAGGTGTTAATGCCTAACACTAGTTTTTAGCAGCCTAAAGTAAACCAAATAAAAATAAAAACCTTTCATATTTCATATAAAATTAAAGCAAATGTAACAAGATAAATAAATACAGTAAAGTATTTTCATTATTTTTAGCTAACATGGCTGAAATAATGTTTGTGAGTACACACAACAGTTGCCTAATTTATATAATTAGGCATTGTGAAATAAAAGTTCTAGGATGGAAATTAAGTTTCTTCTGATCTTGAGAATTTAAATATTGCTAATCATTAAGGCATTTATTTTCAAAAGCTACAAATTTCATGGATCATTTCTCTTTAAGACACTTACAGGGATCATATGTAACAGACTATCACAGAAGTCAAAAACAAATGGGTGAAGCCCTCTTGGTTACCCATTAGAAAGTGCTCCTTCATAAAGCAAATACTGCTTAAACTAGACTAAGTGTCACCCAGTATTTTTCAATTAGCATTGTTTACCAATCTACATACATGATTAACGTAGTTTAATACTCCTAGTTACATAATAGAAAGGCAAATTTAATTTTTATTCAACTGTAGCATATGGTAAATAATTCGCTGCATACCCCTGCTTTTCTATTTTCTGAGGCATGCAAGACTATTCAAAGGGAACTTCTAAAATATACATTAAATTGGTCACAAGATAATATATATCTGTGAGTTTATAATAAAACTTGATTAATGACTTAAAATTCCATGGTTTAATTTTCTACATCTCACTAGGTTTGTTCAGTAGGTTCCTATTTCTCATATTTTAATGGCCTCTGAGAAGCATGAGCTTGCCGATTTCATCATTTATCTATTACAGTGTATGCTAGGTTTATATCTTTGCTCAGAAGGACAGCTTGAACCAAGACTGTTATGTAACACAGGTCCAAGACCTCTTTCAGTCTGAGATAATGAATTATCATTACAAAAGCCACTGCTCTCTGGAAAACAGAGCTTGGGCCTTTGATGATATTTCAATCTGTATGTATCAGTCATGCAGCTATCAACTGAAAAATAGGTAGTTAATGTAACTGTCTCATTTGGAAATGTAGAACTAGAATCTGATTGGCAAAATGTATCAACAACTGCATCAGACCCTACCTGAAAATCATTAATTGAAGAGTTGGACAGGTGGTTCGGTGTGTTGCCAACTTGTTCTTTCACTTGAACTGCTGCCTTAAGTTTTTCATCATTCATATATGTACTCACTTCTAAACCTGCTTCTGATGCTACGCTTATACAAGACTTCGGAAGACTAGAAGAATTAACTTTAAACATGTCTGTAAGTTTGACCTCAGGTGTAGATTCATTTTTCTCTGACTGTGGCATACTGGTTGTAACATACTTCTTTGGTGGCAAAGGAGGCGGTGCATTCTGGCAAAGAAGTTTTGGCATCTGATAACCATCAGATCTCTGGATTAACTGAAATACATGATCCCTGGATAGAGAGTTCTCAGAACAACATGGTTCCATCATATTTTGATGCTGCTGCATCAGGGGAGCAGTTTCTGGCTTTAACCCAATAACTGTCATGTGTGAAGACCGCAATGGAGATGGTGAGGCTACTTCATTACTGTTCACTCTCTTTCCAGAAGCAGAGTTATCATCAATGTGAAAAGGCAAACCTGTTCTCTCAGCATTTTCTATATTAAGCCACTCAGAAAATTTGCATTCACTTGATTTCTCAAGTTGCTGTTCACTTGACTGGTGGATATGCTCCCTTGAAGTATGGTCCTTAAATATTTGTGGACTGGAAGAAAGGAATAACTTTCCATTGGTTTCATGTGTATGTGACCTGGATGTGAAAAGGAAAACAAAACTAAGGCACCACATGAAAGTAAAAAAAAAATAGAGGGAAAAAAACCATCATTTGTCTGTAGTTTGACTGCCCATTTTATATTATTTTTGTAACATATCAACAGAAAAGGGAAAAAAATTTGCAACCATTAACATTTTACACTCTCTCTGATCCCAAAATCTTTATGCCAGAATACCTGAATGCTTACCAGAAACATCTGTTATTGACAAAGTCAGATTTCTAATTAGAAATAATGTAATTTTAAAAACTCATGACAACTTACAAACACTGAAGTTACGTTTGTGATAAAATGTAGCACAGAATTTAAGGGACCCATGTTACAAACAATTCAATATCCCCAAACACTTCTCCATCAATATAACTTTAAAGCAATAGAGGTATTTTTTGATACATAATGCTATAATGATATCATACTAATTAATAATAATAATTTAGTTAATCAAGATTACTTTTATTTAGGTAAAAACTTCTAAGGCAAAGATAAATTATAAAACATTGTAAACATTTTATGACCAAATTATTTTTCTCACAAATTACCTGAACCAGTGATTCTTGAGTTAGAACAGAATGGCAGAAAGAGTTGAGACTTTGCTAGACAGAGAGAGCTAGGTTCAAAGCTCAGTTCCATTGCTTTAGACAAATTACTTAATCTAATTCCCAAAAGTTCTCTTTTGTAAAATATCACCTACTTCATAAGAATGCTGTGAGGCTTAAAACAGACGACGATATATTGTACCTGGCACTTGGTAGACCTTCTGTTGTTAAAGCCCACATCCCTTTAATGATTTCCAATAAAGAAAGCATTATAATACTGTAGACCCATTGCTATCAGGAGACTCATATGTATTTACGCCCTTCTGATAAAAAGTTTTTCTTACAATATACACATTTAGGAAAAAAGGCTTTAATATTTCTATATTATCAATGATTACCTTTTTATCAAAGGATTTTTCAGTTTTAGATGTGATTCTGGGTGGAACTCATGAGATTTATAGCCTACTTCCAAGTTCTTGAGTTCTTTCCTAGAACCTGGGGGTAGGAGGAAATAAAATCATTTAAGTCATCTTTCAACATTCACCCCATTTATTCTTCTCCATATTTATATCAAGTTTTCTATAAACAGATATTAACAATTAAAAACAAAACCTAATTCTTCAAGACTCAACTCAAATGCACCTCTTTTCTGAACCTGTAATGCAAAATTAAGTTTTTTCCTCAGTTTATTGTTACTTCAGGGTGACGACAATGACAGAATAGAGCGATTCCTGATGGGTTGTATGGAGCTATATATGTGTTTCCCAGGTTAAATGAGACAAAGTAGTGTGGTGGAAAAATCCTGCATATGAAGATAGATAGCTTGGGCTGAAGTTTGGATTCACTACATACTGGATGGTAACTTTACGGAAGTCTCTTAACCCTGCATAATTTCAGTTTCCTTATTTATATAATAATATCTATTATGTTAGGAAGATCAACTGAATTGAAATGGGCAAAAGGGTATTATGAAAACAAATAAAATGTTATACCACTACTAATTAGCTACCATTTGTTGACTGCTTATTCAAGGTATAAGAAGTTGATATTATGTCATTTAATCTTCATGACAATCTTATGAAGAAACTATTATCATCTCCATTTTACAGATGAGGAAGCAGATGCTTAGAAAGGTTAAGTAACTTATGGTTGCACAGCTAGCCAATCAGAACCAGGTCTGTATGAATCCAAAGCCCATGGTCTTAACCATTAAGCCATATTGCCACCCTATAATTGATTGTTATCTCTCCAGTTCTGGCATATAATGGGCACCATATAAATAGTTTTTGAATATAATTTTCATAAGGTCCTATGAAAAGAATTATTACTTATTTACAGTGTGACTCTTGTTACTTCTAGGGTACCAGGTAATGGCCAATATGGCACCACATAAATGGTAGCAAATATAGTTCTGTTTCCCACTTAATGATTCTATGAGAGGGTTCACTGGAGGGCCTTTAACAGAATGTTCAAAGTAAAACAATATCTACGTTTGGATCTCTCACTGTAAAATATTACTTAAACTAAAAGAGCTTTAATTAAAAGTTGACTTTTTCCCTCTAATCTTCAATGCATCTAAATGAAAAGAACTTCCTTATTATAGATAACAAATAAACAAATACCCTGAAAACTAAAATGTATTTTGTAGGGTAAAGATGAAGAAAAGAGTACTGAGGCATTTAGATTCATAGAGCAGCTTACTGGAGACCATCCCAGATTTTGACACTCTTCTGGGAGACAAAGTGTGTTACATCTGAGACCCAGAAGGACTAGAGGAGTATTTTCCCTTGCCAAGCATGAGGGACCAGCACACCAATAGAAAAGTCACAAGCATCAGGGTATCTTCCGAGTTCAGTAAACTACTTTGTGAACATCATATCACCAGCTTATCTTAGGAATGAAAATTTAAAAACTATATAGTTATTTTAGTCATGTGTCCCCAGAGAAATAACAGCTACAATTTATGGAATGCCCAACATGTACCACATTTTCTATTAGTCTATCTCAGCAATTCATAAAACATGGTAATATGGACGCGACCCCTTTATCCCTAAGTTAATATTCAAGGCACATTAAAAACAAATACATCTGCCATTCAAAATTCAACTGGAATCTAAAGTTGATCAAAACATCTATATATTAACCTTATTAAAAACAAATCTAATTAGAATAAGCAAACTCACAGAATCAGAATCTAGAACATAGGTTACCAGGGGGTGGGGTAGGGATAGGGAATGAGAAGTTAAGGCTTAAAATATACAGGGTTCCTATTTGGAATGATGGAAATGTTTTGGTAATGGATGGTGGTTATGGTAGCACAACATTGTGGATGTAATTAACAGCACTGTAATATATATCTGAATGTGGTTATAAGGGGAAATATTAGATTGTATATATGGTAACAGGATAAAAAAAAATTCATGAAAATACACTACACAGTGAACCCTAAGTTAAACCATGAATTATAGTTAATAGTACAATTACAAAAATTTGCTGTAATCTATTGTAACAAATGGTCCACACTGATGCAAAGTATTAATAATAGGGTGGTATATGGGAATCCTGTATTTTATGCATGATTGTTCTGTAAACTCACAACTTCTCTAATAAAGAAAAACAAACAAACAAACAAACCATATCATTTGATTATGATCAGGCTCAGTAAGTTGAATCTTGGAAGAAATTTCTAACAAAGAGTCATGGGAATATACATGAGAATTTAATGTCCTGTATGCATGCCATTTTGTTCACATAAGAAAAACAGCCCCGAATAAAAACTTAAGATGGTAGAATGAGAGGAACTAAAAGTCTGGCATTCATTTGTTTGAGGTTTAAAACTCTTGCTTTCCCCTGATTGTGGTAAGCTCTTCGATTGTATATGTGCCTTTTTCATTAATTGTTCCCCAGAGCAAAATATCTAGCACACAAAAGACATTCAGTGCAAGTCTTCAGAATGATTAAACAAATGCATTAAAAACATCCTGTTTTTCTTCTTTAAAATCACTCCCTACTCTGCCCACCATGTTCCAAAGTTGGTGATCAAGGACCAAAAAAGTATACATGGAGACAAATTCTTGTATTTTCCTTTACTTTTCCTCAAGCCTATCAAGTGCATTACTAATAACACTTTACAAATAAAATGTAGTGTGATTTATTCTAGAGTCTCCCAAGAAGGAATATATTATTTTTCCTGCTTAAGAAAATGGCTGGTAAGCTTAACACATTGCCTGAGGCTCAAAAACTGTGCCACTCTCTTAACAGCTATTTTGATTAAAAAAGCAGTAAGATGTCAAAAAGAACTTTGATATTTCAATGTTTAAAGCTTGAAAATTTTAGGTTAAAGTTACATTTTAATTTTCCAACCAGTATGATTTTTAAACTTCAGAACATTTATTTTACTTCTCAGCATATCCATAATTTCAAGTTTAATATTTATGAGCACAAGAAGAAATATTTAATTCTTAAAAAACAATTTTTCAGTTTAATTGAAGTATCTAGACAATGGGCAGCAGGAGGCAGCAGAGGCTTTATAAACATGTTTGAAATTTTAATATCACTATGGCAAGCATTCAACCAAGTAGTCTGACTTCAGAATTCCAACTAACTTAAAAATAGATGTGTTATTTTTCTCTTCTGCTGACACAGACATCCATGTCTTTACTGGGAATTTTGGCTCCAGGTCCTTTGTAAATCTAAGATAGTCTGATTTTAACACTTGGCACAGAAGAAACACCTCAATGTTAAGGCAAGAAGTTTTAACTAATAATATGAATTTTGACATTGTATCCCCCAAACCCCAAAGTTCAATACTCAAGAAATCAAAATACACATTTCATCTGAAAAGATGACTTAGGTTTTAAACACACATATAAAGCAGTAAAAACAGCTGAAGGTTTAGACAATGTAATCTGTACTCGTTATATAGAGATCTCAATATGATGGTAATATTGTAATTACAAAGCCTAAACATTCAAGGAGCAATGATCTAATCAATGATTTAAGATCACAATCAAAAGGTGTTTATATAAAATATGAATACTTAGAAATTCAGAAAACTTTAACTGGATAAATATCTCTGGATAAATTTACCATACATCAAAAGGAATTGAGAGATACTTTAAGCTAAGTACTGCAGACTCTAAAAACCAAATGAAAAAAGTTCTTAAAAGTTCAAATAATTCCTTTGTGATTTATTTGCTATGCATAGCTTGTAAATACCCTAACCTATATATTAATCTCAGTAGCTAACCTTATCTATAATACAGTATAGAGATAAGAGAGTCCAGTAGGTATGAATTACTACAAGTGCCCCACTAGACATATGCATATGAATCAACTCATCTTTTTCTTTACCATAACAGAAAAGCTGCCATTCTTTAATTCAAAGCTTATCCTACTTTCTTTGTTTCCTTCTCACTCTACCTTCAAGGGATTTTACTCCATCAATTATTGTTTTATTCTTATTTTCACACCTTTCTCTCCTTCTGTATATTATTAGATCTTTATCCTCTGCAATAGAAATGCACAAACCTCTCCATTAAAAAAAAGTTCAGCAACAAAAACTAAGCTCATGGTTTTTATTTTAGTATTTTACTCTTTAGATACTGCCTTATTTTCTGTTCTACACAACAAAGGTTCCCTTTTATATACTTTTTATTCTGCTGTACTCTTTTTAAAAATTTTATTTGGAAATAATTTGAAAAAGCTCAGAAAAGTTGGGCTACCCAACCAAGAAGGCAGAGTAAGATGCTTTAGGATATGATACCCTCCACAGAAGCTTTAACCAGGAAAAACTGGCAGAAACAGCTTTCTCAGGGCTCCAGAAAACAGTTAAAGGACTGCAGTAACAGGGCATGTGCCAGATCAAGAAAGAGGCTTCTTAAAACTGGTAGGATCTCGTTGGGCTCTGGCTGGTCCCTTCCACAGCACTCACCAGCTTGGCACAGCACTGGCCCACGCTGCCAGTGCGGATCCTTGGTCCCGGTTCCAGAGGGAGCAGAGTGGCCCTTGTGCACTGGGAGTGTGCCTGTCTGGCCCAATCTGTCTACAGATTGGGTTCTTGCCATCCCAGAACCTCCCTGCATGTAGAACACATTTCAGAGAGCTTTCCTACAGAAGGCTGTGGAGCACAGTCAAGTTGTGCTGCCTGGGTCAAGGAACTGCTGGCTGTTGGACAAACAGAGCAGTGCCTAGGATCACAGCACAGAAAGGATCAGGGAGGCTCCCTTGCTTTGGCCTGGAGCTATTCTCATATAACCTGTTGTACAGATAAGCCTTGAAGGAGAACACTTGCACAGGTTAATTTGCAGACTGGGAAAGGTATTTTCCCCCTTCTTCTTCTTCTTCTTCTTTTTGTTAGCTCCTGGCATTCAAAGAAAACTGGTCGTAACACCAGCCAGGTACAAGCTTAAGGCAAGAAAGCCGAGAGTCTAAATTTTTTTAGTGATAACACAAACGTCCAAAATGTTACAAAACGGGGCAAGATGGCGGACTGGTGAGCTGTATGTTTTAGTTACTCCTCCAGGAAAGTAGGTAGAAAGCCAGGAACTGCGTGGACTGGACACCACAGAGCAATCTGACTTTGGGCATACTTCATACAACACTCATGAAAACGTGGAACTGCTGAGATCAGCGAAATCTGTAAGTTTTTGCGGCCAGGGGACCCACGCCCCTCCCTGCCAGGCTCAGTCCCGTGGGAGGAGGGGCTGTCAGCTCCGGGAAGGAGAAGGGAGAACTGCAGTGGCAGCCCTTATCGGAAACTCATTCTACTGATCCAAACTCCAACCATAGACAGACTGAGACCAGACACTAGAGAATCTGAGAGCAGCCAGCCCAGCAGAGAGCAGACAGGCATAGAAAAAAAACAACATGAAAAACTCCAAAATAAAAGCGGAGGATTTTTGGAGTTCTGGTGAACATAGAAAGGGGAAGGGCAGAGCTCAGGCCCTGAGGCGCATATGCAAATCCCGAAGAAAAGCTGATCTCTCTGCCCTGTGGACCTTTCCTTAATGCCCCTGGTTGCTTTGTCTCTTAGCATTTCAATAACCCATTAGATCTCTGAGGAGGGCACTTTTTTTTTTTTAATCCTTTTTTCTTTTTCTAAAACAATTACTCTAAGAAGCCCAATACAGAAAGCTTCAAAGACTTGCAATTTGGGCAGGTCAAGTCAAGAGCAGAACTAAGAGAGCTCTGAGACAAAAGGCAATAATCCAGTGGCTGAGAAAATTCACTAAACACCACAACTTCCCAAGAAAAGGGGGGTGTCCGCTCACAGCCATCATCCTGGTGGACAGGAAACACTCCTGCCCATCGCCAGCCCCATAGCCCAGAGCTGCCCCAGACAACCCAGTGTGATGGAAGTGCTTCAAATAACAGGCACACACCACAAAACGGGGCATGGACATTAGCCTTCCCTGCAACCTCAGCTGATTGTCCCAGAGTTGGGAAGGTGGAGCAGTGTGAATTAACAAAGCCCCATTCAACCATCATTTCAGCAGACTGGGAGCCTCCCTACACAGCCCAGCAGCCCTAAACTTCCTTGGGGGGACGGCACTCACCTGTGACATAGCACAGTCATCCCTCAACAGAGGACCCGGGGTGCACAGCCTGGAAGAGGGACCCACTCGCAAGTATCAGGAGCCATACGCCAATACCAAGGACTTGTGGGTCAGTGGCAGAGACAAACTGTGGCAGGACTGAACTGAAGGATTAGACTATTGCAGCAGCTTTAAAACTCTAGGATCACCAGGGAGATTTGATTGTTAGGGCCACCCCCCCTCCCTGACTGCCCAGAAACACGCCCCATATACAGGGCAGGCAACACCAACTACACACGCAAGCTTGGTACATCAATTGGACCCCACAAGACTCACACCCCCACTCACCAAAAAGGCTAAGCAGGGGAGAACTGGCGGCTCGTGGACGCCACCTGCTGGTTAGTTAGAGAAAGTGTACTCCACGAAGCTGTAGATCTGATAAATTAGAGATAAGGACTTCAATTGGTCTACAAATCCTAAAAGAACCCTATCAAGTTCAGCAAATGCCACGAGGCCAAAAACAACAGAAACTTATAAAGCATATGAAAAAACCAGACGATATGGATAACCCAAGCCCAAGCACCCAAATCAAAAGACCAGAAGAGACACAGCACCTAGAGCAGCTACTCAAAGAACTAAAGATGAACAATGAGACCATACTACGGGATACAAAGGAAATCAAGAAGACCCTAGAAGAGCATAAAGAAGACATTGCAAGACTAAATAAAAAAATGGATGATCTTATGGAAATTAAAGAAACTGTTGACCAAATTAAAAAGATTCTGGACACTCATAGTACAAGACTAGAGGAAGTTGAACAACGAATCAGTGACCTGGAAGATGACAGAATGGAAAATGAAAGCATAAAAGAAAGAATGCGGAAAAAAATTGAAAAAATCGAAATGGACCTCAGGGATATGATAGATAATACGAAACGTCCGAATATAAGACTCATTGGTGTCCCAGAAGGGGAAGAAAAGGGTAAAGGTCTAGGAAGAGTATTCAAAGAAATTGTTGGGGAGAACTTCCCAAATCTTCTAAACAACATAAATACACAAATCATAAATGCTCAGCGAACTCCAAATAGAATAAATCCAAATAAACCCACTCCGAGACATATACTGATCACACTGTCAAACACAGAAGAGAAGGAGCAAGTTCTGAAAGCAGCAAGAGAAAAGCAATTCACCACATACAAAGGAAACAGCATAAGACTAAGTAGTGACTACTCAGCAGCCACCATGGAGGCAAGAAGGCAGTGGCACGATATATTTAAAATTCTGAGTGAGAAAAATTTCCAGCCAAGAATACTTTATCCAGCAAAGCTCTCCTTCAAATTTGAGGGAGAGCTTAAATTTTTCACAGACAAACAAATGCTGAGAGAATTTGCTAACAAGAGACCTGCCCTACTGGAGATACTCAAGGGAGCCCTACAGACAGAGAAACAAAGAAAGGACAGAGAGACTTGGAGAAAGGTTCAGTACTAAAGAGATTTGGTATGGGTACAATAAAGGATATTAATAGACAGAGGGGAAAAATATGACAAACATAAACCAAAGGATAAGATGGCTGATTCAAGAAATGCCTTCACGGTTATAACGTTGAATGTAAATGGATTAAACTCCCCAATTAAAAGATATAGATTCGCAGAATGGATCAAAAAAAATGAACCATCAGTATGTTGCATACAAGAGACTCATCTTAGACACAGGGACACAAAGAAACTGAAAGTGAAAGGATGGAAAAAAATATTTCATGCAAGCTACAGCCAAAAGAAAGCAGGTGTAGCAATATTAATCTCAGATAAAATAGACTTCAAATGCAGGGATGTTTTGAGAGACAAAGAAGGCCACTACATACTAATAAAAGGGGCAATTCAACAAGAAGAAATAACAATCGTAAATGTCTATGCACCCAATCAAGGTGCCACAAAATACATGAGAGAAACACTGGCAAAACTAAAGGAAGCAATTGATGTTTCCACAATAATTGTGGGAGACTTCAACACATCACTCTCTCCTATAGATAGATCAACCAGACAGAAGACCAATAAGGAAATTGAAAACCTAAACAATCTGATAAATGAATTAGATTTAACAGACATATACAGGACATTACATCCCAAATCACCAGGATACACATACTTTTCTAGTGCTCACGGAACTTTCTCCAGAATAGATCATATGCTGGGACATAAAACAAGCCTCAATAAATTTAAAAAGATTGAAATTATTCAAAGCACATTTTCTGACCACAATGGAATACAATTAGAAGTCAATAACCATCAGAGACTTAGAAAATTCACAAATACCTGGAGGTTAAACAACACACTCCTAAACAATCAGTGGGTTAAAGAAGAAATAGCAAGAGAAATTGCTAAATATATAGAGACGAATGAAAATGAGAACACAACATACCAAAACCTATGGGATGCAGCAAAAGCAGTGCTAAGGGGGAAGTTTATAGCACTAAACGCATATATTAAAAAGGAAGAAAAAGCCAAAATCAAAGAACTAATGGATCAACTGAAGAAGCTAGAAAATGAACAGCAAACCAATCCTAAACCAAGTAGAAGAAAAGAAATAACAAGGATTAAAGCAGAAATAAATGACATAGAGAACAAAAAAACAATAGAGAGGATAAATATCACCAAAAGTTGGTTCTTTGAGAAGATCAACAAGATTGACAAGCCCCTAGCTAGACTGACAAAATCAAAAAGAGAGAAGACCCATATAAACAAAATAATGAATGAAAAAGGTGACATAACTGCAGATCCTGAAGAAATTAAAAAAATTGTAAGAGGATACTACGAACAACTGTATGGCAACAAACTGGATAATGTAGAGGAAATGGACAATTTCCTGGAAACATATGAACAACCTAGACTGACCAGAGAAGAAATAGAAGACCTCAACCAACCCATCACAAGCAAAGAGATCCAATCAGTCATCAAAAATCTTCCCACAAATAAATGCCCAGGGCCAGATGGCTTCACAGGGGAATTCTACCAAACTTTCCAGAAAGAACTGACACCAATCTTACTCAAACTCTTTCAAAACATTGAAGAAAATGGAACACTACCTAACTCATTTTATGAAGCTAACATCAATCTAATACCAAAACCAGGCAAAGATGCTAAAAAGAAGGAAAACTACCGGCCAATCTCCCTAATGAATATAGATGCAAAAATCCTCAACAAAATACTTGCAAATCGAATCCAAAGACACATTAAAAAAATCATACACCATGACCAAGTGGGGTTCATTCCAGGCATGCAAGGATGGTTCAACATAAGAAAATCAATCAATTTATTACAACACATTAACAAGTCAAAAGGGAAAAATCAATTGATCATCTCAATAGATGCTGAAAAAGCATTTGACAAAATCCAACATCCCTTTTTGATAAAAACACTTCAAAAGGTAGGAATTGAAGGAAACTTCCTCAACATGATAAAGAGCATATATGAAAAACCCACAGCCAGCATAGTACTCAATGGGGAGAGACTGAAAGCCTTCCCTCTAAGATCAGGAACAAGACAAGGATGCCCGCTGTCACCACTGTTATTCAACATTGTGCTGGAAGTGCTAGCCAGGGCAATCCGGCAAGACAAAGAAATAAAAGGCATCCAAATTGGAAAAGAAGAAGTAAAACTGTCATTGTTTGCAGATGATATGATCTTATATCTAGAAAACCCTGAGAAATCGACGCTACAGCTACTAGAGCTAATAAACAAATTTAGCAAAGTAGCGGGATACAAGATTAATGCACATAAGTCAGTAATGTTTTTATATGCTAGAAATGAACAAACTGAAGAGACACTCAAGAAAAAGATACCATTTTCAATAGCAACTAAAAAAATCAAGTACCTAGGAATAAACTTAACCAAAGATGTAAAAGACCTATACAAAGAAAACTACATAACTCTACTAAAAGAAATAGAAGGGGACCTTAAAAGATGGAAAAATATTCCATGTTCATGGATAGGAAGGCTAAATGTCATTAAGATGTCAATTCTACCCAAACTCATCTACAGATACAATGCAATCCCAATCAAAATTCCAACAACCTACTTTGCAGACTTGGAAAGGCTAGTTATCAAATTTATTTGGAAAGGGAAGATGCCTCGAATTGCTAAAGACACTCTAAAAAAGAAAAACGAAGTGGGAGGACTTACACTCCCTGACTTTGAAGCTTATTATAAAGCCACAGTTGCCAAAACAGCATGGTACTGGCACAAAGATAGACATATAGATCAATGGAATCGAATTGAGAATTCGGAGACAGACCCTCAGATCTATGGCCGACTGATCTTTGATAAGGCCCCCAAAGTCACTGAACTGAGTCATAATGGTCTTTTCAACAAATGGGGCTGGGAGAGTTGGATATCCATATCCAAAAGAATGAAAGAGGACCTCTACCTCACCCCCTACACAAAAATTAACTCAAAATGGACCAAAGATCTCAATATAAAAGAAAGTACCAAAAACTCCTAGAAGATAATGTAGGAAAACATCTTCAAGACCTTGTATTAGGTGGCCACTTCCTAGACTTTACACCCAAAGCACAAGCAACAAAAGAGAAAATAGATAAATGGGAACTCCTCAAGCTTGGAAGTTTCTGCACCTCAAAGGAATTTCTCAAAAAGGTAAAGAGGCAGCCAACTCAATGGGAAAAAATTTTTGGAAACCATGTATCTGACAAAAGACTGATATCTTGCATATATAAAGAAATCCTACAACTCAATGACAATAGTACAGACAGCCCAATTATAAAATGGGCAAAAGATATGAAAAGACAGTTCTCTGAAGAGGAAATACAAATGGCCAAGAAACACATGAAAAAATGTTCAGCTTCACTAGCTATTAGAGAGATGCAAATTAAGACCACAATGAGATACCATCTAACACCGGTTAGAATGGCTGCCATTAAACAAACAGGAAACTACAAATGCTGGAGGGGATGTGGAGAAATTGGAACTCTCATTCATTGTTGGTGGGACTGTATAATGGTTCAGCCACTCTGGAAGTCAGTCTGGCAGTTCCTTAGAATAGTAGATATAGAGTTACCATTCGATCCAGCGATTGCACTTCTCGGTATATACCCGGAAGGTCGGAAAGCAGTGACACGAACAGATATCTGCACGCCAATGTTCATAGCAGCATTATTCACAATTGCCAAGAGATGGAAACAACCCAAATGTCCTTCAACAGATGAGTGGATAAATAAAATGTGGTATATACACACGATGGAATAGTACGCGGCAGTAAGAAGGAACGATCTCATGAAACATATGACAACATGGATGCACCTTGAAGACATAATGCTGAGCGAAATAAGCCAGGCACAAAAAGAGAAATATTATATGGTACCACTAATGTGAACTTTGAAAAATGTAAAACAAATGGTTTATAATGTAGAATGCAGGGGAACTAGCAATAGAGAGCAATTAAGGAAGGGGGAACAATAATCCAAGAAGAACAGATAAGCTATTTAACGTTCTGGGGATGCCCAGGAATGACTATGGTCTGTTAATTTCTGATGGATATAGTAGGAACAAGTTCACAGAAATGTTGCTATATTATGTAACTTTCTTGGGGTAAAGTAGGAACATATTGGAAGTTAAGCAGTTATCTTAGGTTAGTTGTCTTTTTCTTACTCCCTTGTTATGGTCTCTTTGAAATGTTCTTTTATTGTATGTTTGTTTTCTTTTTAACTTTTTTTTCATACAGTTGATTTAAAAAAGAAGGGAAAGTTAAAAAAAAAAAAAAGAAAAACAAGGACAAAAAAAAAAGATGTAGTGCCCCCTTGAGGAGTCTGTGGAGAATGCAGGGGTATTCACCTACCCCACCTCCATGGTTGCTAACATGACCACAGACATAGGGGACTGGTGGTTTGATGGGTTGAGCCCTCTACCATAAGTTTTACCCTTGGGAAGACGGTTGCTGCAAAGGAGAGGCTAGGCCTCCCTATGGTTGTGCCTAAGAGCCTCCTCCCGAATGCCTCTTTGTTGCTCAGATTTGGCCCTCTCTTTCTGGCTAAGCCAACTTGAAAGGTGAAATCACTGCCCTCCCCACTACGTGGGATCAGACACCCAGGGGAGTGAATCTCCCTGGCAACGTGGAATATGACTCCCGGGGAGGAATGTAGACCCGGCATCGTGGGACGGAGAACATCTTCTTGACCAAAAGGGGGATGTGAAAGGAAATGAAATAAGCTTCAGTGGCAGAGAGATTCCAAAAGGAGCCGAGAGGTCACTCTGGTGGGCACCCTTACGCACACTTTAGACAACCCTTTTTAGGTTCTAAAGAATTGGGGTAGCTGGTGGTGGATACCTGAAACTATGAAACAACAACCCAGAACCCATGAATCTCGAAGACAGTTGTATAAAAATGTAGCTTATGAGGGGTGACAATGGGATTGGGAGAGCCATAAGGACCACACTCCACTTTGTCTAGTTTATGGATGGATGAGTAGAAAAATAGGGGAAGGAAACAAACAGACAAAGGTACCCAGTGTTCTTTTTTACTTCAATTGCTCTTTTTCACTCTAATTACTATTCTTGTTATTTTTGTGTGTGTGCTAATGAAGGTGTCAGGGATTGATTTAGGTGATGAATGTACAACTATGTAATGGTACTGTAAACAATCGAAAGTACGATTTGTTTTGTATGACTGCGTGGTATGTGAATATATCTTAATAAAATGAAGATTAAAAAAAAAATGTTACAAAACATTAAAAAGAAACAGGAAGTGATAGCCCAGGCAAAGAAGATTAAAGAATCAGAAACCATCAATGAGGAGGACTAGACCTGGGATATGCCATACAAAGACTAAAAAAATGATCCTAAATATGCTCGAAGAGCTAATGGAAAACATGGACAAAGAACTGAAGGAAATCAGGAAAACGAAAGATGAACAGAAATATTATCAACAGAGAGATGGAAATTATGAAGAGGAACCAAACAGCTGAAGACCACAGTAATGGAAATTAAAAATTTCCTGGAGAGGGTTCAACAGCAGATTGGAGCTGGCAGAGTCAGTGAACTTGATGATTAAGATAATTTAAATGATCCAGTCTAAAGAGCAGAAAGAAGAGAAATGAACAGAGCCTGAGGAACTTGTGGGACATCATTAAGTATACCAGTAAATGCATTAAGGGACTCCCAGAGGAGAGGAAACAGAGAAAGGGGCAGAGAGATATTCAAGGAAATAATGGCTGAAAAGTTCCCAAATTTAACCAAAGCCACAAATATACACATCCAAGATGCTTAACATATTCCAAACAGGAAAACCCAAGCAGACTCATCCTGCAGCATATTAAAATCAGACTGTCAAATGCAGCATATTAAAACCAGACTGTCAAAAGATAAAGAAGGCTACAAGAAAGCACTTATCATGTAGGAGGGAGCTTCAATACGATTAAATGTTGATTTCACATTGGAAACTACAGAGGCAAGATGGCAGAAGGATGACATATTTAAAGTGCTGAAAGCAAAAAAATTGCCAACCAAGAAATCTGTATCTGGCAAAACCATCTTTCAAAAAATTAGGGAAAGGAGGGAAGAAGATGGTGGCATAGAGAGGAGTGGAAGCTAGTTAGTCCCCCTGAAACAACTAATAAACAACCAGGAACAACTAGTAAATAATCTGTAATAACTGTGGGGGGACAAACGTGACCGTCCACTCAACATACACCAAACTGAACTGGGAGGAATGCCTGAGATCGCAGCATAAACTCTGTAAATAAAAACTGTGGACCCAAGCCGGGGGCCCCTCCCTGCACAGCCCAATCTGCAAAGCCTCTCTGTGATAGAGAGCAGCACTGTCCTAGCAAGAAAATATAGCTCAGCTGAGCGCCACCTGGGGTTTTAATTAACACATGTGGACTGCTGAATACAAGCTACGAATCCACAACAAGCACACAGAGGCTTTTGGTGATGACTGACCTTGGAGAGCTGGAGGACCTCTCTGGGAGGGAGGGGGAACCCAGAGGACCCAGTGCTATCACCGGCCGACAGGTGAAACTGAGGGGGGCCAGATACCGGCCCTGAACGGGGGCTTTCTATCCCTTTATCGGCTCAGTGGAGAAAGCCTCAGCCATTTTCAGTTCCCAGAGCTCTGACCCAGACAAAGGTGGAGACAGCAGAGTCAGAGAGACTATTCAAATGCTAATGCCCTCTCCCTAGGGGGTGTATTTTCCTTAAAAGGAAAAGGTGGGGCCCAGCTCTACCACCCACTTCCTTTCAGAACCAGACCCCAGAGCCTGGGGGAAAACAGCCATGGGCCACATCTCCTTATACCAGTCTGGAGCTACAGGCTGACAGGCACCACCTGCTGGGAAGAAAAGCACAGTGACTTGAGGCCTCACAGGGTATACCAATCTTAGGGAAACTGGATACTATTGCCTCCTTCCAAGACCTGAGCCCATTCTGGTCCAGGAAAACCTGATTGGGGTAACCAGAGAAATCAGATGCCTAGACAACAGAAAACTACAACCTACACTAAGGAAAATGAAGTTATGGCCCAGTCAAAGGAACAAACTTACACTTCAACTGAGACATAGGAATTGAAACAACTAATGCTAAATCAGTTCAAAAAGTTTAGGGAAGATATGGCAAAAGAGACGAAGCATATAATGAAAACACTGGGTGTACATAAGGTAGAAAACAAAGTTCAATTTCTGGCAGAATCCATGGAAATGAAAGGCACAACACAAGAGATGAAAGACACAATGGAAACACACAACAGCAGATCTCAAGAGGCAGAAGAAAACACTCAGGAACTGGAGAACAAGGCACCTGAAAGCCTACATACAAAAGAAGAGATAGAGAAAAGAATGGAAAAATATGAGCAACATCTCTGGGAACTGAAAGACAATAAGAAATGCAGAAATGTAAGTATCATGAGTGTCCCAGAAGAAGAAGAAAAGGAAAAAGGGGCAGAAGCAATAATAGAGGAAATAATCAATGAAAACTTCCCATGTCTTACAAAAGACATAAAATTATGGATCTAAGAAGCGCAGTGTACCCCAAACAGAATAGATCTGAACAGGCCTAACCCAAGACACTTCATAATCAGATTATCAAACGTCAAAGATTAAGAGAGAATCCTGAAAACAGCAAGAGAAAAGCAATCCATCACACACAAATGAAGCCTGATAAGACTATGTGTGGATTTCTCAATAGAAACCACGGAGGCAAGAAGGACGTAGGGTGATATATTTAAGATACTGAAAGAGAAAAACCACCAACTAAGAATCCTATGTCCAGCAAAACTGTCCTTCAGATATGAGGGAGAGCTTAAAATAGTCTCTGACAAACAGACAATGACAGAGTTTGTGAACAAGATACTTGCTTTACAGGAAATACTAAAGGAAGCACTGCAGATAGAAAGGAAAAGACAGGAGTGAGAGGTTTGGAAAACAATTTTGGGAGATAGTAGCACAGCAATGTAAGTACACTGAACAAAGATGACATACTGAACAAAGATGACTGCGAGTATGGCTGAAAGAGAAAGATTAGGAACATTTGGGATACCAGAAGGAAAGAGTAAAGATAAAGACTGGAACTATATAACTCAGTGAAACCTAGGGTGCTCAACAATTGTGATAAAATGTACAAATATGTTTTTACATGAGGTAGAACAAATGAATGTCAACATTGCAAGGTGTTAAAAATGGGATGGGATTGGGGGAAAATACAATGAATGCGAACTAGAGACTATAGTTAACAGAAACATTGTATTATGCTTCCTTTAATACAACAAAGGCAATATACCAAAGCTAAATGCATATGGGGGTACATAGCGGAAGAGTATGGGACTCGTGACTTGTTGATGTTTTCTGACTCTTCATTTAGTAAGAGTTTAATGCTACCTTTAGTTTAATAGTTTAATGCTATCTTTCCTTTTGTTGCTTCCTAGCTGTCATGTTTTGTTTTGTTTTTTTTTTTCTCTTTCTTTTTTCTTTTTCTTTTGTTTCTCTACCTTCTTTGACTCTCCCTCCTTCTTTGTGGAAGAAATGGAGATGTCCTTATATAAATAGTGGCTTTTGCGGTGAATATGTAAATATTTGACTATACAGGGAACCCCTGTTTGTTTATTTAGGACAGAACGTATGGTGTGTGAACAAAACTGTCTTAAAAAAAGGGGGGGGGTTGATGAAGAAACTTTGAGGACACTATATTGAGTGAAATAAGACAGACACATAAGGACAAATATTGCAGGGTCTCACTGATATGAACTAATTACAATATGTAAACTCATAGACATGAAATGTAGGTTACCAGGATATAGCATGAGGCTAAAGAATGGGGATCAGTTGCTTATTATGAGCAGAATGTTCAACAAGGGTGAACTTAAATGTTTGGAAATGGCAGAAGGGATGGTAGCACATTGTGAGAATAACTAACAGTGCTGAATGGTGTGTGAAGGTGGTGGAAAGGGGAAGCTCAGAGTCACGTATGTCACCATAAGGAAAGTTAGAGGTTAAAAGATGGGAATGCATAAACCAGTGAATCTTGTGGTGGACAATGTCCGTGACTAACTGTACAAATATTAGAAATCTCTCTCATGAACTAGAACAAATGTATGATGCTATAATTAGAAGTTAATAGAGGGGCATATAGGAAAAAAATATACCTATTGCAATGTATATGCTACAGTTAGTATTTTAACATTCTTTCATCAACAGTAGCAAATGTACTATACCAATACTATGAATCAGTAATGGAGGGGGGGGTTGGTTAGGGGTATGGGAGGATTTGAGTTTCCTTTTCTTGTCTTTATTTCTTTTCTGGAGTAATGAAAATGTTCTAAAAATTGAAAAAAAATAATTGTGGTGATGGATGCACACCTACACGATGACACTGTGGGCAACTGATTGTACACTTTTGATCTTTGGATAATTGTATGGTATGTGAACAATCTCAGTAAAAAAAAATTTAGGGAGAGATTAAGTCTTTCCTGGATAAATAACAGCTGAAGGAGTTAATCACTACTAGACTGGCTACACAAGATGTGCTGAAGAGAGTTCTGGTTCAAAGCAAAGACAATGGACAATAGATCAAAGCTGCATGAACAAATAAAAATCTCTGGTGAGGGTAATGACAGAGGTAAATATAAATGAAAATACTCTTGAACTTTTAGTTTGTAACTCCATTTTTTACTTCCTACAGGATCTAAAGGCAAATGCATAAAATGTAATGATACATTAGTGGTTTTGGATTCATAATGCATAAACGTGTAATTTGTGACAAGAACTAGTTTGTGTATACTGCTGAAGTTAAGTTGGTAGTAAGCAAACAAGATTGTTATAGATTTTGGATGATAATTTAAGCTGTGAATTACAAAGAAAATATCGGAAAATGTGCAAGCTCATAGAGACAGAGATTAGAGTACAGGTTGCCAGGGGTAGAGGGCAGGGAGAATGGGGAGTTAATGCATAATGGGTGTAGGATGTCTGGGGAGATGGGAAAGTTTTAGTAATGGAAGGTGGTGAGGGTACCACAACATTGCGAATGTGATTAATGCCACTGAATGGTATACTTGGAAGTGGTTGAGATAGGAAAGTTTATATTGTATATATGTTCCCACAATTTTAAAAATAAGGCAACTAAAGAGATAATGACAATTAAATTTGATACATGATCCCAGATGGGATCTAACAAGGAAGGAGAAAAGGCCCAAAGGGACATTACTGGGACATACGAGAAACTTGGAACATGAGACTGCCTTAGTTCATTTCTCATCTTTTCTCTCTCAAGCTACTACTATAGCCATCTAATTTTCTCCCACTCCTCTAAATTCACTGTCTACCCTGCCAACAAAAAGTCTTTTCTAAAATGCAAACTGGAATATGCCACTCTCCTTATTAAAGTCCTTTGGGCCTCCCAATTTCCTATAGGATTAAAAATGGCATAAAAGTTTTATTGTCATATGGCTTCTATCAATCCCTCTATCTATCATTTTGCAATTTCCATATATACATTCCAGCTTTTCACATATGTAAGTGTGACATTTTCTCCTCACTATGTACTTTAGGACATACTATTTCTTCTGCCTTGAACATAATTTAAGGCATTTGAAATTCCCTCCACTAGAGACCCATTTTAAAAGAGAAGCTAAAATAAATGGCATTGTGGAATTTCAAAAATGTTCCCAAATAAAAGCTTTTGGTATTGTGGGGGTGGTTTGTTTTGGCAGCAGAACCCATTAGGACATAAGCAGACAAGCCTATATAATATCTATATCGATGAAAAAAAACCAATGAAATAATCACAATGGCATTAAAGATTTTAAGTTTTCTATCATCAACTATATTTGTATAGACTAATATTGAAAATTGACTTAAATTTCAAACCAAATATGAAATCAGACGAAGTCTGAGGCTCCTTAACTCTTACAAATCTTTCAGCTATTGATAAAAGGGATTCTTCAGGTCAATATTGGAAGTGTCTACAATTTTATAAATGGGAAATAGAAGAAAGCCAAGAGAATCATACCAATTCAAAGAATTAAATAATAATGTATTGCCAGAAAAAAAAAACAAACATGCAGGCAAGTTTATAGAAAAACATTTCTATACCACTTCCTACATGTTCTCAGTTCTAGACTGGGGGAGGAGAATATAAATAGATATACCACAAAGTATGAACATTAAAGCAAAGCTGGGCTTGGCGCATTATGGTAAGTTTTGAAGTTTATTAAGTACAATTTACTTTTAAAATAGTGCTTGCAATTTATGTAGCTGAATAAGAAATAGATTACACAGTCTTACATATTGGAAACCCTGCTAAGCTCTTAAAGCCATGCACTTTTGACTATCAAAATCTCTGTGACCTCATGTTTTCATTACCATCAGGAAGCAAGCATCACTTTGTAAAGAGTACTGGATTTGCAGTTATTGTTCAATCTCACTGACTTCTACTGTGATTTCTGGCCAATCCTTTACTGTTTCCTGCAATACTTGGTTACCAGACTTTTATCAGACTTTAAAAAACAGGCGAGACATTTTAATATGGGAAAGGAAGGTTATTTCCTTAATGTAAGTGTTTCCTTCTGATAGCATACCTTTTGATGAAAACAGAATAATTTAACATTTAATTATATTCAATGTCTGCAACCTCAAAAATAATCTCCACAAAGCCTTAAGGATGATAAAGATTAAAAACACATTTTAAAAGGTGTTTTGCATGACGATTTACTAAGAATAATTATATCCCTTCTACTCCTCTTAAAGTTTGAAAACACTGTCTTTGATTGTAACCTCAATTTCTCATCATTTTCATTGACCTCTTTACCCCCAGTCCTTCAGATATATCCTCCTAATATTAATCTTGAATCTTGTATATGTTCAAATGTCTAATTTTCTTTGCTCCTTGGCTTTTCAGTATTGTTTATAAATCACCCATAATGTTGCACCATTACATATTTATTGTTTCTAAACTGAACTTTTCCAGCAGACTGTTTATCAATCTTATTTGTCCTTAACTACCATGGTAGTCACTAAAGCTGTTCACTCATTTTAGTTCAGATTTTGGGCACCTATAAAATTGCAGTTTTCTGTTCTCCTGGGAATTAGGTCAGGCTATAAGATGTGCATTAGCCAATGAGATGGGGTGGAAGTGCATTTGTGACTCTGGGATGAAGTTGCAAGACTTTTTACATGACTTTCCATGTTTCCTTACCCCACCCTCCAATGCCACAATGATAAGAGAAGCATTTGTGAAAGGGTGTTCCGTTAGCCCAGAGTCCTGAGTGATTACTGGGAAGATTCCCTGGTGGCCTCCTAGACATACAGTGTGAGCAAGAAATAAACTTGTGTTTAAGACACTGAGATTTGGAAGTTATTGTATAACCTGAAACCTACCTATTCTGACTGATATATTTCCTCCTTTCCCCATTCCTTGTAGTAGCTATTCCTAGTCTTTAAAAGATTTTAAGCATGAACTCTCCCAACTTTCCTCCCCATTACTCATAAACTTATCAATAAGTGACAGGATCATTCTTATCCTCTATTTTTATCTTAGAGAAACACTAGCATGCTCTTTCTGCGCCCATCCCACATCTCTGTTATTAAAAGCAAACAAACAAACAAAAAGGGAAATAAAGTCAGAAAGACCAACAGACTATAGACCAAAGTTCCTAAACTACAAGATCATGGCTTTCTTTGCAAATATAAATTTTTCTCTTAAGTAAAAGTAAAATGTTGACAAACTGCCACAGATAGATACCCCTGCCTACCATCGAATCCCAAAGCACTATTGTAAGGGCTAATATAAAAAGTAATGTGTTCACAGTTCCCTAGTATACAAATGCAAAATGCAAGCCTTTCCTTGTTATTGGGAAAAAAAAAAAGATACAAAGATTTATTTTATCATCTAAAGAGAAAAAGTCCAAGCAGAATAATGTAAGCAACTCTAATGCTCTTAATGTTATAACATCACAGACATGTCCAAGAAGCATGTCCAAAAAGGTTACAGACTTCAAAAAGCAGTATTTAGCTAATTAGAGAGATATAAAACTAATATTAACCTTGTGAAGCAAATGTGAAAATATAGCATACACAGACAATGCAAACATAGCAAAAAAGAAGTTACTTTCCTTCTTCCTATATATGCTTTAATTATGATACACATATTAAGTTAATAAAAAACTTTTATTAATATTCTAAAATTATTTTAAAATAATTTTTATAATAATATCACATTTTTCTTAGATATATCACTTTATATAACAGAAAGCAATGTATTACTGCAGTTTATTCTTCAATGAGACTATCACATTATATTTAAATTAAATATCTACCTTCCAAGTGGTTCTTGCTCTGAGAGATACAATCCACATATTCTATATTTAGGTTGCTTGACTTACTCTGGTTACTGGAAAATAAAACAAAACACACACTAAACATATCAACTATCATGGATTATCACCTTAGTTTATGCTAAGAAAAAGGAAGGAACATTTGTTAAACAATTATGCCATGTACTGGTCTAGAGGCTTATCGTACATTACTTAATTTACATCTCACAACAACGCTTGATACACATTTGCTGCCACACATCTTTGCTCCATTTTGGGTTGTTCCTGATATTATGCCTTGGACCATGCTGCCTTTTCTCACACACAACAAATTACCATTCCAAGTAAAAAAATTTCCTCAAGTCTTCATTGCAACGATTATTTAATAAAACATGAGCAGTTGATTTTGGTTTAGAATCTAGCTTTTTGAAAACAAATGTGGTCAAACACCAGCTAACATCAAATTAAGGTATTTTAGAAAGATTAAAAGCAGAAATAGTGGCTAGATTGACCTAGGAAATCAGCTACTTAAGCTGTGATCATATTTTAGTGGTCAAATGAATAAGTTCAAATGTATTATAAACAGTAATATATGCGTTAGGAATTAATTAATTGAACAGTTATTTGACTGCATTTTTTTACATTCAATAATTGGAAACTATCAGTTCCATGGAATTGGGTTGTGATAGTAGAAATCTCTCCAGTTCTGAGTTATAGATGTTAGAGAAGGGAAAATGAGCATTAAACAGATTGAAGAATTAATTATTAGCATAACAAATGAAATGAAACCATTTTGCTTTAAAATCTGTAGTATATATCAAAAGTTGACGAGGATGGCAACAATGGTGATTTATTTCTGTACCTTCCAAATTTCCTAAAAAGAAACAGTTGTTATTTCTGGAATCAAGAAATAATTTTTAAAAATAGAAACCTGAAATATCAAATGTCCTATATATCTCTTATTTCTTCACTATGTGATCTTACTCTTTCTATTGCATTTCATTGACCCCAACCTTTGAAAATTACTTTGTATAATTAGCAAGAGAGTACAGTTGGGGGGGGGATCATTCATACAATTTGAGTATTACCTGAAGGATGGTGCTTCTTTAACACCACTGATATTCATTACTGTATCATTTCCATCAATAACAGTTGAGTCCAAATTAGCTGATCCATTACTGATATGGTCACTGCTTTCATATCCAGATTCAGTCCTTTGCATCTGCCAGTTGTCAGCATGAACTTTGGTCTCTACGAGGCCTTTATTTTTCTCTGTTCCTTTTCCATTGGATTCAAGTGAACTCCTGCTTCCTATTTCCTGCTTTATTTCATCTTCATATATGGTCATTAAACATTTTTGCTTTGGATTCTCTTTTGGCCAATTGTTAAAACTATGATCTTTGCTGCATTTAGGTTTGTTACCAATATTTGATTTATGTCCTGGACTGTGCTGCCTTTTTTCACTTTCGCTAAAAATGCTATCAACGTTTAATGTTTCTCTCATAGGTTTCCAACCTCGGTTCCGGCTTTTACTGATGCTATTACAGCTGCTTCCTTTATCCCTAGAGTCTTGGCTGCTGTCTGTATCATATCCAGTGCCACTGTCACTCTTAACCTTGCTAATTGTTTTCTGTCCTGGAGCAAGAATCTGGGATTTACTTGAACTTAACATTTGTGCAGAAGTTTGACTCTGATGGGCAACTTGGTCATGTTTACAAGGTCCTTTTCCTCGATTATGATACAGATGAGGATTCCCATATTGTCTAAAACCATTTGTGGCAGGAGATGATCCAGACTTGAAATATGAAATATCTTCATCAACCAAATCTTTAAAAATAAATGAATAATTAAAGGTACAAATTAACTTCTCAAGAGTCACTTTTTCAGTTACAAGCCACAAACCTCATTTGTTTAAGAAGAAATGTTAAGCAGTAATAGGTAAACAAGAATTAGAAGCACTTAAGGTAATTCACATAGCGCTTTTTCAGTCCCTGTTATGTTAAATGAAGGGAGACATTTAAAAAGAAATGATTATATATTGGCTTTAAAAACTGATCTTTAAGCAGTTTTTTAAAGAAAACATAAGTATTCTATCTCACTCATAATTATCAAAATTAAAATTATAAAAATGAAATATTTTTCATCACTATATTGGTAAAGATTTAAGTTTTTAAGCTAATTGCTGCTATGAGTGTGAAGAAAGAGACATTCAATTACTTTGCAGTATGAGAGTACAAACAGGTTCAGTCTTTCAGAGAGCAACTGTGTCTTACCTACCAAAATTAAAAATAAACATACCCTGACCCAGCAATAATTTTATGCTATGTATATATGCAAGAAGTGTGCAAAAGTATATGTAAATGATATCACTGCAGTAACAAATCTTAAATCAATCTTTAAAGTCTATGGATATCAGTTAAATTATGGTATGTTCATAATGAAAAGGGCAGAAAACCATAAAAAATATGACATGCTCATAATGAACTGGAAACTAACAAAAGTGGAATGAAGGAAGGGTCAGGGGTTGGCAAGGAAGAGGTCTTTTTCATTTCATTTTCTACCCTTCCTTATTGATTTGAATGAACTATATGGGTGAATTGCATTTAAAATGAA
Organism: Choloepus didactylus; assembly: GCF_015220235.1. NCBI lineage: Eukaryota > Metazoa > Chordata > Mammalia > Pilosa > Megalonychidae > Choloepus > Choloepus didactylus. Next base: position 130,541,694 of record NC_051309.1, on the reverse strand, counting down.
AAGTAAAGGTAAAACATCAAAACACAAACACAAGTATCCCATGACAGAATTATATAAGAACCAAAGAAATTCTGCATTTAAAAATTTTGTATAGTTATACTAGGATATTGATTGTTCAGAAGTTGTAAAATTCAGTTTTAAAATAAGTTTTTTAGCACCCCCCCCCCCATTAAAATGAATGCTATAAGCTTTTAATTTACCTCTTTGTCGGCCCAAATCTTTTCTCTGTCCCCTCTCCAAATCTTTTCTCTGTGAAGAAAGTAAGTTTTTCTGTTCAATGGCTTTCAAAGCACATTCTCTGGAAATGTCTTTCATCTTTTCCCTTTGGTCACTGTGATTTAACTTAACTGTAAAAGAAATCATTCTTTCAATGATGCAATTCATGTTTCAAATTGCTTAATAAAAGTACAGATTGAAACATAAAATTTTAAGGCTTTATATATTAAAAATAAAACAGACTAAAATAAAGTGAAGTCACTTTTATTCTTAACTAAAAGCTAAACATGATTTATCCTGACACTGGATATGTGTGTTATCTTGAAAACTTCATGTCTAGTCTCTAAAGCAAGTGTTAAGGAAAAAAGTGACTTGCCATTAAAGTAATAAGAGCTATTGGTAACAGTGGTCACTATGTATTAACTCATTTAATGCTCTGAGGTAGGTACAATTACTGTATTTCAGATGAGGAAACTGAGGCCTAGAGAAGTTAAAAATTTGTCAAAGTTCACATAGCTTATAAGTGATGGAACCAGGATTAAGAACACAAGAGTCTGGTTCAGTTCCCAAGTTTATGGTTCTTAAACACATACACTGAGTTTCTGGGCTTAAAAGTAGGTGTCTTTGGAAAACACAACGTATGTTAATTGAAAGCTATAAACAATCAGGGAAAAGGGTATAGTTTAAGAGGGTTTTTTTTTTTTTCATTAAGAGTTTTTAAAGCTTTAATTATAGTTCTTTGTTCATAATAATTCTGGACATTACCACCCTTTATTTAAATGGGTTAATTTTATGGTCAAACAGATTCCACTAATAAGTTTCAAAGTTGTTTAAAACTCACACTGAACATTTACACAATTAGAGTTTTATGTATTTCTAAACCATAGCTATACACAGTACTATAATGTCTCATTTTGGATCCAAGGCATAGGTCTTGGCTTGTGAAAATTAATGTCATGGAATGCAATAACAAGAAAGAGTTGCATAAAAATGAGGTAAAGACAAAATTATGGCTGTAACAACTTTGAGGTAATGTTGCATCCACTAACTGTAAATTTAATTTTGGTATATAAACCAAAGTATTAATTCATGTGTTTCTTCTCCAAGTTGATATTATCTCCTTGAAGGAAAGGCCACATTGTAGCTTCCCTTGGTAACTGTCCAGATTGCCTTGGGTGTACCATAGGTCTAAGTAAATGCAGAAACTCAAACCCTGGATGAATCAAATTTTTCAGAGGAAACTAAAGCTTTCAGAGAAATGCATACACCGAAAGACGGAATTTTGTATTACCTACTTGTTATTTTCTCTTCACAGCCAAGGAACGCTAGTTAAACAGGAATTACAGATTTATTAAGTGAAGAAAGGGGGAAACTTAATTTATCAGTGACAACGTAAAAGTGACAATTTAAACACACATACCTGGTCCTCTACTTCCACATGTCTGAACATGGCTCCTATTAAATGATGAAATATTATCTGTTTGAAATTTCTGACTTTCTCTCTGCTTTGCTTGATCACCAAATCCATTTTCTTTTAAGTTATCAGACTTGTAAATTGAGGGCTTTTCACATCCTTAAAAAGACAAACAGGAATGTATTATCCCCTTCCTCTTCCTACCAGAAGTGATGTTTCAATCATCTTTTCAGACATTTTTAATACTCTAGTCAAAATTGCTTAAGGATCTCTCTTAAGGATTTCTATCTGGTTCATAATGCATCCAACCTACTTTGGACTTTTCCGGTCTCTTAAAATAATTTAAATCTCAACATATACTGCTAGAAATACTAAGCAACCAAGAATCCCTATTCTATGCTTGTGTGTCCATAATCATGGGATATTCCTGATTGTGGGATATTCCTGGAAGTGCTTCTTTTCTAAAGATTAACTCAAAGGACTAGAATTTTACTGAACTCTACTTCTCTGAAATTAAAATTTGAAATTATCCTTGACACTTATTTTATATATAATATATTAGCCTTAGTACAACTGTAGATAATAAAAAACACTAAAAAAAAAAAAAGAATTACCCATATTTTCTGCAACAGATTTATAATTTGACCAGTGGATGACCTGTCTGAGTGCATCTTCAGTAGAAACTGCTGTGCCATCTGGGTTTGCATAAAACAAAAGCAGTGGCTGGAAGTGGCATCGGATGCACTTGGAGACCACCTCTTTCCATCTAGCTCCAACCTAAAAGATAAGAAATTTTCAGAACCACAATGAATAAAAATAAAACCCTCTAATCAATGTTACATGACTCTGAATACATCTGTATATTAAAAAATGTTAGACATTCTGATGCTAGCAGTTGAACTGTCCATCATTTTAAATAATTCATTTCATTTTATTTAGTGATTAGTTTAAATAAAAATCTTTTAAAATTACCATTAAAAAATTGATAGGAAAAACTTATAAACTCTATGTCAACAGATTATCAAATTTAAAAAAGGTTTTCATATAATATACATGGTTGGTTGATTTTTGACAAAGGTTTCAAGGCAATTCAATGGGGAAAGATAAAAAATCCTATTAAATAAATGGTGCTGGAACAACTCGACATACATATGAAGAAAAAAAAAAGAACTTTAACTCCATTACACACAAAACACAAAAATTAACTCAATGGATCACATAAAAACTAACAAGCTTATAAGAAAACAAAGGATTTTTTGGATAGGACACCAAAAATACAAACTATAGAAGAAAAACCTGATGAAATGAACTTTCATCAAAGGTAACAACATCTGCTCTTCGAAAGGCACCATTAAGAAAATGGAAAAAACAAGCCACAAACATCTAATTAAGAACTCGTATACAGAATAAAGTATTCCTACAACTCAATAAGAAGATAACCAAACTTTAAAAAATGGCAAAACATATGAACCCACTTTACCAAAGAAAATATAATGGCCAATAGCACTTGATAAAATGCCCAACACATTATAAATCATAAGGAAAATGCAAACTAAAACCAAAATGAGATATCATTATACATCTACTAGACAGGCAAAAATGGAAAAGATTACCAATATGAAATGTTTGTGAGCATGTGGAACAACTGGAACTGTCATACACTGTGGTGGGAATGTAAATTGATGTAACCACTTCGGAAATCAGTTTGGCAGTTTCTTTTAAAGGTTACCATACACTTATGATACAACCCAGAAATTCTACTTCTGGGTGTTTATCTAAGAGGAATGGAAAAAGTACGCCCACACAAAGATTTCTGCTCGACTGTTCATTCCTCAACAAGGGAATGGATAAACAAACTGGTGTATAGCCATAAAACGGAACATAGCAATAGAAATGAAGCATTGATAACATACAACCACATATAAGAATTTTAAAGACAAAAAGCTAAGCAAAGGAAGCCAAATGAAGAGGAGTACATACAATGAAACCATTTATTAAGTATTGAGTAATTCTAGCAAATTCAGAATATAAATACCAGATTTTAAAACTTCTTTTCAGGTTTATCAAAGTATAATTTAAATGAAATAAAATTATCCTATTATAGTGACAAGTTTTGACAAGTATACACAGTCATGTAACCCTCATTCCAAAATTTCCTCTGTACCACTTTCTATTCCTGGCAACTCCTGACTGATTTTCTGTCACTTTGGTTTTTCCTCTTCTAGAATTTCATATAAATATAATCATAGTATGTAGGTTTTATGTTTCATGTCTTTCAGCTAGCACAATGCTTTTGAGATCTGTCCACATATTAGCCATTCTACCAGGTGTGTAATGGAATCTCATTGAGATTTCACTTGTGACTAATGTGTTGAACATCATTTTATTTGCCTATTAGCTTTTCATATATTTACTTTGGTGAACTGTTTCAAATCTTTTGCCCATTTTTAAATTGGATTGTTTGCCTTTTTAATATTGAGTTATGAGGGCGGGGCAAGATGGCGGAGTGGTGAGGTGTAGATTTTAGTTACTCCTCCAGGGCAGTAGGTAGAAAGCCAGGAACTGCGTGGACTGGATAGCGGAGAGCAGTTTGATTTCGTGCATACTTCATACAACACTCATGAACACGTGGAACAGCTGAGATCAGCGAAATCTGTAAGTTCTCGCAGCCAGGGGACCCGTGCCCCTAGCTGCCAGGCTCAGTCCCGTGGGAGGAGGGGCCATTGGTGCTGGGAACGAGAAGGGAGAACTGCAGTTGTGGCTCTTATTGAAAACACAGACTGCTGATCCAAACTCCAAACATAGACAGACTGAGAACAGACACCGCAGAATCCAGGAGCAGTCAGCCTGGTGGAGAGGAGATAGGGCTAACAAAAACAGCAAAAAAAAAAACACCCAAAAATAAAAACAGAGACTTTTTGGAATTCTGGTGAACATAGAATGGAGAAGGGCAGGGCTCAAACAGAGTCAGGCTCATATGCAAATCCAGAGGGTGGGTTTCCTTGTCTGAAGAGCCAGTTTCTCTGCTTTCTTGATTGTTCCTTAATGGCCCTGATCTCCTTGTCTCTTAGCATTTCAATAGCCCAACAGATCTGCAAGGAGGGCCCTACTTTTTTTTTCTCTTTTTCTAAAACAATTACTCTAAGAAGCCCATAACAGAAAGCCTCAAAGACTTACAATTTGGGCCCAGAAAAGAGCAGAGCTAAGAGAACTCTAAGACATAAAACAGTAAGTTCAATGGCTGAGAATATTTGCTAAACACCACAACTTCCCACGAAAAGGTGGGCATCCCCTTATAGCCACCTTCCCGGAGGGCTGGGAACCCTCCTGCCCGGCACCAGCGCCACAACCCAGAGCTGCCCCAAACAACCCAGTGTGACAGGAAGTATTTCCAACAACACATGCACACACCACAATATGGGCCTGGACAATAGCCTTTCCTGCACCCGCAAATAATTGTCCCGGAGCTGGAAAGGCGGAGCTGTATGAAAAGTGGGAAATTAACATCCCATTCAGCCATCCTTTTAGCAGAATTGGAACACCCCTACACAGCCCTGCAGCCCAGAACCTCCCTTGGGGGATGGCGCTCACCTGTGACATAGCACAGTCATCCCTCAGCAGAGGACCTGAGTGCACGGCTTGGAAGAGGCACCCACTCGCAAGTCCCAGGGACCATACACCAATACCAAGGACTTGTGGGTCAGTGGCAGAGACAAACTGTGACAAGACTGAACTGAAGGATTAGACTATTGCAACAGCTTTAAATCTCCAGGAACACCTGGGAGATTGATTATTAAAGCTGCCCCCCCCTCAACTGCTCAGACACACACCCCATATGCAGGGCGGATTATACCAACTACACACACAAGCTTGGTGCACCAATTGGACCCCACAACACTCACAACCCCAGTCACCACAAAGACAAAGCAGGGAGAACTGGCTTGAGGGGAACAGGTAGCTCGCGGACACCACCTGCTGGTTAGTTAGAGAAAGTGTACTCCACGATGCTGTAGATCTAACAAATTAGAGATAAGGGTTTGAATCAGACTACATATCCTAAAAGAACTCTATCAAGTTAAGCAAATGCCAGGAGGCCAAAAACAACAGAAAATTTTAAAGCATATGAAAAAACTAGATAATATGGATAACTCAAGCCCAAACACCCAAATCAAAAGATCAGAGGCGACACAGTACTCGGAGCAATTAACCAAAGAACTAAAAATGAACAATGAGACCATGGCACAGGATATAAGGGACATGAAGAAGACCCTAGAAGAGCATAAAGAAGAAATTGCAAGAGTAAATAAAAAAAAGACGACCTTATGGAAATAAAAGAAACTGCTGGACAAATTAAAAAGATCCTGGAAACTCATAGTACAAAACTAGAGGACGCTGAACAGCAAATCAGTGACCCAGAGGACGACAGAATGGAAACTGAAAGAACAAAAGAAAGAAAGGAGAAAAAATCGAAACGGAACTCAGGGATATGATAGATAAAATAAAACACCCAAATATAAGACTCATTGGTGTTCCAGAAGGAGAAGAGAAGGGTAAAGGTCTAGAAAGAGTATTCAAAGAAATTGTTGGGGAAAATTTCCCAAATCTTCTAAACACCATAAATATACAAATCATAAATACCCAGTGAACTTCAAATAGAATAAATCGAAATAAACCCACTCCAGGATATATTCTGATCAGACTGTCAAATACTGAAGAGAAGGAGCAAGTTCTGAAAGCAGCAAGAGAAAAGCAATTCACCACATACAAAGGAAACAGCATAAGACTATGTAGTGTCTACTCAGTGGCCACCATGGAGGCGAGAAGGCAGTGGCATGACATATTTAAAATTCAGAGAGAGAAAAATTGCCAACCAAGAATTCTTTATCCAGCAAAACTCTCCTTCAAATTTGAAGGAGAGCTTAAATTTTCCACAAACAAATGCTGAGAGAATTTGCTAACAAGAGACCTGCCCTACTTGAGATACTAAAGAGAGCCCTACTGACAGAGAAACAAAGAAAGGAGAGAGAGAGATGGAGAAAGATTCAGTAATAAAGAGATTCAGTATGGGTATGTTAAAGGTCATTAAGAGAGAGAGGGAAAAAATATATCTGACAAACATAAGCCAAAGGATAAGATGGCTGATTCAAGAAATGCCTTCACAGTAATAACACTGAATGTAAATGGATTAAACTCCCCAATCAAAAGATATATATTGGCAGAATGGATCAAAAAAGGAACCATCGATATGCTGCATACAAGAGACTCATCTTAGACACAGGGACACAAAGAAATTGAAAGTGAAAGGATGGGAAAAAATATTTCATGCAAGCTACAGCCAAAAGAATGCAGGAGTAGCAATATTAATCTCAGATAAAATAGACTTTAAATACAAGGATGTTGGGAGAGACAAAGAAGGCTCCTACATACTAATAAAAGGGGCAAATCAACAAGAAGAAATAACAATCATAAATGTTTATGCAAGTAATCAAATTTATTTGTAAAGGGTAGATGCCTTGAATTCCTAAAAACACTCTAAAGAAGAAAAACAAAGTGGGAGGACTTACACTCCCTGATTTTGAAGCTTATGATAAAGCCAGAGTAGTCAAAACAGCATGGTACTGGCACAAGGACAGACACATTCATCTATGGAATCAAATTGAGAATTCAGAGATAGATCTCCAGATCTACAGCCGACTGATCTTTGATAAGGCCCCCAAAGCCACTGAACTGGGACGTAACAGTCTTTTCAACAAATGGGGCTGGGAGAGTTGGATATCCATATCCAAAAGAATGAAAGAGGACCCCTACCTCACACCCTACACAAAAATTTACTCAAAGTGCATCAAAGATCTCAATATAAAAGACAGTACCATAAAACTCCTAGAAGATAATGTAGGGAACCATCTTCAAAACTTTGTATTAGGTGGCCACTTCCTAGACTTTACACCCAAAGCACAAGCAACAAAAGAAAAAATAGATAAATGGGAACTCCTCAAGCTTAGAAGTTTCTGCACCTCAAAGGAATCTGTCAAAAAGGTGAAGAGGCAGCCAACTCAATGGGAAAAAATTTTTGGAAACCATGTATCTGACAAAAGACTGATATCTTGCATATATAAAGAAATCCTACAACTCAATGACAATAGTACAGACAGCCCAATTATAAAATGGGCAAAAGATATGAAAAGACAGTTCTCTGAAGAGGAAATGCAAATGGCCAAGAAACACATGAAAAAACGTTCGTCTTCACTAGCTATTAGAGAGATGCAAATTAAGACCACAATGAGATACCGTCTCACAACAATTAGAATGGCTGCCATTAAACAAACAGAAAATTACAAATGCTGGAGAGAATGTGGAGAAATTGGAACTTTTATTCATTGTTGGTGGGACTGTATAATGATTCAGCCACTCTGGAAGTCAGTCTGGCGGTTCCTTAGAAAACTAGATATAGAGTTACCCTTCAATCCAGTGATTGCAGTTCTCATTATATACCCAGAAGATCTGAAAGCAGTGACCTGAACAGATATCTGCACGCCAATGTTCATAGCAGCATTATTCACAATTGCCAAGAGATGGAAACAACCCAAATGTCCTTCAACAGGTGAGTGGATAAATAAAATGTGGTATATACACACGATGGAATACTACGCGGCTGTAAGAAGAACAATGTCGTGAAACATGTGACAACATGGATAAACCTTGAAGACATAATGATGAGCGAAATAAGCCAGGCACAAAAAGAGAAATATTATATGCTACCACTAAAGTGAACACTGCTGAACATTTGTTTGTAAAACAAATGTTTTATAATGTAGAATGTAGGGGAACTAGTGATAGACAGCAATTAAGGAAGGGGCAATGATAACCCAATAAGAACAGATAGCTACTGTGGGTAAATTTAACGTTCTGGGAATCCCCAGGAATGACTATGGTCTGTTAATTTCTGATGGGTATCGTAGGAACAAGTTCACAGAAATGTTGCTATGTTAGGTTATTTTCTTGGGGTAGGGTAGGAACATGTTGGAAGCAAAGTAGTTATCTTAGGTTAGTTGTCTTTTTCTAACTCTCTTGTTATGGATTGTTTGAAATGTTTCTTTTATTGTATGTTTTAAAAAAATTTTTTTTTATATAGTTGATTTAAAAAAAAAGAGTTAATTGAAAAAAAAAAAACAATGAAAAAATATGCAGGGCCCCCTTGAGCAGCTGGTGGAGAATGCAGGGGTGTTGGGCTTCCCCACCTCAATGGTTGCTTATGTGCTCACAGACATAGGGGACTGGTGGTTTGATGGGCTGAGCTCTCTACCACAGGACTTGCCTTTGGGAAGACTGTTGCTGCAAAAGGAGAGGCTAGGCCTCCCTATAATTGTGCCTAAGAGCCTCCTCCCGAATGCCTCTTTGTTGCTCAGATGTGGCCCTCTCTCTCTAGCTAAGTCAACTTGGCAGATGAAATCACTGCTCTCCCCACTACATGGGATCTGACACCCAAGGGAGTGAATCTCCCTGGCAACATGAAATATGACCCGGGGAGGAATCTAGACCCAGCATCGTGGGATGGAGAATATCTTCTTGACCAAAAGGGGGATGTGAAATGAAGTGAAATAAGCTTCAGTGGCAGAGAGAATCCAAAAGGAGCCAAGAGGTCACTCTGGTGGGCACTCTGATGCACAATATAGACAATCCTTTTTAGGTTCTAATGAATTGGAATAGCTAGCAGTAAACACCTGAAACTATCAAACTACAACCCAGAACCCATGAATCTTGAAGATGATTGTATAAAAATGTAGCTTATGAGGGGTGACAAATGTGATTGGGAAAGTCATATGAACCACACTCCCCTTTGCCCAGTTTATGGATGGATGAGTAGAAAAATGGGGGGTGGGGGGAAAGCACCCAGTTTTCTTTTTTACTTTAATTGTTCTTTTTCACTTTAATTTTTATTATTATTTTTGTGTGTGTGGTAATGAAAATGTCAAAAATTAATTTTGGTGATGAATGCACAATTATATAATGGTACTGTAAACAACTGAATGTATGCTTTGCTTTGTATGACTGCATCGTATGTGTATTTATTTCAAGAGAAATGAATTTAAAAAAATATTGAATTATAAGAGTTCTTTTCTATATAATGGATACAAGATTATCTCCCAGTCTATGACTTGCCTTTTCATTTTCTTAACAGTATGTTTTTGAAGAGGAAAAGTTTTAAATTTTGATGAAGTCTAATTTATCAATTAGTTTTATAATTCATGATTCATGCTTATTGAGGGCTCTAAGAAATCTCTGCCTAACTTAAGGTCATAAAGATTTTCTCCTGTTTCCTTCTAGCAGTTTTACAGCATTAGTTCTTATATTTAGTTCCATAATCCATTTTGAGTTAATTTCTGTGAACAATTAAGATAAGGATCAAAATTTACTTTTTTAACATTCAAATATCCAATTTTTCCAGCAACACTTATTGAAAAGACTATTCTTTCCTTATTGAATTACCATGGTACCTTTGTCAAAAATATTTCTGGACTCTACTGTTTCATTGATGTTATATTATGTGTGTGTGTATCAGTATGTCAATACTGCACTGCCTTGATCATTATAGCTTAATAGTAATAGTGAAATCTTCCAACTTGATTCTTCCTTTTCAAAATTGTTTGCCTATTTTTAGATCCACTGCATTTCCATATCAAATTTAGAATCAGTTCATCAATTTCTATAAAAAGGACCACTGAGATTTGCACTGCAACTGTGTTGAATCCATAGGTCAAAACGAAGAGAAAAGCCATCTTAAAAAATTGAGTCTTCCAATCTATGGATATGGTATACACCTCTATTTATTTTTGTCTTCTGTAATTTCTCTCAACACCATTTTGTATGTTTCTGTGTACAGGTCATGCACAAATATACTTAAATATATTTCTAAATATTTCATGTTTTTAATATCATAAAGAGTATTTTAAAATTCCAATTTCCAATTGCTCTTGGCTAATAAATAGAAATAAAATTGATTTTTGCATACTGACCTTGTCTCTTGTGATCCTGTTAACCTCACTTATTAGCTCTAGTAGCTTTTTTGTTTTTTGCACATTTTTTTAGTATTTTCTACACGCTTATTGATTGTCTGACTTGTTTGTTGGTTTCCTAATTAATGGATTTCCACTTATCTTTTATTTCCTTTTTTTCTGACTTAAAAATGCAAATATTTCTGCTCATTCTGGGCAAATGATGCCTAATTACATTAACTTTCATTTAAATATATTACAAAGAGCTATTCATTAGCACCACTACCTACTGAGTTCAGTAACAGTTACGAAAACTTTCTAGTGTCTTGAGGCAGACAATAATTAGCTAATTGAAATTATTTTAGATCTTCCTGCCTTTCCTAATTTAAGCATCATGATGCCATAAATTTCTAAGTACTGTTTTAGCTTCATCCTACAAAATGAAAATGTTTTCCTTTTCATTATATTCAAACCATTTTTAATTTGCCATTTTATGTCTTATATGGCCACTGGTTATGTAAAAGTATGTTGCTTGATTTCCAAATATTTGGGCATTTTCCAGATCATTCTGTAATTTCTAGGTTAATTTTGTGTCATCAGAATCCTTTGACATTTTTTGAGACTTCTTCTGTGGCTTATAACATGGTCTATCTTGAACATTCCAAGTGAACTTGAGAAAGTTGAGTATTCTGATGTCATGTGTAGTATTCAGTGGTTGCTAGTTAGATCAAGTTGGTTGATGATACTGTTCAAGATTTTCATATCTACTTGTTCTGTCATTTACTAAGAGGCGAGTATTAAAATATCTCACTATAATTATGGATTTGCCTACTTCTCCCTTGTTTATCACATTTTGTTTTATGTATTTTGAAATTGTTATTAGGCACATACAGAGTTAGGATTGTTATATCTTCTTGATGAACTAACCCTTTTATCGTTATGTAAGGTCCCTCTTTACCCCTAGTAATAGTCCTTGTTCTGAAACCTACTTTACTATTAATATAGCCACTCAAGCTCTATTTTCATTAGCATTGATATGGTGTCTTTTCTTTCACCCTTTTTATTTTAATCTTTGCCTTTATATTTAAAATGGGTTTCTTACATGCACATGGTTAGGCTTTGCTTTTTGACCTAATGAGACACTGTCTACCCTTAAAATAGAGAATTTAGATATTTATATTTAATTATTGATAGCATGGATTTAACCCTACCATTCTGCTAATTTGTTTTCTATTTATCCCCCTTATTATTTTATCCTGTTTTTCTTTTGTCCTACCCTCTTTTGGATTAATCATGTATTGTTTAGTATTCTATTTTATTCCCACTATGGGCTTATTAGCTACACCTGTTTTACATATATTATTTATATTTATATGCATATAAAATATATATTCAAAATAACATGTTAAGTATGTATTATATACATTTTACATACTACTTCATGTATAGCTTAACAACTTATAATAGTAAACTTCTATTTACTCTTTCCAGTCTTTCCTCCACTGTTTCATATATTTTGATTTTATGTTATAAAACCCCACAGTAGGATTTTTTTTTTACATTAAACAATTATTTTTAAAAGATTTAAAAATGTGAAAAAAATATTTTATATTAATCCATATGTTTACCATTTCCTTCACTGTTCTTGCCTAATGGAGACCCAATTTCCATCTGGTGTAATTTCCTTCTGCCTTGAAGAAATTCCTTTCTTACAGTGCAAGTCTGCTGGCTATGAATTCTCTGAACTTTTTTGTACTTTTTCTTAAAGATATTTTTGCTGAATATAAAATTCTACGCTGACATTTTTTATTCAGTACTTTGAAGCTATTATTTATTGTTTTCTGGTTTAAATTGTTTCTGATGAGATGTCTGCTTGATTTTTTTATTACTGATTTTCAGCATTTTTATGACGATGAGCCCTAATGTGGTTTTCTTTATGTTTAGTGTGGTTTTCTTTTTGTTTCTTCTGCTTGGAATTCATTGAAGTTCTGAGATCTGTGGTTTTATTTTTCATCAAATTTTGAAAAATTTGGGGCCATTATTTCTTCAATTGTTTTGCCCCTCCCCATTTTCTAGGACTCCAGTTACATGTGTCTCAGACTGCCTGATATCCTACAGGTCACTAATCTTCTGTTCACTTTTTAAAGAACTTTTTCCTAGTTGTGCTTTATTTTACATAGTTTCTTTTATTATACCTTCAATTTCACTGGCTTTTACTTTTGCAGTCCTAATCTGCTGTTAATACAGATTTTTCATTTTTAATATTGTATTTTTCATATCTAGAAAATTTTCATATTTTCTATTTAGATCTTTTTTTACATCTTCTATTTCTCTCCTTATGATGTTCATGTTTTCCTTTACATTCTTGAGCATAAGAAGTATGTACCTATATTAGCAGTGGAGACATCCTTGACTAATATTTCTATCTCTGGTCATTTCAGGTCTATTTTTATTGATGAATTTTTCTCCTTGTCATGGGTCATATTTTTCTATTTCTTTGCTTAACTGGTAATCTTTATTGAGTGACATTTTGAAATGACATATTGAAATTTTATTGAATTTTACTTTTTTGGGCACTGAATTTCGTTGTATTCCTTTAAAAAGTGTTGCACTTTGTTCTGGCATGTGGTTATGTGTGGTCAGTTTGATCCTAACAGCACTTGGTTTTGAGTTTTGTTATGGCAGGTCCAGAACAATCCTTGTCTAGGAATAATTTAGCCCCATTATTAAGGTGGTAGTTTTCTGGGGACTTTACCTGATGCCCTGTGCATTACAAGGTCTCTCTACTCTTGCTGGTGGGAATGCAAACTATTCCTAGCACTGTATGAGCTTCAGAAACTGTGTGGCTTTCTGTTTTCCAGTGTTCTTTCCCCTGCCCTGTGCAGGTTCACCTCACATATGTGCAGATCACTATTCAGCCAAAGATCCAAGAGATCCCCTCTGCTAGTCTCCAGAACTCTCCTTCTGTGCAGTCTCCTTTCTGGTATTTTGTCTTGCAAATTTCAGCCATCTTGGCCTCGCTGAACTCTAGTTTCTGTCCCTAGAACTCAGTAAGACCACTGGGCTTTGTCTGGGCTCTCCTTCCCTGAATTATAATCTTGAAACTACCTCTAGGCTTGGGTAAGTGTAGGGTTCATCACCTTTGTTTCCCCTGTGTTCAAATGCCTGTTGTCCTATGTCTAAAAAAGAGTTGTTTCATATATTTTGTTTGGTTTTCTAGTTTTTTACAGTGGGAAAGCAATTTCTACAGCAGTTAATCCTTCATGGACAGAATTACAAGTCCACTAGATGCCAAATATTTAAAATTTTATTGACATAGTAAATAGTAGTCCTAAAAAATGACTCCTTGTTATATATTAAAATGAAAATCAATTGAATTCTGCATCATTTGCTCTTAACAAATTATATTTTTCAATCAGTTTACTGCTTAATAATAGGATACTCAGAGTCAATATAACTTGAAAACACTATAATCAAGATCAATTGTTTTCAAGTCTGTTATGTCTGAATCCCCTGCAGAACTTTTTAAAAATTCAGATACCCTGTCCCTACTCCACTGAATCAAGAATATGCTTTCTGAATCAATACATACTTTTTAAAAAGTTCCATAGTTGATTCTGATACACATTATTATTCACTAGTTTTGAGGTAATACTATAATGTTTGAGTAAATCAACTATTTACCCAAAGATATAGATTTATCTACTTCACACACAAAATTGTCACACAAAAAACTGAAAATGACCATCATAATAAAAATAAAAGCAAGCAGGTTTTAGTCAGTAATTATACAAAGCTACTGTGAACAATACAAAAAGAAATGCATACAGCAGCTATGTACAATCATATGTATTTGTATATTAACAGTTATTAGCCACCTTTTTATTATCGTGGAGGTGGACTATTTTAAAAGTTGACTTCAAAATAAGCCAAATTTCAAGAATAACTTAATCATATTATTATATTATTTATTCCTAAAAAGTAAATATTTCAACAATTATTCCAGTTAGTAAAAATGTCACTTACTTCTTTCACATTTGCATCATCAAAAAATACCCATTTGGAACTCTTGGTATGAAAAGCAAAGGCACAATAATGTCGGCTGGTGTAGCAGATCATACCAACAAGGTGAAGTTCACTATTTTTGGCATTTTCATCCGTAACCCTGTAAAAAAGCTGTTTAGAAAATTAATAATGTATATTTAATATTGTATTTCTAAAAAATAACAATAAATTGAAAAATCATGTATTTGACTCATTATGAAAATATTTCTTATGCTTACTGCCCCAATCTGATATTAGTACTGAAAATACAACTGGCATTGCAACTAACAGTATTAATACTTCAGTCTGTAACAAACATTAAGTCCAATGGAAAGAATTCACTACATAATTTAGTTCAAGTCTCTAGTAACTCAAAATTGACTCTTTATATAAACAAACTCAAAATGTGAGATAAATCACACACTTTCTGAAAATTCTTGACTGAATCATATATCTGAACATACATTAATCATATTATCTAAAATATAAAATTAGCTTGATTATAACATAATTCAATTCAAAATATATTGAGAGTAACAATCAAGCATATCAAGAAATCAGTGCTGCAGATGACTTTTAAATCTAAAATCTTTCCAGATTAATGCTATTATATTTATAATCATGATCCTATGTGTGTGTACATATATCATCATTTTGGGGTGAAAGAAGGAAAAAGCATGACACAGCATAGTTTATAACTGAAAACCATTCCTACTCTACACAAGAATGTCATTCTGGTTAAATTTACTTTTATCACAATTACACCTGACTATCATTGTTTTGTTTAGAAAGAAAATTTAGTTTTGAAAAACAAAACTAAGTGTATCATAATACATGAGAATGTTTTAGAGGAATTTAAAAGTAAAAGAGGAAAGAATAAAAACGGTTGAGATACCCCAGGAAGATAAAGATGTGTTGCTAGATTCCGAACAACATCTTCAGTCAAGTCAGAATGTTCAGAATCCCAGACTAAACCAATTGTGACAATCTCTGGGCAATTCATTAAAACACGGCGAATTTTTATTTTTTGGCCACAGTTACTCTAAAGAAAAATACAAAAGGCAAGTTTTGAAATGATCAGAACAGATATACTATACCAGGCAAAAACTTACACAGTTTACATTATGCAATTACAAATCTTAACACACATCTGCAATTTATTCCCTCAGTATGCTAGAAAGGGACTTGTAACAAACTATTTGTGCTAACTTTTAACTAAATAAAAAATAGAAACAAACTCTCTTTAGTCAAATGATAAATTTCAGAACTATAAAAAATTAAATCAACATAGGCTATCTCAAACCCTTCACAAAGATAAAAATTAAAAGTACTGAGATAAATGGATTACATGGTATAGTTATCTAACATAATATTGAAAAAATACAATCTTAAAATTAAATCCATACACTGTATATAGAATTAGTATTTACACGGCAATTTCTGAATGTCTGTTTTTGGATTGACAAACATACTTATACATGATAATTTATACTCACAGGGCATTTCCTGTAGTCATCAGTTGTATTTGCTGTTTGCAGTAGTTCTGCAAACATTTCAGGCCTAAAGCGTTCATGCCTTTCCATCAGTCTTTCAACTTCATTGCTATGAAAGAGAAAACAGTCCTAAATTTTGCCTAAGAACTCAGATCTAATAAATTACACATGAAAACTACTAACTTATTCCAGGTATATATCACTTTTTCTATCTCAAATCATGATGGTGTCTGAAAAAAATAGCCATAAAATAAGTTTTCATAAAGTAAAATATGAAATTTGGCAAATTTATACTGAAAAAAATGTAGACTGAGAATGTAATAAAATAGAAGAAATTATACTTTTGTTTAAGACATCATGTCAAGACTCAGATGCTCTGAAGATAGTTCTCTAAGTTAAATGTTTCTTTTTAAATAGTCCTTAGAAAGTAGGGGATTGAGTTTAAACTGGCTTAATAAGAACAACAATAAAATTATAGGAAAGGCTCCCTCTCTGACCTAAAGTTCCCAGAAACAAAATTATCATTACCAGCAAGCAGAAAAAGTTGTGCTAATTAAATGCAGAAGGCACAACCAAAGTCTTCTACCTAGGCTTGTAACTTTTCTTCCTATTGTGAATGGTAATCATTTCTTTAATGGCTAGGCAGGGCTTTTAATAAACTATAGGATCGCTGGGCCACTTTTTATTCAATCTCCTTTAAAGTCACATTTTTACATATCAAGGTATTATGTACCTTTAAAAAACCATTTAAACATCTTCAAAAATAAATTTAATGTAAGCTGAAACATGTTAGCTAATTTTTATCCCCAATGCTCTGATTCTACTTAATTGTAATCTAACTGTCCTAGGCCTGTATTTTTTTTTTTTATTAAATTCAGTTTTATTGAAATACATTCACACACCATACAATCATCCATGGTATACAATCCACTGTCCACAGTATGATAACATAGTTAGTTATGCTTTCATCACCACAATCTATCTCTGAACATTTTCCTTACATCAGAAAGAACCAGAACAAGAATAAAAAATAAAAGTGAAAAAAGAACACCCAAATCATCCCCCCATCCCACTCCCTTTGTCCTTTAGTTTTCATCCCCATTTTTCTACTCATCCATACACTAGATAAAGGGGGTGTGATCCACAAGGTCTTCACAATCACACTGTCACCCCTTGTAATCTTCAGGAGTCCAGACTGCTGGGTTGGAGTTTGGTAGTTTCAGGTATTTACTTCTAGCTATTCCAATACATTAAAACCTAAGAGGTGTTATCTATATAGTGCATAAGAATGTCCACCAGAGTGACCTCTCGACTCCATTTGAAATCTCTCAGCCACTGAAACTATTTTGTCTCATTTTGCATCCCCCTTTTGGTCAAGAAGATACTCTCAGTCCCATGATGCCGGGTCCACATTCATCCCCGGGAATCATATTCTGCATTACCAGGGAGATTTACACCTCTGAGAGTCGGGTCCCACGTAGGGGGGAGGGCAGCGGGTTCACCTGTCGAGATGGCTCAGTTAGAGACAGAGAGGGCCACATCTGAGCAACAACGAGGTACTCAGGGGGAGACTCTTAGGCACCATTACATGCAAGTTTAGACTCTCCTTTGTAGTAATGAGCTTCATAAGGGCAAGTCCCATGCTCGAGGGCTCAGCACATCAAACCGCCAGTCCCAATGTTTGTGACAACATCCACACCAGTCCAGGTGAGGATGTCCAACACATCCGCACCTTTCCCCAGATCCTCGGGGCTGGGGAGGGGGAGGCTGTAAATATATTTTTTATTATCTGCCCAAATTACTCTGGGATGTGTCACTATTTCACTCCAGCCTATACTAACCTACCGTATCTCACTTCCTATTCAAAGTTCCATGCAATTGTGGTGTTTGAACAAATCGACTGTAGAGTTGTACCATTTAGAAAATTTAGATCCTGTACCAAATAGATATCTATTCCCTTGGTCTCATATGGAAGTTGAAGTTTTAAAACACAATCAGTTTCAACCTTTACCCTTTGGCTAGGCCTGTATTTTACATTCAACATCTTAAATATTCTCAAGTATTCAATCATAACTAAAGGTACCCACCCATTCTTCCAAAGCACTTCATGAGTATACCAGAAAGCACTAAATTTAATAAGCTCATTCAATTTGCACATAACGGTTTTGCAACACTGGCGTCATCAGAGTAGTGATTAAGTCAGACAGACCTGGAATTCAATCTAATTCATTCATTTGCCAGTTTAACCTCATGAAACCTTTTTCTTCATCAACAAAATAATGTTTTTAAGATTCAAAGGAGCAATTTATGTAAAGCCTGGAACATAGTAAACATTCCCTTACTGGTATTCAACACATATGATCAATAAAAAGAGACAGTTAATTACAATTCCAAGTCTGGGATTCTGTAATTTGCAGTGTGCACCAGGTAGAGATCGATGGGGATCTAATTATTATTGTCTATGATACTGCCTCAGATCAGTGTGATTTTAGACAAGAGTTTCAAAGTAGAACTGAAATTTTACAATTTTTAATTCGTGGTCTCTCTTGTTCAGAGTCGTTCGCACTTGAAAAAAATCGAGCCTACAAATGACTGACATTTAGAGAATGTTTCTCTAAACCAGTATTTCCCAAACTCTGTTTTGTATGTGTAAGAAAGGTACTAAAATATCCAAATAGTTGTTATTCAATAATCTTTAAGAAATGATGTGTTATATTCAAGAAAGCCAGAAAGTTTAATAATATAATGAAAGGACAAACATATGATATTCTGTTCACTCTGCACACTGATAAACTATTGGTAGCATTTATCAGTTAACTGCTGCACTAATGTATTCTGATTATTGTGTTTTTTGTATTAAGATTTCTGCAAACATTTATGATCTTATTTGAACTTTATCATATATCAAATATTTAGACTCTCAAATACCTGTTGGTGTTCTGGCAGAGTATAATTTTAAAAGTGTTCAAACAGTCATTATAATACAAGGTCTAGCTAGCTAATCCTTCATGAACAGGGAAGGAAGAAAGGAAGGGAAAGAGGGAGGGAAGGGAGAAAGGAAGGGGAAGAAAAAGAAGCGGGCAGGCAGACAGGCATAGCCAATTTTTATCTAAGGTGAATTTTAAGGCTTCAAATGCAACAATCTAACTGAGGATTATTTTCACTTTTTCTTTCGTCCTTTTCTGCTTACCCCAGGTTCCAACACTGTGAGGGGACAAACAGGGAACACACCCACTACAAAGGGAACATCTTAGCAAAAATGAAACCATCTGCAGTTCGTTTACCATTGAGTTTCTTATTTTAAGCTCCCCTTCATAGTTCCAAACACTTGTTATAAATATTTCTTATAAATAAGAGCAACATTTTGACTAATTTTTTGTACATTTCATACAAGTGGTATATATATTAGACTAAATTAGAGCCATCCAACTGAGAGAGACATCATGTAGCACTTCTAATAGTATCATATTTGATAGCCTGAGACAGAGTGGAAATTCACATATATTATGACTTTATAGGATAAATGCTCAATGTGCTTAAATGTGTTAACATCTTGTAAATATCCCTTAATAGGTTCTTACCATAGGGCTGTTGTAGAAATGTACCGTACAAATTCTGTAAAAGGTAAAGGATCTGATGATGCTCCACAGCTACGACACACACACTATAGGTAAAAACATATTTAATTACTTAATTTATTGATCATAAAACATAAATATAATAGAATAAAATAGTTAAGCTGTCTCACCTGTTCATACAGAGTCATAGCAAACTTCTGGTGAGTGATACACGACTTAGAGGTACACATGTCCGCATCTTTGCTTGGCACTATGTGAAAATGAATCCTCTCCAATATAGTTTCCTAATTAAAAAAAAAAAAAATGTAAAGAGTTGCTGATCTTGCAGGGGCCATTTCAAAGTTCAACAATCAATCATCTATCTATCTATCATCTATCTATTTATCTATCTTAGTGAAGAAGTTGTGGGTTTACAGAACAATCATGCATAAAATACAGGATTCCCACATACTGCCCTATTACTAACACCTTGCAATGGTATGGAACATTTTTTACAATTGATGCTAGCACATTTTTATAATTTTATTATTAATGATAGCTCCTGGTTTACAATAGGGTTCACTGTTTCTGTTGTGCAGTTCCATGGCTTTTTTAAACAATGCTATTCTATTACCATATACACAATTGAACACGTCCCCTTCTAACTACATTCAGATACACAATTCAGTGCTGTTAACTACACTCACAACACTGTGCTACCACCACCACCATCTATTACCAAAACACTTCCACTGTTCCAAATAGGAACTCTGCATTTTAAGCCTTAACTCCTTATTCCTTATTCCCACCCCAACCCCTGGTAACCTATACCCCAGATTCTAACTCTATGAGTTTGCTTATTCTAGTTATTTCATATAAGTGAGATCACACAATATTTGTCCTTTTGTGTCTGGCTTACTTCATTCAACATGACGTCTTCAAGCAAAATACAACTCTTTTTAAGTGAAGATTTTCCAGACTGTTACATTTAGTAGTGCTATATATACCACCTGAAAAAACTAGATTCCTCTTTAATCTACATTTCAAATTTTGTTCAAATATTCATCTTTTGTAACATTAGCTTAAAAATTTTATTTAACTAAAGAACGTTACATTATAATGTAACACATGATTTCTAATAAACAGTTTTAAAATTCTTTTAAAAATCAACCCCTGGTGGCTGGCATCTAGAATTTAATATTAGAAAATTAGTATTAGAAAATTTCCTATTTTCACAGCATTCTCATAGTAAGAAAAATTAGACAAAAAAATGCTACTTGGAGCAAAGGAATAAAGTCTGTATAACTTAGATCAAAATATTGATGATAAAGACTTAATATAATTTCTATACTTACACCATAATGCAGAGACTCTGCTATGTAATAAAATTCATATTAAAGTTCAGATTTATAATACAGGTCAATAAGGGGTATTTTTGCCTTTAATGAAATAATCCTCCCTGTTTTACTAAAGCTTAACTAAAGGATTCCCTTAATCAGCTAACTTCTCCCCAGGACATTTAAAACTATTCAATTATTTAAGCCTGGATTTCTGACATTTCATGAATAACCATATCATGCACTAGTACATTGCATTTAAGTGAAATAAAACAAAACTACAGAGTTCAGTATTATGAAAAATGTATTTATTTTAGATTTCAAGCAATGGATCAACTATAAATAAGAGAAATATGAAAAGCATATGTCATTACTGTGAACGCTATTATTGACACATTTTAATCAATAAGGCAAGTGTGCAACATGGTACACTAGTTAAAGAGCTTTCCATTTGTCTAAGAAAACAGTAAAGATGTTCATTAAGAAAAGATAACTAATAATATATAAATGACAAATGAATTCTACAGAAATTCAGAGAATGAATTGGTGAGGTTTGGTTATGCATTATCTAGTAGGAGTGACTTAGGTTGAGCCTTGAAAAAAGGATAGACTGAGAAAGAACGTTCTGAGTATTTCAGGAGCTTAAGCAAAGGTGGTAAAACAGGACTTCAGAAGACAAGTTTGAGGAACAGAGTGGAACCATTTCACTAGGAGGGAAAATTCATGGAGGAAGCAGAGAGGTAAGTTGGAGATTAATTACAAAGGGCTTTAAATGTCAGAGGAAAGAGTTCAGATTTGAATCACAGAACTATGTGAGCAGCAGGCATTAACCTGAAGAAAATTATATTAATTTGGTGACTGTTAAAAAATCAACCGTAAAGAGATAGACAGAAAGGACATTAGTATGGAGACTTAAATGATGCTCCAGTTGGAGGCCTGAACTGGGAAGAAGTAGTTTCAGGGAAATAATGTGAAAAGAAAACCTTAAAAGGGTTTGTGATGGAAGAATCTGTAGAACTTGCTGATAAGAGAGAAGTGGTTATATTTTAAACACAAGTGACATCTATGTTACTGAAACATTTAATTATCAACATACATATTTTAGAAGGTATATAAAGTATGTTCCTGATCAAGAGAATTCTGTACCTATTAATACAGTGGTAACACAGAGCTTCAGAACATCAACTTTAGTGAGTGATTCTAAACCGGGAGTGGGATATATTAGAACTTCTGCTCCTGATAGCTGCCCACAAAGATCCTCCTCCCTCCCAATGAGAATCACTGCATGTTTTGAGAAATGTTATTGCTGGCTCTGTGTTGCACATGTAAACCCTGTGAAGGTAGAACACTGATTTAAGCTATATATGTTTAGCAAGCTTTTTGCTCTAATAAATTTTAAAATATTTTATTAACTTGTAACTCAGTAAAACTTGGGCAGCACAAATGATCAAATTCAAAAGTACAACACAAAACATATAGACTTAAATTGAGCCTTGAAGGATGGATCCACTGACCAGTTCTGAAGCTTTTCCATTATTACAGACCTTATGTTTCATCTCTCTTAAAATGTGCATCATTTAAGGAATGCACACTACTATTCTAACTTCTTAAGGCTTATCAGAAATACTTACAAAGCACTCTGCAGCATCATCCATAAGGCCAAGCTGAAATCGCTGCTCATCTTTGAAGCTTTCTGCAAGAGCATGCCTTATGTTATCCGAAGGAAGCGCTTTTTCTCGACTGTGTTGAAACTGTGCAAATATTGCCTGGAAATCAACAAGTACATCAGTAAGTTTAATGCCAACAACTTTAAAAACACTCCAATATTTTCATTATAACATAGTGACCCTCAAAACACTATACTCAGAAACTAATACAAAAGAGTCTTTTGCTCTAAAATTCTACTCAGAAAGTAATTTTTTTATATCAGTAACATGTAGAAATAGTTAGAACAGCCTCTAAAGTAGTGGAAATCAAATGTTAGTTTGCATAAGAATTAACCATGTAGAGTTTCCAAGTCCCATCCTCAGATATTCTGATTCATTAAGCCTGGATGGAATAAAGCCCATTTTTAAGCCTTTCCCCAGATAATTCTGATGCAGGTAGCTTAAGGAACAGAGTTTTGAGAAAAGCTGCTTTAAATCTAAAAATATACTATGGGAATTAATGTTATATTAAACAAAAACATACACATAATCACCTAACAAAAATTAGAATGAATTCACTTACTAGTCTTAAACATACACACACACACACACACACACACACACACACACCACACACACAGGTGCCCTAAATGAATTTTAAATTTTTTGTTTTTTTCTCTTCTACAGTTTTAAGTAAACTTCAAAACATGATAATTATATACTGACAAAATACTGTTATACTATACTTCCTTTTTTTAAAACAAAGGAAAACGTATATTTTACAAGAAGAGTCAAAGAGATAAATATTACTTTTAATTTTTTAAAAGGGGGTTCTTTTATTTTCAAACAAGTTATCTGCTTTCCTTGGAGAATTATTTCTAAACTAAGTCCAAGAAATTCTGGAAACATCTTGCAAAAACATGACAGTGTAGGTGTTAATCTAGTTTTCCATTTTCTTTACTGAATTTAAGCAAGAAAAAAACTTTTTAATAAGTCCCAGTTTTATGAAGATCATCATGGAGAGGGCAGTAGGGATAAAAGAAAGCTTTTCAGTGACAATCCATCAAATAAGGATTAGTCATATTAAGTTCTACATTAATTAGCTCAAAGAGATATACCTCAAAAGAAAAAAAAATTTTAAGATCAACCTATGTCAGGATAGGAAAATAAAGAATCTGTTCCACTACTGCAAAAAAAAAAAAAAAAAAAATTACAAAAGATTAAAAAATAAAGATGCCAAATGAGATTAGATATCCAGAACCATAATTATTTTAATTACAAAAACTAAAAAAGGAAAAATAATTTTCAGATTTCATTTTTTATTTAGGTAATTAACTTTTCCAGGTAATGTTTAAGATATTAATTGTACACAAGATATTCATTCTTTTGACAAATACTTTTTAATTGCCTAGTATGTGCCAGGCATTGTTATAAATAGAAAATAAAACAGACAAACCCTGTCCTCATGGAGCTTACATTCTAGTTGTAGTGATGAGGAGGGGACACGTAAGTAAGTACATGGTAAGTACAGAATGTGATTAATGCAATAGTGAAAAATAAAGCTGTGTAATAGGGACAGGGATGCTGGGGTAGAACAGAGGAAGGCAGCCTTTTACCTAGGGTGGTTAGGATTTCCTCAGTGATGGGAAAAAAATGAGGAAAGGCATAAAGGAAATAAGGGTGTTAGCCAGGAGCACATCAGGAGGAAAAGCATTCCAGACAGAAATAATAATAATGACAAGTCCCAGAGATGGGAGTCAGCTCTGAGAAACTGCTGAAACAAGGAAGTCAGTCTAGCTAAAGAACAACTCACTGTGTGTGTGTGTGTGTGTGTGGCAGGGGACTGGGGCTATGACAAGTAGGAGACAGAGGTAGATTATGTAGGCGTGTAAAAGATTTAGGCTAGGCAACTGAACTATATTAGTTTTTAATTGCTAAAACATTCAGGATTTAGTGTGGAGTAAATAAAACATGATACTGTGATTTGATCTAAGTTCATTCTTCATCCCCTAACAATAACCCTATTTTGCCATGTTCTAAAAAGAGAATATAAAACTGCCTCCTTTGGTGATTTATTCAAACAACCTTTTCAGAAACAAAGAAATTAAGACATGCAAATAGCTTCCCTCCCACCCTTTTTTGCATGTCTAAGAATATTCCAGAAGGTAAATCTAAATGCATTAATAAAATCTTAAATTCTTAATCCTATGTGACTCATAAAAGTTTAATTTACAACAAATTCGTGGGCAGGTTCCCATGACACGAAATGCTAATATGTACTGGACTGTTTCTGCCTTTCTGTCCCTTCCACCTGTACTCCACAGAGCAGGCACACGGCTATACTTAAAACATACGACGGATTATGTCACTCTTCCAATCAGAACAATCCCATGACTTCCTAGATCACTCAGAGAAAAAGAAGAGACCAAGGTCCTCATACTGCTCTAGAAGGCCCTAAACAATTTGGATCCCTGTTCCAGTTATTTACTTCTTCGCAACAAATCAATTCAAAACTTGGTCACCAAAAATGACATTTTTATCAAAATCTACAATTTGGGCAGGGTTCTGCTTTTACTTGACATGGTTTGGGGCAGTCTGAAGGCTGCTCACTCTCTTCTGGTGGTTGATTCTGGCTGTTGGCTCCGCTGTAGCTGCGGCCAGGACATTACAGTGGCCTTTCCACATGGCTGCTTGGCCTCTCTCAGCATCGTGGCTCACTTCCACGAGTGAGCACTCCAAAAGACAAAGGCAGGTGGAAGCTGAATCAACTATACTAACCCAACCTAACCTCAGATGTCTCACAGCATCATTTCTGCCACATTTTATTTGTTAGAAGTGAGTCATTAAGACTGGCCCACATCCAAGGGGAGAATTATGACACCACCTTTAAAGAAAGAGTACAAAATAATTTGCAGGTATGTTTTAAAGGCTTCCTTGGTGTTCCTTGAATGTCACATACAATCCCACGTCAGGGCCACTGCAGCTGCTGTTCCGCTGTTGCCCAGGATGCTCTTCAGATGTGTAGCCTTTTACTTCACTCAGTCCCCTTTTAAGGTTTTGATTTAAAATGCCACTTTCTCAATGAGGCTTTCCCAGCCACTCAGCATTCTCTACCTCATTCCCTGATATATTTTCCCTCTTTGTCACTTACTACCACCTAACATACTATGTATTTTGCTTAATTATTATCTTCTCCACCACAAGAATGTAAACTCCAAGAGAGCAGGAATTTTTATGAGAGGTCAATAAACATTTATTGAAGGAATAAAGAATTCTTTAAAATTAATGAAAATAATTTTCATTACAATTTTATGCTATTTAGAATATTAACCCCCCAAATAGTCATACATATTAAGAATTAGTCTTCAAAACTATAAACCACTGGGCAATGAATTTAATTAAAAATAAACTGACCAAATATGCCAACTATCAAATAAGTTAAATTTTGGAGAAACACTTGATAGTACTTTTTCAGGACTATCAAAAAGTTACCTTCAATGCACAAAATATGCAGGCATCTCCCTGACAAACATGTCCAGTCAGAACCCGCAAGCTTCGTCGGAATATGTCCAACTGCCATAAAACCTAAGAAACAGTGAGATGTGAAGGAAAAAGAAAGAGCAAGATTTTTCTTACTGTGAGGAGATTTAGATTTAGATATTTTTAAAATGTCAGAAGGTTAACAACTAATGCCTTTTAATCACTTGTATATAATCAGACATAT
The DNA here is from genome assembly GCF_015220235.1 of Choloepus didactylus. NCBI lineage: Eukaryota > Metazoa > Chordata > Mammalia > Pilosa > Megalonychidae > Choloepus > Choloepus didactylus. Next base: position 130,515,270 of record NC_051309.1, on the reverse strand, counting down.
ACAACCACTAAACATAATAGCAAGTATAAAACTGCTACTTAAATGTAGTGCATATATAAAACATAAATTTAGAAGATATTTTAATTGATCTACATCTAAAAACTATGGCAGGGATAGAGCAAGAAAAAGCTAACTACTCAGTTCAGGATTTGATATGAAAAGGAAACATGGGATACTACTAAATGGAGGATTTCACAGAGACATGAAAGAGGAAATGATTATAAATACTTGGAATAAACTGAAATTTAGTAAAGAAATACAATTGGAGTTTAAAACCAGGGTATAGTAAATAGGGGTCAGCATGTTGTGGCAAGAAAAAAGGCCTGTGTGGTCACGGTACACAGAATAAAGAAAGGGCATCTGTATGGTCATGAGGATACAGCAAGGTAAAAAGCAGTGGTTAACAAATAACCAGAATGTATTTGCTGCAATTATCCACTTATCATCTGCTAATAACAGACAAAAACAAAATAAATGATAAAGACTGGGGAAATAAATCAGACCGGTACTGAAATTTTTCCATTCTGAAAAACTTAAAATTTGTTCAATGGAGAAAGTAATAGTTCCTGCCTTATAAGGGTCTTAGAGGGACTAAATATTTTTAATTGTTTACAGTTGTGCCTGGTATATAGTAGGCATGCAATGAATGCCAACTACTTTTTGTTGCCAATTATTACCATTCAACAATTAAGATCTTCAGATTTCCCTGTATCTTTTAGTCATTTCCTCAAACATATCTAAAAAAAATCCATTCACAATCGCTCAATTTTCCCAACTAAATACAAAGATTAATAAAGATAAATTGATTTTAATTAGTTTCCTATACTTTCAACTTGTCAATAACTAAAGGCTACTTCAGAATTTCCCTTTGAAAGTTACTTTTTCTTAAAGCATAACTAATAGGATCCACTTACCTATCATAAATAACACAGTGTTTTGCAAAGCACTTGAAGATGTTTAATAACTTTTTTGCATATCATACCATTTCCATTCATATCATATCAAATCATATCATAATAAATACTATTTTGAAACCTATTTTACCAAAAAATAGGATGAAGATCAATGACAGCACAACTTTGGGAAGTAGCACATCACTGTGATTAATAATACAATCTGAGAAGGCAGGCTGCCTGGGTTCTTACTCTGGCTCTACTGGTATCAGGTCTTGGGCTGCCTTGTGCAAAATACTCTGTGACTTGGTTTTCTCATCAGTAAAATGGGGATACTAATAGTACCTACCTCTTGGGGTTGTTTTAAGGATTAATTTAGATAAAACATGTAGTCATCAGAGAAGCACACAGTAAGAACACAATAAATGTTAGCTATTAAATACTGTAACTTTACTTTTAATTTAAGACCATATCAAAATGTCATATCTACTTAATTGTGCCATTTTCTCATCAGATAAAAGTTTAAAATATTCACCTGAAATAGAAAACTCTCTTGAATCTATTTCTAATGTTAGTGAAGTGAGTCTTTCAAATATAACTGGAATGTTTTCCAGGACTAGCAAAAATTTTAAGTTACACTGGATCAAACTCACAGAAAAAATATTTTATGTGATTTCTTTTAAATTCTTTGTACATTATTTAATATAATAGTTAAAAACATACTTCAGGAAATCCATATCATAAAATATTTGAAATAAAATTAATCCTTATCCTATATCATTTAAAAATGTTGACTATATTCTACCATGTTTAAAATATTTAAAGCCTAAGCTCATTGTTGGCCTAAGTTTTTAGCAATAATTTTTGTACTTTTCTTTTGCATTATTTGCATGTAGCATTTTAACATATTATCTAACAAAATTAATGAAGTTATTTTTGAATTTTTTATTTATATGCATTTCTTATTTCCTTATTCCCCACACACCCACACAGATTTATATGTACTTGCATCTAATATAGGAATATATACCTTTTATCATCCTCCTCGCTTCAAAATAATATGAAAATAACTTAGAATTAAATAATGAGAAATGGCATAGATTCATTTTTCTGACTTACATTAGACCCATATGATTTTAATAATATTTGCTTTTAGTAATTTTTTAGAAGATAAAACTTTATGTTCCATAATTTATTTTTCAGTTTTTCAAATTATTCCTCAACTTGCATATTAGCATCATATCTTGAATTTTTAAAAATGAAATCAGGCTTTTTCTAACAAAAAATCTATTTGAATAGGTGTTTTGTCAATGAGGACTGGCTTTGCAAATTAGTTTTCATGGCAGACATCTTTCATATATTATATGGGCTACACTGGCTGCTCCAAGAGTTTTACAAAAAATATTTTAAAGCACGCAATAGAATATAAGCATTATTCAAAAATAAAACAAACTATTGATAAAGATGCATCCAAGTAAATAAGATTTAGATTTTTGAGCATATAAGTGCCTTTGGGTAACAAAATAACATATAGTCGGCATTTAATAAGTCTTTTTGATAAACTTCCCCCAAATAGAGAAAGCTAATGACTCTAAATCTTTTTTTCACATCAAGTGGTTCCTAATTCATTGTTCAACTAAAGAAGAATGTCACTAAATTGTTGGCTGATAGATCATTAAAAATAATTTTTTATCATGTGGCTTTTTGCATTTAACATAAAATTAACTCTAAGAATTGAGTGACATGGTAATGACAAAACTCATTCCCTTCTCATGTTACCTATTTATGTGAACAAGTTTTTCAGCATTTATATGTATAAAAATGAGAAACTAGAACATAATTGATACCGAACTGTGCTTACCCTAGTAATAAGTAATATTTATTCACAAATATTTGGGCTAATTTTTTTTTAAAAGCCTCATTCATTCCACTAAGGAATCTATTTCCAATAAATTTTATTGTAATTATTTAGCAAAATTTGTTACATGTTCGTTTATCAATTGAACTAATAAATAATGATAATGAAACCTAGAAGAAAAGAATTTTAAGACTTCGATCCCTATGATCAAAGGCAATTTTACAAAATTAAGCTTTCAATTTACATAGATTTTTGCAGATAAGTATGAAAAGTGACAAGCATAAAAATATAATGGACACACAAACTATAAAAAGGCTAGACTAGAATTCTGTGGAGAAAATGGAATGAACGGAAACATGAATTTAAGGACTAAAGTATCCGATTAAATGTTTTTTCATGTATTCATTCTTAAATCGATGATAGTGTGTATGAAATCACTATGGTATTTAGATTACACAATAGGTTTTTTTTTTATGTCAATATTTACAATGCACTGAAAAAAAGCCTCAGCAATTATTTAAATGTACGATAAAATATTTTAAACGTAAATTTAAAAATGTATGATGGAGAATCCAAACCATATATGGGTCTGTAAAGTTTTCAAAAATTCTTTTAAGGACTAGGTGAGCAAAGAAATTTGAATATTACTACCAAAGCAGCCTATTAAGAAAGTCAGAATGCAAGAGTTAAGAAAAAAAGAAAAAGAGAAGAGAGATGAGTAGAATGAGAAAATGACTAAAAGAATAAGAGAATAAGCACATAAAGGTAATATTATGATGTTCAGGACAATGATCTAATATTTTGCTATTTTGCTTCTGGCTAGTTTATCAGAGATCACTTTTGAAGGCAACAATTTCCTTCCTTGACTTCAATTTCTATGACAAATAAACTCTAATACTTCCCTTTTCCATCTAAATAACCTTTTGATCCAGTTTATATTTTCTATTTTTATAGATAATCTACAGTGACTTCAATTTCCCAACCAAAATGGAATAATGGTAATGGAGATCAGATTCACCCTCCTGCCTGAAACAACTAAAAAAATCAGTCAAAAGATATGAAAATAACAGCTCTGAAGAAATTGCATGTTGGGCAATGAAGGATAGTGATCCCCGACATATGGGAAACAGATGAAATGAGCACTAGAATGCCCCAGCTTACTGCCTGGAGAAAGTTTCCAGGCCACAGAATTCAGGGAATTCAAGGAAGCCAAAGAAGCTAGAGTTCACAGGCTGGAGTAATGAAAGGGAGGGAGTTGCACAAAGAACTGCAGAGGTTCCCCTTCCAATATTCAGGTGAATACTGATGAGCATATTTCTGTGAGATAACTACATAAGGCCAGAAAAGAAGTACCCAAAAGGATTAGAGGGAACAATACCCAGAGATCTCACAGGCCCAACATAGTGCCTGTTCCCAACAGCCTCAGTGGAAAATTTCGTAACTCACAGGGTATTTGCTTAGAGAAGAAAGAAGTGTCTTGCCTTAGTAATAGATAAATTAATCCTAGAATAAACTCAGGTCTGTCTTGCCTAATGAAGCTTAAATGCAAAATAATCAAGTTATTTCCAAGTACATTAACCCTGTCCCAGAATAAAGCTCAATAAAAATTTTAGGAATATAAAAATAGTCATTGCCCAACAAGGTAAAACTTACAATGTCTAACATTTAATAAAAAATTACCAGGCATGTAAAGAAGCAAGAAAATATAACCCAAATGAAGAGGGAAAAAAAATCAACTGAAATTCACCAGGATTTGCATAAATGATAGAAATAGTAGACAACCACACTGAAACAATCACTATACCTGTATTTCATATGGTCAAGAAGCTGGAGGAAAGACTGAACATGTTAAGTAGAGACATGAAAGAAAATTTTAAAAGACCCAAATCAACCTGTAAAAGTGAAAAACTCTAATGTCTGTGATGAAAAATACACTGTATGGGTTTAACAGCAGATTAGACATTAAAGAAAGAAAGATTAGCAAATCTGAAGACATAGCAATAAAAACAACCTAAAATGAAAAACAAAGAGAAAAAAGTCTGAAAAAGAAAATAAACTGAGCACCAGTACACTCTGAGACAATTTCAAAAAACCAAATTCGTATGTAATTGGAGTCCCCAAAGGAAGGGAAATACAGAAAAAGTATTTGAAGACATAATTGTAAAATAATTTCCAAATTTGATTCAAACTATAAAGCCACAGCTCCAAAGAGTTCAATAACCTTCGTACATAAGGAACATAAAGAAAACTATGTCAAGGGACACAATAATCAAATTACTTTAAACCAGTGATAAAGAGAAAATCTTAAAAGAGGCCAGAGGGAAAAAATCACATTACATAAAGAGGAACAAAGATAAGAATAACAGATTTCTTGTCAGAAAAAATTCAAACTAGAATATAGTTGAGCAAAATCTTTAAAGTACTGAAAAAGAAAATTGTCAACCTAGAATTCTTTACCCAGTAAAAATATCATTCAAAAACAAAAGTAGACTAGAGTTTTTTTCAGGCATATAAATGCTGGAAGAATTCATCACCAACAGACTCATACTACACAAAAGTTAAAAGAAGTACCTCAAGCAGAAGGAAAATAGTATCAAGATGGAAACCTGGGTCTACACAAAGGAATGATGAGCACCAGAAATGGTAACCATGTAGATAAATACAAATAATATTCATGGTAAAGGTCAGTGGAATGTTCCTTTTTGAAATACATCATCATAGGCATGCTTCTCCACTTTCCTTCCCATGTAGGTTTCCCTTACTCAGAATTTTCTCTTGTTATATGCTTTTCATCTCCCTATACTACACACAGTATTTGGGGTGATGCCAAACTATAATTTTACAAAAAGGAAGAATATTTATGATAAGGAAGGATAAAAAAGGAGCTAAAGGAAAGAACAAAACAGAGGGGAAAATATGAAAGTAAAAAAGAGCTGGAAAAAGGGTAACAGGAAAAGATCTGAAATGATGGAAGCCCTGTTCTCATAGCATGATTCAATCAAAACATTTAATTTTGGGTCTTTTGACGTACAACATTTCCCAGTGCCATTCAAGACATAATTTCCTGCATTTCTCACCACACATAATGTCCGTGGAATCTCTGAGTCATTTAAAGAGTCCCAAGGTAAACTAGAATTAATGCTTTCCTAATATCAATTGCTTATCTTTTCCTGGGTGAGTTAACCTTCAAGTACAACATCTCTCCCAGATAGAGGACAATTGAGAACACAGGTCTAAATCAGATGTCTGAGCCCTTGACACATTCCAGATGTGTTTATTTATCAAAGGATACAACTGGGAAAAAGCCCAAGCTCAAGTTTAATTAACCAGTATTTCTCTCATTTAATTTTCAGGGGAAAAAAAAGACAATTGTAACAAAATATGTGAAAAGTGATTTATAGGCATACCTTGTTTTATTGCACTTCACTTTATTATACTTCAAAGACACTATTTTTCACAAATTGAAGGCTGTGGCAACCCTGAGTTGAGCAAGTCTATTGGTGCCACTTTTCCAACAGCATGCACTCACTTTGTTTCTCTGTGTCACATTTTGGTAATTCTTGCAATATTTCAAACTTTTTCATTACATCTATTATAATGTTATATCTGTTATATAATGTCATATCTGTTATAATTAATCTATGATTAGTGATTTTTGATGTTACTATTGTAATTGTTTTGGGGCACCACAAACTGCACCCATGTAAGACAGTGAACTTAATAAATGTTGTGTGTGTTCCAACTGTTCTACCAACTGACTGACCCCATCTCTCTCCATCTCCTTGGACCTCCCTATTCCTTGAGATACAACAATATCAAAATTAGGCCAATTAATAACCCTACAATGGCCTCTAAGTGTCCAAGTGAAAGGAACAGCTGCACGTCTCTCACTTTAAATCAAAAGCTAGAAATGATTAAGCTTAGTGAGGAAGCCATGTCAAAAGCTGAGATGGGCCAAAAGCTAGGCCTTTTGCCCCAAACAGTTGGCCAAGTTGTGAATGCAAAGGAAAAGTTCTTCAAGGAAATTAAAAGTGCTACACAAATGATAAGAAAACAAAATAGCCTTATTGTTTATACAGAGAAAGTTTTAGTGATTTGGATGGAGGATCAAACCAGCCATAGCATTCCCTTAAGCCAAAGCCTAATTCAGGGCAAGGCCCTACCTGTTTTTAATTCTATGAAGGCTGAGAGAGGAGAAAGCTGCAAAAGAAAAGTCTGAAGCTAGCAGAGGATGGTTCATTAATTTTAAAGAAAGAAACCATCTCTGTGACATAAAAGTGCAAGGTGAAGCAACAGTGCTGTTGTAGAAGTGGCAGCAAGTTATCCAGATCTAGCTAAGATAATTGATGAAGGTGTCAACAGTACCTTAGACAACAGATTTTTGACTTAGACAACAAAGCCTTCCAATAGAAGATGCCATCTAGGACTTACAAAGCTAGAGAGAAGTCAATGCCTGACTTCAAAGCTTCAAAGGACAGGCTGACTTTCTTGTTGTTAGGGGCTAATGCAGCTAGCGACTTTAAGTTGAAGCCAGTGCTCATTTACTGTCCTGAAAATCCTAGGGCCCTTAAGAATTACTCTGCCTGTGCTCTCTAAATGGAACAAAAGAGCCTGGATGACAGAACATCTGATTGCAACATAGTTTACCGAATATTTTAAGCCCACTGTTGAGAACTACTGCTCAGGAAAAAAGATTCTTTTCAAAATATTACTGTTTACTGACAATGTACCTAGTCATCCAAGAGCTCTGATGGAGATGTATAATGAAAATAATGTTGTTTTCATGCCTCCTAATACAACATCCATTCTGCAGCCCGTGGATCAAGGAGTCATTTCAACGTTCAAGACTTATTAGCTAAGAAATACATTTCATAAGGCTATAGCTGCCATAGCTCTGATGGATCCAGACAAAATAAACTGAAAACCTTCTGGGAAGGATCCACCATTTTAGATGCCATTAAGACCATTTGTGATTCATGGGAGGAGGTTAAAGTTAGAAGTTGATTCCAACCCTCATGGATGACTTTGAGGGGTCCAGATGTGAGTGAAGGAAGTAAGTGCAAATGTGGTAAAAGTAGCAAGAAGCCTAGAGTTAGAAGTGGAGACTGAAGATGCGACTGAAGTGTTGCAATCTCATGATAAAATCTGAACAGATAAGGAGATGCTTCTAATGGATGAGCAAAGAAAGTGGTTTCTTGAGATGGAACCTACTCCTAGTGAAGACGTTGTAGACACTGTGAAAATGACAACAGAGAATTTAGAATATTACATAAACTTAGTTGATAAAGCAGCAGCAGGGCTTGAGAGGACTGACTCCAATTTTGAAAGAAGTTCTACTATGGGTAAAATGCTACCAAATTGCATGCTACAGAGAAATATTTCATGAAAGGAAGAGTCAATGAGTGTGGCAAACTTTACTGTTTTCTTATTTTAAGATATTGCCAGTCACCCCAAACTTCAGCAACCATCACCCTGATCAGTTAGCAGCTATTAACATCAAGACAAGACCCTCCACCAGCAAAAGATTACAACTCACAGAAGGCTCGGATGATGGTTAGCATTTGTTTAGAAATAAAGTATTTCTTAATTAAGGTATGTACTTTTTTTTTCTAGACATAATGCTATTGCACACTTTACAGCATACAGTACACATTGTAAACATAACATATGCACTGGAAAACCAAAAACTCTGTGCAACCCCCTTTATTGTGATACTTACTTTATTATGATAGTCTAGAAGCAAATCTACAATATCTCTGAGGTATGCCTATATCTTAAATAGATTCTTTCTAGATATGGTCTACAGTCAAGAGAAAAGCATTTCAATATTCTAAATCTTCTTCATCTTTCATACAGTCAAGGGTCAGATCCTACAAAATTTGAAATTATTGAATAAAAACTACATTACACATAAAAAAGGATATTCATCTAAGGCAGAAAAGGTTAATATATGTTTGTTAGAAGAATCTCAACAAGGATTGAAACAAAATACATTAAACTTTAACTTAACCAAAACAGTGGTGTCCAAATTACGATTCTTTCACAGAGGTGTTTTAAGGGCCACAGTGAGAGAAGGGAGTATATTAAGGGGGTATTTAACTGAGAAGGTTAACACTCTGCATTCTCATTTCAACCCAAGCAGTCTGTTTCTTTTTACTCTCTCTATTGGTATTCTAAGATGGATTTCTTTTTTAAAAAGCAGAGTTGTGAGGGTTAACAGATTTAAAAAATATTTTGAAGCCAGTGAGTTATAATAACTCAATTCTCTACCAGTCATATAATTCTGTATCCTAGTCTAATGAGAATATCTAACATACTGTGATAAAGACATTCAATTAACTCAAGCTATTAATAAAATGAATCTATGACAACAGTACACTAGATTTTGGGAAATGTCTGTGGTGGTGGGGTGATCACTAGATTTTTCTGTGAAATTTGCAAAAATTCCTTGAAATTACTTATTTTTTATAATAAACATCAAAATAACACATATTGAAAATTAATGAACAGGAACTTGGCAAATCAGGTCATAAAAAGTCCAGAAAAACTTTTTCCATGTGAACACTCTACTACTGTTGATATTTTAAACTGTGGACCTAAACATGTCGTAATTAGGTAAAGATCATAAATTTACTCATAGCATGATTTTATCATCTTTCTTATGTTCTAGTGAGCCTTTGGCCTAACTCTGGCTATCATCTTGCAAACACACATAGGTACCCCCTAGAAAGTCAAGAATGGATACATAAAATTAATATAAATATCTCACGCTACATGGAAAAACAATTCCAAGTACTGTACCTGTTTTAGAGTTATCCAGGTTAAAGGACAGACATTTTTATTTACACATAATGGCATGATACACAATCACAAACCAACGTGAAAGAAAGCAAGAAGAGATTCTAATGAGAGGTGCTAAAAGAATGAATAGCATAAGATATAGTACTTTATAATATATGCACACATTTTAACATCATTGATTACATTTTTAAGGGTGGTAGCTTTCCTCATGATTCAAAAGTCTCCAAAATTAAATAAAAATTCCCACAAATTAAGTGGTTACTGTCTTGGCACAAAATATTCTATGTATAATATTTCTTAGAATAAATTTAGATGTTGTAAATACGTATTCACAATTTACTAAATAAACATTTTAAATTAAACAACTTTTATATCATGGCAATGTATTATTCTGTTGAACAAAACATTCCCATTTATTACAGAAACCAAAACACCCAGCCAAAATATTTTTGCTACCAGTAACAAGTCATTCCAATCAAATTTTTAACTCAAATTTATTCTTAATTTGAGTTAAAAAAAAAGGATTAAACAAGGGATTTCCTGAAAGTACATTTTAAAAATTTAACAAGTAATTATGGTCTCACCTGTACAGCACTATTAAGAAAGCAGCTGTTTTGTCCTGGTTCATTTAACAAGCCTTTGGTAGGGGCCAGGGATAGCATACTTCCAGGTTGATAAACTTTTCCAAGATTGCCACCAGGTTTCCGTAAGAATTTTACCCATGCCATTTTCAAGCAAATTTGTTCACAATAACGCTAAGAACTGTATACTTATGTGTTATTTCTGATGATAAAGTGGATGATGTCCTGAATTGTCCACTTAAATTCACTGCAGTCTATTATAATGTAAGCTTCCAAGTCCATATCTTTCCTGCTGCTGTAAATTTTTATGAAGACTTTGCAAAGTAAAAATAGGATATGTAAATATGTAAATGATGAAGTTCTGAAAACTAAAAAAGCTAATTTAAATAAGGCCTTCAAGATTTTTATGTGTTAAATTTTGTAAGAGAGTTGTACAGTTTAAGATGAAAGATTTTTTATTACTGCTAAAATTTTTGATGAACAAATCATCTTCCTTTAGCACAAGCCATTAGTTTTGATGGGTTAAAAAAGAGATAATACAAAAAGATGTAGTGCTGGCATTGGCGTTTCTTTGGTCATTTATTTTCCTCATGCTTTTTAATAAGAAAGAAGACTCTCTTTCCCAGGTGAAGTTATCAAAGATGACTCCATATTTCATGTCAACATGACCTCAAAGCAAATCTACAAAAGAGGAAAGAAATATTTAAATAAAAGTAAAGGCTAATCAAGAAAATTCCTACCTTATTATTTGAACACAAACACTGAATATAGAATTAAAACTAGTCATAAACAGGATTAGAGCTAATAAAGTACATAAATATGAAAATAAAAGCATATTCAGCACCTAATTTTTTTTTTTTAATTTCAAGGTATCATTAGTCACTACCTACCTCAAGCTTTCAATGTTCAAATGATGGTTTCAGAAAGAAACTACTCTATAGAAAACTAGAATTAAATTAGATATCAGACATCAACACAATTTGCTTTGTTCATTAAAACAAATATTACTCTATATTATCTATTGTACATATAAAACCACAATATTTTTCCAAGTCAGTTGATTTTATTTAAATAGATATGTGTAATAATGCTGAAGAAACCTTTAATTGATAGAAAAAATTTTAGTAAATTAAAGTAAGTCATCTTATTCATGAATGCATGTTCCCAGTTAAAAGGAATTTAAATGTGGAACTTCTTAATTATAAACAATCAAGTATTACTAAAAAGTCTGTGGGTTTTTTTAGCTAATTGGATTTCCTTCCTTCTTTCATTCACTCAACAAACATTTACTGAGCCTCTAATGAGGAAAAGAAGACAGTAACACAACAAATAGTAAATCATATAGTGTACTAAAGATTTACTTGCCAAGTGCAAAACAATGCAAGGAAAACAGACAGAAAGCGTGTGTGTAATCAATGTGGACAGTTTTAAACTTTAAACAGGATAGTCAGGGAAGGTCTCACAGAGCAGGTTACCTTTGAAAGATTTGAAGGAGATGAAGAAACCATCTGAGGGAAGGCATTCCAAGTAGAGTGAACAGCAACTTCAAAGATACTGAGGTTGGAGCATGCCTAATATGTTGGAGGAATAGTTGGAAGCACTGTGTGGCAGAACTGTGAACAGAGCTGTGAACAAAGGAGAGAGTGGATGGAAAGAGAGGATGGGAAACAGACAAATCATTTAAGGACTCACAAGCCCTTTTGAGGACTTTGGCTTTAAACACTGAGTGAAATGGTAAGTTGTTGGGGTTTCATTTTCACAGGACTTAAAAGATGAGAGGCAGAATGGCATAGATCAGTGCAATATCATTGATCAAATACCCACTAAGATACAGAGCCACTGAGGAACAGAGAAGAATAAACCTCGGTCCCTAAAGAATTAAAATCAGAAGACTGCTTCCAGGTCCAGCCTCAGGACTTACTAGCTGCTTGGTATTAGATAAATTCTGATCATCTATCATTCATAGTTTATACCCTACAAAATGCGGTTATAACTGCATCACATAGGTTAAATGTTTATAAAAAACACTGTATTATGTTTTCCTTTTTTGTATATTGAACTCTACAGGATGCAACCTCCTCTAAAGTGATCTAAATGGCACTAAAACCTTTGTAAAAATTAAGTTTTGAAATTTAGACATGTTTTACATCATTAAGGGAAACCTGTATTGGTAGAAATCCCATTTTTTTTAAATGGAAGAATTCTTTTGAAATGACAAATATTGTTTCATCAGCAAACATTTATTAGGCTCCAAGTCTGTACCACGAACTGTGCTTGTGTATAACAAACAATCTCTACTCCTAAGGAGCTTAGTTTTGTGAGGGGCACAGACACAAACAGATAATTATGTAGTATTGTGCCCATATTCCTGCAAAAGATGTCAAACTGGTATGTACTCCTGGTTCCCTCCCTTCCTTCAACCCAACCCTGGAGAATACACAGAAGTAAAATGTAGTCTAATAAGAAACAGGTTAAAACCTTGGGGACATCAGAAGCAAAAGGTAGTCTGAGAAACAAGGAGATGCCTTGGGGATATCAAGGGCTTTTAGAGTAGGAGGGAACAGACAGCCAAGAGATGGAAATGACCAAGCGTTACAGACTGGGAAAGATCTCTCTAATTATGCCCTTTTCCCTGCCTCACATTACTCGGGGCAGAAAATTGTCCACCCGCCATACAGCAATGTGACAGGAAAGCTCTGATACCACCCTGGAGGGAAAGGGGGATTATTAATACCAGGAAAGCACTGTAACAGAGCTGGTTTGGGAAGCAGAAACAAGTGCAGGTGACCTGAAGGCCCCTGTGTGTTCTGTCCTCACCCCGGCTCCATAAATAAAACAGAGGATAAGAGAATCTGGAGAAGAGCATGCCCCTGGGCAGGGCAACAGGAAGTTCTTTTTTGAAACCAACTCTCAAATTCTATCACCCCAAATCAAGCACCACAACCCTCACCTCTACTTGCTGAAATCATCAAAAGAAACACAAATTAGAGCTTTCTCTTTCATCTTCTCCCCAGGTAAATATTACTACCTTATAGCTTGGGACTCCAGGGAAAAAACAACCAGACATCTGCAAAGTACAAGGAAACAAATGAAACGAACCGGACAATCTATACTACAAGAAGCTGAATTAATAGACCAAAGGGAACAAAAATTTGAAAGAAATATAACAAATATTCACTATTTGAAGATAATGACTACATATTTTTTTAAACAGCTGAAATGGAAAAAAAAAAAAACTCAAAGGAAGGGTCAACTAGCAAAATGAATAGAGGGGAAGAATATGTCACTGAGCAGTAAGTTCTGTTCAAAAAATTCTCTTAAAAATATTAAAGAAGGAATGAAATGGAAATATAAACATTTTTAAGAAGTTAATAGGCATGGGAGGAAATCTTTAAAAATGTCAATATCTATCTAACAGGACTCCCAGAAAGAGAGGGAAAAAGTAAACTGAGTAAATACTTTTAGAAATGACTAAGAATTCCCCACAATTAAAGACCAAAAAATCCAGACAGACAAACAGAAAACATAACTCAAAAATCCAAACATGAAGTGGGAAAGGAGGGAAGCAGGATGAAAATTGTGAAACCTTTAAACTGGGATAGACAGAGATTTTCATGCCCATTTATAGGCAAACAAATGAAAGAAAAAATAAATCCAAAACTAAACTTTTGCAAATACCACTACAATAGACAAAATCTTCAGAAGGCTGATAAGGAAAAAACAAAAAAGAGAAACACAGACACCAATGAAACTAATAAACGAGAAATGACTACAGACAGATGCATAAGCAACCAAAAGAACTGTAAAAGAATGCTATTTAAACCTTACAATAATGAATTTGAAAATCTAAAGAACAGCTAATATCACAGCAAAAAACAAAGTACCAAAATTAACCCAAGAAAGAGCAGAAAACTTAAAAAGACTAGTTTAGGAAAAATGACACAAATTCTCCAATTGAAAATGGCATCTGCAACAAATGGATTCAAATTTTTTTCCTAAACTTTAAAGAACTGTTAATTCTCATGTTAATAGTTCATTTCAAGTTCTTTTTAATATATGGTGTTAGGTAAGGGTTGAGATTTACTTTTTCCCATATAGAAATACAATTTTCCAGGTCTATTTGTAGAAAAGACTATGATTTCCTCACTCGAATTAACTCTGAAATGTTTTGTCACATCTCTCTGTTCTGTTATGTATGTGTGTGTGTGCATGTCTGCGTGTACCCGCATGCCAATGCCACATTGTTTGAAAACAAATGACATCAACAAGACTTCCAATCCATGAACACAGTATTTTTCTGCTTTTTTTAAAGTCCTCTTTAATTTCTCTTAGAAGTATTTTGTCATTTTTAGTGTACAGCTATTAATATATAATTAAATGTATCCCTAAGTTCCTCACCTTTTTTTGATATTACTATAAATGGTGTTTTCAATTTCAATTTCCAATTTTTCATTACTAGTATACAGAAATATAATCAATTTGTATACTGAGGTCATATACTGCAACCTTAGTTCTAGGAGTTATTTCATAGATTGCTTAAGATTCTCTATGTATGATCATGTCACCTGCAAATAAAGATACTTCTACTTCTTCCTTTCCAATGTGCATGCATCTTCTTTCTTTTTCTTGCCTTATTACACTGGCTAGGACTTCCAGTACAACGCTGAATAGAAACAGTGAGAATGGAAATACATGTCCTGCTTCCAATCTGAGGGAAAACCATTCACTCTTTCATTTTAAGTTTAATGTTAGTTGTAAGTTTTGTAGCTACCCTTTATTAACTTTGTGGGAGTCATCCTCTATTGCCAATTGGCTGAGAGTTATATCATAAACAGATGTTGAATTCTGTCAAATACTTTTCATACATCTGTTGGGATAATCATATGGTTTTTCTTTTTAAGTTTTAATGCAGTGAATACAGAGATTTTTTAAATGTTAACCTTGCCCTCCCATTGATGACCCCCACCACTTTGCCATGATGTATTATCTTTTTTATATATTGTTGGATTGTTTTGCTAATAAATCTTAAAATAATATCTGAATCTATATTCATGAGGGATATTGGACTGTAGTTTTCTTTTTTTACAATTTTTTTTTTCTGGTATTGGTATTAGGGTAATACTGACTCACAAAATTGGTGGGGAATTGTTCTTCCTCTTCTATTTCCTGGAAGAATTTGTGTAGAACTACTATTATTTCTTCCTTAAAATACTGGTGGAATTCATCAGTGGAGTCATCTGGGAAGATTTTAAACTATGAATTCAATTTCTGTAATAGAGAATTACTCAGGTTCTTATTTCTTATTGATTGAGCTTTGATAGTTTGTGTTTTAAAATATTTTTCTCCATTTCATCAAAGTTGTCAAATTTCTTGGCAAGAAGTCTTTCATAATATCCCTGAATTATCCTTTTAATTTTTGTCAGAGATGCAGTGATGTCCTGTCTTTCGTTCCTGATACTGTTAATTTGTGTCTTCTCTCTTGTCTTGATCAGTGTTGGCTAAGAGCTCAATTTTATTGAACTTTTCAAATAATCAGCTTTTGGTTTCATTAATTTTCTCTAGCCATATATTTTAATAGTATCCAAGATTAGCCATCAAACTGTAAAGTAAAATTTCATTTAACATCTTTTCATGAATAAGCAATATAGCTACGCAAGGAAACAATGAAGACTTTCTGACATACTAAAACTACGAGTAAAAGTATTTTAAGTTTTATGTTAGATAACCAGATAGCAAGCTAAAGAGGTATTGCAAGTTGAAGTAATAAAACAGAAGAAACCTCATTCATTATAGAAGTGTCTTCACTTAAAAAAGTTGAAGAATTATAGTAAGGAACATATAATTGAAGAATAGATGTCCTTTGACACACAAAACCACTGTCACTTCACAAATGGAGGAACTGGAGAAGACTATGCTGGAAGAGTAATAAAATACAGAAAATAAGATTTAAGTCATAAGGAAAAATACTGTACTACCCAAATCAGTAAATTTTAAGTAAATGTCAGTATTTTGAACTTTTTTGCTCTATTTTTCTGTGCTTTATTTCTTGTTGCTTTTACCTACTCATTAATTTCCACCAGTATCTAACCAGAGAAAGATAAGAGTGTATACATATCGAGACTATAAAATATGAACATTAAAGAAAAGGGCTGATAGCAGTCTGCTTAATGACATGATCTCAAGAAGAGAACTCTGAAAGCAGGAATAACCTAATACTGCTTTTCCTTGACGAAGTCCAAAACTGAACTCTTACTTCACCTATACTTTCTTCCCCATCTGAACTCATGACAACTTCAGCTTTCCAGTTTCTCAGAACAAATATCTCAGTATCATCCTTGAGTCCTCTTTCTCTTACATGTCATTCAGAGTCTGACCACTTCTCACCACCTCCATTTCTGCATTGACCCATTTTGCCTGGATTTCTAGAAGAGCCTCCTAACTGTCTCCTGGCTTCTACATATGTCCCCTCTACAGTCTGCCCTCAACAATAGCTATAGATCCTTCTAAAACTAAGGCATAATGTCACCCTTCTGCTCAAAATCTTGCAATGGGTTTTTGTTTTTATGACATTCAAATTAAAAACCAGAAAGTCTTGATAATGGACCCCATGCCATCTGCCCACCCCCTCACTTCCAGCATCATCTCCAACTACTCTCCCTCTCACTTTTTCCAGTTTAGCCACACTGGCTAAACTTACAGTTCCTAACCACATACCATGCAAGCTCCTGCTCTAAGGCCTTTGCCCTGGATATTTCTCTGCTTGGAATACAGTTCCTCCTGGTACCTACTGGGCTAACTCCCTCACTTCCTTCATGATTTTACTTTGTTCAAAAGTCACCTTCTAAATGAGGCCTACACTTGTTAAAACTGCAACCCGTAACAATCTTTATTTCACATTCCCAATTCCCCCTCATTGCTCTACTTTTCCCTTTCTTCTTGGCACGTTTCACTTTCTAATATACTATATAATTGGCTGATTATATTTATTGTTTACTTTCCTCCTAATCCTCTTAGAATGTAAAGTGAATTCCAAGCATCTAGTACAGTACACAGTACATGGTAGGTGCTCACTAAATACTTACTGAATGAAGCTAAGAAAATAAAGTGAAACCTAAAACAACAAATCCTTGGAAAACAGGATTCCTAACAAAGCTGAACTAGGCACTAAGGGTATAGGGCAATTTCCCACCACCTGGCAACTAGATAATGGTCAGTACTATACTGACAAGGAGGCAGTATTATCTCAGATCTATATAGCAGCAGCATACAGGAGAAAAGAGTCTTCTAGGGTTCAAACAGCCTGCTCACATACGTACAGGGTCAGGGGGTAGTCACTGTGAAAGCGGCAAGAAAGAATTTATTATGCAGGCTGAGAAGTTTAGGAGAAACAAAGCATAAAGTGTCAGATGGGCAAAGCCCTGAAGGGTTCTTGACAAGGACGGAATCAACACTCTGATAATGACCCCAGAATCCCTGCAATTATTTATTCCACTTCTGATAAGTTTCTGGCAACAGGGCACATTATTCAACTATTCAATCCCTAAAAGTCTATCATGGATAGATTGAATAATACAGCAAATGTGGCAAATTTTTAAAGTTGGTGGCCTGGGTAGAGGGCATATTGGGAGTTCTCTGTATAGGTTTGTATTATTTTTACAGCTGTCCTGTAAGTGTGAAATTATTTCAAAATAATGAGTTTTTAAAAAAGCATATTGGTTCCATCATCTATAGTCATAATGTATACAAAAGGGTTTACAGGGTTATTGTGAGAATCATAAATGCCTAATGCTCAATATATAGTAGGCATTAAATAAATAGAAGCTAATGATAATGATAAACATTATCTTTGATACAAAGTGACTTTTAACAATATAAACAAAGATTTGAATAAAAAGTAAAAGCTGTATTATATAATATTTTACATCTCATTTTGCTATCTTTCTCCATTTCCTTAAACTGATACATCAAACTTGACTACAGTATTAATCCAGATTAGTAGGATTAGATAAATTGGACAATGAAGTGTCAATTTCTTAATGTTAAAATCTGTTAATAAGTCATTCTTAGTAGAAGATAAGCAATTTCATTTACAGCTATCTGACTTGAAGAAAACTTAACATATAAAAAATCTTAATTTACAAAATGAATGTTTGGGAATTCTTCACTTTACAAGAGGATTCACCAAGGTATTATTTTAAACATTCATTCACAAATCTTTTGGGCTAGGGAAAAGAAGGAGAAACCCAGTTAAAAATGTTAAGAAGCCAATGCATCAGAAATAAAGATAAATCAACTCTAAGCAACAGGGAAATAAGATTTTATTTAGAAAAACTCAACCTATCTGCAACTTTTCAGAAAAAAAAAAAACTGCAAATATCCTTAATGACAACTTTAATTCATAGAATAGCACGATGATCCATCCAGTCATAACAAATAACTAGAGCTTTCCAAATACACCTTGATATTGTTCTCATGATGTATCTGGGTTTCTGAGAATGTTCTCCTTGTCTGCATTAAGATCTTTTGTATGGATGCGTAGAGAAATGGGGGAAGGAAAAAAAAAGGCATCCAGTGTTCTTTTTTACTTTAATTGTTCTTTTTCACTTTAACTTTTATTCTTATTATCTTTGTGTGTGTGGTAATGAAACTGTCAAAAATTAATTTGGGTGATGAATGCACAACTATATAATGGTAATGTAAACAACTGAACACACTTTGTTTTATATGACTGCACGGTATGTGAACATATCTCAATAAAAATGAATTAAATAAATAAACAAATAAATAAGATCCTTGTGCTTGCAGAGGATGTGGAGAAAGGGGAACACTTATTCACTGTTGGTGGTAATGCAAAATGGTGCAACTGCTCTGCAAGACAGTTTGATGGTCCCTCAGGAAGCTAAGTATAGAATTGTTGTATGATCTAGCAATCCCTTTACTAGGTATATACTCAGAGGAATGGAAAACTAGGACACAAACGGACCTCTGTACACTGATGTCCACAGCAGCATTATTCACAATTGGTAACAGATGGAAACAGCCTAAATGTCCATCAATGGACAAGTGGATAAACTGTGGTACACGCACACAATGGAATATTACGCAGCTGTAAGGCAGAATAGTCATGACACATGCAACAATGTGGAGGAACCCTGAGGACATTATTTTGAGCAAATGAGCCACAAACAAAAGGACAAATACTGTATGGTCTCACTAATATGAACTAACTATAATGAGCAACTTCTGAGAGTTAAGAACACAGGTTATCAGGAGGTAGAAAGAGGATGATGGGATTGGGCATTTGATACTGAAGGAGTACAGAATGTTCAACAGAATTTATTGTAAAGATCCAGAAATGGATAGCACAATATTATCTGATGGTAGCACAATATTATAAGTATAATGAACAAATCTGAAAGTGAGTATGGTTGAAAGAGGAAGGCTAGGGGCATATATGACATCAGAAGGAAAGATAGAGGATAAAAACTGGGACTGTATAACTTAGCAAAACCTAGAATGGACAAAAATGGTGATTAAATGAAGAAATATAAGAAAGTTCTTACATGAGGAAGAACAAGTGAATGTCAACATTGCAAGGTGTTGAAAATGGGATGGTATATGGGAAAAAATACAATCAATGCAAACTAGGGTCTACAGTTAACAGTAACATTGTAATATTCTTCCATTAATTGTAACAAAGGCAATATACCAAAGCTAAATGTCGACAGAGGGGGATATAAGGGAGGAGTATGGGATTCTTGGTGGTGGTGGGAGTGTTCCTCCTTTTTAATTTTTTTATTCCTTATTCTTTTATTTTTTTCTTCCTTTCTTTGTGGAAGAAATGGAAACGTTCTCATACAGATTGTGGTGGTGAATGTGCAACTATGTGATTATACCAGGAGCTATGGACTATTCACTTAGGTTGGATTATATGATGTGTGAATAAAACTGTTTAAAAAATAAACAGAAAGATACAAGTGCTGTAGAAGATATGGAGAGAGATATACACCTATTCACTATTGGCAGGGAAATAGAATGGTGCAGCCCCTCTGGAGGGCATGTGGTGGTTCCACAGGAGGAACCATACAGGATCATATAGGGTTGCCATATGATCCTGCAACCCTGTTATTTGGTATATACTTAGAACAACTGAAAGCAGGGACATGAATAGGCATTTGTACACTGATGTTTATGGTAGCAGGATTCACGATTTGCAATGGATGGAGGTGGCCTTAGGGTACATCGACAGGTGAATAGAGGGGCAAACTGTGGTGTATACATACAAGGGAATATTGAGCAGCTGTAAGAAGGAATGAAGTTGTGAGGCATGCAACTAGGTGAATGAATCTTGAGGACGTTATGTTGACTGAAATAAGCTAGAAATGAAAGAACAAATATTATAAGGCTTCACTAAAATAAACTATACTGAGCAAATGCTGAGAATTGAATTCGAGAGCATAGGTTATCAGGGGATAGAACGTAGGCAGAGATTGGGCAATTGACGATGCAGAAGTACAGAATGTTCAATAAGGCTTATTGTAAAGGTTCCTAGATAGTAAGCTCTTACAGCAGTCACATCTATTCCTGAGTTTAACTGTTATTTAAGAGATGTCTATTTGGTACAAAATTTATATTCTCTGTAGCATACTATATAATTTAACCAGTATGGTCAGTTTATTTAAACAACATAATTACATGGAACCTAGAATAGGGAATGAGATCTTGTTAAACCCACTTATAATTATGCATAAGAGTTACCCCCAGAGAACCTCTTTTGTTGCTCAGATGGGGCCTCTTTCTCTCAGCCAACCTGCAAATAAACTACTACCCTCCCCTCTACACGGGGCATGACTCCCAGGAGTGTACATCTCCCTGGCAACATGGGACATGACTCCCAGGGATGAGTCTGGCCCTGGCATCATAGAATTGAAAATGCCTTCTTGAACAAAAGGGGGAAAATAAAAAAAATAAAGTTTCAGTGGCTAAGAGATTTCAAATAGAGTTGAGAGGTCATTCTGGAGATTATTCTTATGCATTACATAGATATTCCTTTTTAATTTCTATTGTATTAGAATAGCTAGAAGGAAATACCTGAAACTGCTGAACTATAATCCAGTAGATGTGATTCTTGATGATGATTGTATAACTACATAGTTTTTATCGTGTTGACTGTGTGATTGTGAAAATCTTGTGAGACACTCCCTTTACCCAGTGTATGGGCAGACGAGTAATAAAATAAAGATAAAAATAAATAAATAATAGGGGGGATAAGGGGTATGGGATGTTTTGGGTGTTCTTTTTTATTTTTCTTTTTATTTTTCTAATTTTTTTGGAGTAATGAAAATGTTCTAAAATTGTGGTGATGAATGCACAACTAAATGATGACACTGTGAGCCATTACGGGTGGATTATATGGTATGTGACTATATCTCAATAAAACTGCATTAAAAAAAGATTCTTTGTGCTATCTATCCAGTACTCATCTTACTTCTTATAGTTCATGTGTTGTCTTCTTCAGATTTCTTACTGTGTTTCCTCCACAGCAGTAATCTTTAACAATGGAATGTACAAGGTACAGTTACCCAAAGATGATGCAACCTGCTGTCCTTTGCTGGATCAGAAGATACCTCACAGGTGTCCTCTGGGTGAGATTAGGAATTTTCTCCAGGAGGCTTTATGCTCTAAATCATCATCCAGTCTATGGTGCTGTTTCTCCCATAGGCAGGATTCATGGGTCCAAGAATCAAAGGGTGGATATGGGAGTGGCATCACTATTAAACCTTGTGACCCACTAGAAAAATTTTTGCTACCTCCCTGCAACCTTATGCTCTGCTGGTCTAGAAGTCTTAGTTCCAAAAATAAGAGTGCTTCCACCAAAAAACACAGCAAGGTCTCAGTGACATTAAGACTGCTACCTGGCCACTTTGGGCTCCTTGTGACAGTGAATCAACTGGCAAAGAAGGGAGTTACTGCACTGGTCGGGGTGACTGATCCCGACTACCAACAGGAAGGCCATCGCTACCTCAAAATAGGGGTATAGAAGAGCATGCCTGGAATATAGGAAATCCTTTAATACATCTCTAACTATTACCATGCCTTGTGATTAAAGTCAATGGAAGACAACCCAACCCAGGCAGGACTTCTAATGGCCCAGACGCTTTAAAAATGGAAGTTTGGTCGCCCCACCAAGCAAAGAATCATGACCAGCTGACGTGCTTGCCGAGGGTAAAAAGAATATGATATAGCAAAAGAAGGTAGTTATAAATACCAGCTACAACCACAGCACCAGTTGCAGAAAGAAGAACTGTAATGGTTATGAGTATTTCTTCCTTATTTTGATACGACTATATACATAAAGCAAATATCTTTTCTTTCTTCCCTAACTTACTCCCTTTTCATATAACATAAATTGAACATAGTATTTAAGTTACAGGAGATCAAGGATAAGTGTGATTATCACTTAAGGACTTGCATCCTCTTTTGGGAAAAGAGTTTGTGCATTTTCAGTTGTATATAACATAGTTGTATTTTGTTAGGTGAAAGTATGACTATGCTATTGTCTGTATTTGGAGATTAAGTATAGTTTTAGGAGAAGTGAATAGGTGCCAAGTCGGCAAAGGGTGGACTCTGATGGTTAATTTCAAAAGTCAATTTGGCTAGGCTTTGCTCTCCAGCTGTTTGGTCAAGGAAGTATTGGCTGGATTGTTATTGTGAGGGAATTTCGTAGATGGATTTACATCATTAGTCAGTTGATTCCAACTAGGCATGACTGCATCTACAATCAACAAAGGAGATTGTCCTTAGCAATGAGGGGAGTCTTCTCATCAGGAAGTTGGAGATCTTAAAGCAAGAACAGAGGAACTGAGAAATCAGAAAGAATTTCTGCCTTTTTTTCTTTTTTCAGCCAGTCAGCTTCCCCTGACAAACACAACTTTTTACCTTCATTGGAATTTCTAGCTTGTGGCCTGCCCTAAAGAGTTCCGACACACCAGATTTCAGAATCACCTTTTTCGAAGTTTCCAGCATGTACCTGACTCTACATATCCCCTATGGGCTCTGTTTCTCTGGAGAACCCTGACTAATATAGTCTGGGAAACTGATAGGGAAGAGCAAGAGAAGAGAAGCAGCGCCTTGCAAAGGCAAGAGTATTTTACCTTTGGAAATTCAAAGTAATTGGGGGATGATTGGGAAAAGCCAGAGATGAGACTTAGAAAAGTAAAAATTTACACAGAACGACTCCAACTTTGTCTTATTAGTTTCTCTAGTGCCTAGCATACAACAGTAAGTCAATAAATATTTATTGAATAAATAAATTTGCTTTCTAACTCAGAAAACCAAAAAGGTAAGTAAAAAATTCCACAGAAACACTATTTCTTCAAACTGTTTTTTGAAGGTCAATATTTATAAACCAGATGACTAATGTAATTGTTTTCAAATTAATTCAAGACGACCATGCCAACTCAGATAACTGATTTTTTCATTAAAACAGCTAAGATATAGAAATATGGGTCTTGCTTGTATAAAATTTTATTATCTGACGAAATACAAATATGAATACAGAGGAAGCAACTTTTTTGAAATTCTTAACCAGACACAATGGCTTGTAACTTTTCTGTGTATCATGGACACCATATGGTGGCCTGATTAAGTCTATAGACTCCTCAAAATAATGTTTATAAATGCATAAAATAAAATTCAGAGATTAAAAAAAATTACAGGAGCACAAAGAAAACCAATTTTATTAAAATTCAGTTCTACCCACAGACCACAGTTCTAATCATGGACCCAGTGTTTAAGGGTTAACCAGGAAAACCATAGAACAGATATTTTTTTGCCTAAATTTCTATATTGTAGTAGCTATGTATTCCTATTATTTAAAAACAAACACAAAACTCATAATAACTTGCCAAGATTAGGAGATTATCCAAAATTATTTAGTTTAAATAACCTTCGAAGATTTTATCTATGGTACACAATTGCATCTCTTTCTTATTCCCATTATGCACATATTCTATAATGCAAATTTTTCTAAAATAATTTCATTACTACAAAATTAACAATAATATACTAATTCTACATTTGTATCACCACTAATTTCTGGCTGTCTCCACAAAACTGACATAAATTAGCACACTTCCTCTCTTAATCCAGGAGCTCACGAGGAAAAGTAGGCTAGACTGACAATCTTTCTGGCCCTAGTGCACCAAAACTATGTGTTCAAAATACTTACAGATGCAATATAAGCTACCTAGCTTTCTGTAGGTTGTCTTTGGGATCTAAGATTAAGAAACACCTTATAGTTAAACCTGTCAAATAACAAAATCTGCTAAGTATTTTAGTAATTAAACGTTTTTATAGTATTGTTATTCACCACTTTATAAAGATCAAACATATTTTTGGAAAGTTGTAGGGCAAAACAATATCCCCTCCAACCCAGGGGTGAGTTTCAAACAGTTCCCCAGGGAAAAGAACTCCAATTTTGACTTTTAAAAATAGATCAATAAATTTTTGACTTTTAAAATAAGACCAAAAATTTAATTATTTGTGCTGCTAAAACAAACTTGTAAACCATATGGTTCCAACTTTCTTGATACTACACAGTTATTAAAATTAAAATTTTACTTGACACTGAACAATATAAAAGATAGTGAATCATAGTACATACTGAAATCAAGAGTATTGTGATTTTTTTAAGGAAAAGAATAAACTAGGTGGTGAAATGTAGCCTCTTATTAAAATAACTATTTTAAAAACTATTTTTTGCATCTTTTGAAGAAAATAATAGTATTAATAATTTATTATTGTCAAGTTCCATGCACTGTATCCACTTTACATACACTTATAGAAAATTAAAAAAAAAAAAAAAAAAACTCATAGGGAAAAAGAAAGACTTGTTCGTGTCTCCCATTTTTTAAGCTGGAAGAAAATACACATAACTACCAGTTAGTTTGATTTATGAACAAATATAAATAAATGACTTCACAGTTTATCAGCAGTGATCATGAACTTAGCCAAATTGTTCAAAGAGCTCATTTTAAAGGCCTCTAAAATATAAAACAAAAACCTTGTTTTTCAGATTCTAACACCTACCTAAATGAATCTGTCTATTCGGAATTGTCTCATGACGATGGCAGACAAACCATATGCTACTTAAGCAGAAAAAGTTTTGTTCGTTTTTTTTTTTAATTTCTCTTTTAGAGGATGAAGGATCTCCATCTAGGCCATCATCATGGAACTGGAATGGAAAATCAAAAGACTAACAAGTATCTACTTAGCCAAAAGTTCCATTTCTATTAAAATTTTGTGTTGCCACTTGCCACTTCTTTTAAATAGTGAGATTCAGCAATGCCTTTTTTTAAAGAACATAAGTTAAAGCCAACCAGACCCTACTCACATAGAATGTCCTATGACCACTGTTAAATATACCTCAAAAATAGCCTTGAAAATTCCTTGTAATATATATATTAATTTTTTTTTCCAGATAAGGAAACATTTGGAAAACTTTGCCGTCTTACTGACAAAGCCTAGTAGTTCATATCCCAAGCATTAATCAGACATTGCACTGATTAAAAAAATCTTGTAGCGGGATAACAAAACCTTAGGGCATGTTGAGATTGCAGGATTTAAAAACCCTACCTATTACACCTGTGCAAGTACTTCCTGTTTTCCAACAATATTTAAAGTAGTGTGGTATAGGTTCCATAAGTCGCCGTTAGAAGCTAAACGTTAACTTTATACATCACCACCACCCAGAAACCACCAACCTAAAGATTCTCACCAGTGAAGTCATCCCTCTTCTCGAAGCAGGGAACTTAAAGAAAAGCTGTGTGCTCGGGAAAGGCAGGGGCTTGAGCAGAAAGTCATGAGCAAGCGTAATATCCATACCCAATGCACTAAGCGACCCAGCAGGTCTCCAGATGCTGCCCCACCTCCGCCCCCAAGCACAGCAGCAATAACAACCACAACCCAGTAAGTACAGCACCTCCTCCTGCCTCGCGCGCCTGCAGACTGGCCACAGGCATTCCGCAAGGGCCGGGACGCGGTGCGAGGGAGGCGGGAAAGCTGCGTGACCCCCGGAGCCTGAACCGTGAAGCAAAGAACTCTGAGTCTACCCCAAGATTTGGGGGGTGGGAGCTGGAATGAGAGTCTCCCAGGCAGGCCCATGGGGATCGCAGATCGTTGGCTCTCCATCCACAGACTAGTTTAGCAGACTTACCTTGAGCTCTGTCCTCGTAGCGCGACGAGCGTGCGGTCCAGGTAAAGAAATATGGGCCTTCCACTCCCACAGAACTACCTCTCGCTGGCTCAGCTCTGCCTCACGCCAACATCACGCAGAAACACCAACAGCTGCCACCGTAACTGAGGCTCACCGGGAACTGGAGTAGAGGCGACTACTCCTCGCCGCCTAGAGCCCGGCCCTACGCACGGAGCATGCGCACACGCCACAACTTCCAGGGGCCAGTCAGAGCAGTGACACCTGCGATCAACAGGTCTCTGGAGCCCCGCCCACTCTTCGCCTCGCCTCCGCCCCGCCTCCTCAGGGCTACTCCCACCTTCTCGTTCACCGAGCTAGCCCCGCCCCCGCACGCGATTTCCCGGCTTTTCGGACCTTCTAACTCTATTCCCGCGGGGATTCGATGGGGAGCGCGATCCAGTAGGCTTACTCCGAGGCGCAAGATCCCGCGAGAGCAAGTGCTTGACCACTTCCCCAAATGCAGCAGGGTTTTGCTTGCGCGTAGAGACTGGAGAAGAGGTTGCCGGAGCTTGAGTTATTCTTTTAGCGAGAAGAATGGCATGATTCCTAAAGTGGAGGTGATTTTTCCGGTGTGCTCGGTTTTTTATTTAATGTTTTCTTAGCTCGGAAACCTGGATCCACAAATGCTGATAAAGCGTGTGAGGGACTGAGCTTAGATTAGGTGGTGTTACCTGAGGAGAGTGAACTACCTGTACTGGCTGGCATCAAAGCCCCAAGCGGATGTGCAGTTCCCTTTAGTTTTCTGTGAGTCATACGATTTGTTTGCAGTTAAATGGCTTCTCCTGGTATGAATGTGTATTTATTTCCCAACTGGTTGCTTCGTGACCATTAATAAAATAGAAGCTTTAATAAGCATGTTTGACCCGGTTAGTGGTTAACTGTGGCCAGAAGAATTTGGCTGCCCTCCTCCTCACCGTGTATTCGAAAAGGTCTGAAGTTATGCGCTACTGCTTACTGAGAATTGGGCTAAGCTTTGTTTAAAAAAAGAAAATTGTTTCTTAGGAAGAAGATAAAAGTTTTGGAACTCATTCTAGAGCTGATAGCAGCAAGATATATATTATAAAAAGTGGATTAAATGATCCCATAGGTGACATCTCCAAAAGTTTATTTGAAGAAGTAGGATAATAGGGATAAACCGGTATGCTTGAGGTTGACATGGACGACAAATACGACTAGTTGATGATGCTCGAGAATGAATCAAATAATTTTTGAGCATTTGCTGTGTACCCTTTACTGAACTAGGCACGGAAGGGAATATGAAGAAATTTAAGACTGGTTCCTGCCCTCAAAGTACTTAAAACCTTTGGAGGACAGGGAAAAACAAAAAACAAACCCTACCCTATGTATATGTTTTTAAAGGAAGAATGCCACTAATTCTCCGCTTGGTTTCCCTAGTGCCACTTTAACCTGGTTCTGCAGCTACCTCTGACTGCACTTTAAATATGTTCTTCCTGTGCTTGCCCTTTAAACCTTTATGTTCCCCAGCATTCCATTTTATTGTTGTTATAGTATTATTCCTCATGCCTTCTTGAGTAGTTTCTACCCTGTCTGGAGCTTACCTACTAGGTATCCTTTGTACCAAGAACTTCCAGATATGTATCTTCAGGTCAGACCCTTTTAAGCAACAGTGTCTTCATTTGGATTTCCCAGAGGCACCTTTAATACTTCCCAAATTGGCATGGGCACCTTTGCCACTCCTTACTCACTTATCTCCCTAGACTATCTAGAATCTAGTCCATTTCCATTCCCTATTTCAGATAATGGCACCCAGTTGCCCAAGTCAGAAATCCATGAGTCCTGTATATTATTTGTCCTTCCCTCAGTCTTACTGTCAAATTTAATTGACTCTTACCTTGTTAAGTATCTCTCAAATCCACCCCTCTTTTTAGTCTCCACTCTCACTGTCAGTCCTTCAAGTAATCATCATCTCTGTTCTGACTCATCTTCCTTATGCTATTGCAATATCCACCTAATAGCATCTAGTTATTTCCCACTCTGTTCCAAGCTCCTTTCTATTAACAATATTTTTTCTAATATGAAAATATGAGACTTCTCTGCTAAGAATTTTTCAGGGGCTTCCCATCACCACCACCACCGGCGGGACCTTTTGTGATTTGGCTCCAGACTGTTAACCTCATCAGCCATTCTTCCCCACTGACCTTACACTAATCATACGAATGCCTTACTATTCTGTGAACCTACTAGGTTCTCTCAAGATCCTTCAGGTCTCAGTAGAGTACTTAGTTCCTCCATGGAACGTCTCAACTCTCTCAGATTTTGACTTCTTTCACCCTTCATATACTTCGGACTGACTTCTAGTTTGACAATTATATTGTGTTTATTTATTGGCAAATGTAACACAACCCTCACCACCACTCCTGAGAAATAACTTGAACTGTGGATAATAAAGACTCATATTATCTCCCTTCCTTATTTAGAGAGTACAAAAGAATGCCCTCCAGTTCACCCTGTTGAAGAATTTTACTAAACCCTGACTATACACTTTTTCAATCACATAATTTCAAACTTTCCACCAGTCTTAGCATGTTTGAATACTGACCTTTAAATGTTAGATTTGTAATAGATCCCACGTTAAGCATCAAGAGGGCAGAGTCTGAAACAAACATTGAAAAAAGAATTGACAGTGTACTGTGTAATAGGACAGAGGTTGCTCTCAGAAACATTTGCAATTAGGAATGTTGCACCATGGAGTTTAAAATGTATTACCTTTGAGAATTACTATTTCTCCTTGAGGGATATGTGTTTGCATTTGATTTAATAGTTGTCTATTAGGTGGACCCATGTTTTTGTAGAAGGATCTCTGCAACTCAAAAGGAAAAAGAGATCATGAGAGGGAGAGGACTTGGAGTACCAAACACCAGCCTACATTGTTCAGCTGAGGCCTAGTCCAGGTTTGTATCAACAGCATCACCTTTTAGTGTTATTCTGGATTATAACTCAGACTTTGGTAAATCTACTAAAGGTTAGGGTTTGTTTAGTGCTTCTCAAAGCTTTACTGTCATTCAAAATACATGAATATCCCATTTAAAATGTTGGTTCTCATTCAGTAGGTCTGGTGTGAGACCTGAGATTCTGCATTTTTAATAAGCTAAAACTGCTCACCCAGGGACCTTATTGAGTAGTAAGCCTCTAAAGGGTCGGTGATTCATAGGTTTGAGTTTTGAAGACAAAAAGATTAAAGCTAGGAACTTAGACATTGTGGGATCCTTACAAAGGCTTTCAATTTTTTATTCTTTTCCTTTGGACTATCGGCATTGTCATAGTATGCATATAACTATTAAAGTATTCCCTCCTGGTCTGTTTGCAAATGGTCCTAGAACTACTGGATATGTATATGGGGAAAATAGGGAAGCATGACCCTTAATTTGCTCTGTACACAAAAAAGTTAACTTGAAATGAATCATAGACCTAAACATAAAAATAAAACCATAAAACTTGTGGAAGACAGAAAAAAAAAATTCTTTGTGACCGTGACTTAGGTAAAGATTCCTTGGGGGGGGGGGGTGGTTGGTGGAGCATGATTCATAAAAGAGAAACTTGATAAACTGGACTTCATCAAAATTGAAAACTTTTGCTCTTAGAAAGATATGCTTAAGAAGTGAAAAGGCAAGCCACAGACTAGGGGAAATTATTTGCAAAACATATCTAATAAGGGACTTTTATTCAGAATAAGAATCACTTTTAAAACTCAATAATAATATAACCAATTTAAAAATGAGGAAAAGGTTTGAACAAATGCTTCAGAATAGAACATGAATAGTAAAACAGCATATGCTCAATATCATTAGTCATCAGGGAAATGCAAAGTAAAACCCCTTCACACCCACAGAATGGCTAAAATTAAAAAGTCTGTAACCAAGTGTTAGGATGTGGAGCAATTGGAACTCATATATTGCTGGTGGAAATGCAGATAAGTTATAGCTTTGGAATTCAGTTGGGCAGTTTCTAATAAAGTTAAAGATGCTCCTACCATATGACCCATAATTCCACTCCTAGGTATTTACTCAAGAGAAATGGAAACATCCACACAGAAATTTGTGTATGAATGTTCATAGCAGCATCATTCATTATAGTGAAGAAACTGGAAACACTGGAAAAACTGTTGCCACTCTGCTGTGTCAACTATTGGTTAGAGAGACATTTAAGAGATGTCAGCCCATTCCAGTACAGATGGTGGGTTCGCCAGGAAAAGCAAGACTCAAACAGGCTCTGATGGAAAGACGTTTACTCACATAGAGAAGAGACAGCGCAAGGTCACCTTCACTACTGGGTATCGGTCCCCCGTGGCCAATGGGTTTCAATCTGCTGGATGACTCAGGCACTCTTCTGATCTATACACACTCCTCTTGGGTGTGTGTGCTGTAGTCCCCATCAGTCCCCATCAAAGGACAGACATACCACCAGAGTGATATGCTTGGGACAATAGGGGAAGGAATGTACCAGCAGTCCCTTTTATTTGCTAGTGTGACTATGTTTATCTTGCCAGGTTAACACATGAGCATAGGATGTATTTGTGGGTCCCAGGAAAAGGCTTCAGGCTGTACTATACCCATCCCCTACCGCAACTCTAAATGCTTATCATTTGGTGGAATGAATGGACAAATTGTTGTTATATAAGCAATTAAAAGGACTGAACTGCTAAACACAACAGGGATGATTCTCAATGCAAGGACTACATACTATGTGATTCCATTTATGTAAAATTTTAGAAAAGATAAAACTATAATGACAGAAAGCAAATTGCTGGTTATGTGGGGCAGGGAGGAGAGGATCTGCTGTCAGAGGTTGCAAGGGAAAGTTTTGTGCTGATGGAAATGTTCTGTATCAAGTTGCAAACTCTGGCCTGTGAACCCAATCCAGGCTACTGCCTGTTTTTGTAAATAAAGTTTTATTGGAACACAGCTACACCTATTCGTTTATGTATTATCTGTGATGGCTTTCACACAACAGTGGCAGAGTTGAATAGTTGCAACAGACACTATGTCTCATAAAGCTTAAAACATTTATTTTCTGGCCCTTTACAGAAAGGTTTGTGGACACCTTGTTGGTAATTGAATCATGTCCCCCACAAAAGGCATGCTCAGGTCCCAACCTCTGGTCCTGTGTGAGTGAACCCATTGTGAATAGGACCTTTGGTGAGGTTACTTCAGTTAAGATTGGCTCAACTGAATCAGATGGGTCTTAATCCTATTATTGGAGCCCTTATAATGAAGGCCACAGAGAGAAAGCCACAAGAAGCTGGAAGCTGGTAGTCAGTGAAGAGAAAGGAGAGGGCATTGCCACTCAGGACCCCAAAGATTGCCGGCAGCCAGCCCCAGAACACCACAGTCTTTGGAGAGAAAGCATTGACTTGGGGACACTTCAATTTTGAACTTCTCCTTGCCTCAAAACTATGAGCCTATAAATTCCTGTTGTTAAACCTGCTTGTTGTATATTATTTGTTTTAGCAGTGGGGAAACTGAAACATTCATCATATATATTTTTTGTCATTGAAGTTATACTACTGTATATTTAAACTTATCTAAATGCTTATGTGAATTTTGTTGTATGTAAATTATACCCCAATAAAGGCTGTTAAAAAGAAACACATTAATTTATTGGGCAGCTATAGTAAAGCAAAAGACATATTCCCACCTACATTGTTATTCCCTTTAGTTAACCCCAATTTCTCAATACAATTGGCTATACTTAGAGTGAACATATATTTCCTAGCATTGTCCAAGTTTAAACCTTTTAACCCAGTTATCAAGGCTATGTTATGATTTCTGTGGGCCCTAGTCACTTTAGCCTTGGGTCCCTATAAAAAATAATTATTATATTTTATGAATGCATTGATGTAAAGATGAATATTTATGTGTTAAAACTTTCTCTTTGAACTAAAACTGTGCTTACTGTGTCTAATGGATAAATTAGCCCTAGGTATAATTGCTAGTGTTTCCCTCTCAAAAGTGTCCCAGTTTGGGTGATGAGCTATATGATCACCATACATATAACACTACACCCCATGTGCTGATAGTGTGGGAATCTAAAAGGTAACAGGGTCTGTTCCACATTCACCTTATCACTGATGACTGGATGGGGTATGTTGAGGTTTTTACCCCAACAAACACATGTTCTTAATCTATGCCTCTGTGGGTGTGAACCCATTGTAAATAGGACCTTTTAAAGATGTTATTTTTAGTTAAGGTGTGGCCATCTGAACCATCCCATCTGAATGTTATTTTTAGTTGAGGGTGGGCCTTAGTCTGGATTATTGGAGGCCTCATAAGAGAACATGAAAGTCACAGAAGCAGAAATGAGAGGACATCGCCATGTGACTTTACATTGCCACGTGACTGGAGGCAGATATACAAGCCAGGGAACCCCAAGGATTGCCAGCAGCCAGTGCCAGGATAATAGACTCCAGGAGAAAACAAGTCTTGCTGATTTTGATTTTGGATTTCTAGTCTCAAAACCATGAGCCAGTAAATTCCTGTTGTTTAAGCCAACCCATTGTGTGGTTTTTGTGATAGCAACTCTGGCAAACTAAGCCATAGGAGTAGCAACATTCTGTCCTGAAGAGCGGTAATCCAGTAGTTCCAGGAGGTAATCAACAGTTAAAGGCATGGTAATCCATGACTGAGCTGGGTGGGGTAGAGAAGAATATAACATAGGGAAGTGATAGCTAAATGGCTGACACGGGATTAGACAGTAGACAAACTCCCTTTTCCCAAACATATTAAGGAAATGAGGCTCAAAAGTATATTTCCTTACTAGCTAAGTCCCTAGATAGCAGGGATCATATTTTTTCATTGTTTTGTTTCCAGGGCATAGCACAGTGCCTGGCACAAATGAATAACATATATATGTTCAGAGGATGGAATGAAAAATTGTAAGTTTTGTTGATTTCTTAGAGAAAAAAGACGTCTCTGTGGGCCGAAATTGTTGGAGAGGGCTTTCGTAGGAGGTCAAAATCAAGCTTTAGCTGAGGCACTGAGGAAGAGGTGTGGCTGTTATGAGAGTGAAGTTTTAGAAACAAGAATGAACAAAGCCAATGCCAAGCTGTAATAGGAAATCTTTGTAAGTTCTTGAACAGGGTGATTAGTTTGGAGTAAGATACAGAAGATTTGTAGGGGGAATTATATCTAGGCAAGATGAGCTAAACCAGTTCACTTCCAGAGAAATCTTTGGCTGTGACTTGAGGATGAGGCAGACCAGAAGAATCTAGTCACAATTGACCACTCCCTACTTGATAAACTTATTTGTCATTTTCTGTGACACCATCCTCTCCTTACTCTCCTCTGATATCATTGGCTGCTCCTTTTCTTTTTTTTTCGTTTTAATGCAATTTTATTGAGATATATTTGCATACCATAGAGTCATCCAGTGTACAATCAGTTGTTCCCAGTATTATCATATAGTTGTGCATTCATTACCACAATCAATTTTTGAACATTTCATTACTCCAAAAAAATAAGAATAAAAATAAAAGTAAAAAAGAACACCCAAAACATCCCATACCCCTCTTTCTCCCCCCCATTATTCATTTACTTTTTGTCCCCATTTTTCTACTCATCTGTTCATATACACTATATAAAGGGAGTGTGAGCCACAAGGTTTACACAATCACACAGTCATACCATAATAAGCTATATAGTAATTTGATCATCTTAAAGAATCAAGGATACTGGATTGCAGTTCAACAGTTTCAGGTATTGCCTTCTAGATATTCTAATATGCTAAAAACTAAAAAGGGATATCTATATAATACATAAGAATAACCTCCAGAGTGACCTCTCAACTCCATTTGAAATCTCTCAGCCACTAAAATTTTGTTTCATTTTTCTTCTCCTTTTGGTTCAGAAGGCTCTCTCAATCCTATGATGCCGGGGCCAGGCTCATCCCCAGGAGACATGTCCCACATTGCCAGGGAGATTTACACCCCTGGGAGTCATGTCCCATGTAGAGGGGAGGGCAGTTAGTTTACCTGCAGAGTTGGCTTAGAGAGAGAGGCCTCATCTGGGCTGCTCCTTTTCAATCTACTTCTCTCTTGCACTTTCAGTCTAATTTTCTCTTCTATATGAGAAAGTCCCCAGGGTCTGGTCCTGAGATCTCATTTATCCTCATGGTTTTAAATCCACTCCCTACACAGCAGCTAAGGTGATCTACTTAAAGTGTAGACACATTAACTTCTCAGCTTCAGATTGATCAGTGACTTGCCATTTACATAGAATAAAATCCAAAATCCTTGCCAAGGCCTACAGATCCCTGAATAATCTGTCCTTTCTTCCCCAAAAGTATTTCATGCGATTCAAGGTCTGCATATTCTTTATTCTCTGTGCCTAGAATAGTGGTTCTCAACTGGGGATTATTTTGTCCCACGAGGGACATTTGACAATATCTGAGGACATTTTTGGTCATCACAACTGAGGGCAGAGGAAGTGTTAATGGCATATAGTGGATAGAGGCTGGGGATGCTGCTAAACAGTCTACAATGCACAGGACAGTCCCCCACAACAAAGAATTACTCAGCTCAAAATGTCAATTATGCTAAGGTTGAGAAACCCTAGCCTAGTACACCCTTACCTTGAGTCTTCAAGTGGCTGACTCCTCTTCTAGACCCCAGCATTAACTTCACGTTCTTAGAAAAGCCATCCTTGACCCATAAGTCCCTACTAATCTCTCGGGCATCCTGTTTATTCACCTCATCTCATTTATCACACCCTATGATTATTCAGTTTATTTATTTGCTTGTTTGTTTATTGTCTTTCTCACTATCTAGGAAGAAAATTCCATTAAGGGCTTGTCTCTCTTGATCATCATACTATCCATAAAATCTGGGACAGTGGCACAGAATAGGCATCAGTAAAGTGTTGTTCAAACACCTGAATGTGTATTTGCAGTATGTCACTGACTGGAAATTTGAGAATAAGACATAGCTTTTTTTTTTTTTTCTGTAAATTTAAATAGATGGTTACCAAGGGAGCAGAATAAAGACACCTGGAAAGAAGTTGTGACTAACAGCAACCTTTGGAACGCTTCTGGTCTATCACCGGTACTCAAATGCACTCCAGAAACACCCTTTCATCCTAAGTGCCCACTTTCTCACAGTAGAAACCGGAAATCAAAGAACATTATGGCCATGTTGATCCCTTGGTATATAACCTGATTGGTCTCTGGAACATTGGGTATCTGTGTGATACCTGAAACTCAGAGCTAGAGCTTGGCAGATATGAATGTCAGTATTAACACATATAGCAACTGTTAAAAAAAAAAAAAAAGCTGAAAAGGAGCCTAAACTTCAATTAGAGATATGAATGAAGCAGATCTGGTTAAGACTAGGGCAAATTGGGCCAAAGGGTAAAGGTTCAAACTGTCTGTGTTAAAACTTCAACTTCCATGTGAGACCAAGGGAAGAAATGTTTATTTGGTGTAGGATCTATATTTTCTAAACAATATAACTCCTACAGTCAGTTTGTTCAAACACCACAATTACATGGAACTTTGAATAGGAAGTGAGATATGGCAGGTCTGTATAGGTTAGAGTGAAATAGCAACACATCCCAAACTAATTTGGGCAGAGAATAAAAATATATATTCAGGACCCCCCTGAGGAGCTAGGGGAGGATGCGGAGGTGTTGGACTTCCTCACCTGGATTGTTGCTGATGTTTTCACAAACACTGGGGACTAACGGCTTGCTATGCTGAGCCCTCTGTTTTGGGGCTTGCCCCTATGAAGCTTGTTACTGCAAAGGAGAGGCTAAACCTGCTTATAATTGTGCCTAAGAGTCTTCCCCTGAGTGCCTCTTTGTTGCTCAGATGTGGCCCTCTCTCTCTCTAAGCCACCTTGGCAGGTGATCTCACTGCCCTCCCCACTACGTGGGACCTGACTCCCAGGGGTGTAAATCTCCCTGGCAACACAGGATATGACTCTTGGGGATGAATCTGGACCCAGCATTGTGGGATTCTTGACCAAAAAGGGGATGTGAAATGAAACGAAATAAAGCTTCAGTGGCTGAGAGATTTCAAATGGAGTCAAGAGATCACTCTGGTGGACATTCTTACATACTATATAGATAACACTTTTTAGGTTTTAATGTACTGGAATAGCTAGAAGTAAATACCTGAAACTGCCAAACTCCAACCCAGTAGCCTTGACTCTTGAAGATGAGTGTATAACAATGTAGATTACAAGGGGTGACAGTATGGTTGTGAAAAACTTGTGGCTCGCACTCACTTTATCCAGTGTATGGATGGATGAGTAGATAAATGGGGACAAAAACTAAATGAAAAATAGGGTGGGATGAGGGGGGATGAGTTGGGTGGTCTTTTTCACTTTTATTTTTTACTCTTATTTTTATTCTTTCTGGTATAAGGAAAATGTTCAAAAATTGATTGAGGTGATGAATGCATAACTAGATGATGGTACTGTGAACAGTTGATTATATGCCATGGATGATTTTATGATATGTAAATATATCTCAATAAAACTGAATAAAAAAAATTTTAAAATGGGTAACAAGGAAAGAAGAAAGATAAGGGAGAGAAGTACAAAAAATTAGATAAAATTATACTTTTGATTAGGTAATTTCTTAGAAGGTTAAAAAAACCAATTCTTAATTATGCACATATTTGAAAAAAGCCGTTTCAAAAATATATTTGCAAGTGTCTGATTCATAAAATTACAATTCTTTCAACTAAGAGACTATCTATTGTGGATATTTATTATTTTTGCCCTTTCCTGCTTTTAGTAATAGTTCCATACCACTTAACCACAGGAAGGGCATAACCCCAAGCAGAGTATTTCACCCTATTCTGACTGCAGTGACTGGTGTGTGGGTGAGTCAGACCAATCAGCATCCTTTCTGGGAGTTTTTGAATTGAATCTTGCAGGAATGATTCATTTTTTTCTCTGGTTGTAAAGCTGTAAAGATCTGACCCCAGAGCTACTTGTGGCAATGTGCCCTAACATTTAGAGTAGCTGGTCTGAGAGACTAAGCAGAAGTGAGTGAGGAAGAGAGGGGGTGGGGGGTAGAATGAGCCTTTTAGAATATAGGGAAATTCAGGAGTGAGTGTTTATTGAACTCCTTAAAGCTCTGTAGCATGAGATTTTGTTAAACATCAGATCAAATTCAATATCCATGACATTTTAGCTGGCCCTTCCTTAGCTGAAACTACTCCCAATCATTCTTTTTTTTTTTTTTTTTTTCCCCAATAGTTAACTAACTTTGTTTTCTGATTAAAACAGAACAGAAAAGGAGAATG
Source organism: Choloepus didactylus (assembly GCF_015220235.1). Classification (NCBI taxonomy): domain Eukaryota; kingdom Metazoa; phylum Chordata; class Mammalia; order Pilosa; family Megalonychidae; genus Choloepus; species Choloepus didactylus. Next base: position 130,477,617 of record NC_051309.1, on the reverse strand, counting down.
GAGAAGGAGGCAATTGAGATTATGCTGTATTGATACTAAGACTTTAAATTCTAGTCAGAGGTTTAAGACCTACTTTAAAGTCCAACTGATGGTTTAAAGAAAATTACTGCATGGAATCTGGTATAGACAAACATGAGTTGAGTCTCACTATTAGCTTCAATAATGTAAGAAAATGATTCTCAATAAAACTGGATCCTCAGTTGTCAAGTATGCTATGTCGGGTATGAGTAGGCAAAAATCTGGAGGAATGGGTTCTTTCCATGCCCCAGTGACCAAAAAAATGAAGGCTCCTGGTTTGATGTAAAGAGCAGCTCCTCTTCCTGGGTGGTGCCTGCAGGTCACAGCTGAGTTTAGCAGTAGAATCGAGTGGAGAACTTGGGAGATACAGGCACAGTCAAAGGCCGGTCACTTGATTTTACCCCCACACCCTGGTACTTGCTAATTGAATTTGCCTTATGCACCAGTTCCTTCCTTGGCCTCGCCAGCTCGTCCTTCTTCTGCTCTTCTTCCTGTTACCTGGCCTCCTCCAACTGATGAACTTTCTAGGCTTCTACCTCAGCCATTCTTTTCTCCAGCTCTGGCCGCTCCTTGAATCTATTCTCAGTGGCCAGCTGAAAATGTTCCTGAACAGCAACTGGTTTTTTCTCTTTCTTGGGAACAAAGGGTTCCTGGCAGACGACAATGTTTGGATGAGCCTTGAAGCAAGCCGCTTCTTCCTGCTGCTTCAGTTCCTCTTCCAGCTTGTACTTCCAAGTCTTTGCCTTCATAGCACCTCTTTTGTCAGTTTTCAAGAAGAAAGGCTCAATCCGGGTTGCATTCTTCACCTTTTTCTCTGGCAGGTTAATGGTGTCAAAATAAGACAAGGGAAGAGCCTTGAAACTTGGAAACCTCCCCTTTCTGCAGTTCTTTTATTTTCTTCTCCTTTCTGTAGCTAACTTTCTTTGTCCCAGGAATCAAAGGAGAAAGGGCATATTTCCACAGTTCTTGCCTCTGGGATTTGGGGCTTAACAGGCACCCCATAATATGGCACAGGTTGAGCTGGTATCCCCACCAGCCCCTCCTCTTTCTCATCTTTGGTGGGCACATGGATTCTGTTCTTCAGAGCAAAGGCTGGTGACTTGGGGATGGTGATTGGATCATTCTTAAGCCTCTGCTATACCAGGGTCAACGTTTACTGGTTAACCACAGCTAGTGATTTGACTAGTGGCCTCCTTAATTTTTGCTGACTTATCATCAGTTTAGAAATTTCATTTCCCTTGTTTGTTATTTCACTTTGAAGCATTCTAATTTTCTTATCTGTAAGTACTTACATATGATGCCTTTTGACAATGTCCCAGATGAAAGCAACTGTTATGACCATTAGTGCAGTTACAATGTTTACCATCAGTGATAATGTGATGCCATAGGAACCCATGTATTGTTTTTCTTTACTGTAATATGTATTTTATTACAGTCTTGAAAATGCTGAAGGATCATCCCTGCCTGCAGTCATCCAGCCTCTGTTCAGATACGGTGACAGTGTTTTCAGATGTCTTTGAGAAAAATGTGGAATAAGGCTGGATTCCTAACATTCAGCTTCAGCTGCAGTCTAAGTTAACCCAATGTCAGGATTAAAAGTGTATAAGCCAGGAAGAGATAACGTTTATGGGTAATATAGTGTAAAAGAGCATGGCTTGTGAATCTGGAAAGATCTAGGTTCAAATACAATAATATAGAGTAAGTAGAAATGAACAAAGGCAATATGTACTATGCTAACAGTTCCAGGAGTAAAGGTTGAAGAGATCAAGAGATTTAATTGTCATAAAGCCATTTACTAGGATTTGGTACAGTGAATATAATTTCTCTTTAAATTTGTATAGAATAAGAATTTTTTTTAGAATTTTAGAGATGGAAAGAACCTCAGGGATTATATGTTAAAATTCCTCACAGATGAGAAAACTTAAGCACGGTGCAATTTATGTGGTGTGAAAATTTTCCCCTGAAATATTCTGAAATTTCACAGAGGATGGTCTTCTTATATTTCTAAAAATGCAGTAAAATTTCTTCTATATTCAAGCTCTGGTTCATGCTACAACATAGATGAACCTTGAAGACATCATGTTTGGTGAAGTAAGTCAGACACAAAAGGACAAATGCTGTTTGAGCTCACTTATATGAATAATTAGAATATGCAAAGTCATAGAGTCAGAAACTAGATTACAGGTCACCAGGGGACTGGTGGAGGTGGCAAATGGGGATTTAATTTAATTTAATGTTTAATTTAAAACTTAATTGGTATGGGATTTCTGTTTGGTGTGATGGAAAAGTTTTGGTAATGGATGGTAGTGACAGTGGCACAATATTGTAAATGTAATTAACACCACTGAATTGTATATTTGAAAGTGTATAAAATGGGAAATGTTAGGTTGTATATGTGTTACTAGAATAAAAAATTTTCAAACCTATAGAGCCATACAACACAAGGAGTGAACCCTGATATAAACTATGGACTATAGTTAATTAGTATAACTATAAGAATATTGTTTCATCATTTATAACAAATATACCACACTAATGCAAAATCTTAATAATAGTGAAAACTGTGGGAGGAGGGATAGGGATATATGGTACTCTATTTTCTGCATGATTTTTTCTGTAAATCTACAACTGCTGTAATAAAATTTTTTAAATGGAAAATATCTTATTTAAACATTGGTGATAATATAATTGGTTCTTTTGTACCTGTTTTTAAAGACAAAGGAAGGAGCACATGAGGAAAAGGCCAAAAGTATTTCTTAAGTGAATATTTTGTTTTCTGAATTGTAATATTGATGGTAGTGTTCTGACTTTATGAAAAAACTACAGTGTTTGGAAATTTACCAAATTTATTTTCTCATCCGTTGGAAACATAACAAATCTCAATCTCTGTGACATATTCACACAAAAATTTTTACATCTTGAGCAGACTTGTTTTTAAAGTAGTTTTCTATGGAATACAATAATAAAATAACATGGTGTCTTTTGTTCATGCTATATTGGCTGAAACTCTAAATCCAAAAGAAGTTGCCCTAGAGAGAACATTTCTTTGTAAAGATGACAAAAATATTCAGGGCACCAGTGTTTTCAAGTTGAACTTCCCTGTTGAAATTCACTTCACAGTCAAAAGAAAAGGGAGAAATAAAGACTTACTTTGTAACAGAATAATAAAATTGTTGGAAAATATTTGGTGGTAGAAATAGTAACCATTTTGAAGAATTGTAGGTATATATTAATGGAGAAATACTGGAGAACTGAACTTATTTCTAATTTTTAACCTTAAATCCTCTTGAGACTTCTCATCTGTAAAACAAGCCTTAAAACTGAAATTGTGTTGGAAAGAAAAATGGACTAACTCTTGGCAAGTAGTAATATCCCTGGTATGTGTGTTAAACCCTTTTTGTACATTTTACAATCAAAGTTTTGTGATTGAATTGTTTTCTACAAGTTTTGGTCTGCTAATGTTTCAAAATTCTAATACTGAAAATCTCTCCTTGTTAAATTAGTTACAAGAGCTTTAATGTGATAGAAGCAATTTCAGTTACAACAGAGCTGTCATTTAAATTTCAAGCAGTAATTAGCAGTAAGTAGAACAAGAAGCATATTTTGTGTTGTGATCTATATGTACATATAGAAAACAAAATTAAAAGTTTCATAACAATGCTATTACTATGAGAAATGTACTCTGATATTTGATTCTGTTCTGGTTCCTTAAAGCTGATGGTTATGATCAACTAAATTAGTTTCTAGACCCCCTAATAGAACACAGCTATAGTTTGAAAGACATGGAGCAAGATATTTTTATTGGAAGAAGCAATGTTTACTCTTTTCTGTAATACAAAATGGAAATTTACTCCCTCTGAAGGGGAAAATAAATATCCAAAGAAAAAAAATATCCATTTTGGTTTGATATTGGCATGTTTACAATTTTCTACCAATAATACTTTTTAGTGTTGTATAAAAGGCCATTATTCCCGTAACCCCACATTTTATTAAATTACCCTTTATTCACAGTTTTATTTCTCTATGGTTAGTATATGTGGTTTTCAAATTATATGACTACAAGATATAGATATTAAATCATTTACAGTACATCACCAAAAGATATGTAGATTGTACTCACATGGATAATTATGTTCTCAGTTGAGATAGGAGAGAGAATAAGACAGTAAAAGGAACATTGGATTAGAAGTCAGGATACTTGGATCCTAATTTTAGGTCTGGATTTTAGTGTCCCCTTCTGTAAATGAGGGGATGGATCTAGAATATTTAAAGATTGTGTCTAATTCTAAAGTTCTTTGATTCTATACAAATGGTTGTTTATTTAAACCAAAGAGAATATTTCATTATGCTATTAACATCCTACTAGTGTGTTGAACTTGGCAAAATAATAATTTATACCTTGTTTGTTCTTATTACTATATTAAATTTTTAATATTCTTTTGCTATGCTAACAAGAAGATACTTAAGTAAATATCAAGCTATAGAATTGCACAAATAGTATAGTCTAATGCATTGTGATAATCAGTGATTATTAACCATAATTGATATATTTACACATGCATACATCTGAAAACATGATTTTTTTGTGTGTGTAATTATAATTTTAATGTGTAGTGCTTTAATGTAGAGTTAAAGGTATTTTTTTTTAATGTTTTGATAGATTTTGACGAGGTTGTGAGGAAACTTACTGTAATCAATCATGTACTATACTCACATCTCTTTCTATGCATCAAAGGGAAAGAATAGGGATCCTTTGTGTCCACAGTGGTCTGTGTCCACAGTCTAAAATAGGTCCTGACCCTGGAGTGCAATAAGGCCCAGAAGGAATCCTTGTCCAGGATGCCTGGTACTTGAGGCAAGCTTTCTGTAGAATCCTCATTAGTCCCAATTTTTTACATAGGTAGAATTAAGGTAAAATGAATATTAGGAACTGAGTTTTAAAATTAAGCTTAAGAGAGGGAGTATATGTGGAAATTTGAAAGTATTCCTACCTGCTTTTCCAATGTAAGGTGAAAAAGAAGAAAAGTTGCTTCAGGTAGATTGTATTTAGGTGAATTTTCCATTGTTTTAGCTTCAGCTCCTTGAGGAACCATTTTTCCCCAGTTATGATTTCCAGGTGCTTTGGTAGGGAAACCCAAAGAAAAGGTCTTGGGGGATGATGCTTTTTATTCATTGCACCCTAGAAGATTATTGTGCCAAAGAATTAGAATCCAAGTGCATTATTTTTCTTGATTTGAGGCATTCCAAATAAGTATTTGAATGAAAAGCCATTTTAGTTATTAAAAAAATAATAGGGAGTACTATCTAGCATCGGCCCCATGGGAACTCCATTTTGGGATTGTAGTAATGTATTTCCCATGGTAATACATTTCCTGAAATGTTAGGGTATACTGGTAGAAGAAAGTATCCTCAACATTGATTTTTTTTTTAATTCTTGAGTGATATATAAAATACATGAATGCTTATAAGAAATAAGACAATTTTAGCAGACCCGTAAAAAAGCTCTCTTAATAGCAATTTGAATCTGCAGAACGGATTGACAATAAACTTACCCTGAAAAATAATCAGGATGCTTTAGTGTGTCTGATTATGAATATATTTAGCATACTTTTTGCTTCAACATGTTGGTTCCAAATCAAGGCCGAGGATATTCTTTCCAACGCAGTTCCAGTGCCACCTCTAATCTTGGTTCTAATTGCCTTTGCTTTCTTACTAGGTAATCTTGATAAATTTTTATTGTATGAATGACAGCTGAATTTATTGAGCACTTACAATTTTACTTATTTTTTTATTAGTTCTTGAAAGTTCAACTTTTTTACACATTGTAATTTTCTAAAAATTCATATATTTGCAAATTTCTTTGAACAGTTAGTTTGGAATGGATTTCTCTTGCAGCTTTGTTCTTTTGGTGAAAGCCTGGTATTCTTCCACCCTTCACAGAAAGTGAATTGCCTTTCTTCCTACAGAATAGAGCATGTGGAGGTCAAAAGTATTTTTTGTAAGAAAAGGGACATTCAAAGAAATACTTTACTAAGCTTAATGAAAGGCAGTTGTGGCTGAAAAACTGCAATGATGTCATGTAGGTTTTACCTTGCAAAAGCAGCAGAGTGAAGAAATTCCAGAATTAATAAGTCTGCTGTACGTCTGTGCCCTCGGACGGAAAGTTCAGGATGTTCTTTTCATACTCACAACTGGACATTTTGCTCCCCATTAACTTTTGCAAGAATAATTGGCTCCCTCCATTTTCAAGCTGCTAAAAGATTTATTTATAAATGGCCCTATTTTAAAAATGTAAAATTTTAAATGTGTGCAATATATGGGCATTTTGACTAAGAATTATTCTCTATATTTGCTTTGATTTTGTAATAACCAATAATTAGTTATTTTTAAATATCAAGTCCTTTCAAATATTGAGATGGAAAATAGGAACTTAGAGAAATGATTAAAGGAAGTGGAGAGTTAAAATTCAGGAATAATAGTCTTTATAACCATAACGCTGGTTATTAAAATAGCTCTAGTTACCATCCAGAGGATCATCAGTTCTGCCAATGGTATAAAAGGAAGTTGGCTTAAATAAAATAAAAGATATAATTTCATGATCCAGAAGTCTGTTGGACAATATAATGGAAATTGGAGAATTTTCTCTAAAGTTTTGAAAAGTAGCAAATATTTTCATTTGAAGGAATGATTTTGGTGTGTTATACTGGATGATTTCTTTCAGCCTTATGGCTTCTTAGTGTCATGGATCTTTATAGAGGAAAAGGAAGAAAGATTTCATAGTTCAAAAAGGTGCACAATGCTGAATAGAAATGAATAAGTTTAATCAGAAAACACATTTGTGCTCCTGTAATTTCAAAATTAAACAAACGCATGAAGCTTGTTTTCTTTAGTTCATTTTCATCATGGTCTGAAGGTTAAGCTTTTTTGTGAGCACCTATATGACTTTGGATAGTGACTCTAAAATTATTCAATTTAATAGCTATATTTGCCCAAAATTAAGATAATGGACATGTTTTATTATTTTGTCTAGACAAAATCAAATAGCTTAAAGCTGAGTTTTATTCTGAAAAAGAAGTTATGAGCCATGAGCTCTGAGAGCATACACCTTCAGAGCCAGACTCCTCAAATTCTTCCCCTTATAAGCTAGGCTTATTTCAAGTCACCTTAGTTCCTTGAAGCTTAGTTTTCTTATATAAAATGTAGATTGTTCATAATAACTTCACACAGGATAATTATGAGAATAAAAAATGTTAAATACGATAGCCTTTTAAAGCAGTGAGTATAGTGCCTGGCATTGAGAGGTCCCTCAACAAATATTTTCATTCCTTTCTTTTTTCTTTTAATTTTTTCTCTCCTTTTCCATATTATATGTATATGAATGCAAGTGATTAGAAGAAATACCACAGTCTTTTTTCCATTCTAAAGAGTCTACCATATTTCTTCCGTTTTTGGGAAGATTTAGGTCAATAGAAAACCCATTCGAAATTCCTTCTGAATTCTTAATTGTACAGCAACTAGAGCGTGAAAATTTGGCATTTCTAAAGGTATCAGACTGCTGAGCTAGAATTACTAGACATTCCTAGGAAAGGAAGGAACATGATAGTGAACAGAGGTTTATTCTGTCATTTTCTACCCAATCTTAAAAACAAATCAAAACAAAACAAAAAACATGCAGCACTGTCCCTTTATAAATACTCCTTTGTAATACTGGAGAGTACTGTTCTATAGCTAATGTATTTCATTGTTGACCCCTCTTCTGGTGGTTGACAGGAATGGTGACACTAAACATATAACTTAATTATTTGAAGATAGTTGAAATAATGCCACGAAATTTCAATTTAATGATAAAAGTAACTCATTTTTGTGATGCTAATAAAGAACTAAACCCTTTCATCAAAATGTATAGTAAAATAGGCCTAAATTTTATTTTTTAAAGTTTAAAATAATTAAAAACCTGGCATGATGGGAGCTTTATATCTAGAGTTTATCACAGATGACAACACCATTGTTTTAAGATAGATAAACGCCAAAACTTATAAATAAAACTAAGGCATCTGAAAGATATATTTAAAAATAAACAAATTGTGTATAATGATAGTATGCATAAATATAATACTTTGACATTGTTACTTTTCAGGAATTGTATTTTTCAAATGCAAATTTTTTTTTGTTTTGTTTTAGTTTCTCTAAAACTACCATCAATTCCAATACTATATACACAGAATATTTTGTAAATACGTAATGTTGCTTCCTGGCATTTTTATTATTCTTCTATACACTTTCCTTCTTCCTATCTCCTAAACTTAATCTGGTAGAGAGTTTTCTATGGATCAGACATTGCTTTTTCTCTGATATAAACATCTAAGACAGAACTCTAAAATGAATTGAAATGGGAGGAATTTTTATTAATTCCTCACCAGTTCAATGATGTATACATAAATATATATTTTTTAATCTGCAAATTTTATTGAGATATATTCACATACCATATATCCATCCGAAGTATGCAATCACCTTCTCATGGTGTCATCACCTAGTTGTGCAAGCATCATCACACTCAATTTTAGACCATTTTCATTGCTCCAAAAAGAAAAATATCTGCCACATCCTCTCCAACACTTGTAGTTTCCTGTTTGTTTAATAGCAGTCATTCTTAAAGGTGTGAGATGATATCTCATTGTGGTTTTAATTTGCATTTCCCTAATAGTTAATGAAAATGAACAGCAATGATGTGTATATTAAAACATATTTTTAAGGTTATATTAGTTTAGTTTAAGCCTTTTATATCAATTTGTTCACAAATCTCATGATAGGTGTGTGTTACATTACTTTCAGATGCTTTCATACTCTTATATTTGCTTTTGTCTGTGTTTTATAATGGACTTCCTAAAGATTTGATTAAAGAATCAGCAAAGAAAGGTGCCAATTCAAATTACACATGCATTCTCTCCCTCTCTCTTATACATTCATTTATTCATATTAGTATGTATTTTGTGTTTGCTTTTCTAAAAATGCATAAGGCAAGTTGAACCTAATCAAAAGTCAGCATTGAGATTTGTGGAACTTGAATTCTAAGCACACCTTGGTTACTAAAACTGTAGTAGTATAATGCCTCTTGAGTCATTATCTCTCGGTCTCTTTGGCTTAACACTAAATGAATATAATAACCCAATTTAACTCTGGAGAATATCATCTGAATAATTACCTAATAATTTAAAGCACATCAAAATATTAAAAAAACATTTTATAACTTCTATGAATGACTAATGAAAAGATTTCACCCAGACATGCTATTTTCTCATAGATACCAGAAACAAAGAACTAAGCCCCTGTCTCTAGCAATAATGGCTTTACTCCTTTAGCTAGAACTCTGAAAGAGTCTATATATCTGACACCGTATTTTAATTCTAGATTCCATTTGAAGAACTTATTCAGGAATAAATCATGTTCAATGAAACAAAGATGAACCCCTTTCTGGTCAATTTTCTTCTGAATTTCCTCAGTGAAAAGGGTGGAATATTTGCTCTTATCCAGACCAGTGAAAACAAAATTATGAATGAAGACAAATTAGTTAAATGGTTTTTTTTAAAATAAGATGCTGAATAGTTTATTAGTATTTGATATGACATTGAAATTAAATGCTGTAAAAGGAAAATTGCAAAATTGCTATTACATTATTGCTACTAGTGAAGAATGTGAGTGGCTTTGCTAGGAAATAGAATAATAAAATAGCAACTTTTATGTTCAGAGGTTTTTGTGGCACATACAATCACAACTTTCTTTTCATAGGTCTTCTGTTTCTGGTATAGTGGTATCCTCTGTATTTTCAGTTGTTATCACTATAGGAATATTCTCAGATATCCATCCTTTGGGAGTCCTATTAAAGGACCGCCTGCCAGAAAGAGGATTGGCAAAGGTCATGAACCTGGGATCTGTTAGCAGCAGTAGCTCAAAATTTGGAACTTTGAATTTAACTATTTTTGATGCTCTTTCAAAACCTCCAAATGGGGTGGCAACTCTGTGGAAATGAAAAGAAAAAGAAATAATAACTTTTAAAATTTTTTGCTGGCAAATAGAAAATAATTTAATTCATAATTTTACAGTCATATCGTTATAGTCTTAGTATGTATGTTTTTCAGTTTTAACCTCTAAGGCAATCATTTCCATTTAAGTATCATGCCTCTATGATAAACAGATATTTGACAACAATTTAGCATAAAGCCCCTTTGTATGTACTCTGAATTTTGGCCTAAACTAATCTTTTCATTGTACCCTGACCTCATCACAAACATTTCTTGTCTTTATGCCTTTTGCTAACAATGTTTCCCCTCCTTAAGATATGTCCACCCTGCCTTCTCCACTTTTGTATGTCCTGGGCCTTTAAGTTCTAACTCCCACCAACTATCCCAGCCCACACTCCCTTGGCCAAATTTCTGTAAATCAATTGTTTTATATCAGTCATTCAGTGTTGTTTATGATATGGTGCTTTGTATTGTCAGTGTCTCTTTTTAAGAATAGTGTTTGGTTTGGGTCATCTGTGAATTATAAATTCTTTGAGGGCAAAAATTATGTCTTTCACACCTCTGTATAGATATCTCAGAACCTCAAAATCTTTCCATTCATCTTCTGAATAAAGTTCAAGCTCCTTATCTTGGCATTTAAGTCTTAGTTTGATTTATGCATTAGTTTATCCATTCATTCAGTGCCAGGCATGGTCATTGATACTGAAGAAACAGCAGTGAAAAATATAGTCAAAGTCCCAGCTTTTATGTTTTAGTGGAGGAGACAGAGAATAAACAAACATATGCATAGACTAGAAAAACATCCAATAGTCATAGGAGCTATGTGGAAAATTGAAATAAGGTGATGTCAGAATGAATAACTGAGTAACTAACTATATAGCTACTTTAGATTGAATAGTCAGGCAAGACATCTCTGAAGAGGTGCCATTTATCCTGCCAGCTGAAGGCCAGAAGTTAGCCATGTAAAATTAAAACTAAAGCAGTCAGCTTTTCAGGTAGAGAGAATAGCTAGTGCAAAGACCCTAAAGTAGAAATAATTTTGTCATGTTCAGGAAAAGAAAGAAGGCCTATGTTGCTAGACTAGTAAGTAGGTGAGGGGGTAGGTAGAGAGAAAAGAGGACAGAAAGGGAGATAGTGTGGGACCTTGTCCAAGTAAGGAATATGGATTTCATTCTAATTGTGAAGGGAAACCATTGTAAAGTTTTAAACAGGTAACTGATATCTGATTATATTTTCATAAAGATCACTTTGGCTGTGTTAATAAATGATAGGAGGACAAGAGTGGAAGGAGAGAAGATATTACAACAATTCAAGCAATAAATGATTGTGACTTGGATTTCAGGTGTTTTCAGTAGAGATGGAGAGAAATGGGTAATTTCAAGATGTGTTTTACAGGGAGAGTCAACAGGATTTGCTGATAAATTGAATAAAATTGTGAGGGAAAATTAGAAATCATGGTAAACTCTCTGGTTCAGCAACTGGATAGGGAAAACAGAGAGGAACAGGTTTTGCATGTGGGTGGGAAAAACAATTTAGATATCCTATTGGAGATGGCAATCATGCAGGGTTGTCCTATTCACTTTCACCCTTCGTTACAGTCAAACTGAATGAACTCTTGTTCTTTCCCTTTATGCTTTCATACCTCATTGCCTCTACTTATACCCCCTTTTCATTTTCACTCTGTGTGGAATACTCTAACCCTTATTACCACATTTCTAAATCCTCTTTAAGGTATAATTCGTATTTAACTTTCTCCTTGAAGTTTTCCCTGATCTCCCAATAGCCAGAACTTTCCTAAGTTTTCTTGGCACTCTATTTTCACTTCCCTCATAACCACATTTTCCAACTTTCATTATATCCATTGGCATGGCTGCCTTATTTCTTACTGGACTATACTCCAAGAAGATTGGAATCATCTCTGATGTATCCTTGTGCTCTTCATTACAATATACCTGTATAGTACATTATGCCTGGAAGATCTTCACACGTATTTGGACAATAGGAACTGGAAGACTCTCTAGATTCTCTTATATTGTGGAGAAGATGACATAAAAGCCTGTAAAAGATCTGATTTTCTTCGCAGTCCAACCACTTTCCAGTCTTTCTTAATCTTAATTCCTGTGTGCCTTGTACTAAAGAGGTAATAAAAGCCAGTGTATGTAGTTTACTCCAAATTTGATTTCATTACTTTCAACTTCTTTCAATTTAATTTTTTATCTCCAAATAGATTTTGGTTGTGTCAAAAAGGAAAGATGCTGTATTCTATTTCTTTTCTACCTTCCCATTGCATATGGTGCAGTGTCATGCAACTTCTGTATCAGAAGTTGCCTTTTGTGACTAATAAACTACTGTGTCCTTCCTGAGGTCTCATGATCTACCAGGTTGGGGAGGCAGGAGAGTTAACTGACTAGAAAGCTCTGTGTAAGACATGCCCCAACCACTGGAAATGGAGTGTAACTGGCACATTTCAAGCTTCAGGCTTTGCATCCTTTACTTGACTAATTTGATAGGACTAAATATTTGTGTTGCTGGCAATGATGAGTGTTAGCACAGCCTGTGAGAACAGCAGGTGAAAAGTGTTTGATTGTCACATTTTGTTTCAAATTGTCCCCAGTGGCATGAGAATAGTGACAAATGTTTGATGTTGTTTTAAACTTATTATATAATTTGATAGTCACTGACCTCTTTTTTTATCATGCAAGCAGTAGTGAAAATAATTCCAAAAAGCTTATTAAGACTGCATTAATTTATTTCAGAGACATTTGAAAATTACTCATTGATCTGAAAATTTAGCATCAAGCTTCTAAAACAATAAAATCTTGTTTTAAAATATTCACTGGCTATTCTGTTCTTCAGTGAACTTTTCTAACCATGAAATATTTTTTGTTTTGTAATAATAATAGTAATAATACTTTCATAAAATTGGTTTTAAAAATTCAGTGTATAAATCAGTTTCCAATTTTGCTAAATCTATAGTCCTTTTTTGTTTTGCACATATGTAACATTGTAGGCTTTGATTATTTTCCTTATGTATTGAATTCTGGTCTCTTTTTTTTTTTTTGCAGAAGGCTTAATACATATCCATATTCCTCCTTTTTCAGTACTATGCCATTATTTTTTTCTGATAGGTTCAGTATGCCACCATTACCAGATAATATCTTAATCCATCTAAGGAAACTTAATGGTAATCATGAAAATCAACTATATTCCCAATTTGGGCTAGAAACAAATATGTAGAAATGGAAGACAAGGTCTTTATTCCCAAGGAACTTGCAATCCCTTGAGAAGATACTAAAATTTTACTTTTTTCTGTGGAAATTGCATACTAAATTATGTAGGAGAATGCACAGGGGGCAGACAATAAGATGAAAATAAAATAAAGGAGAGCCAATATGGAGGACATCCAACCTCCCAGAAAAAGAGAATAGAACATTAGAGACAAAATCATAAGCCAAAGAAAAGATAGAAGACAACTTTCCTGCACCGAAGTAAGATGAACTTACAGAGTAAAAAGAGCTACCAGGTGGTAGGCATAATTAATGAGAGAAAAAACTACTATCTAGACATTCCTTATCAGAATTTTATTTTAATTCTTTTAATATAATAATCCAGGCAGGAAAAAAAGGAATGTTTAAGAAGAACAAAAATTAGGCTGGCATTGGTCATTTCCAAAATATTAAACAACAAACATAGTAGAACAATGTCTGATGATTGAGGAGAAAAGGCTATGACCCTTTCATAGCTAGCCAAAGTTAAAGGAAAAAATGCCAAGGTGAAAAAAAAATCAGATTTGTGTTCTCCTCCTAAGAAAACTACTTGAAGACACATCCCAGCCAAATGATGGATGGATAATGAACTCAAGTAAAATCCCAATATTAAAGATTGGCATCAATAATGAAAATCATTTTGGAAATATGGTCATGGAAATTAATTACAAAAGCAAGAGACTGTTCTTGGAAAAGAAGATTCATCCAGTTTAAAATATTTATATCACAGTAGGGTAAATATCGGTATCCAAATGAAGTGAACAAATACTGGCTGGTAGGTAGGAGATGGCCTCTCATCTATAGGTGAGAGTCAGAAGTTATGGTTTTGTTCTTGAATTTAATAATTAGAAAGATTGATTACATGTGCATTTGGCTTAAAAACAATAATTAGTAGAAGTTAATTAGAATTTCTCCCCTCCAGATCACCAAACATTACAAAAGTAAACAAGCTAGAGTTTATAATAAGCTGCACACACACAAAAAATAGAATAATCTAAGAGATAGAGTTCTTGAGTCGGACCAGCTAGCTTGAAATCCTATCTTCATCTAAGTTACTTTAATACAAAGCACCCTATTCCCCAGTCATTACATAAAAATCATTCATTTTCAATATAGATATTTGTTAATTACCTACAATGTGCAGGTACTGTCTTAGACTGTAAGATCATAGTGCTGAACAGATAGATAATCTGAGTTTCAGCTTTCATGGTACTTGCTTTCTAGTAAGGGAAACAGACTTTTAGGAAAGGAATAAACAAATAACATAATCAGCTAATGAAAATGCTATTAAGAAAAATAAAAGTAAAGAGATGACATGTACCCATATCATTGTTGAATTCTTAGGCAAGGAGGAAGAGTGCTTCTTAAATACACTGGTGGGGAAGTCCTCTGTGAGAAGATATTTTAGCAGATCCCTGAAAGATGTGAAGGAGTGAGCTAAAAATATCTGAGGTTAGAACATTCTAGGCAGAAAGGACAACAAATGTAAAGGCCCCAGGTGGGAAGGGGCCTATTATGTCAAGGAGCAGTAAGAAGGCCAGTGTGGCTAGAGCTGAATGAGCTTGGGGGAGAGAAGTAGAAAATGGACTTTATTCTACATGTTTTCACTGGAGGTTTTTAGCAGGGAAGGGAAGCAATCTGATTTATATAGTTTTTACAATCTCTCTCTTACTGCTCTGTGGGGAAGAGCCTAAAGCAGGGCAACTGCAAAAGTACAAAGTCCAAATTAAAGCCTTTTGTAATAATCAAGTTCAGAAATGATGGTCATGTGGACCAGTATGGTAACACTGGAGGCACTGAAAAGTGGTCAACTGTATACTGAAGATAGAGCTACAGGACTTTGCTGATAGTAGGGAATGTGAGACAGACAGTGGAATCAAAGATAAGTCCGGGGTTGTTTGCTTGAGCAATTAGATATATAAAGATGCCCTGAGGCAGACTGGGGAAGGAGCTGCTTTGGGGGCTGGAAATCAAGGGTTTGAGTCTAACATGTTAATTTTTGCATGCTTTTTAGACATTTCAAGGGAGATGTACAATGGACTAGATGAAGCTCAGGGAAAGAGTGAGTGCTGGGAATACAATTAGCATCATCAACTAGTAGATAATATTTAAAACCTTAAACTACATACAATCACAGCCTAGAATGGGTATAGAGAAGGCAGCACCCCAAAATTTAGAACTTGGAAAAGGAGGAGAAGCCAGCAATGAAGGCTCAGAAGGAGGAAAACTTGGAGAGTTTTGTGATCTAAAAGCCAAGAGACAAGAGTTTCTTGAAAGAGGGAATGATCAACCATGTCATATACTGCTGAGAGGTTGAGTCAATTGATAACTGAGAATTCAACATTAGGTGTGATAACACAGAGATTAGTTCTTTAAGTGAAATGGTGGGATATGGTCATGATTGAAATGAATTCAAGAGAGAATAGAACACTAAGAAAGAGAGACAATGATACAGAGCACCCTTCAGGATAACTTTTTCCTATCAAGAAAAAGCACAGAAATTGGGAATAATTGGAAGTGGATCTTGAGAAAAGAGAGAATTTAAGATGGGAGACATTTTAATATGTCTGTATACTGATAGGAATAATCCATTAAAAAGACAAAAAAATTGGTGCAGACAAGAAAGAGAATACTTGTAGGACAAGTCCCAGAGTGAGTGAGAGCATTTGAGTATCAGTATAAAATTGGGGGGACTGACCTTAGGAACAGAACAGGTAATTCATCAGCGGTTAAAAGGAAAAAAGCAGAACATACGGGTTCAAATGTACATCAGCTGGTAGATTTGGTGGTGGAAAGATGAGGTAGGTCTTACCAATTGCTTCTATTTTGTCAGAAAAATAGCAAGTGAAGTCATCAGCTGAGAATGAGGAGTGGCGTGGGGTATTGGATATTTTTGGGAAAGAGGAGGTTTGAAATTGTCTTCTAGGGGATTGGCAGAGTGAATTGGCTAGAGAATATTACTGGGTTGCTTGGCTGATATTTGTGGTTATCAATTTAAAGTGAGACCATAAGCAAAATTGTGTGGTTTTCTCCTGTCATGTTCAGCTATTCAAGTGCAAGTGCAGCATAGACAGACATATGGATTTAGCCAGAATTGTAACTTTACCAGTTAAGTACAACAGTTAAAGAGTCGAGCAAGTTTGATAATCACTCCTGTGGAGTGATAGTGATGGATTAAGGAATCTAGTTAGAGAAGGAGAAAGTGTGGTCAAAAGGGATTGATGGACTTTGAAAAATCAATTAGTGAATGAAGAATTATCAAAGTGAAGAATAAAGGACAAGCAAAGATAATAAAGTGATAGAGAGTGGGATGCTTGAAATCAAGATTTTTGGAAGTGGCATGGGTTTTGGTAATGACTTAAGGAAATCCAAGGGTGACTGAGGTGAGGTTGAGAAAATGATCCTTAAAAGTGAGACACTCAGGGACTTGAGAGGGCCAAGTGTTCAATGGCTCATTTACATGGATGCTGAAGCTACCAAGAAGTGATGACAGGAGGTGCTAGGGAGGAAGACAGTGAGCCAGATATTCAAATCTTCCCTCAACAGGGGAATGGCTACAGAGTGGGTAGATGACCTCAACAAGGAGTAGAGCAGATAAAACTGTATCATATTAATGTAGAATAGTTGTCAAGCAAGGGCTCACTTCCTGATGCCTACAGGGGTCAATACTATGACATTGGGATTTTGAGAAAAGAAAGAGAAGTGGAGGTTTGACTTGGCTTAGTCCAATTGGTTAATTATAGAGTTGACCACATGTGGTAGAGTGGATATTAGGCCAGACCTTCCTTATTGATGGATCTCTTGCATTTGATTTGCTTCCCATCCTCCCTGTCCTCATAATCTTGGTTCTAAGGGAGGTAACCTTTGTTTCTAGTATCTCAAAGGTCATCTAAAAGACAAGAGTCAGTGTTTCCTGCATACGCTTAAGTTATATGCTCTGCAGTTAGAGAAGCTCAGAAGAAAAGTTTACAGGAACAGAGGACATGTCCCTAAACTGGTTTTGGCCTGCCAATGGTTTGGGAATTTCATTTCTCTTTGGCCCATAATTGTCTTGTATTCCAGTATTTTATTCTCCTCTGCAGAGCAGCGTACTTCATTTTCTATTGCGTCTCTTCTCAGGGTGACTGACCTTATAGTTTTTTCCCCAAAATTTCTATGGAAGATATGGTTGATAAGAGATCACTGACTGGCCCAGTAACCTCAGTCTAAGGTAGTATCTTGGCAATCAAATTAGTAGAGACTTTCACATCCAGGGCCTAAAACCTTTATTCTGGATGTAAGAGAAATAAGTTGCACAAAGAACTTTAAGAACTTAGATCATCATTCATGTGATGCTTTGCCATTACTTCATAAGGCATAGTAATGATGAAAGCTAATATTTATTGAGTGGGTACTATGTGCCAGATACTGTTTTAAGTGCTCTCAAACTCTATTGGTATACAAATCACCTGGGGTTCTTGTTAAAATTCAGGTGCTGGTTCTAGGGTGGGCCCTGAGATTCTGCATTTCTAATTAGCTGCCCGGTGATGCTAGTGCAGCAGGTCTATGAACACACATTGAGAACCAAGGCATTACAGAATTGTTGCATTAAATCCTCCCAACAACCCTATGAGTTGCTTCTTTTTTATATCCACATTTAACAGATGTACCTGAGAAACAGATAAGTTAAATGACTTGCTCAAAGTTGTGGAACCAGGATTTGAATTCAGGTAGCCAGAATCACCGAAGTCCTGCTTTCCTAGTCACCATTTTATACTACACCACCACTAGAGAATTCTTATGGGGTATTAGGCCTCCTCAAATCACTTTTTAAGAGGAGCACAATGTTTAGGAATCTCACCCTACTAGGGCTGTGTCTAAATGATGTCAGATCAGGATGCTGTCACATTCTTGACACAACTAGCTGACTGAATGCCCAACCACTTTTATCATCTGATTTTACAAACTGAAGAGTCTTTATGACTCAGAATTGATTCAGTACATGATTAAGAGTTCAAACCAAGCATGGGACCCTTCTAAGAGTGAGGCCCTGTGCAACTGCACAAATTGCATGTCCATCCTGGATTTAAGAATGAATAGTGATCCATTAGATACAAAGGACTGGACTTGAACACTGATTTTAAGCTAAATTTGGTCAGTTAATGTTGTACTTATCAATTCCAGAAATGAATTTGAGTCACTTATTTATTTATGTTTCTGAATTAAATCAAAGAAGAAATGTTCTTCTGCCACTGAAATCCAATATTTGGGTTTGGCATTTAATGGACCATTTTTTCTCCTTTTATCCACATCTACTTTTTCCTCCCAATTTGTGGGTCATTTTCTTCTCTGGAAAACAAAAACATTCCCTTCCGTTCCAGCACCCATCCCCTACCTCCTCCCAGTGATCCAGCGCAAGGTTGCTGTTTGGAAAGCAGAATTTTCTTTTCTTTGGCACCCATGAGACTATATCCTGTTTGCTTGAATTTTTATTGCCCTCGGCACACAAAAACTGAGATCATTAACAGAGATGTTAAACATTCAAAGTGAGAGACTACTTGTAAGACTTTTAAGATCTCTGACAATAGTTTCAAGTTTTAGTTAAAGTGAAGGAAGCAAAAATTTCCACTGAAAGATTTGGAATAGTTTACTGAAAGATAAGAATGCATCTTATTCATTCCTATAACATTAATTTCTAAAACATAGATCTGACTTAAAATGATTTTTTACTTTGTCATCTATTTAGTGACTAATAAAGCTCAGATTCACAGTAAATAGGTGATTTCTTGCTTATTTTAATTGATCAGTAATGGAGGGATGCATTTGTAAAAATTAGTAGTGCTGGACATTTAACACACCCATGAAAGTTACTGATTTTTCTCAAAGATAAAAGAGTAGGTGAAATGGTTACATAGAAATTAAAATAACTTATTCTCCTAAATAGCTAATGTATATAATATATTTTAAAGCGTTTAATCACAGAATATAGTGCAACTTTTTATTTTACAGATGAGGAAATGAGAATAAGGAGAGATAAAGTGACTTGCCCAAAGTCAAAGCCTTTTGAAGTGGAGCTGGGAACAGAATTCCAACCTCCTTGCTCCCAGTTTAGTTTTCTTCACATGTTAAATAGGTTTAATATAGTATTATTTGAATAATAGAGTATTAGGATATACTCAAATTGATTCCAAAAATGGAAAGTTGTATTAAATTATGGGTCATTTTAAAATTGTGATTAGAATTGGGAGACAATTCTTATACAGTTATTATCAACAGTGAATGCTATTAGACTATATTTTACCTTTCTATGCTTTATTAACAATATTTAATAATTATTTATACAAATGTGGAGCTACCCAATAGTATTATTTTACTCTTTGCAAGGGACTTTGGGGATAATAAACAGAAGGGAAAAATGATAATTCTTTTTACATTTTATTTTAAAAATATGTGCATAATAGTTGTGTGAGGTACTCAATTTGGGGAAAAATTATTTACTCATAATCTTGAGTAGTTTGGTAAAATAAAATCCTGTTAAATAACCTACAGCGGGGATGATAATAAACCAATTTATATCTGGAACTTATTTTAACCCCTCTTTTAAATTTACTGGATAGTGTTATGGACTATTTCAGAGTGGTCTTTTTCACATTTACTTTATAAAGTTCCAGACACATGTTGAGATTATTTTGCCTATGTGATT
The DNA here is from genome assembly GCF_015220235.1 of Choloepus didactylus. Lineage (NCBI taxonomy): Eukaryota > Metazoa > Chordata > Mammalia > Pilosa > Megalonychidae > Choloepus > Choloepus didactylus. The sequence continues at coordinate 130,457,629 of NC_051309.1, read as the reverse complement.
TTTTAAAATAAAAATGTAAAATATAAAATGCATAAAGAAAAGTACACAAATTGTAAGGCAAAACTCAATAAATATTATTTTATTTTCTAATTTAAAATATACTTCTATTGAATTATAGAATAATCTTTATGTTGGCCTTGTAATCCTATGACCTTGCTAAATTTGCTTATTGATTTTAATGATTTATTTGCAGATTCTTTTGAGTTCTCTGTGAACAGAATCATGTCATTTGGGGATAATGACAATTAATTTTATTTTTTTCCTTCTCTGTATTTGGACCTTTTAGTTATTATTCTTGTTTCATTGTTTAGCAGGGATTGATAAACAAACTCTTTATGTTTGTATGTATATTTTTATTTTAATTTTTACTTTTAAAGGATATTTTCACTGGATATAGAATTATAAATGGGCAATTATTTTATTTCATTATTTTAAAGGTGTTACTCAGTTGCCATCCATTATTTCAGGTAGGAAATCAGCTGTATAATTGTCACTCCTTTTAAGATAATGTGTCTTTTTTTCCCTCGTCTTAAGATTTTCTTATTGTCTTGATTTTCAGCAGATTTACCATCATGTGCCTTTGTGTGGTTTTGTTTGCATCCATTCTTCTCGTGTTCTGTAGCACTTCTTTTATCTGCGACTTAACACCTTTTGTCAATTTTGAAAAATTCTTGGCCCATCATTTCTTCAAATACTGCTTCTGCTCTATTCTCTCTCTTATTCCCTTCTGAGACACAAATCACACAAATACATTGGCATTTTTATTACTGTTTCGAATGTCTCCTCTGCTCTTTTCCTGTGTTTTTGCATGCTTTTTTTCTCTACATGCTTTAGTGTGACTGTTTTCTACATCTGTCTTCTGATTTACCAGTCCTGTCTTTAGCTGTGTCTGATCTGCTGTTAATTCCATTTATTAAATTTTTTAAGAATTTCTATTATTAAATATAACACAAGTACAGAAAGCCTCATAAAAGTGTACAATAACTTATAATAAAGTGAACAACTTTGCAACCACCACACATGTTAAAAGCTACTCCAGAAGCCCTATACAAAGTTGCTGTACTATCACAACCCCTGCTTGCCCCTAATATTAGTTAATATCTTGACTTTTATGGCAATATAAACTTATATAAAGAAGCTTATATGTTAATTACCCAAGCATGCTTCTCTAAATATTATAGTTTACTTTTGCCTGTCTTTTTTTCATATGTTTTTAAAATCTCTTTTAATCTATGTATTTCTATATATTGCTCCTCCATCTCATTTCTTTGCATTTTCATTATTGAAGAAATGGGGTTATTTGTTCAATCGAGTTTTCCAGAGCCTGGATGTTGTGCATTACATTCCTTTGGTATAGTTTAACACGTTCCTCTGTTTTTTGTTTTTTTTGGTATTGCCTGTAAATTCTTATTTGGATCTAAAGGCTAAATCTTTTGATTTCTTAATTTCAGTTACTGTATTTTTCATTTTGTAGAATTTCCATTTGATTAATTTATTATTATTATTATTATTTTATTAGAGAAGTTGTGGGTTTACAGAACAATCATGCATAAAGTATAGGTTTCTCATACACCACCTTATTACTACCTTGCATTGGTGTGGTAAATTTGTTACAACTGATAAAAGCACATTTATATGATTTTACTATTAACTATAGTTCCATGATTTTACTTAGGGTTCACTGTTCATGTTGTGTGATTCCATGGATTTTCCTTTTGATTAATTTTTACACATTTTCAATCTGCTGGAATTCTTCATCTTGTCACCTATTTTCTTGAACATATTTCTCATAATTATTTAAAATCAGAGTCTGAGAATTCCCATAATTCGGTCTCTTATGGGTTTGCTTTTATTATCTATTATTTTCTCTTCATTTTCAGTCATTTGGTTTTGTCTCATAGGATGTATGGTAATTTTTGACTGATGTTCATTATGTATAAAAAAATTGTAGAGATGATTTGAGTCTCTGGATGGTATTGTCCATGTCAGGCAGTTTGGTTCAGGGCAGGTGACCTTAATCCAAACTGGAACTGCATTGACTGGGATCTGGGTCTAATTTGTGAAGGCTGCTCTATTCCTGGTTCACCTTTACTCTTATGGTATAGTTTTTAAGGCTCGCAACTGAAAGCTTAGAAGATTTACTAGAGCTCCTTCTTGGCAAACCCTAAACTTCTTCTATTTTTGGTCTTCCCAGACTCTTGAGACTGCTGTAAGGTTTTCTCAGCTTCTCAGCTTCTTAATAGTTGCCAGTGAACCAGCAAACACCCGTATAGGGGAAAACTGGCACCAAATGTCTGTGTTGACTTCTGTAAATTTCTTTTATCTCTAGGATCTTGGCCTTGAAAGTCCTCACTTTCTTGATAGCTTTCAGTGCTTTCAAATCTTTGTTTAAACTTTTCCAGTTATTTTTGTGAAGTTATTCTAGTCAACCATAGCTGGGAATAGAAATTTTACCTATGTGATTTTTAGTCTCATTCATTTAGCAAGCATATAAACCAACAGTGTGATTATACTTAGTTGTTAAGTAGACTTTTAAAGCAATGCATGTAATAGACAAGACCATAAACTTTTCCTGTCCAGGTACATATATTTATATACTTATGGGCAGAAAGTATCCTAAGTCTACTTGATTGAGGTTATCTGTGTTATCACATCATGTTTTGCTTCATCTACTGATGTGATTTAAGGATAATAAAGAGTCTAAGAAGAGACTGTCATGTTAATTAATATTTAATATTTAGCCCTTATGTGTTTATTTCTATTCTGATGTATATATAAAAAGAAACCAATTTTCTCAAGTAAAGGAGAGGTATAAGCAGACTAAAAACTCCCTCTTGCTCTCTCCCTCTCTCTTTCTCTCTGTTTCTCTGATACATACACACACAAACAAACATTATATGTTACATTTATGAAAGCCTTGACTTTACACAGGGAGCCACATTTCCTAATCTGACAATATTATGTTCATTGATAAGAACACACTTGGTATTTATATAATTAATAGGCATCTCTTTATAACCAGCCCCAATAAACCAGTATATCTGTAGAAATGGAAGCAAGTGCTCAGCAAGCATGTGTAAACCACAAGATAAACAAAGAAGTTATATGGCATCTCTAAAGCACTAATCTCAAAAACAAGCCTCAAGCATTCTATTACTTTCCATGTTTTCCCTAGAGTTTCACACTTTATAATTTTCTAAACTCTTCGTTTTGGAAAAATATATATATATATACATATCATTGATTGGAATGGGCCTCCAAACTCCTTTCTCTGCCACTCCTCAAGCCATCCTTAAATTCTATGGCATACCTCATTTATGAAATAAATGTATTACTAATATAACAGTGTGTGAAAACTAAATTTTTAATAGTCCATTAATTGAAAAAAGTACTAAAGAAGATCACTATTTAAATGAAGCCATGTGGGATTCTTTTGTAAATGAAAGGTTCACTACTTAATTTATTCACTTTTAAATGAATAATCATTAAGCAGCCTACAAATTGGATCTACTATTCTGTGGGTGTGCAACAAGATGCTAGAGTTATTTTACTCCAAAGTGAAAGACAAGTGATCAAAGAATGGATTGTGAGAGCATTAAATATATATATATATATAAAAACATGGAAATTACAAAATGGATAACAGGGGAAAATAAATGCCCGTTAAGTGAACTATGGCACAGATATTATTTGGCAGTATTTTTGGTAGCATAATTTTTGGTATGTACATGTACAGGAATCTTGGGCCATAAATCCCTAAGTTACCTTTAATCCTGCCTAAAACCTGCAAAAATATAAATTAGAATCTAGAGTTACACTCTAATTCTCATACTTCTTCATGAGAATTAGTTCTGAAATTCTTGAACAGCATTGTCACTTGAAGCAACCCTTGCATTAGAAATTATTATTAAAATAACAATTTTATAGTGTGGTTGATAATCTTGATGCTATAACAGTGATCCTTTTGGATAATTTTCTTAGTTTTTATACTAAAAAGGACCAAGATTTGGTATATTAACAATATTGCAAAACAGAGTTTTAGCCCAGGTTTAGAAATAATCCTGCATTGCCATTTAGTCTTTTCTTTTTTCCCACCAAAGGATTCTGTTCTCTGTACCATGATGGATAAAACATGGTATTATGTGCCAGCAGTGACATCCAGGATACTTGAGTTACCTGTTAAAGCTTCTGTAGTCAGGTAGTTCTGCCTTTCCTTCAGGCTTGAAAAATTTAGGGCATAAAGCCTCTAAAAGCTCCGGATCATTGCTAATGGCCTGTTCCCAGGGAGACTGATAGTACTTAGGGACAGCTGTGGTGTTGAATCTTTCAGGGGGAATTTCCTTCAGTGGTCCAGAATATCCTTTGAAAAAAATATAGCAAGAATAAATAAACACAGAGTGATTGAGAGTTACTTAACTCCACCTAACATTTTATCATGTTTAATTTGTCATGCTGGGGTAAAGTTATGAAGATTGCATCCTTTTTACAGTCCCTCAAAAAAAGTAGTCTGAAAGTGTTAGACATTTAAAAACCCCTTTAAGCTTATGGAATTCTAAAAAGAAACTACTTTTCTTAATTTAATTTTTCTAAATCGTACACTTATTTCTTCCTTGACTATCTTAGTACATATTTGTTCATATAAAACTAAAAATTCTGTTCATTTAATTTTTAAAAAACTGTGTCCTGTACATTAATTTATACTAGGCTTTAGATACCATAATTAATTAATTAAATGTAAAATGTGTATTGAATACCTAGTGTGTTCTAGGCTCTGGGGAAACAGCAATGAAGACAAAAACCTCTGTTCTCTCGGAGCTGATTCTTTAGAGGAAATGTTAGGGTCTTGCTATCTTAAATTGCTAAGTGGTCTGTGAAACATTTAAGCTCCAAAAGGAGAAGTAACTTGTTTTCTCTGCCTTATTCAGCCCTTGATCTTACTCCTTTTTGTGTCCATTGCTTGTTGACTTTGTCCCTGAAGATTTCTCATTTAGCTTTTCTGTTTCTGCTCCCTAATTCATACTTCTCACAAGAGCTAGGCATTTTCTGTGAGTTCCTTTTTAAAATCACACAAATTCCACACATTCTGAACAGAACTCCAAACCATTTTCACATGAATCAAGTGAAAGCCCCTGGAGCCTTCTAAGGGACAGCTATCTATTTCCCATTTACACTGCTATACTACCTATTTATGTCCTTAGAATTGTGTCTTGCGCTACGCCAAAACCCTTTACTATTTGTCTGTCCTACTTTTAGGTTTTCCCAAAGCTCTTTCCCTTCTCTGAAATGTTTTCTATTTTCTTCATCCAATCATACCTATCTTCTCTTTACACTAAAAAGATTATCCCCTTCACAAATCTTCCCTGATAATTCCACGTTTAGGCAGTCATTTGTGGTTATTTCATTTTCTTCTGATTGCATCCAGTATCTAATGACAGTCTCTTTTGGCCGGCTGCTTTTCTCTGTAGACCTATGAAAAACTGGTGTTACTCTGACCTCTCTCTTTACACTTTATGCTCTGGTTAGACAATTCATTTTATATGTGACGTACATATTTATGATTCCAGTTTTGTTTTGTATTTTTAATTTCCAGGCTTTTCTGTTCAACTGCCTTTTAGATTTTTTCAAATGAATGTTCCACTGGCACCATTTATAAGCCATCTAGACCTAAATGCAGTCATTTTCTAATATATCCTGTTTCTTTTTTCTCTATTAGTCATCTCAACTAATAATAACTCTTCACTTTCTTATGTCCAAGGCAAAAACATCAATCTAAACTTCCTCTCATCCTCAAATCACTAAGGATTGCCAATCATGCTTCTTGAGGATATCTAAAATTGTGGTTATCAAACCTTGTGTTTCTGAATCACCTTGGGAACCTATTTAAAATGTAGATAAAGAGGTCCCCCCTCCAGAGATTGGGCTTCAGTCTCAGGTATGGGGTCCATAAATCCAAATTTTTAACAAAACTCTCGTACAAATCTTATGCTGGTGATCTGCAAACAGGATATTCGTTCACTTCTCTGCATTTCCATCAATACTGCCCTGCTTCAGCCCCTCTCCATCTCTTGCTTGGGCTTTCACAATATTCGCATCCTAATCTCCTTTACCTCTCAACCTCTCTCCTACCCATCCTCTCCTCTGCCGCCCCTAACTGGCAAACTTGATCATGCCACTCATCCCACTGCTCAGACTGCTCTATCAGCCCCCCAGGATGAAATCTAAACAAGCAGACACACCTAGGCTGACCCACCTGTCCAGCCTCATCTCCTGCCATTCTCTGCTCACATTTCAGGCTCTGGAACTACGGGTCTGCTTACAGCTTTCTTTATGCAGAAAGGTTTTCTTTTCTTCTGCCTCCCGACTTGGCCCATGTTGTTCCGTACACCTGGAAGGCTCTCCCAAATTCTTGTCACCTGAAAATTCCTATTTTAAGTCTTAGCTTGAGGTTGTCTCTTATATGTAGCCTTCCCTGTCTCCCCCAGGAAAGCAGAGTTATCCTTCCTGGACCTTCCCTCTGTGCATTATACATACCTCCATTATCATAATTGCCACATTTTATTTCCTTTTCTTTCCTAGAGTTGATCTGATGTCAGCCATATGGAAACTGGAAATTTTAAGTATTATAATATTTTAAAATTTTTCTTGAAATCTCACTACTGTAACACAATTTTGTTTATTTTTGTGTATTTTCTGTAATCTTTCCCATTTTTTTATTAGAGAAGTTGTACGTTTACAAAAAAACCATGCATAAAACACTGAGTTCCCATATGCCACCCTATTTTAATACCTTGCATTACTGTGGTACATTTGTTATAATTCATCAACTTTTCTCGTTTTTAAACATTCAGATTTTTTCAATTTCTTTTTTATAGATAGCATTACTAATAACTTTTTCATTTATGAGGTACTGAATTATTTACCAGAAAGAATAGATGTTTGTGTGTTTGTTTAACCTCTCAGAAATACCACAATTCAGCAATACTATATATCAATATTTATTTTATTTTTAAATATATTTTAATTGCTTTGTGTTTTTTTTAATATATTTTGATGTAACATTTAATATAATATAAAATTTCATTTCAAAGGAACTTCAGGATTACATTTTAATACTCTTTTTAATATTATGTTCAAGAAAAGTTGGCTTTTTGGATACATAGATGGCTAATCAATAAAAAATAATTAATATGCTAAATTGAAATACACTATAGTTTGCTTCCTGAATTTGTTGTACTCATCAACCAAGAAGGAAGGTCCCACTACTCTTGCTTTATGACAAACTACTTGATAACCCCAATCTCTCCCTTTTCTTAGTCCTATATTATACAGACATTTTCTAATAATTGGATATTTCGCTTTTAGTAGCAGTGTGAATTTGTTCTTTAAAAATTTTTCTTGAAATTTATATATATATATATACACATGCACACACAGACACACACACATTCCTGACAGTAAGTAAAATGCATATATGATATTAAATTATGTATGCAGATAGAAAGTGAGACTATGAATATAATTTGGACACTTGTCCTGTCTCCTTCTATCTCTTCTCGGTTTCTGAATTCCTTGAGGGTAGAGATTAATTCTTCTATTCCTTTTAGAATTCCAAAGTATACAATGATGATCATATAATAAAAGTTCCAAGCGGTGAGATTACTAGGCTATGTGTGAATATAAACTTTCCATATGTTCTCTCTTGTTCCAATTTTAAAAAAATACCTACAAGTATTAGATGGCAAGGGGTGCTTTACAGTGGTTGAAGCTAAAAGAATATGTATGTATTCTGTTACATATCCAGGATATAAAGGAAGATGGGGAAAGGATTAACTTTAACTGAGTACTTACATGTTAGGGACTATATTTGTATTATCACACTCAATTCTCACAGGGATCCTGTGCAGTGAGTCTTGTTTTCCTTATTTTACATATTATGGAAACAGGCTTAAAGATTTATTTAAAGGGAGTGAGGGATGGGAGGAGTCAGAGGGTTGAATCCAGATCTGTCTGATTCTAAAGTGTGTCTCCCTCCATGTGCTTAATGCTAAATACATAGAACTTGTTACCTATTTTTATGTCATAACCTTTGGTTGAAAGCCAGCTGGGAACTTTATTACAATACTATATTTCAGAATTCTAAATATGTTCTTGCTATCCTTCAATGATTTTTTTTTAGCACAAGTTTTCTAACTTCAGTGATATTTTGTTTGATCTGTCAGTTTTTCTCATCGTGTTCAGTAAGAATGGCCTAATAAATCTGAGCTCAGCAATGACTGCCCTATTTTAAAATAATATTTAATATTATAGAGTTGCTTCCTTTATGGAACTTCAAAAACAGTATTGTTATTTGAAAATTCTAGCAGGAATTTTGCTAAATTTACTATTATTATAAAATATGACAAAGATATTGCAAATTTTTAAAAGTACTATTTTAAATTTTTAAAATCTAGTTTATACATAACTGTTGAGAAAATTGAATTCTCATTTTCTTCTGAAAGATTTCATAGTTCAAATCTAACATTATTTCTAACTATTATATACTGACTAGATAAGGATTTGCTTTTAAGATAAGAAACAAGCATACACTCTTCAGAAGCTGCATTTCAAGTCCTCTGAGGGGGCAAAGGGAGACTACATTGCATGGACTCGTATAACTGAAGAAATTGCCCCAGAGTCACTTCAAGTGAGACATCTGTAAATTTGTTATCAGAAGACCTAATTTAATTCTTATCCATGTGGCCTTATAGATATTCATAACCTTAGTTATAAAATGAGGATTGCAATAAATATGTCACAGAGTTACTGTGAAATCAAAGAAGACAATATATATCAAGGCATTTCACAAATTGTACAGCCCTATACAAATATAAATTCAACATAATTACTAATGTCTTAAATTTAAATATAATAGGTATTTGCCAATGATACAAAGGAACATTTATAAGAACCTACAGCCACAATAAATGTTCTACATAACTCCTTTAGATCCAAATCTTTACATTTATTTTGAACTTATCCACAAAACAGATATTTATACAGAAAAGCTGTATAATTTGAATACAATTTAATAATGGCTTCAAATGACTTGAGTCTTATCGTTAATTACAAATAGAGCATTTTTATTGTTCTATTTGTAAGGGTATTACTTACCTGGTGCAATGCTTTCTGGATTTGGAGGGCTTCGTGGATCTGGGGTGTTGGGAGGAGTCAACGGGGCTTGCTGTGGACCACCTTCCAAGTTGCTTCCATCCATTTTCCCATTCTGTATGGCAATGTTGTACTGTATTTGATCAAAAGTAAACTGTTGAAAACTCAAAATCCTAGGCTATAACCTATGCAATGCTCCATTTGTCTATTTAAAATTTAAGTACAATGTCACTTCATTGTTTCATGGGGTCTCAATAATTTTACATGGTAATATGGTTGAGTAGTTGAATGAGAAATACTGACATCAATCTAAGATCTGTTTTATATTAACAATCCACTAATTAAAGTTCATATTAATTGAGCTGTACAGTATGCCAGGCACTGTGCACAGTGCTTTGTATCAATTATTTACTTTATATTCCCAACATGCCTATAAGGTAAATCTATTTAATTTTAAATCTTACTAATCTAATAATGTACAGCATATTGGCCAAACATTTGACTTGGTCATTTTTACATTACCATTTTATTTTATAGTTGGACTTTAATTAAATTCTTTAATATGTCTAAAGTTTTAAAATTTAATTTGAAAATTGCTGTTGAACAGCTGTCATGCATATTAAAATAAAATTTGTACTTTAAGTTGCATGAACTTGTATAAGGAAGAATATGTGATTTCTAGACATTGTCTTTTAAGCTTAAGGTGAATTTGTTTTACTATTATAATTTAGGATTTATTTTATGGCAATAAATAATACAGTACTTTAAAAATCATATAGAACAATCAATTTGCATGTTAAGAGAGAAATATAGTCATCGTAACAGGTTATATCCTGAGGAATAAGGCTAGGCCTATCCCTATAATAAAGCTTTTGTTTAGTTATAATGAAAAATATATTTTTTTTAAATAGAAGGCAAAGCATTTAAGAAGTACATAAGGTTGAATTATCTCTTAACATTCCGAAGGAAAAATTTGGTGAACATAGTAAATAAAGACCAGTTTTGATTTTTTTTCTCTGTGACATATGCAGAAAATATTTATTAATGCCTTTTCATTTCATTTATAAGATATTATGGAGAAGTGTAACTTTCATTTTAATACTTAACTTTATAGAAATTTGAGGATAAAAAACTATTTTGCCCTAAAGTTGAAATACTTACTATTCCATAAATTAAGGGAGGGACTCACCTGATAAAATTATGAAGGAAAAAAAGTTAATCCCCGTTTTCAAGCCTCACCTACCCAGGACCACTCCCCAGGTGCCTTGTGCATCTGCAGCCTCCCAAATAAATCTACTTTTAAATCCATAAATCATGGTCCCAATATACTCCTTTGCTTTTTTGTCTGTTTTATCAAAACTCTCATTCAGTCAGAGCAGATGATGTCAACTGATAAAATGAAACCTTCATGAATAAATTGTATTTGTGTAATATTGATAATCTGACATGATGTGCTAACTTCCAGGGACATACGTATTTTCAAAGAATAGTTTTTAAACTAAAGGATTCTGTTCCTAATAGAATTTTTTAAAACGTAATTTGGGGAGGACCTTTCCAATATCTATGTCTGTCCGAGGTTAAAATTTTTATAGGAAATCTATTAAAACTTTTTAAAGAAGAATTTAAGAGTTAAGAACTCCCCCATCCCACCCCCACTTCAAAGTTTGCTGTTTCTTCTTGACACTCCCATGTCATTTATTTTCCATATTTTGCATTGTTCATCAACTTCTGTGCACTGTCTTATTTATTAGCTTGTTAGCAACCTGAGGACCGGAAATTTTATCTTATTCATCTGTCTCTTACAAAGCCTAGTATGGTGCCTTATATACCACAAATACTCAGTGAATATTTGCTGGATTATTAATGAATTAATCATCAAATCCAGCTGAATTTTTTTACTCCAACCTTTTCAAAAATTTCGTCTTTCTTTTTCACTTTATACTTTATGTGCATATCCTCATTGCTTGTACTTTTATCAAAATGATATTCTGCTCTGTTCATTTTCCACCAAGCATTTCCTCTTCAGTCAACCTGAATATGAATACTCCCGAATACGGCATTCCTCTCGTCTTTAGAAATTATTCCTTGTTGCCTATTAGATCAGTTTCAAACTCTTACACTGGGTAACCAAAACCCTTTTGTCACCTAGTAAGTGGTCTCTCTGAAGCTCTCTTGTACCTTTTACCAAGCCAGTTCACCATTGCTAACATATGCTCTACTCATTCCCAAACCATCCATACTGTCTCATCTGCCTATATTTCCTCCAAGACCAGGCTTAAACCTTCCCTCTTCTTTCTGACCAGCTTCTTCTCTCATTGTTCCATTTATGACATTTTGTGTCACCCAGCTAGTTTATAATCTGGTTTCAATGTAGTTGGGCTCCATCATTGTTTTGCATTCCTTTCCCTTAATTCTAAGGAAGTGTTATACCTAAAGACTGTTCTCAACAATTGATTGCTGAAGAGAAATCACCATACATGTATATATGTGTGTGTGTATATATTATATAAATATATATATATAATTTAAATTTTTGCAGTTTGAATTTAGCTACTATCTTGAGGGCTTGACATAATAAGTGACTACGTTCATATCTTTAAATTTTACTCTTGAACCTATACCACCTCTTACAAAAGAGGAAAGTTCCTTCCAACTTTAATCATAAATAAAAAGGCAGTTGAGATAGATATAGGAAGTTTAAAAATATAATGTATAGAAAATTAATTTTCCTAACTTCCTAAATGTGTTCCTGTAATGACACATATCACTCTACCTACATTAACTTTTAAAAATCATTATGCTGACCTTCTGTATAGACCTTTTCCTGGGGATTACTGATGAACAGGAAAATCCACTCTTTTTGGTTTTTCACTAATTTTCAGGAGACACCCAATACCTCTATTGCCATTTTAAGTATAGAAGTAAAGCCTTATAATGGTTTCCTTCAGGAAAGGTTTGAAAGAATGTGTTTCATTTCATTTCAGTTAATGCTAAAGAAAATAAAACCGTAGAAGAATCTTATAAATTGTAAGCATGTAAGTTATAAACACATGTATAATAGATATTACATGATTTCTGTTGAAATACCAGTAGAAATAAAGGGTTTTTGTCTGTTCTATAATTCATGACAAATACACAAAAGAAGTTACTGTTTGAGTAAAATAAATATATAGTCAGAAGCCCAGTTTATTTAGTTTAGCTTTATTTCAGAATTCCTTTCATAATATATTTTTCTTTTACCCAGTTTAGGATTTTCAGGGATTTCAAAAACTCCACAGTTAGTAAATAGATATGTGGTCGTCAATGTACAATGTATGGTGATTTACAGAAAAAATTTTAATTATCATGAATTCCATTTTATTTTCCCTTAAATGTTTCTTTTTTCTTTTCTTTTCTTTTCTTTTTTTTTTTTTTTTTTGCCTTTTTGTGTAAGAAGTTGATCAGTTTATGAACTAAAGCTTCAAAATTGGCTTTGTGTAGCAATGTTTCTTTTTTAAGAATGCACGTTTCTGTTGCTATTGTTAATGTCATAAGAAAATTGTAAATTTGCCAGTGAGCCTTAGCAGTAAGAAAGGTCTACCTCTGGCTGGTTTGCCAGCCAAATCTGCACTTATTTCTTCTGTTTTGAAAATGATACTTAATATTTGAACAAAAGGCATTAACTACCAAAGAATTTGTTTATATCTGCATTTTATGACCTCTTAAATATTACAACAATGTAAGAAATATGTAAAGAAAGGCTAAATAATTATTTTGACAATGTCTAGAGTTCAAAGAAAGCAGTAAAACTAAGAGCTCATTCCAGAAAATGTAGTCAGTTAGTCAGGTTAATGTGGTATAAATCATACAAAGAGGATTTAAGAACTAAATTGTAAGTAAATAATTGTTCTTTATCTTTCCATGTTATTTTGGTCTTTCCATCACAAGACAGGGTTGTATTTATTTATTTTTGAGCTCCCAGTATAGTATGTGGAGCACAGTAGACACTCAATAAATATTTGCCAAGAGTATAAGTCAATGACTGGGAATAGACCTAGACTGAATGTTATTTTTTAAATTCCTATCATATTAGATATGCTATAAATTGCAATGTAGTGCCTTGACAAAGTGACTGCATCATCACATACTGTGGTTCAACATCTTCCTCAATGATTAATTGTTTAGGTAATCTTAAGAATTAAGATCAGAGAATACATAGATCATTCAAGCTGGAAGGCACCCTGGAGAGTATTTGCATCCTTACTCTTACTTTATAAATGAGAAAACAGATTCAGAAAAACAAAGAACCTGGCTCCTAATCAAATTCTGGATTCCTGGTTCCCAGGCCAGGGTTTCCTTCAGTAACACCATGGTGGCTATCAGTGCCAAGAACTCAAGAATTCTGAAAGCTGGGTTTTAGTCTTCTTTATTATGGTGTTGCCTAAATCAAATAACAATCAACAGGCTTCCCTGAATACCACTTTCCTCATTTCTAAGGAAAAGAGAGTAAATTTCATCAGAGTTCAGAGTATGTTATGTAAGTCAATGAAATGTGACTTCATTGCATACATTATAATTGTTTATTGCTCTGAGTTATTTATGATAATCTGCTTGTTTAGGGTTACTTATTTATGTAGTGCTCAATCTCCTAGGGACACTGAAAAATTGTCTTACACATTCTATGTATTAGCAGAACATTCGGCCACAGGTATATAAGAGTATTGTTAATAATTTGAAATACTGGTGATAAGAGAATATATTATGTCCATAAGGGCAATTTTAACCTCACTGTACCTTCCTCCAGGCTGTAATTAAAATATTATCCTTAGAGTATATCAGATGTAAATGAAAGTTATGAAAACTGGCATTATTTGTTTCAGATGTCTAGACTTGTAGATGACTTTTCAAAGAATTTCCTTGAGCCACCTTATTTTATATTATTTCATAGACTTTCTTTTCTGTTGTTACTGTTGAAAGAAAATAATTATGTAATCAGATTCCATCAGATGGGGTAGGGAATATTTTAGGCTCTTACTGTATTAGCCACAGACATTTTCTGCTAAGAGGATACAGAGCATAATTATAGGGTAACATAACATTACATTTTATCTGTGACTTCAAGTGAAAAAATTATCCTTCACAAATGTAAATGCTGTAGTTGACCAAGATTTGATGTCTAACTGAATTCATAATTGTAACCAGATTTAAACCAGGAAAGTTGAAGGAAGCTCATTAATGTAAAAAAAAAAAATATTTAATTTAAAATATTATCTCAACTTCTACTGTTAACCAGAATCATAACAACAACAAGGGAAATAAAAATTTCGGGAATGAGTAAACTTTTAGTGTTTGTGGGTGTGAATATTAGTTTCCATAATATGTTTTAGTATTATGGTAAAAGATCTCAGTGAAACCATCTGTTTGCTATGAAGAGAGCTGTCCATTCAAAACAGCTTATTAGTGATAGCAGCTGGTAAGTTTTAAATTCATAAGTAAACCTATAGACTTTTTATAACTATTAGAAAAACCCTCAGTAAATAGAACTTAAAATTTTTTGTATTCTCTACCATTCCTTCAGGTTAAGGACCAATGTGCTATTTGTTTTTGTTCTTCTTGGCTTGTATTGATTTTTAAAGCCATTGTCCCAAAGCTAGCTGCTTTCCTACTGTGAACTTCTTCCTCTAAGAGCTCTTTAAATAACAGTTTAAGTGACTATAATATGAATACAATATGTAAACTATAATATAACTTATTTATGTTTGCTCATTTGTTTGTATATTAGCTTTCATTTGGGGAAAACCTTTGTCCGAAGACTAACGTCCGCATTGGTTATGTAGTGAACGGATTCCAGATGTCTCTACACAACGTGGAATAAATGCTTTGGAAAGAGATAGAATGGTGTCTGTAGTTTCCAGGCAGTTTTCAGTGCCAGGATGTATTCAGCCTATGAAATGCTTATAATTACTTTGTGGAGCTGTGTGTGCTTTGGATGTGTTTCCACCCCAAACATTTATCTATTGGCGATAAGACCATGGAAACATTTTGTACCACCTCTCTCCACTCCCTTTCTCATTTTTTAGCAGAACAAACTAGCTCTTCAGTGCCAAATCTACAAACTTACAATGTCCTATTGAACCAAAAGGATACTCAAATCATACATAATACTTCTTTTGTTTACACACCTAAACTGTTCCTTACATTTAAAAAAAAATTCTGACAGGACCAACTGAAATAAATATATAGAATACTTCTTTGGCAATCTAGTACCACAGACAAATTTAGAAATGCTGCCCATTCATTTAGATACTGCAAGGTCAAGTTATACTTACATTCATTTGTGCTTTAGATTGATACTGGAAATTTTCAAACGTGTATTTGTCAGATCTTCTTTGACGCATCTTAAATAGTCGGGCACCACGGTTACTGAGATGGGATAATTCTTCCAACATGATGTCTCTGGGGATGCTGACCTTTTTGCCCAGGTCTATGCCATCTACATCTGTAAAATCATATTCATGTGAATGAAAACCCCCAAATAGGGTTTTTTTTTTTATGCCTTTCTAAATCCATAAATTATTGCATGCCAAATGCTAGTGTGGAGATTAAGATACAGCCTCTTTTGTCAGACTGCCTTGGTTGGAAGCTTGGACCCATCACTTTCTAACTGTGTGGTCATAGATGTGCTACTTATTTTCGCAAAACCTCAATTTCTTCATTTCTAAAGTGGAGCTAATGGTAATACTCACAGTATAAGGTTGATCTGAGGATTAAATAAAATGCTTCTTATAAAGCACTTAGTATGGTACCTGGCACATAGAAACAATGAATTAAAGTTAGCTGTCATTATTATTAGAATTTAGTCTTTCCATATTTAGTGAATTTCAAATAGTACTGCTTCTTAGTTATAATAAGCTCTATTCCTGGAATGCCTACCTTCCTATCCCATCCCACTCCAATTCCCTGTTGTCTCTGTCAAAATAGTATTCACTGTGGTTTCCTATTCACTGCTGTTTTCTTATTTAGTCTTTGTGTCCCCCTTAAATGCAATAGATGTTCAGGAAATGTGTTATTTTTTATTTCCAGTACTAAAAGGCTTTTCCAGTTAAAAAGAGGAGAAACTTCCCCACTTGCTCCTTTAATATAAATGAGAATCAAGAATATGTTTTTGTGAAACCTTCTGAGTTCTTTTGCAACTGTGGACTGCTAGTAAGTGTACAGGAAGAAAAAATGTGCCATTAGGAAAATAATAATTATTTTGATTGATTAGGACAACATTCTTTGATGATGTAACAAACTGACCATGATAACTAGGCCTTTCTGGGTTCTTAGGGGTAAAACAACAAAATTCCTTGTTAAATTTTCTCCCCATTTTGCTTTGAAAAAATCAGTTTATTTACATGTTTTGATGTGACATGGAGAGGGTCTCCACTAATTGTAAAATCATAGTATTAAGGCTTCTGCTTCTGAAAAGTTAGAGTAGAAACGTTTTTCCCTATTCCTCCACTAAGTACAACTAAAAATTCTGGCCATTATATAGAAAACAAGCATAAGAAGACCCTGAAATGGGGAGAGAAGGCGGCAGACTAGCTAAAGACCTTAGGACCCATGGAACACCATGTGGGTGATTTCTCGGGATTTTCTTTTTGCCTCATATACTCCAGACTTGTTGCTGAAGATGCTGGCAACACAGAAACACCAAATGGATGCAGGTTAAAAAAAAAAAAAAAAGTCCAACAAAAGGCTGCTCTCTCTAGCCAAAGGACAAGGAAAGGGGAAGCCTAGCAAGACAAAAAATAATTTTTGGACAATAGCCATTCTGCTTCAGTCAAGCACCACAGAAACCTTTGGACCCAGCCCCACCCATGTCAGCAAAGGCTGAATGGGCAGCTCAGACTTCCACTTTACAAGGTTGTAATGAGTTGCCCCAAGACTCCCACTGAGGTGGTTTCAGAAAGACCAAGTTGGAAGCCAAGTCTTTCATTCCTGTTAGCTGATAACAAGCTCTCTTCATCCCCTCCCAGCAGTAATGAAAAGCTCCTGATCAGGTTTAAATTGAAGCCAAGTGGGGTACCTGAACTTCTACCTCCACCTAGCAGTAATGAGGTGGCACCACTCCCATCTCAGTTGGGTCAGTGCCAAACAAGTTCAGATTAATAAGATCCAAAGCCTCAGACTATAATATGAAAATGTCCTGATTAAAATAAAAATCACTTATGACATCAACAATAAGGAAAATCTCGAACTGAATGAAAAAAGACAATCAATAGATGCCAAAAACACTGAGATGACAGAGATGTTAAAATTGCCTCACAAGGATTTTAAAGCAGCCATGCTAAAACACTTCAATGAGCAATTACAACTGATTGAAACAAATGAGAAAGTAAAAGATTTTAGCAAAGAAATAGAAAGTCTCAGAAAAGAAATACAATACAGAAAGAAGAACCAAATGGAAATTTTAGAACTGAAAGTACAATAATCAAAACAAAAAGCTCAGTGGATGATGAATGTTCAATTATATGATGATACTGTGAGCCACTGATTGCATACTTTAGGTGGATTATATGGAGTGTGAATATATCTCAATAAAGTTGCATTAGGAAAAAAAGGAAAGAATAGTAAAGCAAAGATAACACAGAATGAGAAAGACACTGATTTCTCCTTCCTTCAAAGTCCATGCTTTGAATTCAACAGATTTCAAAGCAGACTAAATATCTAGAGTCAAAATTATGAATAAACATTAGTATTGGATTAATTCTGAAAAAAAAAAAAGCTCAGTGGAGGGGTAGTGGATGGAAGATTAGTGGATTCTACTCAGCAAATACTGAAAGGTGGGGACAAATGAAAGAAGCAGTGAACTAGGAGACTGGACAATAGAATTTGCCCAATGAAAACAATAGGGAGAAAATAGACTGAAAAAAAATAAAAAGAACAGAGCCTTAGAAGACTTGTGGGACTATAACAAAAGTTAAAATACTTGTGTTATTGAAGTCCCAGAAGGAGAAGAGAAAGAGGGTGGGGTTGAAAAAGTACCCAAAGGAGTAATTTCTGAAAACTCCCCAAGTTTGGAAAAGACATGAACCTACCAGGTCAAGAAGCTAAGCACATCCCAAATAAGATAAACCCACAGAACTCCACAATAAGACATGTCATCATTAGACCTCAGAAAACTAAAGATAAAGAAGATTGTTGAAAAAAGTAAAAGAAGAATGATACTTTACCCATAGGGGAAAAACAATTAGAATGATAGCAGATTTTTCATCAGAAACCATGAAGTTCAGAAAGAAGTGGCTCATTATTTTCATGTGCCAAAACAAAAGATCTGTTAAACAAGAATTTAGGGTGAAGAGAAAATATTCTTCAGGAATATAGGGGAAATGAAGTCATTTCCAGATGAAGGAAAACTGGGAGTATTTGTTGCCAGGAGGCCCACACTAAAAGAATGAGTAAATGAAGCTCTCTAAACAGATATGAGGAAGTAAAAGAAGAAAACTTGGAACATCAGGAAGGGAGAAAGAATATAATAAGCAAATATGGATAAATACAGTAGACTTTCTGTTTCCTTATGTTTGACTGTTGAGGCATAAATTATAACAATGTTTAATGGAGACAATCATATTATAAACAGAGGAGGAATGTAAAGGGAGATAAGGTTTCTCTATTTCACTTGAACTAGAAAATGACAACACCAGTAGACTGTGATAAGTAATGCATTAAATGTAATATTTAGAGCGGCACCTAAAAAAGCTATGCAGATAGGCTCAAAAACATTATAGATAAATGAAATGGAATTCTGAAAAATGTTCAAGTAAGTCACAGTAAGGTAGGAAACAGAAAACAGAGAAACCAAAAACAGAAAGAACAGGAAACAACAAATAAAATGATAAAGTCTTAACACATCAATAATTCTATTAGATGTAAATGGTCTAAACATACCAATTAAAGATAGAGATCATCAGATTGGGTTAAAAAAACATGCTCCAATTATATGCTGCCTGTAAGAAACTCACTTCAAGTATAATGTTATAGGTTGGCTGAAAGTAACAGGATGGAAAAAGATATATCAAGCAATAATAATAAAGGAAAGTGTGAGGGGCTATATTAATATCAGATAAAGTAGATTTTGGAGCAAAGAAAATTACTAAGAGAGAGGGGGGTATGATATAATAATGAAAGGGTCAATCTACCAAAAAGACAAAGCAATCCTAAATGTGTATGCACCAAAAAACAGAGTTTCAGATATGTAAAGCAAAAACTGATAGACTCCAAGATGAATCAGACAAATCAACAATTAAAACTAGAGACTTCAACATTCCTCTCTAAACAAGTAATAGAACAACTATACATAAAATAAGCAAGGAGATAAACAGAAATCAACAACACCATCAACCAACAGGATCTAATTGACATTAATAGAATACTCCACCCAACAACAGCAGAATACGCAGTATTTTCAAGCACCCATGGAACATAAACCAAGATAGACCATATCCTGGGCCATGAAACAAGCCTCAACAAATTTAAAAGAACTGAAATCATACAAAGTATGACCTCTGACCTCAGTGGAATCAAACTAGAAGTCAGTAACAGTAAGATAACAGGAAAATCTCTATATTCTTGGAAACTAAACAACCTACTTCTAAATAATTTGTGGACCAAAGAGGAAGTCTCAAAAGAAATAAAAAATTCATTGAGCTGAATGAAACTGAAAATACAGCAAAACAAAATAAGCAATGCTAAAATGGATAATTAGAGCACTAAACACATACATTAGAAATAAAGGAACATTCTTAAATCAATAATCTAAGCTTCTACCTCAAAAGCCCAGAAAAAGAAGAGCAAAATAAACCCAAAGCAAGCAGGAGGAATGCAATAATAAAGATAAGAGCAGAAATTGAAAACAGTTAAGACAATAGAGAAAAATCAAAGAGCTGGTTCTTTGGAAAGATGAAAAAAATTCACAAACCTCTAGCACGAATGACAAATTACCAATATCAATAGGAATGAATCAGAGAATATCTCTACAGACATTATAGACATAAAATAGATAATAAGAAAATACCATGACCCATCCTACACATATAAATTTGCAACCTAGACAAAATGGATCAATCCCTCAACAAACACAAAGTGCTACAGCTTACCCAAAATGAAGTAGATAATTCAAATAAGCATATACCTATTATGTAATTGAATTTGTAATTTAAAAACTGCCAAAAAAGATATCTTAGGTCAAATAGCTTTTGTGGAGAATTCTACCAAATGTTTTAAGAAGAATTAACACCAATTCTACAAATTTCTTCCCAAAAATGGAAGAGGGAACACTTCCCAATTGATTTTGTGAACTAGTATTATCCTGACACAAAAACCAGACAAAAACAAACAAACAAACAAAAAAAAAACACTACATACCAGTATCCTTCACAAATATAGATGCAAAAATCCTTAACAAAATATTAGCAAATAGAATTCAGCAATTTATAAAAAGAATTACACACATGAGCAACTGGGGTTTATTCCAGGGATGCAGGGCTGGTTCAGTATTAAAAAATCAATCAATGTAATCCACCACAATAACAGGCTGAAAAAGGAAAACCACATGATTACATCTTTGGGATATAGGGCTTCCTGGTATGCCAAAAAAGATTCCTTGCTTCACAATGTCCAGAGGTGGAAGAAATGCTAGCCAATGGAAGAGAAATAGAAGGAATAGAATACAGTAGATAAAGGTTCTTTTAACAAGTTTCCTGGGAAGTACTTGCCAGCAAAGCTGAATTCTACAGGGAATATTCACCCTTGCTATTGTGCAAATGTTTGAAGTCTCAGTCACTGTGTGTTTGGAACATGGAAGGAGGAGCTTGATTATGTTTCAGTGTGTTTTTGAATATCTCTCAATATGCTAGAGTATGACAGGGGTGGGCCATTTCACCTTTTTGATTCTGGAATCAAAATAGCAAGTGCCCATTAGATTGTAAAGGACAGCAGAGATTCAAATCACAGTATTGGTTATAACAATTTGGCATAAAAAGGGGAGTCTCCTTTTTAAAATGTACCTTAAAAGGATTCAGTTAGCCATGCAAAAAGAAAGAAAGAAAGAAAGAAAGGATACTAACACAGAAAATTGAAGTCCATAAAACTTTCTCCATCAAACATTTCTATAATTACATTACATGTAATGTTTTTAAACAAATGGAAAACCTTTCTAATGGGTCATTTTCAGGAAATAAAAATATTCCCGAAACAGGCAGCCCCTAGAATAATGCAGAAATAATAGTCTTCATAGTAATGGAAATCTTTCTCCTTATAATTAAGGCTACTAAGACTTTCACTAAAGAAACAAAAACAGGAAGGCAACTTTTCTTCTCCTCCTCCTCCTCTTGTTTTTCTTCTTTCTATTACCAATTTGAGCAATTTGAGTCATTATAAGCATTTAAATGAGAATAGAAGGGCTAGAAACAGAAATCACATATTAATTTTATTTGTTCTAAATGCCAAGCTATGGCATAAGTTTAATTTTTGGGCCCCAAGACAAAAATTTGAGGAAATGTCTTTTATATTCCTTCCCTCTTCCTAATGACCCCCAATATCAGATGACTCCACCAATATTTCTGAAATAACCACACAACCTAAGTGAATTCAGTTGCCCTGACCCCTGAGATCTATGACAATCTTCTAGGATGTTATTTAACAGGAATTATTCACCTTTGTGATTGGTTCAGGAACAGGTGTGTGACACGGCGTAGTCCACTGAGAGTGAATTATCAGGATTTTTCTCTGGGAATGTGCCAGAGATTTCTTTTCTGCTGGATGTAAATGTAGATGTATATTGCCCGGGGCACTGTTGGCAGGTTCTTAGGAGAATGATAGAGCAAAGCTTGGGATGAAGCTTACACCATGGACATGATAGTAGAGACAGAAAGAATCAAGGTCCTTGGTAGCAAATTTGAACTGCTAGGTGAACCCTTAGCAGAGCACCTCTAAACTTTTCAGTTATGTGAGCCAATAAATTCCCTTATTGTTTAAACTAGTTGGTTTCTGGTTTTCTGTTATTTTCAACTGGAAGCATCCTAACTGATATAGTTACTCTCCCCAGAACTTCTTTTCATTGACATAGGTCAAAAAAGTATATTGAGATGGGAGTCACAGGAAAGGCTGAAGAAGCCCGGTAGCGGGGGCCTCTAAGAGGAAAGGGAAAAGACAAGAGGGACATAAAAAGATGGATATACCCCTGACTATGGACTCTTTTGGGTTCATAGGAAACCTTTACTCCTCTTTAGAAAAGCACTACAACCATTGCTCTGGCTACTATAAGGAATAGACATACAACAAGAGCAATGGAGAACCTACCTGCCCTCAATGGTAGGGCTTCCAAAGAAATGAGCAGCTGGCACAATCCATTGTTACTAGTAAATTTATACCACCAGAGAGGAAAAATATGAGGCAAAAAGAAAAAGGAGGAGAAGGCACACAAAATGACTAACTCTCAACTTCTTTTATTATTCTCTGGACTCTATTCTATGTCTGTTAAGCCTAAATTTTCTCCCCACTCCTTCCTGGTTAAAGGACAGTGAGTTAATTGAATATGAGTAACAGAAGGTAAAATGGTCTCTGGGCCAGAAGCACTGGATCATAAATTCAGTGGTGTGCTAAAGTCGGCTTGCAAGAACTGATTGATAAATTTTCAGGAATTCTGTGAGCTGATAGTTAAACACAGTCAACATAACCATTATTAAAATTAAATAATATAAACTTAATAATTAAATAAGTTATATTTAAAAACAAAGCAATGAATAC
The DNA here is from genome assembly GCF_015220235.1 of Choloepus didactylus. Lineage (NCBI taxonomy): Eukaryota > Metazoa > Chordata > Mammalia > Pilosa > Megalonychidae > Choloepus > Choloepus didactylus. Next base: position 130,434,712 of record NC_051309.1, on the reverse strand, counting down.
TCAAAATTGATCACTTTTTAATTATTTTATGACTATTATCTATGCTCTTGAGGTTATCTGTATCCATTATATCTATATGGTAGAAACACAATATAATGGTGCACATCTCTCCCCAATTTTGCATTCAGTGACTCCATTCTGCTAGCTTGAAGGTGATTGTGGTGGGAGTATTTACGGAAATCAGCAAACTCTGTAAATTAAAACGTTTTTCCTCCTGGATAGCTGGTTGTTAAATATTTATTGGCGCATCACTAGACAAATCTAAACTGCTTTCATCAGTGCCAGGTATATTAAGTCAACATACATTTAAAAAATAACCAACCAACCAAAGACATAAATTTGACATAAACATAAATTCTCCAAAGTCTCCTTCTCTTTCTTTCCGATAATTAAATCTGTGATGTAACTGGAGCTGGAGTTCCAAGACCATTTGTAAGTTGGGGAATTTCATGCATGAACCCTCTCATTCCTTAAACTTTCAGAGTGAAGAACGCTGCCAACTGAGCACACAGAATCCAAGTTCAGCTGTTCCCTGCCCTTTATAACAAACCCCTGCATAGGGTCTTAACAGTGTATTTACTCTTAATGCATGATAATTGATATGTCTTATTCAGGATACATACCCTTGCCCTCATGACTTAGAAGGTTGTCTTTGTGGCATTAGATCATCTATTGAAAATAATATTGCTGGGCATACTTTCCTGTTGATGTCATTTATGGGTGATCCAGAACTTTTAATTTATTCATTTAAAGAATTCATAGGAATTAATCTATTAAATTTTACTATTTCAAGGAAATCAGTGATTGTTTTGAAAAAGTTAAATATCTAATTGTAAATAATATAGACATGAACTTTAGGGTCTTGATCAAAATTAAGTTAATTTCCATCAAAAACCATTTACTAGAAATATTAAATAATTGATACCAGTATTCCTTCTCAGTAGTTTTCTTGAATGTATAATATTTTTATTTTTAAATTCAGATGTAAAATCTTACATTAAAAAGTGCAAATATTAAAAGTTTTGAGTATGTTTTCCTTCCACCTTTCATTCCATGGAGACACATTATTACGATTTCTAGAAACCTGATGGAAATTTGCATTTTCTTTGGAGAATATCAGGGCATTCTACTCATAAAGATACCCATATATTAAAACAAGTAATTTCAGGGTTAAAATGATGGCCCCAGGGGAATTTATAAGAGTTTCAATGCAATCAAAGAAAGAGAAAATAAAGTTATTTAAAAGGTAGCCCCCAAAATAAATATTAATGCAGGTAATTCAAGTCCCCCCTCCTCCTCCATTAATTTTATTTAATATTTGTAAACAATTTTGTGAGAGGGAGTTATGACGAATCCCTTTTACACTTGGTAAATCCTGCTTAATAAATTTAGATATATGGGGGGCCACACACCCCCACAATTATAATTCCAATTATTCCAGCATACCTATCTGGCCTGGCCTTATTTCCTCTATTTACTCTTTTCCTCTGCTTTTTCTTGACACAATGAGAATGCTAATGTGAAAATTTAAATAAAACAAAAGTAACCAAACCAAAACAAACAAAACAAAAAACCTGTGCACTTAACATTAGGTTATATTCTTTTCCTCTGCCAAACTTTGGCCTTTCTGGAGTCCTCATTTTGAGGTTGATGATTTGATCAACTACAGATTAAGATATGCTTGGACAAGGAAAGTAAAGGGGTCTTTACAGACTCTTTCATCTGAATTCTACAGAGTAAAATTCATACTCTGTACTTTTCCTGTACTTTTCAAAGCACCCTTAAATTTATGTCAATATTATCATTTTCTTTGTTACTGGTGGGGAAACTCAAACACACAGATGTTTGACTTCAGCATATAGCACAGTAAATTAGAAACATGGAATTTTAGAGTTGGACGTAGCTAATCCAGCCTTCCCCAGTTTCAGACGAGGAATCTGACGTCTATTCTGGAAACCGAGCCTCCTGGTTCTGTATCACAACAGCTCTCCACTTAGAGCCTGGGCTTCCTGTTTTCAGACCACAAAGCTGAACTTTCTTCCTGAAATCACAAAAACAATCCGCCCAGTTTCTTCAGAGTGCTGGGGAGAGCTGCTCGCCAGTCATGGGGAGAAAAAACAAACAAAAATATTTAAAAAACAAAAACTCGGTGTTTTTTTGGTGGGGGGGAAACTTTTGGGTAACTAAAGCAGCCTCATGAGGCACTGTGATTTTCCCTGTTTTTTAGCTTTTGTACTAAACTATCAGTGATACCTGTTCTTGTGGTCAGGGGACAGCATTCTTCCAGTTCTTCTTAAGGTTATTTTAATTCCAATACCTTTCCCCTACCATTTCTGGACAGATGCCAATTGCTCTAGAATGCCTCCTTATTCCATTCTTATTCCCCCTTCTCTTTCTCTATCAACTTATTACTTCCTATCTTTTTAGTCTTCCCTATTTCTCTCTCTCTCCTTCTAGTTTTCAAGCTTCAAATGAGTTATTGAGAAACAGAGGAGCATGATTAGGACTGGAGGACATGTGCAGGCTTGGGGTAAACTGAGCAAGTCTGGTGGCAGGTGACTATTATAGAGCAGCTTCTTGCCCCCATACCTAATTCATGAGCAGATAATGGCAAAATATTTTGTGTTTTTGTCTTTTAGAATATCATTTGTTAAATGGCAATGATGGCTCCACCACCTCTGTATAAAGCACACAGTTTTTGTATCACAATTGCAATACATGACAGCTACTGCTGTGACCTCTGTTACTGATAATATGATGATGGTGATGATAATATGATGATGAAGATGGTCGATATGAGCCTATACAGCCTTAGTACAAGGAAATGCCTTTTATTATTTTGTTGGGAGTGTGGCATATTTGTTTCTGGTACATAATTTGACACCAAGTCATAATGGAGCCATAATGAATAACAATTTGGGCTATAGTTAGCAGCAGCTAGGCTTTTTACTCCTTCCATCCAATTAGCACTGTAGCCTGTATGGATAGGATTTCTCAGTAATTATTTCAGGTTATTCTCCTTCAGATGGAATGAGTGCTCTTATACAAAACTATCCCTTTTTGGTTCTTCCGTTTTCCTACAAGTTGTCTCAAAGGTTCACCAGCCGATTGTGGTCTCTCTCCACTACAAGAACTGAAATTAATTTCCGTCTTAAGCTTAGAAGGCAGTTTCTTTAGCCAACTCATTGTCACATTTCATTCTCTTCTAGGCTAAACATTTTTGAAAAGTGGTGTTAATTAAGATAATAATACTTACAATAAAGAACAAATGAGTTATCATACTGAAAAAATCTTGATGCATAAAGGGAGTGGGAGGTGAGAAAAGATGTTTGAAAATGTCCTTCTAACTTCATTTTTATGAAGGACAATTCAGTCCAAAATTCACTTATTTAGACTTATGAATAAGGTCAAAACAGTTGCAGGCTTTATCCTAAATTATCCAGATTTTTACTGTTATGACGTGTTTAAGAGTTTGGAGGATTATTTCCAAAGAGGTTTCTCTGAAATTGATGTCTCATTTCTGCATTCTTGGAAACAACAATTCTCCCCCTAGCTTCAGATCTCTAAATACTATGCCTTAGACACTTCCATATATGATGTTAGAAGAAATAAGTGAGGAAAATGAAATGTTTAAGTTGTTTAATAAAGTGTTAGAGCTATTTTATCTCGGAGGATAAAGAAAGAGTGTGATTATCCCTGCGTTATCTGGAATAGTTGACATCCACATGAAAGCAGAGCATGTGACTCCACTTAAGGTGGCTGGAAGTCTTCCAGTGACTTGGGAGGGACGACGGGCCCCAGACTTTACATGGCCAGACTTTACTGGTGGTGAGAGAGTAGATTTTATTTTTTTAGGCATTTCATAGTTTTTCTTCATATTTGATTTCAAAAATTATGATTAAAAAAGAAAAAAAAAACAGGAGAAAGATATTCTTACCATTATAGATCTATGTCAGGGCCAAAACAGAGTAGAATCCAACACAGGATTTAGATTGAGAATTAAATGTATTAATTGATTTTGATTATGATGCTTATTCTAGCAATTAGATAACTTATCTAAAGTCCAGTCTTAAGGTAAATAATTTGGTCTGAAATCCAACTGATTTATCTGATTTTTGCCTTACTAATCAGGAAAACTATAAAAACAATTTTTATGTAAACTACCTGAAACAGGAAATACAAACAAACAAAAAAAAGCAAAACAAATTTAGGGAAACATGAATTTTTGGGATTTTGGATTGGTATTAATTCAGTTCTGGGATCTGGTTCAGAATTATTCTCATTTTATTTCAAGCTACTTTGACATCATAGTAAAACATAGGAATCAAGTTGAACCCAGGATGGTAAATTTATATTCCAGAAAACAGAACACAAAACTTAACAACCTTTAGATGTGACTATACTGTATGTCTGTGTGTGTGTGTGTGTGTGTGTGTGTGTGTGTGTTGCGTGGGGAGGGAGGAGGTGTGGGGCATGTGTAGGGGGAAGGCGGGATTGGATCTAAACCCAACTTTGATTTGTTCCATTCATTTTGCTTTATGAAAGGTGAAATACAAAAAATGATATACTTGGCCTGGTCCCTGCTGTCCCCACAGATCTCATGCTTCTAGGTCCCAGTCTTGTTAAGGTGAAAGGTTAAATACCTTGCCAATGAGGGGAAATAAGGAGGCAACTAAAAATCCCCATAAATACATCTGGAATGGCTCAAATCAGCCCTTAAAAGGATCTGGTCTGGATATTACATTTAACTTTTAAAGTTGATAGCTCTTTGCTTATGAACAGAGTTCATTTCCTTCATAACAATCAAAATGCAACATATAAAACTTTACTCTCTAGAATTTAGTAGAATTTAAGGAAAAGGGTTATCAATTTAATCTAATAATAAGTAATGGATGGGAATTCCAACTTAATTCTAAATGTGAAGGAAGAATAGAACAAATTAAGAAGGAAGAGTAGAACATATTTTGAATGATTTATGTAATATAAAGTAAAATAAATTGAGATGGACCATATGAGATAGACAATGAAGCCCTGTCCAAATATATATATATATAGAATTGAGAGTAATATTAATTTATAATGTGAAAGGCAAACCAAGCAGAATGTACATCAGCTGTCAGATTGCTTCATTCCTTTAGAGCAGTTGTTCAACTGAAAATAGCTTTCAAATGAGAAAGGATGACTACAAAAGGATTAGTTACCATAGGCTTTTTTACACCCTCTAGAGCTCCCAGCTTTGTTAGAATAGCAAGAGTTTAAAGGAGGTAAACTATAGAATATTAAATAATGTTAGGTAGGAGCTGAGCTATGTTAATGCTACTAAGGATTTTTATTGCACTGATACCATTTCCATGGATTTCCTTCATGATGGCTGATGCTTGATGTTTCCTCTGCTTCACCATGGTATTATGTGATAGCATGTTTTTTTTTGTTCCCTGTTAAAAATAAAGGGACATTATTGAGGCAATGTGAGGAACTCATTTGGAGTATTTTCTAATCATCCTTTTGAGACAGAGCATCTTTGTTCTTTATTAAGAATTTATTGTTGCTTTCTACTGAAAGACTTTCATATGCACTCCTTGTCTGGTGACAGAGATTGTTATTCACTGACAGGCAATGTCACAGTGAACAGAGGGTGATAGCTGCAGTTTCAGACCCAGTCTTATCTGTACATTAGCACAATGGTCATCAGGCAGTGAGAAGCAATGAAAGAGCTGGCCTCCTTTCCCCTCCCTCTCTCTTTTCCACAGTTTATTTAATGTGTCATTGTTTCCTAGTTCTTACTGGCCTTAATTTGTAACAGCATCACAGTACATCAATTCCAGCAAACTGTAAGAATGAAGAAAAGATACCAGCTTAAACCAGAACACTTTGGTGGTGGCATTATAATATTGGCATCAATAGCTGTCCTTTAAAGAAAAAGAATGCCCATTATCTGAGTCACAACTCTGCACTTCATTGGACAACTGACTAATAAAACATTTTAGGAAACAATATACTCACCTTGCTGTTTGACTGTACTTTTCAGCAGGGAAGAATCCCAATTTGTGTAGGAAAGACTCTGGAGATGGTCTACGGATGGCACTTGGGCCCGATGGTTTTTATCCTTGAGCCTGGGGCGACATGGTCCCTAGCTCTGACTCAAACTGGGGAAAGAGCCTTTCTGAAGAGACTGGCATCCAGCTGACATCAACTGACTATATATAGCACCAAATACTTCAGCTACTCATATCTTCCTGGCAAAAGAGAGGAATAGAGAAAGATCAGCGTCTCTCCATTGTGTTTTTAGTTTGTGAGATGGTTGAATGAAATCTTCATTCATTGGGCATACAGCAAGTTTTTACTGTGCACCTTTTGTTTGAGGAGATAGTAGCTAAAAGTGATTTTAAAAATGTATTTCAATAAAACTGAATTAAAAAAAAAAAAAATGTAGGTGTCGCTTCCATGAACCAGAACAAATGTATGACAATACAATTAGACGTTAATAATAGAGGGGCATATAGGGAAGAACTATATACCTATTACAAACTATATACTACAGTTAGTAGTATTTCAACATTTTTTCATAAACAGTAACAAACATACTATATCAATACTAGGAGTCAACAATTGAGGGGGGTTGGTTAGGGATGGGGAGGATTAGAGTTTCCTTTTCTTTTTTTCTTTTTTCATCTTTCACTTTATTTCTTGTCTGGAGTAATGAAAAGTTTCTAAAAATTGAACAAAAATTAAGTGTGATGGATGCACAGCTGTATGAGGGTACCCAGGGGCAAGTGATTGTACACTTTGGATCTCTGGATAATTGTATGTTATCTGAACAATCTCAATAAAAATGAAAAAAAAAAATCTGTAGAATATGGGCCCCAGAAATGGAAATACAATTTTTCAACTCTTAAAAAAAAAAAAAAAAAATGTAGCTGTCATGCTCTTTGCAATTGAATTGAGGAGCAAGAGATATACGTGAATTAGTACAGAATAGTGGGTTGTTAATCATGAAAATGATCAGTACAGACAGTAGTTTCTATGGTATTTCAAGAAGAAAGAAAGCAAAGTGGAGTTTATCCACTCCCTTAACCAGGAGTGAGAAGTTGTGTTTTGCTCAGAAAAATGGGTAGTATTTTAACAGTAAAAAGGGAGCATTTTGAAATGGGACATTAAAGGTTAAGTCATGAACCTCTCTAAATAAAAGCTTAGACTCATAAATAGATTCCACTTCTTGAAGAGTTCCTGTACAGACCAATCTCTGCAGAGATGACCAGTCTCTTCAAGGTCTGAAGTCAAGGATTCCTGAACTGGGGGAATGAAAGGATAAGAGGTTTGAAAGGTAGGCCATGTTGGCCTCCTTACCAATCTGTGCACAAAGAAATGTGTTCCCATCTCTGAGCTTTTGATTTTACTATTTCCCACATTCTGGGACATGCTTCCCACTACCCACATGGCTCACTCCCTCATACATTGTAGACTCCACTCAAGTACCAATTTCTCATAAATTCCTACCTGACTAGCCTGTCTAAAATATGACACTGTGCCACTCTCTGTTCCCTTACTCTGCTTCATTAAAAAAAAAAAAAAAAATCTTTGTTTTAGCTAAAATTAAGGTCAACTACAACTCAACAATAAAAAACAAACAACCCAACTTAAAAAATGGAAAGGAATTTGAATAAACATTTCTTCAAAGAAGATATACAATTGACCAATGAGCACATGAAAGACACTCAACATCATCATTAAGGAAACCAAAACCACAATGAGATATGACTTCACACCCAATAGGATGGCTATTCTTTTAAAAAATGTAAAATAAGTGTTGGTAAGGATGTGGAGAATTTGGAACCATGTGCATTGCCACATGGATGAACCTAATAAACATGCTAGAGAAATAAGCCAGACACACAAAAATATTGTATGAACACACTTATATGAAATATCTAGAACAAGCAAATTCATAGATAAAGAGTAGATTAGAGGTTATCAGGGCCTGTGGGGAGGAGGGACTGGGAACTTATTGGTTAATGTGTACAGAGTTCATGTCTGGGGTAATGAAAAAGTTTTGGTAATGGATGGTAGCAATGATACCACAACATTGCAAATGTTTAATAAATTGCAAATAAAAGTTTAATAAATGTTAATTATTCCTTTTACTATTATTTTTCCTGAAATATGAAACAATTTTGAAACTCAGTACAATCAACTGCATTATTCAATAAAGAATAAAAATATATTTGGAAAGCCCCAGTTTTCCTATTTGATCATCTTCTTCATGTTATATACAGTTCTAAGGGATGAAATGGTGTCCTCAGTAGACAATAAATGTTATGTTAATTTTGGCTTCCAAAATGAAAGGAGAAATAAAAAATAATTTAATTTTTAAATAATGTATCTTGCTTTATTTATTTTTCAAATATCTTATACTTTAAAATTACTTTGATATATATCCCCATCCATTCATTTGTCTATCTATCATCTATCTATCTATCTATCTATCTATCTATCTATCTATCTATCATCTATCTATCTATCTATACATATCCCTGCTAATTTTTTGGTTTCTGAGTTATAATTTGTTCTCAAAAAGAAGAAAAAACAAATCACCAATATTATAGTTTTAAGACCGCGCATGCTATCCATGTACTTCATGGCATAAATGTTGACTTTAAACAGAACTTTAATGGTTTCTAGAAAGGATTTTCAGATGGTCTATTGTGAAAGTCAACACATTTTAATTTTAAACTGAGTCACAGTTAATGTATTTCATTTCATCTGCAAGAGATCTGGCCACAGACAAAATTAAAACCTTTCCTGAATTTATCATATTGTAATCTCTCTTTGACCCCAACTCGTACCTTCCCATCCCTATAACTGCTTGCTCCCCCACAACATATTCTAGAAAAGGGTCTTTTTAACACCTAGGTCCTCAGTTTCTGCTCTTGCCCTCCTCATCATCCCTGTCCTAAGTTTTTTCCTTAGCCCCTGTTTAAACAGAGTAGTACCTTATTTTTCCTTCAAGACCCTCAGTATTTTAAACTAAGTGGTGCTAAAGAAAAAAGTTCTTGTTGGCAAGATAATGGGATCCTAAAGGCAGAACTTTGTGCCTTGGGAGGCTAGTGAAGAAGTTGTTTTTGGCAGAGCTTTTCAACACCCCTGTAACCAAACTATTCCTACTGTTGGAGCTAACCACAGTTGTATTTCCAACTCCTTCACCATTTGCTAAAAGAGAAAAAGAAGATCAAATAAGGTGAATTTTACTGCCACATTACTGCCCAACAAAAATCCACACCATGAGGACCCATGAAAGGCAACCTTATTAAGCCAGTGGTAAACATGAGCACTTGAGCCAAGTGGTACACAAGGTCTACACTGATCTTCCTTTAACTGGGCATTTGCTTTTTAATTCTGTGTTTCTCCTTGTCTCATTTACAGTCTATATTAGGGGGTTGTGGGCAGTTAGAGATTAGGGCAGGATCCGGGGAGGCCCAGGATGTGGGAATTGACTGTCTGTGAGGTGGGCAGACACAAAACTGTTATTCAAGCTTGGTTCTGGATTGGTGCACACATAACCCAAACAGGGCAGCTGCCAGCCTAGTGCTGAGTAGCAAATCTGAGAGGGCAATCAGTTCTTTACCTTCAGGGCCTCTGAAACGGTGCTAACTCTGGGAGGAAAGAATCTGTATGAAAGGATGACAAATGAAGTATAAACTCACAGCTGATGAAGCTATTGGTGGAAGCATGAGCTCTGCTTCATGCATAGAGCCTTATGCTTTCTCCTTGAGGGCTAATTGGCTTGCTGTATCATCCAAGATTTCTATTATCCCTTATTGAGCAAGGTCCAGCCTACAATTGACCTCCTTAGGAGGCAGTAACAAGGGCAGAATAGTTATAAGCAGCGGTGTAGTGATCATCCTACCAGCCAAGGCAGGACAGAACAAAACAGAATAGATGAGTTTGCAACTGGCCTCATTACAGTAAAGGCCTAAGGGCAACATGACAGTGGTAAGAGGAACAAATACAGACACCTTTTAGTTAATGCTTACAAGGCACCACCAGTCCTCATTTTGCAGATGAGAAAACAGGTTCTGAAAGACTAAGTAAAACCCCCAGAGCATCATACCTGTGAGATACAGAGGTGGAATTAAAAATTGGCTCTGTCTGATCCAGAGGCTTGTGTATTTTCACAATGTTGTGCAGAAATCTCTGTCTTCCCAATCTTCTCTGAATGTCTCTGTACTGATACCTACATAGCAAAAATAGAGAGGCAGAGTTGAGAATTGTGCTGCTTATTGATTTCCTTTGCAATTTAGCATCCCACCACTAGGTTTATTTTGGCCAAGGTGTTTTTTACTTGTAACATTTGTGGCTCTTTTCCAACTCATGTTTTTCTGGTTTGTAGACTTTTAGAGTTCCTCATTGTGTCTATTCTCAGGATGCTTTCCTTTCCTTCAGCTGTGCAAATACTGAAGTTATTAAAATGCTGAACATAAACAAATGGAAGTATGTGTCATTTGCTGTGCAGACCGTTCCTTCCTTTCCTGGCCCAAGTGCCATACCATCACAAACACACTTACCACCATCATTGCCAAAAATAAGTAACAAATTCAACTCTATCAAAATAACCAACTTGTATGCAAACCCAGAGTTTTACCTGTCTTCCTCTGTAAAGTTATTTCTTTTACTTTTTTTCTTGAGTCTTAAATTAAACTTCAGGGTAAGCTGGGGAGAAAATAAGAAGTGAGCAGAGCCCAATGACCAGCATTTCAAGGACAGAAGCTAACGTAACAGGGTGAGGAACTTGGAAAGAAATAAAGTTTCATATATCTTATTATTGAGAAACATGTTGCCAAAGCAAACCCACAAATCATATTTTTCCTTTGCTTGCATAATCCCAGCATTTATCCAGAACTTTGTCACATTTCCTTTCACAATTTTAGCCAGACTGTATTTTTCCTATAGTCCATTGAAGCATTTTCTTCAACAGTTATCTCACCTACAAGGAAATCTATTCCTCTTACATACAAATATAGTACAACTGATTAAATGCAAGTTCATTAAAGAAAATATGAAGATATTTTTAAAGAATGTACAGTCAAGAAATTCAGTAATGGAACCTGAACCTCATAGGCATGTACTATATACCAGAGTATCTGAGTGGGACAATAAAATAAGGATAATCGTAGTATTGACTTGGTAAGGCTGTGGCATGACTTGAATGAGTGAATTTGGCAGAGCACTTAGCATAGAGCCAGGCACATATTAGGTGTGTAATAGATGTTAGCCATTATCATCATCATCATCATCATCAAAAAAGTCAACTTTATGTAAACGTGTAAAGAATGCTATCAAAATATGTGAAGTCATCTTAAATAATAATGGCTTAATCCCCATTTATAGATATGGCACAGAGAGGTTAAATCACGTGTTGAAGGTCACACAGATAGGAAAAGTAGAGTGGTTCCTTAACTGAAAAAGATTTTGATATAACTTGAGTTGTGGTATTGATACATATAAACAAAGTATGTGTAGATTAGAAGAGGGAATGCTAAGAAATAAAGCATTCAGAAACGAACAGTAAAGAGTTTGGCATACTTGATACATATGTCCTATGTGGGGGTGATTTTCCAGTGTATCAGTTTGTCATTAACAAAATCTGAATTGCATAAATAACTCTCCTTATTCTGATTCTATGCACACAATACAAACTTACACTAAGCTACTGATTAGTAGGTTTCCCATGGTTTCCCATGGAGCTTGCCTGAATCCAAACCAAAATACTTTCTCATTAAACTATGCTACATTTTAACAGTTTAAAATATTCAGTGCCTAGTAAATATTTGTTGAATAAATGAATGAATTAATTAGAACAAATTAAAGAAATTTGAAAAAGAACCTGGGGAGCAAAACACAGGGAAAAGGAATTTTAATGCACTCTCAAGTTCTGCATAGAGGTCCCAAAGTATAACATGTAAGAAAAGGTCATTGGATTTGGCAAGATGTAGGCCACTGGCAGAATTTAGAGACACTTTAGCAATGCGGTGGTGACAGAACCCAGATAGAAGGGTTTACAACAAGAATGAGTACTTAGGAAGTGTAGGCAGCAGGTGGAAAATATGCATTTGAAAGGAAGGGCTGTGAAATAAAGGAGAGAGGTAGTTTAGTTGCTGGGAAGGAAAGCAAATCATAAAGATGTGTGTTTTGGAAGAGGAAACTTGAACTTGAACTTGTTTGGAGATAAAAGTGAACCGAATATTGATTCTGATAATTTGTGAGTTAGAGTGGTTTGCTTCCTGATAAATGGTTAATAAGTGGAGAGAAATCCTGGTTGGAGGGAAGAATGCAATTTGCAAAGTTCAAAAGGGAATGTTCTTTGAGATTCAGCATCAGGGCCAAGTGGTGGCCCACCAGGAGGCCTTCCAGCATGCCATCTTCATGATAAATTTACCAGAGACTGTGGTCTGGGAAGGTCCAGAAATGCCAACTTCCCAAGTTCATTAGTCTTGGAGAGGCAGTGTGCCTTATTAATTCATTGAAACTAGTTTTGAAGCAGTCACAAGTGACCTTCTAGATTGCAGATTCTCATCTCTCTTCTGACCTTCCCATCTGCATTTTCAATTTGCTGCAAGAACTTCCTACAAATAATGCAACACTAACATGTCCCAAACTGGGGTCATGATCTTTTCTCTGAAATGTGCACCTCTTCCTGAATTCCTGGTCTCAGAAAATATAGGTATCACTATTCCATGCAGCTGCCAAGAGATGAATCAGTCTAGAACTCCTTGCAAGGCATCCTAGAATCTTCATTTCTTCCTTTTCTTTCTTACAATCTTATCAAAGCATTTTTAGGCTAGGGAAGTGGAAATCTATCTCAACTCCACCCCTCTTCTACATAGCAAGAAGGGATAATAAATAACTTGATTTATTACAGCTCAAGACACAAGTTTGGCCAGGTTGGATGTTGACTATGGCCAAAGTATATTGAAAGAATGTACAACTAGATGTTGCTTCCATTCTTTCCTCTCTACCCAAAGCATGCAGCAAAAATGGAAAGGCAACTGCTGTCCCAAGCTCCTTGCTCTTCTCTCCTGTTTCTCCTTTTATGTAACTGACTCAATTACATTAAAGCCTCATTTGGGCTTGAGCTGAAATGGTATGCATGTTCTGCAAACACAGCTGCAATATACACATCTAAAGTCAAAAAAAGGCGTCTTCCATCGTACCTCTTCCTTAAAACATTTCCGGGAAACCACAGACTTCTGTGCTCCTTCACAGTTAATTCATCCAACAAACATTTATTGATCAACTCTCATATATCAGGCATTATTCTAGGCATTGAGCAGTAAATACATTTTTTTAAATTTCTCATCATGATGGACTTTGCATTCTAATGGAAGAGATAAGCACTGAATAAGATAAATGAGTAAATAGACTGCATGTTAGAAAATGTTAGGTACTAGGAAAATAATAAAGTAGGAAAGGCAGGCAGCATTGTTTGGTGAAGAGATTGCTATTTTTAGATAGAATGGCCAAAGAAGGCCTCACTGAGAAGCTGAAATTTGAATAAAGACCTGAGAAAAATGTGGGAGCAAAGCATGAGTGTATATTAGGGGAAGAACATCCCAGGTAGAAGGAACAAGTGCAAAGGCTCTGAGGTGGAAGCCTGTCTGGCATAGTTAAGAAAAGTGAAGAGGCTAGTTTAACTGAGCAACGTATGAGAGAGAGAATTTAAGATATTCATCAGGGAAGTAATGTAAGCCTCAACAGCCATTGTGAGAACTTTGCTTTTATACTGAGATAAAAAGCTGTTAGAGAGGTTTGTCCAGAGAAATGACTTATGATTTCAGTTCTAATAGGATCACTCTGGTTGTTCTGTGGAGAACAGACACAATGTGGCAAAAGTGGAAGCAGGGAGACCATTTGAAGGCTGTTGCATAATCTAGGCAAGAGGTGGTGGTGGGCTTGGTCCAGGGTGGGTAGCAGTGAAGCTGTTAAGAGGTGGTCAGATTCTGGATATATATTTTTTTTCCTTTCAAAGTTTTTATTTGTTATAATATTAAGTCAACAGAATAAAAGTATATCACAATTCTTTACTTAAATAATTGTCATTTTTAAAATTCTGGGTCCATTAAAATTTAAATTTTTAATTTTCAAAATGTAATTCTGGTTAAGCCACAAGGTAATTATAATTTCTCAGTCCAACTTATAAGCACTCTCCAAAAGGTATTCTCTTGGCCTTTGAAATGTTTCTATTTGCAAACTCAATAGTCAAGTAAAATCTGACAAGTCACCATATCCTAAGGGTTTTCAAAATTGAAAAACTTACGCAACAAATACTTATTAAACTAAAGTGAATTGACAAACACCATTAATTACACCAGTCCTAAAACCCACTCCGCTATTGTTTTTCAACCTTCTGATGACACGATTTGATAGCATGTTATATTCAAGTTGGTGAGATCCCTGGAAAAAATAGTAGTGTCCTTTGGAGAAGAAGACTGCATTGGTTTTAGGTCCGATTCCTGGAAAGTTGTTGGTAATCAGCTTGGGATAATCAGGGTCCTCTCATCATACCTCCAATACCAGTTATCTACAAAGAAGTAGGTCTTGTAGAAAACTGGGTGAAAAGCGACTGCATCAATATATTCTCTTGGGACAGTTTGGATGTATTCTTAAATTGCTGAATCACCAGTACTTAACCAGGTAAAAAGAAAAACTTCATCTCTAGCTCCAATTTTAGAGGAAGCTGAATACCAGATGGCAAAGTTGGCCATAAGTTAGAAATTGAACTAACACTGATCTCAGGTGTTTCAGCATGCTTCCACCAGAAAAACCTGTCTTTAAAGAAAAAGATTTTATTTCCAACTGTAGTGACAGCATCAAACCTCAAATTGGGGTCACAGATGTCTATCTGGTTGGGATCTGGCTTGGGTTGGTGCTGTTCTGGGCCTCCATAGAGGAAATGAATGCCACATATGTCATCAGAGGAGAGGCTAAATGTGTGTAGGTGGGAAACATTATGGCCCTTGGATCATTGGAATGGTCAAGACCCAAGGAATGGCCAATCTCATGAAACGCAACAAGAAATAAGTTTATGCCTCTGGAGATTTTAGTCCAGATTTCATCCTCATCAAAATGAGCATCTCCTCCAATACCAGCTCCAGGTCCAAAAGCATGGGCTACAACTCCACTTTTTCCATCAAAAGGGTAGAAGTCTCCATGCTCTCCACATGAAAAGATCATAATATCAGCTTCGCCTGCATTAATCTTTCTGAATTTCAGGGGGGGGTCACATCACTCCATACTTGAAAAGCCTTCTGGATGGCATAGTCAACATCTGCATGCACCAGGTCAGGAGTGCAGTTTGTTGATTCTATAGGTGGTAAAATGTTTCTTCCATACTGGCTCCCCTCTCATTGTCTTGAAATGATGAATGTCTGGCACTCCACATCGGGGTGCATGCATCACTGCCAGAGTAGATGTGTCCAGTTGCCTAGCCACTTTTAACCCCAAGAACTGCTGCATTTCTCCATGAGGTTCCCACTGGCTTTTTTTTTTTTTTTTTTTTTTTTTTTTTGCTTATACGAAGGCTTTCCATGTAAAGTCATAAAAGGCTGCCTAATATCTTTGGGCAAACACTACATCATTTTCTTCTGCATTTATATCTCTGGCCAGGGGAACTGATCCAGAAGCAGTAACTTGCAGGACCAGAATCAATAGAAGAAACTTCATTCTAAACTTCTCCTGAATGGTTTACTCCAATTTACTCTGTTCCTTTTCAGTCTGGATATATTTTGAAGGTAGAGCCAAAAGGATTTGCTGATGGATTGGAATAAAATGAGAGAGGAAGAAATAGCTTCACGTTTGAGGATCTGAAAAACAGGAAGAATGGAACTGTTATCCTTTGAGATTCCAAAGACTGTGAGAAGATTGGGTTTTCTAAGCTCAAATTTGTACATGTTAATTTTCAGCTGTCTATTAGACATCCAAGTGGGGAGATGAAATGTAGCCAATTGGATACATGAGTTTCAATTTCAGAGAATAAGTCTGGGATAGAGATACGGAAATGAAATTAATCAGCAAATATATGATATCTCATGCCTTGAGCTGCATGAGAGCCTGCCAGTTGGTTTATACAGCAACACAAGCTCTTAACATTGAAATTCCACAGGGCTCAGTCTTTGGATCTCTTCTGTCTTTCATCTACACTCAGTCTTCCCTTGCTCTTTCCTCTTTCTCTCACACTCCTTATCAGTTCTGATTAACAAATCAATCTGCAAATCCTGGATATGATTTTGAAGGCTTTAAAGTGTATCTTCTCACCACCTCCACTGTTACCACCCTGCTCCATCTCTCTTGCCGAGATGGTTGAAATTGCTTCCAAACTGGTCTTCTGTTAGCACATATATCTCACGTAAGTCTGCTCCCAAGAGTAGTCAGAACCTTTTAAAAATTTAATTCAGGCAGTATAACTTCTCTGATCAAAATGCTCCAAGAACTTCCTATTTTAGAATAAAAGCCAGCCCCACAATGGTCTAAAAATGTCCTATACAATCTTGTCATTTGATAAACTCTCTGACCATATCTTCTATTCCTTTTTTTTTTGGTCTTTTATTTTTATTTTTAAAATTTTATTGTAGCATCGTTTAAACAACATAAAATTTCCCATTTTAACCATGTTGAAGTATACAATTCAGTGGTGTTAATTATGTTCACAGTGAACCACACCTTCTATTCTCTATTGCTCAAGCTGCATTAGGCCCCTCCTGTCTTTGCTTTTCTCAAAAATTTCAGGCTATTCCTAAAACGCTTTCCTCCGGATATCTACATGGCTCTTTCCCAAACCACCTTCAGGTCTTTATTCAAGTGCCATCTTCTCAGTAATGTGTTCCTTGACTACTTATTAAAAAAAGCAGCACCTCCTACTCTGATTTCTTTTTCTCCGCAATATTTATCACTGTTTCATGTATTAATGTAAATTCCATGAAGGCATGGTTTATTGTTTGTTTTGTTCTCTGCTAAGTCTCTAGCATCAAGAATAGTGCTTGACACATAGCTGGCACTCAATAAATAATATTTTAAATAAATGGATGAATGAATGAAATAAATACAATCTAAGCAAAAACTGTCTGCTTGCTATGCAAATGTTGCTCCAAGATGAGTGTCCAGGACCCTCTTCCCTCAATTTTCCCTCTGGCCCCTCCTAAGTAGAAATGTGGAAACATCCATATATAGTACAGTAGAAAGTACATGCAGTTGCGGCCCCTTCATGTCATGCATATAATAGGCATATATAGAAATGAGTAAAATGTGGTTTCTGTCTTTGAGGAATTCATAGTATAATTGGGGAAAAAGATGTGTGAAAAGATGTGACTTACAACTTTCACTTTGACCCTCAATGCCTTGTAAAAATAAAAAGCTATTATTCCATGTTTTTGGCAGGTGAAGTAAAGAAGAAAAGAGTATTGAGCATTTATTCTATTGTGAAAGGAAGCATACTGTTTAAACAGGAAAATCATATTCTTTTATCTTACTAAACATCAGATAAAATATCATATGAATTTTTGAGTAAAGGACATTCAGTGATATAATGGACAATGTCCTCAATAGTGTTTCTGAAGAAGGTGCAGAAATGTTCTGACTTTCTATGAAAGCCAAGGACATAATACATTCAATGAAAACTGGCAATGAGATACCACTTAATGATTGGAGGAAAAAAATAGAAAGAAGGACATTACCGATTGCTAGTGTGAATAGGGGTAAATGAAAACCCTCGTGTACATCTGGTATAATTGTAAAGTGGTGGAGAGTATTTCCAGAAAGCAGTCTGACCGCTAAGTAGGAGAGGGGTTAGGATATTGGAAAAGTAATAAAATAAAAAGAGGATTTGCTTGGACAAATAATTTAAATGTTCCATGAACAGAGTGTGATTAACTCAGTTCTGTGTACCCAAAATTAAAAAAAAAAAAATCAATGAAGGCATTGCTCTGGGAAATTAAGCCAATGCTATCCAAATATCCCACTTTATGTAGAACCTAATAAGATACTGGCATTGAATTAGAGAATCTAGAAGGATGAATGCTTATCAAGTTTCTTGATTTCCTTCCTCAGCATCAGTAGTCTTAATTCTTCTTTTGACAGCATATGAATGGCAATCAGTTCAAGATTGAGCTCTCTGGTAGGATCCAAATTGTGGTTGGTCTCTTTCATAATTAAAAGAGAATATTTTATTTTCCATGGAGCTCAAACATTCACTAGTTATTTGACCTTGAGACCTTAATCTTTCAGATCCTCAGCTTCCTGGCTTGTAAAATGGGGAAAATTTTACCCATTTTTCCCAGGTTGCTTCCTGGCATATTGAAAGCACTCAGTAAGTGGTAACTATAGCTATTATTTTATTTGAGGGTTAAATTAAAAAGCAAGGAGCATAATACCTATTCTCACCAGAAAGAGTACTAATCCATCTCTGCAAGTATACCTTCAGACAAGGTAAATATAATTAAGGAGTTTCATATCTGCTCATAAACTTGGAAATGCATCCAGCTGAGAAGCCTGTGCAATAGGGAATGCAAAATTTTAAGCTGTGATAATAGTAGAAATACTCACTGTAGTAAATATTTCTAAATCATTCTCTAGTTCTTCTTCATGGCTTTTACAACAAATGTGAAGTATTACTAAACTATGTAGCTTATTTTTATTACTTTTGAACTTCATCAAATATTAACAGATATTAAGTACTCTTTTACAACTTGCTTTTTTCACTGAAAAATGTTTCTAAGATCATCCATGTAGTGTATAGCTTTTTTTTAAACTGCTGTTTGCTACTCCATTGAATGAATATACCAAACTTTACTAGTCCATTCTTTTACTGATAGGTATTTGTTTTGTTTCATTTCTACTGAAGCACTGCTGCTACCAACACTCTTGTATGTCTCCTGGTGCACTTATACAGAAACTTTTCTAGGGTGTGACCTAGAAGTTACATTGATGTGCTCTAGCAATTGTACCAGCTTATTTTCCCATTTGCAGTACATGAGAGTTCCACCATGCCCCACATCCTCAATAACACCTGGTATGTTAGACTTTAACATTTTTACCTATCAAGTGTGTGTAAATAGTATCCTGTGCTTTCATTTGTATTTCCCTGGTTAGTAATATCAAACCTCTTTTCCAGTGTTGATTGGACATTCATATAACCTATTCTGAGAAATATCTGTTGTGTCTTTAGTCTTTATTTTTCTATTGGGCTATTTGTGTTTTTTATCTTGATTTTTAAGAGATGTTATATATTCTGGTTACTAATCTTTTGTTAGTTATTTATGTGGTTAACATCTTTCATTTTCTGTTTTTTTTTTTTTTTTAAATTATGGAAGTTGTGTGTTTACAGAACAATCATGTATAAAATACAGGATTCCCATATACCACACCATTATTAACACCTTGCTTTGGTGGGGCACATTTGTTACAATTGATGAAAGCACATTTTTTTATAATTGTACTATTAACTATAGTCCATGGTTTAACTTAAGATGTAAAGTCTAAGAAACCGTTACCTAACACAAGGTCCTAAAGATGCTTCTCTACATTTTCTTCTATGAGTTTTATAGTTCCTGTTTTTATACTTAGGTCTATGATCCATTTTGAATCGATTTTTGTATATGGTGTGAGGTAGGGATCCACCTTCATTCTTTTGCAAATAGAGATCCAGTTTCCTTGGCTCCATTTATTGAGGAGAATATTCTTTCCCAATTGAGTGGTCTTTGTACCCTTGTTGAAAATCATTTGACCAGGAACATGAGAATTGGTATCTGAACTCTCGATCTGATTCCATTTGTCTCTATGTCTGTCCTTGTGCCAGTACTATGCTGTTTTGATTACTGTGGCTTTGTAATAAGGTTTTTAAAATAGTATATTAAATATTTTATTTGTGTTAAGAAGTTTAGCAAAATCACACATATTTGTTCTATTGCTGAGATGAAGTTTCTCTTTACTTTCAACAATCTATACACAGAAAGTTAAAAAATTCAATACTGTCATGAAAACATTTTTCAAAATGTAAACCTTATTCCAAAGTTTGGTATATAAAACCAAACCCCATATAAACGGTACACACTGACTTTAAATATCTGAAGGATAAAAGTCATTTTAAAAAGTCAACGTAATTTACTTCTATTGAAAATACAAAATGCATGTCATTTTAACACTTATTCACTAGATTACATCTAGGAAATCCATTCTTAATGAATACAATTTATACTGGATTGCAATTTCATAAAGATACTTTCTTTAAAACATGTTTTATTTTTGAAAAAAATTAAACATGGCCAGTTACTTTTAAAATTGCACTTTTTTTTAGTCAGACTAATCCAACTTTAAGTTTTTAGACCATTAAGTCTAATTCAACTTCCCTTGATTTAGCTAATGACATCACTAACAGGGTTTTATTAATGAGCTTAATCTTAACCTTAAAAAAAGTGTATAAAACATTTCTCTTTTAAAAGAGGAATTTTAGTCTTCAAATTAAAATAAATATTTTTCCAAGTCCAAATGTAACAATTTTACTCTGTTCTGTGCCATGCCACCTTCATTAAATAAAAACTATATACAAATTTTAATTTCAGAAAATCTTTTTTAAAAGGTAAATATTTTAATGACCCTGAAAGCTTCTAAATGTATTAATATTTGAGTCAAAATTCTAGACTTCTATAGAGATATCACATAAACACCTCTTTTTAAACTGCTGATTTCATCTTGGTTATAAAAATCACCAAGCATTCAAAAATTAATTGTGGTAATAAATGCACAACTATATAATGGCACTGTGAACTGATTGTACACTTTGGATGATTGTATGGTATGTGAATATATCTCAATAAAATTGAATTTAAAAAAATCACCAAATATTATACTGCTAAAAGTATTTCTTCCTGGACTTGGGCCATTTAGTGTCTTTTCAATCCCCAAACTTAAAATTATTGTCTTCCTATATCTAACAATTCTGTGCAGGATAGATATTAAGAGAAATAAAATTAAATGAGATTTAATATTTTATTGTTACCAAATACTGCAACGAGTTTGCCAGATGAATCAGAGGATTTGCTCACTAGGAAAGCTAGCTTTTAAATCAATTATTGATTTTCCTCCTGAATTTACACTTGTCTATTGAGTCAGTTACTGAGCCTTCATGTAGGATTTTTAAATTTTCTCCTAAGAGCTCTCTGAAAAGCTTTCAAATCTGCAACACAGCTATAATCTTCCCCAACGATTACATGAGATACTCCCTCAGCTAAATAAAAAACTATTTTTGCTCCATGAAATCAAAGCTCCAAGGCTTCAATAGCTAATCTTGTTTCTTCAATTTTGGTTCTCAAGTCAATAATAAAAGCATTCATGTCCAAATAAATCATATAAAACATACTAAGAGGAGAGCTGTGCCAGGAATATCGATATTCTGAATCAGCAATCACAGGAGACATTTTTCAAGAGTCTGTTCATCAGACTTTTTAATTCCTGAGAACACTTCCTTCAGTTGGTTCAAATCTGTATCAACAAAATAACTATCACCATAGCAATCATACTCACAAGCAAAATGTTGTTTTGTTGATGGACACATTTGAATCATAATGCGATGCTGTCATGGCACACAGCTTTTGGTCTTAAAACACTCTAAAAGCCAATCAGGCTTTACAACATCATGTTATTTGAAGAAATTATGTTTTTCACTCTGATGTTCTCAATGCTGCTGTTATGCAGTACGTGTCTGGGCCTGGATTTTGTACTATGTAACCGCCAAGTTCTGCAATTCTGTTCTCCAGGTCAGTCTTTGGATGGTTGTCTATTCCACTCATAACACAAAACTCCACATCTTCAAATATATTAGAAACTTTTGTTTATGTTGGAAAAATTAGAGGCTTTTAAGTGTTCATCAATTCCAATAAGTTTCTTGATCTTTGGGGCAACTTTCCACTTTTTTCCCTTATGGTTCATCATTACCACCTACACAGAGGTGTTTAGAAGTAAGCTTTCCATATGCTTTTCCCCTAAGTTGTTCTTAGTCATCCAGAGCCATGCATTCATGCCATTCTTTGTCTTCTCTTATCTTTTCAATTTGTGGAAAACACAAGGTGCAGTCAGTTTTATACATATCACTAGGTACAATTTCTGCTGCCTTAATCTGAACAATGACAGCATTACAAGGTTCAATATACACTTCTGGCTTGTCTGTTTCACATAAAATGTGACTTGATGGTGCTTTTCTATGAAAAGTATTCCAATGTTTGGGCAATTTCAAGCCCAGATCATACAGTTCTTGCATGGTATAACCTAAGCCAACATGAAAGAGAATGAAACACACATCACCAGAAGGGGATTTCTCTGCTACTGCACACAAAAAGTGGGACATTATTCCACCCCGTGAACCTTTACCCCAATAGCCTCCAACATTTAAGATGTCTAGTTCATCCATTAGTCCACTTACATACTCTGGCTTAAGTTTTACCCATCCTTCACCTCTTTTCTCTGGTTTGTAAATGGATAAAGGATATTTTATCATAATGCCCTCTTCTCTTTTATCTATGGCTTCATTCAAAGCATCTATTACTTCTTTCTTAGTATGAGCCTGTGTTTTCTGCACTATTTCCATTCTACATGGTATTGGTGTAAAAATACTACTAAGAATTTCATACCTCTTTTTCAGGGTCTCATGTCCTAGTTTTTTTTATTAACTATGAATATGTGAAAAACACAATTACAAGTTTGCAGATAAGAGTCTTCTACCTTTCTTTTAAAATCAAACTTGCTCCCTTTTTGCATAAAAGTTTGGGTATTAGGGTTATAGGCCATCATTTTACCATCAAGGATACAGTTTTGTGTATCTATTTTGAATGCATTATGAATGAATGGTGTTAAAGAACCTTCACATGGAGATACAACAGAATGATAAGTATAGTGGTCAAATCCATTTCAGGAGAACTTAATACACATTCCCATCTTTGTATATTTGCATGCATTCACCATTTAGCTTGGTTTCAATGTAGAAACTCTGCTGTTTCATGTCCTTCTCAATGCCCTGAATATCTAGAATAGCAGCTGGCATTGATTTAAAGGCAGGAAATAAAGTGATAGAAATATCACTGAGCCCTAGTAAAGGATCATGCAGTTGCCTACGGACTTTTTACAGATCTGTGGTTACATTATACAACTCGGCAGCATCATTATGAAAAATGGAAAATACACTTTGCTGACTAAAACCAGGCTTTAAGTACTTTACAATCATTCATTGAGGCACTTTTGTTCAACTGCTGAACTTTGAGTTATAAACTGAAGAAGACTCTTCTTTACCAGGTCCTTTCTTTCGGCAGAATTATTATTGGCAACTGAGTCTAAAATGTCATTTCCTTGCAGTATGGTTAAACTTCCTTTCTGTAAACATCTTGGCTTCAACACGAAGTATGCAATTATTACAAAATCTCCAGCATCTCCATGAGTTCCAGCAGGTGTTCTGTAGTTTAAAAGTTTAAGGGCATCTTTTCCTTCTCTTGGTAAATTAAGCAAAGTTCAATATAAAGCTTAGCAGGCATAGTTTCTTTAATGCCATGGCCATTCTCTCACTTTCCAGTTGAGGAAGAATAAGTCTCATTGCTGGATAAAAAGAGTCTGTGACATCAATTTCGTTCTTTTGAAGGGCATCATGAAATTTTCTCCAATAATCTAAAAATTTGCTGTAGTGTCTGATTTTTTTCTGCACATCCTTTACTTTTCTGTATTTCTTCTAAAGTTGAATATAAATCTGCAAAAAGACCATGTGATGCAATGATTTGTGAAATTTGTGACACAGCTATAGAAGCTTATCCTCCACTCCTGAAGTCCTCTCCAAGGAGTGTGTGAGATCAAGAACAGCGAACCGAGGAGCAGCAAGTGCTCCCATTGTAAGGACTTGCTTGACTGCTGCTGCTGAGGGGGATACCCCAACTGACTGCAGGGAGACTCTTTCTCTGTAATAAATTTTAAGATCAGGAAGTGTAAAGCCTCCAACTTTGCTCTTCTTTTTCAAGATGTCTTTGACTATTTGTGGCCCCTTACTCTTCATTTAAATTTTATGGTCAGCTTTTCCATTTCTGGAAAGAAGGTTGTTAGAATTTTGATTGAGATTGCATTGAATCTGTAAATTGCTTTGGGTAGAATTAACATCTTAACAATATTTAGTCTTCTAATCCATGAACATGGAATAACCTTCCATTTATTTAGTTCTTCTTTGATTTCTTTTAGCAAATTTTAGTTGTAGTTCTCTGTGTACAAGTCCTTTACCACCTTGGTTAGATTTATTCCTAGATATTTGATTTTTTTTAGTTGCTATTGTAAACGGAATTTTTTCCATAATTTCTTCTTTTGGTTGTTTATTATTAGTATAGAGAAACACTACTGATTTTTGGGTTTTGGTCTTCTATCCTGCCAATTTGCTGAATTCACTTTTAGCTCTAGGCTTTGTTGCATATTTTTCAGGATTTTTTGTATATAGGATGTTGTCATCTGCAAATGCAGAAAGTTTTATTTCTTCCTTTCCAATTTAAAAGATTTTATTTCTTTTTCTTGCCTAATTTCTCTGGCTAGATATTCCACCACAATGTTGAACAACAGTGGTGACAGTGGGCATCCTTGTCTTGTTCCTGAACTTAAAGGGAAAACTTTCAGGCTTTCACCAACTAGGTATGATGTTAGCTTTGGGGTTTTCATATATGCCGTTTGCATGTGAGTGAGTTTCCTTCTATTCCTAGAGTGCTGGATTTTGTGAAATGCCATTTCTGCATCACTTGAGATGATCATGTGCTTTATTTCCTTCATTATGTTAATTTGATGTATGATATTTTCTCATGTTGAACCACCTTTGCATACCTGGGATACATCCCACTTGGTCATGGTGTATAATCATTTTAACATACTATTGGATTGGGTTTGCTAGTATTTTGTTGAGGAATTTTGCATTTATATTCATAAGGAGTATTGGTCTGTAATTTTCTTTTCTGATGGTATATTTTTCTGGCTTTGGTATGAGGGTGGGGTAGGCCTCATAGAATGAATCAGTGAATGTTCCCACCTCTTCAATTTTTTGGAAGAGTTTGAGCAGAATTGGAGTTATGTCTTCTTAGAATGTTTGGTAAAATTCCCATGAAGCCATCTGGTCCTGGGCTTCTCTCTTTTTTTTTTTTTTTTGGATGTTTTTAATAACTGATTCATCTCTTTACTAGTTTTGGTTTGTTGAGATCCTCTATTTCTTTTTGAGTCATTGTAGGTAGTTTGTGTGTTTCCAGGAATTTGCCCATTACATCTAGGTTATCTAATTTGTTGGTGTATAGTTGTTCATGGTATCCTTTGATAGATCTTTTTATATCAGTGGGGTCAGTAGTAATGTTCCCCTTTTCATATCTGATTTTAGTCAATTGTGTCCTCTCTTTTTCTCTTTGTTAGTCTAGCTAAAGGTTTTCCCATTGCATTGATCTTTTCAAAGAAGCAACTTTTAGTTTCATTGATTCATTTTTTTAATTCTCTATTTATTGGTCTCCACTCTAATCTTTGCTATTTCCTTCCTTCTGCTTGCTTTGGGTTTAGTTTGTTCTTCATATTCTAGTTCTTCCACTTTTGAGGATAGTTCTCTGATTTGAAATCTTTCTTCTTTTTTTATATAAGAATTTAGAGCTATAAATTTCCCTCTCAGCACTTCCTTCGCTGCATCCCATAAATTTTGGTATGTTGTATTTTCATTTTCATTCACCTCAAGATATTTCTTAATTTTCCTGGTGATTTCCTCTTTAACCCATTGGTTGTTTAAGAGTATGTTGTTTAATTTCCACATATTTATGAATTTTCCATTTCTCCCTTATTAATTTCTAACTTTATTCCATTGTGGTTGGAAAAGAGACATTGTATGATTTCAATATTTTTTGATTTATTGAGACTTGTTTTGTGATCTAAGATATGGCCTAGTCTGGAGAATTATCCACATGCACTTGAGAAGAATATGTATTCTTTTATTGTTGTTTTTCTTCCTGCTCCCCAGCCTGAATCATTTCAATTTTCTTGTCCATGAGTTCATCAATTCTTTCTTCTGCCAGCTCAGATCTGCTCTTGAAACTGTCCTGGAATTTTTCATTTCGGTTATTGTGGTCTTCATTTCCAGTAGTTCTGTTTGGTCCTGTTTTCAAGTTTCTGTCTCTCTACTGAGATTCTCATATTATTCATTCATTATTTTCCTGATATCTTTTTTGGTATTTTCCTTCATCTCCTTAAGCATGTTGATGATCACTTTTTAAACTCTTTTTCTGTTATGTCCATAGTCTGGTCTTCTTCATTGATGTTTTCTGGACTTTTATCCTCTTCCTTTGGATGAGGCATCATTTCCTGTTTCTTTGTTTGTCTTATAATCTTTTGTTGCTCCCTGTCCATTTTAATATTTTAAAATGTTGACTTTGGGGTTTATCCTCTGAGATGTCTTTTTCCTGAGTTTGTAACCAGCTGCTGATATGACAGAGGTTTTGTGGAGTGTCAGCCCTCCTACCAGAAAGATCTGCCCACGGAGAATGCAAAGTTCAGGGTCCTGCTTGTCTTTTCTGGGCCTGTGTCTTGTTCTGGGTTAGTGCTTGCTAGGGACCTTAAGAGTTCCTATGTTTACAGGAGTTTGATTGTCCCCTCTACTTCCTGGCCCCTTGTCTTCTCCTCTCTAGGGCAGTTTAGAGCTGGCCAACACTTCCCTTGTGGTTCCCTGGTCTTCCTCCAGCTGAGAAAAACTGACTTCAGAAACTCCGCTCCCACGTGATCCCTCTCCCAGAATTTGTCCTCTAGGCAAAAGTAGCTTGAGTAATGAAAACAGTGTGAGAAACAATTGAAACAGATGGCCTGGACAAAGGATTACCTGCTTTAAGTCTAGTAGTGGAACACCTGGGAGAGGAAGAAGTTCTGCTTCCTGGGAAGTACCCTGATCAGAGCTTTTGATTAGCTTCCTCCATGGCTCCCCAAAGCTGTGCTTTTTGGCTTGCCCAGCAAATGCAGTCCTTCGACTGTCCTCTGCAGCTCTGAGGAAGCCCACCATCTTTGAAAGTCCTTTGCTGCTTTTGTCAGGGGTGGGTTGGAGCAATAGTCATCCTCAGAGTCCACTTCCACAATCCAAAGAAGCTAATCAAAAGCAGTGATCAGTGTTTGGAAGTAGATTTCAATGTCTTTTTCTGGCACCAGGAAGTTACACTAGGGGCCAGACCACACTGCTTCCTGCCCTGAGACTGGGGGATGGGCAGTGGTAACTGCCATGCAGACAGAGCAGTTTACTGGTATTTACCATAATTTGCCAGCCTCTTCCTTTTGCTTTTCCCTGAATGCTGTGTAGTGTTTTACTGGACTTTGGAGTTTTGAAATAGTGGATTTAGACAGTTTTTGCCTGTTTAACAGTCATTCTGGTGAAGGAACTGACTCATGGAACTTCCTACTCTGCCATCTTCCCACAATCCTCTCAATTTTTTTTTTTGATATCTTTAAAAAAATCTCTTGGGTAAATAAAAGTTTAAATTTTTATGTATTTGAATGTATCAAACTTTTACTTTTTGGTTGGTGCCCTTTCTGTCTTCCCTAACCTGAAGAAATAGATATAGTCTATTCTATTTTCTTCTAAAAAATTATAAAGTTTTGCTTTTCACATTGAAGGCTTTACTCTATCTGAAATTAATTTGTGTGGGGTATGAGGTAGAGATCCAATTTTATTTTTATGCTTATATGGATAACACTTGTCCTAGCATCAATTACTTCATGAGCATTGTATTCTTCTGCATTTAAAGGTTTCTTACACTTTATCATTTTCTTTTTATGGTTTTGCATCTCTGTTGCTGTATTTGTTCCTAGGTATTATTTTTTGTTGCCATTGTTAATAATATCCTAAATTTTTAAAAATATTTTGATCATTTGTTAGTGACGCATAGAAATGCAATTGATTTTCTAATATGGATTTTATATTCTACAATCTTGCTAAATTTTTATTAATTCTAATAATTCATGAATAGATTATTTTTGATTTTCGATGTGAACAATCAGGTCATCTATGACAGCTTGTTTCTTCCATTCCATTTTTTTCTTGTCTTAGAGTACTGCCTAGGACCTAAATTAGAAGCAGTGAGAGCAGGCAGATTTTCTTCTTCCTGATGTTAGAAGGACTTCCACTAGTGTTTTGCCTTTGAATACCACATTTGTTGTAAAATTTTATAGCGATCTTTATCCACTTAATGAAATTCTCTTCTATTGCTAGATGACTCAGGGTTGTTTAAATCATGAATGGATATTGAATTTTATAAAATTATTTTCTGCATCTATTGAGATCATTATATGATTTTTCTGCTTTAATCAGTTCATGAGCAGATTAATAGATTTCCTGAGGTTAAAACCTATCTCCATGCATGTGATAAATCCATCTTGTGATGATATATTTTGTTTATATACTATTGGATTTGTTTTTGTTTAAGATTTTTACATTTATGTTCATGAATGATATTGACCTGTGATTTTACTTTCTCTTACTGTCTTTTTTCTTGTTTTGTCATTAAGTTTACGCTAGTCTTAAAGAACAAGTTGAGGATTGTCCCTTTTTATTCTATATTCTAGAAGAATTTGCATCAAATTGGAATCATCTTTTCCTTGTAACTTAAGTAGAACTTGCTGGCAAAATTTTGGTCTGGTTTATTCTTTCTGGGAAGATTTTAAATTATTAAATTAAAAAATTTTTGAAAGAATATGGAACATTTCATGTTTTCTATTTCTTCTCCAGTCAGCTTTGGTATTATATTTTTCTTGAATTTGTCCAATTTTCTGTTTTCAAATGTAATGGCACAAACTAGTTGTCTTTTCTTTTGATTTTTAAGGTATTCTATTAATTTTTAAAAATATCTTCTGTATCTGTAGTGATTCCTTTTTTCATCCATAGTATCACTTATTTTTACTTTATCTTCTTTTCTCTTGAGGAGCCTTGCCAGTGGTATTTTAGTAGTCTTTTCAAAGACCAATATTTCACTTTGTTGATCCTCTAATATATATTTATTTCTATTTCATAAATTTCTGTTCTTTTCTATATTATTTCTCTTCCAACTTTCTTTGAGTTATTTATTATTTATTTCCAGTATTCAAATTTTTTATTGTACTTTCTTCCTTAACTCTTGGGTTTTCTGAATTGTGCTTTAAAATTTGCAAACATAGAGGATTGTTTTCAGCTATGATTAAAGTTTTAATTTTTAATTTCTGTGTTCTCATGATAAACTTTCTGCTATAACAAAGAATTCCAAATCTCAGAGGGTTTAATATAAGATACATTTATTTCTTGCTCATTTGAAGTCTAATGTGACTGTTGCTGATTGGGCAGCTCTCCTGTATGACATAGAGAGTATGCTTTTTTCCCCTTTAGATTGCCAATGTTCTCAGCAAGCATATCCTTATGTTTCTAATGAAAAGGAAGCAAGATTATGGAATATTGCAGAGGATATTATGTGGTCAGGCCTGAAAGTTCATGTATCACTTCTGCCGTATTCTACAGGACAGAGCTAAGTCTTCTAGATATTAGAGAAACTGAAAATGTGGTTTATCTGAATGTGCAGGATGAAGAGGAGATTTAGAATTCCAACCACAATTTCTAATGTAATTACATCATGGTCAGAAAATGAGTTCTGTATGATACTTGTTCTTTTAAAAAATTGTGACATGGTTAATTTTTATAAATGTTTTGTGTATGCCTGAAAATGATGTATATTTTCCAACTATTGGGTGCAGCCTTCTTTTTGTGTATCTATTCAATCAAGCTTGTTAATTTTATTCAAATTATTTGCATCCTTATTAATTTTTCTTATCTACTTTATATATTAATGACTAAGAGATGTGTATTAGATATTCCCACAGTGTTGATGGATTTGTCAATTTTTCTTTGCAGTTCTTTTAATTTATATTTTATTTATTTGGAGGCTATGATATTAAACAAAATACATTTACAATGTGATATTCTTTTGATTATATCCTTTTATCTTTATAAATTTTCCTATCTCAGTAGTAATGTTTTTTTTTTTCCTTTAAAGACCATTTTGTCTTATATTAATTATGGTGATATCACTTTCTTTTGGCTAAATATGCCTGGTTTTCCTTCTGAAACAAGGAAAATAATAGATCTATTTTGGATTCTCTCACTCTATTCCTATGTCTTCAACTCTTTTTTATATTCTCTGTCTTTTTATCTCTGTTGCTTTATTCTGTATTTCTTCTGTGTGAGAATCTTCCATTGATTAATTCTCTCCTCCACTGAATCTATTTTTTGTTTATCTCTTACACTGAATTTTTACTTTTAATTATTATACTTTTTATTTCTAGGTGACTCTGCCTTGCTATTTTAGCTACTCTCTTGCTGAAAAGTCATGTTTTTAATCCCCTAAAGCATTTTTTTTACTTCTTTAAAAATACAAACATTCTTATTTTCTTTTTCTAATACTGTCCCTATATCTGTTTATTTTTAGTATCCAAATTCCTGTTGTTTATTTCTGTAATGCTTATGGTAGCTTGGTTTCTTGTGTGTTTTGTGATTTTTCTTTTATTGTGAACTTTCATTCAAAATAATACACCATCTGTTGCAAGTCTCTAATGTATGATTTATGGATACATTCCTTCAGGGAGAATTTTTGTTCCTTTCTGCCAAGTGTGTGGGAACGTTACAGACCTGGGTCCAGGTCAAATTAAGATTTTCAGTTTGTGATTTTCTCCTTCTGTGTGAACAGGGTATATTGTGATCTCAAATCCATGTCTGGACCTTCTAGTTGTTGTGAATTCTCAGGAAAGCTTTCTTCTCCCCATAGTCAAGTCTCTGCCAGATTTCCTTGCTGCTTCCCACTGTGAAGCTTTATTTATTTATCTTCTAAGTTAACTTTTCCTGAGTGCTTAGGCCTTCTTAAGCATGGATTTTATGCAGGGTGGTCACTAATGGAGCTCTCTGCTCTGTGAGGATGCAAAGTTCTAGGTAACTTTGGATCCATAGACACCATCAAGGTATATGACTGCTTCAGTTCTCACCGATCTCCCTAGTCTTCGGCTCCTGCTGAATTCCTGGCAGCCTCCTCCATTCACCTAAAAAGTGTTTTTAATATTTTATGTAGCATTTTTTCAAGGAATTAAAGAGAATTGTTAATGAATTTCTATGTTATTCTTTCAATTAGCATTTAAATATAGTTGAAGTATGGTACGCATATTTGAGGGAGAGAGCCTCATTTTTCCATTCTTCTGCTAGTGCTGGATGCATCATTGAATTTGTGGATCTCTTGGAATAGCTTCAGTTGTCAGAAGTGAATGGCATACAGACTGGCATCATTATCTTTATAAGGCTTATAAAAATCAACGCTGGTCTTCCACTCAGTGACCTTGTTAACTTCTATCTCAAGTCACGTTTTGGGGCTTGATTTTTCTCATCTGGAAGCTCCTCAATCCATATCTGGACCTTCCCTGACTACATAGTCTCAGGAGAGCTTTTTTCAGGGTTTGCTCCCCTCACTTGGTTTATTTAGTAGATATCTTCCCACCCAGTAAGGCTTACAGATTTTCAGAGAGATATTGATCTCTTTGACCCCCAGGTAGTTTGCCTGGAAGAGCTTGAGCCCCTGCTAGTTACCTTTAGCCCCCACTGTACCATAGAAATATCATTTTCTATGTGTGATATGATGTGAAAAGGGTTGAAGTTCTTTTAACAATCCTTCTGCCTCTAAAACTCTTGATTCTAAAGATAAATTATTAAAGCACTTTCCTTCTTTGGGCATTTTTTCACTGAATGTACATACTGTATTCAAGAAAGAAGAGAGTGAGTTTAACATAGGGTTGCTTTGAACTGAAATCTTCAAAAGGAGTTTTGTGTTTTTGTGAATGAGAAAAAATCTCAAGAATTTGTTTTGTAGTGACTTATTTAGAGTCAGTAATCCCATTCTAGGAAAATGATTCTGATTATTTGAAAAAGCCAAGGAAGGCCCTTTATGGCTTTTCAGGCACAAATCTTATTTGCTGATAAACTAGTTTCATTGTACGTCTCCTTACTGCTTTTTCATGAGCACCATGTTATAGAGGAAATTTAAGGTCAACTTAAGTGATCTCATGTCCTTTCCCATTTTTTTGTTTATATTTAATAGTTGTGTGCCTTTGTTTTACTTTGTATTTTCAATTCCTTTTATTTCCCTAGTATTTTGAACAGCTTGAAGAAACAGAGCCTAATTTCACTTCCTGTGGTGCTTTGAAGCTATGTATGTACCATGGAAAATCATGTTCTTAAATCTAATCCATTCCTGTGGGTGTGAACCCATTGTAAGTAGGAACTTTTGATGCTGTTACTTCAGTTGAAGTGTGGCCCAGCCCAGTCAGGATGGTTCTTAATCCTATTACTGGAGTCCTTTACAAGCAGAATGAAATTCAGACAGAGAGAAAACCACAGGAAGCAAGAAGCTGAACATCTACAGAACCTGGAAGAGAGAGACCAGGAGATGCCACCATGTGCCTTGCTAACCAAGGATCCCCAGCAGTCAGCCTCAAAATGCCATGGTGTTCAGGAAGAAAGCATTGCCTTGATGATACCTTGATTTGGACTTTCTTTTAGCCTCAAAACCATGAGCAAATAATTTCCCATTGTTTAACCTGACCCATTGCATGATATTTTGCTTGAGTAGCCTAGGAAACTAAAACACTTCCTGAAGAATCAAACCTATAAAACCTTTTAAAAACAGTAATTGGTTTTATTAATACCTAAAGGCAAGGGCCCAACATTCTCTACTTCCAGCTGTTTCCAGCTTGGTTTTGAATTATGCATTAAGAGAAATGTTTAACACTCAGAAACCCAGAATTCAGTCTGGCTCTGTAGGGACATTGTTTAGGTATGATGTATTGTGTTCTTTAAAAAAAAACAGAACCCTGTAATCTGCCCTAGACCCACTGAATCTGAACCTCTGTGAGCAGGAGGTCAAGGAATACTCAGTTTTATAGAAGTGAAAATTTAAGCTTTGGGGACCAGTTCTCTGGAAACAGAAGAGAGAGTAAATCCTTTTTGGCTGGAAATGAGGGAAGTGTTGAAGAAATCTTCACAGAGTAGTTCTCTCTCTCTGATTTGTCCTTGAAGGATGAATCGAATATTTGTTAGAGAAGACTGAAGCAGGATACTTTAGTCAGAAGGAGTGGCTTGAGTAAAGTCACAAGAGTGAGATCCTTGGCATATTTTTGAGAGCTGTAAATGGTCTTATGGGACAGATTATAAGTTGCATGACGCAAGGTGGGGGTGGAGGCAGAAATAGCAGAAGACAGGTCTGGAAAGTAGACAAGGGCTAAATTACGTAAGATCTTGAATAATAAGTTGCATTTTATTTCATAGGCAATAAAAGCCAATAAAGGATTCAGAAATATGATAATAGTGAGGTGAGATTTTCATTTTATAATATAACTGTGGCAGCAATGTGGAGGATGAATTCCAGGGAGAAGAAACTGGAGGCAATGAGACTGGTTAGAAGATTATTAGAATAGCTTAGATGAATGATTATAAGGCAGAAGTTAGGGAAAGAGAACAGGGGGGATAGATTTGGGATTATTTATGTACTCAACAAATATTTGTTGACTACTTTGTATGTGTTAGGCCCTGTGCTAGCTGCTAAGAAAAAAGAAAACATGACTGTATGACTGTTCCAAACTGAATAAAAATTATGTCTTATTTACACACACACACACACACATTTGTTCCCAAATATGTATGGATAAAATTTATGGATATAAAATTAGAAGGAAATACTTTTTAAAACAGTGGTATCCTTTTTGTGGAAGGAATATAACTATTTTAACCTTTCTTTTTTAGATATTTCTGAATTTTCTAACGTATCTACAGTGTCGGTATATTGCATTTTTTAATTTTATAATTTAAAAAAATATGGTTTTTGCCTCCTACTGAGAAGACAGATGTGTAAACAAACAACGATATAGCAATAAAATAATTGTTACACTGGAGATATGCTGAAAAATCACTGAAAACAAGTGAGAAGTAGTATCTAAGTATGCCTTGGGGAGAAAGTGCAGTCTTCATGAAGGAAGCAGCGTTTTAGTTGAAGCTCATAAGACAGACGGGAGTCCCAGAGAAGATATTCCAGGCAAAGTGCACAGCATTGGAAGATTAATCTGAGGAAGTAGGCAGGTGTCATATTCTGAAGCGGCTAGTATACTTTGCGCCCACGGTCACTCACAGGGAGTCATGCGAAGAACCAGAGAGGTGGATCCCGACTGTATGCAGTCTGGAAGTGCTTCCCTTGGGTCCCCACATCCTGTGAGAAGGCTTCGGGAACAACTGGGAAGTGAAGTGATAACGCACCTCGGATTTGGAAACAGCAGGCGTGGACTCCAGTCTCTTCTGCTCAAGCCAGCAGTGCGATCTCAACGGGGCCGCAGACCTCAGCAGACGAGGACAAGAGGAAAACATCGAATAATGGAAACGTGAAGATGACGAAGGCGGCGAACTTCCTGGGGCTATTCGTGTGTCTGCTCATTTACATCGCCAACATTAAGTGGCCCTGGGCCCCACCACCCAGGCCTTCCTCAGCATCACCGAGGTGGCCGCCAGACCTCGGAGGGGCCAGTCCATGGTGGCCGAAGCGGGGCTGTGAGATCCTCCATGGGATCATGTTTGATGTAGGGAGCCGGCACCCATGTACTCACCTTCCAGTTTGCCCAGCAGTCCGAAGAAACTCCCACTTTGCCGATGACGTTGAAAAGAGCACTCAGTGAATTCAGGAATTATCAGATGTCACTAGATAAGAAATCCCTTTTGACTTCTGGGGAGTCACGCCTGTGGTACTCAAGGCAACAGCGGGTTTACACCTGTTACTGGGAGAAAAGGCTCAGAAGCTATTGCAAACGGTGAAAGAAGTGTCTGAGGTATTGCCTTTCCTTGTAAGGGACAACTATGTTTTCATCATGAATGGAAAAGACCAAGGCATTTTGGGTTGTATCATGGTCAACTTCCTCACGGGCATTCTAAAAGTCCGTGGAAGGAGCAGCGTGGGCATGTCCACTTGGGCAGCGGGTCCCTCGGGGAGGAAACCACAGAGGGCAACGTCACAGCGGGAACACCCCCGCAGACAGAGGGGACGGTGTAAGGCAGGGTTCAGGGCCTGCACACACCGGCCTGAATGTGCTCCGTTTGCCTCGTCTGCCTCCCTGCCCAACTGGCGCCAAGGCAAGTAGAAAGAGGCATCTGGGCTTGGACCCGCGTTCTATCCCTGCCCCCCAGGTCCCATGGGGGTGAAGCCTCATGCCGCACAGGTCACGCTAAGGCGCAGGCAAGGCCCCTGACAGGGAGAACTCTGCAAGGCCCGACTGATCCACGCAGAGGGTCCACACGCTGAGAAAGGAGGGGGGCCCGCAGACCCCCGTCGCCTAGGCAGGGGCCCTTCTTCCGGCACGCCAACAGCACAGTCAAGGATGAAATCATAGCATTGTTAAGCCACCCGACGGGCCAGGAAGAGGAGGCTGTTCTCAGGAAGAATGTCGCCATTTTGGGAGGATGTTTCAAGGTAAATCCGGGTGTCCCACCCTGCAGACTCAGCGGCGGGAGTGGGGCAGCTTGGCAACAGGAAGCCCCAGCGAGGAGCTGGGCTGCTACAAGGCTGGGCTCTTCTGTAGGGTCAGGAAGTCAACGTAATGAAACATGACACCCAGACCCAGCCAGTCTCAACATCGTCACTTTTCCCAGTTAGTTTCAGCTCTCTGTTCCCTGGAAACCTGAGCTCTTGCAGCGGAAAGCTGCTGTGGGTGAGGTCCATGCACACAAAAGAGTTGTTGTGCCGGAGGGACGGGGGGTGGGTGTTCCTGCTGCCCCCTGTGGTTTCCTCCTTGAGGGACCAAGCGCCACCTTGAGGTGGGGGTGGGGAGTTGTATGGGCGGCCCTGCTGCTCTTGGGGAAAGTAGGTGAAAACAGGGCACCTCAGGACCCACGGCTCTTCGGATGGGGAGTGCGGCTGTGAACTTTGGGATTGAACGCGTTTGTCTGTCTCTTCCTTGGGCGTGGACAGGTGAGATGACCCGAGTCTATTTTCCTCGAGTCCTTGGGTGGTTTTGGTTTGGGGTTCACTGGCAGAGTCATCACTATGAATAGTCACGTGCTCCCAAAGGAAGAGGGGCGGGGAGACACACTACCTCCTTACTGACGTTTGTGCCCCAGCCCTTCCAAAAAGCTTTGAAACATGAGCAGGATACTGAGACTGACTTACTGTAAAAGTATTTAGAGCCATGGTGCTTTGGTTCCCAGGTCTCTGAGTGATGTCTCTGTAGTGTGGGTACTTGTGTAAAATTGTGTTCTGAGCCCCATCCCCAGTCTGGGCCCCATTCCACGTCAAAAGAATGTATCGTTACTTTGCACCAAGGCCGGAGCTGGAGGCCAGGGCCGCCCAAGGGGTAGAGCGGCAGCCCCGGGACCACTCCCCGCCCCTTGCTGGTTGGTGACTTGCCTGAGGCTGACCTGTCTGTCCATCCACGGCGGGAGACGGCCGAGGTCGTGGCGAGCTCCGTCAGGGGAGTGGGAGGGGGTATTCCATAGCCTGCTCAGTCACTCAGGCCATGAATGTACAGGACTCAGAATAAGGTGGACTTTGTGTGATCCACTGCAATAAAGGTTTACAAAGCTCAAAAAAAAAAAAAAAAAAAAAAAAGTGTTTAGGATTTATCATAGTCTATTACAAAAATTTAGGCAAGAAGAAGACAAGTAAGTGTTCACTCCATGAAGGCCATTCCTACAGTCATGGAAAAGTTAGATGAGGTGGCATGGGGTCTATTTAGCAAGATGAGAGGCAGAGAAATTAATAAAGAGACTCTTGTCATAGCCTAAGTCTTTGTGATTTGACTGGAGGGGTGATGTGTGTGTTTGATATGTGCATGTATTTGCATTCTAGTGAGCAGGTGGCCAAAGGACAAAGGAGAGGAAAGAATTTATTATGCCTACCGGATTACTTTTCTTCTTCTCCTTCTCCTTCTCTTTCTCCTTCTCCTTCTCTTCCTTCACCTCCTTCTCCTTCTTCATCTCAAGGGGATAATGGCATTATTCACCAAAATGGGGAATATATGACTGAAACTGGTGGGAAATTATGGTGAGTTTAAGGTACATGTGGGATATCAAAGAGGAAAACTTTAGTAGGCAGGTGAATATATGAATATGGATCTCATGAGAGAAAGAATTAAAACCAATAAGATTTGATGACTGCTTAGAAGTGCTTGGAGTGGATGATTATGAGATATTAATTCAAATGTAAGATGAAGGATGAGGAAAAGGCTGGGGAGAAGTAAAACACTGAACTTGCCCTTGAACCTGTTATAAACTATTGAATGACTTTAGAGCAGAATGATTAAAACATGAACTCTTATTCTTGATTACCTGGGTTCAAATCCCAGCTTTAGCACTTGTCAGTGTGTCTCTGTGAGAAAAGTATTTAACTTCTTTAAGGCTCATTTTCGTCATTTATAAAATAGGATTAATATTAGTTCTTAACTCATGGGGATGTGAGAATTAAGTGAGATTGTTTACAGAGGGCATTAAAAGTAATTCCCTGGGACATAATTAGTGTTAGTTTTCTTAGTTTGCCAGGTTGCTATGGCAAATATTACATAATGGATTGGCTTAAACAACATGAATTTATTGGATTACATTTTGAGGCTAGAAAAAGTGCAAAATCTAGATACCAGCAAGGCTTTTTTTTCTCCCTGAGTCTGTAGAGTTCTGGTGTTGGCTTGCTGCAATCCTTGGGGTTCTTTGGCTTGCATCTCTGCCTCTTGTTACATGGGGATCTCTCTCTTCTTGTTTCTTCGCTTCTGGTTTCCCCTGATTTCCAGCTTCTGGCTTCTCCCTGTGGCTTTCTTCCTAGAAGACCTCCAATAATATGGATTAAGGTCGTACTTAAATAGAATCTTAGATCTTATTCACAAATGAGTCCACACCCAGACTCACCTTAACTTAAAAATGTTTTTGCACCCACAGGAACATGGGTTACGATTAAGAACATGTCCTTGTTAGGAAACATAATTCAATCTACAAGTCTATTATTTGGACTTCTTAGGAAAAATGAAAGAATTTTGAACTTAAATAATGGAAAATGTAATTGTGTGACACTCTTCTTTTATAAAGAAAAAAATTCCATTGCTTATTTACTATAGAGAAAATAATTTGCCTATCTGTGTTTTGGTACGTGGACAAAAATGATGCAAAACAAGACAGTATAATAGAAAGCATAATTGCTATCCCAGACAGGGTTTGAAATTTAATTTGCATTGTCAGACCCAGAAGTTAGCCATCAAACTGAAGTTGAAGTCTGGAACATGATGTCATTCTCTCACTTGGTAATGAGTCATATTGGTTATATCCTTTTTCTTAAGGACAACAGCAAACAAATAGTTAAGTTTTCAAAGTTTTAGTGGTCTTTTCCTCTTAGGTGTAAGAGATAAGTAGATTTTAAGAGAGATAGGTGTATCATTTTTTAAGTGTTTTTTTTCCTGAGAAAGTAAGTGAATCACATGGTCTGATTATGTAGCTATCTACCTCTTCTGATTATGTAGCTGTCTACCAACTGATGCACATAACTTTTTAGATTTTTAATCTTCTTAATAATAACTAATATTTTTGAGTGTCTTCTGTGTAACAGTCACTGTTTTAGGCACTTTGCATATTTTAATGTGTTTAATATGCACAACAGTCTTATAAGGGAGGTGCTATTATTATATCTCTTTTTACATATTAAGAAACTGAGAAACAGTGATTAAGCAGTTTGCCCTAGTAAGCAGCCATTTGACTCGAGAGTCCATAACTATAACCCTTGTCTTAGTTTCCTAGGGCTGCCGTAACAAATACCACAAACAGGGTGGCCTAAAACAGCAGAAAAATCTTTGATCACACAGTTGGGAGGCCAGAATTCTGAAATCAAGGTGTCTGCAGGGCCATGCTCCCTCTGAAACCTGAAGGAGAGAATCTGTCCTTGCTTCTTTTAGCTTCTGGTGTTTGCTGGCAGTCCTTGGTGTTCCTTGCCTTGTAGATGCACTCTCGGCCTCTGTCTCCTATGACCTTCTTTCTTTTCTCCATCCTCATGTGGCATTCTCCTCTCTGTGTCTGTCTGTGTCTGTATCCAAATGTTCTCCTCTTAGAAGGACACCTGCAATATTGGGTTAAGGCCCACCCTATTCCAGTCTTTCCAAGTTGCTACTTAGGTTCAGTGAACCATATTCCTTCCAGGCAAAGTGTTTTTTAGGCAAAGTGCTTTCCAGATTACTCAATA
This sequence comes from Choloepus didactylus, assembly GCF_015220235.1. NCBI lineage: Eukaryota > Metazoa > Chordata > Mammalia > Pilosa > Megalonychidae > Choloepus > Choloepus didactylus. Next base: position 130,395,407 of record NC_051309.1, on the reverse strand, counting down.
TGTAAGAACAATAGACATGTCCTGAGTTTGTTATAAATTTAAGAAATAACTATGGGAGAAAATACGTGAATGAAACATACAGAAAGGCAAATAAATCAAGGGATTGGGGGTGGGGGTGATAACTAATGGCATTTTGGGGGACATAATACATCCAAACTAGCACACAGTGCCTGGGTGGGGGGCAAGGGTGGGGGGAAGATTGTCCCATTCCTTTACAAAGTGAAGGAATTTATGGGGCAACTGTTTACAGGGGGCACTAGCTGTCACCCCACCACCAAATATTTCCCTCTGCTCCAGTGCCCATCACTTCACTCATGTAAATGCATGAGACCCCAGACTCAGGGCCCAAGAACTTATTTCCAATAAGACCATTTTGATTCTCAGTACACTGGGAATAACTCTGGAATAATTAAAGCAAAAAATAAATAGACCAACTAAATATAACTTCATTAACCAGACTTTCCTTCATTTTCTAGTTTTCTTAATTGTAGGCAAAATTAACTGGGGGATGAAGGGCAGCCAATGAATGCTTCCACAGCATGTCTGCCACTGGCTGCCAGCCAGGCAACGTGTCATTTAAGGCCAGTAAGAGCATAATAATTTGACTCTTTCTTCAGAAAAAGAAAACCAGCAAGAAAGGAATTGTCCTGTTTTTTCAGTTGCCCGGGATAATGGGAAATTCAATATTCCTTTCTGTCCGGCGCCCTCTCGCTCGGTCCCACGCGTCCTGTCCTCGGCCGGCAAGGAGAACAGAGGGAAAGAGGGAGAGACACAGACAAACTGACACTTGAGGCACACAGTGGCAGTGAATGCAAGCCTTTTACTGGAGCCAGGAAGAAAACTTTCTCTGTTACATATTCCACACGAGGCTTTACACCCCGTGGGAGAACAACCTCTATGCGGCCGTCAGGCACGGCTCCCTGTGGGCTGTCTCTCCGAGGCTAGCGCGGGCACTTTCTTATATACGATAGTTACAACCAATGTGCAGGCACTACGTAAGCGTGTACAATAGGCTAGCAGGCAACCGCCGCCCTAAGCGTCATATGCGGAAACGGGATGCAGGCGCCATCTTGGCTCACTCGATGGGCGGGGGTAACTCCAGAGCAGGTCGCGGCATGTCCACTAGGCCCCAACCCGGGAAGCGGCTCTCCACATCTCCCCCTTTTTTATATATTTCACCCAGTGTCTCCATTGATGAGTGTACTCCCGTGGGCTCGAGTGACCCACTACATGTTTTGGTGCTTTGGGGAGTCTGGACTAGGCCCCTGCCATTTCACGGCAGAACCTCTGGCACCGACCAGAATGCTTACCTCATATAGAGACCGGAGAGCCCGTGAGCTGGAAACGACGTGACTCTCCCTACCGGACTTTGCCTTGTAACTGGGTAGTGATAGTTGGGACAGGAGAGTGGCATCCAGCGTCAAAGGCGTCACTAGGCGTCTCTGTGCAATGGCCAGAGCCCCGTGCGGCCGTCACCGGGCTCCCGCCTACGAGACTCGCCTGAGACAAAATTTGAGACTGCTGGAACTATCAGCTAAATCCGGGATATGGCTATGGACTCTGCCGCGAACCCTGCCCCAGAGTGCCCCACCCCGAAGGGGATCGATCAGTCGAGAGCCTGCTGTTCAATATGAGGGAGGAGTAAAGGGAATCAACGATAGTTCAGCGAGTCGGGGGCTCAGCAGTGACAAAGCGTCTTGTCGATTGTCGATGGCTTAGCTGCTGCGGGCTAGGTGAAGGAGTCACAGGCGGAGGGAGGTTCAAAGTCCAACAGTTCAGAGAAGCCGGAGCGCGGCGTCGGTGCGATGCTTTTGCGACCGAGAAAAGCCTCGTGGCCGTCGAGCCGACCGATGGCGACGGGGTCGCGGAGGATTGGCTGGTCCTCCGGAGCAGTGGTCATCAGAAGTGGCGAGTTGCTGGTAAAAGATAGCACCGGTCTGCTTCCTCACAAGTTGGACGATTCTGCGAATGATGTATGGTCCTAAAGCAAGAGCTAGAATAATTATTATTAGGGGGCCAAGAAAGGGAAGGATATATGGGAGGACGAGAGCGAAGAAACTGGACCAATAACTGGCAGCCTCACGATCTCTTTTACGTTTTTCCAGTCCTTCCCGGACCTTCTTTAGACTGTTCTCTGCAAGACCTGTGGTATTGGCATACACACAACACTCTTCCCCTAGGGCGGCACAGAGGCCTCCCTCTTTGAGGAGCAGAAGATCGAGGCCTCGGCGGTTTTGGAGCACCACCTCAGAGAGGGAATTAATAGAATTTTTAAGATGGGAAATAGCGTCTTGTAGGTGACGGATGTCTTCGTCGACAGCAGCCCGGAGATGAGTTAGGGCGAGACTGTGACTGGCTAATGCAGCAATCCCGGTACCAGCGCCTGCAAGACCTAGGAGGGTGGCAACCGTGAGGGCGGTGATGGGTTCTCGCTTTTGCAGCTTGGCAGGAACTGCAGTTGTTTCCAGGCGGAGGAAGAAGTCTTCCTCACTGTGGTATAGGACCCTGTAAGCAGGACTGCTTTCCACTTCCGGTTGTGTGCGGACTGGATGTCTCCGGATGGGTTATAGCACGAGTTATTGATGCGCTGGAAGAGAAAAGAAAAACATTTTTCTCAGGGAGAGACTTCTACCCTGGAAAGGTTATTATTAAGGGGAGCTTAATTTTGGATACTTGTGAAATTACAAGATGGCCAGCGTAAAATCTGGGGCATGGCTAAGGCCTTTAATTATAGCTTTAAAACCTAAGTAATGGTGGAGCAACACAGGGTTGTTTTCAAACAGAAAGCTCACCATGTGCTTTATATCAAAATCATATTTGAACCAGAGCCCTGATTCGAATTGTTATGTCTCCTAAAGATTTTAAATGCTTCTAAATCAAATTAATATTAATTCAGAGCAAATTTTTCCTTTTCCACCTTATAGAGTTTCTTTTAATCCACAATCTTAAATTTTTATGCCGCTGCAAAATAAAATTATCAGCAAACAAAGATCTGTAAATTAAAAGAGTTCACCATTTTAGTACAGAGTGCATGCAGCTATATGATAAGATTCCTTTAAACTCTAAAGACAATCCATCAGGGAAAAACTTTCCAGTGCATGTTATGGAAATGATTTGCACTGTGATAGTAAAATGAGGTTTTTGTTTTGTTTTATGTTATGTTTTAAAGACAATTCTAAATCATCTCTCTGGAAAGCAAGACCTCAAACTCTTTATCAGGACATTTCCTTCTCTTATGCAAATAGACAGTCTTACATGGAGTCAAAAGTATGAGCAGACAAATACTGTTTTATTTACTAGTATAGGAAATTTTCTTAATAGTACAATTCAACAGCAAACTGAAAGACGTGGCTCCTTTGTCCAGATCAAATTTTTGTTTATATAATTTATATACTCAGCACCTCTTCTATATGGTTGTCATCATGAACTATGTTTCCCTGAGAATAAAATTATGTAGTCTTTCCTCAAAGCAGTACTATAACATGAATGTATTCATTTCAGTCAACAGCATCGAAATGCCTACTGTAAGAAAGGAGAGTTTCTCAAGTAACACATGGAACACAATTCTAAGAATGTGGCCGCCCTTAGCAGTGTGTTCTCAATGTCAAGGAAACATTGCCCAGGTGGGAGCTCCCATCTGCATCCAGTCCACCCTTTCTCGCCGGCTCTCTCTTCCTCTAAGTGCCTGGACCGCTGCACACACTCTCGCCTCCCGGGTGGCTCGCGGCCAACCCCCAGCTCAAGGATCGCGCGAACGGTCTCCCATATAGGGACTAAAGGTGGATTCAGACAAACGTTAGTCCGACGCGCCCAATCTATATCGTGACCAAACTTCAGCCAAGAAGGCAGACCGAGGCTGCCGGAGGAGGGAAACCAGGGGGCAAAAATTTCAACATCATTAAGAAACTTCTGTAGGGAGCTTTTCCTAACTGAAATACCCCTCTGCTTCAGGAGGGCTTTTAAAGGAGCTAACAAGGGTAAACTTTCAGACTGCCCCATGCTTGCAGTCGGCACTGTACTTTTAGCTAACAAAGATAAACTTTCAGACTGCCCCATGCTTGCAGTCGGCACTGTACTTTCAACCACTCGGAGAGCTCTTCCGAGTCCCCGGGACCGCCTGAGAATCCACGGGCCCTGACTCTCACGTAAAAGGAGCACTCACCTTCTCGCGCTGGCCGGGCGCAGGAAGTCCGCTGTCCACCACCAGCTCAGCTGGTCAGAGCTTGGTCGAGTGTTCGATTCCCCGTACGGGCCACCACTTGTCCGGCGCCCTCTCGCTCGGTCCCACGCGTCCTGTCCTCGGCCGGCAAGGAGAACAGAGGGAAAGAGGGAGAGACACAGACAAACTGACACTTGAGGCACACAGCGGCAGTGAATGCAAGCCTTTTACTGGAGCCAGGAAGAAAACTTTCTCTGTTACATATTCCACACGAGGCTTTACACCCCGTGGGAGAACAACCTCTATGCGGCCGTCAGGCACGGCTCCCTGTGGGCTGTCTCTCCGAGGCTAGCGCGGGCACTTTCTTATATACGATAGTTACAACCAATGTGCAGGCACTACGTAAGCGTGTACAATAGGCTAGCAGGCAACCGCCGCCCTAAGCGTCATATGCGGAAACGGGATGCAGGCGCCATCTTGGCTCACTCGATGGGCGGGGGTAACTCCAGAGCAGGTCGCGGCATGTCCACTAGGCCCCAACCCGGGAAGCGGCTCTCCACACCTTTCTCCATTGCCCCAGAAAGAGTCCTATATGTGTCTTCCTAGAAAACAAGGAAATTCTCTATTTTCCTATATTTTGTTTAATTTTCTCTTTCTCCTCCATGTTCTCATAGCATTTAATTCATACTTCAGATACAGTATTTGCTATCTAATATAATATGTGCATCTTATTTTTGTCTCTACTACTTGATAATAAGCACCATATTATATTTATCTTTGCATTGTATCTCCAACACCTAGCGTAATTACTTCTTGTACATAGTAGGTATTCAATAAATGTTTGTGAAATGAATCGGTGAGATCGATATATTCAAATGTTTTCTCTGCCTCTTTTTTAAATTTTTGTATGATGCATATTTTCTCAAGTATTATTTTTTTAGGTCAAAAGATTAGATCATGTTATATGAAGAAGAATGTGCTAATCCCTAGATAATTTCTTTCTTCTTTTGATAATAGGTCTAGTAGTCAACTAACACAAGCTCCTGAGAAACTTTTAGAACCACACCAGAAGCAAATCCTAATGAGCCCCAGATGCACATCTGGAAGAGAGGTCATTATTGGTCGATTATCACTTTCAGTTGGGCATTCTGGCTAGGTCCAGAAGCCTTATTCTTGAATGGCATGTTGGTTAGTGTCTATGAAGTGGCTTGTGGGCAGGGTTGGTTAATGATGCTCATGATGATAGCTAAGGACATCCTAGGCACTGTACATTCAATATGCATTCCATATGCATTATTTTATCTAATCCTATAGTGTAGGTAAATGACTTTCCAAGGTCACGCAGGTAGCAATTGAGGGAGCCTAGCATTTGAACCCCTGCAGTTTGTCCCAGCTGTTGCTCTTAACCATGACAGGCTGTGTTTTTATCAAATAGTTTCCCTTTCTGAGAAGGGATGACTGGAAATGATAAACATCACATTGAATTTTCTCATAGAAACAAGAATATTATATGTGTTCAATGACCCTTTCCCTAAATTTTAATAGAAGTGACCATTAATGTATTTAACGTATTGATTAGTATGCAAAGCACATAATGTACCAGCATGTGCAAATAAATTAAACAGGGCAACACAGTAAAGAACTACTTAGATTATAATAAATATATACTCTTTTATTATACTGTTTAAGGAAGGTTGAATTGCATACCCAAGAAAATCGTGCTCTTAATCTTAATCCCATTCCTATGGATGTGAATTCATTGTAAATAGGACGGACCTCTTGAAGATGTTATTTTTAGTTAAGGTATGGCCAACTGAATCAGAATGGGCCTTAATCTGGATTACTGAAGTCCTTATAAGCAAAAGAAATCAGATATGAAAGAGAAAAACATGGAGAGGAGATGAAAATTGGAAGTCAACAGAACCTGCAAGAGAAAGGAAAGGATGCTGCCATGTGATAGGAAAGCCAAGGAACCCAAGAATTGCTGACCAGTCACAACATTACCAAACCTGGGAGGAAGCAAGCCTTCTAGTCTCTGAAACCATGAGCCAGTAAATTCATGTTGTTAAATCAACTCAATGTGTGGAATTTGTCAGAGCAGCTGGGGATATAAGACACCTTCTTAATCTGTGCTTCAATCAAATCAGAAGAGGAAGTATTAATTTGTATCAGAAATCTGGAATTAAATATTTCTTTGAAGGGATATTTACAGGCATTCTTGAGAATTTTATGAAAATTTCAGTTGCTTTATAGATTTTTTTAATCTTCCTGTTCTTATGATAAAGCTACCTAGAGAAAGAGAAAAATAGAGAATATCAAATTCTTAATCATTTTATTGTTTTTCAAAATGAAGGTCTTTCTATTTTTACTTGCTATTTCATCAGCATTTATAACTTTATCTTGTACCTGGATGAATTTTTAATCATTTACATATTTACCACAATTTCACTATAAATATATTTTTTATACTTAAAATTTTTCCTTTTAATCCTTACAGTTTTTGTTGTTCAGACAACTCAGGTTGATCCTGAATCCAGAAATCTAAAGCTTCCATCTCCTACATTTGCCTTCTACTTGTTCATAACAGTAGTTCTCAATAAATGGGGGGCAATTTTGTCTCCCAGGGGACATTTGAAAATGTCTGGAGACATTTTTTGGTTGTCACAATCTGAAGGGGGGATTGCTAGTGGTATCTAGTGAGTAAAGACTAGGGATGCTGTTAAGCATCTGACAATACACAGGATAACCCCTTCCCCATTATTATCCAGTCCAAAATGTTAATAGTGCTGAGGTCAAGAAATCCTGTTTTATAAATTGGATACAAGGCCTTTTTTTTTTTTTTTTTTAATTTTTCAGCTGTTATAGAGGATTTTTACATGAGAAAGTTAATGGGACTGGTTTATCAGTAAACTTATACAGAGTATAGTTGTTCTTCAAAGTCAAGGAGACAGAGGGAGGGAATGGGATCCAGAGCCTTGGTTGCGGAATTTGTCTTTTCCAGAAGAGAGGAGGCTTTTCTCATAGTGAAAGGAAGCAATAAGTAAAAGACGGGTGTAGGTAGAGATATTTTGAAGATGTAAAGATACAAATTTGAGGATATTTGCATCTACTGTCTTCTGTTATCTCTGTGAGATAGGAGTTGATACCGTATGTTGAGGGAGAAGGACGTGGGGGTGGTGACATAATAGAAGTTTAAATAGCCACTGTAGAGAACGGGCTGTGACTGTGCTTAAAGTTAAGGTGCATCAGGATTGGGGGGGGGGGGGTCATACATTGTGTGCTAGAAAAAGCACCCAGGATAAGGAGACTATCAAGAAATAAGCAGGGACTCACTTCTTGCCAAGTGGCCTGGGTTCAGTCCAAAATTCTATCCATAGATAGGGACTTGGGAAGTCATTAGAAAATAAGGCAGAGGCAGAGTTATAATTGCTAGACAAAAATAGAGGTGGTTAGGGGAAAAGATTGATTGTAATATGGTGGCTGTGAGAAAGCCCAAGTTTATGGCAGCAAGACTGGTTCCTGTCCCACTGGCAGATGGGAATAGAGGCCTTATGCATTCATTCACATTTCAAGTATTAATTCTTACAACTACTACCATAAAGCCTGGCACATTGTAAATGCGTGATAAATATTTGTTGAATGAATGAATACTATATACTGGACACTGGAGATACATGCATTACTGAAAACAGGTATTTTCTTGCACAAGCTGGTTTAACTTGGATTTGCTGACATTTTGAAAATTAAAGAGAAATAATTGATATAGGGAACAATTACCATGTACTCTGGGACCCATAGAAGCATCACCTGATCCAGTCTTGGGGAGGACTTCCACAGGTGGTGAGACTTGAGTTTGCATAGAGTATGCCAAGAATGAGGCAGGATCATTTTATTTTCGTAACAGTGGGTTCAGGTGGGATAAGGTAGGCAGGAATGACACTGAGAAATTTACCCTCTCCCCAAAACCTCTGTCCTTCTCCCTGCTAGCTCTTCTCCCCTCCTTTCTCCCCATCCTGAGAATAGTGCAGGGCGTGAAAGTCAAAAAGAACCTAGTAGTTCACGGAGGCCTGATCCATGTTAATTCTGAGTCAACTACCTGCTTTACATGCGTAATATAGCCATACTTTATTAAGAGCCATATATATCAATTCTAAAGTCAAATTGTACTAAATTAAGGACAGTCAATTCCAGAAATATTGAAAAGTCCTGAATTTGGGAATTGGAGACAAGGAATTTTGTTTGGTGTCATCACTGGAGTGATGGCACTAACTACTGCAGGTGAGCTGCTAAATATTTCCACCTTAGTTTCCTTTTCAGGAGCATGCAATTTATATTGCTAGCCTCTCACATGATGTATTAATCATTGTCAAAGAAAGGACTCAGGACACTTGGAGAAAGTAGTACTAAGTAAAATTCATTTTCCTGTTGAAGATAAATATTCAGCTACATTCCTCCAGGAAATGCATTTCTTTGTACAAATGCATAAATTAGATATTAGGCTATAGAGCATAAACAGCTGTATTTTTCTGATGAAATAAAATAAACTTTTGCTCCTTTAGACTTGATATTTTAAACTACTGGACCTAATTCTTCCTAATATGTCCTTTTACATTTTGTCTGGTGTATTTGCTAAAGATTCCTTGCTAGTAAGAACATTTCTTAAGAAATTGACTCACATGGATTTACTAGCTAAAATGATGCTAAAGGAAAGAAAGATAGTCCTTTGCTGGCTCACACTATAGGACTCTGATATTATCTTAGAAATGCCAGATTCCAGAAATCTACTAGTCTGAGAACAAAAATTTCCATTGAAAATTTATTTATATAGTATTTTATAGTTTTTCAATGTATGTTCACATATATTAATTTAATAATTCCTTACCACAACTCTTAAGTTTTAAGTATTTTAATTTCCCGTTTTACAGTTTAGGAAATTAAGGGGGTAACTTGGCCTAAGGCTGAGGAGCTATTGTAGCAGAGTCAAGCATGAGGATTGTCTTGCTTGTGGGGATCATGTCTATGCTAACCTTCTCCTGGGGAACTAATTGCTCCTCGACCTCCTACCTCCATCCGTAACATGTGATCTCCTGGAGCGCTACCTCATCCATGTGACCCCAATCTCCTGGGCTACAGTGATTGACCTTGGAGTGACCACCTGTCCTAAGCTAGATTATTCATAACAACCCTCCTTGCCCAAGATCAGAGCTTCCCTTTTTTTTTAACCTTGAAGGAGAGAGGGATGGAGGAAGCTGAGGTTGATGATATAGGGAGAGCTTCCTCTTTTCTGCCTGGGAAACTGTTCAGATGGGAGCCAGAAGAAGACACTGAGAGTGATAGTAGTTGGCACACTTGAGAAAGCTGGTCAGAGAGAAGGAAGCAGACACACGGGCAGAAACTAAGGTGGAAGAAAGGAATCCAGCAGCATACATGTCCCTGGTTCAGCTGCCGATGATAACAATTGTGTTCTTATTCTTCGCTGGTTTGGTTTCCTGAGCCAACAAATGCTTTCCTTTCCTTTGCCTAAGCTAGTTTTAGTTGGGTGTCTGCAACTTCCAACAAAAAATCCTGACTAACACAATCGTGAAGAGGCAGAACCAGAATGCAAATGGATTCTCTTATCCCCAACTTCTATGCCGTTTCCACTATGCTACAGCGTCCATCAGGCTTCTCTGGGGCCCTCATGTCCTTCTGGAATGAACATACCATGGTCATTTTTACTGATAATACTAGATAACTTCTGTCAGGTATAAGCTTCTGGCTTTTTCTCTGAAGTATGCTTTCTTATCATTCCAGTCTGGTATTTTTGGTAAGAAAATTCAAACATCTAGATAGACTCAGAAAGACTTAAGTTCTGGGCTGAAGTAAATTGTTCAGCTCTTGCAGATTTGGAACTGGCTGGAACTCTTTTCTATTAGAGCTCAGATCCCAGTTTTTTCCTCTTGGAGTAATCAAAGCAAAAGAAGTGGAAACATTTAGGATTTTTTTCAAAGATGGATTTTAATGGTCTCCTAGAAGAAATATTTTTAGAAACCAGCCAGATCATTGGTTTAACTACATTCTTTGTTCACTAGAATAAGATAGCTCTTTCTTCCCAAATGTCAGGAAGTGGTTCTTTGCTCTTTTGAATAAACAACTATGCTACCATTGCATATTCCCACATATTTAAAAATATTTTCTCTAATTCATTCCGTTTGTCTTAAGGAAAATGTTGGCTAATGTGGATATCACAGAAGCCTTGACCTAAACTATTTCTAAATAACATTACTTAACAGTAGTTTTCTACCAAAAAAATTATTTGTGATATATATATAGTATATATTTTATGTATAAATAATAGACTTTATCTTTAATAAGGGCTTTTATTTTACATAGAAGTAGGATACTGAATTAAATTGCTATCTTCAAGCTCTATAATTATAATATTCTTCATAAAAACTCTGAGATTGGTCAATCCATTTTCATGCTATTTAACTGAGAAGTGAAGAAATTCATTAAAAAGAGGCTACATGATTCACTTTACAAATAGAAATTTACATATGTATAAGGATGTAAAATTTATGACATGACAGTTTTTCTGCTTTTTCTTGGCCAATCAGATATGGCTGTTTTCACTGACTGAATAACAAAACAGCAATAATAACAACAACAATAAGAAATGCTCATTTGATATAAATACTCAGTGAAGAACATTAAAGACCAAACCAACCTGAGATCCACAAATTCAATTAAAGGAGTGACCAGGATTATAGTGAAGATTTTTAAAATACAAGTCAAATTCTGTTTGTGTTCTCATCGATCTGCAATGCTGTGTGACAGGATTCAGTGCCAAGTCAATTTTAGTAGGCTCTTTTTCCCTTATCATGTTCACAACCTCTATTGCCTTCAATAAAATACGAACAATAAAAGGGCAGTAGATCCTGGCCTGAGTTTTCAAGTAACTCATTTGTCCTAGTTTATGGGTTTCCATGAGTATATGCATATATATTTTTTATTTTTGTTTGCCGAGTCACCTGATTTCTCAAGATCTGGCTTAGGAAATGTGAGTGGCCGGGAGGTGTGCCACTGGCTCACAGAGAACTGTGTTTGTTACTCCTGTCTTTTGTTTTATTTTTATTGTATAAAGCATAAAGTGTGATGTATTATAGCATTAGATTATTTATACTCTGGGACTAAAGAAGGTAAGGATTAATCCCTCTGCATTTTAATTTCAATTTCTCTATATCGTTTCTGCTTTACTAAACTCTTAAATCACAAAATATTATTTGCCAGAACAGTGACCCGACTTTCGATGTCTGATGTACAAATAATCTCTCCAGAGTAACTGGAATTTCAAAGTAGTATTTTTTGCATCTGAAATAATACACAGAGTTAAGTTATAGGATTTGATATAGAATTCATGTTTGTCCCCATAGAAAAGCAAAGAATTGGGTGTGATAGCTACTCTAGATAATGGTAGATAATGATAAAGAATTTGAGAAACCATGCCTTCCTAAAGAAGAATTTGCTAAAGTCCCCGAATAGCTGAAAAGTAAATGAATAAGATTACTCTAAACTACTGTATTACATTTGTCAATATTTTGCTTGTTTATAAAAACCAAATATTAAGTATGCATCATCACTAACTGCTAATTTCTGTACATGTATTTTTCTTGTTTAACCTTCACAGCAATATATGGGTATGATGCATCACCACCCTCAGTTTGCAAATGAGAAATGAGACTTAAAGGGGTTAAACAGCTTTCCCTCAACTTGAAGTCAGGTCTTTTGGATTCTAAAACCTACATACATAACCCTTATGTTATACTATTTCCTTTTGGGGGTTTATTAAAACAATAATAAAACAAAATAAATAGCAAATCTACAACTTATATTGTGGAAAAGAGGTCTATCTGAAATCTTCCTTGTTTCTAGTCACTGATATGAATCTTAGTAAATTAGATCATGTTTCCTGAATCAAAGCTATACATTTTTGTTTTATTTGGTGAGAGTTTCTCACTCATACTAACAGATTAGGATACAAGTTCATTAACACACAGCATAACACAATTAAAAAAAAAGAATAGCATACTTATTCTCACCTCAATAAAGGGCCATGGTTTGAAAATCTGTGTGGAAAAATTTGAATCCTACCTGTTGCATTATTTTTTCTGGTGCCCATGTTCAAATAGTTTAAAAAGAAAATTTCTAGACATTATTAGTAACTTAATGATAAAGAATGAATTATTTTTGCTTTATGGATCTTTGCCATTTTTTTCCTTAGTCCTCCTTGAAATGTATGTCCTTCTTCTCCCCATCTACATCTCTTGCCTATCTAGTCATTTTTTTTTCCTTAGCTGTTGGTAATCACAGAAAATAAATTGTCGTCTCATAGTATTAGGCCATTGTTACAAGGTGGAAAGAAGTTGAATTCTTGGAATTTAAATGATTTACCCAAGATTAAAACAGTGAGACATTTAGCCAGCCAGAAAGAGAGCAAGGAACTTCCTGATTATAAGTGTTTTCCACAGTTGACTCAATTTACCTTTTCTACATTGTTCCCCTTTCAGAACTACAGGCTCAGTGACAGTGACTGGATGGTGTGCTTGTTCTTTTTTTTAAAAATTGTAGTAGTATATATACAGTAAATTCCCCATTTTACCACTATCAAATATATAATTCAGTGGTATTAGTTACATTCACAATGTTATGCTACCATCATCACCATCAATTACTAGAACTTTTCAATCACCCTAAACAGAGACTCTGTACCTCTTAAGCATTAACTCCCCATTCCCTTCCCTACTCTCCTGTGAAACCTCCCACCTCTAACTCCTGGAAGCCTGTAATCTACTTTCTGTCTCTATGTATCTGCATATTTTATTATTTCAAGTGAGTGAAGTCATATAATATCTGTCCTTTTGTGTCTGGCTTATCTCGTGCAACATGATGTCTTCAGTGTTCCTCCATGTTGTAGCATGCATCAGAACTTCATTCCTTTTTAAAACTAAATAGTATTCCATTGTATGTATATGCCACATTGTTTATTCAGGTGTGCTTATTCTTGAAATTGACCCTCACTGCAGCTCTCTGCATCAACTTGAATTAGGATGTTTCCAGGGTTGGCTTATACACCTCATGGTTCTATTTTGAGATGTTCAGTCCCAAAGTGAAGATTACTTATTGGTTACTAATTTCTTTGGCAGACTTTGCCCTCAGAGTTCATTGTTCCTGAAGAACAAAGTCTTTGGACTTCAGGCAGTATTGAGTCAAGCTGGAGGTATAAGAAATAGAAACAGTGTGACCCATTGCCCTCTTGCTTTGAAACAGTTTACACCCATTAGGTATCTACCTGGTGTCTACCTGGTGTGATGTAATAACTCTGAAGAGGCGCTGTTAGCTCTGACTCAGACAAGTATCACTGTTGTTTGGACATGAGTGATTTCTAGAATTCATTTCTCACTTTAGAGTTTTGAAATTAATTCTACATATTCAAGATCATTCTTAATTATCAAATTTGTTTTTTTCTATGTCTGTTCCCAATTCTATACCATCTACTATGTTATTTCCTCTGTAACAGTTGTCTCTATCAAGTTTTTTCCCATGAGCTTTGATTATATAACAGTGCCTCATTGATTTATACTTTGATGTCTTTTGTGAGATAATCAAAGCTGATCTCAATTGGATTGAAGCAACAGGGCCTCTGTGTTGATGTCTCTTAGCACAGCAGGTATTAATAAAAAGTTTTACCTTCCTTTTGTATTACCTTTCACTTACCCTACACAGAACCCTGCAGGGCCCCAATGGATTGACAATAGTGCTGATTAAATAAAATTTAAGCTTTTAATAGTATCTCTAAATTCTTCTGGTCATTTCTTACCTTACTTACATAATAACAGTTATTGCACAACATCAGAATTCAAATTCTTGGTTGAGCAATGTGATTTTGGTTCCTATATCCAGATCATATGACGTTCCTCAAAGCTGTTGCACCATCCACTAGTCATCCTTGGAATGTATTTCCATTTCCTCCCCATCTACAACTCTTGCTTACTTTAAAACGATATAAAAATTTATTTCTATGGTGTTATTTATCTGTTCACAATGTTTATTGAATTTATTGTATTCGAAGAGTAGGAAACAGAAATAAGACTAAGAGGATAGCTGTGATTAGTGTAGGCTTAGTCATCACCTTTCCATCAGCAATCAGAATGGAACATACACAGTCTCCCAACCGTGGGTGCCAACTTTCCTACGTCTGTAACTTTATATTTTGCCTTCCTTCCTATGCCAAGAGATGAATTGTCACACTCCTATTTAAAGTCAAGCCCTCCATTTCTGCACTGGATTCCATTCTCTTTTCCCTACTCAAAATTCAAAGACTTTCTTCTTCTTGAAGTTATTCCCTCTTTTTTCTCCATTACTGTGCTTTCTCTTCCTACCAGATTTTTCCTACCAACATACAAGCATGTTAAATTATATTAAACAAAAACAAAAACAAAAAACTCACAAACAGAAACAAAACATAAAACAAAATACCTCCCCTGACCACATATGCCTATGTAGCTATTGGCCATGTCTGTGCTCCTCTTTTACATTGAAATTTGTCTATACTTCCTGCCTTTGCTTTTTCTTCTCCTGTTCTCTCTTAAACTTACTCCATTCAGGCTTTTTTCCCCACTAGTTCAGTGGTTTTGTCATGGTCACTATGAAAGGGGCCTATAAGTGGGTCTCTTGGTTTCCAGCTTATAGGAACACTGTGTTAATCTTTGCAAAAGACCCCTGTAATTAAGTTCCCTTGTCCCTAGCAGAGGTAATAATTCTATACTGCTATCTTTAACTTCTCCCAGCTGCAATGACTTTTCTGACAAAGGGAGGATCTGTCATCTTGAATAGTAAACAGACTTCCAAGACTCCATCAAAAGTTCCCTGACCAAATGTTTACCCCTATGCATTTTAGCAAACTAAATAGGAAACTAGGTTGCCCCTCCCCCAAACTTTTGATTACACTCTCTAACTTTTCTCATTTCCCAAAGAATCCGTGTCTTCTCCCTGATTTTCCTTTGTTCCTCCCCAATTCTCTTTGATCCAGATAATGCATACAAACCTGGTTTTGGGAGTCCTTCTGGGAGGCAGACCTTAGACCATCAGTTCCCTGCCTCTGCTGGCTATTAAATCACTTTCTTCTGCAACCAAACCGGTGTGAAGCTTCATTGAGTCAGCCGGGTGAGGACCCAAAGACCTGTAGGGTCCTTTTCAATTTGGCGACCCAGGTGGGACCTGCGACTTAGGTGTAAGACGCTAGCTGGTGGACTCATCAGCCATCGAAGTAGGACATTCCTATAGGTTTGCAGCTCCAGGGCTGCTGGAGCCTTTTGACCCAGAGAACTGGTTTTGGGTTTCTCTGCCTCTTACACTGAGGATCCTGAGAAGCAGGGGGATGCTAAAAGAAACTGATAACCTGGATCCATTCCTTCTGCACCCTTGGTAAGTGCAGCTGTATTCTGATTTGGATTTTGAGGTGTGTGTTTAAATCTCTTGTCCAAGCTGTAAGCAGCCGATAGTCCACTCGGTTTGGATTTTGGTCTCTTGTTGGAAGGGAGAAGCCCCTGGCAAAGGAGACCCCAGCATTTGGTGCCCAGGGTTAATTTTACTTTCAGAATTGGCTGCCAAAGAAATTCATTATGGAAAACAAACAGAGCTCTGAAATGAAAGGGAAATGTAACCCTCTTGATTGTATTCTTAAATATTGGCAACAATTTGGTTATGAGACTATGACTAAGAAAAGAATGGTGGTTTTATGTAGAAATGTTTGGCCATGGTTTAATTTAGAGGATGGTCAGAGATGGCTAGAAAAGGGGTCCTTGGAATATAATGCAATTTCACAATTAGGTTTGCTTTGTGACGAAATGGGTCAATGGGATAAAATACCACGTGTCCAGTGTTTTATGGCATTAGCCCAAAATGCTAAACTTCAGAATTAATGTTTTGGACATGGTGTAATGCTGGCTACTCAGGGATCGGCCGTGAATAATGTCCAGATAGGAAGAAGAAAGCTTTGCCCTGATTCTAGCCTAACTGATGAGGTTTTAGATCCGCTGCTTTCCCCTACTGCTCCTCCTCTGTCTTATGGGGGAGCGGCAGGCAGAGGAATTCACCCAGAACTTCCCTTAGACCCCCCAGAATGGCCTCCCCTCCACACACCATAAGTGGTGCTAAATTTGGACTGGGTGAGGCTGCCTTTTTTGGGGGTGGGGGGACAAGAATCAAAATCAACATCTGGACATCTGAAGGAAAACAGGGACAATTTCCCTTAGGACAAGTGCCAGCAGGTATGGATGAACAAGGGCAACCTAGGGGGTATGTGTATGTGCCTACCCCTTTTCTCCACTTGAGATGGATACAGTTGGAAAGACTGGGTTCCTAGTTATCGAGGGGATACCAGAAAAAAATGGAAAACTTGTCTGACTCAATTTTTGCAAAGCATAATCCTAATTGGGCTGATACACAATCTTTATTAAATGTGCTGTTAAACTCAGGAGAAAGGAGAATTGTAACTGAAAAAGCTCAAAATCTTGCTAACTCTTTATGCAATAATAATCCAGGAAATTCTGTTCAGGTCCCTGGAAATCTAGCCATTCCACAACTAGACCCCATGGGAACCCAAATGAACAAGCCGACAGGATAAAATTGGGTCATTATAAACCTTGCATTATAATAGGCCTCCAAAATGGGGTGCCTAAACAGAATAACTTGAGTAAAATCAAGACATTGTTCAAGGACCAGAGGAAAACTGATCAGTCTTCCTTGAACGACTGTTTGAGGGTTGTCGGCAATATACTGATTTAAATCCAAAAGACCCAAACAATTTACAAAATGTCAATCAATCTTTCATTAGTACAAGCATTCCTGATATAAGGCGGAAATTGCAGAGGTTTGAAGGAGGATTAGGTAAACCAATATCTGACTTTGTAGAAATTTTCATAATTGGGAATCTGCCCGCAAAAAACAGCAAGAGCTGCATGTTGCTTACCTGGCTAACCTTCTAGCTAATCTTCTGTGAGCTGTGTTCAGCAAAAATTTTGGTAATCCTCAGGCTCCAAGACAGGGAAAGCACGCTGAAGATGCATTACAAAGGGTAAATCCTCAGGGGTCCCAAGAAGACCATTAAGTTCCCAACAGTGTGCTTACTGTAGTGAAGAAGGGCACTGGAAGCAGGAATGCTCGAGTCTCACCAGGAATGGAGGACTGGGACACTCTACCCAGCAACCCAACTCCTACAGCTAGCAGGGGATGAAGATAGTGACCTGGAGTGACAGGGCTGGGAGCACCTTCCACCTATTGGGAAATCATCCTGATCACCCACACTGAACCTCGAGTCTCATTCCAGGTGGGTAAGAAATTGATTTTCTTGGATACTGGAGCTGCTAATTTAGTTCCAAACCAAAAACTAGTTAACTAAAGAAGCTGATGAATCTGTTCCTATTGTTGGTGTATCAGGAGTTAAAAGTTTTCAACTGTTTCTGCAACCATTGCAATGCCAGGTTGGAGAAACTCAATTGATTCCTAAATTTCTTTATATGCCAAAGTGCACTGTTCCTCTTCTCAGTCGGGATTTGCTTTCTAAATTGCAAGCTTCTCTTTCATTTGCATCTAATGAAATGAACATACAGGTCCCAGCCATTCATACTAATGCTTTCCAAGCAGTGCTGCTTGGGCTAATTGAAGATAACAAAGGACTCAAGAGTGCCTAAAGAAATCAAACACCACGCGTCAGCTGAGGTGTAGGCTTCAGGAGGACCCCCTTGGCCAGCCAACTGGGGCACAGTAAGTCAAGGTGAGACTGCAACTGGACATCACTCCACCAAGCTTAAGACAATATCCACTTAGATGAGAAGTCAGGGCAAGCATTACACTATTGATCAAAAAGTTTCTCTGATGGGGACTTACCAGACCCTGTCAATCAAATTTTAATATCTCTATTCTGCCAGTTCTTAAACCCAGCACTCAAGAATATAGATTTGTACAAGATCTGAGGGCAATCAATCAAATAGTAGAAGATAGCCATCTAGTTGTGTCTAATCCCTATACCTTGCTTGTTAATATTACTGATGCTTATACTTGGGTTATGGTCCTAGACTTAAAAGATGCATTTTATTGCATCCCTTTAGAAGAGGACTCTCAAAAACTATTTGCTTTTGAATGGGAGGACCTGGACACTGGGACCAAGCAGAAGTATTGCTGAACAGTATTGCCCCGAGGATTTAAGAACACCCCAATTGTATTTGGACAAGCTTTACTAAAGACTTACACGAAGTCCAATTATGTGAAGGACTCTTCTTGCAATATGTAGATGATATCCTTATTGCCAGTAAAACCAGAGAAGCTTCTGACCAAAAAACTGTAATCATGCTCAAGAAGCATATAAAGTTTCTGAGATAAAGGCCCAAGTCTCCCAAACATGTGTAAAATATTTAGGATTCGAACTCTCTGAAGGACAAAGAGCACTCCTACCTAGTAGCAAGGAAGCTTTATATTGAGTGGCTGAGCCCACTAACAAGAATGAACTGAGAGGTCTTTCTGGAATGGCCAGCTATTGTCAGCTATGGGTACCCAATTTGGGGCTCATAGCTAAACCTCTATATGAAGCCTTGCAAGGAAATGAGAAGGAGCGTTTAGAATGGTCATCAGAATGTTCTCTAGCTTTTCAAAAAGCTTAAGGAAAAACTCCTCACTGTTCCAGCCTTAGAACTTCCTGACCCTATGAAGGAGTTCCACCTCTGTGTGCATGAGAGACAAGGTATCACTCTAGGAGAGTTAGTTCAGTCATTTGGAGGAAGCCCACAACTAGTTGCTTGTCTGAGTCCTTTCGAATAATCCAAATGTAAAGTTAAAGACTATTGCTCTAAAATGGTTGAGGATGTGTCTGGACTTTTAGATTATGACTGGAAACTACATTCCTCTTGGAGACCTCACTCAGTCTAGTGGGAAAACGTAATGAATGAATAAGACTCCAAAGGAAACAATCCCTAAAAATTGTTTGGAAACTAACTTTAAATGGGATAAAGCTCTTCCTATTGCCCTCCTGAGGGTTAGAACAGCACCTAGAAGTGGACATGGTTTAAGTCCTTATGAAATGATGTATGAGAGGCCATTCTAAAGTTTGAGTACACAGGAAACATACACCCTAGTTCTGATCTTGCAACCATACAATATATTAGATCTACATGAAATTAATATGCTCCTAGCTATCTTAAGTTTCCTACAGATACCCCTTGTTTTGGTTTGCTAAAGTTGCCCAAATGCAATATACCAGAAATTGGTTGGCTTTTGCAATGGGGATTTATTAACTTACAATTTACAGTTCTTAAGTTGTGAAAATGTCCAACTCAAAGCATCAACAGGATGATACCTGGACTCTGAAGTGGAAGGAATAACTCTATACTGCTATCTTTAACCTCTCAGCTACGCTGACTTTTCTGACAAAGGGAGGATCTGTCAACTTGAATGGTAAACAGACTTCCAGGCCTACATCAAAAGTTCCCTGACCAAATGTTTACCCCTATGCATCTTGGTTATATTTTATCAGACCAAATAGGAAACTAGGTTGCCTCCCCACCAAACTTTTGATTATGCTTTCTAACTTTTCTTATTTCCGAAAGAATCCGTAAATATGATCTCCCTGATTTTCCTTTGGTCCCCCAATTCTCTTTGATCTAAATAATTTTTATAAACCTGGTTCTTGGAGTCCTTTGGGAAGGCAAAACTTAGACCATGAGATCTCTGCATCCGCTGGATATTAAATCACTTTCTTTAGCAACCAAACTGGTGTGATGTTTCATTTATGCTGTGCCTTTGCCGGAAAAGGACCTAAAGACCTGCAGGGTCCCCTTCAACTAAATTGCTTAAGCCAAAAGCTTGGAATTCACCCTCAACTTCTTTCTTTCCCTTGCACTCCACATCCATATCATTGATGAATCCGGCCTTCAAAATAAAATAAAATCCCATTATTTTAGTCGATTGTCACCAAGTCACAACCACCTCGTCCAATTATTACCTCTCTCTTAGACTAGTGTAATAGCCTCCTGACTCCCCTGCTTCCACTCTTAGCACCCTACAAGCTATTCGCCACACAGTGAATGAATTCTTTTAATTGCCTCCACCATACTTTTAATAAACCCAGAGCTCTTAATGTGGCTTTTACAAGGCCCAGTGTGATCTGGCCTCTGACCTTCTTTCTCACCTGCTCTTCCTTTCACTCTGCTGCAGTCAGTTTGACTCCTCAGCCTTCCTTCTCTTCACTGATGTTCATAACACAGGCCTTTCTACTGGCCATTCCTGCTCTTAGAATGATATTCCCCACATAGCCTCACTTCATTCAGGTTCTCTGCTTCGTTGTTAACTTATCAGAAAGGCTGTCTCCAACAATCTAAGACAGCAGCTCCTCTACACCATTACCCATTATCCCTTTAGCCCATTTTACTTTTCTTCAAAGTACTTCTCACTGCCTGAAATTGTATTACACTTGTCTCTTTCCACTCAGAGCAGGGGTCAGCAAAGAACAGTTTGGAGGCCAAATCAGCCTGTTACCTAAAAGTTTTGGCAAATAAAGTTTTAATGGGGTGGCCATTTGTTTATATATTGTCTGTGACAGTTTTTCCTTTTATGCCTATGATTACTAGGGCAGGGTTGAGAATTTGCAACAGTGTTGCCCTGCAGATATATTTACTGTCTGGTGCTTTATATACACAAAAAAATTGCAAAACTGTGTCCTATAATGCAAACCCCACAAGGGCAGTTACTTTATTTTGTTCTCTGCTTAGAAGAATGCCTGGTACTTAGCATAAGCTCAATAAATGTTTGTTGAAGAAAGAAAGAAAGAAAAAAAGAATGGATGGATCGTCTCTGGCATTGTCTTGTTCTTCATACTCTGATTCAGTCTTCCTCTATTTTCATTATCCTTCTTCAGTTTTCCATAAACTGTCTTCTCTGATTTGTTCCTTCCATGAATCTTTTCCTACATGTGCATCATCAAATTTCTAATTGGAGGAAAAGCTCTCAAAGTAACTAAACAAATTTAGGATATAGGAATGTTATGTTAGTGTTAAAAATGTGCTCATTTTTCTTTGCTAGTGTCTGTGTCATTGTGTTCATTTTGGAGAAAAAACTCTGCCAGGAAGAAAATAATATTTCTTTTTAATAGCCATACTTCACAAATAATCACCTAGCATAGTGCTTGATGCTCTGAGTAATGTTTGCTAATAATGTTGGCACTTCTTTTATCACATGGAGTTTAATTTCTATACTCATTCCCTTTTATATTTTGTTGACTGAGCAGTTTTTATTATTAATGTGTTGTATGCTTATCCCATTTTCAATTTTTGTTCATGAGACTTTATCCAAAAGCTAAACTTTACTGGCTCTTGCATTTCTTTTGATTTCACAACTCATCCATGCCAAAGATACTTTCCATACTAACTTTGATCTCTTGCAGATGTGGAACAAACCCTGTATTAGATTAGTGAACTTTCTATGTCTATGCTTAAAACAAAAATCTCTGCTGGATCTGATTATTCTTAGGCAAGTAAAACTTTTGTTGAGCCTGTGGAGTCTGGAATGTTCTGGCAACAAAGAGCCTGGGTTATCTGTTGGAATCTTGGATTATATTTTTGAAATAGAAGGTTAAAGCTCTTATGTTTCCAAAAATAATCTCAAGTGTAAGTTATCATAACTCCCTTAGAGGGAAATTCACAATTGCCTAATATCTGATAAAAGTAAAAAATATGTGATTGTGAAGATACGGTTACCCATGTGCTATGAATAGATGCATCAAATCTGATTTGTCAGAGCTGTCCTGACATGGTCATTGCTCTGATTTGATTCTAATACCTAAGGAGACCTTCATGGTTTCTCAAGCAGTGTGATTTGCTGCTGCCTTATCATGGGTAATGATAAATATTAGTTTCCCTTCTCTCTATTTCTAGCTCTGACCTCATTTATTTCATTGAGTATCGAGGTTCACTCCTGACAGGTCTCTGGTTCACATTCAACCTTACCAATAGCTCTACAGTTCCATTGTTATGATTTATTTATACCTTATAAGTATTGATAATGGAAGAGAAGCCTGAAGAAGATATTTATTTATAAATATCTAAATATATTTTTAAATTTATTTCAAAATACAAAACATGTAAATACTAAAAGTATTATCCTTAATAATAATGGAATTCCTAAGTAACTTTGATATATCCTAGTTTTCTAATTATTGAGCTGGTAAAGGCAACTAAGATACTTAAAAGTTAAAAGATTAATCCAACACCATTTAATGGAAGGTTTCTTTTTTAATTGTTTTTTTGTTTTGCTTTTGAGCACCAATAGATTATTTCTGCTTATTGTTCATAATACCTCTTGTCATCAGATATTCAAAATAAACTGGATTTACTAAATCTACCAAGTTTACTAAATATGGTTATGTTTTTGTCAAATGGAGCCTGGATAATTACTGAATATGACAGCATGATATAGTTGAAAGAATCCATTCCTAGGAATCATGAGACCCAGTTCTGTAACTGGTTCTACTGTGTGATATTAAACAGGTCATGTGACTTTTCTGGAGTTTTCTCATCAGTAACAGGAGAAGGTTGAATTAGGTGAACTCTCTTCCCTTCCAGTATCAATAGTCTCAAACTATTTTAGGGTCTCTGAGATATATGTTATAGAAACAAATTCACAATATGGAATGGGGGTATATATTTCTACTTTCATTTTGTGCTGTTTCCTTTCAATATTTTTTTCAAAAGAAGAATAAAAGTGAATTTAGTTAGCTTATTCATCTTTTGTTATTCCAAAGGCACACCCAACCATGGGGTCAGTGAAAAAATGTGCAAACATATGTAAACAATCAACTTTTCTAAAGTGAAGGCCAACTCAACAGAATCCTACACAGGGCAAGGCAAAGAAAACAGATGGCCCTTAAAGGGGTCCAAAATTTGGATTCTTTGTTAGCTGTATCTCCTTTATCTCTCTTTCTTCTTCTGAGTGTCTTACAACTTAAGGCAAGAAAGAGTACAGAAATATCATGCAACTGGCTCATTGAGATATAAACCTCAGTATAATGATTTAGATACTATGGCTTTGTATTAGGCTAATCACTAAGCTTGGTGGTGAGGCAACTTGTCCCAATATCAGACTGCATAAACGGTGAAGGGCAATCTGATACATTGGGTGTTCAGACAAAGCCTACATCTCAAAATAATTAAAAATGATGGTTGAAAAAAATCTTGATTGTATCCATGAGCTGAAATATGCAGGCCATGAGTTGAATGAAAGTGGGAACTTAGAGAGGTAAGCAGAAGATATCTTTTGAGGGTATTTCCTGCCCTGAATGAACTTGAACATCAGTTTTCGTATCTTTGTATTTTATGGGGACAGAAGAAACAAAGTCCAAGGCTTGCCTAGCATAGAAAACTTAAAAAGAGACACACCTTCCATAAAGTCAGGACTCCAAAGGACAAGTATAAGGGTGAATCAGAAATAAACCTGCATGCACTGTACACATTGCCCATCCCTATATATTACAAGAAGAACTACCTATAGTAAACCTTGAGGATTAGCAGGGTTGAAAAAATCCCCTGAGAATTTCTAACCATGAACTAGCTAGTCCTTATATGTGCAAGAAGACAGAATTCCCACTACCTGTGGTAGCCTGAAAGACATTAAGTCAAGAGTTAGTTTTAAGTGGTCTTAGACTGGTAGTGTTTAGGCACCAATCTACAAAATGAGGAAGCCTAATGAAATCCAACCAGAATAAATAAAAAGATATCTACACTAAAGGCATCATAGTAAAACTGCAGAACACCAAAGATAAAAACAAATGAAAATCCTTTCTATAGGAATCCACCTTTGTGCCTCGGCCTCAGAATCCACAAAGATAAAGACCCAAGGAAAATGAGAAGTTTATTTTTAAAAAAAATCACGATACACATATGGAAACAAGCTACCAAAGTCAGGGTCAACAGTCAAGTGACAGAAGAATCTGCAAACATTTCAAATATTAAAATGAATAGACACATACAATATAAGAAGCATGAATTACATATTTTGAAAAGATTAAAAAGGGACTTAAAAGTATAAGTAAAGAACAAGCACATTTAAAACAATTAAATCAATCAGAGCATGTGATTGAAACTAAGAACTCAATGTATGAATTGAATTGTAACTTAGACAAAACTTAAGAGAGAACATTAATATACTACAATTCAAGATATTATCCACAATGAAGTTTAGTAAGTCAAAGAGAAGGAAGATTTAAAGGCAAGGTTAAGAGTTATGGAGGCTAGTATGAGAAGATCTAAAATCTTTCTCATCAGTGTCCCAGAAGAAGACAGAAAGAATTGGACAGAGGCAGTTTCTAAAAAGTTAATGACTAAGCTAATAAGAAATATCAGTGTACAAAATGGGAAAGCTTAATGAAACCCGAGCAGAATAAATGAAAAGATATCTGTATCTAAATACATCATGGTAAAACTGCAGAACACCAAAGACAAAAGATCTTACAAACAACTCTAGGAAGAAAGAAACATATTATGAAGCATACAGCATTTTGAGGCTTTGAACTTCCACAGTAGAGTAATAATATGAGTTAGGGAAAAGTTGTGAAAGGAAAAAGATTTTTAATAAATTTCATATTTACCAAGGTTGTATTATATACGAGAAAGTCCTGGTATGTGCCAATTAATTCTCTGACAATTCTATGATATGGATATAGCTATCCTCATTTTACAGTTAGCAAAATGAAATTGAGACAATAATTTTTCAAGATCATAAAAGTAGTATGTAGTTAATTTGGGTTTCAAATTCATTATCTGTTTACTTCCAAAGCTTGTTTTTGTTTGTTTGTTTGTTTCTTTTTAGAAGGAACATGAGAAAGAAAAGAGCGAGTGAAAAAAGAAATAAATTTATGGTACTAGCTTTTATAAGTCCCTAATATAGTCACTGGAAAGAGAATTCTGAAGTTAAGCTGACTTTAATGAGCATAATAAAAGTATAGTGGATCCTTCATATTGACAGAGTTAGCATTCTAGGTTTTTGACACTTGAGACTGGACATCAAGACCATAGAATGGTTACTTTATAATGAGGATAGTCAATAGTAAAGCCTATTTTACTATTTTTTTTTACAAAAAAAAATATACTAAGCTCCTAACTGGAGTCAAGAACTGTACTGGGTGCTGAAAACACAACAGTCACTATCCCTGCTTTCACTGAGTTTACAGTCTCCTAGGGGACATGGATAAGCAAATAGACATTTATAATTTGATAAATGCCAGGTAGAAGGAAGTGGGGGTACTAAGAAAACATATGGAAAACAGATAGTTTTGTTGGGGGTGGAATGTGGGAAGTGGAGCTCAGGAAGACTTGAAACCTAAAGGGCATTGATGAAAACTAAATGCATTTAGGAAAATTTTGAGTTGCAAACTGTAAGGCTGTTTGGAAGGATAAGATGGGAAGCAAATGTAACCTATTACCCAGCATCTATATCTCAACAAGGAGTGTAGCTTGGGCCAAACTCAGTGTTCTCCCCTGGTGTACAGGTCCTGTCTGGTGGAAAGGGGTCAGCCTTCCCAGAGGCTATTGGCATGAGAGGCTGAGGAGCCTCTTTGATTCTAAGGGAAGAAGCAGCTGCTATGGATTGAATTGTGTGCCCCCAAAAGATATGTCAAAGTCCTAATGCCCAGTACATCAGAGCATGACTTTATTTGAAAATAGGGTCATTGAAGATGGAACTAGTTAAAATGTACTGGAACAGTGTGGGCCCTATCCAGTTTGACTGTTGTCCTTCTAAGAAAAGGAAAAGATACACAGAGACAGGGACACAGAGGAGAAGGCCATGTGGAGACAGAGGCAGAGATTAGAGTGAGGCATCCACAAGCCAAGGAATGCCAAGGATTGCTGGCCACCACCAGGAGATAAAAGAGGCAAGGAAGGGTTCTCCCTTAGCCCTTCAGAGAAGGCATGGCCCTGCAGACATCTGATTTTGGTTTTCTGGCCTCCAGAACTGTGAGAAAATACATTTCAGTTGTTTTAAGCCATCAGGTTTGTGGTACTTTTTTTTTGGCAGCTGTAGGAAACTATGACACAGAAATGGTACAAATTTCACCCAATGACAGTGCTTTCGTGGTGCTAGGCTGGTGACTTTTCTGAATATGAGGTGGTGTCTGTTACTTATGTAACAGAAAATTTTGCAGCTATTTACAACTCCTATGATCTTTTAAGAAGAGTGATCACTGGTAATGGGGGAGAGAAGTAATGAGGCTGAGCACTGGATAACATGGTGGGAAAAGGGAAACCAGAAAAAGAAATGAAGAAATGTCTAAGGAATTTTCAAGTGCTCAGCTGTGGAGTGTATGATGTTAACTTTTGCCTTCTTTGTTTCCATACAATCTTGTATAAATTCCATATTGCTCAGTAATATTTTTTGTGAGTAGATTCATTATTTTGAAGGGGGATGAGGGAGGTATGGGAGTTCAAAGAGAAGGATCAGGGGACAGATATTATCTGGGTTACACTTACACATGATATTCTTATTTAAGTCCCCAAAGATACATATTTTAACCATGGGGGAGATGGTGGTAAAGCTAAGACAATGGGCCTTGAGTAAAAACTGAAAAAGTAGTTTTCTCTAAAAGCTCAATGTGACATAGAGATAGCACTGCAGAACCCAGGTACCAGAGTAGGACACAGACTTCAGAGAGAATCATTCTTCTTTCTTTGGTCAAAAGCTAGCATGCACTGTGGAGCAAGTTCTCAGCAGTCCCGCTGAGCCCAAGGCTTTGCTCCTGAGCAGTGATACAAGTACTGACAAGAGAAGAGTCATGCCACTAACTTAGGCGTGTCAGGAGGTACCCCTGGGGCATGTGGACTTACTCTTGTTAGCTTGGTTTTAAAGACGAGGAAATTACAGTCCAGAGAAGTTAAGAAACTTGCTCAAGGTCCCAAGGCAAGAAAGTGACAACTGGGTTTTGAACCCAGATCACCTGACTCCAGAATCAGGCTCTTAACCACCTACATTGTAATTAACAAAGTAGGTTCTGAGACACCTGGACTGCTTCCTCACTACACTACTGTATTCAATAGACTGTAAGCTCCAGGGGAAATATCCTAGTGGACAAGGCAAGGAATATGTCTTTGTTCATCACCATATGGTCAGAAGCTGTTATGTAGTAGGTATGCAACAAATATTTGTAGAATGAAGAAAATCAGATATATCACTGCATAGGATGTCCTCTCTAATCCAAACAGGAATTCTGTACTGTGTACAAGTCAGAGCAGTTTCTAGCTTAGATGTTCAAGCCAGAGAAGAAATATTTTAAATTGTTGTAATTGTTGTTTTATTTTGAGGGATGGGGAGACTGAACTTTGATTACTCACAGGGATTAAAGGGATATGACATACCCATTTTATAGATAGGCAAACTGAGAACCAGAGTGGCAAAGGAGGCTCCCAAAGTCTTATCATGGGTAAAGATTAGGATGGATGTTAGCAGAGGCAAACTAAGTGTGTGCATGCACGCGCACACACACACACACACAAAGAGAGAGATAGAGGATAGAGGATAGAGAGAGAGAGAGAGAGAGAGAGAGAGAGGTGGGTGGGGGGAGAATTAGTTCAATTAAAACCAGCTTGGCCAAAATGTAAAAATTACAAAATCTGGAAAAGTAGTATTGATGTAAGTTATATGACATTTTAAAAAGTTAAAGTCTTATTTGTATTACATTATGGGAGTCGTGGTGGTCTGATAATCTTTGCTATGCTTGGAGGCTTGAAAGATCTAATCCTACACTTGCTGGAACCAGGCCCAGGGCTCAGACCCCCTGACATCCAGCCCATGTGCTGCTCTTCTCCCTTTTGCCGCACAGAGCTATTATGCCAAGGCCTGACTTGATTCTGAAAGAAATGCTTAAGAAGGGGTGGAGTAGGGAGAAGGAATGTGGATAATTAGATCACAGCCCATTATTTCTTTTTGGAGTCTTAGGGAGCCCACAAGTGACACAAGTATGAATTGGACTCATCAGTCATGTTCATGGCATGTGTTACCTGTCCTTCTCCATTTTTTTTTTTGCTTCCAACGTCTCTCTTCTCCTTACTTCCCTACCACAACAAAACATGTTTTAGCCTGAAATTTCAAGCATGTTACAGAATGGTTGTGAACCTGATGACACTGAGTAAGCCAGTGTCATGCATTTTCTGTGAGTAACTTGGAACCATGGTATTCTCTTACGTTTAAAGTATCTGTCATCTTTCTTTCCTTCCTTGTTTTCTAATGCATGCCTTTTCCACAGTCAGAAATGTCAGCGTCTATTTTTAGGGGTTGTGGGTGGGAGGAGAGTAGAAAGACCACAGAGGCTGGCGGGCCTTCCTACTTTACTCAAGAGGAGGACTGAGAGGGTGGTGTGGCCTGCTCCCAGTCTGGTCAGCCCAGAGGAAGTCTGAGCCACCGCCCACCAGCCCTCCCTGAATCACTATTGACTTTTTCTTTATGTTTTGTTTACAAAAATTCATGATCCCAGAAAAATGATCCAAGTCCTGGAACCAGGGCTGGGTGCAGACAATCCTGGGACATGACTCCCAAAAGTGAGCCTGGCCCTGGCAGCAAGGGATTGAAAATGCCTACTTGACCAAAAGGGAGGAAAAAGAAAGATAACAAGCTGAGGGCACAGTGGCTGAGAGATCCTAAATACAATCAGGAGGCTATCCTGGGGGCTTCTCTTATGCAAGCTCCAGCTAGACATCCCAAATGGCCACAGTATGCCATGCTCTTACCAAAAGTAGTTCCCAAATACCTAGGTCCCTACCTGAGATTCTATAAAAGATGCACTCACTAAGTTTTATCTTTCAGAAACTTAAATCCACGAGAGTGTTCCTATGCCAGACAAGTCCTAAAACCCAGAGGCAACAGTCTCTTTAAGATCAACAATCAGAAGGAGCCCCCTTCCCTATACAGTCGACATCCCCTTTCAATATGAACAAGTTAGGAAACTCACTGCCTAGACATCCCTGAAGATGGAGGAAGAGATTAAGTGAGAGGAAGGGGTAGCAACAAACATGATAAGATTTAACAAAGGTCTATGAACAGCGAAACTTTATATATATTATATATATTATATATATATATATATATACACACACACACACACACATTATTTTTTTTTTTTGGATACTGGGGTGTTGGAATGGCTGGAAGGAGGTAAATGACATGGTGGAACTGTAGCCTATAGCATCCTTGGGGATTTGCTCCATAGCTGTTTGTTGAATTGTGCCTTGAAGGTTTTCACCATTCTAGATATGCCTTGTGTTGCATAACAAGGAAGGAACTGAAATTGTGGAACTCATAACAATTTTTGAAATTACCTATATAACTGCTTGTTGAGCTGTACATCGAGAGTACACCTTTCTATATGTATGTTATATTTTACAATAATGGAAATGTCTGAAGTTGTGGAACTGTGACCCATGACATTCTTTGAAATTTGTTCTCTAACTACTTGTGAACTTGTTCTTTGAAATTGTGAACTTTATATGTTGAAGTTCACAATAAAAAAAATTTTTTCCACTAAAAAAAAACAGACAATTTTGGGAGCTTCTTTAAGAAAAAGAACTAAAATTGAAAATATAAAATTAGCACAGGGCTTTGGGAAGGTCTTTGTAAGTCAGGCTTAAATTATATTAGCTTCATGATACATCAGTTTTTATTCTGTAACATAGAATGGGCATGGCAGGACTTTTGACTTTTGTACTGAAAAGTTTTATTTTGTGAAGTATGAATGCAAGGATTGCTTTACTTGCCTTTTTCACTTTCTAATGCTTAGCCATAGCACTCTATCATGGTAGATAAGTATTGGTCCTGAGTTGTGTTTATGTTGTTAAACAATAATCCAGGCAGACATCAGGCCAGGCTGATAGGATTTCTACAGCATAGGTGCCAGAGTAGTCACCTGGGCTGGATGCAGCGGGAACATAAAGGAGGAAAGGGAGCAGAGGCAGGATGATTAGAAAAAACTTCAGAGACAAGTTGACCTGTGGAATTGAGACCTGAAAGGTGAGTAAAGAGGTGGGGATGGTATTGAAAGGCATTTCCAGCAGAGAGAACTATGTGAGCTGAATGTGTGGAGGCTTGAAAACACAGAATTACAAGTAATTTGGTAAGGATGGAGTATGGAGCAGAAGAGGAAGAAGAGAGGTTGTTAGCAAGCTGTAAGTCTGAGAAGACAGGCAAAGATGAAATAATAGAGGGTGTTAATGTCCATGCTAAAGAGTTTGGACTTTAGCCTGTGGACAATAGGGAGACTTTGAAGGTTTTAAAGCAAGGGAATAACACAATTTACATTTTTATAATAGTACTCAGGCACCTGTATGAAGAACTGGTGGGAGGTGCAGGCAGCAAAAAGCATAGGACCCTTTTACAATTGTCTAAGTGAAAGGTGATGATGAATTGATCAAAGGCTGTAACAAGGATGGAGGGTAGGACCAGGAGGATAACAAGAGATGTCAAGAAGGTAGAGTGCACAGGGTTTGGTGGTTGATGTGTTGAGTAAGGGGGGCTTGGGTGGTGGAAAAAACGAGGGTAATGCTTAGATTCCTGGTTGGGGCATTTGGATGGATGGGTTGTGGCACAAGGCACTGAGCTGGGGAATGGAAGAGAAGGAGCAACCTGTGAGTGGAAAGGGAGGGCATTCTCTTCTGGATGTGTTGAATCTAGGGTGTTAGAGAGTCATTCTAGTGGAGAAGCCTAGTGAGTAGTTAGATTCAAGGCTTTTGCTAAAGAGATATTTGGAATCGGTTGTAGATATGGATTATTTGTCTCCACCATGTAAGTGGTAGTGATTTTCTGGATTCTCCAGGGCGAGCATCCGGAAAGAGAAGAGCAGGGCACTGAGGATGGAGCATGGACATTAAGAACAGGCTAAAGCAATTTAGATATTTGCTCTTTTGGACATTTTGGAAGCCTGTTATCTGTGTCAAATCAGAACTAACTGCTCCGGTGTCATTTCCAAAGTGCTCCATAAGTGTCTTCTCTTCTCTAGCTAATCAATATTGGGCTGCCTCCTGGTTAATTGTACCTCCCTTTTCAAGTTTCAGCTCAAACGGAACTTCCCCCATAGAGGGTTGATGCCCCTGCTATGCATATTACATTCAGCACATATCACAATTTATTTTACTTGTTGGCTTTATTTTTCTGCCAGAAGCTCTATAAAAGTAGGGAGTTATAGTCCCAGGCTTACCACAGTACCTGGCTCATTACAGATATTCAATAAATAGTTTCTGAAGTAATAACTGTGGATGTAAGGTAGATGTGTGTGGGTGTTTTCCTCTAGGTAGGAGAGTTATAGGTGTATCTTCCCTGGGGAAGAATCACTGCTGAGCAATAAGCCACCAGGTAAAAGCAGACTTTAACAGAGTTTTTCCTCTCTATTTGGTGCCCAAAACCTAATGTGGTTTCCATGATAATGTCCACGATAAGAAGAGTGTCTTATTTCAGCAATAGAATAGTCATTTATTAAAATCAGTGTTTAATAATCCTGTCATGTAATGTGTGAAGAGCTGTGCTTGCTTCCTGTTGCCTTTACTTAGAAATGAGTAGGATTTAATACTCTCCTGGCTCCAGGTCATTAACTTTTATGGTACAGAGATTAAAAGCCCAGGTTCTGGAGGCTGACTGCTTGGATTTTTGAATTCAGAATTTGCCATTTACAGATGCGAGTTACTTGGGATAGTAACTTACCTGCTCTGACCTTACTTTCCTCATCTCTAAAATGGAGATAACAACAGCAACTTCCTCATAGGGTGATTGTGGAGATTGATTAAGTTAATATGTAAACAAAGCCTGGCACATAGCAAGTAAGCCCAATAATTATTAGCTATTATAATTGTTATCTGGTAGTTCTTTTACTTTAAGAGCAGTTTTCCATAGTCAAAGCTTAAAATGTTCATTTCTAATACCAATTCAATTGTCTCTCATAGTTTTCTAGGGCTAACAAAACAAAATACCATAAACCAGGTGGCTTAAAACAACAGAAATTTATTGTCTCACAGTTCTGGAGGCTAGAAGTCTAAAAGTAAGGTGGTGGCACAGCCATGCTCGCTCTGAAAACTCTAGAAGAGAATTCTTTATTGCCTCCTCCTAGCTTCTGGTAATTTGCTGGCAAACTTTCACCTTCCTTGGCTCGCAACTGCAGCACTTCAGTCTCTGCCTGTGTTGTCACATGGCCTTCTCACCTGGATCTATCTCTTTTCTTCTTATATGTATTCCAGTCATATTGGATTGAAGGCCTGCCCTACTCCAGTATGAACTCATCTTAATTTAATTAATTTCACCTGTCATGACCCTGTTTCCATGTAAGGTCACATTCTGAGGTGCTGAGGGTTAGGACTTGAACATCCCTTTCAATGGGGCTGGGGGGGCGGGGTGTGTATGTGTGTCACAATTCAACCCATAGCAATGATCAACATGGAACTCTAGATTTTCCCTCTTAAATTTCTTCCTCACCTCAGTCTTTCTATTATCAGTTAAAAAAACAAAACAAAACAAAACACATACTATGCACCCAATGATTCAAACCATAGAATCTAAAAATCAGCTGTAATTCTTCTCTTTCCTTTACTACCCATATCTAATAAATTTCCAAGGCCTTGGGAGTCTGTTAGGGTTAGGGTTATAATTAAAATCTATCCACAATTTTTCCATTTTTGTTTCCTCCACTTTATCATTGTTTGCATAGACTTCTGCAAGAGCTTCCTAACTGGTCTTTCTGCTTTTACCCTTGCCCTTCTTCAATCTATTTCTCTAATCTATAAATGCATAAGTCATATCAGTTTACTCTCTTGCTAGGAACACTTCCATGACTTTCCACAACTTTTAGGAGAAGATTCAAATTCCTTATCATAATCTACAAAGTTATGCAATGCCATTTATGAGTTATGGTTTCCTACCTTTTTCCTTTTCTCCAAAAATTTTTCACCAAAAATTTCCTCCTCAATATCTGTGTCTATAGTCACACTGGCCTATTTCTGTTCCTTGATCAGAGCAAGCCCTATCTTGTCTTAGAGCTTGCTGCTCTTTCTGCCTGAAATGTTCTTTCCCATCTCTTTCCATGGCAAGCCATCTTATCCTGCGATCTTAGCTCAAATATCAAGTC
Source organism: Choloepus didactylus (assembly GCF_015220235.1). Taxonomy (NCBI): domain Eukaryota; kingdom Metazoa; phylum Chordata; class Mammalia; order Pilosa; family Megalonychidae; genus Choloepus; species Choloepus didactylus. The sequence continues at coordinate 130,362,078 of NC_051309.1, read as the reverse complement.
CTAGGAGAAGGTTTTCCTGACCCTTCTTTCTAAGGTGGACTTCCCCAGTTGTGATTGTTAATTTCACATTTCAGCTTGGTTAGGTTATGGCTTCCAGTTGTTGGGTCAATCAAGCACTGGCCTGACTGTTACTGTGAGGATATTTCATGCACTCAAATCATCAGTAGATTGAATACATCTATGGTTGATTACATCTACAATCAACTGAGGAGATTGTCTTCCGTAATCAGAGAAGTCTCATCAAATCATTTGAAGGCCTTAAATGGAGAACTGATGATTTCAGCATCCAGAAGCTGTAAGTCAACAGAACCTAAAAGAAAGAGAAGATGCTGCCATATTCATTGCCATGTGATAGAAAATCCAATGACTAAGGATCACCAGCAGCCAGCTCCAGAATGCACAGTCTTTTGGAAGAAAGCATCACCTTGATGACAACTTGATTTTATAATTCTCGTGGCCTCAAAACTGTAAGCCAATAAATTTCTATTATTTAAACCAGTCTATTGCATGGTGTTTGCTTTAGCAGCCAGGAAACTAAAACATCAATTATTTTCTCTCTCTCTTATCCACTATTTGTTTCTTTCCTTGTACTTATCATCATATGAAAATATATTGGGTTTTCTGTTAGCTATATTTCTTGCTAGAAGGAGTTTCGTGAAGGCAGGAATCTTACCTACTTTTTCACTACTTTAACTTTTGTGCCTTGCAGAGTAACTGGCACAAAGGAGAAACACAATAAATATTTGATGGAAGAACTGAAAGACTGAATGAAAGCCACTGTGGCAAAAATTGAATTTGGGATCAAGAAACATTACTACTCTCCGTTTACTCATTAACTAATTCAATAAGCATAGATTAAGGACCTACCGTGAGTCATATTATGCATAATATGTAATAATTAGGTATTGTTGTGGGCATTATACACACTTTGGTAGTATGTATAATATGAATAATAATGTATTCATTAGGTGTTGGAAAATAAAAGGTGAGTAAGGCATTCTCCCTAATGTTGAGTATAAATGAAATATTATGGGAGCACAGAGGTGGGAGTGATTAGCTTTTTGGAGAACAAAATGCTTTAATGAGTGATATTTGAGCTGCTTCTTGAAGGATGAACAGATTCACAAGATGGGAAAAGGAGGAGAGCATTTTAGACACAGGGAAGAGCTTGTCCAACACAAAAAGAAAGGACTATGGACAAAAGGATTGGGGAAATGGAATATAGACCAGTATGGAGCAGTGGTGGGAAAGGGAACTGGAAAGATAGATTGGTGCTTGGTAAGGCAGAGCTTGGGACTTCAGAAAGAAGGGGGAAAAAAACCCAAACATTTTAAAGAGCTGCTATATTTCAACATTAGTAGATCTAATGTTCAGAAATTTAGAATTATGGTACAAAAAAAGAGAATGAAACCAGAGGAAGAGAGATGTTGTAGGATGCTGTTTTAATAGTTCAGGTGACAAATGATGAGGACCTGGACTTGGGCAGTAGCATAAGGAGTGAAGTGGTTCTGCTGTCCTTTGGGTGACCCGGGGCATTTTCCTTCATGCAAAATGAGTTTTGACTAGACAGTCTCTAAGCTCCCTTCCAGCATAACGACCTCACATATACCTTAGAATTGTTTTCTCATTGTAAATTTATCTGTCTAGTACCCAAACATGGAGAGGGCATGTCATCTACATATATAGAATGGACTGTGAAACAGAAAGACCCAAATCTAAATCCCAGGTCAACCACTTTCTAGTGCTGTGACCCTGTCAGTTATTTATACATTCTGTGCCTCAGTTCCTTCATCTGTAAAATGGGGATAATAACAGTACCTACCTTTAAAGTTCTTAGGAAGATCAAATGAGACAATAGCACTAAAGTGTTTAGTACAAGATTTGGTATCTTGTAAGTGCCTAAGAAGATTGGCTATCATCACTTTCATCTTCATTATCACCATCATCATCGTCATCACTCTTTCTACAAACTAGATTGCTTAACGCCTAGCAAATATGTAATACATTCCAGATGAGTAATTGAGTGAATGCAGTTAAAGAGAATAACAATTTAAATAATTTTGCCAAATAAATCTCTACTTGTGTTTCATCCTTGATATTTGAACAAAATTTTTGTTAATTCTATAAAAATACATAAGCAGTAGCCAAGTCTCCAGTGCAGATCCCTATCTTGCCATATTTAGGAAGCTCCATTTGGATTCACATAACTGATGAAATTAGAGTAGATCCAAACAGAATGTGGCAGCATTGTCTGGTTTTTGTGACAATCTTTCAAATTATTTCCGTTTGGTTTTGAAAATCTGGAGTAATTAAATAAACTCCTATGAATTTCTGTTATAAATTTCCATACATCATTCAGTTGAACGATTTTCACATCATTCTTGAGCTTGAAGTATTTATGTGGGTATAACTGACTAGCAATTTCAGGATTACAGAGCTGCTTTAGTTAGAATGAGTTACTATTGTAGTCAACCCTGACTTTTTCTACTTTACTCTTTTAGAAGCACACATTATTATACATCTTCCATTACTATGTTCTCGTTCATTTTATGTTTCTCCATTTGTGGAGAATTTCAGAATGGAGATAATGACATAGTATCACATAACCCTTCAATTTCCAATGACATCACCTCTGTCTGTAAAACAGGAAGGCTGGAGGGATGCTCCAGACAAGTCAGGTCTGGCACAGCATTGGCTCAGGTCTACCCACCGAGCACTTTAGAAACTTAAAAGGGAATCTGTAGTTCAGCAAAAATGAATGTTTGAAAATAGCGTTGTACCAAAGGTAGGGTAATATTCCCATCTTAAATCAATCTGATGTTGGATTTAACAATCTCTGTGATTAATCCTTTGCAGAAAGAACTCATTAAAGAGTAAGAGAAACCAGTACTCATTCTAGCTGTAAACCTACTGCATTTGATTACATAGTCTTTAGCTTGCCTTCCAGTTTTAATAGTCTATGAATTTGAAAACCTACCAGAGATATTCCTATTTTAGTGCTTAATCCTTAAAAATTTTTTTTTCTTATATCAAAGCATTTTTGTGGTGTATTTCATTTTAAATACTTTGGAATCTAGATTATTTAGCAAAGGATAAAGTCTTAGATATGCTGCAGAAGAAGCAGCTAATCATTTCATTTTTCTGAGACTGCATTACTTCTTCTGACAAATGCAAATTTAAAAAGAGAGAGAGTGTGTTATCTCTGTCAACCTGAAAATGAATGTTCCAAAGATTGTAACTATATCCATTACACGTATTGATGGCTTGGAGGGAGGTTGGGTCATCCTAGAACTCACTCATCCGTCATCATCTTCCCAGAAAACAGGGAAGCAGGGCTGCTGTGGGCCACTCTTTCAGCACAATTCCCTGTTCTCTGTTTTGTTTAGAGTTTTTGAAAGGTGGCCAACTGGCCGGAATGACTTGTTTGGCATGGAGGTCTGAGGTTGAGGGAAATGTGGGAAGAGGAAGCACAGTGGCAGAGACAGGGATAGGCAGTAATGAGGGCGGGAAGGACTCGGGATATTCTAGTGTTGACTGATTTATTACAAAGTGTTCTAGGAGGCAAAACAAGCCTGCCTTTTCACATGGGAAGGATTTGACAGATCCCTGCATTCTCCTCTCCTCTAATTCTATCCTCTCAAATCTGTCTTCCAGAGTGCTGCCAGAGTGAACTTCCTGTAACTCGGACTTGATCATGGCAATCCCCTATTTAAAATCCTTCAATGACTCCTCATTGTTGCCCTACAGCGGGGAACAGCAAACTATGACTATTGGGCCAAATTTGGTCTAATTCCTGTATTGTACAACAGCGTGTTACAGATGGTTTTTACATTTTTAAGTAGTTGAAAAAATCAAAAGCAGAATAATATTTTATGACTTGTGAGAATCATATAAAATTCACATTTCAATATCCACAAATAAAGTTTTATTGGAACACGTCACACTCATTTAGCTTCATATTGTCCATGACTGCTTTCCCACTGCCATGGCAGAGTTGAGACCAGTTGGATCCTTAAGGTTAAAGTGTTTACTATCTGACCCTTCACAGTCAAATTTTACCCATCCATGCCCTATAGGATAAAATCCACTGTTCTTAACATTCTGAATATAGGGCTTCTCCCTGCCTGTTTCCCAATATTTTCTGATTCTCCATAATAGCACAGAGCTGCCTGGAGTTTATCATCACTGTGCTGTTCCTTCTGGCTGGAATGACCTCCTTATTGGCTGTACCCGTCTCTACCAGTAACTCCTACTCAACCTTTAGGACTATTTCTCCCATTAATTCTTCCAGAATGTCTTCAGTGATGACCCTTCAGCCTCACCTCTACCTCACTCCCAACCCTGTGCATCATTCCTCCCATCTTAAGGTTGGGTGTTTTTTCTGCTGTGTTCTTGTAATACCGTGGACACAATCCTGTCATTGTTCTTTCCCGTTTGCATTATACCCTCTCAGAACTGTGAACTCCCTGGGGAGAGGCGACATTTTATTCACTAACATATCACTGTCATTGAACACTGTGTCTGGCACAGGAGGTAAATGGTAAAGTATTGCTGACTGACGTACTGAGTGAATGAATCATTTTCCCCTTAAGAGAAGTCCCTGGATCTGCCACCAGAAGAACTTAATTGTTCCCTTATCAAAAGTGGTACCTCCTAGAGGAAATACAAAGTGTTCATAGACTGTGGCATTCCATTCACCCTAGGGCTTTCTTCTTTTTTTTCCCCATTGTGGTGGGTGTCACTCTCTCTTTCTCTCCCCCCCCCCCATTCTCCTCCTCTCTTTCTCTCTCTCTCAAAGCAGTTTTATTGAGATTTAGGCACACATCATACAATCCATCCAAAGTGTACAATTCATGGCTTACAGTATATTCACAGAGTTGTGTATTCATCACCACAATCAATTTTAGAGCATTTTCATTACTCCAAAAGAGAGAAACCCCATATCTCTTACATCCCCTTATTATTGACACTTAGCATTGATATAGTACCTCTGTTAGAGCCGATGAAAGACTATTAAAATGTTTCTGTTTAACTGTCCGTAGTTTGCATTAGATGTATGTTTTCCCACATACCACCCTATTGTTAATCCCTTATAATAGTGATGAACATTTGTTCTAGTTCATAAAAGAATATTCTTATATTTGTACTACTAACCACAGTCATAGTCTACAACAAGGTTCACCATGTTATAGAGTGCCATGTTTTATCCTCTAGCTTTCCTTGACCTATGGACCTTAAACTTCCCCTTTCAAACACAATCACACCCATAATTCAGCACTGTTAATTATACTCACAATAGTGTGCTACCATCACCTCTATCAATCTCCAAACATTTACAATTGCCCTAATTAAAAATTCTGCACAAATTAAGCTCAGTTCCCCATTCTCTACCCTCGTTCTATCTCCTGATAAACCTATATTCTAGATTTCAACTCTATGATATTGCTTATAACAATTAGATCATATTAGTGAGATCATACAATATTTGTCATTTTGTGTTTTGCTTAATACACTCAACATAATGTCCTCAAGGTTCATCCATGTTGTTGCATGCATCAGGACTTCATTCCTTCTTACAGCTGAATAATATTCCATTGTATGTAGATACCACATTTTGTTTATCCATTCAGGGGTTGGACACTTGGGTTGCTTCCATCTTTTGGCAATTGTAAATAATGCTGCTATGAACATTGGCAGGAAAATGTCTGTTTGAGACCCTGTTTTCAGTTCTTCTGGATATATACCTAGTAGTGGGATTGCTGGATTATATAGCAATTCTATACTTAGCTTCCTGAGGAACCACTAAACTTTCTTCCACAGTGGCTACACCATTTTACACTCCCACCAGTAGTGAATGATTGTTCCTATTTCTCCACATCCTCTCCAACACTTGTAGTTTTCTGTTGTTTTAATAGTGGTCATTCTAGTAGGTATGGAATGATATCTCATTGTGGTTTTGATTTCCCTAATTGCTAGTGATGTTGAGGATTTTTTCATGTGCTTTTTAGCCATTTGCATTTCCTCTTTGGAAAAATGTCTATTCAAGTCTTTTGGCCATTTTGTAATTGGGATGTTTGTCTTTTTATTGTTGAGTTGTAGGATTTCTTTATATATTCTGGGTATTAACCCTATCAGATAATGTGGTTTCCAAATATTTTCTGCCTTTGAGTAGACTATCTTTTCACTTTCTTGACAGAGTCTTTTGAAATGCAAAAGTATTTAATTTTGAGGAGGTCCCATTTATCTATTTTTTTCTTTCATTGCTTGTGCTTTGGTTTAAAGCCTAATAAAACACTGCCTACCACAAGATCTTGAAGATGCTTCCCTACATTTTCTTCTAGGAGTTTTATGGTACTGGCTCTTACATTTAGCTCTTTAATCTATTTTGAGTTAATTTTGTATAAGGTATGAGATAGGGATCCTCTTTAATTCTTTTGCAGTTCTCCCAGCACCATTTGTTGAAGAAACTTCTCTGTCCCAGTTGAGTGGACTTGGCAGCCTTGTCAAAAATCAATTGACCATGGATGAAAGAATTTATTTCTGAACTCTCAGTTAGATTCCATTGATCAATAGATCTACCTTTATACCAGTACCATGCTGTTTTGGTCACTGTAGCTTTGTAATATGCTCTATAGCCAGGAAATAGTAGTCCTCCAACTTCATTCTTTCCTCCCCCAATGTATTTTTGGCTATTTGGGGTCCCTTACCCTTCCACATAAATTAGGTGATTGGCTTTTCCATTTCTGCAAAGTAGGATGTTGGAATTTTGATTGGTATTGCATTGAATTTGTAAATCAATTTGGGTAGAATTGACATCTTAACAGTATTTAGTCTTCCAATCCATGAATACATAATGTCCTTCCATTTATTTAGGTCTCCTTTGGTTTCTTTTAGCAATGTTTTATAGTTTTTGTGTACAGGTCCTTTATATCCTTGGTTAAATTTATTCCCAGGTATTTGATTCTTTTAGTTACTGCTGTAAATGGAATTTTTTTTTCTTGATTTCCTCCTCAGATTGCTCATTATTAGTTTATAGAAATACAACTGATTTTTGCATGTTGATCTGATATCCCAACACTTTGCTGAACTTGTTTATTAGCTATAGTGTGTTTCCTAGAATTTGTGCATTTCATCTAAGTTGTCTAATTTGTTGGCATACAGTTGTTCATAGCATTCTCTTATGATTCATTTTAATTCTGTGGGGTCAGTAGTAATGTCCCCCCCCATATCATTTATGATTTTATTTATTTGCATCCTCTCTCTTTTTGCTTTGTCAGCTTAGCTAAGGGTTTGTCAATTTTATTGATCTACTCAAAGAACCAACTTTGGTTTTGTTGATTCTTTCTATTGTTTTTTAATTCTCCATTTCATTTATTTCTGTTCTAATATTTGTTTCTTTCCTTCTGCTTGCTTTGGGATTAGTTTGCTGTTTTTTCTTTCCTTTTCTTTCTTTCTTTCTTTCTTCTTTTTTTTTTTTTTAGTTCCTTTAGTGCACAGTTATGTCTTTGACTTTAGCTCTTTCTTCTTTTTTAATGTAGGCACTTAAGGGTATAAATTTTTCTCTCAGCACTGCTTTCACTGTATCCCATAAGTTTTGATATGTTGTGTTCCTTTTCAGTTGTTTTGGGATATTTACTGATTTCCTTTGAAATTTCGTCTTGGACCCACTGATTGTTTAAAAGTATGATGTTTACCATCCATATATTTGTGAATTTTCTGGTTCTCTGCCTGTTATTGATATCCAGCTTCATTCCAGTATGGTCAGAGAGAGTGCTCTGTATAATTTCAGTCTTTTGAAATATATTGAGACTTATTTTGTAACCCAGCATGTAGTGTCCCATCCTCCTCCCATTCTTGGGGGAAGAACTGCCTTTCAGCAAGCTGTTCCCCAAAGCCCAAAGAAGGCACTGTGTCTCTAAATTGCCAGGGGGGCAAGAAAGGTTGCTGGATACTTTTTGCTCTGGTTGAATGTGTAGCTGCCCTCAGAGCCTGGACCCAGCATTCAAATACAAATTCAAATACAAAAGTCCCAATTGGTGCTCAGCCATGTGCCCCCTCCCCAGTTCTTGGGGAAGAGGCTTTTATTTCCAATCAGTGACTGGATTCTGGGGCGGCCTGCTGTGAGGGGGGGATGGGCACCAGCCTCTGCTGTGTGGAGAGTTTTACTCACAACTCTTCACCACAGGTTGTCAATCTCTTCCTTCAGCTCTTCCCTGGATGGGGTACAGTGTTCTGGTCTCCAGAACCCCTGAACAGTTGTTTCAAATAGTTCCTGGCTGTTTACTAGTTGCCTGGAAGGTGAACTGAGTCTTAAAGCTCCCTACTCTGCCATCTTACCCAGAAACTCCCTGACTTTATTTTTAAACTCTGGATAGAGTCTATAGCCATGGCCTCTGTTCAGCAAATTTATATTAGCTTTTCCCTCAGGGAGAGGATTTGGATTTGTTGTGTCTTTAAATACAATTCCATGTGTATCCATTGTGCCAAGAAAAAAAGTCTAGGGCGGCAAAAGAAATACTGCTATTCAATGTTATTAAAAAATGCCAACCTCTGGTGCTGACAAAATGTCGTGTTTCCCTTTGCCAGAGATATTAAAAATCAGGATGAGCATTACCTATTAACCTTTATTTTTGATGTCTTCATAAAAGTCCCAATTTTCTTTCCACTGATTACTTCAAATATCGTTACTTGGGGAAAATGCTAAATTCAGGTAATTTATGCTTGAAAGGAGATTTCTTAAAGTGAATGCAATCACGTGCTTTATGGAAATAGTTATGGTATAGATATCAATGTCTTCATGTTAATAAAAATATTTGTTTTATAATTCAGGCTAAAATTCACTCTTCCTCAACCTTCCTACCTCTTTTTTTTCCAAGCTTAATTAATTCACTTAATTTTTTTCTTCCATAAATCCATACCTGGGCCCATGTCAGGAGCCTGCATTCTCTGCATGAGACTGTGGTGTGGGTCTTTACAAAGTGGTTTGTGAATTTGTGATAGGGAGTCTTGGCAAACATGGTTTATTTCCAGAGGTTCAGGGTGAGATAGCAGAAGGTCTTGGAGATGGCATCTAAGGTGGCCTTGGCAAAGCTCCCAGCTTGACCATACAGCCCCATACAGTCAATACCAGACATCAGCAGCAACTTCTTGGGCACAGGGGCTGAGATGATGCCGGTGCCTCTGGGGTGAGGATGAGGCACACCAAAACAGAGCCACACCAACATGGAGCCATGGCATCCTGTCACCTTGCAAGGGATGGCATGGGACTTGCTGATCTTGTTCCCCCAGTAGCCTGCCACACAGGGACCATGCAAAGCTTAGCCAGATGACGACCCCATGGATGGCAGTGGCTACCTCCTTGTAGTACTTAACACTTAGACTGACACAGCAATTGTAGTCTCTGATGGCAACAAGGCCTTGAACCTGGTCTGCTGACCAGCATGGGTCTGCTTTTGCAACAGGCATAATTTTCAAAACCTTGTCCTTGAGCTATGTCCCAAGCAAAAAGCAAATGATCTTAGACTCTGGTGGGCAGAGAGGAGATAAGATCTCCTCTGAGGACTTGATCTTTATGTCCTTGACTAGGCTACCCAGCTGGGTGACAGAAAGCCACTCCTTGTCCCTTGCCTTGCTTCTCTGCTCTGAGAGCACCAAGGTTTGGGCCCTGGCTCTGACCTCAGCTGCAACCTCAGCCATGGACCATGCTGCAGAAGCCTCTGCCTAAGCCGCTGCAGCCTCCCATTCCCAGGTTTCCTGTTCCGAGGCCTCTGGGGCCACCTGAGGCACCAGCATCATCCACCATTGGTGTTTTCTTGAAGAAGAAGTCCTCATTTAAAAAAAAAAAAAAAAGAAAAATCTTTAAATAACAGTTCTAATGTACTTTGTTTTAACAAGAATTTCCTAGCAGGGTAATGGTGCAATAAAAACTTGTTACAAATTTATGTAAGACATTTTTGAAAAAAAATATATATACTGTGAAAAGTGAAAGTGAGATGCATTCTTCTGCAATCCCACAGGCAAAATACCTATAGAATTTGTACATACCTCTGATTTTTTCCTACATGATAGCCTTTTAGACCTTGTACAATTCTTACTTCTTAATGTCTTCCTTTTTAAGCAAAATGAGAAATCCAGATACTTTGCTTATTTAAGCATATTGTTGAAGAACCAGTTGAGTATCTGTTGGAAATACAAGATTTTCAAGCACCACAACCTGGAAACATTGCAGGATATGAAACCTCTGCTTCCTTTTTTGATTATCTTCTTTATCCAACTGATGCTGGACTTGGGGTTTGGATTAGATGTGCATTGAAATTTGACCATTTTATCACAAAGTCAGTGTTCTTTTTCCTATTCTCAACCCTTTAGTAAGTATCAACTTGAATAAGTCATAGTAATTTTGTATAGCTATAGATGGAAACCAGAGAGAGGTCACCTGCATTCGAGTATAAAGAGGCATTTAGCTGGCATAAAAGCCCTAATAATATCAAGTTATGGAAAAATGCGTCCCTTCCACCACCCCACCCCCCCCGCCCCCAGTCACCCTTTTTAAAAAATATTATTCTTCTCTGCCCTATGTACTGGTCTGGCAGAAAGCTGTGGTATGAATGACATTTAGATCAACAGGAAAAACTACCAAGCCAAGCTCTTGAAGTGAGACTAGCCTTGACAGGTCAGGGATTAGCCCCCGGCACTTGCAGAACTTCCAGCAGGCTTGTGCGCCTTGGCTTTTTGTGCTTCTTTAAAATGGTTGCTCCATCCAAGGGGAAGGCAGAAACTGTGTTTCTTCCTTCACTTACGGATGGAGTTTTACTTTCCAACACATGTTATATCTGTCTTGAAGAAATATCCCTCAATAATACACCTATAGCTTACTTGTCTAAATGAACAATTTTTACTAGAAAATGTGAAGCTGAAGAAAGGCTAAGTAGGAGATCCTATTTCTACCTGTTTGTTCATATAGACAGGACTTTTCAGAGGGAATTTGGGCTTAAATAAGATTGTGCCCTTGTCCACATATACCCTGTTGCAATTTATTTGGGAATTTAGAGCAAACCTTGCACATATCCAAATCATCATGTTGAGGCAGTTCTGATTTATAAAGCCTTTTCAGACCCTCAACTAAAACATGTAACTATTGAAGTGCTAAAGAGGTAAGTGAAGCATTTTCCTCTTTGTGGGATGTGGGAGTGGAGGAAATTTTATGCAAGCGGATAATAGAAAAGTCAAGGAGACGGAAGGTACAATGTAGTAGATTTTTTACTACAACTTTAGATAGAAAAACATATCAGAGAAAGATACTTCGGAGGCATTTCCTCTTTAAGTGTCATTTGTAATATTACTTGATTTTTATAGGCGAGTGTGCTGGTTTGAATCTATTATGCCCTCCATAAAAGCCATATTCTTTAATGCAATCTTGTGGGGGCAGACTTATTAGTTTTTTGATTAGGGTGGAAACTTTTGATTGTTTCCATGGAGGTGTGACCCCTGCTCATTCTGAGTGGGTCTTACTTAGTTCTTTAAGAGAGTTCACAGAAAAAAGTTGCTCAGAGGAGACCCTGAGGGAGACATTTTGGAGAGAAGCTAAGATATGTAATCCAGAGTTTGCCCCCGGGAGAAGCCAAGAGCTGATACAGACCCAGACACTTGGAGGTGCTGGGAGATGCAGACAAAAGGATGTTTGGAGATGCTAAACTAAAAGATGAAGCCCAGAGTTTGCCCCAGAGAAGCTAAGAAAGGAGTCCCAGACACTTAAGAGAGAAATGCCCCAGGAGAACCAAGTAGAGAGCTGAGAGAAGCTAAGAGAGGCAGAAGTCCAGAGACGTTTTGGAGAAAGCCATTTTGAAATGCAATCCAAGAGCAAAGGACCAGCAAATGCCAGACTCGTGCCTTCCCAGCTGACTGAGGTGTTCTGGATGCTATCAGCCTTTCTTCAGTGATGGTATCCTCTTGTTGATGCCTTAACTTGGGCATTTTCATTGTCTTACAACTGTAAATTTGTAACCTAATAAATTCCCTTTATAAAAGCCAATCCATTTCTGTTCTTTTTTATTTGTTTGTTTGTTTGCATAATGGCAGCTTTAGCAGGGAGATTACCAGATCCTTTCTGGAAGCATAAAGTTATAAACTTTATCAGGTTATGTTTTAAACTAGCTTAGCCCTAAGAATGAAGAACATGCCAGGCATGGAGTTAGTCCTGAGTTTAATAGGACTGACTTACGGAGTTATGGTTCCACAGCAGCGGCCAACTGGGAAAGATGGAAGTTAGCTCTTTGCAAAATCCAGGAATACCAGGGGATGGTTTATAAGGGTTAGGACAAGGAGGGTGTGAGAACAGAGTTTCAGCAGGGTCTTATGACACAGGGGTCTGGAGATTTATCAACAGTGATCAGAAGGAATTTTCAATGCTTTGTTTACATTTTTTCCTCCCCTGAGGAGGTCTGATTGCTTTTAACGTCTGTCCCAGTCAAGTAGGCAGCTACGTGAAATCACTACCGGGGGGGGCCCAGATCTACTAATTTCCAAAACTCATGCCCTGCAGTTTGTACTAGATGTTTCTGTTATGTGGACTAGGGAACCAGCCGTTGGGAGGTCTCAGATCATATTGATTGTTGTCTTTCTGGGTGACTAGCTAGGGAATTGAAAGCTCCTTGAGGCAGGCTGCCTGTTGGATCTGTCTGGAGATAACACCACCTACCTCTTAGTGTGTTTTGAAATTCATTGTTTACTAAGCACTAGAAATTACTCAGAGCAAAGGTGCCCTTTATATAGCATTAGCGTCTTAAGACAGTCGAGTGCAACTATATCTTAAGTCACTTTATTCTTTAAAACAGTCCTGGTATTTGAAGTTTGTTTTTATGTGCTAGTCCTTTCAAAACAAAATCTTTTTCATCAGAATGCCAAAAACAGCCATTTAATTCAGATTTTTTTTAAGTGTTAAAGAACTATGATTTAGAGTAGACAATCTATCAGTTGACCAGGGGGCATATATTCCAGCTGATAGTTTTAATGTTGTGTAGATAGAGCAAAAGTCATTTTTAAATGCTTCACTTAAATATGCCTTATGATAATGAGGCATTTAGTTTAGCAGAGGCCAGTCTTGGGTCAGCCTAAAGAGTACAAATAATCGGAAAAACTGGAATGATAAGTATAGCAGATGAGAGGGAGAATCCAGAGTGATTTCAGAAATTCAACCATATTGTCCAGTCATATTACCATTGGCCATGCTTGTGCTTAGAACTGATTTTCAATATACAATAATGGAAAGAATTTGTTAAGAATAATATTAAAATATGTTTGGATCACAAACTTCTTAACTTAAATATGACATGATCATATTTTCAGTAAGTAAAAAAAAAGTGTTTTTAAATGTTACACTTAAAATGTTGTCATTCAGCATTTTTTTTTTTCTTTTTTCTTTTTTATGTGTTTGGAAGCTGATATCATAGAATATAAAACTTAAAAGTGTGTAGTAGATATAATTATATCTTTGGGGCAAAGATTAATTCAAAATCATATTTTATAAGGAAAATCAAAGACTCTTTAAATTGATTTTCAAGTTACTTTTATTATTAACATAATTTCAATTTTTAGTATGCATCATTCAAAAACAGTCTTTTGGGATTTCAGAGGTGCAAATGTCAAACTAATTGGCAAGAGATCATAGTCTTTTGTTTTTATTTAATAGAAAAATGTGGACAGTGTAGATACTTCTACTATGAATAGAAACCAAATGTGAAAATATACCTTATCTTAAAAAACAAACATTTCTGCAATTTCTCCCTAATTATAAAACTAAGCATATTTATCCAAAGTTTCAATTCATTTATATATATATATATATGCTTGAGACCTAATAGGGTAGTACTTTCCAATGTGAGTGATAGTGCCAAAACATGAAAGCAATATATTGAAAAAATAAACGGAATCGAATCTGTGCATTAATAAAACTCAAAATAAAAGACAGAATTTATGAATCTTGAAATACAAGCATCTTAAAAATGGACACTTCACATGCATGCAATGATTGTGATGCTTAAACTCAAGATGGAGGCAGGGTACCAAATTAGTATCCCTATGGTTGTCATACTGTCCTTTAAGAGTAGGCTTATTAATCCACAATAAATCAGGAACTCTTTCTACTGATGTGATTGCTTCTAGTAGAAAAACTTCTTACAACAAATGTGGTATGTATTTACAAAGCAACAGTTCTTTCATAAACATGCTATCATTTAGAATATGAGACCAACTCATTTGATTTTTGTGAGAACAATAGTTATCTAGATCTTCTCATCCATAGGAATCAGATTTCAAGATAGCAGGTGTCTTGTCTCAAACATTAGCTTGAATGTAAGCTATCTAACTTTATTCCTTTTCAAATAAACTAGACCCATAATGCATAGTCAAATAGACTAGACTCATGATGCATTTCATGAAGATTTGACAAGGGCATTTTTCATAATTATATCTGTAAAGTATGGTTTCCTGAAACATTGATTTCCAATAAAAATATGAGACTTTCATTTATTTCCTCACCAGTGAAAAATGCACAACTCACCTGCCATGTTTTGTTTTACTTCTTGATATCTAGACTAAATCCAGATAGCTTAATACAAATAATAATTTCATTCTAGTACATGCAAAGAGGGAGAAGTCTGTTTTATAATGATAGTATTTAAGTTTAAAATGTCTGCTTCTCTCTATTTTGAGTCCAGTGAAAGTTTTTGTGAATAACATAATGCATATCAACTGATGGAAATAACTATTAGCACTTACAAAAGAAAGTAACAAAATAGAAGATGATCCCTTGATGCCAAATCTGCTAAATCCCCATATCTTAATACATTCAAATCTAGAATGATTCAACCACTATAATAAATGTTTAAACAAGTAGGATTTTACTTGATCCCTAAGAATTTGCTGACAAACTTAATACCAGATATTATTTTTTAAGATTCATTAGGAACTTCTAGGAGTCAGTGATTATATCTCATAATTGAAGAGAATTACTAAAATATCACTTTAACATAATTTAACAATATCACTTTTAAAAATATTCATCTTTTCTTTTATCCATAAATGAACAAATTATCTGGGCAGTTCCATCAGTAATAGAACTTTCTGTGATATTTCTGATATTTTACTTCTAAAATGAGAGATTACTTGTATCCTGGCATTTTTTAAGTTTTATTTTGGAAAGGTATCTTCATAGTAAGTTCAAGAGTTAAAAAGTAAAACAAAGCAAAGTAACTACATTGTTAAAACTAGGAAAACTTTAAACAGTCAAGATGTTTTTTACTAGTATTATTTTAAAAGATTCTGGATCCTTGCTTATGTTGTAAAATACTTTGAATTCCCTTTTATTTAACACTTTGTGGGTATGGCGTAAGGAGCACACAGTTGTGTTTGACCTCATTGTTGCAGCGTCATGCTCCCAAGGCATGGGTCATGGGGCTGATGAAGCAGCTGGTTAACATCCTTTGAACATCCTAATGACAGCTTTCTAAAGAAGCACTACTGGATGCATAGGCTTCTGTGGCATGTTTTCTAAATAAGCAGTGATGACCAACAACTAGTTGCACAATAAATCAGCCATCTACCACTTCCTTGAATCCATTAGTAGTTTTTTCCTTCACATCAACCCTCACTCCACGTAACACATAACACAAAACCTGTCACCCAACAATTCCTTTTGGGACCTTTACTGATAAATGTAGTGACACCAATTACCGAACACACCCCTGATCATAATCTGATATTTAAATGATGAGCAGACATTTACAATGCATCAAACATCATTCTACTAATGAGAGAATCTCAGTATACCAGAGCTGTTAAGGATCTAAGAGATTAGATAATCCAATCTTCTCATTTGACAGATGAGGACACCTGAACCCAGAGTCTATTCCTGTCTGAAACTGCTGGCTTTAAATAGATTAGAAATAAATCCAATACTTAAATCTTTCTATTCCCCACACATTACACCATTTACCTCAAAAGTCCTTCTGAAATGTATAGTTATCTTATTCTAATATACTTGTTTCTTTCTGAAAACCATATGTCAAGTTCTAAAAAAAGAAATCTGAATTTTATTTGAGTTTAAAAAATTTTTCAGCGAAATACTTAAAATAACAGCCCGGAAACCCTTTTCTATATAGTCATTATTTACTGGCATGCTCCTATTGAAAATTTCTTCACTGTTATATTCTTTTGTTATTACCACCAATGAAAATTAGCACACTGTATTTTTCACTTCCTTCCTGGAAGAAAATACTTAGTTTCATTTTAATAGAGCAGAGTTTAGTTGCCTAGACTATCTCATATAAGTGGAATCAAGATTATGAATTACATATTAGTGCCAGCACATCAATGCAGAAGATGAATTTTTTTCTTCAAAGAAATAATCTGTGTATCAGAGGACAAGGAAGTGATTCACACTCGTGTGTGTACACATACATACACACACAGACACACTCATATAAATGACCTATGAGAACAAGCCAAGATTAAAAGTGAATCTACTAGAAGAGCCCAAAACCCTACAAGGGAGCTTTATTGGTTATAAGTGGCACTCAGTCAGGTTCTTCTAACTTTCAGGTTTGGCGTCTCCATCCCCGTGGGCGTGGGTTATAGTTGCAATCACCCACTGACAGGCAATAATCAGACCTAGTCTCCATGGACATTATTTCAGAATCATTTCTGGAAGGCTGCCTATAATATGCATATGGCAACTGTGAACCATATTGGGAGTTGGTGAACACACTATTATTGGGTAGGGATGTGACACTATACTCTTGCCTTCCAAATGAGCCCATGTTAGCCTTCTGGGTTTGAGATACATAGGAGACTCTCTCTTTCCAATCCTCGGGGCGGCCTGGAAGCACCTTCCTCCGAGCAGCTGAGACCACATTTGCCACAATGGATTCCTGGATGTTTCTGGGTCTGAAGGCATCATCCACTAGACCAAGAGGAGACTTTGCTGCTGCTTCCCAGGGAGTTAGTCTCTTGTTTGCTTTCTCAAGCCCATCAGTTGGTTTGCTGTAAGCAGGCTGGAACACCAAAGGAGATGTTGTAGAGATGGTCGGAGGGACCAGTCTTCCAGGAAGAGAAAGTGAGCGTCCACACTCCTAGGAACAATGAAAATGTCGACATATCTCATTCATTTCAGTTTGTGCAGATTCACTGTCATTCCACAGTACTCACGGCACCCTCACCAAGCACTGCAACAAATCAAAGGTTGGGAAACCCCCGCAATGCTCAGACCTAGAGCCAGGGCAGCCTGCCTGGTATATTATTAGTTGTGGGTTGCCTGACTCTCTCTCTCTGACCCATGGCTCCAATTGCTACCATCTTTCTTAGTCCTAAACACCCTGTCATCTCTGGGAACTACTCTTACTTTTATCCACCCTCCATACGTTCGTATCTACATCCACAGCCCAGCCGCATTCTAGTCCTGCTTCCCTGGTACAAAATAAGCAAAACATATTAATAACACCAGAAACAGACCATGAACTACTGAATTTTTTACTTTTCCCAAGTGACTTTTAATCTGTTATCTCACTTGGGTCCACTGAGCAGAGCAAAAACAAACAAGAACTAGTTAGATGTAATTAGCATGATGGTATTATGGTGAGAATGGCATTTAGACCCTTTTTCCTCTCAAAATGTATTTTATGGATGAAGATCACATGGATTTTTATTTTCTATGTGTGGAGTATTGTCCATGTCTCTGAATGAAAACACTCCTGCCACTTGTTTCATTTGAGTTCTTCTTCCTGTTATGTGTGTCACTGTTTTTATTTCTTTAAGAGTTTGTGTCCCTGCAACATTCTTCTATGTGTGCTAAATATTCTACTTATCTGATATGCAGCAATATAATTTATTGAAAGCTGTCGTAGTTTCTCCTTTACCACTTTTGCACTTCCAGGGACTGTGATGACTGGTTGTCTACATTACTTCCTCACAAATTCCTATTCACTCCAGACTCTCTTAGAAAAAACTCCTGGCAAAAAGTAGCAAAGGTACACCTAGAGGAAATGAGTCAGCTTTGAAAGGATCACACAATGTGTTTCTTGAACAAAAGGCATTGCCATGCTAAATAATGTGCTGGAATTTCATGAAGTTTCAACAGCTGTAATCTCTTAAGTTCTTAACTTTAAAGTGAATAGTAACACTTAAAGTTGGGCAGAATATTTCAGGGTCAAATCTTTTGTTTTTTTCCACTAGATGCATGAAGAGCATGGATGGTTCATTCCTGCTTTGCATATGAAGAATAAGGGGGGTCCATATGATGGCTTTTGCTTCTTTCTTTTTAATTGTTAAAACTTTAGTAGTATTGATTGAATCCTAACAAAACTTGTTTTCATTAATCTTCTGATATTTGTCTCAAACTGGTAACAAATCCTTCTCATTATATAGCCAGAGTCACTATTTAACAACTTGGTTTCTATTCCACATTATCTGTGTGTTGGTTTTATTCATTTATTTAACAAGGAAATTTATTGAACATCTAATATTTCCAGGCACTCTGCTATGTGCTAAAAATACAAAGGTGATTCAGGTAAAGCCCCTGCCCTCAAGAAGCAGACAATCCAGTAGTGCTTTAATTTTGCTGTGATGAGTTAGTCAATCATAGAAGCCCAGTTTAGAGAAGAACTCATCATCTATCTTGGCAGAAAAAATAGAGTATTTTTAAAATTAAGGTTCAGTATGATAAGGAGAAATTTAGCTTTTTTTCTCCCATAGTATATGACTATGTCTCTTTTTTGTTCTTATCTATGATAGAGAGAGAAAAACATTGGTCTACAGAGCCAGTGTGACAGTTTTCAGATTCCAATATCTGCCTTCATGTGGTCTTTGATCAGATGCAGTGCCTAAAGGGCTGCTTTGGTCAGGTCTTAAAAATAATAGAGCAGGATCTAAGATGGCAGCATAGAGAGGAGTGGAAGCTAGTTAGTCCCTCTGGAATAACTGGGGAGGGGAGGGGACGTGACCATCCACTCATCATACACCAACCTGTATTGGAAGGAATGCCCAAGATTGCAGCATAAAATCTGTAAGTAAAAACTGCAGATCCAAGCCGAAGACCCCCCCCCCCCGCCACAACCCGAGCTGCAAAGCCTCATGGTGCTAGAGAGAAGCTCTCTCCCAGCAAGCAAATATAGCTCAGCTGAGCTCCAACTGGGGTTTTAAATAACAAATGTGGACTACAAGCTACGAGCTACGAATCCCCAACAAGCAGACAGAGGCTTTGGGTGACAGCTGACCTTGGGGAGCAGGAGGGTGCCCACAGACTGGCCCTGAGGGTGGCTTTCTGTCCCTGTTTTGGCTCAGTGGAGAAAGCCTTAGCCGTTTTCAGTTCCCAGCACTCTGACCCAGACAAGGGTGGAGATAGCACAGGCAGAGTCTATTCAAATGCTAATGACCTCTCCCTAGTGGGGTTATCTTCCCTAAGAGGAAAGAGGTGGGGCCCAGCTCTACTACCCGCCTTCCATTCAGAACCAGATCCCAGAGCCTGGGGGAAAACAGCCACGGGTCACACCTTCTTACACCAGTCTGAAGTTACAGGTTGACAGGCACCACCTGCTGGGCAGAAAAGCACAGTGACCTGAGGCATCACAGGGTGTACCAATTTTCTAAGACACACCCTCAGGGAAACTGGATACTGAATATTTCTTCTTTCTGGGACCGGAGCCCGTTCTGGTCTGGGAAAACCTGACTGGGGTAACCAAGGAAACCAGATGCCTAGACAACAGAAAACTACAACCTACACTAAGAAAAACAAAGTTTTGGCCCAGCAAAAGGAACAAACTTACACTTCAACTGAGATATAGGAATTTAAACAACTAATAATAAGTTAATTCAAAAAGTTTAGGGAAGATATTGCAAAAGAGCTGAACTGTATAATGGAAACACTGGGCGTCCATAAGGTAGAAATTGAAAGTCTGAAGAACAAACTGGCAAAATCTATGGAAATGAAAGGCACAACACAAGAGATGAAAAACACAATGGAAACATACAGCAGCAGATCTCAAGAGGCAGAAGAAAACACTCAGGAACTGGAGAACAAGGTACCTGAAATCCTACACACAGAAAAACATACAGGGAAAAGAATGGAAAAATACGAGCAATGTCTCCTGGAACATAAGGACAAAATGAAAAGCAAGAATGTACACATCATTGTTGTCCCAGAAGGAGAAGAGAAGGGAAAAGGGGCAAAAGCAATAATAGAAGAAATAATCAATGAAAATTTCCCATCTCTTATGAAAAACATAAAATTATGGATCCAAGAAGTGCAGCATACCCCAAACAGAATAGATCTGAATAAGCCTATGCTAAGACACTTAATAATCAGATTATCAAACATTAAAGATAAAGAAAGAATCCTGAAAGCAGCAACAGAAAAGCGATCCATCACATACAAAGGAAGCTTGATAAGACTATGTGCGAATTTCTCAATAGAAGCCATGTAGGCAAGAAGGAAGTGGGATGATATATTTAAGATACTGAAAGAGAAAAACCACCAACAAAGAATCCTGTATCTGGCAAAACTATCCTTTAAATATGAGAGAGAGCTTAAAATATTCTCTGACAGACTGACAGAGTTTGTGAACAAGATACCTGCTCTACAGGAAACACTAAAGGAAGCAGACAGAAAGGAAAAGACAGGAGTGAGAGGTTTGGAAAACAATTTTGGGAGATAGTAGCACAGCAATGTAAGTACACTGAACAAAGATGACTGTGAGTATGGTTGAAAGAGGAAGGTTGGGACCATGTGGGACACCAGAACAAAAGATGAACGATAAAGACTGGGACTGTGTAACTCAGGGAAAACTAGGGTGCTCAATGATTGTAATAGAACGTACAAATATGTTTTTACATGAGGTAGAACAAATGAATGTCACCATTGCAAGGTGTTAAAAATAGGGTGGGATTGGGGAGAAAATACAATCAATGCAAACTAGAGACTATAATTTGCAGAAACATTGTATTATGCTTCCTTTAATATAACAAAGGCAATACACCAAAGCTGAATGCATACTGGGGCAGGGGGGAAATAGGAGAAGGATATGGGACCCCTGGCATTGGTAATGTTGTCTGACTCTTTATTCTACTTTAGGTTAATGCTATCTTTCCTTTTGTTGCTTTCTAGTTGTCAAGTTTTGTGGGTTTTTGTTTTGTTTTGTTTTGTTTTTCTCTCTCTTTCTCTTTTCTTTTTCTTTTGTCTCTCTGCCTTCTTTGACTCTTCTTCCTTCTTTGTGGAAGAAATGGATATGTCCTTATATAGACAGTGGTGATGGTGCTGAATACATAAATACGTGACTTTATACAGGGAACCAACGATTGTTTACTTGGGATGGAATATATGGTGTGTGAACAAAACCATCTTAAAAGAAATGGGTTGATGAAGAAACCTTGATGGCACTATATTGAGTGAAATAAGACAGACACATAAAGGCAAATATTGCAGGTCTCACTGATATGAACTAATTATAATATATAAACTCATAGATATGAAATATAAGTTACCAGGATATAGAATGAGGCTAAAGAATGGGGAGCAGTTGCTTATTATGAGCAGAATGTTCAACTAGGGTGAACTTAAATGTTTGCAAATGGACAGGGGTGATGGTAGCATGTTGTGAGAACAACTAGCAGTGCTGAAAGGTGTGTGAAGGTGGGGGAAAGGGTAAGCTCAGAGTCATGTATGTCAACAGAAGGAAAGTTGGAGATTAAAAGATGGGAATGTAAAAATTAGTGAACTTTGTGGTATACTAGAAATCTCTCACAAACTAGAACAAATGTATGATGCTATAACTAGAAGTTAATAATAGAGAGGCACGTAGGAAAAAAATATATACCTATTGCAAACTATATACTACAGTTAGAAGTATTTTAACATTCTTTCATCAACAGTAACAAATGTACTATACCAAAACTATGAATCAATAATGGATGGGGGTGTGGTTAGAGGTATGGGAGGATTTGAGTTTCCTTTTTTTTCCTTATTTCTTTTCTGAAGTAATGAAAATATTCTAAAAATTCAGAAAAAAATTAATTGTGTTGATGGATGCACAGCTGTATGATAGTACTGTGGGCAATTGATTGTACACTTTCGTTCTTTGGATAGTTGTATGGTATGTGAACAATCGCAATAAAAAATATATATAGATATATATAAACCAAATAGACCCAACCAATGTTAATGAAAGAAAATCAAGTCAATCATAAATTTTATAGAAATAAAAAAAAAAAAAAACAACAATAGAGTGGGAGGGATGGCAATAAAGGGATCCCAGGATCTACAGAAATATAGGAGAGCATCCTAAATATATATGCGGATAACTAATATCACTGTCTAATAACTGGAAAAAGAATTAGTTATCAATACACTTGGAAGTATTAAGTACTATGTGAATACATACACTTCAGTGACAGGACATTGAAAACACTCGATGAAGAACAGACATTTATTTTCTGATTTCCCTCCTGCCCACTTAATTTGAAAATCTTTAGAAGAATCAAAACTTAATGGAAAGTAGAAAGTTTAAAACATTTACTGAATGATACACTCTCTAATAGCAAAGTGATCAGAGTTTTCTTCAGCTAAAGTATAAATATTACTTTATTTATGAGATGAATTTGTGGGGCAAGATAGAACCTTGATGTATGATATTGAAAGTCAGGCAAGGCTTCTGGAAGAGAAATTTAAAACAGCATTGAAGTTAAACAAAATCTCATGTAGAATACACACATGCCAAATATAACAGCAGTACTGGCTGTGAGGAAAGAGAGCAAGTACCTAAATGAAAAAAAAGTCTATGACTCTTCTACATATTCTTCAGACTGCCAAACGTGCCTTCATGGTCCTTCAAGTGCTAACAATAGTGGATAAAATTATGAATCAGTTTAGGATAGAGATACAACTGTGGTATAAATAAATCATTTTTTAGGTAAATTGTTGTTTCTGTTGGTGCCAAAAGTACTGCAGGCCCCTAATCTCTGACTGCACCCAAAATTAACAAAGATGTTAATTTTAACATCTTTCCCCAAGCAATTTTCACATCATGTTCTTTGGTGCTATTTCCTTGTGTCAATCTCCATTCCAAGGCTCACGCTGTTTTCTGCTTGGCAGGCTAAATGAAGCCATATAATATACCCTGTGCCAGAAATGACCAAAGGGACCTGAAAATAACAGAGGTGTTTCTTCTATTTTGGAGTTTGAATGTCTGATGGTGGAATCCTAGCATAACAGGGATTAGCTCCTGGGTTGTAGTTTCCAGCATGGGTTGTTATTATCAAAGGAATTAAAAATTCCGATATGAAAGAACTTAACTGCAACCAGTGTGTTGAACTGGCTTTATGCATGACATTCATTTGTCTCCTTCTACTCATTTAAAATTTATTTAATGAGAGAAGCTTTTCTATAGTCAGTGAATAAAAACTTGGCAGGTCCTGTGACATTCTGTTCCTCTTAAGTAATAGATAGTCCTTTGTTCACCTTAAGCTACCCAAACCCATCTGATTTTGAAATAAAATGCTCCATCCCTTGTGATAACAGACTCCACTCTCCTCCCCTGTCCAGCTGGGGACTGTTTTAGGGAAACCCTCCTTTAGGGAAGGGGTTGTGGTTGGCTTCTCCACTATTTCCTCCTTCTTCCCCAGCTTGCTAACTGTGACTTTTGGCTGAGTACGAGGATAGAGAAGAAAAGGGAGCATAGGAGAGTATTTTCTTGATTTGGTAACATCATATTCTGGCTTCTCAGTCTTAGTGCTAGGCTGACCTAAAGAGGGGCACTTTCTTGGGTTATTTGAAGGTTCCTATCACTGGGGATATCAAGAGCCAGCAGTCCTTGATTTGCACCAATTCGTCTCTTTTCCAGGGTGGGTAACTTGTGCACTCCCTTAGGAACCTGTCATCTACCTACAGTTTGTAGTTGCTGGGGTCCATTTTTGCCTCTTGGAGAGGCCCCAAGATGATCCCATCCAATTCTCCCCATTCTAGACTGCCTCTGGTCCATGGAGAACACTCACACCATTTGCCCGTGGTAGTACAGCAGCAAATTTCCTGGCTCCTTGACCAAACAGTTTGTTAGTCTGTCTCTCACCCTCCAGATTTCCAGGGAGAGAGTCCGACTCCAGACCACTCTCTCCCTCACCCATACCCATGCAGGTATCTCATATCAAGTTCTCTTGAGAAGGCACTTTGAAACTCTTCTCTCACTTATACATGCCTATCGCACTCCAGTCCTCCTCACAAGATCCTCTCTCCTTGCCATACTCTGACTTACTTCAATAAACCAGACCTGGTTCAAGAATTGCAGAAGTTATTTACTACCATTTCTTTGTAGAGTCTATAGTTTAATTTGGAATCTCACTTTCTCTTGTATCTGGGCCTTGGGTGAAACTTCAACTTTGACGTCCTGTCATAGAACATTACCATTTTCAGTAGAACACAAAGTTCTCTTATTTTTCTTTTCAAAGTGAAATATAGGCTAAAAAATAGAATGAAAAGTGTTTTTGTACTAATTAATTTCAATAAATTTCTCTGATAACTTGAAATAGTCCTAAAGGGTTGAAATCTGCCTCATTCAGGCCCAGCTCTGGGGAAGAAAGTTCATCTGTTTTCAGGGCATCTCAGTCCTGAAACTTCTTCCATACACTGAATCCTGCTTCACCTTCTCATAACTTTACCCCAGTGATCCTGGCTACATAGCCTACATCTACTTCCACTTCTATACAGCCATTCCTGCATATATGCCCAATTTCTTCCACCCTCTTTAAACCCCTTTGAACACCTGTTGCTACTCTTCGTTTTTCAGTCTAAGGAGAAGTAATGTCTGTGGTGTTCATTTCCTCAGGTTTTGTTAGGTAAGGCTAATACGTATCCAATATCTTGATCTTAAGTAGCTGTATGTAAGAAAACACAAACGCCGGAAACAAACCCACACGCTCAGTGTAGACATGATCCAAACTGACTGAGGGACAGTGTCATCTGGCCGATGGCAGAGTTAATATGGCACGTGGAACATTCAGTCTGTGTGTATTTAGAGCAGTTTGTTCTCTGAGTGTTCAACCCATGAGAGTACATGCCAATTTTTAGCCAATCCAATACGCAATAAGGGCTGCAAAGTTTCCCATTGAACTCATGAATCACCTGGTGTCATATATTCCCCCCAAGGGAATATAAACACTAAGGGAGCGTTTCCTTATATCTGCCATTAATAATAACCAATAGTAATAGATCACTTACTGTATGCCAGCAGTGAGGCTGATTTCTTTAAGTGGGGTGTTTCATATAATCCTCACAAAAACCCCATGAAGTAGATACTGTTATCATCCCTATTTTCCAGATGAGGGGAAGGAGACTTTAAAAAGGTTAAGTAACTTCCACAGAGTAGAAAGCTAATGAGTGTTGGAGTGGGGATTTGAACCCAGGCAGTCTTATACCAGAGTTTTAAATCTCATATTTGATTATACTTGCAATGTGATTGTTTTGAGAAATCATCTTTAAGAAAAAATTTCAAAGGTAAGCAAACTTAAATGGAATGAAATTTTTATCAGATACTTTGGGAAGGGTCATTTAAATTTTGATTACATTTGGATTAATTAATACTGGCATCTTAACATTTGTCACAAGAACAACCAGGTGACCATTGTTTACAGAACACAATATGTCACACTTAGATTCTCTCCCACTACACCAAGGTGAGTTACACACCTTGGTGTAGAGGCTCTGAATTCAGAGCTAATGTTCACGAGCTAAAGGGCCTTTCTCAGCTTAACATAAGCCATCTTTTCATGTCAATTAAATATTGATTTATCCACAAAGCTTGTTAATGAAGCAGCTTAATTAGTTTCCTTGTTAAACTGTCTAGTAACAAATCTAACTGGCAGGGAACACTTGACATTTTAAAAAGAAGTGAGGTTTACTTAGGACAAAGAGTTGAATTCTAAAGCAATATAAAAAATAGTTTTAGAAGCCAAAGAGGTTTAAGGGGATATATGTTTTGAAGTTCAAATTATTTCTTTGAAAGCTAAAAAATTCTCTTGGCTGCAATCCTGCTTAGATGCATAAGAGAAAAAGGGTCTCCCACCAGCATGTATTATTTTAACTCCTTTGACTCCCTTCTCTCTTAAATGCATGATTAGTAAATATTCATCACAAACATATATTTTATCATAAGCAAACTCCAGGGGGCCTCCAAAAAACAAATGGGAATAAATGGCATTTCTTTTGCCTCTTTATTCATTGATTAGAATTTCTAAGAATCAGAGGTCCATGAAGGGGCAGATAAATGGAAGAAAGCATGCAGGAAGCCAAGACAGCCTCCGTGTTTCCAGTTGTTCAGGTCAGAAACTTTGGCATCATTCTTGGCTCCATGCCTTCTCTTACCCTCCACACCTGATCTGTCAGCAAATTCTGTCATTACTGACTTAAATTACGTCCATCATCCGACCATTTCTCACCACTTCCACTGGTACCATAATGTCTTTCCTGGATTATTGCAATAGACCCTGAATCAGTTTCCCTGGTTCCACCCTTGCTCCCTTTAGTCTGTTCTCAACATGGCAGTCAGAATGATCCTAAGTCAACTTGTGTCACTCAGTCCTCTATTTAAAACCCCCCAATGGCTTCTCATTTAATAAAAGGAAAAGCCAAAGTCCTTTCATTGACTTACAAAGCCCTATAAAATCTGCTGGGTCCATCCTTCCTTATATCTCTGACCTCATCTCCTACTGCTCTCGCTCTCTAACTTTGCTCCAGCCACACTGGCCTCTTTGCTATTCTTTGAACACACCAGGCACACTCATGCCTCAGGACCTATACATTTGGTGACTCCTCTGCCTGGAACACATACCGCAGATAGCAGCATGACTCCCTACCTTATTTCCTTCAGGTGTTACTTAAATTCCCTGTTTCCCATCCCTGCTCTATTTCTTCCCTTAGGCTCGCAACCATCTAACATAATAAATGTTTTACTTATTCACTTTGTATATCTGCCACCTCCCACTAGAATTTAATCTCCGTCTAAGGGTAAGGGTTTATTCTCTAAGACATCCCCAGCTTGTAGAACAGTGCCTGGCACCAGAATAGTAGGTGTCAGTAGGTATTTGCTGAATGAATTTGTTTATCTTCACCAAACAGTTCCTGAGATACAGCCCTTCTCACATGTCACTTACATGTGGTAAGGGTCTTACAAATAGACCCATCATAATCACCCCCAATATACGCACACCAATATGCACTCCATCCCATGTTAGGCAATACAGATAGGATAATCAATATCTACGTACAAACCAATTTTTCTTAAACAGGTGGAAGATTTTAGATTGCAAATAAATGATTTGCATTCCGGACAGTATAAGACTGACATTTTAAACTGCTTGATTTCCCAAATGAGAAAAGTCTCAGCAAATTATGCATAAATTGAAAAACCAAGACCCAAGAAGAAAGAGATAATGGACATTGGAATCAGAGTTAGAGAAGAAAAAGCTGAAAGTGGCTTTACCCTTTACCAGGAGACTGCAAGCAGGTGTAAGGAAATGGCAGCTTCTACTAACTAACCCCTTAGGGTCACTTACAGCTCTAACAGAGTTTTCCTTTACAGTCTTCTTGACAGTGGAAACAGTTCAACATTTTTCTGCATAGAGATGTAGACTCTCTTTATCTAGAGGTCTTTAAATATAGGAGAAATGTTCCCATGGGGTGATTTAGATACAATCAAATTTGAAGTCAGGAGGATCAAGGAAACCTTTAAGATCATTTTTGTTCTAGTCTCTTAATGAAACAGTGTCGGCATATTCCCAAGGCCCTCCCTTCTTAGAGTGAATTTTAAGTTTTCTTCTATCAAGTGGAGTTTTTGGAAATTCTATTGCAGTGCTTTCTTATCTAGGATATAAAGGAAAGGGCCCATTTCTTTTGGCAGAATCTCACAGTATTTTTTCTGTCTGCCAAGAATAGGGAGAGAAGCAGTACCAAAAAGTCCTAATCTTGGATAGAAGAGTGGCCAAGTAGCCACAAGTTGCTTAAACAGTTCCATGCCTGAAATAAGCATACTTAAATACATCAAAGTAAGAGATCTTAGATTAATTTTTAGATTAAATTTTAGGTTCTAAAAGAATAGACTTTTTAACAAGTTTATTTCATGTTTGTAGGAAATCCTTTTGTGAGACAGGGTAAGTGTCTTAAATGACAATAGAAGCCAGCATGCTCTATTGGAAAGATTGTGAACTTGGATGTCACAATGACCTGAGAATCCTGCCTTTGCCTCTTATTTCCCATATGATTCTACTGAGGATTCACTCTGTCCAAGCTTTACTTTTCTTAGATGTAAAATGGGAATAATGCTGCTTACCATTTCCAGCTTATGTGTCCTGTAGAGATTGTGTTAATAAATTGAATGCCACATAAAAGGAGCACAACAAATGATGATTGTTCATGTTGTTGTGTAAGGCCATGTGGCCCTAAAAGGTGACCTGGCAGAACCTTTTGTTCAAGAGGCAACTGTATAGGCAGGCTGCTGACCCAGGATAAAAATAGGAGGGAGCCTTGCCTTTGAAGTAGCATTAACACTGCACGCCTCAGATATTGCTGTGCCAGCCACCGCCTCCCTCCTGCCACCAAAAACGCAGGCAGCAGGGCTGGCCAGAATGGCCTGAAACATTACTGCTGACCTCATTTTCCTGCTAGGTCTGAGTGGACCAAAATATCTACTTCTCTCTCTCTTTTTTAAAGCCTTCTGTTAAAAAAATAATAATAATAAAAATAAACATATTCAATTTAAGGTCATGAAGACCAACCTTAAGGAGGAATCTGTGCATATATTTCTGTGGGCCCTTTTATTTCAGAAGTGATGATAAGAACTAAAATTATTTATAGAGTTTTTACTCTGTACCAGCCACAGTTCTAAGCACTGTATGTCTAGTAATTCATTTAATGCTCTTGGCAACCCTATAATCACCATTTTACAAATAAGTAAACTGAGGCTCAGAAATTGGGTAATTTACCCATGGTCATACAGCTAGTATGTGTTTGCAGAGGGAAATTGGAGAATTAAAGCCATAGGTAATAGGATTTTTTTTTCAACAATGTATTTTAAGGCATTAAATCTGTTAGTAGAAAGAAAGTACTATAGAAACAATTTTCAGCCTCTCACCTTCCTTTATTCTCACAAAAGAAGTATGTCACTCTCTACAAATTACAGCCTATGAAAAGAGTTCTATAAATATAGACTGTATTCTATTTAAACAACTGGAATTGCAATTTTAGCTTTTTGTAATTCCTGGAGAAAATACTTATTTAAGCTTATTTTTATAAAAGTCTATTTTAATTGGTTTGAATGTAAAAATAGACCTTTTAAACACATTTCAAAATATTTTTGGGACAGTTTTTCTCTCTCCTCAGAAGATTTAAACTGCAAAAGATGTATAGATTCCCACCATAGGAAAACTTAAAAGTAGATATTGAAAGTTCAGATTTCATTAGTTTCTATAGAGGAAAAAGTAACTTTCACAGTAAATAAAGGATGTTGATCCTGTATGAAATAAATAAACTTTTGACCTTGTGGCAGGTTTTCAATGCTTGGCACACAGTCAGTACATAATAAAGGAAAGTCATCATTATTAGTACAAAATTAATGCGTTATATATACCCTATTACTAGACTTATAATAAATTATAAAACCCATTTAAAATTTATTTAATTAATGTGAATATGGCTTTAACTGTCCATAATATCCTAAATTTCCTTCTTTTCTAAAACAAATCCAAACAACCTCCTCCTCCCTCCAACTTCACAAAAAGAAAAGCTCTTACAAATGTGTTTTTACCCCAGGGGTAAATGGGGATAAGAGATGGTTCTTTAGAGATTATATGTCTGTTATTTGAAGTAGAGCTAGTATCCCTTAAGCAAACTCATTTCCCAAGTAGAATGGCCTTTGTTTTCTCAGAGGAAAAGTTTACCAGTTAAGATTTTAAGAACAAGAATTCTTAAGAAATTTGAGCATATCAACTGACTAATAACCTTGATTTGGCCCTTTTGCATGATATAACATTCTCAAAACTTCTCACTGGTAGATTTTTAAGCCATCCTTCTGGCCCAATTCCTAAATTACATTTTTTTAAAAACTGACAAATCAAAGCTGCTTAGTAGAATGATTGAAATTTATCACTACACAACAATGGATGATGTTATTTCCCAAAGATGCAAGAAGACAGTATGAGGAAAATGTCTTACTTGATCTCTGTGACTATTATTTCTGTCCATTGCATTCTTAAGCTTATTAAAGGAATTCTTTGATTCATATCCTGGGACATGGGGAAAATATTTAACCTACTGTTCTTTGAGAAATTTAGGATTTACTCCCAAATAACATTTATGTTTCCCTGGTCCAAAAACATGGTCCCAGAATGATGTTTAAAATCAGGAATAATAAATTCATCTCTTCATCTGGGAAGTCACCAACAACTTGTTTTCTTAAGCATGGAGTAGGGAAGAAAAATTCCTTAATTCCCCAATCTCATCTCTCTGGTCCAAGTGATAAAATTTTATTTAATGATATCTTTCTTGTTTGGGGGGATTTACACAGTAACTTCATGCATGTCATCTCATTGTAGAGACACAAGAATCATAAAGTAGGTGGGATTTTCAAAAGAATTAGTGTTTTGCTGGAATAGACACAGGATCACTAAAGAAAAAGTAAACAGATAATCCAGATTATATAATGCGAATCACAATCATATGCTTTTAAAATACAAAAGGGAAACATGGAAACATCTTTTGTCAGAAGTTTCCCAGGTATATTTTTTTCAAAATAAGAAGCATTTACTTCTCTTGGAAACAGTAGTCCCAGATCTGTCTGTATTCTGTCATTAATGGTTCAAGGGGATGCATCTTGAGGTATTAGTATGCTTGTTGATTTTTCAAACTGAAAATAAGAGGCCAAATATTTATTTTTGCCCTTGGCATTTACTGTTATTACAGCTGTTTTGTATTGGCATAGCTTTCCTGATGTGCTCACAGAACTGCAATGCATCATTATTATATAATATTATTAGGTAAAATTACAGCATTGCCTATTTCTTCTACAGCAAATCTTGCTATGTGAGGCACACATTTTCCTTTCTCCTCTGCACAGCCAAGTCTGCCTTCATTTTGATATGATATTGGGTAGTTATTGACTATTCCAATTGCTAACAGTTTTTGTCCTTTCAGTAATAACTCAGGCAAATGCATAGATGAATAAACAAAAACCTGTGAATTAGCCACAAAAACTACATCAACCCTCTAAGTCACTTTGGACATATCATTTTAGCCTAAGAGAGAAGATAAATTCGTCTTCAGATTACCAGGCCCTCATAAATATGTACATTTGAGATCCAGCAAGGAAGAAAAAGAACCTTCAGTAACATCTATGCCTGAAACTCTTATGCAGCCATTTGTTAAAAAAAGAAAAATGCTGGGGAAAGGATGAGAAAAGATATGTCCAGAGTTCAAATATTTGTAAAAAGATTCCCAACTAAAACTAGTCAGAAAGTCTCTCTCAAATCTGTGTTTTGATCTGTCTCTTAAATATCGTAAGACACTCTCTAATGGTGGTGTTCAAATTCCACCAAAGCTGGTTGTTTTCCCCAGTTCCATCTTGTTCATAATCTTGCTTAGTTCAATATTGGTAAGTCTAATACAGGTAGGTTCCTTTTAAAATATACTTAGCAGATCAGTAATGTATCTACACCTGGCACCTTACATGAGCAGAGATTTAGGCAAGAGCTTTTGTATGTCTGTTTTGGCTGAATAGTAATTTAAGGCGGGGAGGAAAGTTATCTACTTGCTAATTCTTTAAAGAGTTTAAAGGTGCGGGACAAAAGAATCTCTTACAATTTACCACTGATGGTCAGACCTTCCCAGATGAAATGCAACTTTGTTATTACAAGTAGTTGCTAAATTCAGGCCAGTCTAGACAAGCACATTTTTTTTGGCAAAAACAAAGTCTGAGAATTCAGTGCATCCTCACAGTATGTTGAAAATTAAACATTCATGCACATTTCACAAAATGGATTTTGACTTTGATCATAGTTGACAGTGCTAGGTAGTGTAAAAAAAAACACAACAAAACAACACAGCAGAGATTGAAGAGTGAAAGCAGAAAACAATACCAAAAGCTCTTCTTTGTAAAATTGCTTTCTATATGAAAGCATCATACAGTTGATATAATTTTATAAAATAGAGTGTGTGCATTTTAACAGCAAAGGTGGAAGATCTAATGATTCACATGAAATGATAAGTAAAGGGTAGTAGAAGTTAAGGTATTGTAAACCCATTTCTTACCTTATCCAGGGTGCCTTATGACTACCATTGGATCAGCAGTCCCTTTGAGTTTTAAAACTCTCCCCATTCTAAGAAAGTGTCCGTGTGCACCTCAAAAACAGTTGGGAGGAATTACAATCACACTTCACAGAGCCTGGAGTTGAAGAAAATCCTTCTTGTCCATGGCTTCAAGGAAAGAAAAATTATTCTCTCACCTGATCTCTGTTTTCTCTCTTATTAGAAAAAAAAAGAGATGCATTTAATTCCGAGATTTTTTTTTCCTTCAAAAAACCTGAAATTAAAATGGTAAGGAACTAACAAACTTTTTCTTAAGTTGGGTTGTAAAATGATCCCATTTTTTAAATTATTGAACTGCATCAACACATTGATAAAGCTTTTTAAAACCAAGTGTCTTTTAGGTGACATTTATAAGTAGAAATGTAAAATCTTAGAGATGGAAGGGACCTTAGTCCACGAGGGACAAGAATTCCTTT
The DNA here is from genome assembly GCF_015220235.1 of Choloepus didactylus. NCBI lineage: Eukaryota > Metazoa > Chordata > Mammalia > Pilosa > Megalonychidae > Choloepus > Choloepus didactylus. Next base: position 130,329,276 of record NC_051309.1, on the reverse strand, counting down.
AACAACACGCCTGATAGTCATTGTAGTGGAAAAGGCACAGGACATGAAAACAGATGACCTAGATTCAGCTGCTGAATCTGCCACTTTACTATCTGCGTGACTTTGGGCAATTTGCTTAACTTCTTTGAGTTCAGTTTCCTTATCAATAATAAAAAAAAAAAATTAGATTCATCCATCACTTAATTTCTGTCAAATAAGGTTGTTATGGGAAGTAAATGAGGTACCTGTGTTAAAGCCCTTGACGCATTGTATGTGTACAATATGTATATCAGCTTCTCCATTAGTCCTAACTTTTTCCATTTTGAGCAATAGAAACTTTTGTTCCTTCATCCACACCATATTTCTTCAAATATCTAACTCTCTTATCTCTTATTAGTCTCCACCCCCACTCCAACTGGTAAATAGGCAAACAGATATCTTACATTACAGAACTTTCAGACACCTTACCATCCCTTTTATCTTAATAAATTTTAGTACATCAAAGGTTTGTAAACAATATTCCTGTTGTAATCAAAGCTGCTAGTCAGTGTGTCTCTCTGTTTCTTTGTTCCATACATTCTTTTAATGTTTAAGCAGCCTATGATTTGTGCATTTTGTCAATCCATCATACTATCTACTCATGTTATAGTTAAGGTTAAACAAAAATATTGGGATCTTTCCCTGTGGTCTGTAAAGTGAGTGAAGTTCTTTTAAGTTTAAAAAGTTTTGCAATCTTACTTGTTTTCATTAATTTTGACTGCTAATTAGCATTCAACAGCTATTCTCCTTTAGCCTAGATCCCCAAATAAGAGTGTTTTGATTACTGCCAGAGGGATTTATATTAGTAAGAACATTGTTGATTGTAGATAACACACCCTAGAGGGCCCTACAGCCAAGGGAAGTTATATAATTCCTCTTCCTGGAGATAAGAAAACAGGCAAGGAACTTCATAGAATTCCTTCTCTGGATGATAAAATTGCATCCTTCCATTCCTAGAAATATTTATGTTCTGCCTTGATTAAGAGCAGGGGGTCAGATAAAAATCACTTCTCAAAGAACCCTTTAGTATCCAGAGGTGGGGGTTTGGGGGTGGGAATGTTCGAATTACACTCAGTAAGTTTTAGAATGGCTGCCGTGAAGCACTTTCTGAGGGAAAGAGGGTTTGCTGCCATCTTCTGGATCTTTGTAATAAAGTCAGCACAGCTAGGGCTTTAATGCCTATTCATACTCCAGACAAGGCACCGAGACCATTTGAAAGCAGGTGCAATTTACAAGTCTGGCTGACCCTGACAATGAACTGGAAAACTATTTATGGTTTTTAAAGAGTAAAGTTGACTTAAGTGTTTTGTGTTTTAGCAAAGTGTTTTTCAAAGTGGTTCCCAGTCCATTAGCGTCAGAATCACCTGAGGTGTAAATTACAAATACAAATTCCTGGGCCCCACCCAGACCTACTAAAAGAATTTGTGAGGTGGGGCCAGGAGAAAAAAAATCTTAATTTTCCCCTGGGAACAAAAGTTGGAAAGACATTGTGTTAGAACACCTTTATAAAGGAAGTCAAATTACTCAGTGAAGTGTAAAATTAAAATCAAGGGCCTAGGTGATGTATTTGGTTTGCTCCTTATTTCAACAATGCCACCCAAAATGAATTGATATTTCAGTGGGTATTTCATAATATAAAATTCAAAATCTATTTAGCCCTTATTGTGCTTAAATGAAGAATTTTAATCAGCACCACCTGCTAAGCTTTACAAATAAGTAGTCCAGTGGGCCAGTCCATCAGTAGACCTTGAGTGTGATTAACCAATTAAAAAAACAAAAAAATTAATAGTGATTGGTACAGTATCTTAAATTAACATGTTATTTATATTAGCTCAGCCTTTTTCTTATTGATTCTTAGCTTTAGAGGTTGGTTTTGTGAACATTTCTTAAAAAAAAAAAAAGTATGCAATGCAAGAATGCATATCTTTTCTTTTTCTTTTTTAAAAGAAAAGCTTAAATTAAATTTCATAAAAGGAAAACTAGCTAATATAAATTTAATTGTAATAGAAACAAAAACTATTTTAAATTCTCATACAATTTTCTGAATTTTGGCTTATTTTTATTTTTTTTTTCCTCTTGAAGATCAGTTCTGGCTTCAGCTCCTGAATCAGAAGGATTGCAGAAGTACCAGAAAAACCACAAAAATTCCCTGGGATTGAAAGACAGCTGGAATTTTAGGTTCCTCCCTACCAGCAGTCGCTCAGCTTCTGAGAATCGTTTTTCATCACTTGCCCTGCGAGCAGGGACTTTGCTCCGCGAAGGCCGAGGTTTCACTCTTTCTGTTTTTGGAAACTGATCATGCTTCTCAGTCAAGGGGATCAATTACTCTCAAAAGGCCAGGTTGCTGACCCTTTGTCCCAGGACAGTGCTGGAGAGAAGGGATGAGAGCAGCTGTCTGCTGCGCCTTGCAGAGGTCAGCCAGGTTCTGCCAGAGCCCCAAGTGTTGCAGCTCTGAATTGGGGTAGTCTCGGGTATAGGGTTGCCAACTGTCCCACTTTCAGTGCGATAGGCCTACTTAAGCTTAGGCTATCCTACCAGAATCTTACTCAGGATACCAACTATCCTATTTTGAGAATATATTTGATTTACAAGCATTTCCTCAAAGGAATTCTCTTTATGTTGCTAAATGCCACAAATTTGTTCTATTTAATGTTGAACACAGAGTCTTAGTAGTGGAGTCTCAAGGCTGATATCAAGTATGTTTTTTTAAAAAAATCTTAAACTCTGTCTTTTACCACTCTTTTTGAATCCTGGTCTCATCTTTTGTATACCACTACAAAAATGCTAGTACAATAGATGAAAACTGAAGTGGGGTCCCCTTTCCCCTTAATCCTATAACATCTGCAAAGCAAACATTTTGTGTAAATGGCATTAGGCCATGAGGAGGAGGGAGTGAGACTGTACCAGATAAAGGGGGCGAAGCTTTACCGTTTAGGGGAGGCGAAACTGCAGTTGCACACATCAGCCAAGCATAACCCTTTAACAATCACCGCACCAGTTCCAAGTGAAGCTTTTTGTAACTCTTTAACAATCAATAACTGCACCAGTTCTAAGTGAAACTCTTTGTGAAATTGTCTTTTGCAACCAATAGCTAACTGCCAACTCTGCTTCTGTTAAAATAGCTTGCTTGCGTTTCCAGGATATGGTTTCCGTCTACATAAGGCACCATCACACACAGGTCGGGGCTGCTCACTGAATTCCCTGCACGGAGTAACGGTGAGCAGTTGCCAGCCGGCTAATAAAGGCTTTTTTTAAAATTCTAATTGGCTGTCTCGAACTTTAACTCGCGGGCACCGTAACATTTGGAGGCCCCAGCGAGATTATTTCCTCAGCGTTTGCCGAGGCTCATCAGTCGAGATAAGGTCTGACTACTGGCCCTCTCCAGGGGGCGTGCGCTGAGAGACGTTCCTCAGCCTCGGTGGACAACCGAGTGGTCAAGCCTCGAAATTCAAAAATCCACCTCTGGAGCCATCTGGACGTGGGCCCACAATGGTAAGAGATCTCTAATCTGGTCTGGTGGGGTACCCCTTTAGGGTCTTTAGGAGGGCTGGACGCAGCCATAACTCCGAGACCTGGCCTCAGACCACGACGGTGGCCAGTGGCCTCAGGTTCAGGTTCTGGTTCAGCTTTGGAATTGGTCTCTTAGTGCAGACCTAGTCTCTGTTTTGTGTTTTGCTGTTAGTGTCTTTGTTCTGTTCTGTTTCTGTTTTGTCAACCGTCAGTCCCACAATGGGTCAGTCTCCATCTGCTTCCACTTGCTCTCCATTGCAGTGTTTCTTGAAAAATTTTCAGGACTTCTGCCAATGAGCTGCAGGGTCGGGGGCCACGGCCAACCCAGGAACTCTTCGGGCCCTTTGCGAGCTTGAATGGCCAACTTTTCCAGACTCTAATTGGCCCCCCGAGGGCACTCTAAATTTGCCGATTGCTTTTGGGTTCAAAATGTCATTTGTGGGAAACCAGGACATCTGAATCAGATTCCCTACATTGAAACCTGGATCGACATCCTCACTGATGGCCCCACGTGGCTTAAAAATTGCTCATCACCTAAACTGTCCAAAGAGCAAGATGTGCTCATTCTAAAGGGGCCACCCAAAAGGCCCCCAGTCCTCGACCCCCCACAGGATAGTCCCCCGTTAACACGGCCCCCACCTTATTCCGCAGGGCCCCCTGCCCTTCCCCCTAGCTCAGGGCCTTCTGCACCCAGCCCAAGGCCCTCTCCTCCCAGTCCAGAACCCTCTGTTCTCAGCCTGGGACCTGTTGCTTCCAGCTCGGGGCCCTCTACCTCAAGAACAGAGGGACCCCTTGTTCCCACTCTGGATTCCACTACGCCTCCAACAACTCTCTCCAGCCCCCCCCCCATACCCGTACTGGAAGTTCATACGGACTGCATGGTCAGGTCCTTGTCCTCGCCCAATTACCCCTGAGGCAAGTCATTCAGGGCCCCCCTGAAGACCCAAAGCCCTTTATGGTTTATGTTCCTTTTTCCACCAGCGACCTGTACAACTAGAAAAATCAAAACCCTTCTTTCTCTCAAAACCCCCAAGGACTAATTTCTCTGTTAGAGTCCATTTTCTTTACTCATCAGCCCACATGGGACGACTGTCAACAACTTCTGCAGACCCTTTTCACATCAGAGGAGAGAGAGAAAATCCATACCCAGGGACGAAAATTAGTCGTGGGGCCAGATGGTCTGCCAACCATGGAAGTAGACCGCCTCAAGGCTGTTTTCCCTTCACCCGACCCTGGTGGGACCCTAACACTAATCAAGATAAGGAGGCTCTCGAACGGTACTGCCAGACTCTAATGGGGGCTCTCCGAGCAGCAGCGCAGAGGCCTACAAATATGTCCAAGGTAACTGAGGTGACTCAGGGGGCCACTGAGTCCCCCACCGCTTTTCTAGAGTGCCTCCAGGAGGCTTACTGGTTGTATACCCCTATAGATCCGGAGGTGCCAGAAAACAGGTGGGCAATTAATATTGCCTTCGTAGCCCAGTCAGCCCCAGATATAAGGAAAAAGTTACAGAAGTTAGAAGGCTTTGAGGGAAAAGTACTGAGCAAGTTGGTGGAAGTTGCTCAACGAGTCTTCAAGAATAGGGAGAGTTCAGAAGACTTAAACAAAAAAATGGCGAAAGTTCTACTTGCCATGAGTGAGGACCAGACGCGGAATAAAAACCTAGGAGGGGGTCAGAAGTTCAGAGAAAAGTCAGGGGGAGGAAATAAACCATCCTGCAGGAGAGGAGGGCGTAAGGACCCTCTCTAGGCCAAAACCAATGTGCTTTCTGTAAGGAGCAGGGGCACTGGAAAAATGAGTGCCCGAAAAAATCCTGTCGAGGACTGTCAAAGGTCCTTCTAGAGAAGGAAGACTGATGGGGCCGGGGCTCCGCCCTTAGCCCCCAGGAACCCAGGGTGACTCTTAAAGTAGGGAGCTGAGACATTAACTTTTTAGTGGACACTGGGGCAACTTTCTCTGTGCTCCAGGAAGCAGAAGGCCCTCTGTCACAAAAACGGACCCCAATTTAGGGGGCCACTGGAGGAATCAAGTGCTATCCATGGACACAGGCCCGGATAAGTAACTCCTTAGTTATGCCTGAGTGCCCTTACCCTCTACTTGGCCGCTACTTGCTCCACAAGCTAAGAGCAACCATCTCCTTCTGAGACGAAGGGCCGGAAGTAAATTTTCCTAGACAGCCGAGTTCCATCTTAATTACCTGCCCCCTGTCCAAAGAGTACCTCCTCCTAACCAGGGAAGATGCTCATAAACAAGAGACTGAGCTCCTGATAAAGTGGCAGAAAGAAATTGCAGAACTATGGGCAGAAACCAATCCCCCGGGACTGGCTGGCCACCAGCCCCCAATAGTTGTCCAGCTTCTAAGCCATGCCACACCTGTCTGGATTTGGCAATATCCAATGAGTTACCAAGCTAAAAAAGGAATAGCTGTCCACATTAAGAGACTAAGGGAAGCGGGGATCCTTGTACCCTGCAAGTCCCCTTGGAACACCCCGCTCCTACCTGTCCAGAAACCAGGGACCGAGGACTTCAGGCCAGTACAAGACCTACGAGAGGTCAACAAGAGGGTTGAGATGATCCACCCAACGGTCCCTAACCTATATACCCTGCTTAGCTTGCTTCCTCCCGACCGGAAAGTGTACACTGTACTAGATTTAAAGGATGCCTTCTTTTCACTACCCCTGGCTCCAGTCAGCCAGCCTCTTTTTGTCTTTGAGTGGACAGAACCCGAAGTAGAGGATTCGGGACAATTAACCTGGACTAGACTGCCCCAAGGTTTTAAAAACTCTCCTACTCTCTTTGATGAAGCCCTTAGCCGGGACTTACTAGAATTCCGGGAAGGACACCCTGAGGTTACCGTCCTCCAATATGTGGATGACATCCTCCTTGCAGCAGAATCCCCCGAGGAGTGCCAGAAGGCTACAAAGGAATTATTAAAAGCTCTCGGGCAGCTAGGATACCTGGTATGAGCAAAGAAAGCACAGCTATGCATTCCCCAAGCCTCTTATCTTGGGTACAATATAACTGAAGGGAAGAGAGCACTGTCTAACAAACGCATCCAAGCCATCCTCCAAATTCCAACACCCCGAACAAAACGGCAAGTCCCGGAATTTTTAGGAGTGGTCGGATATTGCTGGCTGTGGATCCTTGGGTTTGCCAAAATAGCCCGCCCCCTTTATGCTAGCACCGGGGAAAAGGACATAGAGCTAACTTGGACTGACAAGGAGGAGGGAGCTTTCCAGGCTCTAAAAAAGGCACTTACCCAAGCCCCAGCCTTAGCACTCGCAGATCTCAGAAAACCGTTCCAGCTGCATGTAGCCGAGGTGCAAGGGATAGCAAAGGGAGTGTTAACACAGCGCTTAGGGCCATGGAAATGGGTCGTGGCTTATCTTTCAAAGCCCCTCGATCGGGTTGCAGCAGGTTGGCCTAACTGCCTCTGGGCCATTGCGGCCACCACCTTGCTAGTTAAAGAAGCCTCTAAACTCACCTTTGGGCAAGAACTGCAAATCTTCGCCCCCCACGCGGTCAAAACCCTCCTCAAAAGCCCCCCGGACAGGTGGCTCTCTAATGCAAGAATTACTCAATACCAAGTTCTTCTCCTTGATCCATTCAGAATGAAGTTTCTTCAAACCTCAGCTTTAAACCCAGCTACTTTGCTGCCAGAAAATAATCCCAGCCAACCCATTCATGACTGTGTCGAAACCTTAGCAGCAACCACCAATCTGCGTGAAGACCTGACCGATCTGCCGCTCCAAAACCCAGACAAAACTCTCTATATTGACAGGAGCAGTTTCATTCAAGATGGGACTCAAGTCGCGGGAGCATCACCTTAGTGATGGCCTCTAAGGTAATATGGGCCCAAGCCCTAAACCATGGGGCATCTGCACAAAAAGCTGAGCTAATAGCCCTCACCCAAGCTCTCCGATGGGCCAAGGAAAAAGCGGTGAACATCTACACAGACAGCCGATACGCGTTCGCCACCACACACATGCATGGGGCCATCTATCAGGAACGCGGCCTCCTAACCAGCAGGGGAAAGGACATTAAAAATGCCTCAGAAATACTAGAGCTTTAACAGCCCTTTGGCTTCCCAGAGCAGTAGCCATAATCCATTGCAAAGGACATCAAACCTCAAATACACCCGAAGCAAAGGGAAATGCTTCCACTGACCAGATGGCCAAAGAAGCGGCCCTAAAACCAGTGGGGCCCCTTCAAGTCTTGCCCCTCCTACCACCCCGGGTACTAAAAGCTGTTCCAACTTACTCAGACTCTGACATTTGTCTAAGTCAAGTGCTCCAAGCTAGAGATGATTCAAAGGGGTGGAAAGTCCTCCCCGACTCTAGAATCCTCCTACCAGAGGCACTGGGAAGAGACTTAATTTTACAAACACATCAGAGTACACACATGGGGGGGACAAAATTAGCTGAATTGCTAAGAACTGACTTTTACATACCTAAGCTTTTTCAGGTAGCAAAAGAGGTAAGCAGAAGATGTCACATCTGCGCCCAAGTCAACCCAAGTCATGTAAGTACCCCTGCTACTCCCGGTCACCGCCTAAGAGGTCAGCTCCCAGGAGAGCAATGGGAAATAGACTTCACGGAACTGCCTCCTGGACCAGGGGGATACACGTACTTACTTGTGCTGGTGGACACCTTCTCAGGATGGGTTGAGGCCTACCCAACTTGGTCAGAGTCAGCCCAGGTAGTAGCTAAAAAATTATTAGCTGAAATTATCCCTCGGTTTGGCCTACCAGTAACAATGGGGTCTGACAATGGTCTGGCTTTTATAGCCCAAGTTACCCAGAATTTGGTAAAAGCATTAGGAATTAAATGGAAACTACGCTGCATCTATAGACCGCAAAGCTCAGGGCAGGCTGAAAGGATGAATCGGACACTTAAGGAAACCCTCACCAAACTTAAATTGGAGACTGGCGGAAACTGAGTGAACCTCCTTCCGTTTGCCTTGCTCAAAGCTAAGTGTACCCCTTATGTAAAAGGTATTACTCCATATGAAGCCATGTTTGGCAGGCCACCCCTGCTCCTCCCCAAGTTAGGGGAAGAGCAGCTCGCTTCCCTGTCTAACTCTGAACTTCTCAAGTCCCTACAGGCCTTACACTACAACTCCAAAAACATCCGCCACACCGTCTGCACCCACCACTCGAAACCTGACGCCGTGAAAGAAGAAACCCCTACCGCTGAACCCGGGGACTTGGTGTGGATCAAGAAAAGAGACCCCTCCTCCCTCAAAGCACGCTGGGCAGGACCTTATCAGGTGATCCTAAGCACACCAACCGCCATGAAGGTCGCAGGTAAAAGATTTTGAATACGTCACTCACAAATTAAGAGGGTGGACTCCGACCAGAGCGCAGAATGGTTTGTACAGAAAATATCAGATCCCCTAAAACTTCAGCTGCAGTGATGTATGCCATTATGCTGACTCTAGTAACAGTACTAACTGCCAAGAACCCTCATCAAGCCACTAATTATACATGGCAGTTAACTCGCACCATTGATGGAACAATAATTAGCCAAGTTAGCACTTCTGGCAGCCCTAAATTTGTTTTTGACCTATGTAAACTCTTTGGGGAGACCTGGAATTTGCCAGTGAAGGCAAAAGGGGGAAGAGCAGGGGTGACACCTTACGGCTATGGTGCATTACCCCAAGAACAAGGGCTGTGGCATAGTCAACATTGTATCTGTCCGCAGGAAAGTGCCTCAGCGTGCAGGGGAGAGGACGATTACTTCTGTTACAGTTGGGGTTGTGAAACCATACCCCATGGAAAAATGTAGACCGTCTGTTAAGGGTCACGAGGGATAAAAGGCCAGAAGCTCCTACTAAGAACTGTGTAATTGGAGATTGTAACCCTGTTACTTTTGAACCACAGCAGTTTTGGGAGGACTCCCAGTGGTTAGGAGGAAAAATGTGGGGATTGCGCCTATATGTATCAGGATATGATCCTGGAGTGCTATTTACTATTCAGAAAAAGGCAATCCCAAAGCCTCTAAATCCAATAGGCCCCCTAGTTCCCATCGCAATCGAAATACCCATAGCAACTCCTTCCCCACCTACCCATCTTTCCTATACCATGAGCCGTCCCTTACCGCCTAAGGCAACCCCCCTTCCTTCACCCCTAAGCTCCCGCCAAAAGTCCGTACTCCATACACTTAAACTTACGTTCAAGTTCCTAAATCAGACTTCCCCCAACTTAACTAAAGACTGCTGGTTATGCCTAAACCCCGAACCACCCTACTATGCAGGTCTAGGAGCTAACCGAAGTATAGGAACAGCTGAGGATGATATCCAAAATATTTCCCTGTCAGATGATCACCAAAACTCACACTATTGTCCCTGGGGCACTACACCTAAGCTCACTTGAGGTGACTTTCAAGGACAAGGAACATGTTTTCTATCCCCCCAATTCCTTTCGTCAACCTCCCCTTATGTTAACTCTTGTGCCTCCGAGACCACCTTTAGCAACAGCTCTGCGAAGCATCACGGATATTATTTAGCAGCACCCAAGGGAACATGGTTTGCCTGCACAACAGGGCTAACTCCATGCTTATATCCCCCAGCTCTCATGCGACCCAGAGCCCCAGGACTATGCATTCTCGCCCATGTCCTCCCCCAGGTATATTACTATTCTGGCGAAGGGGGTAGGGAACACCTTGGATTAACTAACTTAAAACGGGTCAAGCGAGGAGTGCCCGTATTAGTGCCAGTGCTCCTCGGGATTGGTGTAGCCGGAGCAACCACAGTAGGAACCACGGCACTAGTCACAGGAGACCAAAACTTCAAAAGTCTTAGTGCCCAAACTGATCAAGATCTAAAAACCCTGGAGGAGAGCGTCACTAAATTTGAAGAGTCCCTAAGTTCTTTAGCTGAAGTAGTGCTCCAGAACCAACGGGGACTCGACCTTCTATTCCTGAAGCAGGGAGGGCTCTGTTTAGCCCTAGGTGAAGCGTGTTGCTTCTATACTAACCACTCAGGTGTAATTAAAGGAAGTTTGAGCCAACTCCAAAAAAGACTACAAGACAGGGAAGAGCAAAGGAAAAAGGAGGCAAACTGGTTTGAAAATTTATTTTCTTGGTCCCCATGGTTAACTACCCTAGTGTCAGCAGTCGCTGGACCCTTAATCCTTCTCATATTAGCCCTGATCATAGGTCCTTGTGTTATAAGGTGTTCAGTTCGTCCAGCGACGCATTCAAAGCATAAAACTCATGGCTTTGCAGTGTCAATATCAACACCTATCCTCAGAAGAAACAATGATTTGATTCTCCCTAAAAACCAGTGGGGAATGAAGTGGGGTCCCCTTTCCCCTTAATCCTATAACATCTGCAAAGCAAACATGTTGTGTAAATGGCATTAGGCCATGAGGAGGAGGGAGTGAGACTGTACCAGTTAAAGGGAGTGAAGCTTTACCATTTAGGGGAGGCGAAACTGCGGTTGCACGCATCAGCCAAGCATAACCCTTTAACAATCACCGCACCAGTTCCAAGTGAAACTTTTTGTAACTCTTTAACAATCAATAACTGCACCAGTTCCAAGTGAAACTCTTTGTGAAATTGTCTTTTGCAACCAATAGCTAACTGCCAACTCTGCTTCTGTTAAAATAGCTTGCTTGCGTTTCCAGGATATGGTTTCCGTCTACATAAGGCACCAGCACACACAGGTCGGGGCTGCTCACTGAATTCCCTGCGTGGAGTAACAGCGAGCAGTCGCCGGCCGGCTAATAAAGGCTTTTTTTAAAATTCTAATTGGCTGTCTTGAACTTTAACTCACGGGCACCGTAACAAAAACAAAGCAGAAAAAAAATGGGAAACAGGCTGAATACCAAGGAATATAGACACATAAAACTTCACTAAGAAGAAATTAGAGAAGAAATAAAGATCTCTCAGTGAGACTCCTGGAACAGATCCTTCATGTCAATATGAGATTTACACAGACACTGCTTCCCCCTTTTCTATTTTAGTTGTGTAGGTCCCTTAAACTGGGATTCATATTAACAGAGAACACCAAAAATACTTGTTTTTGTGTGTGGTATTTGCTTTCTGTTTGTTTGTTTTTTCCGTTTTGGAAGTTTTTGAAATAGTAACCAATGCTTATTGAGTACCTTTTATAATAATTTTAACATATACTGAATGTTTTCTATGTGCCAGGCATTGTTGTACAGAGATAAAATGGATTGATTCAATTAACTTTCTCAACCACCCGTGAGGCAGGCACTATTATTGTTTCCATTTCATAGCTGAGGGTGGAGGCACAGAGAGGCTGAATAATTTGCCTGATGTTTCCCAGCTAGCAAGAGGCAGAGCTGGGATTCAGGTATCAACAATCTGACCCCAGAGTCCACACCTTAACCACTACAAAGTATGCCTCTGTGTGCTGGGCATTTCATGCTCTATCTCACCTAATTTTATGTGAATTTCATTTAGGAAATGGTTACTTACTGCTTTCTTTAAATTAAATCATGACTTTTCTTAATTTAAAAATTCTTGGGAACACTTTTTCTGCCTTATTGTTCCCAAAATTTGAGGGCATTCTTATCACCATTCTCTTTTTCCTTAATATACCTGGTGTAAATGAATACAGTTCTAACAACATATGGAGCCAGTTGGCTGGAAGCAGTGGTGTTTGAGGCATCCTGTCTAGTGCATTGTGGGTGTTCAGTTGATAGTAACCAGCAAAACCATGACGTTTGTCCTACCTTGTATCAAGATATAAGCAAATAGGCTGATGGAAAAAACAATTATAGCTTTTCTCCTCTTGTACTCTGTTGACAAGTATTTATTACATGGAGCTACCAAACTCAGATTTTTTCAATATTTCTTACTTTGATTTAGAAGGTTCAAAATAGCTTTGGAATTATTCCTAAGACATGTAAAGCTTGTCACCTCTGAACAATTCATCTGTGACCTTCTTGTGATCAAGACAGGCAGGGTAGCCTTGTGATTAGAACTTAACTGTGAGGTCTTGAGTCTTACTCCAACACTATAGACAAGTTCCTTAACTTTTCTTGGCTTCAGTTTCCTCATCATTAAAGCAGGGTGATAAACGTACCTACCTCACAGTGTTTTTGTGATTTAAAACTTATTACACTTAAGCATTAAAGTAATTCTTTAATGCTTAATACTTCTAAAGATTTAACACTTGTGGAGCACTTAGCACCTGGTAAGCCTTCCGTAATTTTCATCTTGTTAGTATTTCTATAATCTTAATTTTAGGCAGTGATGCGCTGCAAAAATGAGTAGCTTTTACAATTAACCTAGAATTCCACACCTTCTCTCCTTGAAGTTAGTGATGGAAATGTTCAAAACCCACGTGTAAACTCCACTACACTAGTCCTTCAGGAGATGTTTTCAAAATAATGAGACATAGTTTTAAATTAAAAAAAAAAGCTATTGTGTAAAAATTTCCTTGCGGGGAATTCTTTGATGGAAACAACTGTTGAGGAATCTGCAGCAGGAGAGGTTTGCTGCCTCTTGTACATCCAGGACAAACGCGAGCTCAACCGGAGGGTCACTGGAAAACTCTAAGATTCCAGTTATTAACTACCTTTTAGAGTATATTTTGAAACACTGATCACTTGTGACTTCCTCAACATTTTCCATTTAAAATTATTCTTGTTTAAATGCCTCAAGTTGTTAATGATTCAGTGACAAGCCAAGGTGGAAGTTGATTCACTACTTAATAAGAAAGTTCCCTAAATTTACATTTAGTCAAAATGGCATAAAGCCAGTTAATTTATGCAGAGACTTTGATTGTTTTATTTTCTTAAATGACATTCCTTCCCATTCCTAGCCCATGAATATTACTCATTTGTCCTGAAATAAGAAAAATGAAAGAATTTTGGTAACTTGACACAAAATCTTGTTCAAATCCATCTTAAAAAAACTTTTTAAGTAGATGGTGTTACTTTTTTCAGAGACTGGTTTTTGCTTCCAACACTGTCATAGCATCTGCTTTTATGACCAATCTCATGAAAGTGGGGTCCCTACGATTGTCACTAACCTGGTCAAAGTCGTCGATAAAGCATAGACAGCCCGGGTTGTTGTGAATCAGGCTGGTGAAGATACTGCTAACAGGGTTCAGGGGCGTGGCATTCTGGCGTCTAGACTCCACGTGGTACTGTAGGAGGAGCACCGGCTTGAATCTCACACAAATATCCAGCTCTAACCCCAGCCCCCTATTTAGAAGCTTAGGGATACTTGGGTAAGTTGTTCAGCCTCTTGAGTTTCAGATACCTTGTCAGGAAAATGAGAATAATAAATTTATTTACAGGTTAATTCTGAGGAGTAAATGAGACTCCAACAGACTTGGTTTAAGAGTGCAGGTTCCAGACTGTATCCAGGGTCCACTACTTAATATTGTGTGATCTTGGGCAAGTTACTCAGCCTTTTTGTGCCTCAGAACCCCATCTATACTCTATGAAATGGGGATAACGATGAGATCTCAAAAGGGCTACTAATTAAAAGATACAATCTATGAAAGATACTTGGCACAGTCAGGGCCCACAGTTTGTGCTCAATTAATGTCAACTATTATCATGACTTATGTAAAGTATTTAACACACCTTCTGGCATATAGCAGAAATTTAATAGACCAATACCCCTTCACCACCCACCCACCTTTTCCTCAGGACCCATGAGGTTGAGTGGCTGCCAGTTTCCATCCTCACTTGTTATCCTGGCTTGGACTGTAAGGCTTTACTCAGCCTTGAAAACAGATTATTCTTCCAAATAAAACTATCAAAGATTGCTTGACTTATTAAATGTCTTCTGAAGAAAAAAACCAAAATGAAACAAAACACTTTGCTTTCAGTTATTTACTTCCAAGAAGAAAATGTTTCTCAGTTTATTCCTAGAATATGCACTTCTTTCCAAGTCAGGGCCAATTGCAATCCTTTTATTTTTTTCATGAGCAGACCATTAATAGTTATCAAGGAGCTCAAGAAGTAGGAGCTGTGAAAGCAGGATTCCTCCATGGCACATTTGAGTGCTATTATTATTACAAGCATTGTTATCATTATTACCAGATAGAGGAATGACAGTGGGCTAGAAAGTAGGTTGTTTATAATATTTTGATTAGGGTCCCCAAATGTATATGTCACTAGGCACAAAGAACACATAGTTTAGATAAACATGTCAAGAATGAGGTAAACAGAAGTAAACATTAGGAGCTTTACATTTAGAACCAAACAATGAAAAATTTAAAAATTGTATGTATCAATAACAGAAACTTATTTAAATCTATAGGACTCTGTAGAAGCCTAACTTTCTCCCATTAAACTTGAGGTGTACTTTATTAGCTGGCAAACTTTTGATAAATTCAGGTGTCATAGATGTCTGACAGGATTTGATATTTTTAAATTAAATTTTACTTCATTTGATTGCTTCTGAATAGTAAGTTTTATGATTTCCAAATGCCAAGTGGTAATTTAGCATACAAATATACATACTAAAGAAACTTAATTTTTTAAAAAATTAAACAGGCCACACCTGATAACATCAAGGATAGGACAGTTCTGGTTTGATGGCTCCTGCAGAGAACTGTTTTTTATTGGACTGATGCTCCAAAAGATGATTTATAATTTTTGTATTTATTATTTTTTTTAGGAGACTGGCCTCTGTTAGCAATTTTGCCTGGTCTTTGAGTCCTGTGGGAATTTATCAGCCTTCTTTAGGGCATTAGGCCAACCCTGGTGGGAAATCTAGAGAAGAGTTCAATTCTACTTTTTCCCAGAATACTTGTTGACTAACTCAGCAGCACTGGAGGGTTACATGAGTCTTTGTGTCCCCCAGAGTCCAGTGATATGGGGACAGGAGACCAAATGAGGGTCAGTGTTTCTGGGAAGATAACATTAGTTCTTGAATTTACATATTTTTCTCATGAACTTATAAAAATTTTTAGAGCAAGCTCAACAATGCTGATTGTTGAGAATGAACACAGACCCTACCTCTTCCCTCAGACGCATTTGACTTTTTAGAAAACAATCACTTCTGTTTGATGACCCTGATTTCAAACACCCTTCTTGCCAGGCTGGTGGTGACTCATGAAATAGCAACTGATTTCAGGAACCCTCTCTTAGAATGTGGGTTCCTGCAGTTTCTCTTATTTATAGCTGCATTAAATTATACATATAAAGGGGCTTTTATTTGAAAGATTAAATCCAAACTCAGACACTAATAAGCATGTGTCTTCTTGGACTCTCAAGAGACTTTACTTTAAAAGTGCCACATAGTCAGAGTGTTTGACATGCCTTTCAGCAGCAAAATGACCTTCAAAGTTCTTTGACCTAGTAACTGCAAATAGGAAAATGTACCCAAATATGTTAGTCCACCCCCTTTAAATATAGACCACTTGTTTTTGACACCTCAGATGTGACTTGCTGTCAGGCTAGAATTTAGGCTGTGTGATAATACTCAGCTGTCCTACAATGTCTACATTGTGAAAGAAGTTGGCATTATACAGAATAGTTAAAGAACTCTGGCTTACTTTGAAGAACCATTTGCTACTTGAATTGATTTTCCTATGGTTAAACTAAGTTGCTTCCCGTGAAGATTAAATGAGATAGTTAATGCAGATGCTTGATACACATCATCATTAATAATCATACTAGATATATTTTGAAGTACGAAGTTTTTCATGCTTTAGAATAACCCAAATGTATCTGATAAAACTTATTGCTAAATATTTATGTCTTAAACTACCAGTGAATGACCCAAATGCAGAAGCTTGTGTTTTTTTTTCCTCTCTCCAAACAGAATGTGTTTATTATTGAAATATGAGAAATAAAATTGCAGGTGTTCTAAGATTAAAGCGGCAACACTCAGATTCCCAATCTTACCAATTGTGTGATCCAATATGTCCTCCCGTAAAACTGAAAGGGATAATAATTGCTGTAATAATATTTATATCACACCTCTCTTCCTAGAATCTCAAGTGTTGTGCAGATTCACTAAAGCACAACATTCCCATCAGGAAGAGAAGTTTGAGACATCTTTAAGGCAAAACTAGTAAAAAGAGAGATTTGCATAAGGTCTTGCATTAAAAGTCAGTGACTGTGATTACATTTTAGTTTATATTCCAGTGCCTAAAAATCATGCAGTGGATTGTTTGGGATAATGTACATAAAGCACCTAACATAACACAGGCAGTCAGTAAATGATCACTGTTATTATGGTGATAGTGGAAACTTGACTTCACAGGGGCTCTGCCCAGAAATTAAGCTAACAAAGGACAAGGGAAAAGGCAAAGTGCTAAAAACTAAACAAAACTGCTTCACCAAACCCCTCATCCAGCCAAAAGCCAACAACACCCAAACTGCAAAAGGTGCCAACTGGGAGGGAAACTGATATCATGATTTCTATCCCTCCCACTTGCCACACTGACATCATTTCCATAGTCCGAACCTGAAAGGGAGTTCTAATAGCTTCATCTGCATGCAAGTACCCTGGAAGTGCCCCAGTGGGAAGAAGAGTCAAAGGAATTGCCTATTACTCCAGGGAGCTGGCTCAGTCTTTCTCCCACTCCTTGATTCCCACTCCTCTTCTATAAAGGGGGACAGTATGCCCAAGCTGAGACCTGCACTACCAGTTCCCAGTCTACGTTGTGCAGGCTGGGGCTGCATGCCTGGCATGTCTCTTAGAACCGTTTGGGGAACCCCAAACAGACTAGGATGCCTGGAAGATATGGTCATATTAATTGTGCCTTTAGTCATCAACTCCAAATAGTGGCTCTGCTAAGATCGCCATCTGTCCCACAGGAAATGGAGTGAGAACACTTCTCATTCCTACATACCACAAACCACTGGACAACTGGGAATACTTCTGGATCATTACCATCCGAATCTACTTTTGAACTGATGATCTCAAATTGACTACCTATGTGTTCCGTTCTCTTTCTCCTAATTCATGCCGTTCTTACAAAGCTATGTTAGGAATGCAAAGTTATAAAAATGATTTCCTTTCTTGTTTCACCTTAAGATGACTTTTTTTTTTCTTTTTTTGGTTGTTTTATTAGAGAAGAATACAAAGTGCACAGCTTTCAATGAACTTCCTTTACAGGGAAAAAGCAATACAAACATAAAGATTGCTTTTTTAATTTTCCCTGTATTAATCTTTCTAACTTATTTCCCAAAAAAGGCAAATAAGAGACTGAGCTACATTCTGTGGTTGAGCAGTATACCTCTAGGTATACTGCTACCAAAAGTAATGGAAAATTTTCCAGAGAAAGAACAAAAGAATCAGCCCCATTGTTCTATAGCTGATTTAACTATCCTCTTGGTATGTTATGTTTTAGAAATATTTGTGGCTTGCATTTTTACAATGGTTGGAGAAATGAGATATGCTCACAAAAAGGATATTCAGATGTTATGGGAAGGGATGTAAGAGAAATAGAGAAATGACTTAGGTCAGAACAGCTCATACAGGGAAGAATTTTTTAAAAAAATACATACATTGAACAGATAAAGAAGATAGCATTATTTTAATAGGGTAGTGAAAAACATAGCAGATTGACAGTGACAGCAGAAAAAGAACAGGAATACAGATATTTTCGGAGAATTAAAATGGTACCATGTACCCTCAAACCAGGCAAGTCTTTATGATAGGTCTCTAAATATATTTCCTATAGAGAGTGGATGGTTTACCTTGGAGCTGTCATAAATTCTTTGTAGTTCTCTACATTAATTCATGTTGAATATTTTCCATGGCTGGTCAGGCTCAGACTTAAAATAGATATGAGAAAGGTCTTCAGGTTTACTGTCAGTAACTTTACTAACTTCACAGCCAGCTGGATGGTGGGTGTGTGTGACCCATCCGAATGTACAAGGTAACCTTGCCTGAATCCTCCTGGTCCATCAAATATAAATAATAAAGTGAAGGTGTGAGAATAGAATTGGAAGGAACAGTGGGAGAAGCAGTCATTAAAAAGCAAAACAAATGCAAGAAAAATCTGTTGAGGTCACTCAGAAACGATGCTATAATAACTGTGCTCTCCCCTTAAAGCCCCCGTGCACATGGGGTTCCTCGTGCTTCACAATCAGCCCCTGCAGTCAGTAACCCTTCAGGCCCCAATCGTGTGGTTTCCCAAGGTAAAACAACGGCAATGTTTACCTTTATCGGCATTCTGTTCACTTTTTGGCACATTACTTCATTGTATTATACTCTATCACTTGCCTCAGCTGAGGAAAACAAATTTATGCTTTCAAGGGCAATTGGAGAAGGACTCAGTTCCTAAGTAAGTGAGGAAGGAGGATGGGAATCACTGTCTAAGGAGAATTATCCTTCTTTTCATATCTCACTTACTTTAAGAGAGTCTTCCGAAATGAGTTGATACATGTAAAATATCTGGCAACGAGCCTAATACATAATAAGTGCTCAGTAATTGTTAATATACTGATCTATGCATATTGTAACCCCTTAGGGTACCTTCAAACAGGGGGCTGAGATTGACAGACCAGAGCTGATCCCTGTACTCAATAAATTTCTTATTTCCTTAACACTAGCAATAGAGACAAAGCACTACTTAAAAAAGAAATCTCAGTCAGTACATGTTATATTTTCACTATGTTTGAACCTTTCCACCATAGGAGCACAGCTGTTATATGATAAAAATGCTGTGTCCTAATGTTTGCTAACACTGATCACTGTCTTTCTTGTGGCTAAAGCATAAATCCTAAGAATCCTGCCTACTTAATATAATGGCACATAACTATTGCGGGGTTTACTCCTGAATTTTTTAAAAGTGCAAAGAAGATAAGTGTATTTTAAATCCATCTGAGTTAGAGTTTTGACTTATTGAAAATATGATGCTCCTTGGACCCAGATTAGGAGGTGACATATCTGCAATTAAGTAAGTTGAGGACTTGCTAGGCATTCTTGGGGAGTCAGGTAACACTGCAAACAATTCATTTCAAGGAAAGTGGACACCCAGCTTCAGCTACAAGATTACTCTTCCACAATAGATGGTTTCCACACCTGAACTGTGATACCACTCTTCTTGGCTGAGAACTTCGGCCTTGGTGCCACAAAATAAGATGACGAGACTGATTCTTGCTTTGGAGAGATGGGAATACCCACGGGCACTGGGGATGCGCTGACTGGTGAGGTGGCCTCTGCAAAGAAGGAAGGCTGAGAGGTATAGGCTGGTAGTGAATACACTGACGAAGCCTGCACACTAATGGGTGAGCCAGCATTCACTGGCTGGGGAGGAAGGGTTTGCTTCAAGGCTGGTGATGAACTGATCTTGACAGATGACTTTTTGGGGAGGACATCCTTTGCATCAGGAGGTTGGAAAGTAAACAAGGAAGCATTGAGCTGATATGGTTGGTGCTTCATGACCTCCAAAGTATTGAGGGGTTTCTTGCCCTTTTTCTTGCTTGGTTTGGGGGCCTGTGGACCTGATGGCTGAGACTTGACAGCGGCCAGTGGGTAGGAGGGGGAGTGGATGGGATTGTAGGCCACGGGAGGAGGTGCTCGGACATTGGAGGAGTACTTCCATCCGGCTGGTAGGGATGGAGTCGGAGACTGAGCACGAGCAGCATGGGCCTGCACTGTGTCTGAATCTACCACATACTTCTCCATTCTTGACTGCCTTTTAGCAAAGAGCTGGGCCCCTTTCCCACTCATTCCTGGAAGCTCATTGGATGGTCCCACTTTACCAGCATGAGCAGCATTCACAGTTGGTGTGGGAGCTGTTGGCTTGGGTGTGTAATTCTGACTGGCTACTGCTGCTTGTGGTCCTTTGAAGGGACCAGCCAGATGCAGAGCACTTGCAGGCCGGGCAGGAGCGTAAGAAGGCTGAGCTATTTTGATAGAGGACACAACAGTGGCCTGGGATGGGTGTGACGTGGGGAAGGCAGGAGGTTGGGCTGGAGCCACACCTGGTGACCAGACTGGAGAAACTGGAGTTACTGGTTGGGAGGATGAGGACTTGGCTGCAGGTTTTGGAGCAACGGGAGGTGGGGTCTTCTGTTTAGCAGAGGGGCTGTGCATGAAATTACAAGCCTCTGCTCCTAAGCTGAGGTAGTCTTCTTCAGGTCCAGAATCACCTCCAGCGCCCCGTTTGCCTTCTGAATTTTGAAGAAGTGACAAGAGTTCAGGATTGGGGCTCACCTTGGGCTCTTTAAAGGTGAACATGGGTTTTGTCGTGCTCCTCCTTTTGGCCTCCTGCAAGATGCCTGTTCTTTTTGCAGGCACTGCGATTCTCTCGTCCCTGGACGCTATTTGCTCGGATGAATCATAAAAGGCTGGCTGGGCCCACGGGGCAGGCTGAGGCCATGGAGGGGGCTGTGCTGGGCTAGCTATTGGACTTGATACCCCTCTGGAGAAAGCATCAGGAGGAGGAGTGACCGCAGAATAAGGTGGAGGTGCAGGAAAGTCAGTAGTGGGACTTGTTATGTTTTGGGTTGGGGAGAAGGGGGTTGCTGGCTGGTTCACAGACCCTGGGAAGGGTTTTGCTGTTCTGTTCGTAGGGGTCATCCTTTGGGCATCTGCTGTCTCAGGCATCCCACTGAGGCCATTCTGTTGGGGCACGTGGCCAACACCATGACTCACCTCGATATAGCTTTTGCTCACCGAGCTCTGCACTCTCACCGACTGTTCTTCTTTCCTTTGGTAAGAAGTCATGGTTCTCAGGCCATCTGTCTGGGTGACATCTGGTTCTCTGATTGGCATCGCACTCCTCCTTTCCTCCTCTTTTTGGGCTGTGATCTGATCCATCCTCTCCCTTCTCTTGGCAAACATGAGGGCCCCCTTGCCTGTGGTGTCTGGCAACATCTCCATCTTGTCCCCACTGCTCAGTTTCTTTTCAATGTCCACAAGACCAGAATCCCAGTCAAAGTTCACAACTTGTGTGTTGTCGTCAGTGTCAGACAATAACTGTTCATCTACCTCTGATTCACTTGTACCCAGAAATGCTACTTCACATGTATCGTCTTTGTCTCCTTCGTCGTCGTCTGCCTCGTGCTCAAGCTCTCCAGTACCGTAGCTGACTAGGGTGTATTTTCTGGCCCTTCGACGTCTCTTCTTAAACATCAACACCCCCTTGGAGTTGGGGTTGGGGGCATCCGTTAGAAGAAGGGCAATGCTTTTGCATTTAGATTTTGCTTCTTTCACCTGCTTTTCTGATAGGCTTTCACTCCTCCTGAGCCCTAGAGAAGATAAAACATATATATATATACATTGAGTTGATGAGTTCAAGGAAGACTCTGCAGCAACCCAGAACTTGCTAATGACATGTATTTCTTCTTTGCTGTAATTCTTTTCCTCTCTTGGGGGAAAAATGAGTATGTTAAAAACATTCTTACAGTTGGGTATTGAATTCTCTTGTATTCATTTCTATTGTAATCATCTATTGTATTCATTTCTCTTTCTTATTTCTTTTTAAAATGTATCCTTCTATAATAATATGTGATAGCATATATAAGAATATATAATGCCCTGTTTCATTTGTTCATGTAAATATATTTTATATACACATACTAGAATATATTTCATATATTTATTTCCTTATGTAGAAAGGAAATGCCAGTTAATAGGATGTAATTAAAACTAAATAGGAAATAATTTAAGAACATAACATTCTTTGAAAAACAAATGAAGACATGCCTTGTAGTTCTATATTGAAGTAATAAAATGGCAGTATAAAACTGTTTTCAAGCATCTTAAAAAGGAAGGGGTTTCAAGAAAATTTTATTTACTTAAACGTGTCAATGTAATGAAATTAGATATTTAGGTATATTCACACCTACCAAGTTAATATAAATTCAAAAAAACTGGATTAATAATATTTTAAGATACCAAATCAATGATTATTAATAATTCAGAATACTAAATTATTATAAACACATATATGAAAAGTCATCTAGAGAAACTGGATTGTAAATGTATTGTCATTTGGGAAATATAATACTAACTTAATTTTGGCAAGTATAAGCATAACTCTTGGTGAATTTTAAAAATATATGAATAGTGACCCTTTTAACTAACTGTAAAAACTGATGCAGAAGTTGTTTAAAACTGGGGTACAACAATTTAAAAAATAATACATATTGATATTTACAGTTTTTATTTTGTTATAAAAAATGAATTAGTGGCAAATGAATTCATAGCATCAGTTAATTATGATCATGTTTTCAATGATGATTAAAGTGAACAAGATTTGTACATAGTTTGAATTTCTCAAAATAGCTAAAGAGCAATTTCAGAAAAAAATTTTGAGTGTTTTAAAATGGAAAATGAGTTCTTCCTGTCACTGGCAAAAAAAAAAAATGCCAGACTTAATGACTAATTTTAAAAAGCAAATATAATCAAAGAAAATAATTTTATAACAGAGTTGCAGATATTCACTGATGATCAAATTTTGTACAGAGAAGAGAGTAAAATGTGTGGTCATTATTAAATGCAATTCCTTTTTTGTCTAGTGTTATACAACTTATTATTAAACTGACAGTCACAGTTGCACAGTTGTTACTAACTTCAGTGCCAACATGTAAAGTATGTGAAGGCTGTTTTAATACTCCTGTTTAATAAGCTATAAATGTGAAGATGGCATACAGATGCTTAAAGTATAAGGAAGGACTAACAGCACTTGCCAATAAGGCTACAAATGGTTATGCTAAAAATATGCTTTGAAAGGAATAACAATAGATTAGAGAAATTATTACACTACTTTGAATAACCCAAGTTGGTGTTTATCATTCATATATTCAAGTGCCTTTGCCAGTCAGCCATTACATTCTCAAATGAAATTCCTACATGTGTAAAAAATGTAGACATGAAAGAAAACAAACAAAAAATCTCACAAAAACCTAATGGCAATCTTTATCCTCATTCTCCTTACTGTTCTCATTCCCCTGGGCAAGACAAAATGCAATTAAAAAGCCCTGAATGTAAATATATTTTATGTTTGGGGGCATTTAAATGCCTCCACATGGATCTGGAGACTGACTTCTGTGTCTAGAAGGTAGATGAAATGCTTTGCAGTCTAGTGAAGACTTACAGAATGGGAGGATCATGTAACTGCTCAATATTGCACATGTTCTTGTCTGTCAAACTCACTTCTGCAAGCATCATCAAGCTGCACAATGACTTTTTTTTTTTTCAAAACTAGTATCTGCTTTTAATATCAGTGGTGGAGCTTGTAGTTTTAAGAGACCTCTCAGCAGCAGACTTAACAGTTTTTGACATTTAAACTTAGAATCCACATGACTTCAAAAAAATCTCTTATGGTGTTTTAAAATGAAATATTATAGCATTCTAAAACAAATCAAAAGTCATAGTGACAATGTCATTTTCTTTAACAGTTCCTACAACTTTGGGAGTAAAAAGAGGTGCATCAAAAACATTTAAATCTACAATAAAGTTCAAATTTATTGCTTCCAATTCAGAAATTGATATTCTCCCACATATCAAGTTTGTTGTTTTCTGCAGTCATTAAAATGAAGAAAAAAAAAAAAGGCAATGAGAGATATAAGAAAAATCTTGAAAAGAAAAAATAAAATCCATGCAAGTAAAGCAGCAGCAAAATGTCCTAAGCTACCAAGCCCCTTCGGACAACCCAACCACTGACCCCAGGGCAGGACTTACTTGCGTGCCTTGCTCTGTGCTTGTGAGGTCTGCTCTGATCCCTTTCCGAGCGTGCCTCTTCTCCCTGCTCTGTGCCTTCTGATGAGACTGCAAAGGATACCAGAGAAGGAGGTGCTTCTGACTGCCCTCCTTCCACTGGAGAATCCACACACCCCTTTTCTGCCTGCAGCCTGCACCCTTCCGTCTTCTGCCTGTCAGAGCAGTCCAGGATCACTTCCACTCGGGGCAGTCCCGTGTCTCCTGCGGCCCTTCCCTGGATCACTCTCAGCTCTTTGCTACTGGAGATCTGGATGATCTTGCTGGATCTCAGAGAAAGGTCTCCTTTCTCATCAGTGGGGACTGAATTTATGTGGACTGTCCCGTCGTGTTGTAAGTTAGAGTCTGGCGCAAGAGACTGAGATTTTTCAGCTCCCAAGAGAGCCACCACAGGGGCACTAGTGTCCTTGTGTCTCTCCTGGGAAAGGGAAAGTTGTAGCTCAACCACAGTGCCTGGCCACCCTGCTTCTGCCTTCTCCTTTAAGATACCCTCATCTGTCAAGCATCTGCTGTGGGAGTCAGGCATCTGGGGAGCCATTTGGTAACTCGGGCCTGATTCTTCTTTTATACCCCCTGAACAATCGGGACCACTTCCTTGGTCCTCAGCGACGGAAACTCCACTCCTGACTGAAGCGATGTAGAGCTCTCTGTACTGTGTTTTTGTGGCTGGTTGAATCTGCAGGGTGGTGCTTTCCACGAACCCCTCATGTATGAGCTGCTCATGGTTTTTATTTTCTGTTTCAGTGATCAGAGTCTCATTTATTCCACTGGATGGTCTGCACACAGAGAA
The DNA here is from genome assembly GCF_015220235.1 of Choloepus didactylus. NCBI lineage: Eukaryota > Metazoa > Chordata > Mammalia > Pilosa > Megalonychidae > Choloepus > Choloepus didactylus. The sequence goes on along the minus strand of NC_051309.1, from coordinate 130,304,337 downwards.
ATAACCCCAGACAGTTAAATCAGAGTGTGTTACACCTGCCAAAGAATGTCTGACACTTTTATGATGTCTAATACATGATGCAGTCAAAATATTTCCTCCAAAATGTCAACGACAATATATTTGAAAGCAGAAACTGGCAACACATTCTTCTTGTCATTTAAAGGTCTTCCAAATACACTTTTCCTTAAAGCACCATAAAATGCTTACAGATTTTGAAACATCCATCCTAAATTCAGCTTTCATTTTTAAAAAGTGTGATATTTTTTATCTGTAAATTATTTGGGTGTTTCCAACTAATCATGTTTGCTTTAATGTAGCAAAGTATTATAGTCAATGTCTTATAGACTGACTTTTTGAGTTTTGGCCTGGACATCATAAAGTCACATAAACATGTTCAGCATTTTCATAGCAATCTTAGCTTTACAGATAATTCAAGGTATCCTTTTAGAGGCTGTGCTTTCTTGAAACGAATGAAATAGAAGCTGTTTTTAAAGCTCCAGTGAGCATGTATTTTGTAATAAGTGGACCCTAGCCTAGTACTCTTGTGTAAAGAGAAATCCTTTCCATGATGCAATGAATCACTAAGTCATGGAGTATTTATAATCTGAGATGTCTCCCCCTTCTCTTATTTGAACTTGTCTATTGGAACATTTTCCTTAGAGGATCTCTGAAGTTAAAGTGATCTTTTTCTTTAAGCTGAGGAGCCCAGAGCTGTTCACCAGAGTCCTTTGATTTTGACCTTAACCTTTCTCAGCTTCATTTTGCAAACTTGGCTTTAGGAGAAGAGGGAATGTCAGTTTAGGGGTTAAACAACTTCCTTCCAAAACTCTACTCTAAATACTTTGGGAAGAGAAGTGCCATTCACAGAACAGCTGTGGGACATGCCTTCATTTCTTACATTAGTAAGTTTCTTTAAGCAGCAGCAGTAACTCTCTGCCCCTTTGCTCCTTCCTCAGATGCACCCTGGCTAAAGCAGGGATCATCAATTAAAGGGAGCAAGCCCCTACTTATATTCTTCCCAAAGGAATTTACCTTAGAACTTATGTGGCAGTAGAATTTCAGACCAATTTTCAAAATATTTACTCCTGACTTTGCTTTTGACTGTATTTGGCAAAACAAAACTAAACAAAACAGAAAACAAACTAACAAACAAAATCCAACTTTCTCTATGCAAGCAATCTGCAAGGCTTCCTGGTAATTATACTATTCTAAAAACATCAGAGATATGCCATAAGGCATAGGTAGTGACAGCAAATTAGATCTTTCTTATATAGGAAATGATGAATAAACTCTATTAACTTGAATTTGAGGGTACCAAAAGATCAGAGAGCTTTAATTTAGGAAGGCCTTGGAATGGAAATAGATTAAATCACTTTGAATTATGCTAGCAATCAATTTATGAAGCTGGGAAGGAAGTAGTTTGAATTCATTTCAGTGTTATTGACTGCAATATAGGCAAATGTAGCCAAAGAAGAATGTACATACAGGAATAAAAATCATAAAAGCACTAGAGAGAGATTAAAGCTTCATACTTTAAAAAGCACATTTCCTTTCAGTTTATATAGAGTATTCATTTCCACAATTTGTGTGCCATAATAACATAATCTTTATTTTTTATAGCTATAATTTTAATGAAACTTAAAATAATAGAGACTTAATGGGTTAAAAGAGTCTTTTAAAATAGTCTTCAGCTATCTCTGGACAATAGTCTGGGAAAAGTAAGATGCTTGTCCTCTATTGATAGAAGACACTAGAGAAATATTTAATTACAGGAAACTGTTTAGATATTCAGAGTGGCTGATGATGATGATGATAATTGTGATTATGGCTTTGGGGCTGATTTTAATTTGGAATTTCATTTTGTATCCCACCAATTAATTATTTATTTTGTAAAAAGTCAAAATTGCATACTTAAGAGAAAATAATAACCCTACTTCCAATTATTGAAAATAGTAGAGAGCTAGTTCATTTATTTCTGAAAGTGAATATGTACCTAAGACTCTGATTTAAACCATCAAGGATTTTCCCCATGCTTACCAATATAATTAAAACAAGAATTAGTAAGGGATATCCCAGATGATAAATATGTTCCAAAATACTGGCCCTATAAATCAGTAAAGACACTGTAAAAGGAAATAATTTAGGAAAGAGCCTCCCCCCATTTTGGATATGATTACAGTTTTACAAAGATGGAAGGCTTCAATTACCTCAGAGATTTATACCTGATAATCCCTGTTGTCCCTTTTAAAAGTAAATAGCTACTTTATAAAAAAGATTCTAAGGCCTTAAACATTGGCTTCACTGGGTATATATTTAAATGGAATATTCTAAGAATATTGCTAGATTTCCTTTATTTTCATAAGATTTTGGCCACAGTGAGTTCATGCTTATGCGGAAATGGGATCATACGGAAAAATTATCTGAGGGTAATGCCACTTGAGGGGTTTATGCAGAGTCAAGGCAAACCTTTGTAGTGTAGAAGCAGCGTAGAGATTCTGTATGAGATGTCCTGTGACATCTTCCTAAGACTGTTCTCCAGGAAGGCAGAGCTGTCTTTTCCAGATTCATTATGATTCAATGGAAGGGCTGCAGTTACAAAGCCAGTGCAAACTGTTCTGTGATTTGTTCTGTATAAATGTTGATGCTATAGTTTTTGTTGTTATTGCTCTCACTGTTGTTTTATTTTATTTTTATGTTTAAAGTTTACTTCTGTATTTTTAAGCAGTTAGGTTGGGTGGGTTGTATTCGGAGAGATGGAATTGACAAATGATTTGCATTAATAATCTCAAAACTATCCTAAAAATCTGCTTCTGCCCATCCCCAAATATTGGGTTTTAGTGGAGGTCCTGGCAAGGAGGAATCTGGCTGCTTTAAAACTTTTTTTGTTCTTTCTCTTTCCCTAGTTATCCTCTGTCTATGAAAAATTATTGCATAGTATAGTGGTTTAACATTTATACATTTTAAATTTGTTTGTGAATATGGGAATTATAATTCAGTGATCCTGATCCATCACAAAATCTCCACCTATAAAAAGTACTAAATTATGCTCAATATACCGAGTTTTCTAAGGCAAAGTACCTTACTAAGATTTTCAATCACATGCTAGACACAAAGATTTAAAGTTAATTCTCAATTAACCAGAAAGTTCTCTTGATTAGGATCAGCCACTTTTCAAACACGAGTTTGTCTAGGTTTGACTACACTGACCTTCTCCAAAGCACTCCTAACTTCCCCATAAGTTACAAATCATGTATGCAGTGGAAACTATAATCGTTCTCGTTTAGCTTCAAGATAAAATATGTATTCTGACAAATCTTTTGTACCTTTTGATGAGCATTTGGAGAGAGTCTTTTATGCTTTCCATGAGCTTAATGACTTCAGGATAGGTGAGATCTGTACAAGGGTTGCCATTGATAGAAACCACTTCATCTCCCTCACAGAGCCCAGACCCAGAGGCTTTGCTCTGACTTCGAATCTGAGTGGAGTGAAAAAAGGAGGCAATAGTTAGAATCATTTAACTTGTAAAAATCATGCCACTTTTATTTCACAAAAGTAAATTGATCTGTACACTATAACATCAGCCCTGATTTTTAATTCACCTGTTAACATATAAGACAATCTCCAGCATTTCCCCCCTGCCTTTCTCAATCTCTCTCTCTCTCACTCTTTCTTTCTCTTTCACATACACACATACACAATTTATTATTACCATAATGTCAACATTTAAGCCATAGCATTGTAAGTAAACAACAAAAAAGAAAGCAAATAAATGGAAAAGGAAACAGAATAAAAGAAAGAATAGAGAGAATGGGAAAAGAAGACATTAGATGTTTGAATTGATGATTCATTAAAAATAATTATTTCATATCAATTATGAAGTTTGAACCCAATCAGAAAATAACATCTCCCATTAAAATAGGTTTTAAAATCCTCTCCTGTTGCCAGTGTGGGTAGAACACTGCCATCTGCAAGAAGGAAATGGAGGACAGGGCAATCAGTTTAGGGAAAGTGCTGTACAGTTCTTTCATTTGCTTAATGCAGAAATTAAGCAGCCACGATATGGAGGAGTATGTTCGAGAGAGAAATCCTTGGTTGAAATCAACTGCTCAAGATTTGGGACTAAGCAAACTTTAGCCAAAAGAAAAATAGAACATAAAAGAGATTATTTTGCAAAAAAAATAGAAACAGTCCTGCTATAAGGAAGGCATCACTCCATCACAGACTGATGTAGAACAGCAATTGTATAAACACCTAGCAGAGAAATCTTCAGACCCTGGAAGAAGAGACATTCAGAGGAGTAGAGGGTTAGTGTTAGAGCTCCTTAGTGAAGGAAAACTGGATGTTTATTTCCCTCTGTATCATTATGGTAAATATTGTGCTTGTTATTCTGCATCTGCCTCCCAGGTCCACTCTTCACCCTTCTCTGCCCAATTTCATGTTGGGGAGACTGGTCTTTAGAGACTGCATCAGCAGGGCTCCCTTGCATTCTAGCTCCTGATTGGATTTGGTTAATGTAAAGCAACAGTAAGAGATCAAAGAGCAAGTGGAATGAGAGGTCAGGGTATATGTTCTCCCTGCTGGAACTACTGGACCATGCAGACAAAGGCTGTGTTCCTCCATCTAGAGTGTCACAGCTCCAGTCAGTCCTACTCCTCTCCCACTGCCTCAACTCTTGTTATAGTCCAGTAACACACATTATCCCGTTGCATCTCCAGACCCAAGGGTAATATTGGCTTCCTGCTCTTAATCTTTGGGTGCATCATCATCTCTTGTTGGTTCCCTTAGCTCTGCCTTCAGTCTTTATATTAAATTATCTTTAATTACCCCTTTTGAGCATGCCATCTGTTGTTTCCTAGGACCTTAAGTGATACTGATGTGTTTACATTTTATTTGATAATGTCAGTTCCATAGTTCTCCATGAATCTTTGTATCATGATCATGCTATTTTAAATTAAAGAACACATTAAGATGCTATTCTAGAAATTTTCTACCAAGGGTGGATCCTCTCTCACTATTAAGATCAAGATTCAGAGTTCAGAGAGGTCAAAACCAGGCAAGCAGCACTTCTTAAAAAATGTTTTCATAGCCAAGCACATTTCTGATTGGGCAGACAACTTACTTTATCTCTAAAAGCTGCCCGTGAATTCCTGCTAAGGTCTTAAATGTTAAATATGTTACCTCGTATAGATTTAAAGTGTCTATTTCCAAGTGTATCATGTTAAATGATAGTGTTGAAAGCAAAAGGATACTTTTAAGACCCAAAGCAGTGGCACTATTGTGAAATGAGAAGTGGTTCAATTAGTTTTGGTCTTTATTGTCAAAAATTATAGTCTGTGGAAGGCCTTCCCCTTTTCTGACATCAAACTCATCACTTTTTTGGGGGGGAAACTATGTTCATTTATTGAAAAATATTAAATGAACTCAGTATTTCCAAGGGCATAAGGAAGCAACAAAAGCAATAGGGAAGAGAACATTCACCTAATTTTAAAAATATCTACTTAACTGCTAAATGTATAAATACTCTCATGATAGAGTAGTTAAGTCAAGGATAAAATAATATGACCAATGAGCATTCAAGTTAGAGTTAGAGTTATTTGCTCACATTTTATTTATTTAAATTTATTTTCCTTTGTAATATAAAATTTGGTGGATAATAAAGCATGTTTTTGAAGCATAAAACCATTCATCCAAGGGATTCAGATGGTCTTGACTCCAAACTGGACATACATAGTCATCCTTTGGAGGACTTTATGCTAATGGAAGAGGTTTTATGCTAATAGAACAGATGTGCCATTGAACTCTGCACCCTGTAAGAACCAATCTCTGGTGGGCATTCCCTTTATCAGCAATAAGTTGTCTGAGTTTTCAGCAGTGTTGTGAGCTTGCAGAGTGAGATGAAAAATAAATAAATCCTCAATTTAACAGAGCTGTCTATCATTTAAACATGTGTTGCTTGATGGGGAAAGTACAGTTCATCATCATGTTTGTCAAGTGGAATTTTCAATGGTATCTAAATAAGCAAAGGCTTCATGGCAAGAGTTGTTAGCATTCCTTCAGCGCCTGTATTCTGGGTCCACTTTCAGAATAAACTGCTGTGATTTTGTTCCACTGACCTTTTCCATTTGCCTAAACAGCAGGATGTATTTTTCCCTCAAGAACCATGTTAAATATGGTGAAACTTTCCATGCAACAAAAGTTTTTCTGAAGGATTAATCTTTCTCTGTTTCTAAAAGAACTATTAAGCCAAATAAAGATTGTATTATAGAGTCTGTTAGTCCTAAACATCACTTGCAATCACCAGTTTCATCAAGATGATCCTGTTTATGAAGGGTAAGCATGTATTAGTGTACACAAGGTGCCTATCATATATTGTATATAATTACATATTTTATAATTTGTATAATTGTGCATTATTATGTTTTTGAGTAAAAATTCTAACTTCTGGACGTGTTCTTACTTGTGAAAATGAAATCAGTATTAAGAATAAGTTTAGTCACACAAACAAGTCATTAGTATTAAAACAGTTCTATCAGCGAATTTATCATCCAGTTTTCTCCTTAGGCTATTAGTCCTAGATACATAAAAATATGTTATAGTGAAAAAAATACAGACTCTGAGCTAAAAAGACCTGGGTTCCAATTATGTGGCTCCATTGCTTATTATCTGTTTGACCTTGATGAGTTGATTTGATTTTCACTTTGAGCTTTGGTTTTCTAAAGAGAAATGTTGGTGTTAATAAATTTAATCTGTCAAGACTGTTAATAATACTAGATATATATGCAAATCCCCTTGCATGATGTACATAAAACTCATATGAACATATGAAGAGAATATGCCAAATAAAAAGAAAAACTGTAAAAATGTGCTTTCTCTACATTTGTAAACATCTAGGTTTATTTTCTATTTTTACCCAAATATTTGGCTTTATCTCACCATAATCTAAGATAAGTGCTTTATCTGTCTTTTCCTCTCAGTGAGTACAAATTTCATACCTGAAAGATAAATGACAAGACTGTTTATTATGTTTTCCAGCACAGGTAATAATACAAATAATCCAATATGAACAGCATGTTTTTATTTAGCACTCACTACACTTCATACCCTTATTTCATTTAATCCCTACAACACCTCTATGAGAAGCATAAATATTCCTCATTTTTTGTACCATCGTTACCTTCATTTTGTACATGAGGAAATAGAGTCAGTAAAGTTGGGTACTTTGCCTGAAGTTGCACAGGTAGTACCAGAATTTGAACCCAGGAGGTCCGGCTCCAGTGCCTGTGCTTTTAAACCACTCCACAAATTGCCTCTCTAGTCAATATTCTAAATTCTCTCCCAAGATCCTTGCAGTGAGGAAAGAAAATAGAGAGAAGAATAGTGTAACTACAGTTGGCATCGAGGGTGAGTAAAGTCAGGGTGGAAATGGAAGGGACTGGGCAGGGGTAATAAAACATTTGCCTGGTCAGTCCATAGACTAGTGGCTGGGAAAGACAGTTTTGTATTATTTTGTTTTGTTTTCCCCTTCGTCTTCTTTCTCTTTTATTACTCATTAGAGTTACATTTAAATATTCTTTAGAGACTGGATGATTGTCAATATTATGACCCAAAGTTTTACAAATTCAAAATTGAGTATAATTATCTTTTGCAATCTGTGTTTTGACACTACACACCTACATGAACAAGCAATGTAATTCCTTTTCTTTGAGAACATTGCCTTAGAGAGCTCATTCCACCACCCCTAATATATTAGATATATGACTGAGTTTTTATCCAAAAAATATTCCATTCCCTTTCAGTGTCTCTCAATTTAATTCACGCACATAACTAAAGATATTGGTAATATAAATATTTACCAAATACTATGCTCACTTACCTACTGTTTCTTTCTCCACTCCAGGAAGGATTTATTGTACTGCAACAAAGTGAACAAAGTGCAAATGGAAAGTTCAGACTTTCCTGGCAAACTTAACATTATTTATATTTCATATAATTAATCAGAAAAGAGTTTCAGGGAATGACCAATTCCCTGGCAAAATGAAAAGATCTTCTTTTTCTCCTCTCTTTTTATCTCTTCATTTCTAAAGTCTTCCACTACTGACCGGAAAGCAGGTATTAGATCTGAATTCTCATAAAACCATGTCCTTAACCTATTCAGTTCCCAGCTGCTTCTTGTGCCTTAGATATTGCAGAGGCTGAGAAGCTTAACCTTGGCCTTAAACTGTTATCGGTTGTGTCAGTTTGGTTTCAGTGGAACTTAATCTTTTCTCATGAGCTTCATTTTAATGTATAACTCATTGACACGTTCTCTTGGAAGATGTCAGAGCAAGTAATAGAACCAATAAAATCTCCTATTTAAAGTCCATCTACTAAAATACATGAAAAAGAAAGAAAAAGCATAAACATAGTCTATCATTTCTGTGGTTATTCTTCCCATTCCATAAAATAAAATCTCAGGGACCTGGAGATAACTAAGAGAGGATGAGAGACATGATCTCAGGGAACAATTAAAGATTTAGAGTTTAAAATGTTGTGACTGAAACTGGAAAGTAGCCTATGATCTAGCAGCTCTCTCTGAAGCTCCAGCCCTTCCTTAATTTTCCATTTTAGGCCTTTGGCAAAACTTCGTCAGATTTCTAAGACAAGATTTAATAAGCATCCCTTCACTCCAGCTGCCTCTTAAACCAAAGCCCTAAGTAGGTCTGTATTCTTAGGTCAGAATGTTTGTTGGGAGGCACAGCAAGAGTAATGAAGATGGTCTCTAAATTTTTAAAAATAAGTGAATGAATATTTCTATTTTAAAGGGCTTGCTGTCCAGATCCTGAATTCCAACCTTAGCCTAGATCAGACAGATTCCTTATACCAAGGCTGAGTTCACTAGTTGTTGGGAATTCATGTTTACAGTGGTCCAATGTTTCTGGAAGCCAATAGCAAGTAGCAATACAACAGTTTAAGGATGAGGAAGCAAAAGAAAATGACCCAGACCAGGATACAATGGAACAGAAACAATAATAACTCAAGTAAACTCTTTATTGTAGGAAGCAGAAACATCCTGGATGGTGTAGAAATTCAAACATTAATGGAAAAATAACTTGAGACATTATCTAGAATACAGAGTAAATAAATAAGAAATGTAACTAATAAATGAGTACGTCAGCTGTCATCAGAGAAGACTATGACAAAAGAGTGGATTGGATTGCTTGACTTCTGTTCCAAGCTTCTTCTGGTATGCCTTGTGTACTGCAGAGGTTGAGAAGATTAAAACACATCTCCCAGAGAGAAGCATTGGGCTGTGAGACCTCTATTTTGCTGGTATGGATCTAGGAGCTATGCTTTACTCTGGATTCAGCAGTTGTACTGGAATCTTCCCATCCCAGATCATAGCTAAGATGTGCAACCCTGGACCCAGCAGTGGGCTCAGTGGCTGCCTGGCTCCCCTGTTTCTGACTGTGGCAAAGGTAGCCTTTCCCTTGTGTAGCCAGTTCTGCAGTGCTGTTTGTAGTCATTCCTGGAGGCCCAGCCTAAATCCTGCCTTTCCAGGTCTTTCAACAATTCTGTAAGCACCTACCAAATTTCTTTGTGGTTAAAATAACTAGAGCAGTAACTATTTTCTGCAGTGAACCCTGACTGATACAGAATGATGGAATTAAGGGCAAACTAGAAGATAAACAAAGAGGGGCAACTATTGCTTAAATATAGGAAAAAAGAAAAGAGATGGATGCAGAGACTTATATTTCAAGACAGCAGGAGAAACAAATGCAGGGACTTATACCAGATAATTATATGAGGTCAGCATCTGCTAAGAATAAAGAGGAAGGGCAGAGGGGGATTAAAATTTTGGGGACAAAGAAGGAAGTGTAGAAAAGCCACTGTAGAGAGCATGCTAGGAAATCAATATGAAAAAAATAAAGGCTTTGCCAAGAATGTATAAGGGAGAACGTGAGATGATTATCAACATGCATTCGTTGTCTTAGACAAATGCCCTAAAAAGATAGAGTAGATGATTCCTTAAAGAAAGCAAGGCTTTTCTCCATTAAAGCATTGATAAAGGTATAAAGAATTGAATAAGAGAGTCAATTCTAAATAAAGGAAATAAACTGTATACCCAAATCAGGTCATGGGTGCAAATGCAAATAGTTGCCAGGATTTTTTGGTTATTCTATACTCACTACCTCAACTCAAACTCAATGACCTGTTCTCATGTTGAACTTTTCCGATCTTGTCACTAATTTATGTCCAGATGGGCGGTGGGGTAGGGAGGATAGTTTTCCTTTTGAATGATTCTTTACTCTTAGGGACCAAGTGGCCATAAAAGTAAAAAGCATTCCTGGTGGCAACTTTGGAAAGATTCCCAGAGTAATAACTGCCTTTGACAGGAACGAGGGCCCTAATCCATGGGGTTATGTATTTAAGAATCTGCATACCAATGTAATTTCACAGGCAAAAACGATGTTGCCAGTGTAACTGTTATGAGCTGTTATGAAGCAGCCACCATGGTGTGAGAAAACTAACATGTACAAATATGGAATGGTATTCTCTGCTTTTCTTTCTTTTGTAAGAATGTAAACATCCTAGCTCTTTCAGAAAAACACCGATGGGCCAGAGCCTATGTAGGAAATGTCTCTGCCTACATTTTTGTTTGGTTAAATTGTGAAAGATTGCACGAAGGCTTTTGAACTATAAGCTTTTTATAAATATTTACACAGAATATGAAAAAGGATACTTTTTAAAGAACATGTAGAAATGCACATGTAAAATCTAAAAGATTAGATAGTCTTTCAGCATTACTTAGAAAAGAAAGCAGAAATGGAGCTCACAATTTTGGTTTCCCAAAACTCTGTTTATTAACTGCAAACACAATGATTAGATAAATAATGATTATACTGCAATTCTTCATATATTCAGAATTTAGTTATCTGAAGAAACTATAAATTAGCTCCCAACAGTCTTTTTGAGGGGTCAAAACACAGTAAAGATAAAGTTCACTGAAACTTCTTTATATTACCCAAAGTGTCTGGAAACCTTTTTCAGAGTATTTGCTCAATTTTATACAATTCTAATAAGCTTTGCTAATTGGTTTATAGAAAATCAGAAATAGACTAACAAAAGATGTCATAGTTATAGTTGATGCAATGTCAAAGCAGGAAGGAGGATAACCAAAATTTTAAAACTTGAAAATGTAAAAAAAGAAAAAGAAAACTCAGAATTCCGGGGCCATTTAATGGAGGTGCAAAAAACTCTTACACTATCACTTGGACTTAATGCTTCTCTGTATTTGAGTAAAATAAATAGCATTCATAATAATGAGCCCATGTCATTAAAAATTGTGTAAATCATCATTAGTAGACTGATTAGATGCAGAAAAACATGTGGTACCTTTTAAAAAGAGTACCATCCCAAATAGTCAAATAGATGTTGTGATATCTCAAGGTGTAATTGGATCTGAAACATTGCCACATTAATAAAATAAGGGAACTGGATTAGAATTCATAATTGGAGGTCCCAAATACTTCATTTGTATTGGCATTTTTACTGAAATTGTTTAATTTTGGGTACTGCATATGTCTAGAAAATATTGCTGTCTAGAATGCCCCATGTCTCCATGGCTCTAGTCATCTGAGTAGGAAATGCACATGTAAAATCTAAAAGATTGGATAGTCTATCAATAGATGCAATTACTGTATTTAGCTAAACTAGATGAAGCAGTTTCTTCTACTAGGTTGTTCATCAATAAAACTATAGTTAAAGAAAATAGACATACGTGAAAAATGCCCTCCAGATGATGTGAGTACAGGCTTTAAAAAATGTGTAAGCTCTATTATTTTGCTCTGGTTTTGAAGGTACTTACAAATTAGAGACCTTATGTTGATGCTGTCACTAATTGATGTGTGATGTGACTTTGAGCAAGAACATCTCTCAGTGTATCATTTTCCTTATCAGGAGAATGAAGGAATTTCATCCAGATTCCCAATTCTATGCCTTACTTAAAACTATGATACACACATGCAAACATACCCACATATATGCATACAAGATACATCATGGTGCTTCAATTTGGGGAAGAATCATAAAAATTTTTGAGATTTTAGTTAAGGAAGTATCAACAGTGCACATTTAAAAATATTTCAAGTAGTTTTAAACCAAGAAAGTTCAGTTGACTGCATTGAACCTTTACTGTAGTAGAGAATTGGGGTAATAGGTAATGCCAATAATGTCTTCACACAAATGGGATAATTGCCACCATCCCAGCCAGAGGGTATGCTGAGAGTTCCCAGTGCAAAAAGGAACAAAATAAGATGGGCTAGTGCAGGGGCCAGGGAACTCAATCATTATCAGAAAGACTTGTGCCCGTTCAGAGAAGGGCTTATTTAAATGACCAGTTTCAAAGTTCTAGACAACTGGTATTTGATTTAGGCCATCAGTAACATTCCAGGGTGTATGATCTAAAGCAGCAATTCTCAAATGTTTTGGTCTTAGGTTCTCTTTTTGCTCCCCAAAATGACTGAGCACTTCAAAAATATTCATTCATGTGGGTTTTATCTATTGGTATTTACCACAGCAGATATCAAAAGTGAGATATGAAAATTTTTAATTCATTAATCATTTAAAAATAATAATAAACCAATTGCATGTTAACACAATATTTTTATTACAAAGTAACCGTTTTCTAAAACAAAAATAATTTAGTGAGAATAGTGACATTGTTTTCAATTTTTGCAAATCTCTTTAATGTTTGGGCTTAGAATACAACTGTCTTCTTGTATGTGTTTCTGCATTCAATCTGTTGTGACATTGTGATGGTTTGGAGGTTTTATGGGTCCCAAAAAATCATGTTCTTAAAGCGAATGAATTCCTGTGGGTGTAGACCTACTGTGGGTGGGACCTTTGGATTAGGTTACATCAGTTGAGCCATGCGCCAGGTGGATCTTAATTCTTTTACTGGAATTCTTCATAAGAGGATAAAATTCAGAGGAAGACACGGTGAGAAAAGCCAGAGAAGCTGAGAGAGAAGGACACACACAGAGAAGCTGAGAGAGAAAAGCCAGAAAGCTGAGAGAGAAAAGCCAGAGAAGCTGAGAGAGAAGGACACACACAGAGAAGCTGAGAGAGAAAAGCCAGAAAGCTGAGAGAGAAGGACACACACAGAGAAGCTGAGGGAGAAAAGCCAGAAAGCTGAGAGAGAAAAGCCAGAGAAGCTGGGAGAGAAAGCACAGAGAAAACAGAGATAAAAGAGAAGCTGAGAGAGAAGCAGCCGAAAGCTGAAAGCAGCAAAACCCAGGAGAGAAGAACCAGCTGACCCCAGTCATGTGCCTTGCCATGTGACAGAGGAGTCCTAGATTGCCAGGGAGAAAGCATCATCTGTTGAGGCCTTGATTTTCACATTTTCATGGCCTCAGAGCTGTAAACTTGTAAGTTAATAAACCCCCATTGTAGAAGCCAACCCATTTCTGGTATATTGCATTTCATCAGCTTTAGCAAATTAAACAGACATGTTGTGTTGATTGAAGTGTATGAAGAAAATCAAGATTTTCTTCACATACATTGTAGATGGAAAAGGGAAGAACATTTAAATTGCCTTTTCAGATAATTTTGGATATTATTCTTTGATACTACATCAAAACCGGACAAATGATATTTTCTGAAAATTGCAAGGTGGAATCTGAAACTATAGCAGCAAACTTTTCAAACTCTGTTACATTAAAATCCATTGGTCTATTTTGCACTTTGAATGGATTTTTTACCCCTGTTTGATTTTGTCACATCATGCATTAGTCATTTGGAATTATTGATCCACTGAATTATGGACATCTTCCAAATGTTTGACATATTCCATTGTATAATATCAAAAAAATTGCTTTAGTTATCACCAATCAGGTGGTGGGTGAAAGTTTCTCAAAATTCTAATTTTCTCTTGAAAGCTGTCTTGAAGTAACAGACTTGCTTTATTCATTTTCTAGAAAATGTCTGCCAAATACCCAAGTCTGAATAACCACAGTTTGTGTTTCATCCTTTTTTAAAGTAAAAATGCTGTTCCATTAAAAAAAAAAGGCTAGTTAAACTTAAACACTGAACTTCAGAATTCAGCCCAAGTGTTTTATACATACTTCTCATTTTGTCACACAGAATATTAAAAAAGATGTGTACTCAAGGGTCAAGATTTAATAAAATTCAACTTTTACTGCTTCATCAAGGACATTGTTACATGAAAGTAGCATCTTGTTTTACATCAAATGTGTGGCAGAGAAGGATACAAATGACTCCTAGAACAGTTAGGTACCATTGCCTTTTTTCATGCAAAGGGACAAGTGGTTTTGTTCACCATTGCTTTTGCACCATCAGTGCAAATGTTAACACAGTGAAAAAACAAATAATGTCTTGGCATTATTCTGAAAAAATTTTTGATCTCACAGATGCCCTGAAAACATCAGAGACCACTAGGGATCTACAGACTACATTTTGAGAACCACTGATCTAAAGCAACAGGGATACTATGTAGAAAACTTCCTTGGCCTCTTGGGAATCTGAGGTAGACATGAGAAAATTCTATCCAAGGCCATGCAAGAATAAGCAGAAGTAAAGTCTGGCCTAGGGAAGAAAGACTGACAGAATCCAGAAAAGGATCCCTTTTAAGGACCGTGTGCTGAGAGAACTGTCTGAAACTGGTTGTGTATTCAGACTACAGATCACTCTGGTGATCTGGGGGAAATGGAGAGGCAAACAGTTTTAGTCCAGTTCTGGAGACTAAAAGTTCTTTGAGGAGAGGAGAGACAAATGGGTAAAGAAAAGTTTCACTGGGTTGAAATGTCAAGGTTCCTTTGGAAATAGCTCCAGTTCAGTTTCCAAACTACTGGCTAGTTGAAATTCCTTGAGAGCTGGGATTGCAACACAGAGATCTTTGTATCTCCTACAACCTGCAGCATGTCTTATACATAGTAAGTTTGCAATAAACATGTGCTGAACAATTGGCAATATGAGAAAATGGAAATTTTCCCAAAAGTCTGTCTCGTCACATTTTGGACCCTCTAACTATCTAAACCAATAGTCACTCCCAAACCTATTAACTTTCTATTTATTCCTTCTTCAGGATCTCTTTCAGGTATGAGATTATCATAAAAGTATCGTGTGAAAAATAGGGAATTCCCAGTGTAGACATGGAAATCAATCCATCCTATTGAATACTGGAGATGGTGATAATTGAGTTTTCTCCAGCAAAGGCAACTCTCACCATGACTTGTAAGCAATTCTGCAGCTGCTCCTGTCACTCATTCCATTTCGCCATAATTCTTCTGGACCCATGAGAGGGAAGGTCACAAGGCAATTGGTAAACCTTAAAAATGTTAACTACTTATAGGCTGGTTGCGATTTATGGAGCTAAACACATGAGTAGAAGCAGAGTGAGGTACTGCCACAGGTGCTGCCACAGTTCATATGTGCTCTGTTTGTCTTGGCAGGCCCATGGAAATTGAGCTTGGCTGTGGGAATGATTTCCAAATCCTGTACTTCAAGAAGGAAAATCAGGGTCATGCCAAGTGCCCTCTGTGTCCATGTAAGTGTTCTGTTGATGCATTTTAAGCCCAGTCATGCTTCCTGCTGTGATTGACTAATAAATTCTCCTATTTATTTCTGATTGTGGAGAGCCC
Source organism: Choloepus didactylus (assembly GCF_015220235.1). Taxonomy (NCBI): domain Eukaryota; kingdom Metazoa; phylum Chordata; class Mammalia; order Pilosa; family Megalonychidae; genus Choloepus; species Choloepus didactylus. The sequence goes on along the minus strand of NC_051309.1, from coordinate 130,288,699 downwards.
ACATGAATGTCGTCATCTTGCCAAAACATTTCTGGGCCAAACCAACCAAGAAGAGTCTTGCAGAGGCAGGCAAGAACCCTCAGCTCTTCTCATTCTCTCCACCCAGCAAGAGATCTGTGGTCAATTTAGGTAGAGAAGAGGAGTTAAAGCTTGAAGCTTTGCTTATGTTATATCATTTGATTAATTAGTTAAGTATTTTATCACATATTTACTGGTTGTCTTTTTAGATGACAACCATGCTCTAGGCTCTGAAGTACAATAATGAATAATGTCCTCAAGAGCCCTAGATTCTAAGAGATACAAGTAAATAGATAAATGCGACCCAATATATTGCTATGAGCAAGGTAAGCACAGTATTCAATGGCAGAGCACACAGCAGGGCCATAACAGGCAATGTTTTTTGGAGAAAGAAGGTGCTGTCTCCTAAAGGACAAATAAATTTTGGGCCTTAAGAGGAGGGGACAAGAAGAGGTGGAGATGAAAAGGCATACAGTCTAGCACATAGTGAGTGTTCAGTAAGTGCTTATTGGATAAATTATTTTTTTCGCAACATAATATTAATACACATTGATACTACAACATCTAATAGAGTACTCCAAAACAATTACTTTATGGGTGAGCTAACAGGTCATAGTTGCCCTACAACATGGCTAGGAAAAGTACCCATCCTTGCTACTCAAAATGAGGTTCACAGCCCAGCAGCATTGAAATCACCTGGGAGGTTGTTAGAACTACAGAATCCCAGTCCCCACTGCAGACTTACGGAATCAACATCTGCATTTCAGCAGGATCCCCAGGCAACTCATCTACACATTAGGGTTTGAGACTGTGCTGTACTGAGCCTTATAGATCTTCTAGGTTTATGCAAAACCATCAGACTCAGCTGGGGAGTTCTTCCAAAACACAGAAAGCCTACTCTCCGTGGAAACCAAATCTCAGAGGGTAGGACCTATGCATTTTCAACAAGCCCCTTTGGTGATTCAAAGGTCTATTATTTGACATAACATAGTATTATTTTCCATAATATACTTTAGGGAAATACCTTAGGAATCAACCAGTCACTATGTATATGTGTTTGACAAATGGGCAGGTCTTTACTGTGTGACTCTCCCCCAGGAAATCCTACTATTAACCACTGAGCTTCAAAGAATAATATTTTTCAGGGAGACTAGAAGATTTATTTATGATCATTAGTTTAAGATTTTATTTTGCATATTCTTTTGTTTTAACTGTACAACTTTTATTGTTCTGAAAACAAAGATGTTCTAAAGCCAAGAGTCTCTGGATTAGCAGTAGCAAACATAATGTAAGCTAGACTGCTACCAAAACCCACTTATTCCTAAGTAGATCATGCAGGTAAATAACTAGCTCTTCAAAAATATTTTGTTTAACCTCTAGCCATACAAAAATCTCCATTTGATAATACCTGTGATAGTGGTATAATGCAAATATAACAACACAGATTCTGACTTACCTTAACTATAATTTTTATTAATTTTCTAGCTGTTCACAAAATTTAACATGTTGAAAACAAGGACTTCCATTTGTTTCTGATTTTCATTTGAAACTAAATATGTGAAATTTCAATTTCGTCTCTATCATTACATAAACTTGAAGCGAAGAAACAGAATTTCCCTGTGCTTGTTGTATTAGAAAAATTGTCCCCACATTAATTAAATTAGTGTGCTTAATATATCTTCTAATATTTGAAGGAAATGGCAGATAAATGTTAAAGTATTTTAATAAGAGTGAAAGTTCAGCATAAAAACCTTTTATGTAACTCAAGCAAATCATACAGCAACCTATATAAACACTGTTTTTAAAGGAAAAAAAAAGATATTAATTTATTGATACAAGGACTTCCCTAATTTTGAAAATTGTTTGTAGGAGAAAATTTAAGCAATGTTGAGTCTCTTCCTCTTGTTCTGAAACAATTGGATTGATTGAAAACATCAAATCCTTATTCTTTTCAAATGAATGGCTTGGCACCCATCGTTCACAATACATCATAATTTTTGTTACTGTTTAATATCATCTACATTTGCTAAGATGTGGTTTCTTTAGCTCAAAGTTTGCTTTAGAAGGAAATAAAACTCCTGTGACCCAGACCAATGTGCTTGCAAGTTTCGGTGGATCAGTTCACCTCCGTTTTGAAGGCATCCATTCATTTGCCATGTTCTGAGCACCTCCCGCACCAGGTGCAGTTGTAAATTTTTCTTCCCCAGGCAGAACTTGGCAATTGGGCCTCCATCCTAAAAGGCTGGTTATGTGAAATGCCCTGATAATCACAGATAATCACCAGGACCCACAGTGAAAGGGGCACTAAGCCCATCAGGTTTGGCTTAACCCAACAACTTACATGTGTTAAGCACTTAGCATGTGCAGGGTACTGTGTACCAGAGAATACAAAGATGAACGACGGAGTTCCCAGAGAATGATTTTAGTGTTTAGAGGTTTTCTAGTCTTGTATCTCAGTAGAAGGTGAGAGAGAGAGAGAAAAGAAGGAGAAAGAGGAGGAGGAGTAGGAGGAAGAAGAAGTAGGGGATGAGGAAAAGGAGATGGAGAAGGGAGGAAGAAAAACAAAAGAAAACAAAGAGAAACAAAGAAAGAAACAACAAGACACACACCCTCTGAGAATGGTATAATTGAAATCTAAAAAGGAGAATTAAATGTTTTAATTCTTTCAATTTGCTAATCTTTGCTTCCTCTCTCTCCTGTTCACCTCCCTTCCCCTTTCTCCTGGAATCTAGCACTGGCAACTCAGTCCAATGATGAGGTCATAGGCTCCAAAATATGGCCATGGTATGAAGGTGGCAGCATAAATTTTTAAACAGCATTTCAGTACCACACCACGGGTCCAAGAAGGGAATCTTGTGTAATGTGAGCAACGATGAGCTTGTGCTATTTTATTAAGCTGGGGCAGTGATCCCTGGCATTGCAATGTGTGTGTGTGCGCACATGCGTTTGTATGTGTTCTGCAATTTCCTATTTTATATGGCAGTCACAAGAAGTTTTCCTCAGCTGGGGCATGCCAAAGAAAGAGTGGAGGTAACTCAGTACTAACCCTAACTCTGATATTCTCTAGGAGCAAGGTTTGACAATAAAAACTAAGAAAGGCTGAAGGAGAATGACCTTCTCTGCAAAGAGGAAGACAAGGCAGCTGTGTGGGTTGTGAGTGGTCTTCTTAGGGACAATTCCTCCCATCTCACATCCCCTTCACGCAGGCTTCTCTGCATGTGTCAGTTTCTTGCTCCTTATCACCTCATTAAATCACCAGATCTTGCTTCTTGGCAGGAAAGATTGATGGAGTGATAATGGGACAGCTCTCTGACACTGCAGCCAGTACTATCTTATCTGCTTATTAAAGGAGCCTTGTTTTCCACCCAGGTAGATCCATAGTCTGGAGATCCCTTCTGTTTAAAGAGCCATTCCCCACAGCTCTTTCACTTTTCTGTTGCCTTTTCTTCAGGGGAAAATGACTTCATGGGCTGGAGAACGGTGGTATTTAACATCTTTACTTAAAAACCTTTAAAAAGTACCAGGCAACAGTATAAAACTAGATTAGAAGGAAAGCATTTTGTGCTTAAAATCTGCTTTGTGTTCCCCAGAATGTCCATCCAAATCTGATTTTTTTTTATAAATTCAGTTTTATTGAGATATGTTCACATAACCTACAATCCATGGTGTACCATCATATAGTTGTGCATTCATCATCCCAATCTATTTTTGAACATTTTCCTTACACCAGAAAAATAAAAATAGGAATAAAAAATAAAAGTAAAAAAGAACACCCAAATCACACCCTCACCATCCCACCCTATTTTTCATTTAGTTTTTGTCCCCATTTTGCTACTTATCCATCCATACACTGGACAAAGGGAGTATGATCCACAAGGTTTTCACAATCACACTGTAACCCCTTGTAAGCTACATGGTAATACAATTATTGCAGTTTGATAGTTTCAGGTATTTACTTCTAGCTATTCCAGTACACTAAAACCTAAAAAGGTTTATCTATATAGTGCATAAGAATGCCCACCAGAGTGACCTCTCGACTCCATTTGGAATCTCTCAGCCACTGAAAATTTATTTCATTTCATTTCACTTCCCCTTTTTGGTCAAGAAGATGTCCTCAATCCCATGATGTTGGGCCCAGGCTCATCCCCGGGAGTCAAATCCTACATTGCCAGGGAGATTTACACCCCTGGGAGTCAGGACTTACATAGGGCGAGAGCAGTGAGTTCACCTGCCAAGGTGGCTTAGCTACAGAGAGTGAGGCCACATCTGAGCAACAAAGAGGCACTCAGGGAGAGAGCCTTAGGCACAATCACAAGCAGGCTTAGCCTCTTCTTTGCAGTAATGAACTTCGTAGGGGCAAGCCCCAAGATCAAGGGCTCAGCACATCACACCATCAGTCCTCAATGTTTGTGAGAACATCAGCAACAAACCAGGTGGGGCAGTCCAAGATTTTCGATTTTCCCCCAGCTTCTCAGCGGGGCCCTGCATATGTATTTTTATTCTCTGCCCAAATTACTCCAGGATGTATCGCTGTTTCACACTAACCTGTTTCTCACTTCCTATTCAAAGTTCCATGTAATTATGGTGTTTGAATAAACTGATCATACAAGTTAAATTATTTAGTGTATTACAGAAAATATAGATCCTGCACTAAACAAACATCTCTTCCCTTGGTCTCACATGGAAGCCAAAGCCTCAGTACACAGGCAGTATAGTCCTTTACCCACTGGCCTGATTTGCCTTAATCCTAACCAGATCTGCTTCATTCATACCTCTAATTGAAGTCTGGAACCTTTTTCAGCTTTTTTAACAGTTGCTGTATGTGCCAATACTGACATTCACAGCTGCCGAGCTTTAGCTCTGAGTCTCAGGTGTCACACAGATACCCAAAGTTCCAGAGACCAACCAGGTTATACACAAAGGGATCAGCATCTCAGAGTTTGGAGATAACCATTACAATTCAGGAATAGATGTGACTGCTGTAAGGGTTTACAATCTAGGGACCATTAAAATAACCGTTCCCCTGATAAGCTGTGCTCTAAGATTCAATTCTGAATTTACACATTGTAGTTAGTCCATATTGGTGACACATTATAATGTTTATCTTTTCATTTCTGGCATACTTCACTCAAAATGTCTACTCCATTCACCTCACTGTGTGTCTCGCAAGCTTCACTCCTTCTCACAGTTGCTCAATATTCTATTGTACTCATAGACCACAGTTCACCATTCTGTTCCTCAGTTGATGTACTCTTAGGTCACCTCCACCTATTGCAAATCATAAATATGGCCTCCATAAACACCAGTGTGCAAATGTCCATTCATGTCCCTGCTCTCAGATCTTCCAAGTATATACCCCATAATGGGGTTGCAGGACCTTATGGCACCCATATACTTAGTTTCTTGTGGAATCACCACACTGTGCTCCAGAAGGGCTACAACAGTAAATAGATACATCCCTCTCTCCATGTTTTCTCCAGCATTTTTACCTCTTTTTATATTTTTTCCTACAATTTTATAGAGCTATATTCACATACCATACAATCATCCACAGTGTACAATCAATTGTTCATGGTATCATCATATAGTTGTACATTTATCACCACAATCAGCACTTGAACATATTGATTACTATAGAAGAAATTTTTTTAAAGAATAATAAAAAAGATAATGAAAAGAAAAATAAAATATCTTACAATACAATGTAATAGTAAGGTCAGACAACAACGTCACTACCAGGAATCCAATATCCTTCCCTTATATCCCCCTCCAAATCTGATTTACCCTTCAAAACCGAGATCAAATGGTACCTCCTCCCTGAAGCCCTTTCCTCTAACAATCCCCCTATAACTCTTGGCAGAGGTATTTTCAGTCTGTGAACTCTAGTAAAAATTACTTTGAATCTCTCTTCTGGCACTTTTTACTCCATACTGTAATTACTAGAAAACATGTATTATCTCTACTCATAAATTGTATCTTCACGAATATAGAAACCTTGTGCTAATCTCCTTATTATCCAACATTAGGTAAGTTAATAATAGCAGCTAAACCATTTGCCTTGTATACACTATCTCTGATCTTTACGATAATCCTTGAAAGTAAAGACTATCAAGCACCTTTTACAGATGAAGAAACTCTGAGATGTTAAGTGGCTAGCCCAAGATCTGACTGTCAGTAGTGGCTGAGCTGGCATTTCAACCAAAGCCTGTGCTCTTTACACTCTGCTACTAGCTTGGGAAAAGAAAAGTTAAAAATCTCAGGCTTTGAACCATTTATTGGAATAATACTTCACAGATTTACAGAAGTATAGACTTGTGAGGGATTGTAGAAATTATCATACCCACCCCTATATTTACAGAGAGAAAAACTGAGCGGTTAAGATCCCTGTTCAAGATTGCACAGTAATACACACTTAAATGATCTTGACTCCCGATATTCCTTTCTCTGTAAGATGTAAATTGTGAACCAGGAACTAAAATGTCAAAACACATTTAACTAGAATAGCAACTAGTAGCAACTAATAGACATGTAAGCTTTTTTGTTTGTTTCTTTAAGCTTATTTTTACTAAAGTCCTCTGGATGCTAGGAAGCAAGAATTGCAATTTCTAAAAGTGTTCTTGACTAATTTTCCCATTCCCAAATACATATGGTAATATCTAAAATATACAAGATAACATAATTCTCTTTTGTTTGCTCACCCAAAAGGAAAGCCTTGCCTTCAAAATGTGCTTCACTGCCTACTAACCATAACAATACAAATAATGCTTTATTGGTGAGCACTTTGTTAAATCCATTCTATGAACAGCATAACCACAGCAAAGTTTAGAGTATGACAAAGCCAGTGAGGAGTAAATATGAAAAATATGTATCAGTTCAGGGCTTGAAATTTTTCCCAATTAACTGATGTATTCTTTCAGAAATATGTTATTAGCAATTATGGGTTTAAGCAAATCCTAGATGACTGACTCCCAAATCTGAAAAGTATAATTGTGTAGTTTTTTTATCATAATGCCAAACTTGTGATGTTTCTTTTAGTCTTCCTCTCACAGGCAGAATCTTAACATTGTCTCCTCCAGGATTTCTTCCTCTTCTTCCTCAATTCCTAAAATCAGATGTTACTCAGGCCAGTATACTTGGGACCCAGAATACAAGACAAAAATTTGGAAAAAGCCGTAATGCTTTGACAACTTGTATACACTAGTAATGAGCAATGTGAGGAGGAAATCAAGAAAAAAATTCTGTTTACAATAGCAACTAAAAGAATCAAATACCAAGGAATAAATTTAACCAAGGATGTAAAGGACTTGTACAAAGAAAGCTACAACACATTGCTGAAAGAAATCAAAGAAGACCTAAGTAAATGGAAGGGCATTCCATGTTCTTGGATTGGAAGACTAAATATGTTCTTGGATTGGAAGATATGAAGATGTCAGTTCTACCCAAAGTGATTTACAGAGTCATTGCAATGCCAATCAGTATTTCAACAGCCTACTTTGCAGAAATGGAAAAGCCAGACATCAAATTTATTTGGAAGGGTAAGGAGCCCTGAACAGAAAAAAAAAAAAAATCTTGAAAAAGAAGAAAGAAGTTGGAGGACTCACACTTCCTGATTTTAAGGCATATTACAAAGCTACAGTTGTCAAAACAGCATGTAATGGCACAAGTATAGATACACTGACAAATGGAATTGAACTGAGAGTTCAGAAATAGATTTCCAAATAGATCCCCACTTGATTTTGACAAGTCTGCCAAGTCCACTCAACTGGGACAAAATAGTCTCAGCAAATGGTGCTGGGAGAACTGGATATCCATATCCAAAAAAATGAAAGAGGACCCCTATCTCACACTATGTACAAAAAATTCAAAATGGTTCAAAGACCTAATTATAAAAGTTACGACCATAAATCTCCTGGAAGAAAATGTAGGGACGCATCTTCAAGATCTTGTGGTAAGACAATGGCTTCTTAGACTTTACACCCAAAGCACAAGCAATGAAAGAAGAAATAGATAAATGGGACCTCCTCAAACCTGAAAACTGTTGTGCTTCAAAGAACTTTGTCAAGACAGTGAAAAGGCAGTCTATTCAACAGGAGAAAATATTTGGAAACCACATATCTGATAAGGGTTTAATATGCAGAATATATAAAGAAATCCTACAACTCAGCAATAAAAAGACAAACATCCCAATTAGAAAACGGGCAAAAGACTTGAATAGACATTTCACCAAGGAGGAAAAGCAAGTGGCTAAAAAGCACATGAAAAGATGCTAAACATCACTAGCTATTAGGGAAACGCAAATCAAAACTATAATGAGTTATCATTTCAGACCTACTAGAGTGGCCACACTTAAAACCAAAAACAGAAATCTACGTGTGTTGGAGAGGATGTGCAGAAACAGGAATATGCATTCACTGCTGGTGGAAATATAAAATAGTGCAGCCTCTGTGGAAGACAGGTGGCTCCTCAAGAAGCTAACCATAGAATTGCTATATGATCTGGCAATCTCACAACTAGGTACATACCCAGAAAAAATGAAAGCAGGTCTCGAACAGACATTTGCACACTGATGTTCATAGTGGCATTATTCACAATTGCCAAAAGATAGAAGCAACCCAAGTGTCCATCAACCCATGAATGGATAAACAAAATGTGGTATATACACACAATGGAAAATTATTCAGCCATAGAAAGAAATGAACTCGTGATGCATGAGACAACATGGATGAACCTTGAAGACGTCTTGTGTGATATAAGCCAGACACAAAAGGACACATATAGTATGTTCTCACTGATATGAACTAATTAAAAGCAAACTCACAGAGTTAGAATCTGGAATACAAGTTACCAGGGGTTAGAATGGGGGTAGAGAATGGGGAGCTGATGCTTAACTCGTGCAGAATTTCTATTTAGTTTGATTATAAATGTTTGGAAATGGAAATTGGTGATGGTAGCATATTAGTGTGAGTATAATTAACAGTGCTGAATTTTGCTTATGAATGTGGTTGAAAGGAGAAGTTTTGGATCATGTATGTTACTAAAAGGAAAGTTAGAAGATAAAACATGTACTTATATAACACAGTGAACCCTGTTGTGGACAATGGACTGTGGTTAATAGTACAATCATAACAATGTTCTTTCATGAATTATAACAGATGTTTGACATTATTGCAAGGTGTTAATACAGGGTGGTATATTGGAAACAATAACTAATGTAAACTATGGACTATAGCTAGTAATATTTTAATATGCTTTCATCAGTTGTAACAAAAGTACCACACTAATGCAAAGTGTCAACAATAGGGGATAGATGGGAACATTGTATTTTCCACATGACGTTTTGTAAACCTACAACTTCTCTAATTAAAAAATAATAAATTAAAAAAAATTATGCTAAAAAAAGATATAGCTCTTATCTTCAAGGATTCTAAAAGAGCAGATTAAATATATATATATCATGAGTGAACATTTGTTTGTATGCATTCTTATTCATGATAAATAAATAGTGAACAAAAATTATTCATCAGACAAGGATCTATGGTTATTTGGCTAAAAACCAAGAAAATTTAATAATAGGTCTAGGTTGAACACAACTCCCATTCAGATAATCACATTCTCGTATGGGTAGGCATTTAGATAAGAAAACAAAAGCTAAAATTTTTAAAATAAAATAACCAAAAACTATAAACAAAGACCATCTTTTTCTACAATCTCTGGGGTTGTTAACTCTAGATTTTCAACTTGTTCATGTTCATTACATTCCACATCCACCATGCTTATGAACATGTGATCTAAGTTTGGATTGTAATTAGGGTTACATTCTATAAATCACTTTACTTTTTTCTAGACAATGAGATGCTGGCTGCAGAAGTTTTAAAGAAAACTTCAGCAACCAATTATCACTTAAGCTCTTATAATCAATCATATGTTGAATGAACAAGTGCTCATATTGATCCATCCAATTCAATTGTTATTCCCATTCTTCAATTCCATTTACATGATAGTCTCCTCTTTCAACTCAAGGCTAAACTAATAACATCCTTATTGCTGTGAATGCAGAGCTCATCTGATTCTTTCCATCTCAGGTTCCATCAGAAGCCTGCCCAGGAAACCTCTCCTCTACAAGATGTTCAACTGGGCCACATACCTGGCTTGCCCAATAGGCACCGCAGATGAGTAATAAGTGTGCTTATAGATTTTGTGATGCTCCAGCTGTCACTGATGTCATTGTTTTCTATGAAAATTGGTGTATTTCTGGCTATCTACCTCACCCCCTGGGCAGTGCAAACCTCACTAGGAGGACCCAGTGGTCTGAGAAAGAAAATAGATTCTACTTGTCAGAGAGTGGTCAAATATGGTGTCAGTCACTGACCCAGAGACCTTTTAGAAGCATCGAATGTTCCACAGGAATAATAGGGAACGTTAATTAGCTCAGGGACAAAGGACAGGACTAAAGATTGGCCAGCCAGATTTAAGCCTATGTCTCTCCAAGTTTGTGGGGTAAGACTAGGTTAAGTGTTAAATCATTCCATGTTTCCATCATTATAAGTCCAGGGATTAAGCTACATTTTCAACTCATCAGAATATAAGTGAACATTCATTTGAGACTCCTCCACAATTGAGAAAATTCAGAAAAATATTGCAAATGTCAAATGGGGTGGGGGGAGACCATGAACACAGTTAATTAAGTTCTCAGACATCTAGAAACACCTTACTAAGCTATCAGTTCACTAGGGGAAAGCCTATGTCAAGTGACTCTGTAGGCAGAGATTTATTAGCTAAGAAAGTTCTGCTTAAAGAGCAAAATGGAGGAGGGGAGGAAGCTGCTGGCTTACAGACAAGTTTTCAGTAAGTGGATGGATCCAAGAGTTGAGTGGTGAGTTGTTAGAAGATGTCAGAAATTCATGAAGACACATTAACAAGCTGCACTTGAAAATTTGATCCATAGGAGTTTTTTTCTCTGAGTTTTAAATCCAAATGAATCAAGGATGCCTCATAAAATAAGGTAAATTTGTCTACAGGAAAAGGTTTCCAAATCAACTTTAACCCACTAAATTGTGTTCCTATATAACGGCCAATACTTCATACTCTGTTGTTATTTCATTTCTACCCTGTAAAGGACTTTTTCCTTTACAAGGGAACACATTCGTTCACATGCAAACATGCACACATGATTCATGAATCTAGTTTCCTGGCTTCGTGAATCTGATTTTCTGGTTTCCAGGTTTTCCTTCTGTAGTTCATTCTGCAAATCAATGTCAAAGAATTAATCTAATATTTCTATCATTTTGCTTTGCTATTCAGGGAATGATACTGGTTTCCCAGTAAGTCTTAGATCTGCTCCTGTGATGGTTTGAAGCTGTATGTACCCCAGAAAAGATCATGTACTTAAAGCTAATATATTCCTGTGGGTGTGGACCCATTGTAAGTAGGATCTTATGGTGAGTAGGATCTTAACTTAAGTTGAAATTTGATCCATCTCATTCCAGGTGGGTCTTAATCCTCTTAATGGAGTCCTTTATAAAATGATAAAAGACAGAGAGAAGACACAGAAAATAGCCCCAAAGAAGCTGAGAGAGAAAAGCCAGAGAAGCTGAGAGAGAAGGGCATACAGAAAACAGAGAGAAACCACAGAAACAGAGAGGAAGCCACTGAAGCCAGAAGCTGGAAGCAACAAAACCTGGGAGAGAAGGACCAGCAGACACTGTCATGTGCCTTCCCATGTGACAGAGGAGTCCCAGATCACCAGCAGCCTTTCTTCAGGAAGAAGGTATTGTCCTGTTGATGCTTTGATGTGGACATTTTCACAGCCTCAGAACTGTAAAATTGTGAGCTAATAAATCCCCATTGTTAAAAGCCAGCCCATTTCTGATATATTGTATTTCGGCAACTTTGGCAAACTAAAACAACTCCTATTGCCTCTCAGATCTATTCTGTTGGGTTTTCAGTAGTCTAATTTAAATCTTCTTTGTCTTCCTCCTTCCTCTAGCTTAAAAAGACAAACCTAGCTTTGTCTGACTACCTGCCCAGGGGCCCCAGGGGAGGATGCTGTTCCCAGGCTCAGAGCTGGAGTAGTGCCTCCTACTGGTAACAGAAGACTCCTCCCATCTGAGCAGCAAGAGAAAGCTGAAGCCATGCAGGAGAGTCAGTGTCCAAAAACTAAAGGACAGTTAAGAAAGCACTATAAGTGGGAGGACTTAGGGATAAGCTGGAAAAGATAAATCAGGGGTTTCCGAGCCAGGCCAAGAGTTCCAAACCTAATAGGCCAGAGTAAATCCAAGCACAAATAATTCCAAATAAGTCATTGAATTAGGTCAGTACTAGGCTTTGGAAATTGAAGTTAAAGCCTGAATTTAAAGTATTTGTGACATTGGTGGTGGTGAATAGATGATGGAGAGGGGTCAGAGGTGAGAAAGGGAGTCCTAAGTAACTGTTCAGAGTGGCAGGTTTCAAAGGGTGGTCCAAGGACTTTGGGGGGTGAGGAGGGATGGTCCTTGAGACTGTTTCAGAGGGTCCATGAGGTCAAAATTATTTTCATAATAAATAATAAGACAATAGTTGCCTTTTTTTACTCTCATGCATGTACAGGGGAGTTTTCCAGAGGCTGCATGATATGTGATAATGCCATCACTCCTGGTCATTAACGGACTTGCAACTGCAATCCTCATTGTCATCCTTGACACTTCCGTGCCCTCACCCCATGTTTTATCATATCCTATGGGTAAAACTCAGGATTATCTCCTGAATCTGGTCCTCACTGCCATAGCCTTATGTCAGTCCTTCCTCAGACTTTTTTAGCACCTTGCACTTTGAGCTCCTCCTCTCCAATCTCTTCACTTTTAATACACTCTTCTCACTCTCACTAGATAACAATCAGGGCATGCACCCACGCTCCCACATAAAAACCATGTAAGGGTCTCGCTCGTGAACAGAACTAAATCGGAACGTCTTCACTGATCATACAGGCAAGATCCTCCACAATCTTACCCCCATCTCTCTCCCTAGCAGCGTCTCCTGCCACTCCTCTCCCTCAGCCCATGCCATCCTTTAATCTAGGGTGCAGCCACAAAGATTTTCTCCTGATTCTTAGAAGAAACCAGACTCTTCCATGACTCTGCTCCTTTGCACATATTATTCACTATGGAATGAATGCCCAGATCCTGTTTTGTTCACTTCATCAAATGCTACTATCTCCTTCTTTTAGTCTATTACTTCACTTGCTCAAACAAGTCCTTCCCTGCTTCAGGGCATTTGTTTATGCTACTTCTGTCTGGAATACTTCCCCTCACTCTTTGCATGGCTTGCTCCTTCTCATTCTTTGGTTCTTGTCTGAAAACTCTCTTCTCTCTCTCTCTCTCCTCTTCCTATTTCTCTCCCTCCCTCCTCCTCTTCTCCCTCTTCATCCGCCTCCTTCTTCTCCTTCTTCTTTTTCTTATTCTCTCTTCCTCTCCCTCTATCTCCTCCCTCTCTCCCAACACCTAATCACTTCAGTCTTAAGAGTCTTCAGACTTTGACAGAAAGCTCAACTTTGATTAAAATGTCCTGGAAGAATGTGCAACTGGTGTTTACAATGAGCAGTAATAGATTTTACAGTTCATTTCCATGATAAAAAATGACTAAGGCAGTCACAAATAAAAGAGTCACTGAATTAGGCCAGAACTAGGCTTTCGAAATTGAATTTAAAATCCTGGAACCAATGATCTTACCTGCATCATTTTGCATTTAAGCACAAGGGAGTTGGTTTGCAAAGTCAACTTAGCCTGGTTCAGGCTAAGACTCAGGCTGCTTTAACTTGGTGCTCTTGCCAGAAGACTCTGAAAACATTTGAAAGAGTTACAATTCCCCATTTCTGCCTGCTTATAATTCATGTGTCTCTTTATCAGTTTTTGGTCTGTCTTTATGTCCAGGGTCAAGTCTGTTTTGTTCACCACTGTATTCCGTGCCTGGCACAATGCTTGGCACATTATAGTGCTCTGTAAATATTTGCAGAATTAGTGACTGAACAAGGTATTCATTTATTCTCCAAGATCAAGCAAAAAATGTTATTTCTTTGGTGAGCTCCCCCCTCCCTTTCTCAGGCAGCTACTGACTCTTGCCTCTGGGCACCCATAAGCACTGCGCATTCCTCTGTTACAAAGCAAGGAACCAAATATTTCCTGAGAGCTTACCATGTGCACTGCATGAGGTATTATTTATATGTGCTTCTCATTTCATTCTTACAACACTCTGAGATGGGGATCAGTATCCACATTTAGAGATGAAGAAACAGGCTTAAACATGGATCCAAGTCATGCAGCCAATAATAGGTGACAAAGCCTGTAGTTGAAGCCAGTTCCATTTCTCCCTTTTGCAAAATTCCTTTTCATTAAGTCACACTGCCATGTGGGATTATGCTAGCTATCATAATCTGTCTGTTTATAGGTTTCACTCATCTTTGGGGGCAGAGACCATGTATATTCCTCTTTGTGTTCATAGCACTGAGCATCATGCCAATAATATATTTATTATCCAAATTAAAGAAGACACAATGAATGAATGTGGATCTGTCTACTGAAGCACAAGGGACTTTGCAGCCTTCAAAGTCTCAAGGGTTACTCTCAGGGACTATTGATATTGACCACACACTCCCTGTGGAGCTTCTGTTCATTTCCTGTCCTGTACACGAGTTGGAGCCTCTCCACCAAGTCCTTAACCCTTAATCCAAACACTTGTTTGTTCTCTCCCTGCCTCAAGATTCCCAGATACAAGTGCATTTGGCTTTTGTCTTTCTCATATGATATTTCTATCTTAGTGAATCAGTGAAATACCTCAGGGGCATGACTACATGGCACACCCCTTTATTACATAGAACATAAACTATTTTTCTTTATTTGCAGCTGAAGTCAGTCATCAACAAGGTGAGCCCATGACCACAACAGATTCTTTGGAAAGTCAAAAATAGTATGCTCTCTGTATTTAGATGCTTTCAGGCTTGCTTGGGAAAAATGATCACATCTGAAACAGAGAATGGTGCAAACAAGTTTAGAATAATAGGCGAATTTGAGTTGCAATTTGAGGTCCTGACTCTCAGTCTTAAGCTTGCCAAAGCCTTAGCTATTCCCATTTGCACCCCGGAAATCTCTGCACATGCTGTTCACTCCCCCCAGAAGCTGACAATCTCTTCCCAGGCCCCGGGCATGGGGGTCTCAGGCATAATGACAATCCAGGGCCTGACTCTTTCAAACGTAACCAGTCTTCTGGCAAGAGCACCAAGCTACAGCAGCCTGAGACTCAACCCGAACCAGGCTAAGTTGCCTTTCCAAACCAATTCCCTTGTGCTTAATTGCAAAATGATGCAGGAAAGATCATTGGTTCCAGGATTTTAAATTCAATTTCGAAAGCCTAGTTCTGGCCTAATTCAGTGACTCTTTTATTTGTGACTGCCTTAGTCATTTTTTGTCAAGGAAGGGAGCTATCCACCTATTGCTACACATTGTAAACACCAGTAGTGTGTTCTTCCAAGACATTTTAATTAAAATTGAGCCTTTTATCAAAGTTTGGAGACCCCTAAGACTGAAGAGAATAGACAATGAGAAAGAGAGAGAGACAAGAAAGGAGAAGTGGGGCAGGTTGAGTAGGAAGGGAGGAAGAGAGTTGCACATTGCCTATTGAGGCTCCATAGCTACTGAACTTTGCAGAGAGCCAACATCTGTGTTTATAGGGAAAGGGGCAGGCTGGATGTTTGAACCTAGTGCTCTTCAACATGATGTAAATTGAATTCCTTCCTTCTCTCAAATTAAAGTTATGATTATTTATTAATTTGCAAATAGACATCCAAGTTCTTATAGAATTTCTGCAAAATAACACAAAGACAGAAAACTATCTCTGGGTTTTTCTAAAGGAAATGTTGCATGTGCTTCCCAAAACTTCAGTTAGAAATAAAACAGAATCCAAAAGACCCATGCTGTAGTGTCAAAGCTAAACTTATTTTTAGAGTAGGTTTCACTCAACCTGTTGTATAAGGTTGTGCTGGGAACCTCTGCTTTTAGGGAAGTTTCCTGCCACTCTGGAACAGGACTGTTTCATTTCACATTTATATGTGAAGTAAGACATTCTCCTCCCCTGGGGAAAAAAGAACAACTTGCCTTAGACTAAAGGTTTTCTTAAAAACATGACTGTATAAAATATGACAGTATATAATATGAAAACCTAAAAACAAAATCTAAAAGGAACAAATAAAATAAGTTTATTTTAGGGATATTGGGAGATAAATCTAGTTCGTGCAATATTTGCTCTAGCTATTCAAATGGGATTACAATAACTTTTCTGCTTATTAAACAGTGTGAAAATTGAGGCAGTACATGTGTAGTAGCAGAATCATTCTGTTGATTTTGTGCTTTAACCTGAATTCTCCTATTTATTAGTTGTATGATTTGAGAAAAATAATGATTATTTTACCTTGTATTTATTGAGAACTTGAACTTGTTATATGCCAGCCACTGAGCTAAGTATTTCACATGTTACAAAACTTTTCTGAGTCCCTCTTCTGGAGAGTTAAGATGGCATGTACTTTATAAGTTGTAATAAATATAGAAAAGTCACAAAAACATCTAGTCATATACTAGGGTTCTTAAAAATGAAAACAGAATATAAAACAAATAGCACTGCTATTATATTTAAACAGATATATAATTCTTATTCTTCTACTCTCAGATGCATCAGTACTAAGTGAAGAAAAGAATGGGATTTTTTTTGGCAGTTATTCTAGTCCATACTAGGTATAATAAATGAAGAAAGCAAAATTAAAAATAACTAATGCAGGCTCACTGGCTCAGGCCTGTGGACACAGCGTGCCAGGGTCTCAGGTGCCCACAGACCTAGCACATGGAGGAGGTATTTGTCAGCTATAACCTTCCAAACACAGAAGACAGTTTCTCATTGCTTATATAAAACAGGATCAAGGAAGAAATTATGGTCTTTCAGGAAACTAATGCAGCATTATCTTTGTATCAAAGAGGATTTCTGAAAAATGAAAAGCTTGTTATCCAATTTTTCCTTGATGTTATTGGTTGGAATATTCTATGTTATGTTATTATGGCCCTAGAAGGAGATTATTAGACTTTAGTTCACCAATTCTACCTTTTTAAACTTGTTATATGAACTTGATCCAGTTAATTAACTTTTGTCCACATTCATTTAGCTTTCCAAAAGGAGTACGTTAAAGATTTAATTTATTTGCCATTTGACCTACAACAATGATAAGGATAGTGAAATATCCAAAGAAGACTCTATGTGATGTTCAGCAAAATTGTGTTGATTTTACTGAGTGAGACATAAAACACATTTGCAATGCACAGGAATGGACAACACATTCTACTGGAATTTTCTGGCCCATTCAGATAGGGGAAGTTGTTGGAAGTTTACCGGACAATATCAACAGCACATGCATAATATTTGTTTCCTGGCTCCTCAAACTTACCCATGGCATTTACTTAATGGCAAGATAAGAGGGAAAAAGTAAAAGCATGTACATCATTCATCCTGAAATGGTGGTTTGGACTAATTCTAAGTCCAACCCACAAGTGGACTGGAAGATAGTAGCAATGGCCACACGTGCCTTTTATCACCTTGCAAATCTGAGATGGCCCAGTGATGTTTCCCATAGATACCTTTGGTACCACCAACGCAATCAAGAGGAGAGTCAAATGTTTGGGCTACTTTGAAAGCCACATAAAATCTAAGAAAAAAAGAAGGCCAAAAAATTGTAGGTCTTGTCCTTGGTGATTATGCTCAGATACTGACTCCCTATTGGTAAATCATTATGTTCAAATTCTGACTGTCAGTACCCTTAATGACTTAGCTTTATGTGTGATAACCTACAGGACTCTTTCAGCATAGAAATCCAGTTGGAGTTAACATTTTTAAACATCCTGAACTTAGTTTACTATCTTTGGCTCATAAAAGAGGAAGCTGCCATTAAAGAACAAAAGTCTTAACTGGTTTTCTGTGTTGTAAATTTGAGGCTACAGTTTCTACTATGACCGTTAGAAAATAAATGAAAATATAAGAGTCAAGCGATTCTGGCTATTATTTTAAAAGCTCTGTGGGGCTGGAGGTAGTGCGGTGGATTTAAAAAATAATTTTAACCTATGAGAAGACATTAGATTGTGAAAACAAAAGCCATTTATTCTGAGGGTGGGGACGTTTGAGTGGATATGCATTGGCAAAGAGAAAGAAGATGGTTTCTTTCATAGAGTCACATACTTGTCCACGGTATTTCTAATTCACCTTCAGTGAAATTCAAGGAAAACCCAACAGAGTCAGAGGCACAACATCAAGGTAAGATTGCTGAATAGGTGGGCAAACTGGAGAGCTAAATAGGTAGGCTACCACCTTTCTCCTCTTAACTTCCAGAAGGGTTGCAGAATTATATAGTAAATGGTGGTGTTCATTTGAAATATAGCTCAGCAATCTGGCATGTCCGTAAAGGCAGCCAACCATGGACAACATGGTACAGAATTAGATCCTAGATCAGGGATAATATAAGGACACTGAACCAAGTTCTGCACAAAGCCCAGCCCAGCCCAGCCCAGCCAGCAGATGTTAAATAAGACACTTCTGGATGCCTAACCAGCATTCAGTAAATACTTGTTGATTAATTGATTGACTTACTGATTGACAAGTTAGATGACAGGCTTTTGACATTAACTCTATTAATATATCAGAGGCTTAGGCAAGTCTCAAGATTTTCTTGCCTTAGCGTCCTCATGTCTACAACACAGAGGATAATCACGTACCTACGGCAGTTACAGGGAAGAAAAGACTGAAAAAAAGATGAGATTATTGTTGAAGTCTGAGGTGCCAGAATTGGCTTCTGCAGTCAGTCTCCTGGAAGGAGAGACAGAGGGTAAGCCAAGTTCCAGGAGCATGTGGCCCAGTCAGGCAAACAGACCAGGCTGGGTATCAGAACTGAAGGACTAGCAGAAGCTTGAAGAACAGTGAGCAGACGAATAGGATGAGGCTGAAGAAACCTCAGGGAGTCTCCGCTTCTAAAACATTCCCCTGAAACTGTGCTATATTCTATAAAAGCAGCGGCTCTCCAACTTAAGCATACATAAGGACTGTTTGGATTGCTGGTTAAATTACGGACTGCCAAACCCTACCCTCAGAGATTCTGAACCAGTAGATCTGGGTTAGAGCCCAGGAATCTGCATTTTTAGCAGGCACTCCAGGTGTTGCTGTGGCAGGTCATCTAGGACTTGCTTTGATAAGCACTGACCTAGAGGGAAGCTATTGACCACTGTACTTCTTAATGGCAATGACAACAGTGATGACATGAAGATACCATGTGGCTTTGTATATCAAACACTTCTAATTTTGGATTTCTCAGCTTCTCAAGGACCAATGGCATTCAGAAACATCATGTGAAAAGCATTGAACCAAGGGGTGCAAAAATCACAAAGATAAGAACAGTCACATGCATAAATAACTTCAAAAGCAGGCTGACTTAGATGGAATCAAACAGCTGGGAAGCCTATAGAAGGGAAGGAGCAGTTCTAAATGCCGGGATACAGGAAAGCACTTTGGAATTGGTAACATCCAAAGGGAAGCTGCTATGAAGAGGGGTGTTGTGGCAGAAGGAACAGTCTGAACAAAGGCAGGGAACTCTGAGAAACCCAAGTGATGACATATGACTGGCCTGTGGAATACATTAGAGTCGAGACACCAAGTGGAGCAAAACAGAAAATGAAAAGCCCTGTGGGGAAGGTTCTGAAGGATAAAATTAAGAAGTTTGATTTTGTTCCGAGGGCAATTAATTTAGAATGTTGAGCAGAAGAATAATTGAAGAGGATGTTTTGCTTACTTTTTAAAAATTTGATAAATAATATTTAACATCTAACAAATATTATTCCTAACAGCTAATATATTATTAGGGCATGGAACTTTAAAGGAACACAATGATCCATAATGTAAAGCTTCTCTCTCCCAGCCGTTTATTTTGGAAGCAACTAATGTTACCAGTTTCCTTTGTTATGGGGAGGACAGTTTGGGAAAATAGCTAATGGCCAAGTATTGGTTGGATTGGAATGGAGAAGAGAGAGATTAATGGCAGAGATGCCAGTTTGGAAGAAAAGCCAATGAGCTCTCATGCTTGGGTTAAAAGAGGTTATAAAATGGGAATGTTAGTCATGAAGAATTATGTGTTCCCAGGAGGAACTTAAGGACCTGCAAGCACACCCATGATTTTGTCCCCAGGGTTAACTGTGGGATACATTTTGGTTTAGCTTTTTTTTTGTTTCTATACTATTCTAGACTTTTTTTTTTTTAAGCTCTACAGTTCATGGAGTAAACCTCTACCTACAAACGTTTTACACTGTGCTTGCCTCAAGCAATTATGTTATATATGAAACCCATGTGAACATATCTAAAATTAGAAATTTATTCCTTCACCCTTAAATCTGAGATGACTGTCAGGGGGTGTTTTCCCATAATTTATAGTTTTATTCCCTGATTGCAGTAATGTGTACATGAAACTCACACCGTGAATTTCCTTCCTAGGCTACATATGATCCTAGAGCTATGCTGCCCTCATGTGTTCTAGTTTGAAAATATCAGCTATTTTTCTGGATGCAAACTAGGTTTCCACTAAGACCTGTCTGACTTAAAAAATAACGATGATGATGTGTTAAGTTGGAAAAGCACGAGCAAAAAGGAAGCCTTTATTTCCCAATATACCCCCCCCCCCAAAAAAGATATAGAAGTAAGAAATGCAGCAGCAACAACCGTCAAGAGTGTTTTAGTCAACTAAGAGTAATCGGCTGCCTGAATGTGGTTGTGGTGACTTGACTGTGCGACGTGAGTTGAACTCACTCCCTTATGCCTTTTGGGACCAACCCTTAATGTCTCCAGGCCACCTCTTCATCAGAATTCATGACATCGTGTTCTATAGCTAAGGACCTGCGGCTATTTGGAAACGATGCATTGATGCATTCAGGGAAAACATTCAACTCTCCCCCTACGTCTGTGCGACCAAAACTCTCAAAAGGGAGGTCCGTGATTATGGTGATTGCATTAATCACGACTGCTGTGTGGAGGAGGGTGTTGGTGTGGGTGCCCTATAATGGTGTCTCTGCAGGGGCTTTCTCTACTTGGCCACCATCAAGACCCTCTCATGCTCATAATAGCTTCTCTGGATGTTTATGGAGAAAGCGAGACACCAAAGGGACAGGCAGGTTTAAGATTTTGCTGGGTTGTTCTGTGCAGTGCTTATTAGGTGTGGGGCTCTTAGGATAATCAAGATAGTTAGATTCTAGCCCATCCTAGAACAGGCGGGCCAGATGAAACTGCAAGCTGTGATTTGTGGATTGTTAGCTGGTTCCTCAGATAATTTTGGTTAATTGTGAATCTCCTTCCATAAGGCAAGATTTTCAGCAAGAGAAACAGTAGTTCTTAACTGCTGTTGGGCACACAGATGAATTGCTCTATTTAATAGGTAGAAACGAGACCTTTATCTACAGTTTTTAGTGCTGTGGGAAAAGTCCTAGAAAGGATATTGTTTAGAAACATGAGATCTAGAATCAGCTCTCCACATACTGGTTATGTGACCTTAATGAGTCACTTAACCTTTCCAGGCTCAGTTTTCTCATCTGAAAAATGTTAACATTTGTGGTTTAAATGCTGTTCAGTGAAGAAGGTGCACCTCACAGGCTACCACCAGGATGAGGCCAAGAGACTGGGTCCATTCTACCTCCCTCTTTAATCAAAATAAGTCCATTTGTTATATCCATTTTGTAAATTGGAATTTGAAAACCACTGAATTAGACAGATGGTCTTTATGTCCTTCCTTTCCAGCTATATCTGCTGTTACAGAAACAGATATTTTGAATGGTAATGAAGATACTTAGTAATGAAGTTCTTTTTTTTTTCTTAATCTTAAGTAAAATCACATATGGCTCTGATATTTTATAGGTCAAAATGGTCTCCCATGAAATGAGTCAATCCTGTTCTGGAATGATGGCATGTGTGTGTTGTGGGAGAGGGGGCAGAGAGGTGGAGTGTAGCTCACTGTGGTTCCACCGCTCCCCAAAGGAGATAGGGCAAGGAAGGATCTAGATAGAACTTACCAAGCAAACACCAGGTAGTGCTAGGAAAGCAGGTAAGCACAACTATACCCGGAGAGCCAGCCAGAAACGGATGGTGACAGTCGAGGAACCATCTGGGGAAAATATGAAAAACTGGCAGAGTAACAACCCGTTTCCACTCAGTGCCTTAAAAAGATGTATTGTAATGTCTAAGTGTACCCCTGTAAGGAAAATATATTAAAAAGAGTTGAAAAAACCAAGATTTCTGGAAAACAGAAGAAAAGGCTTTACTGTATGATACATGTGTATATGTATCATTAGTAGCAGCTGTCATTAATAAAAATGATTTCTTTTCATCCAGGAAGCTTTCCCTTTAAGTTAGCTTATAAACAGGATACAATATAAATAGTGTACAATTTTATTTCTCAACTACCAAGAGTATTTTCTCCTGTATAATGTTTAAAATGAAGATGATATTAGTGTGAATGAGTAATATGCTCCAATCTCCTTTCTTGAGAATAACATAGGATACAGACTAAATCACCATCCAAGAGACTTAGAATTATGAAATATCCACTGTTCCAGATCAAGCATGCTGAATGAAATTTCTTTTCCTCTTGGTGTTTTCATTCCCCCATCTGTAAGCTGTATTTATAGAGATTGTAAATTATAGGTACCTGAATTTCTGAGGTCCAATTTGCAAGCACACACCATCACCTCCAAATAGATCCCTGTATTGACACCCCATTGTTGTGCTGAAAATATGTTATATGCAGTGGAAGAATACTCATCCCATGAACAAATATTCAAAGAATGAAGAGGTCCCTAGAGAACAGAGTTGTTGCTTTACAGGGGACTTGGGTCTCATGTTGAGAATGAGTCACATTCAGGATTTGTAAAGATCAGAAGAAGGAGGAGGGAAGGCATTACAGAAGGGTCAACCATGCCTGATTTCTAGCTTCTGGGGCTCTTGTCTCCCAACAGTGCAGTGGCTGGATCCTACCCTCTGGCTCAGCACCACCTCATTCACCAAGGTCCTGTTCAAGGACAGGAGAGATATCAGGAGCTCTTAAAGGGGGACAGGGAGCCTATTTTTAAATGGCAGGCTCCATCCCAGGCACTTTATTTAATCTTCACACCAAATCTGTGAAATACTTATTGTTATCCCCATTTCTATATATGAGGAAATGAAGGCTCACAAAAGTCAAAGAACTTGGCACAATCACACAACCAGTGGCTGGAGAATGAAATTCAATCCAAAGACATTTTCTGTGCAGCACATATCCTTAGCCCTCTGTTTTGGGGGCTGATGGCTGGGTCTCTTGATTTGGTCTGGCTCTGATTGGGATATGTCAGTTTGGACAATTAGGTCTCTGTCTTGTTCTAGAGAACCAATCCTTTAACCATATTCCTTTAACTGTGTATCTTACTCCTTGTGACTTAATCCTGCCCTTCATAAATTGCCTTTTAATCCAGTTTTTCTAGGATGGGGATCCTTCTTTGCCTTTGCTGGGTCTCCTCCTCTCTCCCAGGGATGGATGCCCTGATCTTGGATTTTACCTGTTGGTTTTCCACTTGTTAGTAGATAACCCTGGTGTTGTTTGTCTATATCTGTAGATCCCCAATAATGGCTGCCGGGTCATTCACTTTTGTTTGTCGTCTATATACCAGTCCATTCCCATTCTTGAAGTTTGGCTTTTTCTGAAAGGAACTGCTTGCCCAGACTACTTCCAATTTTCTGTTCACATACTTGTCCCAAACTTTTTTTCTACTTGCTAGACTGGTCTTCCTTCTAGAACTAGTACTAGATAACTTTGGAAATCCATCTCCCAAATTATTTCTTATTCTGTTTGCAGGTCATTTCCAAGCTCCTTTAGCCCTATAACTGCAATATGTGTGTTCCATGATGTAAGGACAGCAGAATAGTGGTGGAAAGAGCATGGTGCTCTTGAGAGGTGCAGAGCCTGACCAAACAAAGGTGGGAGGGTGTGTGTGACAGGCAGTTGAAAGTAAAGTTGGATTAGTAGGGAGGGACCATATTAAAAACAGATTTAAATGCCAGGATAAGACACTTAGAGATAATCCAGCAGTGAAGAAAAATTATCATAGGTTCTTAAGCACTCCAGAGAAATTGCCAGTGTGTAGCATGGTCTGCAGGGGAGAAGACTGAAGATAGAGAAACTAGGAAATCATTAAAGTCATACAAACATGAGGTGATGAGAGCCTGAATTAGTTTATCTGTAATAACCCATAAGAAGGAGAGAAGAGACACAATTTGAAGCAAAGAACGTAGACTCAGTGAGAGATTGGATATACAGAGATGCAGAAATCAAGGATGATTCCAAAGTCTCAATAATGGTGATGTCTGACAGGAAGGGGAATCAAAATTTCAGCAAATGAAACCTAGAACTCCACCTCTCTTTCCAAGATTTTTCGGTAACAACACTGACTGTATTTGAGGATGTTGCTAGCAAGTATTCAAGTAGGGGAATGTATTTTAGTCCATTGAATTGTTGAAATGAAACTACAAGACAAATGAGAGATCAGGGCTAAACATAACAATTTGAGATAAATATGGGCGTTGACGTGATAAATGTGGCCGGGTGAGCTGTGAAGGAACTCAAACATAATCTGGCAAGAAGTCCAAAGTTTTTACACAATATCTTGGGACTGGGCCTCTACTGGGCCGTTGGCCAAGGATGGGCGAGGCTGTCAGGATGGACTGAGTAGCTGTAAATAAGAAAGCCTTTTATATAACTTGGCTTTAAAAGGGCAAATCTCTAGAGCATGAGAACCCTGATAATATAAAGCCTTTTCCATGTCATCCTACTGAGAGATACTACAGTTGCTGCTTGTTTGATGTAGCTGATTTCTTTTGGGCACTAAAATTTACTTTCCCACTAAAGATATCGGAGAAATACCTCTTTTCTTAAATCAACTGTAATGTTTATCTGAATTTATTATCTGAATTTAATTCTCCGATAACTCTCATTCTGTTTTCTCCTTTCCGAAACTTACATCACATGAACAAAATAAGCAAGTTGTTTATCTTTTCTAGATCAGTGTGCTTGGCTGTAAAATGGGCACAACAATACCTTATCTTCCTTTCTGTGAAGAAGGGGGACTACTGAAACATGTCAATACAGAATTTACATTTTTTAAAAAACACATTTTGAATGATGGCAGGTTGCTTATTTCAGTGTGGTTCTTCTAGCTTGAATGTTCAGGAGCTACTGATTGGTGCAGCCAATATGATTATATAACTTCAGCACAAAACTAGGCTTCATTTAGTTCTGACCCTAACTAAAGTTCAAACTGTGATTTTTTTTTTTTTTAAAGAAAGAAAGAAAAAAAATGTGAATATTTATAGGTTTTTTTTTGGGGGGGAGGGTTTTGCATATGAATGGCATTTGCCCAGGAGAATCTAGTTCAGTAAATAACTCATCAAACATGGATTATATTTTCAATGAAAAACATGGAGCTTAAAAATTAAATGGAACATACTTGGCAAGACACATATTTACATTTGAAGAAAGGAAATTTATATGACGGTTAGCCAAATCTGACATGCAGAGGGATTAACTCATCCTCACCAGTTATTTGCATTGTGTTGTGGCTTTCTCACAGAAATCGGCACCATGTGTATATGAAGTGTATGTGTGCAGTGCGTGTGTGTGCACTTGTACAGACACTGAGTGCACATGTGTGCTTCACTAAGTAAATGAATCATTGAAGAAATGAAGAACTCCTATAGCATAAAAACTACATTTTAAAATTCAGAGAAAGTCTGATGATTGGGGTACTATAATTCTCTTTTCTCATAATTTTTTCAGCACAATAAAAACACAAGACCTTTTAGATGATTTAACCCTGGTAGCAGAGCTAATAAACAGTAGAAGAGAAATTTAAACCTAGGACTATCTCTCTCAAAGGTTCAAAAGTTTTCCACTACACATTGGTGCCTCCAAAAACTAGTGGGGGGCAGGGGGAGAGCCAGTCTACAAAATACATATATCTGATACCATTATATTTAATTCATTTCTAACTTTCAAAGGAAAAGTGTTAAAATCATTAAGCAGCCACCAAATGTTTTCAAAGATAAGTATTATTATTCCAGTTTTACAAGTGGGTGAAGGGGGTGGGCAGGCTCAGAGAGATTTAGTGTCTTACCCAAAGTCACACAGCTAGTCCATGGGAAAACCAAGATTCAAACCCAGAGATGTGTGACTTAAAATATTAGTCAATGGATGAAACCTTTCTACATATGAGATTTCCTTAAACCTCACAACAATCCTAGGAGAACACTAGAAGTAATGGCAAGAAATTGGAATCAGCACAGATTTGCTAGGCTCCCTTATACATTAATGCAGACAATTAACTCCTGAATTTTTGGCAAGGGTAGAGAACAATATATATACATAATATTTTATTTTCCTAAATAGAAAACATAAGGGAATCAGATTTTGCTTGGAGGCTCAGATTCCTTTTTGTATGTTGGGTAAACACTATTCTGTCTTCTTTCTTTTATGTTCTGATGAGGGTCTCAATCAGAAGTTAAGATAAATCCTACATGAGAATCTGAGATCATATAAAGTTCTACATGTAAACCTACTGTGGATGTCCAGGACCATTTGCAGAGCACACTGCAAGAACAACCTCTGTAGAATAATTTGGCATTGGGGAAATCACTATCTCCCTTTTCATACTCTCTCAAAAGATGGAAATTCCATTCCTCTTATTGATTGAACAATATTAAACCCTTCTGAATCTCCCTGTCATTTCTCCCCAAGGGAAGAGTAGCTAATTGGATTGATTGAGAGCCTGAAAGCCACTGAGCCATGATATTCCTAGGTCTATAGTCAGTGAATTGAAAAAATAGCCCTAATCTTTTCTCTTACTCTCTTGGGCCTCCTATACTTAGGGCAAAGGGTTTGCTTGTGCTTCAAGACCCAGGAACTAAAAAACCCATCCCTAGAAGGTCCAGTGAGGCTTCTATTCTCCATGCCAGCTTTCCTATCTATCAATGTATGAGCCGAAGTTAAAACCAAGAAAGAAGGTGGGCTATATGAGTGCTGCTCCAAATCTTCAGCACTTGGGGCCTTGAGGTGGTCATCTCAGCCCTCTGCTGTCTTGAAAACATTGGCATAACAGAACCCCCAGCAGGATCTGGCTCCCTGTCCTTAAGAGTTGTGGATCTGTCTTGCTTTTTTCTTTGCTCTAGGCTTTTAATGGAACAAAAGAAATATCTGTTGATTGATTAAAGTTAATAAACAGCAGCTGGTGTTTAACTTAAGCCTACTTGAACCAAAACAGCTGGCCTTAGACACTGAGCAAATCTCAGAAATCAAATATATCCATCTTCACATCAGAGACTAGCATGCTGTATTTTAAGATGGAGGAAGAAGAGAAAAAGGAAAAGGTGCTGATGGGACCTCTCCGTGGCACCAGAGCATGCTGAGTCCTGAAGCCACCCCAGCTTTCTGCTGCCCCTGAGAGTGTCGTGCTAACAGCTGGCAAATCAGAAAAGGCAAAGGGTCATCTCATCAGGGGTCAAAACAAATGAAAATACTCCATGTACCCTGGAATTTATTTTGAAGTCTCTCTGAGAAAAGCAAAAGGGATCATTTTGATTGATTGCTTCATTCACTTATTTATCAACATAGAGTTATTAAGTACCTCCCATGTACCAGGAGCTTACCCAGGTAAACAGTCTTCTCTGGACATCTAAATGCTTTCAAGATGGAGGGAACTTTTAGGAAGACTGATTGAGGCCATAGGTCAAACCATGTTCTCCAAGTCAACTTTACTGATAGTAAAGCTGATATTCTAGCTCCATCTGGGCTATTTCTCAATTGGTTCAGAATTTGGAAGAAGGAGAAGATGGCTAATTACTGTCTCCTAAAATTTCACAACATCCTTACTGTGTAAAGCAATGAATTTTATAGAATGTTTTCTTAAAATATCCCTTACTGCAGGCAGGTTTCTATCAGCCAAATTTTTGGTAAGTATTGACAGACAGTAGTTAGAGGTTACACTCCCTGATAAGTTCCTGTGATGCAACTAGCTGAAAAACCACACTGGCCACAGAATGAAAGAGACTGAGAGCATATGCTGGATTAGACAGCCATTGTTTCCACATGGGCAGCCAATGAGGAAATTTTGGGCTAAGCTAAGATTCTTGTGATGGTTTGAAACTGTATGCACCCCAGAAAAGATCATGCTCTTTTAATCTATTCCTGTGGGCATAGACCTATTGTGGGTGGGACCTTTTGATTAGGTTATTTCAGTTGAGGCATGCCCCAAGTGTGTCTTAATCCTCTTACTGGAGTCCTTTATAAGAGGATAAAAGACAGAATATACATAAAAAAGCCCCAGAGAAACTAAAAGAGGCAGAAACTAAAAAGGGAGGACGCATGGAAAAAAAAAAAAGAGAGAGAGCGAGGGAGATAGGAAGCTACCGAAGCCAGAAGCTGGAAGCAACAAAACCTGGGAGAAAAAAGAGAAACCAGCAGATGTCGCCATGTGCCTGACCGTGTGACAAGAAGCTGAAGATCGCCAATAGCCAGTCTTCGGAGAGAAGGTATTGTCCTGTATTGTCCTGAGAACTGTAAGTCTGTAAATTAATAAATCCCCATTGTTAAAAGCCAGTCCATTTCTGGTGTATTGCATTTCATCAGCTTTAGCAAACTAAAACAACTAAAGAAGTTTGGGGGTTCCATTCAGGAATCATGGAAAGGTAGCCAAGGCATGGTGCATGCCATACAGTATGACTTCAGTGATCAAACCCTAGAAAAAATTTGAAGCAAATATAAAAAACAAAGTGAAAAAGCTTATCAAAGCATTTAACATTGAGCAATGATGTCCTTGTATATGTTTTGTGTGGCATTTGTAGGTTTCAAGCAAAGCACCCTGTGTATTCTTTGACTTTTCAAAACATACTCTTGGGAACCAAATAAGCTAACTTGCTGAATAGATTAATTGACTACCAACCAGTGAAATGTCAGAATCACCCACCAAAGAGACCCACCTTGGTTCCGGAGCATTAGCCCTCTGTTTTGGCAGTAATTTAATAAAGCAGGATCAGTTCTCTATCAAAGCCCCTCCAGGTTTATAACAATAAAATCTTCTGCACCTAGACATATATTCATTGTTCTATTATTTACAGACATATTTGTGATTGGATGGTGGGGAGTGGGGGGGGGGTTGTTAGGGCAAATGCATCATCTTATCCAAGGGAGGTGTCAAGATATTAAAAAGTATGTAGTGAAAAAAAGAGGGATTTCAAAACCTGTCCCTGTCTTGCTTAGTGAGTATGGAGAAACACTAAGGCATAGAATTATTCACTAGTGAAAGTGTCATGTATCCTTATCAGAAACAATCAAACTATTGGGTACTTGGGTGGCCAAGTGGGAACACAACCTCTGGAAATTTCTCAATAAAACGTCTCTTTATCTATGTTTTGTTCCCACTAGACTGTGAGCAACTGAAGGCACAAATGCAGTTAATTCATCTATGTGTTTGTGCCTGGTAAGATGGTAGGCATATGACATAAATTGTTAAGTAAATGAAATCTGTTGATAATTTATAATTCAGTAGTAAAACAGATTTCAGGTAAAGCTTTTGTTAGGTGGAAGATGACTACAAATTACAAACACATCTCCAAGAAAGTTCATGAGTGTAAGTTATTAATTTTTTAAATAATTACTTAATTTACTCTTAACTGTGGTAAAATTTAAAAATCACTTTAATCATTTTAAGTGGACAATATTTTACCATTAAGTACCTTGGCAATATTGTGTAACTTCCACAACTAC
The DNA here is from genome assembly GCF_015220235.1 of Choloepus didactylus. NCBI lineage: Eukaryota > Metazoa > Chordata > Mammalia > Pilosa > Megalonychidae > Choloepus > Choloepus didactylus. Next base: position 130,258,809 of record NC_051309.1, on the reverse strand, counting down.
CTATTTCCAGACTATTTTCATCATTATGCTCATGCTCATTTAGTAATAACTCCCCCCAACCCTGGCAACCTCTATTCTGCATTCAAACTCTATGAATTTGCTTATTCTAAGAATTTCATATAAAATAAATCATAAAATATTTTTCCTTTTGTGTCTGGCTTATTTCACACAACATGAAGTCTTCAAGGTTTATCTGTGTTGTTGAACATACCAGCTTCTTTTTATGGCTGAATAATATTTCATCGTATGCGTATACTACCTTTTGTTTAACCATTCATCGGTTGATGGACGCTTGGGTCACTTCCATCTTTTAGCAGTTGTGATTAATTCCACCATGAACATCACTGTGAAAATGTCTGTTCAAGTCTCAACTTTCAGTTCTTCTGGGTAGTAGTAGTAGTGGGATTGTCAGATCATATGGCAATTCTAAACTTAGTTTCCTGAGGAACTGCCAAACTGACACCCACAGCAGCTGCACCATTTTACATTCTCACCAGCAATGAATGAGTGTTTCTATTTCTCCACACCCTCTCCAACACTTGTAGATTTCTGTTTTTCTTTTTTAATACTGGCCATTCTAGTAGGTGTGAGATGATATCTCATTGTGGTTTTGATTTGCGTTTCCCTAATAGCTAGTGATGTTGAGCATCTTTTCATGTGCTTTTTAGCCATGTGTATGTCATTTTTTTTTTTTTTTTTTGTAAAATGTCTATTCAAGTCTTTAGCCCATTTTTAAATTGGGATGTTTTTCTTTTTACTGTTGAGTTATAGGATTCTTTATTTATTCTGGATATTAAATCCATATCAGATATGTGGTTTCCAAATATTTTCTCCTACTGAGTAGACTGCCTTTTCAGTTTCTTGACAAAGTCCTCTCAAGCACAAAAGTATTTAACTTTGAGGAGATTCCCTTTCTCTATTTTTTCTTTTGTTGTTTGTGCTTTGGGTGTAAAATCTAAGAAATCATTGCCTACCAGAAGATCTTGAAGATGCTTCCCTACATTTTCTTCTAGAGGTTGTATGGTTCTGGCTCTTATAATTAGGTCTTTGAGCCAGTTTGAATTAATTTTTGTACATGGTGTGAAATAGAGGTCCTCTTTCATTCTTTTGGATATGGATATCCAATTTTCCCAGCACAATTTGTTGAAGAGACTGTTCTGTCCTAGTTGAATGGACTTGTCAGCCTCATCAAAAATCAATTGACCAGAGATGTGAGGGTCTATTTCTGAACTCTCAATTCAATTCCATTGTTCAGTATATCTGTCCTTGTCCAGTACCATGCTGTTTTGACCACTGTAGCTTTGTAATATGTTTTAAAGTCAAGTGTGAGACCTCCAACTTATTTCTTCTTTTTCAAGATGCTTTTGGATATTTGGCACTCTTTACCCTTCCAAATAAATTTGATGATTGCCTTTTCCAATTCTGCGAAATATGCTATTGGAATTTTGATAGAGATTGTGTTGACTGTTTAAATCAATTTGGGTAGAAATGACATCTTAACTATATTTAGTCTTCCAATCAATGAACCATAGGATGTCTCTCCATTTATTTATGTCTTCTTTGATTTCTTTTAGCAAAGTTTTGTACTTTTCTGTGTACAAGTCCTTTATATCCTTGGTTAAATTTATTCCTACTTACAGTGGGACCTCGGTATTTGTTGTTAACTGGTTCTGGGAGGACGACAAGTACCAAAAATGATGAGTACCAAACAAATTTTTTCCACAAGGAATAATGTAAATAAATTTAATGCATTTCCAAACCAAAGACAATGCACATTTTAAAGGAAATATTAAAAAGATATGGGTATATATCATTAATTTACATGAGAAATAAACCTAAAAATTAATACTTAGATTAAATAAAATAAAAACTTCACTTTACCTGTACTGAGAAGAGTCCATGGCCTAATGGGATGGTGGGAGGAGAAGGATGAGGAGGAGAGGTTACATGGAGTGTTGCTTGGAAGGAGAGTCCCCTCCAATAGAACAGCAGGCACTTGCACTCAGGTGTTCTTTCTCTTCTGCCTTTTTTCAACTTGCACCACAGGCTCTGACACACTCTGTCACCTTCACTAAAAACTTATCCAATGAGGACTGCTTCTGTCTTCTTTTCAGAATGCCTCAAAAATGTGAAATTGGTCATTCAATAAATTCACCTTTCTGCTTGTCAGTGCTTTGTCCACATGGTACTTCGCCACAAAGTTTTGAACTTCTGCCCATTTTGCACACATTTCTTTTATCAAGGAACTGGGGCCATCCTCTCTTATCTCCTCCTCACCTGAAAAAATCTCTTCAGCTGCCTCTTGTTGCTGCTCCTTCTGCAGTTCCTATGGCTCCTCAGCACTATCACTGCTCATTTTCTTAGGACTCATAATAAGGAAAAAAAAGTGCAAAAATACTCAAAATGACCACAGAAGCTAAGAAAATACTGCAAGGGGATGTGTGCAGGGCAAGAACCACTGCATGACTAATGTGTGACCCTTTGTTTCAGCTGGAAAGGGTAGCAAGTCATGAGGCAATTGATACCATCAAGTTCTAGCTTGCACATCAAATGACAAGTACTCGGAAAAAATTTTCATGTCAAAATGCATTGAGTATCAAATTTGACGAGTTTCAAAGCAGTCAAGTACCAAGGTACTACTGTATTTGATTCTTTTAGTTGGTATTGTAAATGAAAATTTTTTTCTTGATTTCCTTCTCAGATTGCTCATTACTAGTGTACAGAACACTACTGCTTTTTGCATGTTGATCTGGTACCCCACCATTGCTGAACTTGTTTATTACCTCTAGTAGCTTTCTTGTAGATTTTTCAGAACTTTCTATAAATATGATAATGTCATCTGCAAAGAGTAAATGTTTTACTTCCTCCTTTCCAATTTGGATAAATCTTATTTCTTTTTCTTGTCTAATTGCTCTCGCTAGAACTTCTACCACAATGTTGAGTAACTGGTGACAGTGGGCATCCTTGTCTTCTTCCAGATCTTAGAAGGAAAGCTTTCAGTCTTTCGCTATTGAGTACAATGTTAGCTGTGGGTTTTTTATTTATGCCCTTTATCATGTTGAGGAAGTTTCCTTCTACTCCTACCTTTCAAAGTGTTTTTATCAAGAAAGACTGCTGGACTTGGTCAAGTGCCTTTTCTGCATCAATCAAGATGATCATGTGGTTTTCCCCCTTCATATTGTTACTGCAGCATATTACATTAATTGATTTTCTTGTGTTGAACCACCTTTGAATACCTGGGATAAAACCCACTTGATCATGGTGTGTAATTCTTTTAATGTGCTGTTAGATTCAGTTTGCACTTATTTTGTTGAAGATTTTTGCATCTACATGAGAGAAATTGTAATTTTTTTTTCTTGTAGTAACTTTACCTGGCTTTGTAGAATGAGTTAGGTAGTGTTCCTGCCTTTCAATTTTTGGGGAGAGTTTGAGCAGAATTGGCATTAATTCTTGGAAAAATAGTAGAATTGACCTGTGAAGCCATCTGGTCATGTGTTTTTCTTTGTTGGTAGGTTTTGATTACTGGTTCAATCTCCTTATTTGTAATTGTTCTGTTTGGGTTTTCTACTTCTTCTAGAGTCAGTGTGGGTTGTTCATGTGTTCCTAGAAATTTGCCTGTTTCACCTAGGTTGTCTAATTTGTTGGTGCACAGTTGTTCATAGTATCCTCTTATGACCCATTTTATTTCTGTGGTGTCAGTAGAAATGTCCTTCTTCTCATTTCTGATTTTATTTATTTGTACCTTCTTTTTTCTTTTCTTTGTCACTCTGTCTAATGGTTTGTGAATTTTATTGATCTTCTCAAAGAGCTGACTTTTGGTTTTGTTAATTTTCTCTATTTCATTTATTTCTGTTCTAATCTTTGTTATTTCTTTCCTTCTGCTTGCTTTGGTATTATTTGTTGTTTTTTTTTTTTTTTTTTTTTTTTCCTTCTAATTCCTGTAGGTGTGCGGTTAGGTCTTTGATTGTAGATCCATCTTCCAGTAACATTCAATGTTATTCCTGTAAAGGCAGTACTTACTTCAACCATTTTATCCTTTGGCTTTTATATGTTGTATCTTTTTCTGTCTCTCTTTTTACCCTTTTTGTTGCCCTTTGTGCCAGTTTGAATGTATTATGCCCCCCAAACACCATTATCTTTGATGCAGTCTTGTGGGGCAGACATTTTAGTGCTGATTAGATTGGAATTCTTTGAGTGTTTCCATAGAGATGTGCCCCACCCAACTGTAGGTGATAACTCTGATTAGATATTTCCATGGAGGTGTGGCCCCACGCATTCAGGGTGGGCCTTGATCAGTGGAGCTATATAAATGAGCTGACAGGCAGAGGGAACTCAGTGCAGCTGTGAGTGATGTTTTGAAGAGGAGCTACAGCCAAGAGGGACACATTGAAGAAAGCACAGGAGCTGCAGATAAGAGATATTTTGAAGACAGCCGTTGAAAGCAGACTCTTGCTCCAGAGGAGCTAAGAGAGGACAAATACCCCAAGTGCAACTAAGAGTGACATTTTTGAGGAACTGCAGCCTAGAGAGGAATGTCCGGGGAGAAAGCCATTTGAAACCAGAACTTTGGAGCAGACACCAGCCACGTGCCTTCCCAGCTAATAGAGGTTTTCCGGACACCATTGGCCGTCCTCCAGCGAAGGTACCTGATTGTTGATGACTTACTTTAGACACTTTATGGCCTTAAGACTGTAACTTTGTAACCAAATAAACCCCTTTTATAAAAGCCAATCCATCTCTGGTGTTTTGCATTCTGGCAGCATTAGCAAACTAGAACACCCTTACTGATAATCTTCATTTCTATACTCTACTCCAAACCTCTCTCCTGTCTTCTCCTTTCAGTTTGCAGAACTCCCTTTAGTATTTTTTGTAGGCAGGTATCTTGTTGATGAATTGTCTCAGGTTCTGTTTATCTGTGAATATTTTCCTGTCATTTTTTGAAGGACAGTTTGCTGGGTAAATAATTCTTCACTGGCAGTTTTTACTCTTCAGTACCATAAATATATCATACCACTGCCTTCTTATTTCCATGGTTTCTGATAAGTAATCAGCACTTAGTCTTATTGTAGAGCCCTTGTATGTGATGAATCATTTTTCTCTTGCTGCTTTCTGGATTCTCTCTTTATCTTTGGCATTTGACATTCTGATTAGTATGTTTCTTGGAGTAGGTTGATTAGGATTTATTCTGTTTGCAGTATGTTGTGTTTCTTGGACATGTATGTTTATGTCTTTCATAAGTGTTGGGAAATTTGGGGCCATTATTTCCTCAAATATTCTTTATGCCCCTTTTCCCTTCTATTTTCCTTTCTGGGACACCCATGGTGCATACATTTGTGTGCTTCATGCTATCATTCAAATCCCTGAAACCTTGCTCATTTTTTCCAATTTTTTTCCTCCATCCAGTTGTATATAAGATTTTGATTGTCCTGTCTTTTAGTTCACTGATTATTTCTTCTGCCTGTTCAAATCTGCTGTTCTATGCCTTTAGTGTATTTTTAATCTCTTCTATTATGCCTTTCATCTCCATAATTTCTGATGTTTCTTTATATACTTTCAAATTCTTCTTTATGTTCACAGATCGCCTTCTTAATATCCTTTATCTCTTTAGCCACATTTTCCTTCATCTCCTTGAATTGATTTATGTGAACATCTTTAATTAATTGTTCCAAATTCTGTGTCTCCTCAGAAGTTTAAATTTGTTTCTCTTACTAGCCATCCATTTCTTCTTGTTTCTTAGTATGGCTTTTAATTTTTTACTAATGTCTAGACATCTGATTATCTTGATGAGTTTACTCTGAAGGTCAGTTTCTCTCTCTTGCCCAGGGTTTTATTGTTGATTGGCTTTGTATTAACACTCTTCTTTGACACCTGATTCAACTTATGCTAGACTTTTAGAATAGCCCATTTTTAAATGAACAGATTTTTTTTTTTAACTCTTCTTTATCTGATGGATATGTGTTACAATTTTAGAGACTGCACTTTTTGTGCAATTGTTTCACCCCCAGGAGAAAACTTCCTTTCCTCTGTTCCTTCTCTGGGAGTTTCATCTGTTATGTCTGCTTTTGTTTCTTGGCTGGGGTCAAATTCTGCGAAGAGGTTAACCCCAGAGAGAACTTTCCCTAATCAGTATTTACCTGCCAAAACAGGGCCAAGGACTGGCTCCAAGTAGGCTAGCTCCAAAGTGCCCTGGGGAGGGGATCAGGAAGGACACCAAAAGCCTCTCTGATGGCTTCCCAAAGCTATGCTTTCTTGGTTTGCCCCAGCAAAAGCATTCCTTCAGCTAACTGTTCCCCATGGCAGTGAGGGAAGCACTGTGTCTTTTTTTTTTTTTTTTCTTTTCTTTTTCTTTTCTGATTTGTATTTTTTTTTTTCATTTTTATTGATATTGTTCAGATACTATACAATTATCCAAAGATCCAAAGTGTACAATCACTTGCCCCTGGGTACCCTCATACAGCTGTACATCCATCACACTTAATTTTTGTTCAATTTTTAGAAACTTTTCATTACTCCAGACAAGAAATAATGTGAAAGATGAAAAAAGAAAGAAAAGAAAAGGAAACTCTAATCCTCCCCTATCCCTAACCAACCCCCCTCAATTGTTGACTCATAGTATTGGTATAGTACATTTGTTACTGTTTATGAAAAAATGTTGAAATAATACTAACTGTAGTATATAGTTTGCAATAGGTATATAGTTCTTCCCTATATGCCCCTCTATTATTAACTTCTAATTGTATTGTCATACATTTGTTCTGGTTCATGGAAGCGATTTCTAGTATTTGTACAGTTGATCATGGACATTGCCCACCATAGCATTCAGTTTTATACATTCCCATCTTTTGACCTTCAACTGGTGACATATATGACTCTGAGCTTCCCCTTTCCACCTCATTCACACACCATTCAGCACTGTTAGTTATTCTCACATCTTGCTACCAACACCCCTGTTCATTTCCAAACATTTAAGTTCATCCTAATTGAACATTCTGCTCATACTAAGCAACCACTCCCCATTCTTAAGCCTCGTCCTACATCTTGGTACCTTATATTTCATGTCTATGAGTTTACATATTATAATTAGTTCCTATCAGTGAGACCTTGCAATAATTGTCCTTATGTGTCTGGCTTATTTCACTCAGTATATTGCCCTCGAGGTTTTGTCATCAACCCATTTTTTTTTTAATATGGTTTTGTTCACTCACCATACATTCCATCCCAAGTAAATAATCGATGGTTCTCTGCATGGTCATACATTTATGTGTTCACCACCTTCACCACTATCTATATAAGGGCATCTACATTTCTTCCACAAGGCAGGAGGGAGAGTCAAAGAAGGTAGAGAGGCAAAAGAAAGAGGGAAAAAAAATGACAGCTAGGAAGCAGCAAAAGGAAAAATAACCTTAAATCAAAGTACTATAAAGAATCAGACAATACCACCAATGTCAAGTGTCTAACATGCCCCCCCATCCCCCCCTCTTATCTGCATTTACCTTGGTATATCTCCTTTGTTACCTTAAAGGAAGCATAATACAATGATTCTATTAGTTACAGTCTCTAGTTTATGCTGATTGCATCCCTCCCCCAATGCCTCCCCATTTTTAACACCTTGCAAGGTTGACATTTGCTTGTTCTCCCTCGTGAAAGAAGATATTTGTACATTTTATCACAATTGTTGAATACTCTAGATTTCACCAAGTTACACAGTCCCAGTCTTTATCTTTCCCCCTTTCTTCTGGTGTCTCACATGCTCCCCACCTTCCTCTCTCAACCATATTCATAGTTACCTTTGTTCAGTGTACTTACATTGTTGTGCTACCATCTCCCAAAATTGTGTTCCAAACCACACACTCCTGTCTTCTATCACCCTGTAGTGCTCCCTTTAGTATTTCCTGTAGGGCAGGTGTCTTGTTCACAAAGTCTCTCATTGTCTGTTTGTCAGAAAATATTTTGAGCTCTCCCTCATATTTGAAGGACAGCTTTGCTGGATATAGGATTCTTGGTTGGCGGTTTTTCTCTTTCAGTATCTTAAATATATCACATCACTTCCTTCTTGCCTCCATGGTTTCTGCTGAGAGATCTGCACATAGTCTTATTAAGCTTCCTTTGTATGTAATGGATCGCTTTTCTCTTGCTACTTTCAGGATTTTCTCTTTGTCTTTGATATTTGATAATCTGATTATTAAGTGTCTTGGCGTAGGCCTATTCATATCTCTTCTGTTTGGAGTACGCTGAGCTTCTTGGATCTGTAATTTTATGTCTTTCATAAGAGATGGGAAATTTTCATTGATTATTTCCTCTATTATTGCTTCTGCCCCCTTTTCCTTCTCTTCTCCTTCTGGGACACCAATGATACATACATTATTGTACTTTGTTTCATCCTTGAGTTCCCAGAGACAATCCTCATATTTTTTCATTCTTTTCTCCATCTGCTCCTTTGTGTGTAGGCTTTCAGGTGTTTTGTTCTCCAGTTCCTGAGTGTTTTCTTCTGCCTCTTGAGATCTGCTGTTGTATGTTTCCATTGTGTCTTTCATCTCTTGTGTTGTGCCTTTCATTTCCATAGATTCTACTAGTTGTTTTTTTGAACTTTTGATTTCTGCCGTATATATGCCCAGTGTTTCCTTTACAGCCTCTATCTCTTTTGCAATATCTTCTCTAAACTTTTCAAATTGATTTAGCATTAGTTGTTTAAATTCCTGTATCTCAGTTGAAGTGTACGTTTGTTCCTTTGATTGGGCCATAGCTTTGTTTTTCTTAGTGTAGGTTGTAATTTTCTGTTGTCTAGGCATGGTTTCCTTGGTTATCCAAATCAGGTTTTCCCAGACCAGAACAGACTCAGGTCCCAGAAGGAAGAAATATTCAGTATCTGGTTTCCCTGCGGGTGTGTCTTAGAAAATTGCTCCACCCTTTGATGCCTCGGGTCACTGTGCTTTTCTGCCCAGTAGGTGACGCCTGTTAGCCTATAATTCTTGACTGGTGTGAGGAGGTATGGCCATGTTCCCCCAGGCTCTGGGGTCTGGTTCTGAATGGAAACGGCCCCACCCCTTTCCTCCTAGAGAAGACAGAGCCCCTAGGTGGAGGTCATTAGCATTTCAATGGTCTCTCTCTCTGCTTGTGCTGTCTCCATCCTTCCCCAAGTCACAGCCCTGGAAACTGAAAATGACTGGGGCTTTCTCCACTCAGCCGAAAAAGAAACAGATAGTCCCCTTCAGACCCAGTCCAAGGCGACCCTCCGGCTCTCCAAGGTCAGTCATCATCCAAAGCCTCTGTCTTTTTTTTGGGGATGCGTACCTGTAGTGAGCAGTTCACACTCGCTACTTAAAACCCCAGTTGGAGCTCGGCTGAGCTATATTTGCTTGCTGGGAGGGAGCTTCTCTCCGGCACCACGAGGCTTTGCAGCTCGGGCGATAGGGGAGGGGGTCTCACAACTTGGATCCGCAGGTTTTACTTACAGATTTTATGCTGTGTTCTCAGGCATTCCTCCCAATTCAGAAATTAGATGGTCTCGTTTGTCCCCCCACAGTTATTCTGGATTATTTACTAGTTGTTTCTGTTTTTTTGTAGTTGTTCCAGGGGGACTACTTAGCTTCTACTCCTCTCTATGCCTCCATCGTGCCTCCAGCACTGTGTCTTTTAAATCGCCACTGCTTTGGCCCCTGGCCAGGGTGAATTTGAGACAATGGCTGCCACCACTTTTGTCCAGGGTGGGTTGAAACAGTAGCCCAGAGCTGCGACTCAGTGATCTGACTTTGCTAATCAAAAGCCATGATCAGTGATTGGCTGTGCTCATCCCTGTTTTTTGTTTTTTTTTTTTTCCCTTGTTTGTCTTTTTTCTTTTTTTTTTTTTTTTTTTTTTTAACTTTCCCTTCTTTTTTCAAATCACCTGTATGAAAAAAAAAGTTAAAAAGAAAACAAACATACAATAAAAGAGCATTTCAAAGAGACCATAGCAAGGGAGTAAGAAAAAGACAACTAACCTAAGATAACTGCTTAACTTCCAACATGTTCCTACTTTACCCCAAGAAAGTTACATAATATAGCAACATTTCAGTGAACTTGTTCCTACTACAACCATCAGAAATTAACAGACCATAGTCATTTCTGGGCATCCCCAGAACGTTAAATAGCTTATCTGTTCTTCCTGGATTATTGTTCCCCCTTCCTTAATTGCTCTCTACTGCTAGTTCCCCTACATTCTACATTATAAACCATTTGTTTTACATTTTTCAAAGTTCACATTAGTGGTAGCATATAATATTTCTCTTTTTGTGCCTGGCTTATTTCGCTCAGCATTATGTCTTCAAGGTTCATCCATGTTGTCATATGTTTCACCAGATCGTTCCTTCTTACTGCCGCGTAGTATTCCATCGTGTGTATATACCACATTTTATTTATCCACTCATCTGTTGAAGGACATTTGGGTTGTTTCCATCTCTTGGCAATTGTGAATAATGCTGCTATGAACATTGGCGTGCAGATATCTGTTCGTGTCACTGCTTTCCGATCTTCCAGGTATATACCGAGGAGTGCAATCGCTGGATCGAATGGTAGCTCTATATCTAGTTTTCTAAGGAACTGCCAGACTGACTTCCAGAGTGGCTGAACCATTATACAGTCCCACCAACAATGAATAAGAGTTCCAATTTCTCCACATCCCCTCCAGCATTTGTAGTTTCCTGTTTGTTTAATGGCAGCCATTCTAACCGGTGTTAGATGGTATCTCATTGTGGTCTTAATTTGCATCTCTCTAATAGCTAGTGAAGCTGAACATTTTTTCATGTGTTTCTTGGTCATTTGTATTTCCTCTTCAGAGAACTGTCTTTTCATATCTTTTGCCCATTTTATAATTGGGCTGTCTGTACTATTGTCATTGAGTTGTAGGATTTCTTTGTATATGCAAGATATCAGTCTTTTGTCAGATACATGGTTTCCAAAAATTTTTTCCCATTGAGTTGGCTGCCTCTTTACCTTTTTGAGAAATTCCTTTGAGGTGCAGAAACTTCTAAGCTTGAGGAGTTCCCATTTATCTATTTTCTCTTTTGTTGCTTGTGCTTTGGGTGTAAAGTCTAGGAAGTGGCCTCCTAATACAAGGTCTTGAAGATGTTTTCCTACATTATCTTCTAGGAGTTTTATGGTACTTTCTTTTATATTGAGATCTTTGGTCCATTTTGAGTTAATTTTTGTGTAGGGGGTGAGGTAGGGGTCCTCTTTCATTCTTTTGGATATGGATATCCAACTCTCCCAGCCCCATTTGTTGAAAAGACCATTATGGCTCAGTTCGGTGACTTTGGGGGCCTTATCAAAGATCAGTCGGCCATAGATCTGAGGGTCTATCTCTGAATTCTCAATTCGATTCCATTGATCTATATGTCTATCTTTGTGCCAGTACCATGCTGTCTTGGCAACTGTGGCTTTATAATAAGCTTCAAAGTCAGGGAGTGTAAGTCCTCCCACTTCGTTTTTCTTTTTTAGAGTGTCTTTAGCAATTCGAGGCATCTTCCCTTTCCAAATAAATTTGATAACTAGCTTTTCCAAGTCTGCAAAGTAGGTTGTTGGAATTTTGATTGGGATTGCATTGAATCTGTAGATGAGTTTGGGTAGAATTGACATCTTAATGACATTTAGCCTTCCTATCCATGAACATGGAATATTTTTCCATCTTTTAAGGTCCCCTTCTATTTCTTTTAGTAGAGTTATGTAGTTTTCTTTGTATAGGTCTTTTACATCTTTGGTTAAGTTGATTCCTAGGTACTTGATTTTTTTAGTTGCTATTGAAAATGGTATCTTTTTCTTGAGTGTCTCTTCAGTTTGTTCATTTCTAGCATATAGAAACATTACTGACTTATGTGCATTAATCTTGTATCCCGCTACTTTGCTAAATTTGTTTATTAGCTCTAGTAGGTGTATCGTTGATTTCTCAGGGTTTTCTAGATATAAGATCATATCATCTGCAAACAATGACAGTTTTACTTCTTCTTTTCCAATTTGGATGCCTTTTATTTCTTTGTCTTGCCGGATTGCCCTGGCTAGCACTTCCAGCACAATGTTGAATAACAGTGGTGACAGCGGGCATCCTTGTCTTGTTCCTGATCTTAGAGGGAAGGCTTTCAGTCTCTCACCATTGAGTACTATGCTGGCTGTGGGTTTTTCATATATGCTCTTTATCATGTTGAGGAAGTTTCCTTCAATTCCTACCTTTTGAAGTGTTTTTATCAAAAAGGGATGTTGGATTTTGTCAAATGCTTTTTCAGCATCTATTGAGATGATCAATTGATTTTTCCCTTTCGAGTTTTTAATGTGTTGTAATACATTGATTGTTTTTCTGATGTTGAACCATCCTTGCATGCCTGGAATGAACCCCACTTGGTCATGGTGTATGATTTTTTTAATGTGTCTTTGGATTCGATTTGCAAGTATTTTGTTGAGGATTTTTGCATCTATATTCATTAGGGAGATTGGCCGGTAGTTTTCCTTTTTTGTAGCATCTTTGCCTGGTTTTGGTATTAGATTGATGTTAGCTTCATAAAATGAGTTAGGTAGTGTTCCATTTTTTTCAATGTTTTGAAAGAGTTTGAGTAAGATTGGTGTCAGTTCTTTCTGGAAAGTTTGGTAGAATTCCCCTGTGAAGCCATCTGGCCCTGGGCATTTATTTGTGGGAAGATTTTTGATGACTGATTGGATCTCTTTGCTTGTGATGGGTTGGTTGAGGTCTTCTATTTCTTCTCTGGTCAGTCTAGGTTGTTCATATGTTTCCAGGAAATTGTCCATTTCTTCTACAATATCCAGTTTGTTGCCATACAGTTGTTCATAATATCCTCTTATAATTTTTTTAATTTCTTCAGGATCTGCAGTTATGTCACCTTTTTCATTCATTATTTTGTTTATATGGGTCTTCTCTCTTTTTGATTTTGTCAGTCTAGCTAGGGGCTTGTCAATCTTGTTGATCTTCTCAAAGAACCAACTTTTGGTGATATTTATCCTTTCTATTGTTTTTTTGTTCTCTATGTCATTTATTTCTGCTTTAATCCTTGTTATTTCTTTTCTTCTACTTGGTTTAGGATTGGTTTGCTGTTCATTTTCTAGCTTCTTCAGTTGATCCATTAGTTCTTTGATTTTGGCTCTTTCTTCCTTTTTAATATATGCGTTTAGTGCTATAAATTTCCCCCTTAGCACTGCTTTTGCTGCATCCCATAGGTTTTGGTATGTTGTGTTCTCATTTTCATTCGTCTCTATATATTTAGCAATTTCTCTTGCTATTTCTTCTTTAACCCACTGATTGTTTAGGAGTGTGTTGTTTAACCTCCAGGTATTTGTGAATTTTCTAAGTCTCTGATGGTTATTGACTTCTAATTGTATTCCATTGTGGTCAGAGAATGTGCTTTGAATAATTTCAATCTTTTTAAATTTATTGAGGCTTGTTTTATGTCCCAGCATATGATCTATTCTGGAGAAAGTTCCGTGAGCACTAGAAAAGTATGTGTATCCTGGTGATTTGGGATGTAATGTCCTGTAGATGTCTGTTAAATCTAATTCATTTATCAGATTGTTTAGGTTTTCAATTTCCTTATTGGTCTTCTGTCTGGTTGATCTATCTATAGGAGAGAGTGATGTGTTGAAGTCTCCCACAATTATTGTGGAAACATCAATTGCTTCCTTTAGTTTTGCCAATGTTTCTCTCATGTATTTTGTGGCACCTTGATTGGGTGCATAGACATTTACGATTGTTATTTCTTCTTGCTGAATTGCCCCTTTTATTAGTATGTAGTGGCCTTCTTTGTCTCTCAAAACATCCCTGCATTTGAAGTCTATTTTATCTGAGATTAATATTGCTACACCTGCTTTCTTTTGGCTGTAGCTTGCATGAAATATTTTTTTCCATCCTTTCACTTTCAATTTCTTTGTGTCCCTGTGTCTAAGATGAGTCTCTTGTATGCAACATATTGATGGTTCATTTTTTTGATCCATTCTGCGAATCTATATCTTTTAATTGGGGAGTTTAATCCATTTACATTCAACGTTAAAACCGTGAAGGCATTTCTTGAATCGGCCATCTTATCCTTTGGGTTATGTTTGCCATATTTTTCCCTCTCTCTATTAATATCCTTTATTGTACCCATACCGAATCTCTTTAGTACTGAACCTTTCTCCAAGTCTCTCTGTCCTGTCTTTGTTTCTCTGTCTGTAGGGCTCCCTTTAGTATCTCCAGTAGGGCAGGTCTCTTGTTAGCAAATTCTCTCAGCATTTCTTTGTCTGTGAAAAATTTAAGCTCTCCCTCAAATTTGAAGGAGAGCTTTGCTGGATAAAGTATTCTTGGCTGGAAATTCCTCTCTCTCAGAATTTTAAATATATCGTGCCATTGCCTTCTCGCCTCCATGGTGGCTGCTGAGTAGTCACTACTTAGTCTTATGCTGTTTCCTTTGTATGTGGTGAATTGCTTTTCTCTTGCTGCTTTCAGAACTTGCTCCTTCTCTTCTATGTTTGACAGTGTGATCAGTATATGTCTCGGAGTGGGTTTTTTTGGATTTATTCTATTTGGAGTTCGCTGAGCATTTATGATTTGTGTATTTATGTTGTTTAGAAGATTTGGGAAGTTTTCCCCAACAATTTCTTTGAATACTCTTCCTAGACCTTTACCCTTTTCTTCCCCTTCTGGGACACCAATGAGTCTTATATTCGGACGCTTCATATTATCTATCATATCCCTGAGGTCCATTTCGAGTTTTTCAATTTTTTTCCCCATTCTTTCTTTTATGCTTTCATTTTCCATTCTGTCATCTTCCAGGTCACTGATTCGTTGTTCAACTTCCTCTAGTCTTGTACTATGAGTGTCCAGAATCTTTTTAATTTGGTCAACAGTTTCTTTAATTTCCATAAGATCATCCATTTTTTTATTTAGTCTTGCAATGTCTTCTTTATGCTCTTCTAGGGTCTTCTTGATTTCCTTCATATCCCGTACTAGGGTCTCATTGTTCATCTTTAGTTCTTTGAGTAGCTGCTCTAGGTGTGTCTCTTCTGGTCTTTTGATTTGGGTGCTTGGGCTTGGGTTATCCATATCGTCTGGTTTTTTCATATGCTTTATAATTTTCTGTTGTTTTTGGCCTCGTGGCATTTGCTGTCCTTGATAGGGTTCTTTTAGGGTTTGTAGACCAGTTGAAGTCCTTATCTCTAGTTTATCAGATCTACAGCTTCGTGGAGTACACTTTCTCTAACTAACCAGCAGGTGGCGTCCACGAGCCACCTGTTCTCCACAAGCCAGATCTCCCCTGCTTAGCCTTTTTGGTGAGTGGGGGAGTGAGTCTTGTGGGGCCCAATTGGTGTCCCAAGCTTGCGTGTGTAGTTGGTGTTGCCTGCCCTGTATGTGGGGCGTGTTTCTGGGCAGTCGGGGAGGGGGGGTGGCCCTAACAATCAAATCTCCCTGATGATCCTAGAGTTTTAAAGCTACTGCAATAGTCTAATCCTTCAGTTCAGTCCTGCCACAGTTTGTCTCTGCCACTGACCCACAAGTCTTTGGTATTGGCGTATGGCTCCTGAGACTTGCAAGTGGGCCCCTCTTCCAGGCTGTGCACCCCGGGTCCTCTGTTGAGGGATGACTGTGCTATGTCACAGGTGAGTGCCGTCCCCCCAGGGCAGTTCTGGGCTGCTGGGCTGTGTTGGGAGGCTCCCAGTCTGCTCAAATGATGGCTGAATGGGGCTCTGTTAATTCACACTGCTCCCCCTTCCCAGCTCTGGGACATTCAGCTGAGGTTGCAGGGAAGGCTAATGTCCACGCCCAGTTTTGTGGTGTGTGCCTGTTATTTGAAGCACTTCCGTCACACTGGGTTGTCTGGGGCAGCTCTGGGCTATGGGGCTGGCGATGGGCAGGAGTGTTTCCTGTCCACCAGGATGGTGGCTGTGAGCGGACACCCCCCTTTTCTTGGGAAGTTGTGTTGTTTAGTGAATTTTCTCAGCCACTGGATTATTGCCTTTTGTCTCAGAGCTCTCTTATTTCTGCTCTTGACTTGACGTGCCCAAATTTCAATTCTTTGAAGCTTTGTGTATTGAGCTTCTTAGAGTAATTGTTTTAGAAAAAGCAAAAAGGATTTAAAAAAAAAAAAAAAAAAAAAAAAAAAAGGCCCTCCTCAGAGATCTAATGGGTTATTGAAATGCTAATAGACAAAGCAACCAGGGCCATTAAGGAAAGGTGCCCTGGGTAGAGAGATCAGCCTTGCTTCGGGATTTGCATATGCGCCTCAAGGCCTGATCTCCGCCCTTCCCCTTTCTGTGTTCACCAGAACTCCAAAAATCCTCTGCTTTTACTTTGGAGCTTCTCGTGTTGTTTTCCTTCTATGCCCGTCTCCTCTCTGCTGGGCTGGCTGCTCTCAGAGTCTCTGGTGTCTGGCCTCAGTCTATCTATGGTTGGAGTTTGAATCAGTAGAATGAGTTTCCGATGAGAGCAGCCACTGCAATTCTCCCTTCTCCTTCCTGGAGCTGACAGCCCCTCCTCCCCCGGGACTGAGCCTGGCAGGGAGGGGCGCGGGTCCCCTGGCCGCAAAAACTTACAGATTTCGCTGATCTCAGCAGTTCCACGTTTTCATGAGTGTTGTATGAAGTATGCCCAAAGACAGATTGCTCTGTGGTGTCCAGTCCACGCAGTTCCTGGCTTTTTACCTACTTTCCTGGAGGAGTAACTAAAACATACAGCTCACCAGTCTGCCATCTTGCCCCGCCTCTCGCCTGACGTATTTTAAACTCATCCCTGTTTTTGCGGAAGAAAAATTTTATGTCCCTTTCTGTCTCCATGAGCTAGCCAGGGAATGGACCTCAAGGAGGCCCACCACAAGAGTGTGGGATGGACACTGGCAGCAACTACACAAAGAGAGCAACTCACTGTTCACCATCATATTTTATCAACCTCTTCCTCCCGCTTTTCCCCGGATTCTGTACAGTGTTCTTCTGGCCCCTGGAAGCCCAGAACATTTGTCTAAGACAGTTCCTGCTTGTTCAACAGCTGTTTTGGTGGAAGGATGGAGTCCCAGAGCTCCCTATTCTGCCATCTTCCCTGGAAATCCTCCTCTCAGTTATTAATTTTTGCTATCATTATTAAAAGGAAGCCTTGGAGAATGGATAGAAATGGTTTAATGCTCTTAATTAAAAGTAGATGAAGATATAATGGAAACTATAAATGCACTCTATCCTTTCCTTATGCTAAGCGCCCAATATTTGAAGGTAAACAACATGAGAACATTCCTGTGAAACAGTTCTATTATGCTTCACTCCACGTTTTAAAGAAGCAGGGTCTTGTCTAACATCACATTTTGTTGCCATTTTTACTCACTTTTCATGTTTTAGAAAATAACTGATCATCTATGAAAAAACTTGTGATCAACTTTGAAATAACCAGCTATTTGCATATATCAGTGAGCTTGTAGAAAGAACACCTAGAACTTAATAAAACCCCAGAAGACTTCAGGAAATCCTGACTCACAAGAACCTAGTGCATATTTAGTTTCAGGACATTGGCTACTCCATTTTGGGGATTTTCCAAGTCAGATAGTGTTACACTTGGACTATGCCAAAGAGCATTAATAATAATAAGCATAAGTGAAAAGTTGGCATTCCCCAATCAGATATAAAAGAGTAGACTTTCCAAACCCAGTGTTCTCTTTAGGGCAGCAGAGGGCAGTGAAAGCACTGTTAATTGAGAATAAAAGTCTTTTATTACAACCCAGAGAGAAACATTGCATTTCCTTACAACTACATTTTCCATTTTAAACCAATGCCACACATGTAGGTGGTTTGAAAGATAATACATTTTTAGTCTCAGCTGAATATTTGGAGCCATATAGAACTTTTACCAAGTACAGTGAAATGTCTATATAGCATTTCAGGGACTTACAGTTCAATTTAACACAACAGAAAAATGTTTTAGAGGATAATATTCCTTTGGGAACCTTGCTCCAAAATGATCAGGATTTTCCTCTGGGCACAGGAGACACTAAAATAATGATAATCCATCAGAGACAGGGTTCGGTGTTTCTACTAGCACAGAATTTGAGAGCTAATGATCCAATTCTAATACTGTCCTCTCTCTCAAGATTACCCAGCTTGATAGAGGCTAAGGGATAATTAGAACAGTGGTCTCCTCGTCCTCATTATAGTTTTTAAATTTTGCCATACCATACTTCTTAACACTTAACAGTCAGATTTATGATGCTGATGTTTTTTCTCAGGGTTCAAAGGTCTAGGAATTCTCACCTGGAAGTACAAAGTGTTCCAAATGAGTCTAATCTTGCCTCAGCAAAAGTTTGTCTTCAGCTTTTAAAGGAGAGGCTTCCACAGGTAAGAAGAAAATAAATCCAGCTACATCATACATTTGAAAGTTTAAAAATTTCCCTACCCATAGTAAAAGAGCATATATTTCATGCTTTTAAGATCCCCTCATTCCCCCACTCCCACCCCCAGACTTAGTAGAAGTTAAGACACTGATCTTTTAACCTCAGCAAACGCACTCAAATCCAAACCCCTTTTCTTCTTAGAATGCCCTAGCACTGTCATGATTAGCTGTACTTCAAGACCTGCATTTCCGTTTGGAAAATCTGTCACTCACTTTCCCTACTGACTTTGGAGTGTCAATGTCAGCATTGCAGCTAGCAATCTGTACAGTGGCTGGGAAAATGGAATGGCTAATGGTGAAATAACAACCTCAGAGCGAGGAGACATCTCTAAGAAGCCAGGACATTGCTCTAAAAATTAAAACGAAACATTTTGCATCTGGACTTTGTTGATCCATCTGGAGTACATGAGGTCTGACTGGCATTAGCAAGTTCAAGGACCTCAGTGACATTCTTCTGTTCTGCGGAAACGTCTTCCTCCTTTAAAGAACTCACACTAAGTCTCTTGCTTTCATTTTCACTAGCTGGCTTCTCAGCCTGCTTGCTTTGTTCTGTCTGTAGTCTTTCAGCAAGTCAAGGGCTAGGCTGAGATCCCAGAGCAAATTCTTCCAAGGCCAAACAAGGAAATGTTCAACGAGTCTGTGGAGGCCAATAACCAAGAATACTAGATTATTCTCTCTGAAATTTAACATGTATGATGTCACATATTTTCCCCAAATCTAGGTATTTGTATGGATTTATCTGTGCATTCTCTAGTCATAGGTTAAAGGTGAATGATGTTTCGAGTAGATTTTACCTTTTTTTTTTTTTTTTTTAAGATATAAGGGCTTTTCAAAGTCAGGTCAAGGGGTAAACCTCCTGCAGAGGCCTGGTGTTACAACCCTTATTTAAAATGCTTTTTATTTTATGATTTCCTAAGGAGACAGCGAATACCTAAGGGAATACCCTGTAATGGCCAAAATCATGGAACTTCTTTGGACAGAAATTATCAGGTATTGTTCTAAACTCCCTTTCTCCAGTGGCAGATGGTTCTCTAGAAATGACCATGAATGGGAGCTTCTCCATTGTCCCTTTAGTTGGACACCGCAAAGAAAAGTCACCGAGCTTCAGGCCAAGGACTGGATAGAGCTTTGCTTTTTTGTGTGATGAAATTGTTATCACCCAGCAAGGATTAGGCTCCAGGAACAACCTGCCTGGTTTAGAAACCTGAAGCCAGGAGTTTCCGAATCCTGGCTCTTAAGCATGCCCGGAACAACAAAGGGAAGTTGTTTGTTTGGAAAGCCCAGTCTCAGGGAATGGCAGAGCTACAAAATCAATTGTAGAGTTATCAGGCAGTTCAGTGAGTGCCATATTTACATGGCTCCTCAGCAGGGAGGGGGCTGGAGGGGAGAGAAATAGGAGGGAGGGAGGGAAAGAAAAGAAACTAGGTAGTAGAGAATGGGGGTTAAAATGGACCCTAGGTTAAAATCCACTTACTAGCTGAGTTGATTTGAACAATTTACTTCAACCACCTAAGCCTTTGTTTTCTCAAATATTAAATGGGAACAGTAATACCCACCTATCTTATAGAGTTACTATAAGAATTCATTGAGTTAATTTCTGTAAACTATTTGGTGCAGTGTCTGGAACATATCAAGCCTGCTCAATAAAGTTTAACTGTCATTACTATTATTTTCAAGTAACTGGATAAGAAGGAGGGAAGAGATAAACCTATTTTGAAGTATGGTTCCTTAAGCATTATCATTTTATTAGCTAATCATTTGAGGCTTTGTAAGGAAGGATATACTCTTCAGTTGTACCAGTGGGCCCAGGTACTATATGAACCTTATCAATCTATTCAACCTACATTTATACAATCTCTACAATCAGGGACAGACCACTATTTGTTCAGATTGCAACCTGCATAAGGGGAGCTGGTGGAACGGGATCTTCCTTGGTCAAGCCCTGCACCCTGGCTTGGGGTTACATCATTCCAGAAGTGGCAACACCTTCTCTTTCCTCTTCCTCCCTCCTGCCCCTCCAAATCAATGCTCTTTAGGTCCTTAGGAACTAGCAGCAGCCCTGGGGCCCAAACCCAAATCCCACACCCCACACTCAGCTCTTTAGGATCATGACCAAACCATCCAGCCTTTCCAGATTGGAGAGAACCTTCTCCCCTGGGATCTGCGTGGGTGAGAAGGAATCGGTGGTCCAGGGTTCCAGCCTTTGGGGAGAAGAAACCAAAATATTCAAACAAACTTCTGTCTGTCAACTCCAATCAGAAACTGAAAAGGGGAGGGAGGCTCTGTTTTCCTTCCTGCCTGGAGAACCTGTACCTCAATTCTGCCCAGAAGATAATGCTTGAGTATTGGGATATGGGAGCTAGAGGGAGCGATAGTGGATTAATTCTCCAATAAACCACTTTTTCTATTTCTCTTTTCATTCCAGGGGCCAAGATGAAAGGTGGGGAACTCTATAGCCAACTTTTGTCAGTGAGACCCTCCGTCTGAACTACCATCCTCTGATCCACCTACATTATTCCTGGTTGTCCTGAGACTTAGCTTTCCGCGACTTACAGTAGTCTACCATCCAAGGACGGGGTAGGGCCCCTCTATTTCCTTTCATAGCCTCTCAAACATACTTCCCAGAATATAAGTCTTGTAAGCATTTCTATTCTTGGGCACCTAGAACAGTGCTCGACACATAGTAGACATCCAGCAAATACTGTCGGATGAATGAATAAATGAATCATAGTATTTATAAAGTAGGGGAAACTAAAATACTGTGCAACCACAGCTGCCTCCTATGGAGAATGATGAGTGGGTCCTAGAATATGAAAGTCCTCTTGCCTGAGCACCAGGATGGATTTAGGTCTGAACAAAATGAGCCAGGATTTGAATATTGGGGGTGCTATGAAAAGAACAGAATTACTCTGCACAATAGAGAGCAAGAAAATCCTACAACTGAGGTGTGGGGGAGGGGTGGAATGCTTGAAGAGAAGAAATGGGAGGGTGGGAGAGGAAATTGATAGAAATTTGGGTGCTAAGTGGAGTGAATCAGAGAGTGAGAAAGCCCTGGAGGTGGGGCTGAAACAAATGGATTCATTACAGGAATATGCAACATGGCATTTGAAACTTATTGCTATGCTGTGCCACGACCTCAAAAACTGTTAGTTAAGTTTTGAAACACACTATCTGCCCTGTTTTCATGATTACATTGTGTGGGAGGAGGAAGGGCAGGTGAGGCCACTAGGAGAGAATATGAGAAGGATCTGTGTCCAAGCTTGCTTTTATGCCAAGATGGAGATAAAATAACAGCAACAAGATGCAGAGTAAGTCAGAAAGAAGTAATCAGACAGAGCTGACAGTGAATTCAACAGGCATTTTGGGGGTAGGCTTTGTGCTTAAAGAGGACCTGAAATGGGAGTTATGTGCAGAACTTAGCCAGATCTCAAGGAGCCAGGAGGTCCCAGCTAATACCTGGGGCACATTTTACATTTTACCATGAAGGCTAATTTTCTTGTTCTGTGACTCCTTTGGACTACAAGTTCCTCGAAGGCAGGGTTTTTCTTATTTTTAAGAGCATCTCTATCTCTGGCACAGAGTCTAACAGTCAGTAGTTACTATTTGTTGAATGAATAAATGAATGGCTTTAACATAGACCTCTTTCCTCAGAAACCAAGATTAATGAAAAGAACAGAATGGGAGAGAGTGAGGGAGAGAGACAAAGGAAAAAAAAAAGAAAAAGAATGAGAATAGAACCCTATTATACATGAAGGTTTCCTTAGATTAAACTTTTTTTATCTCTCATTTTTAATCTACCATTTATCTCTTACTCTTAACACTTTCCTTGGCACCTGCTCCATATTCTAGAAATAAGTCAAGGGGAGCCAAAGCCTGGTGGGTAGTCCTGGTGGGTGGGCCTCCTCTTATCTTATGTAATGACTGTGCACATCCTCACGGCCTGCAATCCCATCTCAGTGCAAGCAATGAACTTGGCCAATATTTGACTGGAAGCATTTGCATTCCCAGGACAGGATGCATCCAGGACAGCTCTGGCCTCTTTGCTAATTTGAGTTTGCCTAAAAGAGTGGTTAAAGGTGAGTAACAGGTTTCCTGGATCTTTTTATAAAGAAATCTTAGTGCAAGTTGTTAGGTAAGAGGATCAAGGATATACCCCTGCAATAAAGGGTTTGCAGACAATGGAAATAAATCATAGCATTCATTAGCACCAATTTAAAAAGTCAGTTGATCCTTCATTTCCCGGTATATTTGATCAGTTGATAGCAGGAATGAGTAAAATCTGGTGTTTAAAAATATTGAAACTTAAAAATAAGGTTTTGGCCAGGTCTAAGTACTTTAATATCCAAATGCCGTAAGTTTACTTTTTCATTGCAGCTTTATACAGCATTGAAATAGGAATTGCTGACAATATAGAGCAGTAAGTCAGGCAAAGTGATTGCTTTGGTCCTTCTTTTAGTCTGACGGACTGTATACATATGCCCTAAATTAATCCACCTTTGAAATTGTAGATAGGATTAATATTTATTTTTCCTAAATGAAAGCACATTTAAATAGGGCAGAGACAACTGAAGCTGTCCACTCACTGTAATGATGTAATAGAGTAGGTATTTGCCCAGGGTGCCTTGTGGAAACTATTTGATTTGGGGCAGTGAAATTTACTTTCCCACCAAAAGTGTCCTAGAATCACCTCTTTTCTTAGACTCAGATGCAACATTTGAGTTCAATTATCAGATATGTTTAACTCTCATTCTCTATCCTTTTTCAGAATGTCCTCTCCTTCCTCTCTCCTTCATAATGGGACAAAATACACTACCACAAGGAGCGCTAAATAATGCGTGATTGCATTGCACTTCTTACATGATGGCAATTTAATCATTTGACTTGGTCCTCAGTTTACGTGTCCTCAGATTCTGGACATTACAGATGGTTCACATTCCTTAAGGCCAGGATCATGGCTAATGGGTGGTAGGGAGAAAAGAGTCTGTCATCCTCCCAAGATATGACCTGCCAGCAAAATGCAGATAAGCTCAAGAAACAATTCCCAAACATGGAAACAGTCCTGTTCAGTTTGGGGGCAGATGGAAGCTTTTGCCAGTTCTTAATTTGCCATCCCTCTAGCTGATTTCTCAGCCACTCAACACAGTATAAAAGGGAACAAAATAACTTCTGTTTCCAAAGCTTTGGACTATTTGAAATGATAAAAGTTTTCCTAAGTATAGGAGTTATTAGAAAAATTAGAGACCTGAGGATTATCCTGAAATGTTTTACAATTATTGAAATTTCATAGTAGGGTCAAAATTTTTAGTAAGAACTGACTGCTTTCATTATTAAATTATTCCAAGCATTCCCAACTTTGCCTTCTCTGTTTGTAGGTATTTCTTTACGACTAAATTCATTCTTGTTTTTACCAGCAAACTTTTAACTCTTCATAGATTACTGGGAGAAATGTCTGCCTCAAAACAAAAACACAAAACATCAAAGATGCATTAGCAATTCTTCCTTTACAAATTGGCTTATCTTCTATCACTCCATGACTTGAGGCTTGAGAGACTTCATTTTGCTTTATTTTCCTGTTACTTTTCTAATCAATTTTTTCTTATTTCCTTTGATGACTCCTCTTTCTCTAACTCCTAAATGTAGGTTCCCTCAGGCCAAATTCTTGGCTTTTCACTCAAAAGCAGCCCATGGGAGCTCATCTGCTCCCCTGGCTTTATTCGATGTTTCTATGTGGATGCTTCAAAATCCACATCCACATTAACAACCGGTTACCAGCCAACTACTATTGGAAGACTTGCTCTGTGTTCAGAACAATTGGTTCAAAGCTAAAATTACATCTTCCCTACAAACAAGGTGGGCTGAACTTCCCAATTACTCATTCTCCCAGTGGAGTCAACACAAACAGAGGTAATGCACAAAGAGCCGTGTCCTGGAAACTGACAAGCGCTAGATATAAACTTGCCTTCCTGGTGATTTACTGCATCACTTTTGGCACCAAACATTTTATGAGGATTTGATTATCCTCCACTGCCTTATATTTATATGTCAGTGAGTTGACAAATATTTAGAGCATTTATTCTGTGTCAGGTACTGCTCTAGATGCAGACAGACAGCTGTAAACATGAAAGACCTTAGAGAAGCTTACAAATTAGAGGAAAGAAACTAATAAACACTTAGAAATCTAAGTACAAATAATATCTATAAAAGATAAAAATAGGTCACAGGATAGGGCAACGGTAGAGGCTGCTTTAGTAAAGATAGGTAGAGAATGCCTCTCGGGGGAGGTAATATTTGAGTTGACATTTGAAAAATTAGGATAGAGAGATGCAAAGATCTAGGAAAAGTATGTTCCGAGCCAAAGGAAGTGCATTATACAAAGGCCCTGAGATGTGGACAAGCTTAGTATTTTCAAGCATTAAAATAAAAGCCAGTGTGGCTGGAAAGGGGCGAAAGACAGGAGGAACAGACAGAAAGGAGGCAGTAAAACAAGGTAGAGTTCAGCACACCTAAGACTCTGTAGGCCAGGGTTTCTCGATCTCTGCACTATTGACATTTTGGGCTAGATGAACCTGTTTTGTGGGTGGCTGTTCTGTGTAGTGAAGGACTTTTTAGTAGCATCCCTAGTCTGTACCCATTAGATGCAGGTAGGCTTTCCCTCAGTTGATGACCAAAAATGCTTCTAGACATTGCCAAATGTCCTCTGGGGGCAAGATTGCCCCCCCACCCCACCCCCCACCCCAGTTGAGAACCACTTTTGTAGGCCAAGAAAAGAAATTTGGATATTATTCTTAGGGCAATGGAAAGCTATTAGACTATCTCAGGCAGGGAGTGATAAGATCTGAGTTATTTTAGAAAATTTATGTTGGCTTTCCTGCAGAGAGACAAGAGTGGAAGCAGGGAGGAAATTAGAAGGCAGCTACACAGCACAAGTCAGAGATGATGGAGTAGGGGGTAGCAGCGATAATGATGAGAAGTGGGGGAATAGTTTTGGGTACGGTGGCCAACAAGATTTATCCAGGAATTTGATGTGGGGGAAGGAGGTTGTAGTCAACTGAGTCACATCCCCCACAGACATGTTCAAGTCCCAACCCCCGGTCGTGTGGGTGTTGACTCATTTGTAAACAGGATTTCCAAAGACCCTATTTATTAAGATGAAGCCAAACTGAATCAGGGTGGGCCTTAATCCAGTATGACTGAAATCCTAATAAGCAGAGGAAATTCAAATGCAGTCAGCTAGTAGAAGCCAGAGGAAGAGAGAGAAGACTGATCACCGTGTGACAGAGGTGGAGACTGAGTTATGGACTGCCAGCAAGATACCACCAGAATGCTACAGACTTTGAAGAAAGCCTGATCCTGCTGACACCTTGATTTTGGACTCAGAGGCTCCCAAACTGTGAGACAATGGATTCCTGTTGTTTAAGGCAACAATTTGTGGTATTTGATATATCAGCCCTGGCAAACTGAGACAGAGGGTGGGAGGAATTAAAAAAAAATCAAACATGATGTTTAGGTTCTTTGCTGGAGCTATGAAGTAGTTGGGCTCAAGTCCTAAACCTGAGATGATAGTGCCCCTGACTAGTGGAGAAGACTTGGAAGCAGAATTGTGAGTGCAGGGGCTGGAAATAAAAAATCTATTAGCCGTGTTAAGTTTGACATGTCTATTAGATAACCTAGTAGAGACATCAGATAGGAAGCTAGATGTATGACTATTATGCTCTGAGCAAAGGTCAGGGTTGGAGGTTTAAACCTGGGAGTCATTTATAAATGGAACTTGAAGCTGAGAAAATGAATGAGATTACCAAAGGTATTAACTTCCTATGGCTGCTGTAACATAGTGGCTTAAAGCAACAGCAACTTACTCTCTCACAGTTTTGGAGGCTCAAAGTCTGAAATTAACATGTCAGCAGAGTCATGCTCCTTGCGGAGACTCTAGAGGAGAATCCGTTTCTTGCTTCTCCTTGCTCCTGGCAGCTGCCAGCATCCCCTGGTTTGTGGTTTGTGGCTGCATCACTCCAAACTCTGCAGCCATGGTGGCAATATCACCTCTCCTTCTGCCTTTCAAACTTCCCCTGTGTGTCTCTTATAAAGACACAGGTCCTTGGGTTTAAGAACCAACTGGATAATGCAGGATGATCTCTTCACCTCAAGGAACTTAATTTAATTACATTTGCAACAACCTCTTTTTCCAAATAAGGTAACTTACACAGGTTCTAAAAATTAGAATGTGGACATGTCTTTTTTGGGACTACCATTCAACCCAGCCACCACAACACCCAGGGACAGAGTGTAGACAGAGAAGACAAAAGAGCCAAGGAAAGAGCCGTGGAGACTCCAACATGTAGAAGTTGGGAGGGGAGGAGGAGCTAGGAAAGGATGGCCAGGCAGTGCAGGGGCCACAAATGCCGAGGGAGAGAGGGACTGTTCATGTTTTGTTTGCCTTTCACAGTGTCTAAGTACAGGATTTGTCTCAGAGTATGTTTAGCAAATACTCCCTCAATTGAAATGAATGTTCATTGTGATCTTCTTAAAAAGCACATTGTCTGTCTTGCATTTAACTGCCTTGGGATGGTTGGATAAACTCAGGGTACTCACCCACACATTTATTGCTTTAGGTGAGCACATGGAAAAAGAGAGGGGGAGAAAACCTGTTTTATTTTGTGCCAAGTTTTTACTAGAGCAGTAACTATCCGTTTTTTTTTGTTTTTTTTTTTTTTAGTTCCTCATTCCCAAGCCCACAAAGGACTAACATTTGAAACCTATTTAGCAAATTCTTTGGAACTTGCATGCAGCAAACTTCCAAAGTTAAATTTAGGATTCAAACCACTCTGATTGGTCAGTGAAGTGAAAGGGGTGGAGAGTGATGTTTGGAGGAAACTGCTTTCCTCAATACCACGTTATGTTAATGGGAAACATATCTTGGTGATGCAAGTAATCCCTCAATCCTGGGGAAAATATATTCGTTATTTTCCATAAAAGTAATAGATTCAGTGTCACCAATAACTTTATAGTCAATGCATTTCAGCTTTACTTACTGATGAATAAATGTATCCTAAAATCCTTCCAAGAAAAAACTATTACATTGGTAAGGGAGTGACTCTATGAACCATAAAATTTTAAAAATTGGTCCATCATTGTTTACTTCTCTTTTCGCTTAATCTGTTCTTATACTGGCTTCTTCCCTTCTGCCTTAAGCTCTTCTTCCCAATATGAGGAAAGGAGGATATGTTTCTCATATATTCCATGGCTAGCCTCTGATTTCCTGCCCCCTCCCAAGACCAACACCAAATACTATGTCAATTATTTCATTAAAGAACCTGTGAAAAGTAGGAAGGGTGAAATCACAGAATAAGGAGAAGTTCTCTAAACTACATAAATTTAGCCTTATTTCACTATATTGTTCTATTTTTCTATTGGTTAAACATCAGTGAAATCATAACAGTTCATCATCAATCCATAAACCAGCATTTGGAAAGCCCTGAGTTACATTATGCAGCCTCGAGGATTTGTATAGGTCCTCACAGTTTAATCTGGGTGTCCATGAACCCTTTAATCATCTATGCAAAACTTTTTATGAAACAGGGAATCATCAAAGGGATCGGTGTCCTGAAAAATGTTAAGAGCCCCTGCCACCAATGAAATCTTGATAAGACCTTTACTACTGGCGCCAACTGTCTACACTTTCTCACCTGCCTCTCAACTTTTAACAAATTGGCATCTCTTACCAATTGTTTCACCTGGTCCCTGTGGAATATGATTCAGCTAACCACTCATTTCTTATCCTATATACCACAAAATTCCAACCTCAGTGTGGATCACTTCTCTTAGAAACTTCTCTTTTCAAGTACTGGTGTTCCCTTCTATTGGTTCTCTGCCTGGTTTATAAATACTGATAAATTTTTATTAACTCTCTCAGCAAAAACTAGAGTTACTGACCCCCAGCTCTGTGTCTCTAGACTTGCACTTTCAACTGTCCATTTCTCCTTGTCTGTCCATGGGCACACCCTAAACTCGAATGCTCCAAACTTAATCTTCCACCAAGTTTGCAAGTCTGGCTACCCTCACTGTCCCAAGACAGAAGCTTAATTCATCCTTGATGTTTTCTGTAACCTTTCACATGTTACTTATCATCAAGTCATGTTTTAATTTCTGATTAAGCTATCACCCCATCCTCTGTGTACAAAAGCTTCAAGTGAGGGTCAAATTCAACATCATGAGCCCAATCTAAAAAGTTCTCATTCTCAATCCAACCTACTTTTACAAGTTGATTATGCAAGGACTTCTAACATAAAGTCTAAAATCTCTTTTGTAACAGACTCCTTAGAAAATATGAGTGCTAAGGACCCTGTCCCTAAAAAAAAAAAAAAAATGCATGAACAAAATTTACCAACAGATTTCATTGACTCATGGGCTCCCTTAAACCTATCCATGTAGATTAAGAATCGCTGATGTAACCTATCAAAGGGATTTGCTTTCCTCATAATTTTTGGACTTTCATACATCTGTACCTTTAGTTCTTAGAATGCCCTCATTTCTATCACTAAAATCTGTTCATTAGTTGTAATCTTTGGAAACATGGTGTCTGAATAGCCATTGGCTGCTATTTCAGCTCTTTTAACCCTGTCTCTTGAAGGCCTCATGCATTTCTGTGCAGTACATGTAAAATTTCAAGCACTGATTTCAGACTGGTGGATAGGAATAAACATTATAGAATTCTAAACTACACCATGAGTTTCTTAGTAGGGTGCATTCATTGTCAGCATACTGTGTCAGTGAGAGAGTAAATATTTGTCTCAAAATATTTCTAATGTGTTGTGAAAAGTAACTTACACAAACCTACCTGGTTTGCCACCTTTGGGAGCATGTATGTTTCCTATAGGCATGTAAGTGAACATAGAAAGAGGAAGAAAGACTGTGTAAATAATGCAGTTTTAAAATTTTGTACATAAAGCCATGCTTAGGACTTCTGTTACTTGAATACCTTCTGAAATTTAATTATTGCACCCAAATAAAAAATGAACTTTAGAAAATATATCATGTAAGGCCAAAACGTCAGCTATCTTACAACATAAAAATTGATACCTTGGAGAAACACAAAGTAAAACTGAGTTTATGATCTCAGAATGCAGGAGCACTGGTCTTTTTTCCGCAAAAAATCAGGTGTAGACCCCTTAGTGGCTGGAGGGGCACTCTAGGATTTAACCCTCAGAAACCCTTGGATGTGCAGTTTGGGGAAAATTTTTAACTTTTCTTCTAATCCAGTCACCTTGATGCTTGAAGGAAAACAATGACCGAAGCAGCCTGTTTCCTGAGATGGTTCAAGATTGCAAGAGGCGAACAAAGAATTCTCTACAGTTTCTCTTTGCTCACACAGTTGTGGACAAGCTGCTGGGCAGTTATTCAGGATCCCCATCCCATCCACTAGAAATGGATTCAGAAATTCAGTCTTGTACTTTGGACTCTCTCTCATCCTTTTCCCAGCCTCAATCCTACTTGCCACAGGGTCCTAAGAGGTAAACAAAATTACTTGAAACTAAGACTGTCTAGGTCCTCAAGCCTTCCATGCAAGTAAGAAACTACTTATTAAATAATGGACTATCCTATTAATTAACTTCATGTGCAAAATTGGAAAAAAAGCATATTTTACTCTTAAAATAGAAGGATTTAAATAATATTATGTCTCAAAATATTTTAGAATAAATTTCACTAATCCACCCTACCCCCACCCCTGACACCAATATTCGGATGTGAATAATTATTTGGATGGGTAATATGGACTAATGGGAACATAAAAAATCACATATTCTCTGAGGTGTGAAAAGATGGAAACAGTGCCCACTATCCAGGAATGCTAAGAATAAATTTAAAAGTACCTTGAAAAATAAAAGTTAAAGCTGAAGGAAGTGTCAAGGAATTGCTGAGGCTAAGAAATGATGCATGACTTGCCAAAAGTCAAAAGTTCAACAAGCAGCTCTTTTATGTGATTAGATAATTAGCTCATCTCTGCACTGCGTTCTTAACATTAGTGGAGGGGTATTTTGGCAAGTGGCAGCACATTTCCTGAATTTTCTCATCAATCTCTGATGGGAGTGAGAAGCCATGGGCTCCTGTCAGGCTCTGTAACCTTCTGGTTTGTAACTGAAGCAAGTCCTTGCCTCTTTCTGAGGACTTTTTCTCCATCTCCAAAATGGGAATAGTAATGAACACACTGTGGTAGGCTGAATTATGTATCCCAACAAACACAGGTTCCTAATCTGTGTTCCCGTGAGTGTGAATCCATTGTAAACAGGACCTTTTCAAAATGTTTTTAGTTAAAATATAGTCAACTGAAAAAGGTGAGTCTCAGTCTATATTACTGGAGATTTTATAAAGAGAAGGCCACAAGAACAAACCAGAAGTCAGCAGAAACTGGAAGAGCAGACATAAGGAGAAAGAGATCACCACATGAAGGCAGGTAGAGATGCAAGCCAGGGAACCTCAAGAATTGTGGTAAGCTAGTACCAGAATGCTACAGAACACAGGAGGAAAGAAGTCCTGAAGATAACTTGATTTTGGACTTCTAGCCCCTAAACTATGAGCTAACAAATGCTGGTTGTTTAAGGCAATCCATAGCACGGTATTTGTCATAACAGCCTGGTGAATTAAAACACACACTAACTCCTTCACAGATTTGTTGTCAGAAGGAAAATATGTTTGTGGATATGGAAGGGTTTGGAAAAAGTTAAAAGATGCAAGTCATTTTATTATATAGGAAAAGGAATCAGGATTGAGACATTCTGTCCTTACCCGGCCCTCATACCCAACTCAGATAATCACCATTCATTCAGCTAGACCTCCTTAAATAATAATTCAGAGCAGTTGCCCTGGACGTTGAATGTCAGATGAGCAGAGCATTTAACAACAATCTTTGATACAGGGTCATTACTTTCATCTTTACAGATGCGTTCTTGTTCTCCTTTTTCTCCTTGTAACTGTTGGAACTACCACAATTTACTTTTTGTAACAATACCCTTTCTTGGCTTCCCTAAAGCTTATACTATCCTGGTTCTCCACCTACTTTTATTACGGTGTCTTCTCAGTTTTCTTAGAATTTTCTTCCACATCCAACCCCTAACATATGGACATTACCTAAAGTTCTATCAGTCCCCATCTATGGAGATGACTTCTAAATCTGTGCCTTCAAACCACAATCTCTCTTCTCATTTCCAGTTTTTTCTATTTTTCATTTGGATTCCATCTTTATCTGTGTTAACTGAGGTTAAAACCTTTGAAATAATCTTTGATGTTTTCTGTTAAGTTTCCAAAATTGCTCATAGACAACAATTCCCACTGATATTTCTTTAGCAATATTTCTAGAATTTATGCCTTTTAATTTATTTAACATATTTTTGAGTTCCAGGCTCTCATCTTGAAAATATACACAAACCTTTTGGGGAAGGCCCCTGCCTCTTTTTGTTACCCCTTCTATTCCTTCTGTACATGGTTACCAAATTAATATTCCCCAAACACTCTTCACTTCACCACTCTTGTTCTTGATCTCTTAGAACAGCTCTGCTTTATTTGTGACATGAAGTCCAAATTATTTGCCTAATAGTCTCATCCTTGTAAAAATCTGGATTTCATCAACCTCTCTAACACATCTCCTACTTTTCTCCACCTGAACCAGTTGTTCTGGGCAGGGTCATTTTCCCACTGCTCCCCTATACTCTTTGTGCATTTTGGTCTCTGAATATTAGCTCAACCTCTTGCTTCCACCTTATCCTCTGCTCCTCCTATCCAATTCTTCCACTTAAGAAGTCTCAATTCAATTCTCCTCTTCCTAAGAAGTTTCCGCTGGTTATCTCCACCCACGGTAACACAGACAAGAGCAACACATCCTCTAAATCTGGAACTATCAATGTCTCCAGAGCCCATGTGCCGTCTACGTACACACTACTGTGGGACATTTCTTAGTGGTGAATTGCACTATCATTGCACCTCCCATAAGTGAATATCAAGCATTCCCATCATATTGTACTTTCTCTGATGACAGAAGCAGTTGGCATGGTGGTAAACAGCGGGAAGACTAGAACCAAACTATCTAAGTTCAAGCCATGGCTCCTCCACTTCCTACCTATGTGACCTTGTACTTTATTTCACTTCAGCTTCCTCATCTCTTGAACCTCCCTCATAGAGTTACTGTGGAGATTAAATGAGTCAATATGTGTAAAGAACTTAGAACAGTGTCAAGTCACATAATAAGTGCTTTGAAAGTATCAGCTATTAGTCTCACATTCATAGTCCCCAGTGTATAGCAACATACATATAGTGTCCAGAAATATATATATGAATAATATAAAATAAACATGTCAAATGAACCAATTAGATGATGAAATCATGTTAGATGATGGTTTTGAAAACATAAATCTGTATCTGCAGAAGGGTAGTTGATTAACTAACTGATTAATTTAAGGAGTATAGAAATATCTATTTCAGGACTATATATCTATTTTTTCCCCTTTCAGCTTAGGGGCAATATGCCTGAATTACACCTCAGGTTGCCTCAGCTTTTCATTTTTCTCTTCCTGGCTGCATACGACTGTTCTCTGAGACAGAGAGATGGGTGGCACACTTATTTTCAGTCAAGACTTTGGCCAGAGTAAAAATGCCCATTTTTGGTTGAACATCCTTTCACAATTGAGACAGGCATATTCCTTAGATGGTAATAATGAGCCTATATAAAAGACTGCTTTGTATTACAATTTGTTTTCAGTTTGGAAACCTGCTCTAGGACTTTCTCCATGAATAATCTTCTTTAAGTTTAAAAAAGAAAAAAAAAAAAGAGAAAACAATGGGGGGTGGAGAAACCCACCGCTGAATAATGAAGATGTTTAAGGCACATCTGTAGGTAAACTGCTAGTTTTTAAAATGCCTTTTTGTTTCAAAGACACATGTGGACTATAAAAAATGATTACATGAAACTCATATTTATATCTTCTAAAAACTGAAATAAAATTATAGTTTGTAAGAGTAAAACCTATATGTGAAGAAGAGCATAAGTAATTGGTAATGCTAAGAAGTTAGGTGTAGAATCTGAGAGAAGAGTAGTACCAGGTAGACAGACAGGTGTCAGGAAGGCAGACAGAAAAAGGCCAGGCCAGGAATCTTTGTGTGTGTGTGTGTGCGTGCATGTGTGCGCACGTGTGAAGGAGAGAGAGAGAGAGAGAGTGAGAAAGGAGACAGAGAAAAAGGAGAGAGAGAGAATGAGGCAGAGAGACAGAGAGACACAGACAGAGGAAGGGAGACAGACACAGGCTCTGTTCCAACTTTTTGCATTCTGTTCTATTTCCTACCAAGCCCAGAGGGATCCATTTTTCTTGGAGAAGAAGTCACTGGAGAGGAGTGGGGGAGATACAACATCACTGATTCTCCACAAAGCTCATCAACACCCAATTTAATGTCGGCTTATGTCCTTCACTTTAGTGATTGTTGGCAGCTAATATTAATTCCTAGGAGGCTATAATAACCATGGTGGTGATTTTGCAGCTATATATGCAAATTATGAAACTACAGCTACAGATATTCTATGTGGTAAAAAGTGTTGAAAGCCACGTGATGTGCACAGTTATGAGTAATGTTTAATTATCAAACAGAAAACCTGAAGTTGGAGGAAGGCTGGGTCCTGCAGAATCTCTTTTTCTTGCCTGAAGTTAACAATACCTCTACCAGTCATTTCTGAGACTCCTAAGCCTTTAGTCATTAATTAGTTCATTCCAGTAGTCAACGAATATTTAACGGTCCAGACCCTGCCCTCGCAATGAAGAATAAAGTGGTGACCAAGCAAACAGTCAATGCCTCATCAGGGCTTAGAACCTGACAAATACTTTAAAACAAAATTTCTAAGTGTGATGAATTGTATGAAAAGAAAAGTCCAAGGCACTGTAGAACCATTAAAACAATGGTGTGCCCATTACAGGCATCAGATTAGAATTGGTGAAGGAAAACTTGTTTCAATTTTCTCTAAACTCTCAACATAGTTTGAATGAATCAACCAAACATTTTATCTGAAAATGAGTAATGAATTTAAACTCCTAATATAAGGGTTAAAAAAAAAAAAAGGTTGTTGTCCTATCCCTTATATACGTCTATTAAAAGTAAAACTCCAAAGTGACATCTAATTAGGTATGCTAATGAGCTACAACCTTGTTTGTTTTGTTTACTTCCTTCCCATAGGGAGGCAAAAGGGGCATATATAAACGGAAGAAAGGAGCTTTGTAGAATCCTGGCTTAGAAACTGGTTTCTACTACCTTCAATCTGTATAATTTAGGGCAAATTACTCAACCTCTCTGAGCTCTAGTTGTTTCCTTTATAAAATGGGGATAATATTAATTCCTTCCAGGGTTGTTAAAAGTTTAGAAGCAACGTTTTGTAAAGTAGCTGATACATAAAGCACTTGATAAACAGTATATATTAGTATACTTGCTGAAAGATACCAAATTCTGTATTGTTGACCTGTGCATATAATAATGAAGAATGTGCTAAACTGTTCTCTCTAAAAAGAGGAATTAAATATTAACCATCCAAAGTGATTAACTAAAATACCAACAGTAACAATGGAAATAATAACACAAGACTCATATTTGTGGATTGGTTTTACATTATTTCTGGCATTGTCACCAATTTGCAGCCCTACTGGAATGGAATATGAGAATCCTACCTAAAATCAATGAAAGTTTATTCAGAATACATAATTACATGTAACTTGGATTTAAGCAGAACATCCCCCTTTTTCATGAATTAAAAGGTTTATTAATCTCTAAATCCTGTAGAGTAGATTAAAAAAATTTAAGATTAAAAAACAAAGCTTTTACACTATATTTCAGTATCAAAAGAAGGAACAATCCATATGTAGTAAATGAAATCTTGATTAATTTATCTCTCTCCTTTTAAAATGCTCACCGTTCACCAAGGCACTTTTGCATGTATCATCTGTAATTTATCTTCACAGTAATCTTCAAAGTAGCATAGAAAGATTTCCATTCCTCCCTTCTAATATTTCCTTGGGGGGAGGGAGACTACTGTCACCTTTTCTACCATCCTTACTTACTCTTCAAGGAGGAGGACAATTGCCTTCTCTGATTGTTGAGCCTGGGAAAAGCCTAGCTCAGATCCGCCCCTTCTGGGTCTCCCCCATACTCAGGATGCCGCTGTACGCAGGAGGCATCATCATTTAGTCCATTGGATAAACCTAAAGAGTGGGCTTCAGCTCTGCCTCAGACTGGGTGGGGAAGTTTAATTCTGGGCTGAAATATTTCAAATTTCATTGTGGCTACACATCTTAGCCACATCCTTAAATTCAGCTTAAATTAGCTTTCTTAAAGTTTATATTTTAATCTTCATCTGTTTCCTGTGTTTTCTTTGTTTCCTGTCTCAAGTAGATATTATAACTTTTATGATGAAAAAACTAGGGCTTAGAGAATTAACAATTCTTGCCCAAGGCTGCATAGCTAGTAAATAGCTGAGTTACAATTTCAGCTCTGACCTGCTTGACTATACAGCCCAGTTTTTTTTCAGGATATAAGGCCGCCTTCTTTGTGTTGAACAATAAGAATGACTTTAGCAATAATAAAACTGCTGATCCTATTTTGAAGCTCAAGCCCCAGCAGACTTGTTGTCTCTTCATGTACTGGTGTCGTCTAGTAACAGATCCTTTCCTCTGAACTTCCATCAATCCCAATTGTGTCTGCACAGCCAAGCACACAGAGATATAAAACAGAAGATACAAAACACCAGGTCACAGTGTCAATAAAATCTTCCCTCTATCTGCTCCCACCCAAAGAATCTCCCTGATTATCCTTGACCTACTACACAATAACATGAAGACATGGATAACTCTATACTTGGTTTGTGTAGGAATGGACCAGACATGATAGGGCCCCGTTCCTTTATCTTCACAACATTTGAATATCTCTCTCCCTTCCACAACAAATGTAGCTAATAGCTCTAAACTATAAACAAAGTATTTCTGGGATACAACCCACACTCTTGTAAACAGCAAAACATAATACATAGCCATAGATATTTTAATATATTTGCCTTTTTTTGTGGCTGTTAGACTCTAGAACTGAATTATTACAAATTAACAAAATGATAATTTTTTAGGACATTTTATTAAAATAGTACTATTGAGAACAAGATGTGGAGGTTGTTTTCTATTATTTCTTTTAATGGAGTGTTATGTTTTTCAAACTCGATTAAATGCATTTCATGACTGTTTAAAATGAAAGCAATTTGAAACCCCTGGTTGCCTTACAGCTTCAAATGAAATTTTCCTGTAGGTCTCATGAAGATAATAGTTATTTTCATTATAAAAGATTTTCAAAATGGAATCGAGGCTGAAATTAAGTAAAACTACTTAATAATCATGGAGTATATTATGAAGGAAAAACACAGGATTATAAGGATGAACTCGAAAATATATGTAAAAGCACTAGCTAGGTAATTAACATGTAACAGAGTTTAAAAATGCTATTTTTCCTACCAATATCTGCAAAACAGTTCAACTAGATTTACACTGCATATTGGAAAGAAGTCAGACCAGCAAAAACAAACAGTAATCTCATAGGTTAAGGTGATGTTCTCAACCTTTTCTTTTTTTCTTTTTATATTATTATATTTATTTTCTTTTAGATATGTGCAAATAAATGTATTATTACAAATTAAAATGATAATTATATATATGTATATATAGTAAAATTTCCCATTTTATCCATTTTTAAGTGTACAATTAACTGGTATTAAATATATTCACAATGTCATGCTACCCTCATCACCATACATTACCAAACCTTTCTCATCTCTCCAAACAGGAACTCTGTACCCATTAAGCAATAATTCCCCATTCCCTACCCTACCCTGGCCCCTGGTAACTTCCAATCTACTTTCTGTCTCTGTGAATTCGCTTATTCTAGATATTTCATATAAAGTGAACTATTCATTATTTGTCCTTTCATTTCTGGCTTATTTCACTCAACATGTTTTCGAAGTTCATCCACGTTGTAGCATGTATCGGAAATTTATTTCTGCTAGAAATTCATATTCTGATGGAATTTCTGGGTCATATGGTAATTCTATCTTTAACTTTTTGAAGAACTGCCAAACCGTTTTTCACATTGGCTACACCAATTTACATTCCCACTAACAATGTACCACAGTTCCAATATTTCCCTCATCCTCTCTAACACTTTTTTTCCATTTTTAAAAAATAATAGCCATCTTAGTGACTGTGAAGTGTTATTTCATTGTGCTTATGATTTGCATTTCCATAATGGCTAATGATATTGAGCATCTTTTCGTGTGCTTATTGGTTATTTGTATACTTTCTTTGGAGAATGTCTATTTAAGTCCCTTGTCCATTTTTAAATTGAGTTGTTTCTTTTTCATGTTGAGTTGTAGGACTGCTTTATATATTCTGGATAATAAACCTTATCAGATATATGATTTGCAACTATTTTCTCCCATTCTGTAGGTTCTTTCATTTCTTGATAATGTCCTTTGAGGCACGAAAGTTTTAAATTTTTATGAAGTCCAGTTTATCTATTTTTTCTTTTGTTACTCATGCTTTCAGTGTCATATCTAAGAAATCATTGCCAAATCCAAGATTTTACCGTGATTTCTTCTAAGAGTTTTATGGTTTTTGGTCATATTTAGGTCCTTGATCTGGTTTGAGTTAATTTTTGTATATGGTGTAGGGAAGGGTTCATCTTCACTTTTTTTCATGTGAACTGCCAATTTTCCCAGCATCTTTTGTTGAAGCAACTATTATTTTCCCATTGAATGTCCTTGGTACCCTTGTCAAAAATAAATTGGGCATGAATATGTGGGTTTATTTCTTCAACCATTTTTTTCATTATTACTTTCTAAGGAGTCTTTTGAGATATTTTTTCTTAATTACCTCTCATCCCCCCTTGTTAGTGCCATGTTTATACTATGCATCTTTTTATGTACTCTGGCCTTTTAGAGGCCCACAAGCCATTGTAATACTTAAGATTTTTTTGTCTCCCAAGAAACACTTTTCACCTGTTAGGGGATGATAATAAATGGGTAGGGTTTCCAATACTTCTTAATCCTGGCAACCCATTAGAACTACCTAGAAAGTGCAACTGAGTAACATGAAATGGTATTCACCTTAATTGTAAATAGTAATCATGAATTGTAATTGCAAATTGATATCCATTAATTCTTTCATACCATAAAAACTTGTATGTATTTATATGGATTCGCCATGCACAGTAAGGGGATTGGGTATGATGGGAAAAGAGTATGGCTGGAATAAAAACAGAAAGTGAATATGGCATTTGAAGGAGAAAGTGCTCTTTCATTTTGGCGTTGGCAGAGGGACGTTACTTAGGGTAAAAAGCACTGACTGCCAAGCCCTCAGTTTGTGCTGTGCTCCCAGGAGGGTCTGTTTGGGTTAAACGATAATTTTCAAAGTATGGTCCCTGGACCAGCAGCAGCTGCAAAACCTTAGAACTTATTCAAAATGCAAATTTTCAGACTGCCCCCAAATCTACTGAATCAGAAATTATGGGAGGGTGGGCAGTGATGTGTGTTTTAACAAGCTCACCAGATAATTCTGGTTCATGCTCAAGTATGAGATTCAGTTTGGTAAAACATGACCGTTGGGCACCTTATGTCCCAACTACTTCCTTTTCATCCTTAAGAAAATTTACCTACCACACCTACTGCTGATTTTTATCTTGTGCTGGTTCATTTGTTCCTAATTTGGTTTGTAAGAAACAAGAAGTTAGCAACCTGGACCCTATTGGTACAACTGACTAACACTAAAAATTTCGTCTTTTAAAAATCATTGCTGGAAATATGAAATGAAACAGAGCTCCACACCAACCAGGTTGAACCTCTCTTTAAAACAAATTTTACAGAAGGGAAAGAGTTTTTTGTTGTTTTTTGCTTACAGAGTTAACTAACTAAAGAACTTTCCTTTGGAACATTACAGACCTTTAAAATTCTTTATGCTTTGCTGGAAATATCAAACATTAGTGAGAATCCCAAACACTAAGATGGCATTAAACAAGGAGAGGCAATTAGACTATCATCATAATTATACCCAGTCCACTCGGTATCATTTAAATCATGCCAATTCCTGAGTTACACTGTACTTAAATGATACAGACATACAGACTACAGAAGCAATTCCTATCAGAACTTAAGTGTCAGAATTAAACTGTCCCAGTCCATTAAGTTGTAGTTTGTTGTTCTAATTTTCCATATGGTTCAAAATTGGCTTGTAAAGGGGGAATCAACTCTAAAGCATAAGTGTGAATATTACTTCTGGGCTAGACTTTGTAAATATAAAACTGACTATAGATCCTGACCTTATAGGGAGAGGAAGAGCTGAAGACGACCGAGGATAAAGAAGAGTTTGAAGCAGTAAGCTTATTTCAGGTGGCTTTAATCAAACTTAAGAGGACTGGAACTAAAGGTCACCTTCCTCCTCTGCACTTGAAGAGGAAACACTGCTTTGAATAGGGCTCCAGCTGTTGACATGGAACATGCTTGGAAAATAATATCTTATAGGAATCCAGGCAT
The DNA here is from genome assembly GCF_015220235.1 of Choloepus didactylus. Lineage (NCBI taxonomy): Eukaryota > Metazoa > Chordata > Mammalia > Pilosa > Megalonychidae > Choloepus > Choloepus didactylus. Next base: position 130,218,853 of record NC_051309.1, on the reverse strand, counting down.
AAAAACAAAGCGGCCATGCCCCTTTTGCTGTGTAGCTTAAAAGAGAAGGCTGCAACACGTTACAACATGAGTCACTGCCCATAAAAGGTAATATAACTCTGCTTGTGACCTTATTGTTCAAATATACATTGTGCCTGATGTAAACCATTCTCCCCATCTGGCTGTAACAGAGATAATACGTAGATGATAGAGAAGTATATCACCAGAGCCTCTGAAGTTCATAGAATCCAATCAATCTGTTTAAAGATGAATTGAACTGACTTGAAGCCAAGTAACAATGCAATCTCTTGTAAAACCTAACACACCAGCAAAATATTCATTTTGATAGGGCAGAGAGATTAAGAGGAGTGTTTGGTTCCAAAAATTTAGCTGTGATTTTACATAATCACAGCAACTAATCATTCAGTGAAACAAGTGGTCAGCTAAAAGTCTTATCCTAAAGATTCTTTTAACCATGCTGATATTTATGGAAAAATAGAAAGCATTTTATTAATTTCATTCTCAAAGAACTCATAGCATTCTCTCAGCACTTTCCATGAGACATTTAGAGAAAAGTTAAATTAGAGTAAAGCTAAATTACTTTTAATAGATTTGAAACTTTAGAGTGAATTTATACTTTAGTATAATTTTCTAGTATTTTACAATCCCCAACAATATTAATGAAGATATAGATGTATTACTCCAATTCTAATAAAGTGTAATAATCATAAAGGGGACAATCAATTACTATTTTAATTTTATAGTGAGACTTTAACAGAGCATGAACAGATGACATGGGGGGCTTACATAGGAAGGCAGTGATGAACCTAGGGTCTGCTGCCAAAGTGTAGAAATCTTTGAGAGGTGGTCTCTTCCTTTCGGGTGGCTGATTTGTAAAACTCGGTCACAGAAAGAAGGGGAAGTTCACTGATGTCTCCTAATCATCTGCCAGTTGTATTCAAAATAGCACAGGAGCTCACAAAACAGCACACCTTGAGTTCTCATTCTGGCAAGAAAGTGCTGTTTTTGACTGGTTTCATACCTTCCCACTCAACCTTCAAAGTTATACAGAAAATAACATATACACTACAGCAGAATATGTATTTTTAAGCTTATAGCATCTGGACCCACTTGTAGTATTTTACATGGGGAACTTTCTAGATTGAAGCCTATTCCCCCATCTATCCTCCCCTCGTCCTCCTTTTTCTTTTCATCTGACTTTGATGGGAACCATTGACTCAGGCATGCCTCCTAGTTATCTTGGTAGATGGACACATGACACCACCTACCCCCCATCTACAATGCCCTGACATAGGCTCATTTTGCTGTTTTTCCACGAATTTTCCAGTGTTAAAGTCAAATAACTGCCTTCAAAAACAGTTATAAGATAAAGATTTAATTTTATTGTGGATAGATATATATACAATAAAATTTGCCACTTCAACCACTTTTATGTGTACAATTCAGTGGCATTAATTACTTTCACAATGTTGTGGTACCATTACCACCATCTATTACCATAACTTTTTCAACAGCCCATACAGAAAGATAAGAGAAACTTTTGAGGGACAAATTTTGGGCTATTTTGATTCTATGCATGTAGAACCCTAGTACTGAAGTCAGTATGTTATGGAATGAAAGATGACTATATAGGACAATTCTGGGCATAACATCTTACGTGTCACATTTTGGTGTCTAACATCTTAACCTTAAAAGATATGAATAACACATCTTACTTTGTTGTCTGAAGTAAAATATGTTTCCATGTCTCCTGCCTAAGATATACATAAAGTCACTTGCAAGACATATTAGAAAGTAGTTCAAATCTGGTTCCAATAGTTAATAACTCAATAGCCCTTTTTGTTGTTTTTTTTTAAATTATGCAGTTTTAGATTTAAAGTCTTGTTTTTTCTTTACCCCATTTGGATCTGGGGACATTTGCAAAAGGGTTTTATTTTATTCTCTTAAAGAAATACTATGTGGTTCTTTAAAGCCTAGACTGATATACAGTAAAACACCCTTTCAGAATTCCTTATGTTCTTTGTATATTTCTTTAACATCATACTTCTGCAAAGAGTACGGATAGGAAATAAATTAAAGAGACAGTGTGACTCTGAAGTGAAATCAGAAAATACTATTACAGAAACTTTGGGTAGGTGCATATAATGGCTCACATTGATTGAGTGCTTACTGTGTACTGGGCACAGCATTAAGTATTTTATATTCATTATCTCATTTAATAATCATCAATTCCAGAAGATGAATACCATAATCATGCCTGCTGTTTGCTTGCTTTGTTATTTTATGAAGAAAGTGAAGTTTAAAAAGGCAAATACTAGTTCAAGGTCACGCACCAGCAACGAGAAAGTCAGGATGCAAACACAGGTCCTCCTGCTTCCAGTGGTTAACCACCACAACATCCTCTCTCTACCTCTAAAACTCTAAATACCTACTGAATGGAGGTATATTTTGAATGTTAACTCAGCTAAACTCCACCACAATGGATTTTTCAGGCATTTCTATATAATCATTACATCCAAACTACAAAGCCATTGAAAACTAAATCAGCCAATCATTTCCACGCCCGAGGACATTAGTTGTCAAAATATTTCTATGAAGAGGACCAAAACAAATATGGTAAGCCTGATGGATAAAACTAATTATATTATTTTATAATATATTATTATATATATTATATTATTATAATAATATTATATTATGGCCTGAGCCAGTGCCATAAAACAGAATTTCTCACTTGTTTGAACCAGAATAAGTTAGTGATTGGCTCAGCTTAGTTTCAGCTGAAATATGTTGCCGTTTGACTCAAGTTGTTAGGCTACTCCCAAAATGGATATGTCCTTTTCCTTTATTTATCATGGAGAGCCATTGTTTTATTTTTACTGGGAATTTGGATGACTAATCTTAGTTGGACCGGGGTTGAGGAGTTTCCCAGGAAGTGGGACTTTCAGTTTTGAAAGACAGACAGTCCCAGGCAAACTGGGATGAACTGGTATTCTCCTGGGAGTACACTTGTAGTTATATTAATTCTGCCATAATACCAATTGATCTCAAGTATGCTTAACATGCACTCAATCTAACACTGAAGAGCCATCCTAAATTGGGCCTATGTGGCCAAAGTAAAGCTGACAACTGAGGAAAAAACTTAAATATATCCTTGTTTAAACTAGGAATTCCCAGATTTTGAAGTGTAGTATCACAGCTTTAAAATTAACATTAACATTTTTAAAAAAAGTGCAGTAAAACTTGCCCTAAGCATTCTCACAGAAATTTGGTTGCACACAAACGCCGTGTTACTTCCAAGTATGTATGTAGCACTGAAAACAGTATGACTATCAAGTCATGTTTTAACACACCTCACCATGAGCTTATCTCCTAGAAATGGTCATCTTGAGAGGCCACACACATACTCCAACGATGATGACTTTGCTCAAGACATTTCTAAAACTCCTTTTAGAATTGCCTTTACAGTCAGATTTATTTAATTTATAGTCTGTCCTCAATTTTTATTAAAATGGTATTAGGAATATGGATGACTTTCCTTGCTCACCATATTTAGGCCCAAATAACTTGATCTTTTCCCCAAAATCAAATTTCCACCTCCAAGGACAATGTTTTACCACCACTGATGAGTAAGAAATCACAAAGGCTCTGAAGACAGTTCAAAAAGGTGTGGTAGCACCACTTTGATCAATGGCGGCATGTTGACATAAGAGAAGAACTCCAATTTTAAAGAGAGCAATAATCCTCCAGACTGCATGATTCTGTATGATTGTCCTCCTTCCTTACATCACTTTTGTTAATTTATTAATTGATACCTTTTAACTGTCAGGTAAGAAGTATACATACATATATACATTAGATGTACTTTTTCCCATATACCACCCTATTTAGGAGATCATCTTAAGCCCTGACCCCAGTGCCTTGCTATGTTTCAACTCACTCACATTTTTGTCTTTAACTGTATTTGCTCATGTACTAAGTCCCTTGCATCTCAGGGCTTGTAGCTGCCACGTTTACTCCACTGAAAAATTACTTTCCCCCTCAGGGCTGCTATCTACTTCTCAGATATCAGTTAGCTAACTTGTAATTGCTTCGTGGAGGAGTCAGGGGACACGGCTGGTTGTGTCGAGTCTTCTCACAGAACATCATCCTCTAACACAGGGGTTTTAAATGTCAGCACAATTGACATTTACAGCTGGGTAATTCTTCATTGTGGGGGACTGTCCTGTGCATTGTAGGATGTTCAGCATCATCCAGGTCCTCTACCCACTAGATGCTAGTTATAATGTCTCCTGCAGGGCAAAATTACCTCCTGTAAAGAATCACTGCCTAAAACAAGGAAAATCGAGATGTGTTGTTTTCTTTGTAGGATTTTAAGTAAAACATATTGTATTCCTCCAGATTGAACTTTATTTGAAAGAAAAAATAACCCTCATGTTTAAGTCATGTGGTGATGCTGGCTTTGTAGAATGAGTTAGGTAGTACACTCTTCTATTCAATTTTTTTTGGAATAGTTTGAGCAGGATTGGTATTAATTCTTCTGGGAATAATTGGTAGACTTCACCTGCGAAGCCATCTGGTTCTGGGCTTTTCTTTGCAGGGAGTTTTGATGGATGATGGCCTTTACTTGTAATCGGTCTGTTGAGATCTTCTATTTCTTCTAGAGTCAGTATAGGTTGTTTGTGTGTTTTTAGGAATTTTTGCATTTCAGCTAAGTTGTCTAATGTTGGCATACAGTTGTCTATCATATCCACTTTTTAAAATTTTGGTGGGGTCAGTAGTAATGTCCTCCCTCTCATTCTGATTTTATTTATTTTTACCTTCTCTATTTTTTTTTTTTTTTTGCCAGTCTAGCCAAGAGTTTGTCAATTTTATTGATCCTCTCAAAGAACCAACTTTTAGTTTTGCTGATTCTATAGTTTCTTTATTCTCAATTTCATTTATTTTGACTCTAATCTTTGCTATTTCTTTTCATCTGCTTGCTTTGGGTTTAATTTTATGTCCTTTTTCTAGTTCCTCCATGTGTGCATCTGGTTTTTGATTTTAGCTCTTTCTTCTTTTTTTAAGGAGGTGTTAGGGCTATATATTTCCCTCTCAGCACTGCCTTCACTGCATCCCATTGTTCTGAAGTTTGTGTTCTCATTTTCATTCATCTCAAGATATTTACTGATTTCCCTTGCAATTTCTTCTTTGACCCACTGATTGTTTACAAGTATGTTGTTCAACCATCATATATTTGTGAATTTTCTGGTTCTCTGCATGTTATTGCTATCCACTTCATTCCATTAAGGTCAGAGGGAGTGCTTTGTACAACTTCACTCTTTCTAAATTTATTTAGAATTGTTTTGTGACCCAACATGTGGTCTATCCTGGAGAATGATCCTTGCACACTGAAAAGAATGTTGTTTTAGACTGCATTGCTCTGTATATTTCTATAAGATGTAGTTTATTTATCTTACTATTCAAATTCTATTTCCTTATTGATAGCCTGTTTATATGCTCTATCTATTGATGAGAGCAGTGTATTGAAGTCTCCAACTATTATTGTAGAGGCGACTATTTCTCCCTTCAGTTTTGCCAGTGTTTGCCTCATGTATTTTGGGACACTTTGGTTAGGTGCATAAATATTTATGATTGTTATTTCTCCTTGGTGCATTGCCTCTTTTATTTATATATTATGTCCTTCTTTGTCTCCTAACAGTTTTGCATTTAAAGTCTATTTTGTCAGATATTACTATAGCTAACTTAGCTCTTTTTGGTTACTATTTGCATGGAATATCTTTTTCTAACATTTAACTTTCAACCTATTTGTGTCCTTGGGTTTAAAGTGAGTCTCTTGTAAACAGCATCTATAGATGGATCGTCCTTTTTTATTGATTCTGCCAATCTGTGTCTTTTGATTAGGGAGTTTAATTCATTAACATTCAATGATATTATTATCTAGGCAGTACTTCACCCATTTTATTCTTTAGTTTTTATATGTCATGTCTTATTTTTTATCTCTTTTAATCCTTTTAATTACCCTTACTGATACTCTGCATTTCTACACTCTCCTCCAAACCTCCTTTCTGTCTTTTCCTTTCAGTCTGCAGAACTCCCTCTAGTATTTCCCGTAGGGCAGTCTCTTGTTGATGAACTGTCTCAGGTTCTGTTTACCTGTGACTATTTTAAACTCTCCCTCAATTTGGAGGAAGTTTTGCCAGATAAAAAATTCTTGGCTGGCAGTTTTTCTCTTTCAATACCTTAAATATATCATACCACTGCCTTCTCACATCCTTGGTTTCTGGTGAGGAATTGGAACTTAGTGTTATTGCAGAACCCTCATATATGATGAATTTTCTCTTGCTGCTTTCAGGATTCTCTCTTTATCTTTGGCATTTGACATTCTGATTAGTTAGTGTCTCAGTAGGTCTATTTAGATTTATTCTATTTGCAGTATATGTTGTGTTTCTTGGACATGTATATTTGTGTCTTTCAAAAGAGTTGGGAAAATTTCAGCCATTATTTCCTCAAATATTCTTTCTGCCCTTTTTCCTTTTTCTTCCCCTGAGACAACAATGACGTGTATGTTCATGTGCTTTGTGGTATCATTCAAATCTCTGAGACCCTGCTAAATTTTTTCCATTCTTTTCTCTGTTCTTCTGTCTATAATATTTCAATTATCCTGTCTTCTCATTCACTGAATCTTTCTTCTGCCTGTTCAACTCTGCTGTTGTATGCCTCTAGTATATTTTTTAATCTCTTCTGCTGTGCCTTTCTTCCCCATAATTTCTGTTATGCCTCTTTATATACTTTAAAATTCTTCTTTATGCTTGCAGATTGTCTTCTTAATATCCCTTATCTCTTTAGCCGTATTTTCCTCCATCTCCTTGAATTGTGTTCTTCTCGGTGCGTCATATTGGTAGGCACCAGATGTAAGTTTGCTCCCACATTGGTGATGTTAACTTTATTCACTTGGTTAAGTGGTATTCTCCAGGTATCTCCAAAGCAAAGTTACTATTGTTCCCTGCATGAAAAATAAGTAATTTTCTACTTTAAGACTATGTAAATATTCTGTAGCACATTCAAAGTTTAACCCATTAGTATTATTAGCATGTGTTGATAATTTCCCAAGCACGTCATTCCTTCTGTATTTATTAGTTGCCTACAAATTAAATAGCCCACACATTTCTAAAATATCAAGGACAAGAAAGACAAAGAGAGGCTGAGGAACTATTCCAGATTAAACTAGACTAAAGAGATAAGACAACTAAATATAATATGTGATCCTGGATTGGATCCTAGGCAGGTTTAAAAACTAGCTATAAAGAACACTGTTGGAACAATTGACAGAATTTGAATATGATCTGTGGATGAGGTGATAGTTTGTGCCAAAATTAAATTTATTGATTTTAATCATTGTACTGTGGCAATGTACGAAAATGTCTATGTTCTTAGGAAATATACACTGATGTACTTTTTATGTATTTGGCAAAGAGGCATTATGTCTACACCTAACATTCAAATGGTTCAGCAAAAAAAGAGGAAAAATGTACATAAAGAGAGAAAATGATAAAGCAAAAGGGATAAAATCAAGCAATTGATGAAATGGTGAATCTAGTAAAGGGTATATGAAATTTCCTTTTTCTGCTCTCAAAATTCTTCTGTAAATTTGAAATTATACCAAAATAAAAAGTTACAAAAAATTGTTGCCTTTTTCACAAGAGATTTGGAGATTAGGAGATTTGGACTGTATGTCCTAATCACTGTAATAAACTCAAACTGTTTACTTACTTCTTTCTAATGTCTTTCAAATCTTGAAAAAAATAAAAGCAATTATTTCACATATTCAAAAATATGGAAATGTAAGTAATCTTCATGTGAACAATGGCTTATAGAGGTTTCCTTTTCTGCCTAAGAAACTAGCATAAAACACCTTGGATTTTGGTATAAAATCACAGTCCTAGTTCAGTAAGCCTACATACCTATCCAGCTCATCTCATGATATTCTCTACATACCACTTCACTGCATGCTCCAGAAATAATAAACTGCTTACCTGAATTCCTCTAATCATATGTCTTCTTATACGTTCATAACTTTGCATGTCTTCCCTTTGTCTGGAATTCTGTCACACCTCCATCTCCTCCTGGCCTCACTCCACCACCACTGCCTTCTTCATTTGGAAAACTATTCTTTCAGGACTCTCATTCAAATCTTAGCTCCAGGCATTGCTGTTTTTGTGGAGCTTTCCCTGCCTACCCCCAGGTAGGAGTGAGGGTTCCTTCCTCAAATACAGCATTTATCTCAGGGTATGTGTGGCTCCCCAACAGGCTATTGGTTCCTTAATGCCAGAGACCATTCATCTCACCATTGTTCCCAGCCCAGCCCAATAATGAGCACATAGTAGGTATTCAATAAATATTTGTTGACTGAATGAATAAATGAAAGTTCTTACACTTCAGTCATTGGACAGTCCTTTGGGTAACCACTTGGAGCCAATCTGCTCTTCTTTTAGAAATAATTCTAAATTTACACATTCACTTCGGAAGATGATTAGAAGCAGAAAACTGGAAGGGAGGGGAGTGGGAACTAGTGGCCCGCACATACACAAACTGACACAGCACTGAAAGCTTAAAAATGAAAGAAAAGAAGCTGAGTTGTATGCTTGAAATTTTGTGTTGTGTATACGTTAGCACCATAAAAATGCTGTAATGTTATCTATGTGATAGTATAGTGTCCTTTAGTGTAAACACCAACATATTCTCAAATTTTAATACAGCACAGTTCAGAAATTGATATTCATGTAAGAACAAAGAGTCTCCAAGAAGGTAAATTATGGCAGATCAACCTCTGTTAAATAAGTAAAGAAACTATGTCTAAATTTTTAATATATTTGTAATAAAATGGCAATGATTTTCAGCTTTTAAAACAAAGGTTACAGGCATTTTAGGAAGAATAAAAATGAAAAAATGACTATGTATTTTAGTTTTGCTTCTAGTTGCCTGGAAGATGTGCATTATGTGGAGCAGCTCATTTCTAATAATGGTCATGCCATATAAATGAGGCCCTACCATACGTGGATATGCATTACTCAGAATTTCAAGATGGAATTGCTTGTCCTTCTCACGTAAAAACTCATAAAAGACAATGTTTCTTACCAGAGCATACAAAGCATTATACAACGTTAGTGGCTACCCCACTGCTAGTAATGTCTTCTATGTTGGGGTATTCAAGAATTTAGGAACATTTCTACCCTCTCCGTCCTAAATGGAATAGTACTTCAGTGTACTCTGTTCCCTTTTACAGTCAGCATGAGCCTCTCTGCCACCAACTTAGCGACTGTGTTATTTTAGATATGAAAATAAAGCTCACTCAAAAAAATTCCTAAATAGGGCACAATGGTTAAACTGGCAACGCTATAAATATTATAGGACCAAAGTATATTTTTGTCTTTACTTCTCTTTGCCAGACACTGTTAAGCTAACTGTTAATAGACAAACATTTTTGTTATTGTTGTCAAGGAGAGTATGCAGCTTCTTTAGAGCTATTTTAATTCTGTGCCACGTTTCCCATAAATATTTACTCAAAGGAAGGTGTCTGACAGTGAACATCTATACACTGCCATAATCCTTTTACACAGAGCAGTATTTTTACATATAGACTCTGCTGAGGTATAAAAAAAGCTCCCCTGTGGAAATCTCATTATGTAAAAAGTGAATACAAGAAAGAAAAAAAAGGAAAGCATATAATTCTCCAAAAGTCAAAGTTTATAAAAGCAAAATGTCTTTGTCAAAGACCCAGCTAGTTTGCCCTGTGTCTGAAATATTCATAACTCAACAATCTCAAGGGGTGGGGGGGAGCAATGGTAAGTTATTCTTCAACACATTTGAAAATAAGTACTTAAATATCTTCTACAAATTAAGAAACAATGCAAATATTTTAAGTCAACCTCTGAAGCAGAGATTGAGTTATGTATTAACATGGCTAAACTGAAATATTTGACAATACAACAAAAACACCCTTAGGGAGAACCACAGTGAGGTTATTAGTTAAAAACAAATTTATGTAGTGCTTTTCCAACTTGCATAATAATAATTTGAGAATTATTCAAGAAACCTATATCATTTGCTAGTGGCTTTGCCTATGTGAGTAAATATCTCCTAAAGGCAATAATAATATACTCATAAGCAATATAGGTTAAACACCATTACACTTAACATTACACTTAACATGGATTTTGTGTTTTGATCCTTAAAACAATCCTATAAAAAAGTAATATTTTCTCTTTTGTTCAGTTGGGGAAACTGAGGCTGGGTATTCAAGGCCCCAGAGTTGCCAAGTGAGGGCACAGGATTCCAACCCAGCAGTATGACCACACACGAGATCCAGTGGTGAGCCAACCCACTCCTCCTGCAGTTTCTGGCCTACCAGCGAGGGCAGACTTTAAACAACCAAACAGTAGGTTTCAGAACATAGGTGCTCTAAAGAAAAGTAAAGGATGCTTTTAGAGAAAGAACATAGGGTCCTAAACTGGGCTGTCAGGGAAGAAAGGTGAGTAAACAACACTCGGGCTGAGAGCTGAATAATTAATAGGAGTTAACCAGGCAGAGAGGAGGCAGTGTTCCAAGCAGAGTGGAGGGAACATGCAAAGGCCCTGGGCCCTTAAAGGGCTTATCCTAGTGTCAGAGATGAAAGAAAATAAGTATATCTGGAACGTGTTGAGCAACCAAGAGATTGGAGGGAGAAGAGCTCAGACATACAGGTCAGACCTCGACGACCATGCAAAGGATTTTGCATTTTATTCTAAGTACAATGAAAAGCAATTGAAGTGTTTTGAGTAAGGAGAGACATGATCCCATTTACATTTTAAGTCGCCTGGCTGCTGTTTGGAAAATGGACTGGAGGATGAGAAAGATCAGTTAGAAGCCATTGCAGGAGTCCCAAGTGGCTGCTGATGATGCTTGGACTAGCATGGCAGTGAAGTTGGACAGATGAGACTGTGCTTGAGGTGTATTGTGGAAGTAGAGTCATAGGACCTAGTGATGAACTGGATGGAGAGGGAGGAGTTCCTGGCCACTCATCAGAGCTTTTCCCTAAATCAGTGCTCACTTACCTCCCACTTCTCCCGTGTCTAATGGAGAACAATCCTTTTCAGGGTTAACATTAGTGTAAATACTCCATAAAAGAGGACAGGAGTACCATGAACTTAATGGTTACTGTTTAGTGATAATAGGTGTTAAATAGAACTCAATTTCCCCAGTGTTTTTGAAGTAGTGTTAACTAGATAGGTTGGGGCAAATGGAGAAAGAGGTTAGAGGGAAGCTGTCACCCCCAGGGAACAGCTATGGGACCACTGTTTGTCACATTTCCCTTAGAAGTTGCTTCAGGTGGTGGATCCTGGGAGGCTGTCCCTCTGCCAGAGAACATTCACAGTAAGGGAATTGAGAGTTCAAATTACAAACAGATGATGATCAAAGCCATTTTCATATATCACTTTTCTCTTTCATTTTTATAAGAGAAAATAAAAATAATTGCCTTAAGATATAAGATAGTTCAGCTATATATACATATAGTAGTAGGTACTTATTTATTAAAATACTAATAATTCATAAAAATTTAAAAATTAAACATCAAGCTTCAAACAAAAAAATTAAGCAATTAAGCCCAATGTTATTGGTTAGAGATTAGAGAAGACTGTGTTCCAAAGCATATTTTTTGCACATGTTCTGTCTGTGGATATTTAAATTTAGGTTATCATTTCTGAAACTGGCTGCTTCTACAGACTGCTGTTAAAATTATTGTCCACAAGATTTAGCCCCCTTTTCCTCAGTCTCTTTCTACTCACACATATGGCAATACACTACTTCCCAGTGGCCACACTGGGAGTCTCTATGTCAGTATCACAGAACTATATGTCTGAGCTTGGAATTGACTAACCAGAATTCATAAAAAGAAGAGCAGCCAAAAGATTGAGGGTGTTTTAAACCTTTTAATATTAAGAATAGATGAGACAATTGGGGATGTTAAGCCTGGAAAGTAAAGACTTAGGATGAATTTTACAACTATTTTAAAATATATTAGAAAGGCTGTAATATGGAGGAAGGATTGAATTTACTTTTTTGTAGCTATAAGGGGCAAAATAAAGACCAATGGATGGACAAGGGGAAGCAGATTTATGCTCAATATAAGGAAGCCCTTTCCAAATACAGCTGTTCAAAAATCCAAGAGGCTCTACCAGAAGGTGGTGGCTCACTATTTCAAGTGGAACCTGCAGAGACTGAATGACCCTTTTGAATTAATGTTTTGTAAAATTTGATCAATCAGAAAGACATTTGGCTAAAAATTCTGAAGCCTTCTTAGATTTCTAAGATTTGTTGCTGTAGTTGGTTATGTTTCCAGCATCCACTCTCACCATTCCAACAGTCACAAGTTTCCATCTGATGATCTGCGTGGTTCATCGCCATCACATATGTGGGGCAGAGAGGGAAAGGGTTGAAGTTAGGCTAAGCTGATTGCTGCATTCCTTTTCTCTGGCCACAGTAATTGGGTCAGGGGTGAACCAGTGACTTAATTCCATTCCAATTTCTTGGGAATTATGAGACAAAGATGCTTTCTTCCCACCAGCTATGGATAAGGAAGCACATATCCCTGCAAAAACAGGGAGTCATCTTAGTATCCCAGGGGAGATCATGCCTACAGTGAGGCCAACATCAAGGAAACCGGGCAGAGCTGGAGGAACCCCAGGACCTGGCCACAGCATGGGAAAGATCCACACTTTCCTAAAAGCCAGGTCTCCCAATGGACTTTTCAATTACATGGGCCATTGAGGTTCTTGTCAAAACTTGTCAAAAACTGGTTTCTGTAACCGTAAGTATCTCTTTCAGAATAAATCATTTTAACCAACTTTTCAACTGAAAATTTAATAAGGTTTTAAAACAGATAAAGGCGTTTTACAGAAACTTTTCATCCCTCATGCATAAACCTAACACTTCTTCCTACTTGTAGGTTTACTGTTAATGGAAAAAAAAAAAAGCCATTACAATTGTCCTAGTTTGCTAATGCTGCAGAATGCAAAACACCAGAGATGGGTAGGCTTTTATAAAACGGGGGTTTATTTTGCTACACAGTTACAGTCTCAAGGCCATAAAGTGTCCAAGGCAACACATTAGCAACCGGGCACCTTCACCTGAGGATGGCCAATGGCGTCTGGAAAACCTCTGTTAGCTGGGAAGGCAGCCGGCGTCTGCTCCAAAGCTCCGGCCTCAAAACGGCTTTTTCTCCCAGGACGTTCCTCTCTAGCAAGCTTGCTCCTCCTCAAAACATCACTCCCAGCTGCACTCAGTTTCCTCCCCTCGAGTCAGCTCATTTATATAGCTCCACCGATCAAGGCCCACCCCGAATGGGTGGGGCCATGCCTCCATGGGAACATCTTATCAGAATCATCTCCCACAGCTGGGTGGGGCACATTCCAAGCAAATCCAGCCAGCACCAAAAACGTCTGTCCCACAAGACTACAAAGATAATGGCATTTGGGGGACACAACACATTCAAACCGGCACAACACTCAATTTAGATTTCCTACAGTGTCAATGACCTTGTGAGTTACTTACATTAGATGCTTAGGTAATTTTTTGATTTGCTTAAGGTTTTGGTAATGTCTCTACACTGAAACTGTAAGAACTATTTTGCATCCTCTTTTCAAAACTTTCATATTCTCGGTTCTACAGAATTTGTTTTGTGACCCACATCAGTAGGTCGTCATCAACCAGTTTCAATTTTGACCATCCTTTACCAATCTGTACTTACATGTAAATTTAAAAATGAAAAGTGAAAACCACAGTAACATACTGAGACCAAATATGAGCATATAGGACTATTCCAGCTGCTGACCTGTGGCCCATTAGGGTGCTGGATTACAGGTGTGCGGGGATATTGATTTTCCTCCTCAGTCCATAGGGTAACTGGGTGGGGCCCCAGGCAGAACAAGATCCCAGATCAATCTCTTCAGGCCGGAGGCAGCCTTGTCTGCTCACCCAAAATGCAGTAGAAATATTTTCATTTCCCATGTATTATATTACACTACCATAAGTAACACTACTTAAAAATTCTATCTTGTTCCTTCCTTCGTTGAACTCAATATATTCCAACTTCAGCAGCTTATTATAAATAACATTGTTTTGCAACCATGGTCAAGGAAAGTAAGTTTGTGGTTCACATTCAAAACTTATTTTCTTTTCCAGAATTGAAATAAAAAATGTTTTCACTTGTCTCTCTTCCTTGAAAATTATTTTTATGTCTTCTTACTCAGTGCTCCCCTTAGGAAAATGGATTTTAAAGTTCTGGTTTAAAACTTGGGAGTTTTCAGGGTAGAGCCTGTGCGTATTTCCTCACGTCTTTGCTTTTAGGGGCTCTTTGTGGATTCCTACAGCCAAACAGAGAGAAGTGGGAAATGTGGTGGGGACCACATGAAGTCCTTAGAAAATCTGTATGAGACACTCTGTGGAGCTGTATTCTTGTTTCAATATGATAATGTCGATAATGAATTCTCAAGCCCCTGTCTACCACTTTCATTAACAACAGTTATTTAACATTTTCCCCTTTTAAATTGAAGGAAACAATTCTTCCACAGGTATTTTTGCATTTTAACTTAATTTTGACCCAGAAAACACAATTTTATGGCTAACATTAATGCCAAACTGGGTTTGTGCCCAGTTCCTATAAAGGTTTTTTACTTAACTGTGATAAAAGAATTGATTATCTGTAATGCATTAAATCTAGAATTTTGTTGGCTAAAGTAAGAACCATTTTAAGCAATTTAAATTCTATAACTAGGAGAAGATAAATTACTTCAAGATACTTTCATAGGATAAACTAACTTATTTTATTGACAATAACCGGTCAGACACAAACATGTTTACAAGCTTACAACTGCTGTAATTCTGAAGGCAGGGATGAGAAGCTTTTCAGAGCACTTCTTTTCCTAAATCAGAACACTCTTCTGAATACCACATTAAATGTTGCCTTATTCCCTGTGTTTCAATGGTGCTTTTATCTCAGAATACAGTTAGGTGAAAGAAAACACTCGCAACTATTTTTGAACATCTTGGTAGCTTTGAAAGGGAAAACTCTTATAAAGAGTTGAAAGCATATTAGAAGTTCTGCTTGGGAGTTAGAACATTTTGGTCAGAAAAGAGGTATCTGCTGATGGAAAAGATTACAAGGATGCAGATGACCATTAAATCAAATGGTTTATAGTGGTTGGTACACTGCTTGTACTACACTTGGCTAGATTCACAGCTTCCAAGATGTAGTAAGAGAAACAGCGTGGTTTTAAAGTATGTCAAAGCTTTAAGCAGTGAGAAGTGTTCAGTTCAGGGAAAAAAGTGTGACTCACCAAATTCAAACTAATGACTGATACAGTAAGGGGCTTTTACCCAGGAAATAAACAGGCATTTACTGAAACTTTATGATGTGTAAGGTTGGCCCAATATTTTGCATCCTTAAAGCCTGAGGCATTTGTTGACAATCCCAACCAAAGAGCTCTTGAATCAATGAGCCAAAGAAATGGAAAAAGATTAATTGTGTACAGGTGGGTAATAATGGATTGGATGTGGAGCTAGCCTTTGAGAATCTAGGATCCCACTCTTTTGCCTAAATAATTCTCTATGCCTTACATACACTCCAGTCTATTTCTGATCTATACAACAGAGCTAGATTTCCCATAGAGTTTAGATTATAGAGAAAAGGTACGCTTGGATTAATTTCAGTATATGATTGATTTTTTTTTTTATTCTAGGGAGTGTCAAGCTTCTTGGGAGCAAATCATGGATGTATAAACATTTTCACAATGGAGCCTATCATTTTGTAAGTGCTCAAAAAGTATTAAAAACAAAAATAGCATAATGATCCTAGATACTTTGGGAATTAAGTGATCCTATAAATTGAAATTTCAGTTGTGTAACAGTTTGATATCATAACAAGGACCTACACTAGTAGCAGAAGACCTAGATTCTTGTCCCAGCCCTGCCACTTACCAGGTCTGTAAATATGGCCAAGTCACAAACTCTATGATCATCAATTTCCTTATTTATGAATTCCTAATTTCTCAGGTTTATTGTGAGAATCCAACAAGCTATGTTCATTTTAAATTGAAAATCCCTAAAAGGTGTTATATCCATCTTTACTGACTATCTGTCCAAGATGTGATGGTATTTTCATATCTTAGCACAACATAGCAGATCTAATTTAATACTCTTTACAATAATAAAATGCTTATTATATACAGCACTCATTTTTACCTTTAATTAAACTCAGTAAATATGGGTTAATAATTCACAATGGTAAGATATTTCCCTATCCTCAAGGTACTCATCATCTAAAGAAGGTGACATTTATTCAACAAAATTTCCTGAATCCTACTAGGTGGCAGGTGCTGGGTCCTTTGATACAAATATGGAAAAAATCCTGGTCCCTGAATTCAGGGTGCTTGTAATCTAATAAGAAAGGCAATTTTTTTTTTAAGCTGCAAATTATTCCTATATAATATGTAAATGTTGTAACAGAAGTATGAACAACACAGTTTAAGATGCAGGTGGGAAGGAAGCAATGGGGAGAGGTTAAAAAGGCACTAAAATACGGTAACTAGAACAACTGATGCAAAGCTCAGGATCTGGAGTCAAACCAAACACGTTAAATTCTAGCTATGTGATCTTTTTCAAGTTACTTAATTTCTCTATTAATTTCTAGATCTGTAAAATGGGAAAAATAAAATTATTTTCCTCACCGTTCTTTTGTGAAGATTAAATGAGGCAATGCAGGGAAAGCTTTAGTATTGCACCTGGCATGTAATAAGTGCTCAAGAAATGTTTAATTGTTGTTAGCATGTAAACAGCACCTCTTTATTGCCTAATACAGTGTCATACACATAAGGGTGCCCTGTACAATCCCACAGGATCATTATTACGGGCATTAATCTAAAAGATTAGCACCATAAACATCTATTCCAACAATATAATATTGAAGATGCGATCTTTGTTTACTAAATTAATACTATCCACTTGCTTTCTACTTCTTTGCTTTTTCTTCTAAAAGCAGCATGTTGAAAATAAATAAATAAGAAACAAAATATACACATCCATGGTAAATCATTTGATTTAGGGTTCCAGTTAATGGAATTTGACTTACTTCAGATATATCTATGAATTACAATAAATCACTATGTCTTTAGTTTTTAAAATTTACATGTACTTTTTGGAATTTTCCATCATAGTGAGTTTAGTGAAAAGTTACTTCAGTTTTGTAGACTCTTGGGAGATAATTGTAGAACTCGATTTGTACAAACAAAATAAAAATCATTCTTCTTTCTTTCCATCCATCTTCCCTTACTTTCTTCTATTCTCTTTTTTTTTTCTCTACTGCTTCCTTTCTTTCTTTCCTTATATGGCCAGGGACCAGGCACTTTCCTAAATGTTGGCAAAGAAACAGTGAATAAAATAGATATGGTCTCTTCTTCACATGGCTTATATTTTCGATGGAAAACTGTTAATTAAACAACTGATTGTATTAGAGCATTATAAATGCTATAATCAGGCAAGTACAATAATCAGACAAACACGTTACTGAGTGAATATGGTTTAGTCCAGGTAAAAGCAATACATTACCCAGGGTTTTGAAGTTGCTTTATATTTTACTATGGATGTATTTATACATACATATAAAAATACAACCTTGTCAAACTTGGCTTCATAGCTATATTTCAGATCTTGATTTATTCCAATGTAACTAGGTTTAAGCATTTTGGTTCACTCTGACAAATCAGCTAATCCCCTTCACCAGACATTTATGAAATAAAGGAACGAGTAAAGAGGGTTAAAGAAATAGCACCATTTTGTAACTGTGGGGAAGATCTGAGAATTTTTGAGTAACATCTAATCATTCTAAAGAAAAATCACTGAAGACATCTGGATGCCATTGGAACTGGCCTGGAATTCCAATTCTCAAAGTATCCGTTATGACCTAATATGACCTTGGCAGGTGTTCCGGTTGAAATGCTGCCCAATTATGCAAAACACCAGAAACGGACTGGCTTTTATAAAGGGGGGTTATTTAGTTACACAGTTATAGTCTTAAGACCATAAAGTGTCCATCAACAAAGGGTGCCTTCACTGGAGAAAGGCCATTGGCATCCGGAAAACCTCTGTTAGCTGGGAAGGCACGTGGCTGGTGTCTGCCTGCTCCCAGGTTGCATTTCAAAATGGCGTTCTCCAAAATGTCTGCATCAGCTTCCAACGGTCGTCTTCATTATGTCTGTCTCAGCTACAGCAGTGAGCTCCTTATGTCTGAGCTTATATAAGGCTCTAGTAAACTAATCAAGGCCCACTCTGAATGGGCGTGGCCACACCTCCATGGAAATACTGAGCCAGTAGGTTACAACCTAATACACGCTAATACATCTGCCCCCACAAGATTGCATTAAAAAGTATGGCTGTTTCAGGGGGACATAAATATATACACACCAGCACAGCATGTTATTTTATTTCTTGGAGAACTTTTTTTAAGTTTACTGTAGAAAGACCCTATTATAAATGTATTTCTTCTCAGACTAAGTTATATGCAGGCTGGCAGCTTCCTCAAAGATCAACACTTCTGACTTCATTGTAAGGATTTTTTCCCTTAGTATAATCACAGATGACTGTTTTCCAAATGCTTTTTATGTTTTGATCCTGGCCAATTAGCTAGTAAGCCCCTACATGGATGGATTAGTTCTGTACCCACAAATATCTTGCCTTATAACAGCAATGCTTCTTAAAGGGTAACACGCCAACCGTTACCATCCAGTTCTAATTTACTGTGCCTGTTTGCCTTCTTGAAGGATGGCAGCAGGCCAGGCAGGTATATAGGCTTGTCTGAAAGCTCCCTCTGGGTTGCCCAGCAAGCCTCCCATCATGGCAGCCGACCAGCCTGGCCTCTGTCAGTCATGAGCACCCGGCAGGCATCCTCCCAGTGTGAATGAAAGTCCAAGAAGTTAGTCACAAATTTTTTTTTAAAGAGAATACTTTATTAGTTTCTGTAATCAACTCATGTACATATTTAATGCAATTCATTATTAAGGGAAAAAATGGGAGGAAATTCCAATCTCCAAATCAAAATAGTTTCCTGACCAATTACTGTACAACATCAGTTCAGCATGGTACAAGCTTTTGGTCAAAATTTTGGCACAGCTAAATTTTCCAGAAATTCAAATTATCTGTCTATCTATCTATCTATCTATCTATCTATATATCTATCTATCTACCACCAATAGCAATTACGAGACCGCAGTAGCTACAGCAGCCTTCCAAACTCTGCAGTCATCTGTACACCATTACACATTCCTCACTTTCTGCTCTGTTGCTGTTGTAACTTCTCAATCATTATCAGGAAAAATCATCTCTAGAATAACATCATTAAAAGAAGCCCTGGTATAGCATGGTTATCACTATATATCATTAGCAGAGAAGGCTAATGTTTTTAAATCTAAAACCATCTCTCTCTCCCTCCACTCCTCTATGCAATTTTAAGAAAGGCCTGGGAAGCATGTAATGGGAAAAAACAAAAACAAAAACAAAAAGCTTACTCGTCTGAGAGTCAGGGCACTTGAATTCTAGACTCAGCTCAGGTTTATAGCTGAATAGCCTCCTATCACAGACTTACAGGATGAAGCCTGACAGAGCCTGTGATCACCGGCACTGTTCTCCATTCACACAGAGGGACTTGCATTTGCCCAGCACTCCATGCCATGCCATGCCTCCTTGTTACTACAAATATTCCGTTAACCCAAATTGCATTTCTCCTACTTATCTGCCTAGTGGATATCTTTCACTCTCTTCCCTACTAGACTGTGCACATTTTGGAGACAGGGTCTGTGCCTAATTTATGTTTGTTTTCCCAGTACCTATCAAAAATCTTGGTACTTCTTAGACGTTTAAAAAATGTCTGGGAATCCTGAAACATCAAAGTTGGGGAATTGTTACACTGAGATTTCAGGGCACCAACTCCACATCAGGCTATCTATAATTATTACCCAAGCTCAGCTAAGCTGAGAGTTATTATAATCACACATTATATACATAAGGTTAAGGACAAAAGCTACGTATTTTACTCATCCTTAGAATAGTTCAGCTCCCCTCTTAACATTACCGCAGAAAGAATTAAGCTGATCCGTTGATTTTAATAATTGAATACAGCTGCATTCAGGAATCCTATTAGGCTTAGATTTTAATGAGCCTAAAGGCAGTAAATGTTGTTCTGGGAAAGCTGCAGAGCTGAAGATATTTAGCCTCTGTTCTCACAGAACAACCTTAAAGGACAAAAAAGAATGACAAAGACCACAAACCTTGGGTACCTGGGGCCTATAGGAGGAAAGCCTGAGACTTATGTGATGACAATTAACTTTGGTTACAACACAACTGAATTGGGGTTGGGAAATGGAAAAATATCAATGTATTATTTCCATGTAAGTTGGCCTTTGCCATGTATTTTGAGGTTGATATACTGCTGGAGGGTAAGTATAGGTGGCAAATCATATCTAAAGAATCTCACATGCCAGGGGGTCCAAGTAAAGACACTGTACTTCCTTGGGATCTCTTGCTATGTCAGGAATACCTTTGATCCTATTGCTTCCCTAATAAAAATGTTTGAGTTACTAATAGCACTAAAATGACCATATTCTTAAAACTAAAAGTTTAAAAACTTAGACGTCAAACAAAGATTCTAGCAAAGTGCAACATCTTGCCATGTAACGAATTTAACAGTGCAATCCTGAGCATATCAGGATAGGAAGAGAAGAATCACCCTCACTCCAAAAATTGAGTTGCTGGACTACAGCTTATGGAGATTATGCATTAGATTTTATGTGCCTAGGACAGAAATTTGGAAAATAGTTTACCAAAAAAACAGAATGCGTTAGCTACTCAATTCCATTGCACCACATTTGGGCTTTTGCAGTTGAGAGATTGACAAAAATAGGATTGGAAAGGAGCTGCTTTATTATCTGTAGAGTGGTATAAGAGAAAACCTCCCTTTAAATGTGTGGAGATGCCATCAGGATAGACTGTCCAGTCTAAGTACTGAATTTACCTGGCCTGAGGAGACTTCTTCTGAAAGAAAAAAATTTCCATGTCCTTTTGTAGATTCTCCAGCCCTTCACCATGTCCACATGGAGGCTGCATGGAATATATCTCAGGACCAGGGCCATTGGCTCCATCAGGTACCTGGTAAGGTGGGCACGGATGGGCAGAGGAAGGAGAGGAAATGCCGGCAGGTGTGACCCATCCAACAACATTAACCAAGGTCCTAGCCTTCTTTGATCTGAATTCCCAATGGCTTCTGTGATGCCAATGCATAGGATGAATGTTTGGGGAGTATTTCTGCCCTTGTAAGAGCCATGTTATTACTAAAGAATTAACTCAGAAGGCTCATGGCTTTGTTCCATTCCAAATGACAACATCAAAAAGGCAATGGCAAATTAGAAGTTTCTATATTTATCATTAGAGCCATACAAAAAGATCCTCTTGCCAATTCTAGATCCCCACATTCAGGAAAAGATAGGCAAAGATTTCCTGCAGACATGTATAGTCCTGGATTAAGGGTACACCTGTAATAGGAGGGACTGCTATTTGATATAGGTCTGTGACTTTGCATTGAACAGATGGGCCTTAATCCTTTGCAGAATGCCACACACCCATACAAAGCCCCTGGGTACTGTCTTTCACATTGAAATCTTTGATCAACTGACAGAAGTGTAAAATCTGATGCATCCAGACAGTGCCTGTCAACTACATATGTATTGAAACACAAATTACAGGGAAGTGCAAATTATTCTGACTGAGGTCAGCGTTAATTGAAATTTAGAATAATAATCCCCTCAAGACTTTCTTGAAAAACTTGTTGCCACATGAACTCACGTTTGTGTTTTTTTTGTTTTTTTTTTTTAGGGCAGGCTGTTGAGAAGTCTATCCTGTCTTCAGGTAAGGATTTTTCCATAAAGGAAGATTCAGGCACCTAAGTAGAGGGAGCTGCATTATAGAGGTAACACAAGGGTCACAGCTTTGCTAAGAGCCAGAATCTCTAACCGGTCTACAGTCTGCAGGCATTACCCAGTTTAACTCCAGGGTCAGCATCTATATTCTAGACAGGTGACACAGGTCAGTTAACCAACTTGTTTGTATTTAGAGTTAGGTGGCCAACTCAAAGGTCAGTATTTGGATTCTTAGTCTACATACTACTTGTGAAACATGGCTAAAGCACCAGTTTTCTGAAGCAGTCACCATGCTCTGTGGATGGCACAGCAGACTTCTTTTTTCCACAAAACATATGCAAGAAATCTGGATACTGCAGTTCCATTTGTGATATATCCATAAAATTTATTATTTATATAAGAGATTTACCTTGTGCCATTGGCAAAGGTGTACAATTATAGCTATATAATAGATAAGGCCAGTCAGTCAAAACATGGCTAAAGATTACTATGTGAATGATACTTGTAAGAAAAGATCTTATTTCTTTTTGATAGACTGAGCCTATTAGATGCCTAGGATCCCTAAATATTAAGTGATTTTTCCAGGACACTTTTCCTTGGGGTTTAAAATAGAAGACAACAGTATGTCTCTCTATCCCATTGTAATAGGCAGCCATATATCCAGGAATCACAGCTAACAGAAATCAAGAAAAGGCTAGGAATACTGGGAGCCATTGATTGTGCACTATGGATGGACTGTATGGCGTGTGAATAAAACTGTTAAAAAAAAAAGGCTAGGTGTTAATATATTGGTAAAGTCTGCTAACTTAATCTTCTTTGGCTTCATAAACAAATATGGTACATCTCTCTGTACGAATGTGTAGGTCCCTGGTAACAGGAAGAAAAAAGTTAAGAGCAAAACCTTTTTGACTACCCATCTGGCTAGAAAGAAAACCCTTGGAGTTTCCTCAGAGAATGCTTTAGAAGAAGAAAGTAAGGAACCGCTCCAAATATAAAATGCTTTTACTTCCAGAATGGATGATCTTCCCAAAGGTCATGGACCTGAAAACCAATCTTTATTTCTCTAAAACTAAGGATTTCTTGAAGGAGAGAAACAGCCCTGTCCATGATACAAAAAGGTACCCACTTTAGACAATACCTGATTAGGATCCAACAATTAGAACTAGTAACAAAAAGAACTTGAGAGTAACAAATCTGCATACAATTAACTGGAATTAGTCAATGGACTAAAAACTACCTTGACATCCGAAGACAGATTAACATGTGAGTTTGCCTTTGACCTTCAATCCTTCCTCATTTATTTAGCCATTCTATAAGGATATGCTGGACATTAAGAATGAGAAGATGAATAGAATATGGTCCTCAAGGTGCTCCCAGGGTAGTGAGGGAAACTACCATATAACTAGATAATTGCAAAACAGTGTGTTAAGTGACAAAGATATGAACAAAGTATTACAAAAACAGTGAGTTGAATTCAGGATCAAGACAGGCTTTCTGGGGAGGTGAAAGAAGTTAGTGAGGTGGAGGAAGAAGAGAATTTCACGTTGAGGGAGAAACAAGAGTGAAGAAAAGACAGCAGTAACACACACACACACATAAATGTATATACACATATATACATACATATAATGCATGTGAAGAGTAA
Source organism: Choloepus didactylus (assembly GCF_015220235.1). Classification (NCBI taxonomy): domain Eukaryota; kingdom Metazoa; phylum Chordata; class Mammalia; order Pilosa; family Megalonychidae; genus Choloepus; species Choloepus didactylus. The sequence continues at coordinate 130,195,210 of NC_051309.1, read as the reverse complement.
TTATAAGAAATTTGGTGTTGCTGAAGTTTAATGCTCAAGTAGATAAAAAGGGAAGGCTGGAGAATTAGATAAGAGGTCACCTGTAGAGGATCTATTTTCCCAAATTAAGGAGCTTTGATTTTATTCTAGATGTGATGGGAAAACACTGAAGTGTTTTAATCAGGAAAGTGGCATGGGCAGATATGTGTCTGAGAGGGATCAGCCTGGAAGTTGTGTGGAGAATAAATATGAAGTTGCGATCTGGATTGGAAAATAAAATTGTGGGCCTCATGAACATAACTGTGAAATGATCACCAAAGGTGAATATGAAGAGTGAGAAGACAGCAGGCTGATCAACATTTAAAGGCTAGGTAAAGAACTTCGATGGATCTTAAAGACAATCTTCCCCAGCCAGGTGAGAATGTTTCTGATTAGGCCAGTTTGCCCACCTATGGCTGGTGATGCCCTGATTAGATGATTGGTGTCCAAAAAATGGTTACATATGGGTACTGTGAAAATATTAATTTGATTTAAGATTTATTTCTTAAATACAATTGTTCCAATATGAAATTTTAATAAAGTTGGAGTATATGATACATGTCTCTTATTATATCACACTAAAACTATAAAGAGTCCATTTTAATCGTTAAATTACTATAAGTTTCGAGAAAGCCTAAGGAAATAATTGCCACTCCTCTCTTCCATGGTGAGTTATTTTGTTATCGGAGCCCATGTTCCAAGACAGAACAAGTACCTGGTGTTGTGCCCACTATAGGTGCCAAGTATTACTCTACTACTTTAATACGTGTGAAGCCAGATCACTTAGATAAAAGGTTTTCGTGACATGGGTGATCTCATCCACTCCAATAACTTCACCACCAACTTCAAACAGATGAATTCCAAATCCTTCTCTTTATTCTGAGTTCTGGATCCTCATAAACAATTGCCTACTAGTTACCTGGATATCCTCCATAAACCTCACACTCAAAATACATAAAAGTGAACTCATTTTCTTTCTTATGCCTATTTCTCTATATTCACTGTCTCCAAGAATGCCAATAAAACTTGACAAGTCATCCTAGACTTGCCCTATGGAATCTAATTATTTTGCATAACTGTATCTATCACCTCTTTTCTACCCCTCATCACCTATCCTCTATACTAGTACAAGAACCTTACAATTGCTCTCTCAGTCTTCAATCTCTCACTCATCCAGTCCTTTCTCCATGGGTTGATCATATTATTCCCATGCTTAAATGTTTTGTATGGGTTTCCATTGCTTTTACAAAATGCCAACTTAATAGTAGGGACCATAGTCCCTCCATGATGTCACTCTTGCCTAACTCTCCAACTATATCTTTGTCAGCTGCCCTCCATCCTCAGCCTGCCCCACACTGTTACACACTGAGGCTCTGGTGGTAGCAAACTCTGTACTGAGAGGCCCTTAATGGGACATGCTGTTTTACACCTTATGGTGTTACCCAAAACACTTCTTGTGATCTCCGCCATCCTGACAAACACCTTTCAGTTTTTCAAGGTTCAGTTTATTCATTCCCTCTTCTAGAGAAATTTTCCTGGTCCCCCTTCTATATCGTCTTTTGTGCCTCCATTTTCCCCTACACCATCTTCTACAATAACACTTACAAAATCTTATTACAGCAATTGGCTCACATGTTTGACCTCTACTATAATGTAAGCTTCTTGAGAGGAACCTTATAATACTCTTTTTTTTTTTTAATCTTCATTTTATTGAGATATATTCACATACCACACAGTCATACAAAACAAATAGTACTTTCGATTGTTCACAGTACCATTACATAGTTGTACATTCATCACCTAAATCAATCCCTGACACCTTCATTAGCACACACGCAAAAATAACAAGAATAATAATTAGAGTGAAAAAGAGCAATTGAAGTAAAAAAGAACACTGGGTACCTTTGTCTGTTTGTTTCCTTCCCCTATTTTTCTACTCATCCATCCATAAACTAGACAAAGTGGAGTGTGGTCCTTATGGCTTTCCCAATCCCATTGTCACCCCTCATAAGCTACATTTTTATACAACTGTCTTCGAGATTCATGGGTTCTGGGTTGTAGTTTGATAGTTTCAGGTATCCACCACCAGCTACCCCAATTCTTTAGAACCTAAAAAGGGTTGTCTAAAGTGTGCATAAGAGTGCCCACCAGAGTGACCTCTCGGCTCCTTTTGGAATCTCTCTGCCACTGAAGCTTATTTCATTTCCATTCACATCCCCCTTTTGGTCAAGAAGATGTTCTCCGTCCCACGATGCCAGGTCTACATTCCTCCCCGGGAGTCATATTCCACCTTGCCAGGGAGATTCACTCCCCTGGGTGTCTGATCCCACGTAGGGGGGAGGGCAGTGATTTCACCTTTCAAGTTGGCTTAGCCAGAGAGAGAAGGCCACATCTGAGCAACAAAGAGGCATTCGGGAGGAGGCTCTTAGGCACAACCATAGGGAGGCCTAGCCTCTCCTTTGCAGCAACCGTCTTCCCCAGGGTAAAACCTATGGTAGAGGGCTCAACCCATCAAACCACCAGTCCCCTATGTCTGTGGTCATGTTAGCAACCATCGAGGTGGGGTAGGCGAATACCCCTGCATTCTCCACAGGCTCCTCAAGGGGGCACTACATCTTTTTTTCCTTGTTTTTCTTTTTTTTTTTTTTTAACTTTCCCTTCTTTTTTAAATCAACTGTATGAAAAAAAAGTTAAAAAGAAAACAAACATACAATAAAAGAACATTTCAAAGAGACCATAACAAGGGAGTAAGAAAAAGACAACTAACCTAAGATAACTGCTTAACTTCCAATATGTTCCTACTTTACCCCAAGAAAGTTACCTAATATAGCAACATTTCTGTGAAATTGTTCCTACTATATCCATCAGAAATTAACAGACCATAGTCATTCCTGGGCATCCCCAGAACGTTAAATAGCTTATCTGTTCTTCTTGGATTATTGTTCCCCCTTCCTTAATTGCTCTCTATTGCTAGTTCCCCTACATTCTACATTATAAACCATTTGTTTTACATTTTTCAAAGTTCACATTAGTGGTAGCATATAATATTTCTCTTTTTGTGCCTGGCTGATTTCGCTCAGCATTATGTCTTCAAGATTCATCCATGTTGTCATATGTTTCTGTAATACTCTCTTCACATCCCTGGAGCCTAGTTTGATTCATGGCAGACCCTTAATTTATGTTTATTGACATCACAACACTTAAATTGGTATACAGAATAGTTAAATGCTTCTTTTGTATTCAATTATTTGGTATATAAAAGCAGCCAAAAAACTAGGGAAGAATGTGGCTGAGTGCAGCAATTGCAAAGAGATTTTGGTTCAAGGTCCAACTCTGATGAATTGCAAATAGCTGCGTGAGGCACAAGCTTGAGAGATATGGAGGCAGAGTTTAGGATCTGAAAACTAAGTGTACTGATTTATTAGCACTTTCTGTCATGATTACGCCTTATATTTAGTCTTGCCCCCTTAAATATAAGTACTTAATTTAAATATTCTTGAAGACCTCATTTTGTGTACAAGTGTGAGCCAGCATCTGCATTCAAAGAGTGTATTCATATTGGAAACACCATGCTAAAAACTGCAAAGGGCATTTCTAGTAAAGACGCTATAGAATTCTTAAAATATATATTTATTTTTATAATAATCTTAATTTTAGCCTATGCAGCCTAGTTAGTGCAATTATATTTTTATGCGTAATTTGGCAGTCTTGGGTATCTCAACTGGTTACTGCATTACGTTTAAAACACTTGAATAAGAATTAAATTATCAAAACCTAATATAACTATATATGTCATGTGTTTTGGCAACTACAAAAAACAGATATCTAGAGTTAAAAAGGCAAATGAAAGCCTTCTCCAAATGCTTGGATTAAGACATTTTTTAAAAAAGGAACAACTTCTTTTATCTACAAAGTAGATTTAAGAATATGCAATCTGTAAAATTTCCTTCTAAAAATGACTCTCTTGTTCCACATAGTCTAATTAAGGTCTGTTTTATTATAATTCTATCTGAACTCTATATACTATAGTGCTGCTTTGCAAATGAGTCATAGGATAACTATTCCCAGTTTGTAGCCAGTTCTCCAGAGAAGCAAAGGAAAAAAGAAACAACTGCCTTTTAAGGAAATCAAACCTGTTTCTAGTGATAAACCTCTGTTTCTGTTTGAACATATTCTCAACAACCAAAGAAAAGAATATTTTAAAATACGCTAGCTATCGGATAAGCCACCCAGCCAAGTACATCAGCCAAATACATCTGTAGGCTTGTTTAAAGTTTTTCTGTGCCATAATCTATTATATATAAACACATTATATAAATATACCCACCTGGGCACATGTGAAATAGTAAAATAAAAGAACATTTCTTTTCTTGCAAACATTTAGACATCTGGTTGCAGTTAAGCATTATACTTTGGCTACTTTGTTAAATAAATTTGTGTCCAAAATTTCTGAAAAGTCTTTCAGTTTCTAGAAAATTTGTGTAACATGGAATATATATTGTAAAGAATTTGTATAGAAAACCAAATGGGGAAGATTGTTAAAAAATATGGCCTTTCAGCAGGCCCACTTCAAGTACACACATCTCATCTCTACCTAACTCAGCAATTTGATGGGGAAACTGTCACTTCATTTTGAACTTCTCTCTAATGCTTCTCATTCTCTGAATTTGAAAAGTGAGAGAGAGTAAAATTTGGTATATAATGGCTGGATATTTAGCTACTTTTACAAATAATCTGCAATTGTTTTATCCTTCTTACATTATACCAAAAATATTTCTGCTACTAATCATTTTAGTCAGTGTCTTGGAATGGACTAGAGAAATGACTCCTGGCAAAATGAAAGTCTTCTTTTAAAATGATTGATGTTTATTCAGTAGCACAAAATCACTCTTACAGATTGAAACGTTTTATTAGTATTGCTGCCTGGAGGTCATTTGTAATAAAGGACACATACCTATACATAAATGCGCACATACTATGTAATATAAAACCATTTCATTTTTGACTAAAATACATCCCTACTTTTCTTATCTGAACAACAAAGCTACAGCTGAAGAATTCAAAAATTAAAACACTCAATTCCTTTCTATCTAAGAAAAACAAAAAGTGTATTACAAAAATTACTTCTGGTAAGTCATCTTGGTAAAAAATATTTTAACACAATAATTTAAAATTTCAAGGTCTTATAGAAAATATAGGTGTATATTTCTTAGACCTTGGAGGAAGTAAAAGATTTCACTAACAAGATCCAGAAACATTAGCTGTACAATAAAATAATTGATAAGTTTGATTATACTAAAATTAAGAAATGTCATTTATCTAAATGAAACTTAAATAAAGTGAAAAGACAGGTTACAAACTAGGAGGTCATTCACTCTACATTCGCCTGCAAGATTTAATATGAAGAATATATACTAATCAATAATATGTACCAATGAAAAAGAAGAACACAAGCAACCTAATAAAAATATTCTAAAGACAACAGTCAATTCATAGATGAGAAAATGCATACAGCCAATAAGCATAAAGAGATAATCTACTTAACTGGTAGTCAGAGAAATACAAATCAAGGCCACAATGAGATACCATTTTATACTCAGAAGGGTGGCAAAAATTTAAAAGCTTGGTAATATCAAGTATGGAAGATGATATAGAGCCTTAGGATTTCTTATACATTGTTGGTGGGACTGACACTTTTACACAACTCCTTTTGTATGTCCCACAGATAACTCAAATTCAACTTATTTAAAATTGAACTCATTTTCCCCATGTATGATTCTGATCCTCCTCTACAGTCTTTCAATAAATGTCATATCTATTGCTTTGTTGCCCAAATAAAACCTTTGAATTACTGTCCACTCTTCCTCTTTCCTTGTCATCCATGTTTTATATATTATAATTTGTCTGTCTTTCTTCTCTTTCAGCCCCAGTGCTATCAGACTAATCTAGAGCCTCGGTATTTGTCACATCAAATATTGTAACAGCTTCCTAACTGTTCACCATGATACCAGGCTCCTCTCTTCCACCCACCTCCACAGTGCCTTCAGTCATCAGTCTAAACGTGGACCAGATCATATAACTTCACCATTTTAAATTCATGAGAAAAATATCTTTTAAATGAGAAGTTGGGAATAAAAGTTTACAATGACTAAGATGGTGAGTTTGAAAGAAGGAAGAGAATGTCTTTACATTCCCCCTTCTTCTCAACTTCTAGAGTTAATGAACTAAAGAGTTTCTAAAAAGTTATTCTTTTAACTCTTTTCATGATGGTGCAGTAGCATGATGTTCACTATGGCCTTTCACACAGTTTTACTGTGACTTTGGCACAAAAGCAGCATACACACAATGGAGAATAAGTATAGAGTTTTGAATGATATCACAGGAACATACCAATAAGCTTTTATTCATGCACAAAGAAAAACAAAATCATAAAAGAAGGCTCAGGCATCAAAAAGGACATTATGAATTCTGTGAATCATAATTCACTGAGATTTACCAATATTGCTATAAAACAGGTCACTATAGTATGAAAACTGGAAAGTTTCTCAGAAGATTCTAATTTCTGCAGACCATTTGCCATTCATTGACCTTACCATGCTCTTGCAGACCCTCTGAGTCTTTGCACCTGATTTTCCCTAGGCCTTTTTCCCTGGATCTTTGTCCAATTCAGACTTCAGAGTCCAGTTTGAATGTTAACTCTTCTCCGTATTGCTCCTTGATCCTATTATGCAAATTAATTTCTTCATGATTTGTGTTTCCAAAACACATAATATATTCATCTATTTAAAGCTCTGTCACCTTGAATAATAGTTATGTCTGCCTCTTCCACAGAATCTTAAGTTTTTAAGAGCAATGACAATGTCTTATTCACCCCAAAATCTAGCACAGTACTTCTCACAAAGGAAGTGGTGAATATCTGCTGGCTGAATTAAGATGATGATTAGAAGCTGATGCTAAAAATTTGGAGCAATTCATAAATCTGAGAATTGTGGTTGATTTTACCCTGAAATAGATCCTCCAATGATTATGGATCCAATATGGAAAATTGCACACAAAAATATCTTACAATGAAGTTGAGGCTTTAAACACAAATAATAACCATGTGTTTAGCTAAATATTTCCTTTAGTAATGATGCCTCAAGTTATTTTATAGCCAGTGAATCTCAATGTTAATTAATATTGAGATTGGTCAACTAAACCTCCCCCCCCTTATTTTTTCATCTACTACTATCTGGCTGTTACCACCCCATCACTTATCAAGTTGATTCTTTTAATTAAATACAGGATTTTGCATATACTTTTCCAGTTAGAGTTTCCAGGTAGATATGTTCCATTAGAAAAGTAAATAAGAGGGAAAGAATGATTGGCATTCCTAGAAAAGTCTTTTTTGGAACACCTGTCATTGGAAGAAGGAGAAAATTTGTTTTTTATTTCACTGAATGTGGAGCTTGAATCAATGAATAGAAGTTATAAGGACACAGATTTCATCTAAATATAAAGAAAAGCAATTATGACCAGAAATGGATTCTTTAGATTTCATTGAGTCCCAAGACCAGAACTGTTTTTAACAGGCTGGTTGTTTATAAGTGATGCCATAAAAAGAAGTACTCCAACTAGAGGCAGTTTGTATCAAAAGAGATGTTTCTTTCAGCTGTAAGGTTTGATGATGTCTCTTAGTTTTCAGTTGTTGCCATTCAGCAATCAACCTTATTTTGCACCTAGATTTATTCCTATCAATTGCCGTAACCTGTCAATTCATGTCTGCACCTTAAGGGAAATTTCCTTTTTATCAAATATGTCTGTTCTTATGGTATTTAGATCTATTGTAAAGGGAGAATGAAGATCTCTGGATGAAAATAGAATTGTAAACAAAATTATTTTTAATCCACGTCTCATCTTGACTCCTAGAATTAATGACCTAATGAGTCAAAAACTATCTCAACTCTTTCCTTGATGGTGAGAGAGCTAGATGTTCATTACTATCTTCCATGTAAAGAGTTTTCTGTTGACTCTGTCTCAGAGATTTCATGCAAAGTATGGAGAAAGAGAGTGTAGAGTACTGAATGTCACTATAGGAACAAGCCAAGAAACTTTTATGCACGCACAAAGAAAATAAAACAATAAAGGAATGATAAGGCATGAAGGAAGAACATACTGATATTTCCACTCCAGCTGCTTGAAAGGTGACTAAAGTCAACAAAAAAACAAATGGTGAAGGGGGAAAAACAAGAATGAATTAATCTCAGACATACATCTGGAGTATATAAAGAGAGGAGCAGAGAAGTACTATGGGACTGATCATATTAATGGACACCCAAGAAATTTCATGCAGGAAAAATGTAGGCAATTCTGTTATCCATGATAATGGAACAGGGGATAATATAAAACTATTTGAAATCTCAGATAATTCAAAGATAAATTTGCCTCAAAATTTCAGCCTTTTACCCATTAGATTTCCTTAAATCAAAATTGTTTCTTATCTTTCCTTCATCAAAACTACAGTAAAGGTGTTACTTAGTAAAAAGGCTACCTAAAGGACAGAACATAAATAGGAAAATCCAGAATAGATGTCTTAGATATTTATTGAGATTCTATTACATGCAAGAAACCATCAGATGAAAGAAATGTAAAACATACTCACTACCTTTAAGGAATTTACCATTTCCTCTGGAAGAAACACAGACTTTGTGAAAAATCATATAACAAATTAACAGTATATGATTAAGTGCCAAATGCATGGACTTTGGCATGCATTTAGCATGCATGTAACACTAACAATTTTAAAGAAGGAAATAATCATGTTGTATTTGGAGAAGTTTCATGAAAATAAGTGTACTTGAACTGAACTTTAAAGGATGATTAAGAAAAAACAAGGCAGAACCTAGAATGTTTTAAGCATGAGTTGGCTACATAAGATAAGAAACAGAACTTGCTCTGGTGCTGTGTTCCTTTAATCTAGTTAACAATGAATTATTGGATTGGGTCTCCCCAATCCACCCACATGCTAAACTCTTAAACAATGAGCCTTTTTAATAAAATGCTTACAGGTAGTTGATTAAAATCGCCTAAATCCATTAGTCCCTAAAAGCACGCTTTTCTTTGTTTAGAGATCTGTACATCAGTTTTCTCTATCTATCCTATCAATTAGCAGAAATTGGTAATACTTAAACACACAATATTTCCCATAAATACACACACACATATATAAAACTAAACAAGTAATTTCTAAGCTTTTGTGCTCATGAGGATTAATGGATTTTGAAGGCTATGAAAGTGGAAATCCCCATGGGCAAAGTTCCTCTTTTAGATTTGAGCAGAGGCATGTTATACAAGGTCAAAAGCAAACTATGGGAGAGAAAGGGTAAAACAAAAGCCCAGCATAGAAAAGGAAAAGCAAAGTTGAGTGATGTCGTTTGTGTTCCCCACTGAAATCCTTTTTCATAATGCCATGCTACCATAAGGAGGAACCGGATCAAAGAGTTTGCAGCTACAGTGTCAGGGCTGGGGGGAGGAAAAGCTTCATGTCAAAGTCGGCTCCTGGAGGAACCTTTAGAGATAAAATAAAAGTGAGAAACAGCAACATGCGTTGCTACAAAGACGGAATCTAAGATTAAAAGCAGCAACATGGAAGGCACTGGTGAGACTTCAATACTTTAACTAGATGAATGATTTGGTGGTCAGTGCAGACACAGACTCTGGAAATGGGAAATAAAAAATGAGGGTAAAATCATGTTCAGGTGGTCTGTCTTCAGCCAATGGGAGAGACCAGGAACACATTGTGGGCTATCAGTAAATGCCAGTGTGCAATTGCTCTATTAAACCATTTGTAATTGTTTTGGTTTAAAGATAACTTTTGATATGTGGGCAGTAAATTCAGGCAATATTTGGAGATGTAGACACAGTTTATGCTCCTGTAACCCTACAGATATAAATGTAACTCCAATGCCTATTTATATACATGTAGTCCACAAGGACACAAATAACTGAAAGTTTGCTAGCTCAGAAGCCTCAACAGCAGATGCAGCATCTCCGCTCCTCCTCTGTGTTCAAGATCGAGTTCACTCACATCCTTCTGCTCCAGCCTTCCCAAGGATGAGCATGGCCAACCATCCACTCCATGTCTGCCCCCATCACATTACTCTTTCATGACGGACGAAGCTGCTCCTCTGCTAGGAATGTTCTGGTCCTTATGTCTAAAGCTGCAAAGCTGCCAAAGCTTCCAGGGTTAAACTACAATGTCTTCAGTCTTCACTGTCCCCTCCTTTCCCCTCAGCCTCACTACTTATAAGGAGAAATGAGGAAAGCACATCCCCCCTACAGTGCTACATTATTGTCACCTGGACTTTGGGATGGCTAATGCCCAGGGCTTCACAGGAAACAGTTCCCGCTGCTTCTACCTACATGGTCTCTACTGGAGTGAAAAGTTGTGCTTGGGAAAGTTTGGGGAAAGGGCATCTCCATTTCTTGTCTCATCCTTAGCTATCTTCTTCACAGGACCTCTCCATTGCCATGCCCCAACAAATCAGCTCCTATCAGTCTATCCCCCCCAGTATATATTTTTAGCCTGGGTTCACTCAGGAAAAGCCCCATTTTTTTTTAATTTGTTTTTCTATTTTTTCCCCTGCAATTTTATTGACATATATTCACATACCATACAATCATCTACAGTGTACAATCAGTTGTTCCCAGTATCATCATATAGTTGTGCATTTGTCACCAGAATCAGCACTTAAACACATTCATTACTCTAAATAATAAATAAATAAAAATAAAAGAGAACACCCCAAACATCCCATACCCCCATCCCCTCCTATTATTTATTTACTTTTAGGACAAACCCATTATTGCCACAAAACTAAACTAATGGCCAGGTAAATGGAATAGACGGTCCCCTTTACTTGGATGTTTCACAACCCTAAAAGGAGCTTTATCTTTCATATCACGCTTCCCTCAGGGTAAAGTTCCAATCACAGGAGCTTTTTGTTAATGTCTAAAGGATGTTTGAGAGTATATATGAGCCGTATGCTCAGATTTCAGAGTGGAGTCACTCCTATGGAGCTGGACTCCACACCCTGCTGCTGGGCTTGTCCAGAGGCCCCTCTCAGCATCAAAGAATTGAACAGTGGGCCAGAAGGTAGCTGTTCCTGCAAGGCTGTTTATTACTTACACTTGATCCTCTAAAAAATAAATCATTTAGTTCCCTTTTTTTTTTTGAGAACCAGAGAAGTCTGGGATGTTTAAACTCTATTAAAAGTAAATTCAAATAGCATCAAATAAAATAGAAGTTTTGCAATACTTTGTGACTTAAACAAAATTAATTGTAAGATCTAAGTTTCAATGATGTCTTGCTTAAACCAAAAAAAAAAAAAAAATAATAAGGCTCGCTCTTAAAGCTGACCCTATATCTTTAGGGAAGCAACACGATGATGACAGTCATAAAAATACTTTTGTATATGGCCTTATCATGAATATAGTCTGGTTTAGCATAACTCTCAAAAAACATACCAGAATTCTGGGGTGTTGGAATAGCTGGAAGGAGGAAAATGACATGGTAGAACTGTACCCTATAACATCCTTTGAAATTTGCTCTATAGCTACTCACTGAATTGTGCTTTAAAAGTCTTTACCTTTCTGTATATACCCTATATTGCATAATAAGGAAAGAACTGCAACTATGGAACTGTAATCCATAACAGTTTTTGAAATTACCTATATAACTGCTTACTGAGCTGTACAATGAAAGTTAACACCTTTCTGTATGTGTGTTATATTTTACAATAATGGAAATACCTGAAGTTGTGGAACTGTGACCCATGACATTCTTTGAAATTTGTTCTCTACTTGTTGAATCATACTTTGAAAGTTATCACTGTTTTGTATATATGTTAAAGTTCACAATAAAAAATGCATTTTAAAAAGCATACTAGAATTTAATTATTTATTTCTTTATGGTAGGGTTTTTAATTTTTTTATTTATCTGCCTATCCTGTCTTGATAATTCCATGCCAAGCTGCAAACCCTGGCTCTCTAGACATTAATACCTTCGTGTGCATTGCTTTTAAGACACTGATTCTTGTTAGGCAGAATTTGTATCCTTAAACTGTAATGATTAAAATGAAATAGGGGAATAGGAAATGAGATCTGGTAGGCTTGTACAGGTTATTGTGAAATACCAATACATCCCAAAGTAATTTGGGCAGAGAATAAAAATATATTAGCAGGGTCTCCCTGAGGAATTGGGGAAAAATACAGAAATGTTGGACTTCCCCACCTGGGTTATTACTGATACTCTCACAAATGTTGAAGACTAACAATTTAGTAGGCCAAGCCTTCGATCTTGGGACTTGCCCTTATAAAGCTTGTTACTGCAAAGGAAAGGCTAAGCCTACTTATAATTGTGCCTAAGAGTCTCCCCCAGAGAAACTCTTTGTTGCTTAGATGTGGCCTCTCTCTCTAAGCCCACTTGGCAGATGAACTCACTATCCTCCCCACTATGTGAGACATGAGTCCCAGGGGCGTAAATCCGCCTGGCAACATGGGACATGACTCCCGAGGATGAATCTGAAGCCAGGATTGTGGGATTGAGAAAATCTTCTTGACCAAAAGGGGGATGCGAAATGAAACAAAGTTTCAGTGGCTAAGAGATTTCAAATGGAGTTGAGAGGTCACTCTGGAAGGTATTCTTATGTGCTATATAGATAGCCTTTTTTAGGTTTCAGTGTATTGGAATAGCTAGAAGGAAATACCTGAAACTGTCAAACTACAATCCAGTAGTCTTGATTCTTGAAGACCACTGTATAACAATGTAGCTTACAAAGGGTGACTGTGATCGTGAAAGCCTTGTGGATCACACTTCCTTTATTTAGTATAAGGATGGATGAGTAGAAAAATGGGGACAAACACTAAATGAAAAATAGGGTGCGACAGGGAGATAGAATGATTTGGGTGCTCTTTTTCACTTTTATTTTTTATTCTTATTTTTATTCTTTTCAGAGTAAGAAAAATGTTCAAAAATTGATTGCGTTAATGAATGCACAACTATATGATGGTACTGTGAATAGTTATGACTGGATGGTATATGAACATATCTCAATAAAATTGAATTTAAAAGAAAAGAATGTGAGAGGAAAACAAAAATAAAAATATAAATTTGCCCTATCACACACACAAAAAAAAATAGAAAAGAAAAGAAAAAGAAAAAGAAATAGGGGCTTTGCACTGTCATTGTGACTCAGCATCTCAGAGCCTGTCATTAGGTCCCTTGGTGTCCAGACCTGGCACCTTCTAACACAAGATAAACAGATTCTCCCTCTCCTCCCCACATCCTACCTGGGTTCACACTCCCACAAAAGTTAAATACAAACTCCCCAATTCAAAATCTTAACCAACCACTACAGCTCTTTCCAAATGACATTATAAAGGCACAGTCCCCAGGTCCACTGTAACCTCTTGTTCCCCACCTGCTTGGTAGATTCTGCACTCCTGACATGTTTCCCCATATGACCCTGTGAGGTCTGCACTCCTGTCTGTTCTAGGACCATGAGTACTAATAAATTTTTCTTGCATACATCTCTAGTGTCACTCAACCTTGCTACATCTGACTATCCATATAAAGATCCTTACTATTCATAAATAATCCAGAAATTTAATGGAACCGAAACATGGGAATTTTTTTCCCATAAAAGATTTTCCTTCAAGACCTTTTAAAGTTACACATCACTCGCAATATTTATACAGTGTTTAGAATATGGTAATAGGTTACCTATATTATTTGACCTTGACATTTACTTATTTTGTTAGCCAAAAGAAATCTGTACTGGCCAGTATAATGAGTAAAATGTCCAGATAAGAAAATTTCTCTCTATGTGTAATATTTGGCCAAAATTCAATTCAGCTATAATTAGTTTTTGCACACAAAGCAAAAAAAAAGTTTAAATAAGTTTTTTAAGAAAGCTGCCATATAACACACTCTCAGAGTAGTAATTTTACTTTCAGAGATCAGACGTGCCCAAATATATATGTATATATGTAAGTATTTATCTCAGCAGTATTTATAATATGAAAATTAGAAATAACTTACATATTCATCAGTAGAGGACAGGTTAAATAAATCATGATAGATCCATACCATGTCATATTATGCAGTCCTTAAAAATTATGATGTTAATGTGAACTCCATGAAAAATGTAAAATAAGTGTCTTATAATGTAGAATATAGGGGACCTAGAGATAGACAGAAGATAGTGAAGGGGGAATGATGATCTAATATGTACAGATATGATAATGAGGGTGAACTTAATGGTATGGGAATGGTCAGGTGTGATTAGAGTTCGTTAATGGGGCTATAAGTATCAGTGACACATTGAAGGTGAACATGTTCATAAATGGTTGTTTAAAGGCATGTAACCCACAGAGTAACACCACAAACCTAAATAAGTGTTAGCATGATATACTTACAAGGTATGACACTGTTGCAGAAGGTTAACAACAGAGTGGTATATAGAAAAACTACCCATTACATATTAAAGATTATATTTAATAGGAATATCTTACCAACAGTACACTAATACTAGAGATGAATAATAAGCAGCTGATAAGAGCTCTGGGATGTTTATGTTATGATACTTGTTGAAAGTTGAGAGTAATGATGATTATACAACTAAGTGAAGATAATGTAAGAAATGGACCATTTAGCTTGGGATAGAATATATATTAAGTGAAATTAGGAACCTACTACTTAATAAATCAAGCCCTCAACTTGAGGCTTGCTCTTGTGAAACTCAGCGTTGTAAATGGGAGGCTGAGCCCTCCTATAATTATGCCTAAGAGGCACCTCCAGGGAAGCTCTTTTGTTGCTCAGATGTGGTCTTTCTCTCTCTAAGCCCAACTTACCAAATAAATTCATTAACCTCCCCACAATGAGGGACATGACTCCCAGGAGAATGAATCTCCATGGCGATGTGAGACATGACTCCGAGGAATGAGCCTGGCCCTGGAAGTGAGGGATTAAAAATGCCTACTTGACCAAAGTGGGAAAAAAGAAAGGTAACAAACTGAATTCACAGTGGCTGAGAGATCCCAAATAGAGTTGAGAGGCTATCCTGGAGGTTTCTCTTATGCAAGTTCCAGCTAGACATCCCGAATGGCCACAGTATGCCATGCCCTTACCAAAAGTAGTCCCCAAATACCTAGGTCCCTACCTGAGATTCTATAAAAGATTCACTCACTAAGTTTGATCTCTCAGAAACTTAAATCTACCGGAGTTTTCCTATGCCAGATAAGTCCTAAAACCCAGAAGCAACAGCCTCTTTAAGAACAACAATCAAATCTGGCTTCCTTCCCCATACTGTTGACACCACATTTCAATATGAACAAGTTAGGGTGCTCACTGCCAAGACAGCCCTGAAGATGGAAAAAGAGTTTAAATGAGAGGAAGGGGTAACAACAAACAGGATAAGATTTAACAAAGGTCTACGAATAGTGAAAGTTTATAGAAATATATATATATTAGATGCTGGGGTGTTGGAATAGCTGGAAGTAGGTAAATGACATAGTGGAACTGTAGCCTATAACATCCTTTGAAATTTGCTCTATAGCTACTCATTGAATTGGGCTTTGAAAGTCTTCTCCTTTCTGTATATACCCATATAGCATAATAAGGAAAGAACTGAAACTGTGGAAATGTAACCCATAACTGTTTTTGAAATTACCTATATGACTGTTTTTTGGCTGTACACCAAAGGTTAACACCTTTCTGTATGTATGTTATATTTCACAGAAATGGAAATAGCTGAAGTTGTGGAACTGTGACCCATGACATTCTTTGAAATTTGCTCACTAACTACTTGTTAAATCATACTTTGAAAGTTATCATTGTTATGTATATATGTTTACAATAAAAAATGCATTAAGAAATTATGATGTTCATCAATACTCATTGACATGGAAAGATGTCCATGATATGTTGTTTAGTAAGAAAGCAGATTTGGTATCATCCTTTTTACATGGAATTGATTGTGAGCTGGTGAATATGCACAGACTGGAGTCTGAAAAGTTCTTCACCAAACATTAATGGCTGACTTCCAGTCTACCAAGTTGGTGGCATAAAACATTCTGTTCTTCCACGGAATCCTTGAACAACTAGCAAAAATTGACAGAGCCATCCTCAAAACTCCAGAAAACAGTTAAAGGGTTGCAGTAATTGGGCAAGTGCCTAATCAAGAAAATACAACTTACGTAGAAGCTCATGACACCCTTGCTGGCCCCTCCCACAATCTCTTCCCTGTGAGGTGTCGAGCCAGCCTGAACTCTCATTATGGGTCCCTGGCCCTGTTTTGGAGAAGCAGAGTAACCCCTATGTATGCCAGTGCCAATATATCCAGGCACAGCCTGAAATACTAAATCAGGACACCCTTCTTTGGCTTGTCTTCCTAGAACTTGTCCTGCAGTCAGAGGCAGCTGGTGGACACCCAAAGCAGTGTAAGAAACAGTTAAAGCAAAGTGACCTGGGGCAAGGGATGAGTGGCTTTAACAGATAAAACAGAGTGCATAGGCGTGGGGAAAAGTCTATGTCATAGGTAGCAGAGGGAAAAATTCAGATTCCTGTAAATGGGGGAATTTTTAAGGCCATGAGTAAGCAAGCACAAGCCAAGTACAAGACACAGGCTTAAAAAAGAAGGAGCAGACCCTAAACTTCGCATTGAGTTGATCTTCTTGATAGGAGGGCTAAACTGTAAAAGAGAGCACCTGCCAATGCAGAGACAATTTCCAAGACTGTGAAAGGTGTATTTTTCCCCTATAGGTTTGTTTGTTTTTGTTCTGTTTTGTTTTGAGTGCTCCTGGAACTTGAGGAAATCTCTGTCATATCCTAGCTATGTACAAAGTTAAGGAACAGAATCGTTAATCATTAATCAATCAGTGATTAATCCCATTGAATAAAATTTTCAGAAGTGGTTGCTATGGGAAAATTCATGTTATATGTGTGTTCCAATTACAATTATATGCAATAAATGATCCTGAACAGGATCTAACAATGGAGCAGAATGTTTCAAAGGGATATTATTAGGACATATGAAAAAATTGGAATATAAACTGTAAGCTTTATGTCAATGTTAAATTTCTTGAGCTTAATAACTGCATGTAAGGTGGCTCCATAAGTGAATATCCTTATTAGGAAATGTACATAGTAATTTAAGTGTTCAAGGAGTGTGATGTATTTATAATAAGAAAGATGACGAATAGATAGACAAAGAGTTGATATGGCAAATGTGGCAAAATGTCAAAATTGATGAATCTGGGCATCTGAGAGGTTAAGGGTATGTTATTGTTCTCTGTATGGTGTCTGTATTATATTTGTAGCTGCCTTAAGTTTGAAAGTATTTCAAAATTAAAAGTTTAGAAAAAAAACCTCCCAACAAAGAAAAGCCCAGGATCAGGTGGCTTCACTGGTGAATTACACCAAACATTCCATGAAGAATTAACTCCAATCCTGCTCAAATTCTTCCAAAAGATTGATGAGGAGGGAACACTTCCTAACTCATTCTATGAGGCCAACATCACCCTAATACCAAAACCAGTTAAAGATACTACAAAAAAATGAAAATTACAGACCAATATCCATTATGAAATAGATGCAGTTATCCTCAACAAAATATTAGCAAATGAATCCAATAACATTAAAAGAATCATATACCATGATCAAGTGGTATTTATCCCTAGTATGCAAGAGTGGTTCAATATAGGAAAATCAATTAATGTAATACACTACATTAATACAATGAAGGATAAAAGACATGTGATCATCTCAGTTGATGCAGAAAAAGCATTTGACAAAATCCAGCATGCCTTAAGACACTTAGAAAACTAGGAATAGAGGAAAACTTCTTCAACATGATAAAAGGCATATGCCAAAAATCTACATCATATTCTATGGTAAAAAACTAAAAGCTTTCCCTCTCAGATCAGGAAAAAGAGAAAGACACCCAGAGTCACCACTGTTATTCCAAAAAAAGTCCCAACAAAAAGGCTGATAGAGCTAATAAATGAACTTAGAAAAGGAGTAGGGTACAAGACCAACATGCAAAAATCAGTAGTGTTTCTATATGCCAGCAATGAATAATCTGAAGAGGAAATCAAGGAAAAAAATTCCATTTACAATAGCAACTAAAAGAATCAAATATCTAGAAATAAATTTAACCAAGGAGGTAAAGGACTTGTACAAAGAAAACTACAAACATTACTGAAAGCAATCAAAGAAGACCTGGATACATGGAAGGACGTTGTTAGAATCAAAATTCCAATGACCTTCTTCACAGAAATGGAAAAGCCAATAGATAAATTTATATGGAGGGTATGAGGCCTCAAACAACCAAAATCATCTTGAAAAAAGAAGAATGAATTTGGAGGACTCATACTTTCTGATTTTAAAACTTATTACAAAGCTACCATAATCAAATCAGCATGGTACTAGCACAAGTACCAATGAATGGGTCAACGGCAGAGACAAACTGTGGCAGGACTGAACTGAAAGATTAGACTATTGCAGCAGCTTTAAAACTCTAGGAACACCAGGGAGATTTGATTGTTAGAGCCGCCCCCTCCCTGACTGCCCAGACACACACCCCATATACAGGGCGTGCAATACCAACTACACACGCAAGCTTGGTACACCAATTGGACCCCACAAGACTCACTCCCCCACTCACCACAAAGGCAAAGCAGGAGAGAACTGGCTTGAGGGGAACAGGTGACTCATGGACACCACCTGCTGGTTAGTTAAAGTGTACTCCATGAAGCTGTAGATCAGACAAATTAGAGATAAGGATTTCAATTGGTCTACAAATCCTAAACGAACCCTATCAAGTTAAGCAAATGCCACGAGGCCAAAAACAACAGAAAATTTTAAAGCATATGAAAAAACCAGACAATATGGATAACCCAAGCTCAAGCACACAAATCAAAAGATCAGAGGAGATACAGTACCTAGAGCAACTAATCAAAGAACTAACGATGAATGACAAGACCATGGCACGGGATATAAAGGACATGAAGAAGAGCATGGTACAGGATATAAAGGACATCAAGAAGACCCTAGAAGAGCATAAAGAAGACATTGCAAGACTAAATTAAAAAAAAGATGATCTTATGGAAATTAAAGAAACTGCTGACCAAATTAAAAAGATTCTGGATACCCATAGTACAAGACTAGAGGAAGTTGAACAATGAATCAGTGACCTGGAAGATGACAGAATGGAAAATGAAAGCACAAGAGAAAGAATGGGGAAAAAAATCGAAAAAATCGAAATGGACCTCAGGGATATGATAGATAATATAAAACATCCGAATATAAGACTCATTGGTGTTCCAGAAGGGGAAGAAAAGGGTAAAGGTCTAGGAAGAGTATTCAAAGAAATTGTTGGGGAAAACTTCCCAAATCTTCTAAACACCATAAATACACAAATCATAAATGCCCAGCGAACTCCAAATAGAATAAATCCAAATAAACCCACTCCGAGACATATTCTGATCACACTGTCAAATAAACCAATGAAGTTCAGAAATAAACATATCTATGGCCAATTGACTATTGACAGGGTGCCAAGTCCACTCATTTAGGAAAGAGTAGTCTCTATAACAGATGGTTCTGGGGTAACTGGATGTCCATATGCAAAGGAATGAAGGTAGACCCCTACCTCACACCATATACAAAAATCAGCTCACACTGGATCAAAGACCTAAATATAAGAACTAAAACTATAAAACTCCTAGAAGAAAACATCATTAGGACCTTGTGTTAGGAAGTATTTCTTAGACTTTACCCAAAAGCATGCACAGAAAAAGAAAAAATAGATGAATGGGACTGCATCAAATTTAAAAACTTTTATGCAACAAAGGACTATCAAGAAAGTAAAAAGACAACCTACATAATGGGAGAAAATATTTGGAGAACACATATCTGATGTGGGTTTAATATCCAGAATATATAAAGAAATCCTACAACTCAACAATAAAAAGACAGACAATCCATTTTAAAAGACCTGAATAGACATTTCTCCAAAGAAGATGTACAGATAGCCAATAAGCACCAAAAAAAAAGATGCTCAAAAAGTCATTAACCATTAAGGAAATGAAAATTGAAACCACAATGAAATACCATTTCACATCCACTAGAATGGTTACTATTAAAAAAAAAACAAACAGAAACTAACAAGTGTTGGAGAGGATATGGAGAAATAGGAACACTCATTCATTGTTGCTGGGATTGTAAAATGGTGTAGCTGCTGTCAAAAACAGTCTGGTATCCTTTGTTGCTCAGATATGGCCTCTCTCTCTAAGCCCACTCGGCAGGTAAACTCACTGCTCTCCCCGCTATGTGGGACATGACTCTCCGGGGCGTAAATCTCCCTGGCAACGTAGGACATTACTCCCAGGGATGAGCCTGGACCTGGCATTATGGGATTGAGAAAGTCTTCTTGACCAAAATGGGGAAGAGAAATGAAACAAAATAAAGTTTCAGTGGCTGAGAGATTTCAAATGGAGTTGAGAGGTCACTCTGGAGGTTATTCTTATGCATTATATAGATATCCCTTTTTAGTTTTTAGTGTATTAGAATAGCTAGAAGGAAATACCTGAAACTGTTGAACAGCAACCCAATAGCCTTGACTCTTGAAGACAATTGTATAACTATATAGCTTATATGGTGTGACCGTGAGATTGTAGAAAACCTTGTGGCTCACACTCCCTTTATCAAGTGTATGGACAGATGAGTAGAAAAATGGGGACAAAAATTAAATGAATAATAGGGGGTATGGGATGTTTTGGGTGCTTTTTTTTTCTACGTTTATTTTTATTCCTATTTTTAGTTTTATTTATCTCTCTATATATTTTTTGGAGTAATGAAAATGTTCAAAAATTGTGGTGATGAATGCACAATTATATGATGGTACGGTGAACAACTGATTGTACACTGAGGATGACTGTATGGTGTGTTAATATATCTCAAAACTAAATTTAAAACCAGGCTGGGTGGTTTGATGGGGTGAACCCTCTACTACGAGACTTGCCCTTGGGAAGACTGTTGCTGCAAAGGAGAGGCTAGGCCTCCCTATAATTGTGCCTAAGAGCCTCCTCCCGAATGCCTCTTTGTTGCTCAGATGTGGCCCTCTCTCTCTACCTAAGCCAACCTGGCAGGTGAAATCACTGCCCTCCCCACTTTGTGGGATCTGACACCCACGGGTGTAAATCTCCCTGGCAATGTGGAATATGACTCCCAGGGAGGAATCTAGACCTGGCATCATGGGATTGAGAACATCTTCTTGATCAAAACAGGGATGTGAAATGAAATGAAATAAACTTCAGTGGCAGAGAGATTCCAAAAGGAGCTGAGATGTCACTCTGGTGGGCACTCTTATGCACAATACAGATAACCCTCTTTAGGTTCTAATAAATAGGAACAGCTAGCAGTAAATACCTGAAAATATTAAACTACAACCCAGAACCCTTGAATCTTGAACACGATTGTATAAAAATGTAGCTTATGAGGGGTGACAGTGTGATTGGGGAAGCCATATGGACTATACTCCCTTTGTCCAGTGTATGGATGGATGAGTAGAAAAATGGAGGCAAAAAAAAAAAAAAAGCAAAACACCCAGTGTTCTTTTTTACTTTAATTGTTCTTTTTCACTTTAATTTTTATTCTTATTATTTTTGTGTGTGTGGTAATGAAAATGTTCAAAAATTAATTTTGGTGATGAACACACAACTATAATGGTACTGTGAACAACTGAATGTACGCTTTGTATGACTGCATGGTATGTGAATATATCTCAATAAAATTAGAAGAAAAAAAAAACCAGTATGGTAGTACCTCAAAAAGCTAAGTATAAAATTACCGCATGACCCAGCAATCTCTCTTTAGGAATATACCCAAAAGAACTGAAAACAGGGGCTCAAACAGATATTTGCACACTGCTATTCCTAGCAGTAATATTCACAATTAGCAAAGGATGGACGCAATCCAAGTGTCCTTCAACCAATGAATGGATAAACAAAAATGTGGTATATACACACAATGGAATATTATTCAGCTGTAAAAACAAATGAAGTTCTTATACATGTGACAACATGCCTGAACCTTGAAGACATCATGTTCAGTGAAATGTTGTATGATCTCACTTATATGAAGTAATTAGAACAAACAAATCCATAGACTCAGAAACCAGAGTACAGGTTACCAGGGGCCAGTGTGGGGATAGTGAATGGGGAATAAAGTTAATTGGTACAGAGTTTCTGTTTGGGGTGATGAAATATTTTGGTAATGTATTGTGGTGATGGTAGCACAACATGGTGAATGTAATTAACAGCACTGAATTATATATTTGAATGTAGTTAATAAGGGAAAATTTAGGTACTATATATGTTACTGGAATAAAAATTTTAAAAAATAGCCATAGGACTATAGAACACAAACAGTGAACTTTAAAGTTAACTATAGATGGTAGTTAATAGTATAATCATAATGATATTGTTTCTTAAATTGTAACAAAGATACCACACTAAAGCAGTGTTAATAATAGAGAAAACTGTGGGGAAGACTGGGAGGGGGTATTTGGGAACCCTGTACTTTCAGCATGATTTTTCTGTAAACCTACAGCTTCTCTAATAAAAATTTTTTTCATGTTAATAATGAGCTATTCCTAGATAGTAGGATTTTGGATAATTTTTATGTTTTTTTGGTGTTGTTTGAATTATTTTTACAATGAAAATGTCATTTTTATCTATCCAAAAATAAAAGCCATTTTTAATTCTAGCTACTTTAATTTTTAAAATATAGAACTTAAAGAATCCATTTGTGATAGGGAGCCAAGATTTGATTTAAAATACTGTGGAATTAGATTAATCAATTCAAGTAAACCAAGGACTCTTTTTTTCTCTTTGACACATCTTACCAAAATGAGAGGGGTTTAAGGAATAGATGAAGAATATCAAACAATTATCTCTTCTCTCCCCATCATATTAGAATGCTTCATAAAACTGAACTCCTTGGTCAGAATATTATAGTCATTTTAATAAAGGAAATGAGTGGTTTTACTTTATAAAGTGGTCTATATCCATTGTTTCTCTGAGATTTCTAGTAGGTTAAAGAGAATAAAATACAAAAGCTGTAAATCAGGTTGAATCCAAAGTTTGAGTAAAGTTTGATTTTTAAAACATCAACTATTTTAAATCCATGAACTCAGATTTTTTAAAATTAAATTCCATTTTATTGGAATATATTCACATGCCATATAATCATCAGTGGTGTACAATCAACTGTTCCCAGTACTATCATATCATAACATTTTCCTTACATCAGAAAGAATCAGAATAAGAATAAAAGTACAAAAGAGCACCCAAATCATCCCCCCATCTCACCCTATTTTTTATTTAGTTTTTGTCCCCATTTTTCTACTCATCCATCCATACACTGGATAAAGAGAGTGCAATCCACAAGGTTTTCACAATCACACTGTCACCCCTTGTAAGCTCCATTGTTATACAATCATCTTCAAGAGTCCAGACTACTGGATTGAAGTTTGATAGTTTCAGGTATTTCCTTCTAGCTATTCCATTACATTAAAACTTAAAATGTGTTATCTATATATTGCTGAAGAATGCCCACCAGAGTGATCTCTCTACTCCATTTGGAATCTCTCAGCCACTGAAACTTTATTTTGTTTCACTTTGCCTTGGTCAAGAAGATGTTCTCAATCCCACGCTGCCAGGTCCAGATTCATCTCCGGGAGTCATATCCTGCATTGCCAGGGAGATTTACACCCCTGGGAGTCGGATCCCACGTAGGGGAGAGGGCAGTGTATGAACTCAGATTTTTGAAACACAAAATCTTTTGGTCACCTTTAAATATACGGGGGAACAACCTCATTACTCGGAAAATTAATAGTGAAAGGGAAGGAATCAAGCAAATTTTTTTTAAGCAAAAAAGCATTTAAAATGCTGAATTCAGTAGTAATTCACTGTAGTACAATTTGAGCATAAAAAAAAGGAAAATCTAGTAAAAGTGCACATTAAATTTGTACCAGTTTGAGAGGTTTTGTTTTATTTTCTTTTATTTTTAAACAAAAATATCCTGCAAATTATGATCTGGAGAAATGCAAATGAAGTTCCCATAAAATGCTGTATAAAGAATTGCCCTTTCCAGAAAATACTTTTTTATTTTTAAAGTTAACAGAGAAAATACAACCATCCATGGGTGCTTTCTTTCACCTATTAACATTTTTATTTAAAATTGACTCTAGCTACAAGGAATCTTGAAATTATCCATTCTAATACCTTCATTTTATAAACAGATAAATGGAGAGTTACATAGATTTAGTGACTTAGCTGTCAAGAAAGTTGCTGCATGGTACATCGTGGGAACACAGGTTCAGGGCCTAACAGAAATTTTCAGCAAATGACTGCTTAATTATTTACACAATACAAAGGATCCAAAAGAGCAGGTGAAGAGATCCCTTCACGGCCAGTCTCCTGGGGTGGCCAAAACTGCTCAGGTCTGAGTCAGTAGCTCCTCATGCCTCACTTCACATCAGAGAAGAGGGAAAATGTAGTGTTGGAGTGTGGTATTTATCCACCCTAGCGGGAGGGGGCTCTGCCACCAAAAATTCCTGTCTTGATTAGCGTCTGGTGTTGCTTGTTCCTGGTTTCCTCTTTCCAGGTTTAGAGTCTGGTCAGGCCTTTTTATTAGACTTACTATCTCCCCCAGGTTATGGAATGGCAACAGCTCAATAAAAGAAGGGGAGAGGTTGCGAGGGCTGGGAGATGGCCACTTAGCATGTGTCTGTGATTTCCCCAGCAGTAATTATTGTCACACAGTGAAATAATGTCAGTCTCATGCCTAGAATACAGGTTTCTTGATTCCCAGTTCAACAATCTTTTCACTGAACCATTTGGATTTGTGTCTTGTTACTACATAATATCAGAGATATGAACATACACACATATAAAACATATATGCCACTCATTAGTTACCCTTTAAATGAATTGCTCTTTGAAAAAGCAGAAAAAGCCTCAGCAAAACCAGGCTTTCCCATAGTTTCATTTCTAGCACTAAAGAGTGTAAGACATTCATTCATTCATCCATTTAACAATCTTACAATAAATATATAAGCCCTGCTTAAGTACCTAGTTATTTATATATGTGTGTATAGGTATGTGTGTGTGTGTATATGGCATATGTTAATCATCCAACTTGAAGAGTTCTATTTTAGAAGATGCCAAGAACTATACAAAGATACAGTATACACTTTCAAACAGCAGGGGGACAATATACATGTGAAAAAAATGCAAACTTTTTAACTAGCAATGCCAACAGAAAATAAATCTCTATACTATAACACTAACTGTATCAAAACAACAGTATTTGTTTAAATCCAAAATAGAAAGGCATACCTTAGACTATAGTCAAATTGTCACCTTGGCTCCACAACACTGGAGCCCACGTAGGAGTTTTAGTATGTTAGCATTTTAATGTTTAATGTAAGGATGTTCTTGGTCCAGGCTGTGCTACAGGACTGAGTCCCTCCCATTGCTGTCCCCTTCTCCTGGCTCCCACCCCTTCCTCCAATCTCACTGCACAGTCATCTTCAGGCTCCCGCTTGCCTCTGCTTTAGGTTATAAACTTCAATTCATGTTTTCGTCTTCAAAAGTTCCAGTGAAGTTTAGGAACATCTCCAAAAAATATGTACTTATTTTGATCAAATGAAGTTTTGTTACTTACAAAATTAGAAAGAGGAATTAATCAGTTAAAAATAATAAAGTCCTTATTGCATATCTACTCTGTGCCTAGGAGAAACACACAGAACATTCCATTTCAGAAAAGAACATGGGCAAAGTCATCACGACCCAGAAGAAGAAGCAGCATGACATGTTCCAGAGAAAATGAGAACGGAGTCACTGGAAGCAAGTTGCTCAGACTGAAAAGGTGTGTGTGCATGCATGTGTGCCCATGTGTGTTTGGGAGTGGGGAGATACTGCACAATTTAAAGAGGTAAAAGGACTTAAAATCAAGCAAAGAAGTTTATATGAGTGAATTGCTGCACTGTTCAAACACATCCAAGGAAAAATCAACATTGCCTATAAGGGCAAAATAATTTCCTATACATCCCTCAATTGAAAGATCCAATGTATTGTTCCTTTTCCTTAAGAATCAATTATGAAAAGAGCAGAACTTTCTATATTCATTCTCATTCTCATTTTCATTCTCATTCTCTCTCACTCTCTCACATACATACAGACACACACATACACCAGGTATCACCTTCTGCAGGTAAACTCGACATTGGGTTTGACGCTATTAGGAAGCTATGGGGAAAAGAGAGTCATGAAAAGAACTACATAAAGAAAGAATGAGAATTAAGAGAACAGGGATGGTTGAAGACAGAGAATGAATTTTCCTTCTCAAAATAAAAAGGAGAAGATCAGACTAGTTGAAGGTAATAAAGAAATTAATGGAATAAATAACATTATTTCATCCTTAATCAAATTTGTGTCTATTCTCAGTCCTGTGCCTGGAGCTTACTCAACTTGGTCATTAAGAAATTAATGGAATAAATAACATTATTTCATCCTTAATCAAATTTGTGTCTATTCTCAGTCCTGTGCCTGTAGCTTACTCAACACGGTCATTTTGGCACAGGAGGCAGGGAAGGGAGGACAGAGTGATGAGCTTCCTCTCCCTGATTGCAGCTCTGCCTCATGATGAAATTGTCCGGATCAACATTTCCCCATCTGGCAGGCAGGCAGCCAAAAGATTGGAGACCTGAAAATGGATCACTGCATTTTGACCTCTCTGCAACAGCCAATAAGTGTAATACAATATCTGCACAATTCAATCCAGCATCAGTCATGCTGAGCATCATCCATCCGGAAATGTTATGTTTTCATGAAAGAAAAAAAAAAAATAAAGGTGACTTCTATGGTATGATCCGAGTCTTACAACCTAAGCACTTCACAGATTTTGTTTTTCATTTTAGCTTGATCTTGACTGACGAAAATAAGCTATCACTGTTGGAAAAGCTAAAAAAAACACCAAGGAGTTTAACGTATTATCATTTACTCAGAACAAGCAGCCTTATATAGTAATAACTTCTAATTTAGAAGACGGGAGTGTGGGGGCAGGGGTGGGGGAGGGAGTGAAATGCTCATTAGCCTTTGCTGAAGGCCCTGGAACAGAATTTTCCAGACTCTTCAGAGATCAGTGTCCTATGTTTACTTACCAGGAACAATTTATTTTCTTTTATATTTTCAAAGCACTTAAATTATTCCTCCTCTTTGTGATGATTTCCATATGTTGTTTCCAATTAAACAGGAAGGGGCAGGTTATTCTTTGGCAACATTCTGAAGCCATTAAATGCCACCTCACAGGGAGGGAACAGACAACTGCAGGAGCCCTTCCAGTGACATAGAGATCCGGGTCCCAGAAAAGTACTGCATTCAATTCGTAAAAGTTGGTTAAATGAAATTAAAATAATCACATACATGATGATAGTAAATTTTAACAACCCTGGAATGTTTCCTGTGTGCAAAGCAATTTACCTGTATAATTGCTAGCCCTGAAGACAATCCTTGGAGAGAGGTGCTATCACAACCCACATTTTACAAATGAGGAAACTGAGTCATAACACCAAAATGATTCAAAAAGTCAGAAGTAACCATTCTGAACCCACTCACTCTAAACAGAGTTCAACAAAATTATATGCAATTAATTCTTCACAGCTTGAGGTATCTCATCTTAAAAATCTATCCTATTTTTAAGTGGGACAATCATCTAATTTTATTTGGCCTTATAAAATATATAATTTAATGATCCATTGCCTTAAACTGACTAAACTGTACAACAAAGAAATGTCATATCTTTTATCAGAAATGAAAATTTAAACAGTAAAATAGAACCATCACAAATTGTTCTATTTGGCTTTTGCACTCTCAGCTTTCATTTGCATATTGAGAGAACAAAATATTGGATTACTCCTTTTCTTAATTTTTAAAGAAAGTAAGACTCATGTAGAAGGCAATTACTTCTTCCTCTTAGTAGAATAATAATGATGACACACCCCTCTTTACTTCATGCTTACTATTTACCAAGCTCTTAATACATAGTCCTTAGAAAGCATTGGAAGATATACATTATTACTTGGTTCTTTGGACCTCAGATTCCTCACCTGTAAAATTGGGTAATATTCCAACACTTTATACCTACAAAAATAGCAATATCATTACTCTGTACCCCATTTTACAGGTAAGGTAACTGAGGCTCTGAAAAACCTGTTTAAAGCAAACAGTTAGCAAGTGGTAGCCAGTACTGAAATGCTTTTTTGTCCTGTCCATGGGTCTGTTTCTAAACAATAGCTAAATAAGATAATTTCTTTTTTGAAGAAGAACTGATATTAAGAAACACTAGAAATTATAAGAAAAGCCTTCTTTACTCTAGCCTGGACAATGAAGTCAAAATAAACAGGATCTATGTATCAAAATTCTCAACACTCCTTAAATTCTTCTTCTCTCAGTGGGAGAATCAATGTCAGGGGAAGAGGAAAGATTACTTTATTATTATATGTAACTAGATTTTTATGTAAAAGGTGGTGGTGATTATTCATTTAAATTACGTGTTCTAGAGATGGGTCGCTAGGCTGCTCATTACGAAAAGCTAAAATGGATGAAGAGGAAATATAAAGACCACAGTTCAGAGTTGTTCTCGTAGTTAAATGATGTTAATCCTTTAACGATGGGAAAATAACCCCACAGTCAGGGTTCCCAGGAGAGAGAGAGTTTCATTTTATCACTGTGAAAGAATGGACTTATAACTATTTCTCATGGAGATATGTGCCAGCTACCCTGGAGTCTTTACCGTTCCTTGAACTTGCCAAACACATTTCTCTCTTAGTGCTCTTGTCCTTGCAGTACCCCACGCCTGGAAGGCTCTTCCCCCACGTAGCTGCTCAGACAACCGAAACTTGTACATACATTTCTTTTCCTCTAAAAAAGAAAAAGAAATGAGTCTAACGTTTAATCTGCTTTAATAAACAGACTGACACTGGTATCCTGCTCCAGTCCGGTCTGCAGGTCGGACAGTTACATATTTCGTATGGTACTTGAGGTGACGTCACTTCCAACGTGGGGGAGGGGACAGAGGCGTCCTCACACTTTCCTTGACTTTCAGCATATTGCAACCTATTATGTTTTACTGTGCTCAGTTCACTGGATTTCCATATTATTTTCTAGTTTTAACTAAATCAATCCCCACAAAACGACACAAGCTTAAAATATCCTTCAAGGAAACTATAAATTAAAGATAATATTTACATTTCAAGCACAAAAGAACAACAAAAAGCTGGCTCTTTTCTATATTCCTACAGAAACTCATCAGCCATATTGTGAGATTTTTAAAAAACCACTTGTCTGATCAGATCTGACAGGTAAGTAAAATATGCAAAATTATCAAAAAGATTATTTAGAATACAGATTTTCATCCATTATTGTTCCAGAGGAACTTTGCCCTGTTGTGTTCCCTGATAATAGCTACTGATAGTGTGAAGCAATCAGGGTGTTTAAGAACTAAGCATCCAGAACATGAAAAACTTCAACTTTGCTTTTTCATATATGGTCAAAGTCAGGCAATACTCAATTTAAAACTTTACAGAATTTAAACCAAATGATGATGTTTAGGAAAATCTAAACATTATCATTCGATGAGAATCTTACTCTTCACAGATACAATAAAAATGTCTACAAAGGGGCAACAAAGCAAGGTATTTTTTTTGTCAGCAAATACAGATGAAGATGCAAAGAAAAAAATGTCAAGAAATTGGTAGAAATAATAGTAGAATAAACAACATATTGTAGGAGGCTCACTGTAAAGTTGGATAAAAGAATACAATTCTGGCGTATCTCAGCTTATAGTACTTGCTAGATTTTATTTCAATGCTGAAATAGAAGAACTACTTCTTTGGGGGAGCTAATAAGGAAAGACATCAGAGGAGATAAGTTCTCAACAGTACATAGATTCTTCAATTTTAAAAAAGCAATGTTTTATGGGTACAGTATATAAATAAAATCACTGATGCAGTTGCTTTAATAGCAATTAATATTAAGTTTCCAGGATAAAGTTATTGAGGTGTCTCATTTAAAATTCATTCAGTACATCATTTCTAGGCAAGCAAATGCAGAAAAAAAATTGTAGAAATGCAAAAAATGCTGCAGGATGCCATCAGTACAGTTAATTTTGTAGAAACATGCCTTTAAAATATACTGGAATCTTTACAATATGTTGCAATGTTATAGGGAGTGATGAGGAAACACTTCTGTATGAAACAGAAATCTCGCCTATTGAGGTTAATCGGTATCACTTGCAAGGCCTTAAAAGAGTTTAGAACTTAAGAGTGTTTCACAGTGTTATTTTATAAATAAATAAATGTTCCAAATTTGTCTGTCTTTTCTGGGATGACAGTTGGCTCTTAGTCATTGGTTATCTGGCATATATTTTAGAATAATAAACACAATGTGTCCCTTCAATATAAAGTGATATTCTAACAATGAAATGCTTTACAAGTAACCTTCTTCTAATGCATGAAACAGAGGGGATGTTTTCAATAGTTATCAAAAAATGTTTCTATCATTATGTGATTTTTTTCTGGTTGAAAAATAATATGTGTGTTATTCTTTAAAATGACATATTTGCACACTTAACTAGAAAAAAAACAATTTCTAACTTGTTTTCATATTTTCTAATAAAAAGTGCCAGTGATATTTTAACACTAAAATATAAGAATGCCTCTATTCCAATTAGTTTGTAAGAACAAATGATAGCCATTGGGGAAGATGGAAATCTACTGGCCACATCTGCAATAAAAACATTTGCATTATTGATTAATGAGAATAAAAATGATAATCATCAACCTCATATATGAGGTTATCTTTTTCAGCCAAGGCAGTCATTAGATTCAAGTATTGAAATAAATTAAAATTTTACTAGACCTTTGAATAATTATATCATGCAGAATCATGATTTCCAAATTCATGAAGTCTGTCAGTCACACTGTTCTCACTATAAAGCCTGTGGTCAGTGAGAGTAAAAAGACTTTTTGTACTCTTAATAAAGTAAAATAAAAATTAGCTTTAAAAATATTGTTTATTTCATATTCATCTTATTCTTAAATTTTTTCTATACTTTTTGGTATGCTGTATGCCATACATAAAATATTAGCACAGTAGAACACGTATATGATTTATCTCTCTATATATAAGATAAGTGGAACATGCGCAGAACTTTTTTACTTAAGGGGACACAATAAAAACATTTTGGACACCATTGGTCTAATAGAGGAAAGAGATATGTGAGCTAAAGTTGCAGCCATAAGCTGCATGTGATAACGAGATCACTGAAGAGCAAGTTCTTACCCCCACTAGATAATTGAGTCAATACCCCCTTAGAACTGACTTTCAGCTGAGTCTTCCAGAGTAAAATTTCTCCAAGTATACTAGGGTGGGTGCTGGGGAAAAAGGTAGATGAGTATTCCAGCTGAGGGCACAGCATGAAGTCTTGGAAGCAAGAAAGGCACAATGTTGTGAGAAAATTATAATTTTGAAAATACTACAGTTCATTCCCAAAATGAATATTTTGGGAAGTAACAAGACAGTTTGGTGGGGGCAGACCATGGAAGGCTTTGTGTACCACAGTGGATCTATCGGCCTGTGAACGAGCTGCACTACAGGGTGGCAGCTAAGAACACAGGCTTTGGCATCAAACTGGTCTCTGTCCTAGATCTGCCATTTATTTAGCTGTATGATCTTAGGTTGTTTACTTAACTTCTCTAAACCCCAGTTTCCTCATCTGTAAAAAAAGAGAGTAGTAGGGCCACCACAAGGAGAATAATCCATAAAGTGCTTAATCCATTGTCAATACATAATAAGATATTTAAGAAAAAGTTATGGTTATTTTGATGATGGTGATGGGGAGACTTTGAAGTATTTTAAGCAGTGATATAACAGGTGATTTAGAAAATGCTTCCTGGCCGCTCTCTGTAGCATGAACCTGAGGAATGTGAAACCAGAAGCGAGGAGAACAGTTAAAGGGCCAACGTAGTTATCTAAAAGACAAATAATAAGAGCCTGACCTGAGGTAGCAGGAGGCCAGACCAGGTTACCATTTACATGCATCGGTTCTGTAATCCTTTAATAGGTTCCCTTTTCCTACGTCTTGAATGGCATGATAACATTCTCAAAAACTGTTCTACTGCTAGAAGCATTGCTTCTTTTATTTCAAAAATGAAAATGAAATAGCATTTTTAAGACACCATAGGAAATCTTGCAGGAAGAAAATCAAAGGAAACCTATCCTTCAGAGGACAGAATTATGAACATTTCTAGTCTGTTTCTATATCATTTTCTGAATTATTTGTTTTGGAAATAAGTTTCAAGCAAAATGATGTGGCACTAATTTAAATCGGTAAAATTACACTTAATATCAGAAAAGGAAAAGTAGGTTTGGTTTAAGGGATCAGAAACTCTCTCCATCATGGTCTGTTAAGATGCCTTTCTCCCCTCTTAGCTGGCTTTTCAAACTACTCTGGACTCAAAAAGTGTCATGTGTAAGAGCTTAGAACACAAACTGTGGAGCCACTGTCTGAACCTCAGCTCTGACCTGGGCAAATGACCGAGCTTCTCTGAATCTCTGTAAATGGAGTTAACCTCATAGGGCTCTTTCACATGTTTCAAAGATGATTAAAGAAGTACCTGGCCTGTAGCAAACATTACATAAGCATTGGTTAAATAAAATTATCTCCAGAAGGCCACTGTTAAAGGCAATAAGATGTTTAGAAAAGAAATGACAGCCATTTACCATTATTATAGATTTCTTAGGGGGAAAAATCTGGGTCCTAAAAAGGTGAAATTCAAGCCAGGTAAGTTTTGATAAAGGGGAAGAAGGAAGAGGGGTGTTGCTTCGGTTGAATCATATACAACATAAGTCTGTAGTTCTTTTTCAGGAAAACTCATCCACTTCATTGTTTTATTGGTTGAGTAGCTGCACTGTTTCCAAATAAAAGTAGAGAAGCCAGTCAGGGGAGAATAGGGTTATAAAAACCAAAGATCAATGGATAGAAAGACAATTGTTTGTTACATCATCTAAAGATACAATCTTTCATTTACAATGTTTCAAATGGTTAATTTACGCATTTTTAGTAAATCCAACTGAGATACAGCAGATTTGTATTCTAATTAAGGAAAACTATGTCCAGCCTGTTATAACATCAAATTATAGCTACTGTCTCCAGTGATCTGTCAGATGCCAATGGAATTCACAGAGTTTGAAGACACAGTTTGTTGAGAATCTGGCCATCTCTGCTTTTAATAAGAAGAAAAGAATGGAAGATAAGGCAGAAAAATTAAGTGCCTCTGGTCATTCAATCCTATAAAAGTGTTCTCACTGTGGTAGCCAAACAAGTAAATATCCCCCAAGGAACAAAATTTATTTAGTCTCTCAAATGAGATTTTTAACTTCATGAAGTTGTTTCCTCAAGGATTGTTTAATGAAGCTGATTTGGAAATTCTCCCTTTCTTTTCACAAAAGCCCCATGGCATTTGGTTTCATTATGAATCTGGTAGAATAGACACAGTAAACATCTTGGAGTCCACATATTTTTCAGGTTTATTTAAAAGTAAACTGTTCTGATGGATATAGTAGGAACAAGTTCACAGAAAGGTTGCTATATTATGTAACTTTCTTGGGGTAAAGTAGGAACATGTTGGAAGTTAAGCAGTTATCTTAGGTTAGTTGTCTTTTTCTTACTCCCTTGTTATGGTCTCTTTGAAATGTTCTTTTATTGTATGTTTGTTTTCTTTTTAACTTTTTTTTTCATACAGTTGATTTAAAAAAGAAGGGAAAGTTAAAAAAAAAAAAAGAAAGAAAAACAAGGAAAAAAAAATGATGTAGTGCCCCCTTGAGGAGCCTGTGGAGAATGCAGGGGTATTCGCCTACCCCACCTCCATGGTTGCTAACGTGACCACAGACATAGGGGACTGGTGGTTTGATGGGTTGAGCCCTCTACCATAAGTTTTACCCTTGGGAAGACGGTTGCTGCAAAGGAGAGGCTAGGCCTCCCTATATTTGTGCCTAAGAGTGTCCTCCTGAATGCCTCTTTGTTGCTCAGATGTGGCCCTCTCTCTCTGGCTAAGCCAACTTGAGAGGTGAAATCACTGCCCTCCCCCCTACGTGGGATCAGACACCCAGGGGAGTGAATCTCCCTGGCAATGTGGAATATGACTCCCGGGGAGGAATGTAGACCCGGCATCGTGGGACGGAGAACATCTTCTTGACCAAAAGGGGGATGTGAAAGGAAATGAAATAAGCTTCAGTGGCAGAGAGATTCCAAAAGGAGCCGAGAGGTCACTCTGGTGGGCACTCTTATGCACACTTTAGACAACCCTTTTTAGGTTCTAAAGAATTGGGGTAGCTGGTGGTGGATCCCTGAAACTATCAAACTACAACCCAGAACCCATGAATCTCGAAGACAGTTGTATAAAAATGTAGCTTATGAGGGGTGTCAATGGGATTGGGAAAGCCATAAGGACCACACTCCACTTTGTCTAGTTTATGGATGGATGAGTAGAAAAATAGGGGAAGGAAACAAACAGACAAAGGTACCCAGTGTTCTTTTTTACTTCAATTGCTCTTTTTCACTCTAATTATTATTCTTGTTATTTTTGTGTGTGTGCTAATGAAGGTGTCAGGGATTGATTTAGGTGATGAATGTACAACTATGTAATGGTACTGTAAACAATCGAAAGTACGATTTGTTTTGTATGACTGCGTGGTATGTGAATATATCTCAATAAAATGATTAAAAAAAAAAAAAAAGTAAACTGGTTCCCTTGTCCAGTCTTTCTTCTATTCTATATTAGCTTGAAGATGTATTTCCTGGAATCCTTCTCCTCAGGCCCATTAAGAGAAGAAATTATTTGTTATAAATGTTTTTGAGGATTAAGTCTTAGATTTGGTGAGATTATATTTCATACAAACCCTGTATTAAGTCACAGAAATATTCAGCAGTACTAAGCGATAGCCTGTTCTCTTTATCCAGGCTGATGCAGGAGAGTGGCCTGATCTCCTTGCTAGAAGAAAGGAAGAAATACATTGACTTTGGACTGCTTAATATTTTTCTGCAAATAAATTTTTTCAGGGTTGGTTTTTTTTTTCCATTTATAAACTGAGAATAATAAAACATCACCAGCCCACCTGCTGATAGCGCTGTATCAAATGAGGTAATGCATGTTAACACGCTTGGAAACATTTTTTAAAATATGGGCATGTGAAATATTTTTAGCCAAATATATAAATCAGCTTATATTCTTGAGCACTTACTAACTGACACAGGGAGTTTAAATTATTTTGGAAGTTATTTGGTCTTTTAAAACATCACAATGTTACATGGCAAAATAGAAAACAAATTACCTAGAAAAAAATTTGCAAATATTATCCAGTTAGGTATAATGTATATGTCACAAAGATATTACATAATGACATTTGGAATTTTGAATATGACTGTATTTAAAACAACAACAATCACCTTAGTTTAATACCCAAAAAAAGTTCAGAACACTAATCCTAAACTGAAGGTTTTAGACTCTGACAGTAATAGTCAGGAAACACCTTACTAGACTAACCAGAAGTAT
Source organism: Choloepus didactylus (assembly GCF_015220235.1). Classification (NCBI taxonomy): domain Eukaryota; kingdom Metazoa; phylum Chordata; class Mammalia; order Pilosa; family Megalonychidae; genus Choloepus; species Choloepus didactylus. The sequence goes on along the minus strand of NC_051309.1, from coordinate 130,159,472 downwards.
GCAGATGCCTAGAGCTAAAAAAAATCACAAAACACTAAAGTACTGATTTACATGTAGGCCAACCAAAAGAAGAAGAAAAGGAAAGAAAAGGAGTAGTTTACATTTCCTAAGCCCAAAGCCAGATTTTCATTCATTCTACCTTGAAACAATAGCTTCAATATGGTCATTAATGGAAGGCACATAAGTTGGTGATAATTTTTCAGGATTAACATACATCAAGTGCATGTAATTGATATGAACCTGTGTGATATTCAGTTATAAACATGCAACCACTTTATTTCTTCCAGTAACTGCTTTCAACCATGAGATATTAAACCTCCCCCTTAATAATACCTTGGTCAGTTTCCATAAATTTATGGTAGCTTTAGTTTATTGAAATAGTCCAGACTGATTAAAGCTTCTCTCTAATAGCTGACAATGCTCTCTCCCTAAGCACTGTGGCCAGGTTTGTGGGCTCTAGGTCTTGGCGTGGAGAGGAAGGTGTTGTCTACTCTTTACTCATCTGCAGGGAGGAAAGATCAGGGAGAAGGTAGATATAGTTATTCATAACTGAAGTGGCATTTCTATCTTTGTTGGTTGTTGTGCTTCTCCGGTGAAAGCTGAGTGGACATCAGTTTCCTCTCTGTGAGTGGTGTCCAAATGCTGGACATGATATGGTTCCTTCTAAGAGCTCTGTAGGGTCTCAGAACTGCATGGTTACCTAATATGAGAAATTGGGCTCCTGTTCAGTCTCTTCTATACCCCGTCCAAGCCCCCAGTGGTTCGTTAAGCTGCCAGCTTGCTCCTGGCAGCCCTTTGCTAAGAGTTTGGCTTTCTTGGATAGGGTACTGGCAAGATGAGTCCAGCTGTCAACAGCAAATGCATGTATCTTTGCTTGGACAAATGGGAGTGCAGAGTCTTGTTCAATCCCCCCCACCACCATGTTTCTTATCCTTCTCTTCCTTCCTTTTCTCCTTTTCCTTCCCCTCTGCCTTCCTTTTTTCCTTTTCCTTCTTCTTCTCCTCTTCATCCTCCTCTTCCTGCTTCCTCCACCTTTCTCAAGTTTTGTTTTCTCACTTTTCACATAGGTACTAGACAGCCCAGCAAGCCCACTGACAAAGAAGATGTCCTACCTGGGAATAAATTGCCAGTCTCTCTTACTTGCAGACACCCCAGTCTTCACAATGATCATTTTGAAGCTTCCCAACACCTCCTCTCTTCCCCCAAGCCCATGCATTCATCTTGGCTTTGCAAAGGGAAAATCCATGGACTTGGAAAATTCTTAACCTCTCTAAGATCCTCTTATTATATCTGCTGGGAAAAGGGTAATGGGGAAGTGTTGGAAGGACAGATTGTACCACTCCTCAGTAAGCTCTATGGGGACATATCTGTCCTCAACTCTCTTCAGCAGTGGTTCTGAATCTCGACAACATCAGAATTACCTTTGAAGTGTTACAAATCTCAATGCCCAGGGCACATTCCAGACCAATTAAAGCAGGTTGGGTACAGACAATGGTATTTTTTTATAAACTCCCCTTTATGGACCGCCTTTAACCTCTCAGATACCTGTTTCCACAAATAAGTAAGGAGAAGCAGTATGTTGCCTCTTAGAATCAGATCTGAAATCAAATCCCACCAGTTTTTACAACTTAACCTTTGGCAAGTAACTTGGCCTTTGTCTCTATTTCCGTATCTCTAAAATGAGAATATTTTCATAGCTACTTCATAGGCTTGGGGAATCATTTTAATAGATAATATTTGAAAAGCACTTGGAATGTTTCCTGGCACATGGAAGTGCTTGATAAATGCAAAACACATATGTACTATGTCGACAATGACAGAGTTCAAGAGCAGTTAATATTTTATCTCATTGTCTTTGAACAGTGATGTATCTTAAAACATGCAATTCCAAAAATAGGAATTTTTCTATAACATCTGCTTAATAGATTTAGCTAGTGATAGGGAATTCTATAAATTTATCTGTATTTAGAATTTCTAGAAAATGCTAAAAAAATCAATTAAAAATTAAGTGATTGACTTTATTTTCTAATATAGATGCTACCAATTTTCCACATATAAGGAAATTTTATCCCCAAATATATACATTCAAACACGTTAAATTTTTTGTTTATTCCCTTTAGAAATAACTGTTCTAGAATTATTTTATTTGAAACATTTTAGAAACCTCTCTGATGGTATTAAGAATCAGAATTAGATTATTTGACATGTGTTTTGTCTAAATCATACATTTTCTTTCATATATGCTTTTAAAGAGCACATATATACAGTAATAAATAAGAATCATTAAATTCACTTTTGCTCCATGAATTACTGTACTTTTCAATTTTAATAAACAGTTATTTGAAATTTGAATTAAAAATGGATTCAATAGGAGATAAGTACTATAGTTGAACAAAGAATGCATTTCTAACTATATTAAAAATACAAAGGATAAACAATCTGAACATTTTGTTTTTCATCAGTTTCAAAATATAAGTTATTTCTGAATTTCACATAACATTTGTTTTCAAAGGAAAATTTTCCCCCCTTCTTAATCTGAAGATTGTCTTAAGTGATTTGCCAAAAGTATGTCTAGAGACATAGCCAAGTAAGTACATGTCCCAAGAAAGAGTCTGTGAAGTGAAAGTGCTGAAATATTTTTTATAAGGGCATCTACACTGCACACAAACAATAGGGTTTTGTGTTGTGATTATGTCCGGATAAATTTGTTTCTATGAATGACTGCTTGGAAATATACTTTGCAGAATAGTATCCCATGACTCTGTATTAGAAATGTTTGCTTCCTATCCCATATATTTGGAATATAAATGAAAAGATTCATAAACATTTAAAAACTAGTTAATGTAATTGGTTATTTGAACCTTTTAGAAGTTCAGTTTCCTCTTCAAAACAAAACAGGATTTTATATAATGGCCTTGAGCTTCAGTGTAATGAAAAGTTTTGGTTATTAATATTCCTGTTAGTGATCTTTAAAAGTTGTGTTTGCTTAGAGTTCCACCAACCAGCAAAAAGTTAAAATGTTTGAACATTTCTCAAAACTAAACTAAACATGTCACTAGAAGGAAATTTATTGGGAATTATAAAGCTATTCAATTTCTGCTCATTCTTGATAACATTAAACCAACCTGTCTTTGTGCTATTTCAGCTTATTGTATAATAATTCCTATTTTAAGGGGTATGGTTCAAGTATTGGTTGAAATTTTATTTTCTTCAAAAATATTTATTTTATTCAAGTCTCTAATTAATCCTTTGCAAGTTCTTAAAAAATGTGAGCCTTTCATTTGCCAGCCACCACCCCTACCCAGACTTTCTGCCTCTTTCCCCTGCATCTTCCTTCTTGGAGGTGACTTGGTCCTAGTAACTTATCACAGTCTTTAGAGGGGGAATAAAATCTATGTTCATTAACATTTATTTCACCTTGAACTCAATGAGAGACCATTCCTGGAATCAAGATGACTTACTGTTAAAAAAATGAACCCCATGAGGCCATGGCCTTGATAACATAGAAAGGAAAAAGCACTTTGTTTCGAGGGTTTTTTTTAGAACAAATAATGTTAGTATAAGAAATTGAATATAATAAGTTTAAATTTTTTAAAAATAAACTAATGAAAGTGGGCACTGTCATAATCATTTAGAAATATATCTCCTTTAAAAGACTCTCTAGTTATCCCTTCAAACATGGAAAAAAAAAAGGTAGGCTATGGATATCTCTCTCTCTCTCTCTCTCTCTCTCTCTCTCTCTCATACACACAGACACACACACACACACACACACACACACACACAAGAATTTATGGCTAAACAACCAGATGCTATAATAATGATATTTTAAAATGTATAACTTAGTATCACAACTAGAAAATTAAGGCAAACATCAAGATGCTTTAATAATCTTTTTTAAGCCATAAATATGTTGCTTGGTTACTTTAAGAAAGATGATTTGGGAGAGTGCAGGACTGAATTATTTGACAGACAGAGGCCTAATCGCCTCTCTGAATCCTGGCCACAGAGACACCGTCAGCAGTGAAATGCCCCCACAGCAGCCTTCCCTACCAATTTGCCTCAGTTCTTCAAAGAATCACCAGAAGGTGATTCCCCTTTGAAATCAGTGCCTAGAGAATTTAGGAGAAACCCAGAGCCCATTCTGTTCCTACAGTCTGGTCACCAAAGAGCCACCAGGGGAAAACAGCTTCTAGCCATTTCTGACCCCACATCTCAAGTAATAGGCAAGTGATTCTAAAATTGTATACCATTAGGATTGTAGAATGTTCAAGCAAGATAGAACCTCACTGATTATATAGTGCAATTTTCTCCTCGCAAAATCTCTGTCCCTCTCTCCCTCTACACACACACATGCACACACACGCACACACACACACACACGCAACGAAGGACAGATAAGACATAAAGGTTGAGAGATTTGTCAGGCCAGACTGCAAGTTAGATCAGAGCTGGGATTAGAGCCCAAATCCCAGTAACAGGGAGCCAGCCAACCACTATCCTAGACTTAGAACCTAAGTCTACTTCAGTCTCAATGAATTCTACATGCACTGCATCAGGCATTAATATTTGATCTGATGTTGTCTGGTACTGACCCCCAACGAAACCCTATGACACCACATTTCCGTATCCTTCAATTACTCTGCCAGTTCATGGCTGAGGGCTGGAAGCAAGCTACTTAACCCCTGGGGGCATTTTCCTTATTTAAAATTAGGAGGTTGAACTGGAGATCTCTGAGACACTTTCCAGTTCTAAATATTCTGCATTTTTTTTTTATCTCCTGTTTTATGCCTCAGTCTTCATGTTTGAATTTTTCACTAGGTGGCAGGATTCCACCATCACATTATGAAAGGATTTTCTGCCTGGGAGCAGAATTTTCACCCTAAAAAACTCCTTTCTTTACAATGAATACATTTTAAAAAGTAAAGCCAAAGAGAAAGAATACCCACAAAGGGCAGTGTTCCATGTATCTCATAAAGGTCTAGATCCATTTTTAATCTAAGTATAAAATAGGAAATTTATCAAACATATGTCTTCATAAAATTTAGTAGTAAAATCTTGTAAAAGTCTGTTTAGTTTCATGCATTTAAAAGTTTATCTTAGCTGAATCCCAACTGAACAATATCAGAGCCCCTTGAGCAAACTGTAGCATATTAACGTGAGAATCAAGCGCTCTAATGGCAACAAAAATATATTAAACATTTTAAATAGTTATAAGATATTTTGAGGATCTTTGAATTATTTTTGAGCTCTTAACCAGATGAACACATGATAGAGTACTTGGATTTTGCATTTATTTGTCAAATCCTTAAAAAGGTATTTATTCTCTTAAATAGATTTTATGACATCACCATACTTTTTAAATTATTGCCCAAAATTGGCCGTTTCTTGAATGCTGCATAACCAATGTCACTAACAACACTTTAGAATTGCCCCAAAAATAGCCAGGCCGATTGCTTATGCTGAGCTGAGCATTTCTCCCCTACCAAAGCCAAATAAAGTGACACGAAACAATAACTGAACTGAATTTTCTAATATTGCCTTAGAAGAAAAGTTCCCAAGGGTCTTGCTGATTGTCAGAGGAAATGATTAATTAGGCCTTTCCTTCAGCTGATAGATGATGCAGCACTCTTTTTTTTTAAACCAATTGCATGCTAATTACATATATTATTTCCAAAGTTTCTTTAAAAACAAAGCAAAGCACATACCAAAACCCTCACATACTAGAATAATTCATCGTCTGCTCCAAAATCAAACTAATACATAGACTTCTATTCAGAACTTGAAGAAAACCCTCAACAGGTTCATTCATTCATTCCTTCCTTCACAGCAGAGAGCAGTGATAATACCTCTTTCATGGTCCTACCTTAGCAACTTGTAAGGGCTGCTTCTGCTCCTTGCCACCTTGCAATCTGAACCCCCAGGGCGCCCCTCCGGTCATGGAAATGCAGATAAAATCCCCGGTGCCCATTTTCTCCTTTCAGTTGGGCAGCATGAAGAGCTTGAAAAGGCAGACGGAAAAGAAGCTTGGGTGCGGCTGGAGATGTGCACTCAGCTTCGAGATCCTGCCAAGGAGGCAGGACTGGGGCACGCAGGGGCTCCGCTGCTGCTGCTGCCGCCGCCGCTGTGAATTTGCGCCGCTAATGGGATCATTCACTTGAGCGCAGAGGCGCTCCCACCATCGAGGACACAGCCCACTGTTGCGTCACGCTCGTTTGCTCAGCCCACCTTCAGGGAACGGGAAGCAGTCTCTCTCGCACAGAATGTCCTTAGTTTAGCCAAGTATGGAGGGGGCAGCGCAAAAGTTTTCTAGCACTCACAGAGTAAATTCCAGCACTTAAAAGAAAGCATGATTGGAAAAATTTACATTTAATGATTCTATAAATAATAGAGGACACGGGAAGGTTTTTAATCTCCTTGCCACAAGTGACATCCTAAAATATGAGCTCTAGAACTTAACTACTAGGAGGATTAATGAGTCTCTCAAATAAGTGTTTTGAGAATTACCACATTGATGGAAAAAAGGGTTGAAGTGGGCTTAATTATTATTTTACTAGGCTTTTACCGGCTACTGCCTTCAGAATTTATTCCCTAAGAAAAAGAAATCAAAGAAAGCATAAACATTTATTTAAAAAAAAAAAAAGCACTTCTTACTCTGGAAAATACTTTTCTGATATATACTTATGATATATACTTATTGGAGGAGAGAGAGAACTCCCTCCACCAAAACTACATTCTTATAACTATAGCTATTGCATGGTTTGAGATATTTTAAATTTAAATAAGTGTTTCATTTGCTTCCTTCAATCTGTTAAAGCTGAATCCTATAGTCAGCCAACTGCGTACAATGTCACCTTTAAATAGTCTCTCATCACATGTTCAGAATCTGGTGTGTCCAATATAAAAGTGGATTTTATATCTGATCTTAAATATAATGTTTTAAATATGAACACAGTGCACTGAAAATTTTACTTTTCAATTTTCAATTTTCCCATAACAATTTTATTTTCCATAACTTTCATCCACATAAAAACACATTAAATAGAGAAGAGCCTGGGAAAGCTAGATTGCCTGACATGTGGTACCAGACAAAAGTGCCCTCCAGACACTGCCTGTTTCAGTATCAGGAAGCACTAGGTGACTAACATGTACACAGTCCCTGCTCCTCTGAAGCCAGTGTGTCAAGTGATTATATTTATGTGTCATTACTGGAGAAAGCAGTATAATGAAATCATAGCTTCTTGGACTAGAAGAGAAGCTGTAGGTCATGAGGACCAGACACACATCCCAAGTTTGATTCTCTTCAGAAAAGTGAATTGACTTTATTAAATTCTCTCAAATTTCTTTTAAATGTTACAAAAATATGGTAGTAAAATATGAGCTCTGAAAACAAAAGAGGAAAAAATGAATTATTTTATACTTGATCTTTCTACTTTCTCACTTTTCTGCTCTATATTCTCCAGTCTAGCTTCTGTTGCCATAACAGAAAAAGTTCTCAGCAAAGTCACTTGTTACCTCTTGTTTTTGTGTAGCATTTGATATTATTGACCATGACCTCCTTAAATTGTTTTTCTCCCTTTGGGTTCTAGGACACAGCAGGTTCTTGGCTTTCTCTTGTCTCTGTAGCCACTCCTTTTCTCTCCCCGTTGGCAGGTTCTCTGCCTCCACTCATCTGTTAAATATTGGTGTTCGTCAGGGCTATGTCCTGGCCCTCTTCTCACTCTACTCCCTTTTTATATGTCCTCTTTTCCTTCCTGCAGAATTAAACCATTCCCCTCAATTCCAGATATCTTTCCCTAGCTGAAGGCCAATATACCCAACTGCCTTTTAAATCTGTTTCTATGTGAAAATATCACAGAAACTTAAAACTCTGTATGTTCAAAACCAAGTGCATTATCCCCAATCCCCTAAATTCTGCATCTCCTATCAGCCATGTTATGACCATGAGGGTAAAGGCTGATTTAATTGCAGAGACTCCAATCTTGACTTAACCAATGCCAACGGCTGCCTACCACCAGTCCTCTTGTGGTATAAGAAAAATAACTCATATTTGTTCAAACCACTATAGTTTGACGTAATTGTTCCTTGCAGCCAACATATTCCTGTTAACCTCAATGAATACCTTCTCCATTCTCCAGTCTTCCAGACAGAAATTGCTATAATTTATTGAAGATTTACTTTGGCCAGGAACTTGACATATTTTATTTTATCCTTAAAGCATCCATACTAGGGATTTCTTTTACTGATAATTAACTGAGACTTTGAGAATTTAAGTCATTTTCTCTTAGATCCTAAGAGATAGAGCCAGGATTTGAACTTTTTTCTCTCTGAATTTAAAATTTCTTAATCATTGTCATCTTGCCTCCAGGCCTTATTTACTCCCTTATGTTCCTCTCATATACCCTCTTACTCATTAAAACCTATGGATTCAATTTATAAGTAGACTGTATGTTTGCCCCTTCATTCACTTTTACTTCTGACCCAGACTTCCACAACAATCTCCTAACTGGTCTTTCTGTCCAAGCCTTGTATCCACATCCAGTTCATTTTTATATCTACATCTGGGGTGATCTTTCTGAAATGCAATATTGATCTTGTTTTTCCTTGGTTTAAAATCCTCAAGGGCTCTCAGAATAAAGTGCAAAGTTGTTTACCTAAATAACCCATTCTGCCTCCTACCTCCTACTTCTTGCTCACCTTGTTGCTCGTTGTTTCTCACCTTGAATGGTGTGATCCAGATGTGCAGTACTCCTTTTAGTTTCTCTAGCTTGCCTTGCTGTTCCAGCTACTTAGGCATCTTCCCAGCTATCCAGTCCTCTCCACATACACTCTATCTGATAATTTCTACTTATCCTTCTGACCTCGGATTAGATGTCACATTCTCCAGAAGCCTTTCCAGAGCCCCACCCTCCACCTCTAAGGTCCAAGTTAGGTGCTTCTCCCATGTACTACCATCATTCTGTATTTCCCTCTCATTCTAATTGTTTCTTAACTTGCCTGAATCCTACACTAGGTTATTAACCCTGATTATTGGAAATTAGGGGTTATTTCTGACTTATTCAGAATTGTATCCCCAAGTCTAATACAGCTCCTAACACATAATTACTGTTCAATTAATATGAGTAGAATGATAGAATAGATAAGATTTCCCAGAATTAAGGTATAGAAAAGATAGTTAAAGAGTTCTAATTTACTTTCTGTAGTGGCTTGGAACTGTACTGTACCTCAGAAAAACATGTTCTTAAACTCAATCCATTACCGTGGGTGTGAACCCATTGTAAGTAGAACCATTTGATGAGGTGTGGCCGAACTCAATCAGGATGAGTCTTAATACTATTACTAGAGTCTTTAATAAGTGGAATGAAATTCAGATAGAAAGCAAGAAAGCCATGGGATGTAAGAAGCTGAATTTCAATGGATCCCAGACGAGAACTGAGAGGCCAAGAGAGGCTACCATGTGCATTGCCATGAGACAGAGGAGCCAAGGACCAAGAACTGCTGGCAGCAAGCCCCGGAATTCCACTGTCTTTGGGAAGAAGGCATCATCATGATGATCCCTTAATTTGGACTCTTTCCTAGCCTCCAAACCATGAGCCATTACATCCCCATTGTTTAAACTATCCCTTTGCTATTTGCTTGAGCAGCCAAAGAAAATGAAAACATTTCTTTTTCTTTACTTCATTTGACTTGAAAAAAATCTGAAATAGACTAAAATTCCTGAATTGTGCCACTTAGAGACCATGTTTAACAGGTAGTGTCTGCCTCTTTTACATTCTGCCCCTCTTCCATTTAATAGCAGCTATTGGTTTAGGTAAAATTGACCCCCCCACCCCAGGTTCATGGATAAGTTGGTTGATCTATGTCAGTCAAAGTAATTCTTCCTCCTTACTGCAGAGGTTAGTCCAGAAATGGGTGCAAAACCAAGGACATTCTCTTGGTCCCAGTGACTAGCTCATCATCCCATGGGACTTGAGGCAAGACAAACTAATATGATGTGGATCCTCATGCTTCTTGCTTTACCATGAGTAATACAGTTCTTTGTCTCTGAACCAGGAGTCTCATATCTTCTTTCAGCATTCATGAAGCAGCAACAGACTAACTCAGTAGCTTGCAAGGAGGGTAAAATCAAATCCCAGACCAACAGAGTGACACTGAGACACTAGCAGAGAAATGGAACCAGATCCCTGATCAAAAAACATATAATGGGACTTCCAGAAGATGGCAGCTAGGAGAGACAGGGCAAAAAACACCTCCATGAAAAATACTAGATAAAAGCCAGAAAGCGACCCAGAACACCAGTTCCAGTGATGCACCACCTGGACAAGGTCTGCTAAATCCACAGGGACTGTGCACTTGGTGAAACTGGGAGTCTACGTTCTGAAATGAATGAGTAAGCCTGCTGAATATGCAGCAGCCACACTGCAGTGTGGGGAAACTGTGCGTTGGCGTTTGGAGGCAGACTAGTTCTTTTTTAAACAACCCAAAGCGGCTGCAGATACAGCAGCGAGAACCGCACAGTGAAGTGCAGCAGTAACAGGCTGTGCTGACGCCTCAATATCTGGCATGGACAATAGCTTTTCGCACACCTGCTGCTAATTGTCTTGGAGCGAGGAAGGCACAGAGGAGCCAAAAGGGGAAAATAACCATGCCCCTTACAGCCATCTTCCCAGCGGGCTGGGAATGCTCCTACCCAGCCCTGGTGCCACAGCCCAGAGCTGCGCCAAAAAACCCAGTGTGACAGGAAGTGTTTCCAGCAACACACACACACCACAATATCAGGTGTGGACAATAGCGTTTCACGCACCCACAGCTAATTGTCCCAGAGCTAGGAAGGCAGAGCTGTGTGAAAAGGGGGAAATTAACATGCCCCATACAGCCTTCCTTACAGCAGGCTGGGAACACTCCTACAAGGCCAGCGGCCCAGAACTTCCCTTGGGGGAAGGCGCTCACCTGTGACATAGCACAGCCTTCCCTCAGCAGAGGCCCTAGGAGGGCACAGCTTGAAAGAGGGACTCACTCGCAAGTCCCAGGGACCATACGCCAATACCAAGGACTTGTGGGTCAGCGCCAGAGACAATCTGTGGTGAGACTGAAGTGAAGGTTTAGACTCTTGCAATGGCCTTAAATCTCCAGGAACACCTGGGAGGTTTGATTATTAAAGCCACCCTCCCTCCCTATCTGCTCAGACACATGCCCCACATTCAGGGTGGACAGTACCAACAACACACCCAAACTTGGTGCACTAATTGGAGCCCCCCCACACACCCAAGAATCAGACTGCCACACACCACAAAGACAAAGTTGGGAAGAACTGGCTTGAGGGGAATAGGTGGCTCGCGAATGCCATCTGCTGGTTAGTTAGAGAAAGTGTACGCCACTAAGCTGTGGATCTGACAGATGAGAGATTAGTCTCTGAATTAGCCTACATATTTTAAAAGAAACCTATCAAGTTAAACAAATACCAAGAGGCCAAAAAAACAGATAATTTTAAAACATATGAAAAAAACCAGACAATATGGAAAACCCAAACCCAAACACCCAAATCAAAAGATCAGAGGAGACACAGTACTTGGAGCAATTAATCAAAGAACTAAAGACAAAGAATGAGAGCATGGCACAGGATATAAAGGACATGAAGAAGACCCTAGAAGAGCATAAAGAAGAAATTGCAAGAGTAAATAAAAAAAAAAAAAGATGACCTTACGGAAATAAAAGAAACTGTTGATCAAATTAAAAAGAGTCTGGATACTCATAGTACAAGACTAGAGGACACTGAACAACAAATCAGTGACCTCAAGGGCCACAGAATGGAAAATGAAAGAATAAAAGAAAGAATGGGGAAAAAAATAAAAAAAATCAAAATGGACCTCAGGGATATGATAGATAAAATAAAACATCCAAATATAAGACTCATTGGTGTCCCAGAAGGGGAAGAAAAGGGTAAAGGTCTAGAAAGAGTATTCAGAGAAACTGTTGGGAAAAACTTCCCAAACCTTCTACACAATATAAATACACAAAGCATAAATGCCCAGTGAACTCCAAATAGAATAAATCCAAATAAACCCACTCCAAGACATATTCTGATCAGACTGTCAAGTACTGAAGAGAAGAAGCAAGTTCTGAAAGCAGCAAGAGAAAAGCAATTCACCACATCCAAAGGAAACAACATAAGACTAAGTAGTGACTACTCAGTGGCCACCATGGAGGCGAGAAGGCACAACATGGTGGCACAACATATTTAAAAATCTGAGAGAGAAAAATTTCCAACCAAGAATACTTTATCCAGCAAAGCTCTCCTTCAAATTTGAGGGAGAGCTTAAATTTTTCACAGACAAACAAATGCTGAGAGATTTTGCTAACAAAAGACCTGCCCTACTTCAGATACTAAAGGAGCCCTACTGACAGAGAAACAAAGAAAGGAGAGAGAGATGGAGAAAGGTTCAGTAATATATTGTTGTATTCGATTTGCTAATATTTTGTTGAGAATTTTAGCATCTATATTCATAAGAGATATTTGTTTGTAGTTTTCCTTTCTTGTAATGTCTTTATCTGGTTTTATCATCAGGGTAATGCTGGAACTTGTGTAACTTCTCCCCTTCAGTCTCATCAAATATATAATTGGGTTTAAACAATAGGGGCTACCTCATTAGGTTATTATGCAGGTTAAATCACTAAATACATGTAAAGCACCTATGACAGAGCCTAGTACATAATAAGTACTAAATATATATTTTTTAAAATATTGCTTTCTTGGAAGTAAATTCTACAGTTACAATTCAGTATTCAATTACCATGTTGTTAGATTTCACTTGTTAAATGTTTGTTTATGACTTTTTTTTTTGGTGTTTGTAAAATGATTCACGTATCATCTTCTTTTTATATCCTGTTCTTGTCCACCTTTGGTATCAGGGTTTGGCTAGCCTCCAAAAGTGAGGTGAATAGCCATCCATCTTTTTCTATGCTCAGGAAGTGTTTACATAATATACAAAATCATCTGGGCCTATTTTTCTATTAGTTGTATATTGCTGTGTAACAAATTACCCCCCAAAACTTAATGGCTTAAAACAGCAAACATTTATTACCTCATAATTTCTGTAGATCAAGAAACTAAGCATGGATCTGTCACAGGCTGCAATCAAGGTGTTGGCTGGGATTTCAGCCCTCTTAGGGCTAGCTAGGGGGAAGATACATTTCCAACCTCACTCACATGGCTGTTGGCCAGATGCAGTTTCCTGTGGGCTGTCTGACTCAAGACCTCAGTTTTTCATGGGCTGTTGGCCAGAGACCCCCTCAGTTCCTTGACACATGGAACTCTCCCCAGGGCTGCTCACAACTTGGCAACTGGCTTCACTAAGGGAGAGAGTCATGTAGCAAAACAAGAGTGACTGTGTTTTGTAACCTAACCTTGAAAGTAATATCCCATCACTTTTGCTGCAGTCTATTGGCTAGAAGAAGTGAGTTGCTGGTCCAGCCACCCTCAAAGGGAGGGGATTACACAAGGGTGTGAATAACAATAGGTGCTATTATGGGCCATTTTAGAGGCTGCCTGCAACAAATTTTAAAGGTAGATCTTCGACTATCCTTCCACTTTCTTCTACAGCTATTGGTCCATACTAGTCCTATACTTTTTCTTACACAATTTTGGTAATTTATGATTGCCTACCAAATAATTATGCTTCTGTTTTGAAAATTTATTTGTTAAAAAATCTAATCTGGATGTATGAGCAGAGGAGTAATAAAATAATGACAAAAAATATATAAATATTGGGAGAGATAAGGGGTCTTGGATGGTTTGGGTGTTCTTTTTATTTCCTTCATTTTTTTATATTTTTTTCTTCATTTTGGAGTGATGAAAATGCTTGAAAATTGATTGTGGTGATGAATGCACAACTCTATGATGATTCTGTGAGCCACTGACTGTATACTTTGGATGGATTATATGGTGTGTGAGTGTATCTCAATAAAATTGCATTTAAAAAAAAATCTAATCTGGAGCTGAAGCTTATTCCTATCATTATTTATGTCTCCCCTCTCTTTTTCTTTATCAGAAAGAACATTTGTCTAATTTGTTGGTCATTGCAAAGAAGCAGTTTTTTGTGTATTGCTCAACTCTATTTTTTGTATTTTCTTTGATTTCTGACTTTATTAATTACTGCCTTTTACTTTTATTTGAGCTTATTTTGTGGACTTTCACCTAGATTCTTGAAAGCTTGGTTTCTTTGTTTTCAATTTTTATTTCTAATAAATACATTTAAGGCCAAAAAAAAAAAAAAAACATATAAGCTTCCCCTTTATTTTATTTAGGGTTGTAAAGTTCTTGCAAGCAAAACAAGAGAAAAAAAACAAAACAAAACCCATTTTCTAGAGAAAAAAGTAACATAATTCGTTTTGAAAATGATCTTCTGGTACTAACTCTATTTCTATTCCATCTAAATGATTTAACAATGCAGCAGATGATCTATTTTATGCCACAGTTCATTCATTCAGTCAATCAATTTTTCACTCAGCAAATAATATTTGTACTACCTTTCCCCATTTTGACAACACAGTAAGATTTCTGAGCCTAATATGAACTGGGAAGGAACATAATTAGGTAAAAATATTCCATTAACAATGACTTATTCTACAATCAATTTGAATTGGCTATCTATGCCTAACTCATGCCTCTTTTTTATTTTTTATTTCAAGTTTTCACTCTAAAAATATCATTACTTTCCATTTTGAGCTAATGTCTATGTCTTTCTAACTGTCCAAAGGCCTGGAAATCACTCTCCATTATATGTAATTCTTTTTTTGAGAAAAAGAAACCATCACAGCAAAAGAATTAAATAACATTGTAAAATTACATGTAATTTAAAATTGCCAAAACTAGAATAATGCACCAGTATTTTAATTTCTACACCAAATCTATTTCCTTTTGGCCCATCATTCCTTCCTGCTTATTAAAAGGCCTTAAAAAATAAAACAGCTAGCAGGAACACAATGACAACTAATCTATTTATATGAGCTAAATTTGAATGATTCCCCAAATGAAAACCACATGAATTCAAATTTCCTTAGGATACACATGTACTAGAAGTTTCGTTTTCAAAAAGTGCAGTTTATAAAATGTGTGTATATGTGCTTATTTTAGGACAATGAAGATGGAGTTAAACAAATTAGAAACAACGATTTTAGGCATTTGACCTTTCTAAAGAGACTGGAGGGCATCTGTCTCTAATGTCAAGGAATGAAATGGCAGTTTTATGACTCATGAAATCTACTGACTATAGTTTTGCTACTTTTGTGTTTACTAATAAATGTTGCATAGTTTGCATTTCAGGTAGTACTTGGTTATCTGAAACATCAGAAACAGTAAAGATAATTTTTAAGGAAAAATATAATACAATGTCAATGAATTATTGAAGATGGGATTTAAGTGACAGCTTATATATTTTAAAAAATATAAAACTATTTTTGTATGGGTCATGGAGTTTTGAAAACCAGTATTAAAAGTTGGAGCTTTGAAACAATGTATTTTGTTTTGTTGTTTTCTTTTCCCCAGGAGAAAAGAGACCAACAACAAGACATAAGATTACATAAATAGGGAGAAAATTAATACTACAGACAGAGGAAACAAGATCTTTTAAAACGATTGTTCATAGCCTCTGGAGGAAACATGCTGGTTGGAATTAATTGCAGATAATGGAACTTTATCCTAAGTGTTCAAAAATATACATGTATAGTTAATCAACATGATAAACATTTGTGAACCAGTGTTTAGCAGTTATGCAATTCTCCGTCTGCTGAAGAATCTCCACCTCATCCTCTATTGCCGACCCCACGAGGGCTTGTGGCAATTCAAGTATTTTGTCGTTTCCTGGAATGCACGTCTGTGAAACACCATCTGAACAAGTGGTAATAGTGTCCTGCAACATTCCAGTCAGGGAAGAGAACCAGCAGTCTGAAAGAAGACACCTGCCAGCCGTTCCTAGAGCATTTCTCCCTGCTCATCTCTGTACACTCTCTCTCTGGCTTTGGGGCTGTATGTGGCCTGGGGAGAAGTACCAGTGCAGCTGGTGGTATGATTTTAGATTTCAATCACAGAGGCTCATAGAGGGAAGGGGATACCCACCAGCAAATTCTACTTTTACACCAAGTCAAGAGTTGCTGCTGCCTTGTCCAACATCGTAGCATGAGGGAGGCATAGAACACAGTCAACTGACAAGTTTCTTTTTCAACATATAAAATATTTAAAATGTAAACAGGATAATTTTGGAGACATTAATAATTGTTTGTTCTTAAGGTGTCCCACGTCTTCCTATTCTAAGCAAGTAGTTGAACTTGTCCTATTTCCTTAACTCAGGAACAGTTGCTGAGCAGAATTAGAAGGTGGTGGTAGGAATTTGCAGTTTTATAAGACCTAAACTCCATGAAATGGTTGTGCATTCATCCCCCCTCTCCCTCAGTGGGGAAGGATGAGAAGGAAGTGCCCTTGAGGGAAGCAAGGGAGAGAAGAGGGCTTGAGTCCTGACTCGGCAGGGTGCAGAGGTCTGTGGGTCTCTCAAGCAGTGAGGAGCAGCATGCTGCTATCAGGGAGGAAATGGCAGGACCTTGGTGAGAAATGGCTTCAGGACTTTGGAAGGAGGCTGGACATCAAGAGCAGTGCTCCCAACCTCTGCCAATATTCTTCAGCACATGGATGGCTCAGAGGCTAGTCAGGTACCTGACTGCAGGTCAAGACCATGGACATTCAGTAAAGGCAAATGGATGAGGACCTGCTGCTTTGTTCCACCCCAGGACCTTTGCAAAACCAGGGGAAGAAGGAGCCTTAACCATACCTGAGACTGGCATGTCCACTGACCCAGTGGAATGGGGAACTGGAGTTGGAATAGGTTGTTTAAAAGGATAAAATGACATTCTCGAGCTGGTTAAAGATACTATCTATGAACTTTAGAGTTTGCAGTTCATTCATTCATTCATTAAGTATTTGAATCAGTGAGTACCAGGCACTCTATTAGGTTCAGGTGATGTATCTTTCAGTAACGCGGGCAAGATTCTTGATCTCTTGGAGCCCACATTTTATGAGAGAAGCCAGATAATAAATAAGTAAACAAAACAGCTTCAGGGAGAAATGAGAGCTAGAAATGAATTAAACAGAGTGATATGATGGAGAATGAAAGGAACACATATAAGATGGTCAGAAAAAGCCTCCCTAAGCTGAGACACAAATGACAAGGGGACAGTTATTTGAAAAGCAGGATGAATGGGAGGAAGGGTAAAACACATTTTGTTCATACAAGGAACAGATGAAAGCGAGTTCAGCAGAAATGCAATAGATGCATGCCAGTTGCCAGAGAAGAACTGAACATGAAGCTAATAAAGCTGAAGCCTCACGGACCCTCCCTTGCATGTTCACGTGCTTATCTGCTTTTGTAAAATTTGCCAAAGTCAAATATTTAAACCAAATTTGGCTAAAATCGTTGCCCCCTTTTCTCTCCAACTTCTCCTCCTCCAAGTGGTACTGGAGTGGTTGTTAGCATTTGTGGAATCCACCTAAGGGAAGTTGTGTTGGGGATTTGTTCATTTTGGGTTTAGTGGAATACATTTATGTGATTTACAATCACATTCACATAAAGTTATTGCCAGCTGCCCCAGCGTAGGAATGAATAGCTCCCAGGCACATTCCTACCAGCTGTGGCATTGTGCCAATTTACCTGGTGCAGAAACATTCACAGGCAGGGCCAGAGGTCTTATCATGGCATCAGCACATTCCGTGGTGCCAGCGGTGGGAGTATTTGGGGAGTGGGGGAGAAACGAGGTTTGAAACATGCGATTCCAGAAGCTGGTCTGTGAAAACTCTGCCCAACACCAAACACAATAATTGTCAGTGAAGAATTTGGTTCTTATTGAGGCCTAGTCAAATACAAAATTCTCTACTTTTAGTAATATGTTTGATAATGCAGCAAAACTATAGCTGCACCACACATTTTTCTTTTTTGATGTCAATCACGAGAAATAAATTAATCAGAATTCCTGTGTTTATGGACACAATTCTCTGTATTACATTACATCTGTATGGAAAGACATATGTTGTGTGCACTTCAACTAGCAATAATAAAAAACTCATTTTGATTAGCCATGCTAAATATTAATGTAAAAATGATGTTACAAAATTGTCATATAAAGAGATCAAAGAGATTCAACCAAAATCACACAAGGGAAAACGAGATGTCAAGCTGATAATTAATAAAAAGTATTGTTATTTATCTGGATTTTGTGATGTTTGTGGTATTTATCAACTTTTAAAATTTGTAATTTGGGTGTTTTCCCCCTCATTCAAAATAAATATTCACCTTCATGTTTAATTTCAATAATAAAAGTTTTGTAGTCTTTTTCTTAAAAGCCCTCCACCCCTGCCCCTAAATTGTGTAAATTCAGATGCCACAAAACTTGTATCTACTTGTTTTGGTTTTCTCGGCTGCTTAAGCAAAATCATAAAATGGTCAGGTTAAACAATGGGAATTTATGGTTTTGAGGCCAGGAAATGTCCAAGTCAAGGCATCATCAGGGTGATGCTTTCTCCCTGAAGACTATGGTGTCCTGGGGCTGGCTGCCAGTGACCCTTGGCTTCTCTGCCACGTGGCAAGGCACATAGTGGCATCTGCTGGTCTCTGCCTTCTCTTCTGGGTTCAGTTGATTTCAGCTTCTTATTTCCTGTGACTTTCTCTTTGTCTGAATTTCTTTCTCTTATAAAGGCCTCCAACAACATGATTAAGACCCATCTTGATTGAGGTAGGTCACACCTTAACTGAAATAGCCTCACCAAAATCCCTACTTATAATGGGTTTACACTCACAAGCATGGGTTAAATTTAAGAACATGTTTTTTCTGGGTACCTACAACTTCAAGCCACCACACTACTCCTGCTTCAGTGCATTTATGATAAAGGTCCACAGTAGGAGAACTAAGCAAAAACCTATTATGTACAAAAAGAACCACAATTCGGCAAAAGGCTAGTTTTAGGATATATCAGGAGCAAAATCTCATTGCATATTGTCTATTGATTGCAGTTCTAGCTTATTTTAATTATTTGAATGGACTTCATTTAAAATAGACTTTTAAAAAGAGATCTCATAAAATTAGGGGAGAATTTTGTCTTTCAACAGTGATTAATTTCTGAGTTTTCTTAACAGATAAAAGCAACACTGTTAGACTGTCATAATTTAGTTGGCACTCTTCTGATCTTTTCATTTTTCTGCATCACTCTTTCCACCCCATTTCTTATTTCATAGCTTCTCAAGAGGAATAAAAATGTCCGCTTTACCCTTAGGCTTCTAGAAGCTACTAAGATTAAAAATAAATACATTTACATTTATAATGTTGAAATGAAAATGCTTCAAGTTGCAATAGTATTATTAGTGATGACTAATGAGTAAAATAATGTCAATGGACTCCTGAGTCAAGCCTTACATTGGAGGCACATTTTAGTTATAGGTTGTAGTTTGTCAAGTTTAGTCTATTAAGCAAATATATTATTCAAATTGCTGTATTTTGTTGCCTGAAGTAATGTCTTCTAGACTAAATCACACTGTGTTGTCAATGTGTCACAGGCTTACTATCTACCCTGCCTTAAAAAAACTGCCTTTTTCTCATTCATTCATTTAGCAAATATTTATTGTTTATTTCAGGCACCATTCTAGGCACCAGGAATATAGAAGTTAACAAGTCAGACATGCCCTCTAGAAGCTTATATTCCAATTGTCAGGACAGGTAATAAAGACAAATAACAACATGGTTTGTCATGATGGGAAGTGCTCGGAAGAAAAATAAAGCTGGTGGGGTATGTGGCTACTTCAGGGAAAGCTTTCTGAAGAGGTGACATTTGTGTTGTTGCAGTGGTGGTGGTGGTTGTCATTGTTGATGTAAATCATAAAACTGTTTTGGCCAAACCACATGTCACAAGTTATATTCTTTTCAGAGGCAGGTGGGCTTTGTGTCGATTCAAACCCCAGCTCTGCTGGTATTCTCTGCACAGCCTTAGGTACATCACGAGTCCTCTCTTACCGCAATTAATCTTTTTAGATAAATGTTGTAATAAATGAGATGTTTTTATGCACCTGAAACAGTTCCTGGTGCACAATAACTGCTTAATAAACCTATCTTTTAATCTGTCACTTTACTCTCTAAGATGGTGCTCTCCATTGGAAACACAAATGCCTCTGAAGGGGGAAGGGGGCCAAGCATTTTGGAAGAAAATAGCTTTTCATTGCAGGTCAGTAAAACAGGCTTCCCAGAAAAGTGAGGACTTCCTAGAAAATGCCTATTTCCAAAGTAGCCAACAGCCACTGAGTAAAGAGAGTAAAACATCAACCACTGGGTTTGAAGAGATGTTCCGCTGACCTGTTTTCACTGGCTGTCATGACTCTGCAGTCGACTTTGGAATTAGACAGGCCTCAGCTTGTCTCCTGGCTCTGCCACCCCCAGCTAGTTATTCTAGCTCCATTTTCTCATGTGTAGAAAACAAAGGGCTGTTGGGTGGAATAGGTGAGACGAGTCCATGCTCAGCACTATGCTGGGATACAGGACACACTCGGTTCATTTTGTTATTGTTATGAGCGGTGATTATCACTTTTTTTTTTTTTTTTGCCTTCTTACTTCCCTAATTGTCTACTGAATATGCATTTTTTTAAAAAATCTTCATTTTATTGAGATATATTCACATACCACACAGTCATACAAAACAAATCGTACATTCGATTGTTCACAGTACCATTACATAGTTGTACATTCATCACCTAAATCAATCCCTGACACCTTCATTAGCACACACACAAAAATAACAAGAATAATAATTAAAGTGAAAAAGAGCAATTGAAGTAAAAAAGAACACTGGGTACCTTTGTCTGTTTGTTTGTTTGTTTCCTTCCCCTATTTTTCTACTCATCCATCCATAAACTAGACAAAGTGGAGTGTGGTCCTTATGGCTTTCCCAATCCCATTGTCACCCCTCATATGCTACATTTTTATACAATTGTCTTCGAGATTCAATGGGTTCTGGGTTGTAGTTTGATAGTTTCAGATATCCACCACCAGCTACCCCAATTCTTTAGAACCTAAAAAAGGGTTGTCTAAATTGTGCGTAAGAGTGCCCACCAGAGTGACCTCTCGGCTCCTTTTGGAATCTCTCTGCCACTGAAGCTTATTTCATTGCCTTTCACATCCTCCGTTTGGTCAAGAAGATGTTCTCCATCTCATGATGCCGGGTCTACATTCCTCTCTGGGAGTCATATTCCACGTTGCCAGGGAGATTCACTCCCTTGGGTGTCTGATCCCATGTAGGGGGGAGGGCAGTGGTTTCACCTTTCAAGTTGGCTTAGCTAGAGAGAGAGGGCCACATCTGAGCAACAAAGAGGCATTCGGAAGGAGGCTCTTAGGCACAATTATAGGGAGGCCTAGCCTCTCCTTGATTATCACTTTTTTAAACTCCAGCACTTTCCCACCCACCATCTCATGGGTTTCTCACAGGATAGCAAAGTAGTAGAAATGCATCATACCTTTAAGAGAACTATGAAATAAGCCCCTGAGAGAGCAACTGGCTTCTCCAAGTAACCATAGCTGGAATTCTGTTTCAGTTCTCCTAATCTCCAGCATCTAGCATAGATGGAATAGATGGAAGTTTTGGAGCTCAAAAATATTTGCTGGAGGATAAATTGTCCTATCTCCCATTTCTGAGTTTTTTCCACTGTGTGGTACATCCAGAATTAATGGAATTGATGAACCAGTTGGGGGCTTTGGAGGTCCGTTTTCCTGCCCTTCAAGCAAGGAAAACTCTTGTCCTTCCAAGATGCACAGTGAACCAACTTCTATAGGACCCAGACTTTGTGTTTTCTGAAGATAATAGCAGTTCTTCAATAAATAAACATGGAATTAAATTGCATAGACTAGAATTAAATGGAAACAACATGAATGCAGACTTGAGCTAAAAGTATTAAACTTGGTTTCAACATGATTTCCAGATTCCAACTTTCATTGACCAACAAGTAGAGCAGAATGGAGCAATATTTCCTACACCTTTGATAACTTTCTCTTTTTAATCATGAAGTGCTTATGAACATTAAGCCCCATCAAGCAACCATCACTTTCCAAGCTCTCTGGTGAGAGAGGGAAACAGGCAGCCAGGTCAAGCACATGGCCTGGGGTCACACTGGGATCAGTGAGAGAGCAAATCAGACTCTGGGGTCCTCTTACAACACAGAAAAAGTTACATGGAGGTCACTTGGGCCATTTCCCTAGCAACATATTCAGGGGGTTTTCCTGCATTTTGTTTTCCAGCACTTTGCCAAATCTGACCTTAAATATCTCAAGGGATAGCATTTGTTTCCGTGTTTCTTCCTTCCAACTTGGCTAATTATGCCAGCATCTAAGACCTCTGCCTGCTAGGCAATGTTTATCTGTCTTTCAAAGTATAACTTCCAGATCTCTTCTCGTTATTTCTAGTTGTACTCTTCCTGTTACCTTTTTCTTCCTTTTTAGTACCCATACTAGCAATGATAAAAAGTTTTATGATAGGCATACACAAATATGCATGAGAATTTGCAGAGACTGACAATTTTGAAAAGTACTAGTATGTTGTCATTATAGAAAAATTCAATGCACGCATGAGATGCTTTAAATATGTTGATATTTCTCATTTACAAATGTGTAAAAAATGTACAAATCACCTGGATTTGGATAATCAGTTTGAAAAGCTGTAAAATCTAGATCCAGTGCACTATATTTTTAGGGAAATAAAAGTGTTTTCATAAGTGCAGCTAATCCAAAAAATATGTGAAATCTACAGTCATTTCACAGGACTTTCAAATATGATTATGCCCCTTACTCCAGCATTTTTCATTAAATAAGTAGATTTTTTCAATTGGATGGAGGAGTAAAGTGGATCAGGTCACTGTAACTTTTTTTCTCTATGAAGTACATACTTTCACTCAAAGTTAAATATGACAAAGCTTGACTTAAGACATGGAGGCAGATTTCCAGTACAAAATGAAATCACATAATGGTCATTAAAACTGATTTCACTTCATTTTTTCTGAATCCTTCTTATCCTGCCTGAGCAATAAATGAAACCCAGATGTTGGGATGATGCAAGATACCTTGTTTCAAGCCCAGCAAAGCAGAGACATGCTCTCTAGTTAGTAGGGCCATTCATTTGAAAAAACAGCACCTTTAGCTTCTTTAGCAAATTGTTTTGGCTAAGGAACCTCTGGGATGTAAATCATTAAGGATACCAATAGCCCTCAAGAGACAAGTAAATAAATAACAGATACTAGCCAGGTACAGTGGAAATTCAAAATTTAAAATAACATTGCTTCAGAGTTTTAAGTAACTTCAAAAACTGATTGTTGGGAGGCGGGGCAAGATGGCAGACTGGTGAGCTGTAAGTTTTAGTTACTCCTCTAGGAAAGTAGGTAAAAAGCCAGGAACTGCGTGGACTGGACACCACAGAGTAATCTGTCTTTGGGCATACTTCATACAACACTCATGAAAACGTGGAACTGCTGAGATCAGCGAAATCTGTAAGTTTTTGCGGCCAGGGGACCCGCGCCCCTCCCTGCCAGGCTCAGTCCCGTGGGAGGAGGGGCTGCCAGCTCCGGGAAGGAGAAGGGAGAACTGCAGTGGTAGCCCTTCTCGGAAACTCATTCTACTGATCCATACTCCAACCATAGATAGACAGAGACCAGACACCAGAGAATCTGAGAGCTGCCAGCCCAGCAGAGAGGAGACAGGCATAGAGAAAAAAAAATAACATGAAAAACTCCAAAATAAAAGCAGAGGATTTTTGGAGTTCTGGTGAACACAGAAAGGGGAAGGGCGGAGCTCAGGCCTCGAGGCGCATATGCAAATCCCGAAGAAAAGCTGATCTCTCTGCCCTGTGGACCTTTCCTTAATGGCCCTGGTTGCTTTGTCTATTAGCATTTCAATAACCCATTAGATCTCTGAGGAGGGCCCTTTTTTTTTTTTTTTTTTTTTTAATCCTTTTTTCTTTTTCTAAAACAATTACTCTAAGAAGCCCAATACAGAAAAACTTCAAAGAATTGCAATTTGGGCACGTCAAGTCAAGAGCAGAACTAAGAGAGCTCTGAGACAAAAGGCAATAATCCAGTGGCTGAGAAAATTCACTAAACACCACAACTTCCCAAGAAAAGGGGTGTGTCCGCTCACAGCCACCATCCTGGTGGACAGGAAACACTCCTGCCCATCGCCAGCCCCATAGCCCAGAGCTGCCCCAGACAACCCAGTGTGACGGAAGTGCTTCAAATAACAGGCACACACTACAAAACTGCGCGTGGACATTAGCCTTCCCTGCAACCTCAGCTGATTGTCCCAGAGTTGGGAAGGTGGAGCAGTGTGAATTAACAAAGCCCCATTCAGCCATCATTTGAGCAAACTGGGAGCCTCCCTACATAGCCCAGCAGCCCAGAACTGCCCTGGGGGGACGGCACTCACCTGTGACATAGCACAGTCATCCCTCAACAGAGGACCCGGGGTGCACAGCCTGGAAGAGGGGCCCACTTGCAAGTCTCAGGAGCCATATGCCAATACCAAGGACTTGTGGGTCAGTGGCAGAGACAAACTGTGGCAGGACTGAACTGAAGGATTAGACTATTGCAGCAGCTTTAAAACTCTAGGATCACCAGGGAGATTTGATTGTTAGGGCCACCCCCCCTCCCCGACTGCCCAGAAACACGCCCCACATACAGGGCAGGCAACACCAACTACACACGCAAGCTTGGTACACCAATTGGGCCCCACAAGACTCACTCCCCCACCCACCAAAAAGGCTAAGCAGGGGAGAACTGGCTTGTGGAGAACAGGTGGCTCGTGGACCCCACCTGCTGGTTAGTTAGAGAAAGTGTACTCCACGAAGCTGTAGAGCTGATAAATTAGAGATAAGGACTTCAATAGGTCTACAAACCCTAAAAAAACCCTATCAAATTCAGCAAATGCCACGAGGCCAAAAACAACAGAAAATTATAAAGCATATGAAAAAACCAGACGATATGGATAACCCAAGCCCAAGCACCCAAATCAAAAGACCAGAAGAGACACAGCACCTAGAGCAGCTACTCAAAGAACAAAAGATGAACAATGAGACCATAGTACGGGATATGAAGGAAATCAAGAAGACTCTAGAAGAGCATAAAGAAGACATTGCAAGACTAAATAAAAAAATGGATGATCTTATGGAAATTAAAGAAACTGTTGACCAAATTAAAAAGATTCTGGACACTCATAGTACAAGACTAGAGGAAGTTGAACAACGAATCAGTGACCTGGAAGATGACAGAATGGAAAATGAAAGCATAAAAGAAAGAATGGGGAAAAAAATTGAAAAAATCGAAATGGACCTCAGGGATATGATAGATAATATGAAACGTCCAAATATAAGACTCATTGGTGTCCCAGAAGGGGAAGAAAAGGGTAAAGGTCTAGGAAGAGTATTCAAAGAAATTGTTGGGGAAAACTTCCCAAATCTTCTAAACAACATAAATACACAAATCATAAATGCTCAGCGAACTCCAAATAGAATAAATCCAAATAAACCCACTCCGAGACATATACTGATCACACTGTCAAACACAGAAGAGAAGGAGCAAGTTCTGAAAGCAGCAAGAGAAAAGCAATTCACCACATACAAAGGAAACAGCATAAGACTAAGTAGTGACTACTCAGCAGCCACCATGGAGTCAAGAAGGCAATGGCACAATATATTTAAAATTCTGAGTGAGAAAAATTTCCAGCCAAGAATACTTTATCCAGCAAAGCTCTCCTTCAAATTTGAGGGAGAGCTTAAATTTTTCACAGACAAACAAATGCTGAGAGAATTTGCTAACAAGAGACCTGCCCTACTGGAGATACTAAAGGGAGCCCTACAGACAGAGAAACAAAGACAGGACAGAGAGACTTGGAGAAAGGTTCAGTACTAAAGAGATTCGGTATGGGTACAATAAAGGATATCAATAGAGAGAGGGAAAAATATGGCAAACATAAACCAAAGGATAAGATGACCGATTCAAGAAATGCCTTCACGGTTTTAACGTTGAATGTAAATGGATTAAACTCCCCAATTAAAAGATATAGATTCGCAGAATGGATCAAAAAAAATGAACCATCAATATGTTGCATACAAGAGACTCATCTTAGACACAGGGACACAAAGAAACTGAAAGTGAAAGGATGGAAAAAAATATTTCATGCAAGCTACAGCCAAAAGAAAGCAGGTGTAGCAATATTAATCTCAGATAAAATAGACTTCAAATGCAGGGATGTTTTGAGAGACAAAGAAGGCCACTACATACTAATAAAAGGGGCAATTCAGCAAGAAGAAATAACAATCGTAAATGTCTATGCACCCAATCAAGGTGCCACAAAATACATGAGAGAAACACTGGCAAAACTAAAGGAAGCAATTGATGTTTCCACAATAATTGTGGGAGACTTCAACACATCACTCTCTCCTATAGATAGATCAACCAGACAGAAGACCAATAAGGAAATTGAAAACCTAAACAATCTGATAAATGAATTAGGTTTAACAGACATCTACAGGACATTACATCCCAAATCACCAGGATACACATACTTTTCTAGTGCTCATGGAACTTTCTCCAGAATAGATCATATGCTGGGACATAAAACAAGCCTCAATAAATTTAAAAAGATTGAAATTATTCAAAGCACATTCTCTGACCACAATGGAATACAATTAGAAGTCAATAACCATCAGAGACTTAGAAAATTCACAAATACCTGGAGGTTAAACAACACACTCCTCAACAATCAGTGGGTTAAAGAAGAAATAGCAAGAGAAATTGCTAAATATATAGAGACGAATGAAAATGAGAACACAACATACCAAAACCTATGGGATGCAGCAAAAGCAGTGCTAAGGGGGAAATTTATAGCACTAAACGCATATATTAAAAAGGAAGAAAGAGCCAAAATCAAAGAACTAATGGATCAACTGAAGAAGCTATAAAATGAACAGCGAACCAATCCTAAACCAAGTACAAGAAAAGAAATAACAAGGATTAAAGCAGAAATAAATGACATAGAGAACAAAAAAACAATAGAGAGGATAAATATCACCAAAAGTTGGTTCTTTGAGAAGATCAACAAGATTGACAAGCCCCTAGCTAGACTGACAAAATCAAAAAGAGAGAAGACCCATATAAACAAAATAATGAATGAAAATGGTGACATAACTGCAGATCCTGAAGAAATTAAAAAAATTATAAGAGGATATTATGAACAACTGTATGGCAACAAACTGGATAATGTTGCAGAAATGGACAATTTCCTGGAAACATATGAACAACCTAGACTGACCAGAGAAGAAATAGAAGACCTCAACCAACCCATCACAAGCAAAGAGATCCAATCAGTCATCAAAAATCTTCCCACAAATAAATGCCCAGGGCCAGATGGCTTCACAGGGGAATTCTTCCAAACTTTCTAGAAAGAACTGACACCAATCTTACTCAAACTCTTTCAAAACATTGAAAAAAATGGAACACTACCTAACTCATTTTATGAAGCTAACATCAATCTAATACCAAAACCAGGCAAAGATGCTACAAAAAAGGAAAACTACCGGCCAATCTCCCTAATGAATATAGATGCAAAAATCCTCAACAAAATACTTGCAAATCGAATCCAAAGACACATTAAAAAAATCATACACCATGACCAAGTGGGGTTCATTCCAGGCATGCAAGGATGGTTCAACATAAGAAAAACAATCAATGTATTACAACACATTAAAAACTCGAAAGGGAAAAATCAATTGATCATCTCAATAGATGCCGAAAAAGCATTTGACAAAATCCAACATCCCTTTTTGATAAAAACACTTCAAAAGGTAGGAATTGAAGGAAATTTCCTCAACATGATAAAGAGTATATATGAAAAACCCACAGCCAGCATAGTACTCAATGGTGAGAGACTGAAAGCCTTCCCTCTAAGATCAGGAACAAGACAAGGATGCCCGCTGTCACCACTGTTATTCAACATTGTGCTGGAAGTGCTAGCCAGGGCAATCCGGCAAGACAAAGAAATAAAAGGCATCCAAATTGGAAAAGAAGAAGTAAAACTGTCATTGTTTGCAGATGATATGATCTTATATCTAGAAAACCCTGAGAAATCAACGATACACCTACTAGAGCTAATAAACAAATTTAGCAAAGTAGCGGGATACAAGATTAATGCACATAAGTCAGTAATGTTTCTATATGCTAGAAATGAACAAACTGAAGAGACACTCAAGAAAAAGATACCATTTTCAATAGCAACTAAAAAAATCAAGTACCTAGGAATAAACTTAACCAAAGATGTAAAAGACCTATACAAAGAAAACTACATAACTCTACTAAAAGAAATAGAAGGGGACCTTAAAAGATGGAAAAATATTCCATGTTCATGGATAGGAAGGCTAAATGTCATTCAGATGTCAATTCTACCCAAACTCATCTACAGATTCAATGCAATCCCAATCAAAATTCCAACAACCTACTTTGCAGACTTGGAAAAGCTAGTTATCAAATTTATTTGGAATGGGAAGATGCCTCGAATTGCTAAAGACACTCTAAAAAAGAAAAACGAAGTGGGAGGACTTACACTCCCTGACTTTGAAGCTTATTATAAGGCCACAGTTGCCAAAACAGCATGGTACTGGCACAAAGATAGACATATAGATCAATGGAATCGAATTGAGAATTCAGAGATAGACCCTCAGATCTATGGCCGACTGATCTTTGATAAGGCCCCCAAAGTCACTGAACTGAGCCATAATGGTCTTTTCAACAAATGGGGCTGGGAGAGTTGGATATCCATATCCAAAAGAATGAAAGAGGACCCCTACCTCACCCCCTACACAAAAATTAACTCAAAATGGACCAAAGATCTCAATATAAAAGAAAGTACCATAAAACTCCTAGAAGATAATGTAGGAAAACATCTTCAAGACCTTGTATTAGGCGGCCACTTCCTAGACTTTACACCCAAAGCACAAGTAACAAAAGAGAAAATAGATAAATGGGAACTCCTCAAGGTTAGAACTTTCTGCACTTCAAAGGAATTTCTCAAAAAGGTAAAGAGGCAGCCAACTCAATGGGAAAAAATTTTTGGAAACCATGTATCTGACAAAAGACTGATATCTTGCATATACAAAGAAATCCTACAACTCAATGACAATAGTATAGTCGGCCCAATTATAAAATGGGCAAAAGATATGAAAAGACAGTTCCCTGAAGAGGAAATACAAATGGCCAAGAAACACATGAAAAAATGTTCAGCTTCACTAGCTATTAGAGAGATGCAAATTAAGACCACAATGAGATACCATCTAACACCGATTAGAATGGCTGCCATTAAACAAACAGGAAACTACAAATGCTGGAGGGGATGTGGAGAAATTGGAACTCTTATTCATTGTTGGTGGGACTGTATAATGGTTCAGCCACTCTGGAAGTCAGTCTGGCAGTTCCTTAGAAAACTAGATATAGAGCTACCATTCGATTCAGCGATTGCACTTCTCGGTATATACCCGGAAGATCGGAAAGCAGTGACACGAACAGATATCTGCACGCCAATGTTCATAGCAGCATTATTCACAATTGCCAAGAGATGGAAACAACCCAAATGTCCTTCAACAGATGAGTGGATAAATAAAATGTGGTATATACACACGATGGAATACTACGCGGCAGTAAGAAGGAACGATCTCGTGAAACATATGACAACATGGATGAACCTTGAAGACATAATGCTGAGCGAAAGAAGCCAGGCACAAAAAGAGAAATATTATATGCTACCACTAATGTGAACTTTGAAAAATGTAAAACAAATGGTTTATAATGTAGAATGTAGGGGAACTAGCAGTAGAGAGCAATTAAGGAAGGGGGAACAATAATCCAAGAAGAACAGATAAGCTATTTAACGTTCTGGGGATGCCCAGAAATGACTATGGTCTGTTAATTTCTGATGGATATAGTAGGAACAAGTTCACAGAAATGTTGCTATATTAAGTAACTTCCTTGGGGTAAAGTAGGAACATGTTGGAAGTTAAGCAGTTATCTTAGGTTAGTTGTCTTTTTCTTACTCCCTTGTTATGGTCTCTTTGAAATGTTCTTTTATTGTATGTTTGTTTTCTTTTTAACTTTTTTTTTCATACAGTTGATTTAAAAAAGAAGGGAAAGTTAAAAAAAAAAGAAAAAAAAGGAAAAACAAGGGAAAAAAAAAAAGATGTAGTGCCCCCTTGAGGAGCCTGTGGAGAATGCAGGGGTATTCGCCTACCCCACCTCCATGGTTGCTAACATGACCACAGACATAGGGGACTGGTGGTTTGATGGGTTGAGCCCTCTACCATAAGTTTTACCCTTGGGAAGACGGTTGCTGCAAAGGAGAGGCTAGGCCTCCCTATATTTGTGCCTAAGAGTCTCCTCCTGAATGCCTCTTTGTTGCTCAGATGTGGCCCTCTCTCTCTGGCTAAGCCAACTTGAAAGGTGAAATCACTGCCCTCCCCCCTACGTGGGACCAGACACCCAGGGGAGTGAATCTCCCTGGCAACGTGGAATATGACTCCCGGGGAGGAATGTAGACCCGGCATCGTGGGACGGAGAACATCTTCTTGACCAAAAGGGGGATGTGAAAGGAAATGAAATAAGCTTCAGTGGCAGAGAGATTCCAAAACGAGCCGAGAGTTCACTCTGGTGGGCACTCTTACGCACAATATAGACAACACTTTTTAGGTTCTAAAGAATTGGGGTAGCTGGTGGTGGATACCTGAAACTATCAAACTACAACCCAGAACCCATGAATCTCAAAGACAGTTGTATAAAAATGTAGCTTATGAGAGGTGACAATGGGATTGGGAAAGCCATAAGGACCACACTCCACTTTGTCTAGTTTATGGATGGATGAGTAGAAAAATAGGGGAAGGAAACAAACAGACAAAGGTACCCAGTGTTCTTTTTTACTTCAATTGCTCTTTTTCACTCTAATTATTATTCTTGTTATTTTTGTGTGTGTGCTAATGAAGGTGTCAGGGATTGATTTAAGTGATGAATGTACAACTATGTAATGGTACTGTAAACAATCGAAAGTACGGTTTGTTTTGTATGACTGCGTGTTATGTGAATATATCTCAATAAAATGATGATTAAAAAAAAAAAAAAAATGGGGTAGCTGGTGGTGGATACCTGAAACTATCAAACTACAACCCAGAACCCATGAATCTCGAAGATAGTTGTATAAAAATGTAGCTTATGAGGGGTGACAATGGGATTGGGAAAGCCATAAGGACCAAACTCCACTTTGTCTAGTTTATGGATGGATGTGTAGAAAAGTAGGGGAAGGAATCAAACAGACAAAGGTACCCAGTGTTCTTTTTTACTTCAATTGCTCGTTTTCACTCTAATTATTATTCTTGTTATTTTTGTGTGTGTGCTAATGAAGGTGTCAGGGATTGATTTAGGTAATGAATGTACAACTATGTAATGGTACTGTAAACAATCGAAAGTACAATTTGTTTTGTATGACTGCGTGGTATGTGAATATATCTCAATAAAATGATGATTAAAAAACAAAAAAAAAACTGATTGTTAAGGTTTATGGTATGGTAAACGTGCTTTTGTCACAGGATTAATGGAATGACAAATACAGATGCATTAATATTCAAGATGCAAAACTAGTTCAGGACAGTGTCTAATGATGTTCATCATTAAAGATTAGTAGAACAAATCATTCTACAAGAATCATAGGATTTTGAAGTGAAAGCATACAGATGATCACTGGATTGATAGACAAGGTACACAAGGATTATTTTAGTCCAAGGACATCTAATCCCAACAACCTTGAGCCAGTAAATAATTTCTTTTCCACGGTTTATGAGCCCATTTGTGACAGATGATTCTACCAATCATCTCTATTTCATTTGTGTCTGTGAAAGAAGGAGAAGAAAAGGTAACTATTTCAAGGGCTAAATGATTGTGAAAGAAACTGGATAGAAGACATTCTTATTAGCAAATAAGAAATTATCAAAAATATCAAATATAAATTATTATATTCTTCAGAAAATGTCAAAGAGAACAGTTACCATATGTACTGTAAAAAAAAGTTACACGCAGAGCCATTCTATTAATAGAGAGATGAAGTAAATAACCATCTTTAACAAATATACCAGTTTTAAAATTGATAGACATGACTGATTTGCACTGAAGAATTTACTCTTTTGTCCTACCATCCTTGTAGTAGATAATACACTTTTGCAACATGGATAGTCACATTTAGAAGGGCAGTCTATGACTGAAGAAAAGAGACAGCCAAGATTTTTATAATCTTAAAATTAAACCCTTTGGCATTATTCTTTTAACCAGCTGTGTCTTTGGACCCAAACAGGATATAGTAATGCAAACAAAATGCAGGATGATCTTTCATTGCATTTAGTCATTTGAAAGAAAAGGCTTGAGTTCAATTTATATTTTTAGATAAATATCTAAGAAAATAAAAGCACGCAGTCCTTCAGCTACAATATATTAGACACTAGAGATACATATCTTTGGTTCCTACCTTCATGGCATTCAAGATCTAGAGCAGGGGTTTCCAACTATGGCCTGCAGGCCACACAGTCTCTGGTGCAACTGCTCCATCATCTCAGTGCAAAAGCACCCAGAGACAAGATGTTAATAAATGGGTGTGACTGTGTTCCAATAAAACTTTATTTCCGAAAACAGGCAACAGCCATATTTGGACTGTAGTTTGCCGACCCCGGGTTAAACTCAAGAAAAAACTAGAAGGCTAGACTAACTACAAAAAATAGAATTAAGCAAAGAAAAAAAAATTTTTTTTTTTAATCATTCTTTGGAATTCTGCTTCTGGATATTAGGCTATACCTTTCAGCAGAACAAAACTTTCACAGAAAACTTCTAGAAAAGCCAGATAATTTATTTTTAGAATCTGTTTAAAGACATTAGAGGTGCTGAATTTACTAGTACTAGACGGTGCCAAGATGCCAGAGAAGAGCAAGCAGTTGCACCTATAGGCTTTGCCTAGAGAGAGGGCTGCTTCTGGGAACAAAGAAATCACCAGAGCCTTTGTTGATCTTTGGGGCTAGTGCAGGGATGTTTGGCACTGTCTTGTGACATTTTTGATTGCCATGATGGGGGCAGGGGTGCTTGCTACTGGCAACTGATGAGTAGAGGCGAGGGATGCTGCTAAACATCCTACAATGCACAGGACAGCCCCTCACAACAAAGAATTATCTAGTCCAAAATATCAGTATGCCACAGTTGAGAATCCCTGATCTAGAAAGACAAACCTGGAGACTTAGAATCACATGCACACATCAAAGTATATATAATTCTTCTTCCTGACTTTGGTTCAGACATTTTCTACAAATCATTTTGTTAGAGTCTTATAATTTCAGATATGGAATTTTTATGCCCCTATTAAATTCTACACCTGAAATGTTCTGAGTCATTTTCTCCCAGGTCCCAACCCCATCCCAGCCACAATAATTCTCAGCATGTAACCTTATCACTTACCTTAATGGTTTGGTTGAAATCATCTTATGTGAGCTCTGTCTACCTTCATCCTTTCCACACAATTTTTTTTCTATCAGTTCACCCATTCTTTGCCATTTCTAAGAAAGTATCTCTTCTTTACCAAGAGAATGCCTTATTTGTTCTCTCCCCCACCCCATTTTTTTAAAAAAATCACTTTTTCTTAATCCTGCTGTCTTTTCAGGTTGTTCTCCCATCTCTCTCCTTCCTTTTGTGCCCCAAATTATTGAAAGAGTGGTCAACATGTACTGCATATATTTTATTATAATCTAGCCTCAGTTTCAGTGATCTTATCCACATTTCAATCATATAATCAATGTTCTTTCTTCAGCCATGATATTTAACTCTTAAAAATTTCCTCTGGCCTTCTCTGACACTCACTAACCTGATTTCTTCTATTACCTTTTTTGTTGCTCCTTCACTATCCCACCCACTAAATAGGCCTCACAACATTCAATGCCCAGTATGCCAGTTGTGCCTCTCAGCTTCAAAGCCACCTCTCTATGTTCTTTTCTAGGACGCTTGATCAGGGACTCTCAAATCACATTTCTGTTTTGCCAGCAGCTCTGTGTTAGTTTATGCCAACAGGGGGCTGGAGGAGGGAGAAGGTACCTGCTCCTATTGTTTGTCTAAAGTTCCTATAGCAGTTAGTTTCAGTAGCAGCAACTGATTCCAGTTTGAAGCTATCCCACCATTTGCAGAACCAGCCTCATCACACCCTCTTGGCAATACCAGCACCAGCCAAGCAATGCTTTCTTCTCAGATGTCTGAATTCCAGCCCCATGAGGACCCTTCTCCAATTTTCCAAGTTTAAATAATTCCAACTTCTTCCCTTTGTTCCTCCAGATCTATGGGTAGTATCTGCTTCCTGTAGTGCTACCTCCATGATACCTTGGTGTTTCTATTTGCCTTTCCAATTATTTACTAATAGAGCTAGTAATAAAGTAAATAGACACAACTACAACCCTTAATCATCTTACTCATTAGACAAAGCGCTAATGCAACTTGCTTTTTTCTTAGAATATTTTGGCCTTACTTTTCCCTTAGCTGACAAATATATGAAATTTTGGTCTTCATTTATATATTGATGTTAAACATGGGGGAAGAATCTAACATGGGGTAAAGAATCTTTAAGTTGACGTCAAGATGCTGATAAAAACTCTATCCTATCTTTCTGTATTCATAGTTGTGTTCCTATATTATAAGATACCAAGAACTCATAAGAAATGTTATAAGATTTGGCCTCTGAGGCTTAACAGGCAGCCAGGTTCACCCTTACCCTGCCTCCTGATAATGCTTTCACTACTTGTCGTGAGATGTGGGTGATTATGGTATGCGGGGAGAGAGGATCTAAAACTAGAAGTTTTAAAAGTTGAACGAGACAGGGGATTTTAGTGACATATACAAACTGTGATGAAGTGAGCCCCTTTGAGCCAAACTATGGACATCCGTAACCTTTCTGTCCTGATGCAGTAGGTATTATGCACTAATAAAATCTCTTAAGATTCACTCATTCAAGTTGATTTATTTATTTTCTATATTATCCTCAAGACCCCCAGCTAACATGACTATTCAAAGAAAGGCTCTAGGTGTGGTAACATCACAGGGAAACTCTAACTATATGGAGATGTGAGGCCACTGAGAAGGCAGTTAAACCTGGAAGGTCCCGAGACCAGCACAGACTCTAATTTATACCTATTATTTTGCATCTTTGGGCCTACATCAGGAAGGCTGGCCTTCATAGTGATAGGGGTCTTTTGGCCTAGAAACAGGAAGGTTAAATAAATACATGTACTCTTCACCAAAATTAAAGAGCAGTGCAGGAATCCGTCAGAGTTCTAGGCCTTCTAGCCAAATCGGAAAATTGTGAGGGGACAACATGCATTAAAATGTTACAAGATTTCTTAAAAAATTTTTTCTAAGAATAAACTTAGTCTAAGATAGGAATATGGGTATTCTTTAGGGTTTTGGGGACTCCTGTTGACTTGGGCTTATCATACTGTGGCCATTAGGAATATCTAGCTGAAGCTTGCCTAGGAGTAACCTTCATTACAGCCTCTCAACTCTATTTGAATTCTCTTAGCCACTGAAACTTTACTTTGTTGGCTTTCTTTTCCCCCTTTTGGTCAAAAAGGCATTCTCAACCCCTTGATTACAGGGTCAGGCTCATTTCCAGGATCTGTGTCCCACGTTGCCAGGGAGACTCATTCACCTAGGGTGTTCTGTCCCACATTAGGGGGAGGGTGATGAATTTATTTGCAGAGTTGAGCTTAGAGAGAGAAAGTCCACATTTGAGCAACAAAAGAGGTTCTGTGGAGGTGACTTCTAAGTGTAATTATAGGTGAGCTTAGCCTCCCCTTTACAACCATAAATTTAACAAGAGCAAGCCTCAAGAACAAGGGCTTGCTTGACTTATAAGGTAGGGGGTTCCCAAATTCACATAACATATGTTTGGTCCACGATAATCAATCAATAGCGTCACATTATCATCACTTAGTTGTACAATCCTCATCACTCTCCATTTTAAACAATTCTCATGAACCAAAACACCCCATAGCTCTTTTAAGCCCTTAATTATTTGTCCCCAGTATTTGTGTGGTACTATAATTATTCCTATTAATTATAGTCCCTGGTATGCAATAGGTAGATTTTCCCCATATATCACTCTGTTGTCAACTCTGTACCAGTATCAGACCTTAGAAGTATATCAAGCAAGCACCTATTCTATATTTGTCATGTTGATATGTGAGATACATGCCTTCAAAAAACCCCTTTCAATCCTTTTCATCTTCAATGTGGCTCTGATACATATAATCTTATTAACAAACAATCATCACCCCATCCATTCCCATATCTTTAAATTCACCCTCATTAACATATCTTAACATATTAGGTTATCATTCCCCCTTCACTAGTTTCTGTCTATCTCTAGGTCCCCAATATTCTACATTATAAGATACTATTTTACATTGTCCAGGGAGTTCATAGCAGTGGTAACATACAATATCTCTCCTTTTATGTCTGATTTATTTCACTCAGCATTATATCTTCAAGGTTCATCTGTGTTGCCATATGTTTCAGGACCTTATTTCTTCTTATTGCTGCATAGTACTCCATTGTACATATATACCACATTTTGTTTATCCAGTCATCTGTTGAAGGACACTTGGATTGTTTCCATCTCTTGGCAATTGTGAACAATGCTGCTATGAACACCAATGTACAAATGTCTGTTTGTGTCATTGCTTTCAGATCTTCTGGGTATATACTGAGAGGTAGAATTGCTGATTCGTAGGGTAATTCAATATCTAGTTTTCTGAGAAGCCACCAAACTGTCTTCCACAGTGGCTGCACCATTATGCGTTCCTACCAGCAATGAATAAAAGTTCCAATCCATCCACATCCCCTCCTGTACTTGTTTCCTGTTTGTTTAATAGCAGTCATTCTTATTGGTTTGAGATGGTAGCTCATTTTGGTTTTGATTTGCCTTTGCCTAATAGAGAGTGAAGATGAACATTCTTTCATGTGTTTTTTAGCCATTTGTATTTCCTCTTCAGAAAAATGCCTTTTCATTTCTTTTTCCCATTTTATAATTGGGCTGTTTGTACTGTTGTTGAATTGTAGGATTTCTTTATATATGCAAGATATCAGTCTCTTATCAGATACATTGTTTCCAAATATTTTCTCCCATTGAGTTGCTTGCCTCTTCACCTTTTTGACAAGATCTTTTGAGGCTCAGAAGTTTTTTATTTTGAGGAGTTCCCATTTACCTATTTTTTCTTTTGTTTCTTGTGCTTTCGGTGTAAGATCTAAAAGCTACCTCCTATTACTAGGTCTTGGAAATGTTTCCCTATATTATCTTCTAAGAGTTTTATTGTGCTGTCTCTTATATTGAGGTCGTTGACCCACTTTGAGCTAACTTTTGTATAGGGTGTGAAGTAGGGGTCCTCTTTCATTCTTTTGGATATGGATATCCAGTTCTCCCAGCCCCGTTTGTTGAAGAAACTGTTCTGTCCCAGTTCAGTGGATTTGGGGGCCTTATCAAAAATCAGTCAACCATAGACCTGGGGGTCTATTTTCAAACTCTCAATTCGATTCCATTGTCTATCTTTGTGCCAATACCATGCTGTTTTGACTACTGTGGCTTTATAGTAGGTGTCAAAGTCTGGAAGAGAAGTCCTCCCACTTTGTTCTTCTTTTATAGAATGTTTTTGGTAATTCAAAGCCCCTTTCCTTTCCAAATAAATTTGATGACTACATTTTCCAAGTCTGCAAAGTAGGTTGTTAGAATCTTGATTGAAATTGTGCTGAATCTGTAGATCAGTTTGGGTAGAATTGACATCTTAGCGACATACAACCTTCCTATCCATTATTATGGAATATCTTTCCACCTCTTTAGGTCCCATTTGATTTCTTTTAGTTGCAATTTGTAATTTTCTGTGTAGAAGTCTTTTATACCCTTGGTTAAATTTATTCCTAGGTACTTGATTTTTTTAGTTGATATTGTGAATGGAATTTTTTTTTATTGCCTCTTCAGTTAGGTCATTACTGGTATATAGAACATTACTAACTTATGTGCATCAATCTTGTATACCACCACTCTGCTGAATTTGCTTATTAGTTCAAGTAGCTGTGTCATTGATTTCTCAGGATTTTCCAAATTTAAGATCATATCATCTGCAAATAATGACAGTTTTACTTCTTCCTTTCCAATTTGGATACTTTTGTTTCATTGTCTTGGTCAATTGCTCTGGCTAGAACTTCTAGCACAATGTTGAATAGCAGTGGTGACAGCAGGCATCCTTGTCTTGTTTCCAATCTTAGGGGGAAGGCTTTCTGTCTCTCACCATTGAGTACTATGCTGGCTGTGGGTTTTTCATATATGCTCCTTGTCATATGAAGGAAAGCTCTTTAATTTCCTGTCTTTTGAAGTGTTTTTATCAAAAAGTGATGCTGAATTTTGTCAAATGCTTTTTCAGCATCTATTGAAATGATCATTTGATTTTTCCCTTTCAATTTGTTAATGTGTTGTATTACATTGATTGATTTTCTTATGTTGCACCCCCCCCTTGCATGCCGGGAATGAACCCCACTTGATCATCATGTATAATTCTTTTAATGTGCCTTTGGACTTGATTTGCAAGTATTTTGTTAAGAATTTTTTTATCTATATTCATTAGGGAGATTGGCCTATAGTTTTCCTTTTTTATAGTACCTTTACGTGGTTTTGGTATTAGAGTGACATTAGCTTCATAAAATGAGTTAGGTAGTGTTCCTTTTTCTTCAATTTTCTGAAAGAGTTTGAGCAGGAATGGTATCATTTCTTTCTGGAAGGTTTGGCAAAATTTCCCTGTGAAGCCATCTGGCCCTGGGCTTTTATTTGTAGGAAGCTTTTTGATGACTGGTTGGATCTCTTTGCTTTATTGGTTTGTTAAGGTCTTCTATTTCTTCTTGGGTCAGTCTAGGTTGTTCATGTGTTTCCAAGAAATTGTCCATTTCCTCTAAATTTTCTATCTTGTTGGTATACAGTTGTTCATAGTATCCTCTTGTGATTTTATTTTATTTCTTCAGGATCCATAGTAATTACCCCACTCTCATTTCTGATTCTGTTTATTTGGGTCTTCTCTCTTTTTGACTTTTCAGTCTCGCTAAGGGTCTGCCAATCTTGTTGATAGTCTCAAAGATCTAATTTTTGGTTTTTTAAAATTCTTCTCTATTTTTTTTTGTTGTTGTTCTCCAACTCATTTATTTCTGCTTTAATCCTTGTTATTTCTTTTCTTCTACTTGCTTTAGGGTTAGTTTGCTGATCATTCTCTAGCCATCTTCCTGGTTTCTTAAATTTTGTAATTTTCTTAGATTATTTTTATGAAGATTCTGTATATCTCAATGATTATTCCATTCTGTAGCAGTTTCTAATATGCTTGTTCTCAAGGCAACAAGGAAGTAGGGGTTTGAAAGGAATATACCCTTCCATTACTGTAGTCAGAAGTATCAAAAGACCAGCAAGGATTAGAGTGGATGTGAACAGCTTTAAGCAGGGTGGTGAGGAATGCTAAAGCCCTCAGGACAGTACATCAGGGAAGAAATAAGGGTGGAGAGAGCTAGCTTAGTGTCAATAACTGACCCTGGGAAACTGATACTCAGGAAGCCCTGTGGTATTCAAGCATATGGAAGTATAATGTGTAAGTAAAGCAGGAGAAATGCAAGCCAAATAAGGAATTACCAACACTTCTTGTTTCCTGAAGAGCCTAAAAATCTTATTGAGACATTATTTCTCCCAAAATTACTTTTATGACATTACCGACTACTGATTATTACTATTATTGTCATGCCTACTATATGAAAGTATTCTACTCAAACTGGAAATTAAGTATGAGCTTAAACTTCACACTAAATTTCAGAGCTTTCCTTTCAACTAATTCTCGTGTTGATCTATGAAGAAAGTTAAAATTTTAGCACTTTCACAAATTACTTAAAAAGACTGGTTTTGTTTTGTTTTAATTCTATCCTGTTGCAGTGAACCATAAGCTCTATGCACTTCCTTAGTGGCAAACTCAGAAATTTTTTCAAGGGCTTTCTAATGATAAATGCAATCCATCCTACCTTGTTCTGGCTGCACTTTGGGATTATTTACTTTTTTTATTATATAATATGCACAGTTAACACAATTTATCCTATTCTCAGTTTAATCTGGTTAGCATTTTATGAAATTTCCTGGGGGATTGAGTTGCTCTAAATGGCTGTTGCTTATGCACTTCTGATGACAACTCCTTGAAATATTTTGCACTACTTTGTTAAATTATCCAATGTCTTCAGTGCAGAAAAATCAAAGACCATATGCTTGCCTGTGTTTTATTCCTTTAATGTTTGGAAAAGGTCTACAGTATTTGAGGATGATGGTTCTATATAGGTTGCTCCAAGTTTAATACATTGCAATCATATAAATAGCTTGGTTGTACATTTGTTAATAAACTGTTTTTAAAGCCAAGATTTTCTTTTCAATTATAAAAATAAAAGCTTACATTTTTGTTTATACCTATAAATACTGTTTGTTAATAAAGAGATTTTATAGATTGTTTTTAAAAACAACATAAATTTATATTCTTTATTTAAAACAACTTACAGAATTTAAAAAAAACAAGGAAGAGAGGTTACTAAGGGCTAAGAAGAGGGAAGAACAGGGAATCATTTAATGGGTACAGAATTTCTGTTTGGAGTAATGAAAAAGTGTTAGTAAGGAGTGGTGATGATGATAACACAACATTGTAAATGTAGTTAATGTCACTGAACTGACTCTTATTGTGGTTAAAGTGGCAAATTTATGTTATATGTATGTTATTACTGTAAGATTTAAATAAATAAATGGAAGATGTCCTTTATTTCTATATAATTAAAGGCTCTTTGCATTCTTTCCTTCACACTAAAAATAGGACAAGAGGAAATACTATTTTTAGAATACATGAAATTGAAATACTCAATGATCTGAAGTGATTTCTATGCATCTCAGCATAAACAGTGGATTAGTATGAAGATTTGCTGCTGAGGAGAGATGGATTACCCTGTGGTAGGTTTAATAATCCTCCCTCAATAAATCTGTAGGCATCTTAGAACTAGAAATGGGCAAACTCCGATGGACAAGAAGATACTGAGCTACTCACTTGAAAAATACTTATTGAGAGCCAACAATATGCTTAACCCTATTAGAAGATACAAGAAATAAGGAGATAGCTCATATCACAGAACATTCGTTGAGCACGTAACATACGCCTTGTACAAAGTGCTTGGTTCTGGAGATAAAGGTAGGAAAGGCGTGGATACCCAACAACCCCCTGTCTAGTTGCGGGAGCAGATATAAATGCAAATCACAATACGCAAGTGTTATGTACTATAATAGGAGTATATTCACTATGTTATGGGGAATAAGAACCGAAGAATTTTGATGGAGGTGGTGACGGGAGGGGCGTTTATGGAACACTGCCAAGAAAGGAAACAATATTTGCACTGGACTTTGTAAACAGGAAAGAAGGAAGGAAGGAAAGAGCATAATGCAAAGAGAAAGATCCCCAAAGGACATGGTGGCATAAGCATTCATCTAAGTTTAAGGACTAGCTAACAGAGAGGAGTGGCTCGAGAGTGAAGCTGGGGTGGTGGGCGGGGAGTGCAGAGCTGGTGTGCTGGAGCTGACTGGAAAAGTAGACTGGAACCAAATTATAAAGGACATTGGTGCCACAGTAAAGACTCTGGACTGTATCTTAAAGGTAGAGAAGATCTAACCAAGGTTCTTAAACAAACAAATGACACAATGAGAAATGGAGGGGGGAGCGCAGTTGTTTTGCGTTGTTTTGGTTTTATGATGTCTTCGGTGCTACTGTTTAGATGCATATTTTAGAACGTTACTTTCAGGCATAGTGTGGGAGGTGGGTTGTTTGTCCTGTGGTGGTGCCTCTGCTACAAATAGAGATGCATCAGATATTGAAAAAGAACTGTTGGGAGATGAAAGGACCTAAACTATGTCAGTGACAATACAAATAGAAAGTGATTATCAGCTATTTTCTGGAGAGGTGCTATGGTGTGGACGTCTCCAAAAGCAACCAGCTTAGGTTAGATTCCTGGATTTCTAGTTACTAATGGTATAAACGGGCAAGTTAGGCTCTTTGTGTCTCATTTTCCCTATCTGTAAAATAGGAATAAAAAATATTACCTACCTCATCGGGGTTGTTATGAATACTAAATGAGCCAACATATGTAAAGTGCTTAGAATGAATAGTATTTGACACATAGCAAGTGTAATGTAAGGGTTAGTTGTTAGTGGTATTGTCTTTCCAAAGGAGAAACAGATTTTGAACTTTTGGAATGAAGGGAGAAAATGGCTTTTAAATTGAACTAAGGTGTAGGGAATATGGTAAAAGGCAGAGATTACTCCAGGTGCTGGGAACAGTAAGAGCAAAGGCTCGGGGGAGAGAAGGACAGAGATGTTTGATTTCCACAGGGTTATGCTTCCACATGGGGCAAAGGGGCGGAAGTGAGCTGGAGCTCTTTGTCTGAGAGCCTAATAGCAAGGAATTGGCCACTGTGCTTTTACATTAGCAGTTTTCTAGCATATTAATAAGGGGCCACAAAAACTTATCATCCAGCTATGACACTTTTGAGAGAGAGAAAAACAGCAAGAATAATTAAAATCAAATAATTTTACACTTATTTAAATACATCCTCATTCTATTTTTTAAATATTTGTATATGGACCAAAAAACTGATGAGCCTAAGAAATAGTTTTTTTTTCAAAAATTACTTTCAAATATAAAAGTCTTTCTAGGAAAAGATAATACATATCTATGTGTGTGAGCATTAGTATATTAAGGCAAAATTTTAAAAAAGTCTTTGTGTTGGTTATCTGGACATTTAAAAATGACTTAAGCCCAATAACTACAAGAAAAGAAAATTGTAGGTTAATATTTCTCCTGAGCATAGATGCAAAATCTAATACAGGAAATGAGCAAATCTAATA
The DNA here is from genome assembly GCF_015220235.1 of Choloepus didactylus. Classification (NCBI taxonomy): domain Eukaryota; kingdom Metazoa; phylum Chordata; class Mammalia; order Pilosa; family Megalonychidae; genus Choloepus; species Choloepus didactylus. The sequence continues at coordinate 130,116,368 of NC_051309.1, read as the reverse complement.
CCAGACCAAGTAGGGCTTATTTCAGGAATGTAAGATTGGTTTAACATTTAAAATTCAATCAATGTAACAGTAACAGAATAAAGGAGAACATATGATAATTTCAATAGATGCAGAAAAACACATTATCAAGAAAAAATACCTCTCAGCAAATTGGGAATGCAGGACAAATATCTTAATCTCATGGAGTAACTTTTTAAAATATCATCATTATACTTACTGGTAAAATTTGGACATTTTCTCTTGAGGTTCAATTAAGACAAGAATGACCACTCTCACCACTTCCATTCAACTATCTATAGTAGGTTCTAGTTGGTGCTATAAGGCAAGCAAAATCCAAGAAACAAAAGGTGTAATGTCTGGAAAAGAAGTAAAATTGTCATTATTTGTAGATGGTATATTGTATATGTAAAAAATATAAGAAGATGCATAAACTATTGGGATTAATAAGCATAGTTGATGGAAACAAGGTCAATATCCAAAATACAAGTGCATTTAGAAACAAACAACTAAACAATGAAAAAAGATTTAAATTCCATTTACAATGGCATTGAAAAACTAAAATACCTAAGAATAAACCTAAAAAAATAATATGTAAAACTTCTATATTGAAACTACCAAATATTTCTGAAAGAATTTGTAGAATACCTAATAAATGAAAGGAAATTTTAAGTTCATGGAATAGAAGATTCACTATAGTAAAGATGCCAACTTGCTCCAAAGTGATCTACAAATTCAATAAAATCCCAATCAAAATCCCAACAGGTTATTTACTTATTTTTTTGGGGGGTGCAAATTGACAACTGTATACTAAAATTTATATGAAAATGCAAAGGACCTAAAATAGTCACGGCATCCTGAAGAAAAAGGTTAGAAGTCATAAAACTCCTGTTATCAAAATTTAATATGACATTACAAAAATTAAGACAGTGTAGTGTTGGTTCAATGATAGACCAAAAGACTAATGTAACAAAGTAAGAAACTTGACACAGACCCACATGTTCATAATTCCTTGATTTATGACAGTCTCAATAACAATTCAGAAAAGGAAATTAAGGTCTTTTTAATAAATGGTGCCAGAGCTATTGGGTATTAATACTGGAAAAAATTAAACAAGATTCCTATCTCATACAAACATTAATTTGAGATTAATTCTGTATCTAAATGTGAAAAGTAAAACATAAATTTTCAAGAAGAAAACGGATTTTCTTTATGGCCTTGGGATAAGCAAAGAATCTTAAATAGGATATAAAATTCACTAATCATAAAAGGTTGATCACTTTGACTTTATTAAAATTAAGAACTTTTGATCATCAAAAAACAACATCAATGAATTTCTTGAACTTCTTAGCTGTGCTTAATGGGATTGCATAAAAGAATGTTCTTGTTCATGGGAAATGTATATGTGAATTATATTGTTTGTTCAAGGATGTATGCAGCTTGCTCTCATATGTTCAGAAGACAGAGCAATAGATGATGGATGATGGATAGGGAGGGAAGGAAGGAGGGAGGGAGGGAAAGAAAGAAATGGTGGTGTGACAGGATGTTAAAGTTGGTGGATGGGGTATCGGGGGAGGGGGGTTGGGGTATGCTGGAGTTCTGTGTATGGGGTTTGTATTGTTTTTGCAACTGTTCTTGTAAGTTTGAATTTATTTCAAAATAAAATAAAAAAAATAATAATGGAGGGGGGGTGGTTAGGGGTAGGGGAGGAACTAAATTTTCTTTTTTGTCTTTATTTCTTTTCTGGAGTAATGAAAATGTTCTAAAAACTGGAACAAAAAATTAATTGTAGTGATGGATTCACAGCTGTATGATGGTACTGTGGGCAACTGATTGTGCACTTTGGATCTCTCAAATAATCTCAATAAAATTAAATTAAAAAAAACATTAAGAGAGTGAAAAGGAAGTCATAGATTGAAAGAATATCTTTGCAATACATATATTTCACAAAGGACTTGTAGCCAGAATACATAAAAAATTACTAAAAAAAGAAGAAAAAGGCCTTTAACCCAAATTTTTAAAAATGAGAAAAAAAGCTTGAACAGACACTCACCAAAGAAGGCATCCAAATCACCAAAAACCATGTAAAAGGTGCTATCAATATTATTATCAGTGAAATGCAAGTAAAAACAGTAATGAGATATCAAACAGCTATTTAGAAGTACTGACAGTACCAAGTATTGTCAAGTTCATAAAGGAACTGGAACTCTAATACACTGCTGGTGGTAGTGTTAATTAAAAATAGTTTGGAAAACTGGGTAGCAATGTCTACTAAAGCCAGATATACTCAAACCCTATGGCACATAAATATCCACTCTTAAGCATGTCCTCAAGAGAGATAAGTGCATGTGCCTACCAAAATATACATGTACAAAAATGCTCATAGGAGCATTATTCATAATGTCTCAAACTGGGAACAAACCAAATATTCATCAATAGTAGGTCAGATAACTTAAAGATGGTAGATCTATATAATGTAATACTCTGCTACAATGAAAAAGAGCAAACCACTGTTCTACCCCAAAGCATGGATGAACCTTGCAGACATAATGTTGAGCAAAAGGAGCCAGAGGACAAAAGCATGCTTATATTATTCCACTTAAATGAATTGTTTTTAAAGGCAAAATTAATTTTTTGTGACAGAGGTCAGAAAGGTGGCAACTAATTAAGGGCTAATCAACTGGAAGGGGGCATGAAAGAGTCTGCCATGGGGCTGGAATGTTCTTCCTTCAATTTAAAGGCACTTACACAGCTTGTACCTATGTAAGAAATCATGAAGCCTTAGGATCTGTGAACTTGACGTAAGTTATACCTCCACTTTTAAAAGGTAAATAATATAGACTAAATATAGACAGAATAATTGTTCATGTGACATCTTCACATATTTTAATCAGTTTCTTAGCCATATTTGTTTCTACCACATCATTGGTGTTTTCCTGATGAATGTTTTTATTTACTACGGTCTTTTTTTTTTTCTCATGAAATCACCACAATCTTCAAAATGGCATTTTATTGTTAATTATATTTGAAATAGTTGCAACCTTCAATTGACTCTTCTCTTTCAACCATATGATTTTTAATCATCAAAATACTCTCTTTACAGCTGTTGCGGTACTTGGTGAGCTCAGAGCAAAAATTTTTCCAGGTACTCTTTTTGCTTCCAATCAGAATATATTTATTCGGTAAATGTTTCTATAAGACAAAATTTTCCAAGTAGATTGTCTCTCTATGTGACTCTTTGAAAGTTGCCAAACTTAAATTATTTTAAATTTTATTCTATTTTTGCACAGAGAATAAATTTTTCCAATTAGAAGTGGGAGCTCCATCAAAAGTTTCTTCCTATATGTAAAGATATTCCAAAGAGCTCTTACAGAATTTCAAAATTAAAGCTTGTACACTATGGGAATTTATTAACTTACAGTTTGCAGTTCTTAGGCCATGAAAATGTCCAACTCAAGGCATCAACAGGATGATACCTGGACTCTGAATATAGACTGCTGGCATCCAGGACACCTCTGTCACATGGGAAGGCACATGGCCAGTGTCTGCTGGTCCTTCTCTCCTGGGTTTCATTGCTTTCAGCTTCTGGTTCCAGTGACTGCCTCTCCGAGCTTCTGTAGGTCCTCTCTTAGCCCCTTTGGGGCTATTGTCTAACAGCTTCTCTTAACTTAATCTCTTAGCTTCTGTATGTGTTTTATCTTCTTATAAAGGACTCCAGCAAGGGGATCAAGACCCATCCTGAATGAGGCAGTTACAACTCAATTGAAAAAACCTGATCAAAAGGCCCCACCCCCAATAGGTCTGCACCCACAGGAATGGATTCAAAGAACATGGCCTTCTCTGGTGTACATAAGAGTTTCAAACTACCACATACACAATTTGTGCTTACATTATTTAATGTGTTCAGTTTTCTTTTCCATTAGTAAAAATAAATTGCAATGTTAGCCTTCTTGCAAGTTTTGTTTTCAGTAATTGAAACTTGTTAAAAGCATCAAAGCTCATCTTTTGGGCACTCTATTTATTGACTACTTTGATTTAAAAAAAAAATTGACCATTACTTGAATTAGCTGGTTTTTTATTTGTAACATGGAATATCCTGCCATAAAGTTCTCATCATTTAACTATTTGTGAAGGTACTCTGTTAATGGAACAACAACAACAAAAATAGCCATTGCTTTACTTTTTATATGATCACAAGAAAACTTAGAATCTAAAATAAGCAAAATTAATTTAGAAGAAAAGTCATCTGATCCAAATGAAAAGTCATGCTTCAGAGTCACATGTAAATATACCTTCTGCAGCTGCACATATTAAATCAGTACCTCCAAGTACACTTGTATTAAAAATAACATTAACTTATAAAGTAGATGCTTTTGATTTTCATGTGGTTACCCATTATAACCCCTTTGTTGGGTGGGGAATTTTAACAAACATTTTTGCAAGTTGCACCTTCATTATCAGTTTTCTTGAGAAACAGAAATTCAGTACTTATATACACTCTTTTGGTTTTAGGCTTATGGCTGCCAAAAAAGTTTACTGCAGTTTTTTTTAAAAGTATTAAAAAACAGAATAAATAAATTTTTGAAGATTTACACTAAATGATATGGACAAATCTGCTTAGCAAGAGTATTCAGACCACTCACCATACACAATATGGGAGAACAAAACCCAGAAGACAAGGGAGAGATGAGCAGACACTGCCATGTGCTTTGGCATGTGACAGAGGAGCCAAGGATCCCAGCAGCCAGTCTTCCAGTCTTGGGGAAGAAAGCATCGCCTTGATGATATCTTGGTTTGGACATTTTCCTGGCCTCAAAATCCTGAGAAAATAAATTGCCTTTGTTTAAGTCAACTCATATTGTGGTATTTACTTTGAGCAGCCTAGGAAACTAAAACAACATCATAGCAGAAACTGGGAGTACAAAGCAGAGGTCCATCAAAATGATCCTTATTTTAACACAACTCTTAATACTACTTTGTTAAATTAGGAAAATATCCTAAACTGAATGGTACACTGAGGCAACAGGAATGGGGATTGTTTTGGGCAAATGGATATATGTAACGCAACAGCAGTTTAAATACACAGTAGAAATAAGTTCAATTCAAAGCTACAAATATTTGTTGAGGACCTACCAAATCTAAGGACCCTTGCTATGAACAGAAAGAAACTCTAACAGGAATTAAGCCAACTTCTTCATCTTACCTTTAGAAGGATAAAGCATGTAAAAAATGATTGTTATTCAGAATAAAAGGGTATGGCATTTTCTTAAAAATTAATGACATGAGCCTGTTACATCAAAGAAAATAACTGACAGTGTTTGTTGTCAATGATAACTCTTGAGCTTTCATGTAAAAATAAGAACTTTGGAAAAGTTGTATCTACCACCATGAGCTTATCAACATCCCCATATTTAAAGGCTTTTCTGATGAGATTGATAATTATATTAACAAATGTGATAATGAAATGCATCAAAATTTGGAACAACTGCATAACTCAAGTGAATCGATATTTTACAAATGCCAAATGTGTGATATTACAAAATCATACATGGGTTAAAAATGTCCATTCAAATTGCAAGGTAGATCAATGGCTTTTAATGCAACAGAGTATGAAATGTTCACTGATATGCCTTTAGATTCCACACTGTAACTAACCTTTAAGAAACAACCCCTCATTAAGTTTTGTTAATATCAGAAAATTATCTGAAAAGGCTATTAAAATATGACCTCCCTTTTCCAACTACTTATCTACATAAGGCTAGATTTTCTTCATATATTTCAACTAAAATAGAATATCACAACAGATTGAATACAGCAGTGGTTATGATAATCCAGCTGATTTTTAAGCTAGACATTAAAAAGATTTGCCAAAATGTAAAATAATACCACTCTTCTCACTAAATTTTTGTTTTAGAACATACGTTTTGCATAAAAATGTTATTTATAGTGACTTATAATGGATTTATGGTTGCTTTTTAAAAAATGAATTAACAAATATTATAAAAATACCTTTTTTGTTTCTAATACAAGAATATTGATAGATGTAAATCACATAAACAAAACTCTTTGGGATCCTCAATCATTTATAAAAGTGTAAATGGGTCCTTAAATGGAAAAGTTTGAGAAGGACTGCCTCAAATTACATACATTTGGAAGAAATTTCATTACATAGGACTATTGAAATAAAGGGTGTATGTGTGTGGAGATCACAGCAGGAATGATCAGGAAAGTTTTCACAGAAGACCCTAAAAAATGGTAGAATTTTGAGAGGAACTCTTTTGAAAAGATGAAAGATCATGAATAAAAACTTAGAAACAGAAAATCACCTGATGCTCTCAGGCAATAATGAGTCCAGTCGGCTGAAATAAGGACGACACCATTCTCTCCTGCTTCTCTTCTGACCCCTCTGACCATTCCTTTTGCCTCTTTATTGGCTCTTCTTCCTCCCCCACACCACCAATATCAGTGTTTCCTCAGGTTTTGTCCTTGAATCTGTCTTCTCACTCCATATGGTGGTCTCCCTCATTAATCACACTCATCCTCAAATTTGGACCTATCACTTCTTGGCTGATGAATCCCAGATCCTTAGCCTCTTCCCTCTTGAGATCCTGAACTATGTCTTAAACACCTTAAGGGCAACAAGCCTAAAATGGAATAAATATTTTCCTGGAGACCAACCTCTCTCATGTATCTGCTTTCTCGACACCCCCATACAGGGCTAACTCAGGCCAGAAGCAGTCACCTTAGTCTCTACTCTTACTTTTCTCCCCTATATTTATTCAGTTCCACCCCTGTCATCATCACTGTTCCTTGTTTTTACTTTTAATACTATTACACTATTTTCTAGTTGTTCTTTTTGCTGCTAGTCTAACAAATACTCCCATTCCATTCTCCATATTACTGCCAAAACAAAGATATAAAAATATAATCGTGCTGTTTCTCTATTTTAAAACCCTTGATTGCCCCCTTCCAGGATGAATTCCTAACACCTTGGTGGACCATAAAATGTTGCCCGTTATCTGGACTTTCTCCAACCTTATTGCTTGACTAAGTCCCTCCTCTGCCCTGGTGTAACGTATTATTTGCTTCTGCCAAATCAAAGAGCTTGCAGTTTCTTCAATGTCTCTAGTTTGTTTCACATTTCCATGCCTTTGTTCAGGTTGCGTTTTCTTCCAGGATTGCCCTTCTCTGTTTGAGCAACAAAGAACACCAACTCACATTTCATGATTCCTCTTGAGACCCATTTCCTCTAAGAACCCATCCCTTCACAAAGGGTTAAACCACATATTTGGTTTCCTCTTTTAATAATAACTTTTTTTTGTTTTTTTAATTCTTTTCTATTGAGATATAATCATACACCATGCAGTCGTATAAAACAAAGTGTAAATTCAATTGTTTACAGTACCATTATATAGTTGTGCATTCGTCACCAAAATTAATATTTGACATTTTCTTTACCACACACACACAAATAATAAGAATAAAAATTAAAGTGAAACAGAACAATTAAAGTAAAAAAGAGCACTGGGTGTTGTTTTTTATTCTTCCGCCATTTTTCTACTCATCCATCCATACACTGGACAAAGGGGAGTGTGTCCATATGGCTTTCCCAATCACATTGTCACCCCTCATAAGCTACATTTTTATATAATCATCTTCAAGATTCATGGGTTCTGGGTTGTAGTTTGATAGTTTCAGGTATTTCCTGCTAGCTATTCCAATTCATCAGAACCTAAAAAGGGTTGTCTATATTGTGCGTAAGAGTGCCCACCAGAGTGACCTCTCGGCTCCTTTTGGAATCTCTGCCACTGAAGCTTATTTCATTTCCTTTCACATCCCCCTTTTGGTCAGGAAAATGTTCTCCATCCCATGATGCTGGGTCTAGATTCCTCCCCAAGAGTCATATTCCACGTTGCCAGGGAGATTCACTCCCTTGGGTGTCTGATCCCACATAGCGGGGAGGGCAGTAATTTCACCTGCCAAGTTGGCTTAGCTAGAGAGAGAGGGCCACATCTGAACAACAAAGAGGCATTCGGGAGGAGGCCCTTAGGCACAATTATAGGGAGGCCTAGCCTCTCCTTTGCAGCAACAGTCTTGCCAAGGGCAGGTCCTGTGGCAGAGGGCTCAGCCCATCAAATCACCATTCTCCTATGTCTGTGAGCATATCAGCAACCATCGAGGTGGGGAAGCCCAGCACCCCTGCATTGTCCACCAGCTCCTCAAGGGGGCTCTGCATATTTTTTTCATTTTTTTCCTTTTAATTAACTTTTTTTTAAAAAATTAGGGCTTAGATTATAAATTCTTGCAGGGGTATTAGCCTATAAATTCTTGCAGGGGTATTAGCCTACCCCACCTCGATGGTTGCTAACATGACCACAGACATAGGGGACTGGTGGTTGGATGGGTTGAGCCCTCTACCATAAGTTTTACCCTTGGGAAGACGGTTGCTGCAAAGGAGAGGCTAGGCCTCCCTGTATTTGTGCCTAAGAGTCTCCTCCTGAATGCCTCTTTGTTGCTCAGATGTGGCCCTCTCTCTCTGGCTAAGCCAACTTGAAAGGTGAAATCACTGCCCTCCCCCCTACGTGGGATCAGACACCCAGGGAAGTGAATCTCCCTGGCAACGTGGAATATGACTCCCGGGGAGGAATGTAGACCCGGCATCGTGGGACGGAGAACATCTTCTTGACCAAAAGGGGGATATGAAAGGAAATGAAATAAGCTTCAGTGGCAGAGAGATTCCAAAACGAGCCGAGAGATCACTCTGGTGGGCACTCTTACGCACACTTTAGACAACCTTTTTTAGGTTCTAAAGAATTGGGGTAGCTGGTGGTGGATACCTGAAACTATTAAACTACAACCCAGAACCCATGAATCTCGAAGACAGTTGTATAAAAATGTAGCTTATGAGGGGTGACAGTGGGATTGGGAATGCCATAAGGACCAAACTCCACTTTGTCTAGTTTATGGATGGATGTGTAGAAAAGTAGGGGAAGCAAACAAACAGACAAAGGTACCCAGTGTTCTTTTTTACTTCAATTGCTCTTTTTCACTCTAATTATTATTCTTCTTATTTTTGTGTGTGTGCTAATGAAGGTGTCAGGGATTGATTTAGGTGATGAATGTACAACTATGTAATGGTAGTGTAAACAATCGAAAGTACAATTTGTTTTGTATGACTGCGTGGTATGTGAATATATCTCAATAAAATGATGATTTAAAAAAAAAAAAAAAAAAAAAAAAAAATTAATTACATCAAAAAAAATTTTAAAGATATACAATAAAAAAAATTCAAACAAACCATAACAAGGGAGTTAGAAAAAGACAACTAACCTAAAATAACTACTTTACTTCCAACATGTTCCTACTCTACCCCAAGAAAATAACCTAATACAGTAACATTTCTGTGAACTTGTTCCTACTATACCCATCAGAAATTAACAAAGCATAGTCATTCCTGGGCATTCCCAGAACGTTAAATTTACCTGCAATAGCTTATCTATTCTTCTTGGGTTATCTTTCCTCCTTCATTAATTGCTATCTATTGCTAGTTCCCCTACATTCTACATTATAAACCATTTATTTTAGGGGTGTGTTGTTTAACCTTCAGGTGTTTGTGAATTTTCTAAGTCTCTGATGGTTATTGATTTCTAATTGTATTCCATCATGGTCAGAGAATGTGCTTTGAATAATTTCAATTTTTTTAAATTTATTGAGACTTGTTTTATGTCCCAGCATATGGTCTATTCTGGAAAAAGTTCCGTGATCACTAGAGAAGAATGTGTATCCTGGTGATTTGGGATGTAATGTTCTATATATGTCTGTTAAATCTAATTCATTTATCAGATTGTTTAGGTTTTCAATTTCCTTATTGGTCTTCTGTCCGGTTGATCTATCTATAGGAGAGAGTGATGTGTTCAAGTCTCCCACAATTATTGTGGAAACATCCATTGCTTCCTTTAGTTTTGCCAGTGTTTGTCTCATATATTTTGTGGCACCATGATTGGGTGCATAAACATTTATGATTGTTATTTCTTCTTGTTGAATTGCCCCTTTTATTAGTATGTAGTGGCCTTCTTTGTCTCTCCTAACATCCTTGCATTTAAAGTCTATTTTAGCTGAGATTAATATTGCTACTCCTGCTTCCTTTTGGCTGTAGCTTGCATGAAATATTTTTTCCATCCTTTCACTTTCAATTTCTTTGTGTCCCTGTGTCTAAGATGAGTCTCTTGTATGCAACATATTGATGGTTCATATTTTTTGATCCATTCTGCCAATCTATATCTTTTAAATGGGGAGTTTAATCAATTTACATTCAACATTATTACTGTGAAGGCATTTCTTGAATCAGTCGTCCTATCCTTTGGTTTATGTTTATCAGATGTATTTTTTCCCTCTCTCTCTTATTGTCCTTTAGTGAATCGACATTGAATTTCTTTCGTACTGAACCTTTCTCCATATCTCTCTCTTCTTTCTTTGTTTCTCTGTCGGTAGGGTTCTGTTTAGTATCTGAAGTAGGTCAGGTCTTTTATCAGCAAAATCTCTCAGCATTTGTTTGTCTGTGAAAAATTAAGCTCTCCCTCAAATTTGAAGGAGCGCTTTGCTGGATAAAGTATTCTTAGTTGGAAATTTTTCTCTCTCAGAATTTTAAATATGTCATGTCACTGCTTTCTTGCCTCCATGGTGGCCACTGAGTAGTCAAAACTTAGTCTTATGTTGTTTCCCTTGTATGTGGTGAATCGCTTTTCTCTTGCTGCTTTCAGAACTTGCTCCTTCTCTTCAGTATTTGACAGTCTGATCAGAATATGTCTTGGAGTGGGTTTATTTGGATTTATTCTATTTGGAGTTCACTGGGCATTTATGCTTTGTGTATTTATATTGTGTAGAAGGTTTGGGAAGTTTTCCCCAACAATTTCTTTGAATACTCTTTCTAGACCTTTACCCTTCTCTTCCTCTTCTGGGATACCAATGAATCTTGTATTTGGATGTTTTATTTTATCTATCATATCCCTGAGGTCCATTTTGATTTTTTTGATTTTTTCCCCATTCTTTCTTTTGTTCTTTCATTTTCCATTCTGTGGCCCTCGAGGTCACTGATTCATTGTTCAGCTTCCTCTAGTCTTGTACTTTGAGTATCCAGAATCTTCTTAATTTGGTCAACAGCTTCTTTTATTTCCATAAGATCATCTATTTTTTTAATTTACTCTTGCAATTTCTTCTTTATGCTCTTCTAGGGTCTTCTTCATGTTCTTTATATCCTGTGCCATGCTCTTCTTCATGTCCTTTATATCCTATGGCATGCTCTTATTGTTTGCCTTTAGTTCTTTGATTAATTGCTCCAAGTACTGTGTCTCCTCTGACCTTTTGATTTAGGTGTCTGGGTTTGGGTTATCCATATCGTCTGGTTTTTTCATATGCTTTAAAATTTTCTGTCGTTTTTGGCCTCTTGGCATTTGCTTTACTGGATAGGGTTCTTTTAGGATATGTAGGATTATTCAAAGACTAATATCTAATTTGTCAGATCTATAGCTTGGTGGTATACATTTCATCTAACTAACCAGCAGATGGCCTCCATGAGTCACCTATTCCCCTGAAGTCAGTCCTCCCCAACTTTGTCTTTGTGGTGTGTGGGGGTTTGATTCTTGTGGGGTCCAGCTGATGCACCAAGTTTGGGTGTGTTGGTGCTGTCCACCCTGAATGTGGGTCATGTGTCTGAGTGGTTAGGGAGGGAAGGCAGCTTTAATAATCAAACCTCCCAGGTGTTCCTGGAGATTAAGGCTGTTGCAAGAGTCTAAACCTTCATTTCAGTCTTGCCACAGGTTGTCTCTGGCACTGACCCACAAGTCCTTGGTATTGGCGTATGGTCCCTGAGATTTCCGAGTGGGTCCCTCTTCCAAGCTGGGCCCTACTAGGGCCTCTGCTGAAGGAAGGTTGTGCTACATCACAAGTGTGCACTATCCTTCAAGGGAAGTTCTGGGTTGCCAGGCCATGTAGGCACATTCCCAGCCTGCTATAAGGATGGCTGTATAGGTCATGTTAATTTCCCCCCTTTTGCGCAGGTCCACCTTCCCAACTGCGGGACAATTAGCTGTGGGTGCGCAAAAGGCTATTGTCCACGCCTGATATTATGGTGTGTGCACGTGTTGCTGGAAACACTTCCTGTCACACTAGGTTTTTTGGCACAGCTCTGGGCTGTGGCACCGGCACTGGGAAGAAGCTTTCCCAGCCCGCCGGGAAGATGGCTGCAAGGGGCATGGTTATTTTCCCCTTTTGGCTCACCACTGCCTTCCTTGCTCTAAGACAATTAGCAGCGGGTGTGCAAAAGTCTATCTTCCATGCCAGATATTGAGGTGTTTGTACAGCCCTTTCCTGCTGTGCTTCACTGTGTGGTTCTTGCTGCCGTATCTGCAGCCATTTTGGGGTTTTTTAAAAAACAACTAGTCCGCCTCCAAACACCAACCCACAGTTTCCCCACATCACAGCGTGGCTGCCGGACATTCAGCAGGCTCACTCACTCGTTTCGGAACGCAGACTCCTGATTTCACCAAGTGCACAGTCCCTGTGGATTTAGCAGAACTTGTCCAGCTGGTGTATTGCTGGAACTGGTGTTCTGGTTCACTTTCTGGCTTTTATCTAGTATTTTTCATGGAGGTGTTTTTTTGCCCTGTCTCTCCTAGCTGCCATCTTAGGTTCTCCCTTAATAATAACATTTTGAAAGTGTTTTTTTGCATTTCAAATCTGTTTCTGAAACTATTCTTAATCGATGCACCTACTCTATGGCTAGAGTGGTACTGTACAAAGCATTTTCTGTAGACTTGTATTGCATTAAGTAAAAAGCAAAGAAAATGTAAATATCTAGCAGAAAAAATAGGTATTTCTTTTAACATTCCCAAATAAATTGACAAGAGAAGAGCTAACTTTATAAAACATGCACTCAATATCCAAATGTGTATTATTATGTCCTTTAAAAAACATTTTTCACAAATGGTTTTAAATTGCTGGAATTTCTTTAATTCTATGCAAACTTAAATTTTGATAGATTTGACATACTTTTATATCATAAAAGCCATTTTGTTCTGAGAATTATTTTCCCAAACAGACAAATGTCTAGTCTTTCATTTTAATATAGCTGGTCATTCACAGCTCATTTTAAAGAGGATTAAAATTCTTAAGCAGCAACATCATAGACATATTTGCCATCTCCTGAATTCAAATGATATCAGAGTTACAGATAAGCCTGCCAGAGACTTGTTTCATTATTGAGCTCAAGTCCTTATAATCAGTGTGCCCTTGCAGTTTTCTGTGAAAAACAGAGGACCATAGAAGGATGCTTTATGAAGTCACTTTGAAAAAATGGAATCTGCTTAGTTTTATACAGTGCTTTCCATTAAATGACTCATCTACACTTAACATATCACATAAATATGTAATGATTTGAACTTTAGAATTTCATTAGGACTTTTCCAATCTACCACTGAAAAAATAATGTATAACAAGACTTTTTTCAAAGAAAAAATGTATAATAAGTGGCACCAGCAACAATATTGTTCTCATACTTAAACGGTCATTGTGCTTTGGTTTCTTTGTCTTAGGGGCAGAATGCTGACAGGATGTTCTTAATAAATTGCCTAGAGACCATGTCAGTAGATGCTACCCAAACACAAAGCCAGAAATAACTTGTTTAAGAAAAATTCGGGCAGAAAAATAGATATAACTACTGAGGAGATGCTTTTATACTTGATTACATCTAGAAGACATTGTACCCAGTTATAGAAATGACAGGTCACACATCCACACAGGGGTACAGACTCCAGGGTCTACCGTATTCATCTGAAGACCAAAAACAGTGATTGCAAGGGCAGGAGGAAGCAGCACTTATTTACTACTCAGAGATTTCAGTGACATTAGAGTTTTAGTAGGTGTGTTATGGTGATATTTTTCAGTATAAGCCTTGCAATCATCATATGCACAAAAGCAGGGAGTTGACTAAAAAAAAATAAGTAGGCAAATAGAGCAAAGCAAGAAAAAAGTAAAATATGCAAGGCAGTTAATAATTAGAAAGGAAAAAGGAGATGTGAAAAACACCTGAGAAATAAAGCAGTATGTGTGGAAAGAATATTGGATTGTAGAAGCTCGAAGCCTTAATTAATGAGAATAATCAAAAATTATTTTAAAATAAAAGTTTTATGAAGTGGAATCTCTGATAAGCCAGAATTTTTCCATTTATTCTTGCTTAAAATATTCTGTTTCATTGTAATCTGTATAGTCAGTTTAGTGGGGAAACAAATGGTTTGAAATGATGGCAGGGAGAGTAGAGCAAAGGATATTAGTAATACATTTTAATAGGGTAGTTAGCTCTCTCAGAGAGCAAAATGATAAAATCATCCTATCTGAAGAGGTGACTTTGGTTTCCCATATTTCACTCCCCACTCAGAGACACTTAACACTTTCTTCATGAAAAGATAAGATTTTAGAGCTGAAATCAGGAGGCAGGAGAATTGACTGTTACAGTTAAAGCATCATGCTACAAAAGCAGATTTGCACCTTCCCTTGAATTACTTTTAAACTGTTGAACATGCCACAGAAAGAAGAAAGTATAGTATCTAGAAAGCCAGAAGCTAAGTCAAATTCCCAGAAAATCAAGGACTGTATACGATGTTGGATTAAAATAAGCCATGATTGAATGAGTAATGTTTTCTTTCTCCCCCCACCCCACCCCCTCCTTCTCTCTCCTTTCTCTGATTTGTATATGTGTGTCGGTGAGTAGTATATGAATGCATGCACACATGCAATTTATTGCAGATATATTTTAGGAACTTATTCTTTTTTTTTTTAGTTTTCTCCAAAGTATCCTCTTAAAATGTAGTAACAATTTAAGGTTTGCTTAACTCTTAAAACGGGCTTTTTAATGAAAGTGTTGTGAAGAAAAAAAAGTGGAGATAATTTGGAATCATGGAAAATGCACTGGAGTGCAGAACAAGATCTGGACTCTAGCCCCAGATCTTCCAGTATCTGTGGGGCTTGGAGTTGGACCTCCCTAGACCTTAGCTTTCCCATCTGGGTAATGGAAGTACTGGATTAGAATGACGTGTAAAGCCTCTTCCAATCCAACATTTCATTATTTTATGAAATGTCGGTGATGTTAAGTAGAGAGCTCCTATCACAACCTGCTATCACCTGGTGGTTAAAGTGCCTAAAGTGTAAAAGCAGGAAGAGGCAATATCAGCTTCTAAAATATGGAAAGTGCACTCCTCAACAAATGAGATTGCTTGGTTTGTAACAAAGTGGGAACAAAACAGATAACCTTAATAGTAAAATGCAGTATTTTCTATAGGTAAACAGGGTTTTAAGTAGCAAAGCCAATGAAAACATACATAGGATAACCAAAAGACATGTACCAGGGAGTATGCTGGGCTGCCCTCTTCACTGAAGATTTCATGTACAATAGATAATGCAAATAACATTTATAAAATAAAATAAGGCAATTACAACATGATAACAAATCTCATGAAAAGTGAACACTCTCATGGGAACAGTGTGACAGTTAGGGATCCAAGGTTGGACAGATCTAATTGTGTATATCGGTTTGGTAACTTACCAGTTATGTGAACTTGGTCAAGCTAATTATGTGTTCATTGTAAAACAATTTGGAAAATATAGAACAATATCAAAGAATAAAACAAAAACCATTTACTACTACTCAGATATAACATCACTGACTTTGCACATACAGCCAGCCTATTTTCTATGCCACTAGATATACATCTATTACATAACCTGATTTTACCATCTCATATTGTAATATTTCCCATCACTAAACATTCCTTTACAATACTTTGATGCTACAGATGCGGGCTGAGGGAGAGGTGACAGGAGAGGCACTGGGAATGTGAGCCACCAAATCCCCAAACTTACACCTTCAGGACCTGCTCTGGTAGAAATGTTTGTACTCCACTTCCACCTGATGGTGAGTTTCTGCTAAAGTTCATGGCTTGTTGGATCAGCAATCAGCCAGTTCATGATAGGCAACTCTGAAAAACCAGACAGTCTCTATTGCACCCATCAGTGAGCCAAGAGTTTTTTCTCTAAAGGAGAATATTCACTAAAGGCATGGCTTTGCCCCCAAATCATAAGAGTGTGTACTCCAGTTCTCTTACTGAGGCTTACCCCAGGCCAAATTAAGCCTCCTGATCTACCATGGACACTTAGAGCATCCTTGGATCTGTTGAATTAAAATGCTCAGGTAGCTAAACTGCTTGCATTGCAGCCTGAACCAGTTGGAAAGACCCTTACCTCTGAGCCCTAACTAAACTAGCAGCCTTAAGGAATACTCGGTTAATGGAGGCAGTATGGATGGGGAGTAGGGGAGGGGAAAGTCATGCTTCTGGCATCTAATGAATAGAGGCCCGCGATGTTGCTAAATATCCTGCCATGAACAGGACAGAACCCTTATAATAAAGAATTAAATGGCTCAAAATAAGAAAAGTGCCAAGGTTGAAAGCCCTGTTTTAAATGTACCAAAGTCTTTAGTTCTAAACAATAGAATATACCCTAGTTATCTTGAACAGAAAGGATTTGTTAAAAATCCATTACGTAACTAACAGCGCTGAATGGTGTGTAAATGAGGTGGAAAGGGGAAGCTCAGAGTCATATATGTCACCAGAAGAAAAGTTGGAGGTCAAAAGATGGGAATGTATAAAACTGAATCCTATGGTGGGCAATGTCCATGATCAACTGTACAAATACTAGAAATCGCTTCCATGAACCAGAACAAATGTATGACAATACAATTAGAAGTTAATAATAGAGGGGCATGTAGGGAAGAACTATATACCTATTACAAACTATATACTACAGTTAGTAGTATTTCAACATTTTTTCATAAACAGTAACAAATGTACTACATCAATACTACGAGTCAACAATTGAGGGGGGTTGGTTAGGGATAGGGGAGGATTAGAGTCTCCTTTTTTTTTTTTTTTTCTTTTTTCATCTTTCACTTTATTTCTTGTCTGGAGTAATGAAAAGTTTCTAAAAATTGAACAAAAATTAAGTGTGATGGATGCACAGCTGTATGAGGGTACCCAGGGGCAAGTGATTGTACACTTTGGATCTTTGGATAATTGTATGGTATCTCAACAATCTCCATAAAAATAGAAAAAAAAAAAAAAATCCATTACGGATTTTCCAGAGTAAGATGGCGGCAGTGCAAGTGCTGAGGATGTGGAGTCAGAATTCTCTGCGGCTGGTAAGGAGATTTGTGTTTGTTATTTTCAAACATGTTGTAATGCTCATGCTTTGAAACCAAAATTTGTGTATTTTTTCGGTTATACTTCATTTGAGTATAGTCATCCACATCAATTCCTGAAAACAACTGCTGCTGTACATGGACAGATTGTTCAATTCAAACTCTCAGACATTGGAGAAGGGATTAGAGAAGTAACTGTCAAAGAATGGTATGTAAAAGAAGGAGACACAGGGTCTAAATTTGATAGCATCTGTGAAGTTCAAAGTGATAAAGCTTCTGTTACCATCACAAGTTGTTATGATGGAGTCATTAAAAAACTATTATAATCTAGAGGAGATTGCCTAGTGGGGAAGCCGTTAGTAGACATAGAAATGGAAGCTTTAAAAGGTATTGTAAATGTGTGTTCATCTTTTACCAAATTGATTACTTTTGTCCTTTTGTTATTAGGTCTCGATTAAAATTGATGTTTACTTTTAATAACTTTCAGAATTTGAGGTGGGTGTTTAGAAGCCCAAACCAGGAAAATAGAAAAGGTCCTCTGTGATGTGTGATTATCTTCTGACCAGTAGCATGTTAAAAATATGTACAGAAACACTTCATTTATCTGGAGTTCTGCCTACTGTAAAACTTAAGTGTTGAAGAAGCAACAAGCTCCTACAGGAATTAAAGATTTGGGATCTGAGCAGTGGCCACTGATAGCAAGTATTGGAGTGTGCAAAGATTACATCTAACATAATGGGATTGCTCTGTTTGCCGCTGATATAATAAAGAGCACTCTCACTGATGATGGTTATGAAAGCTAAACTTCTTGAGAAGAAAAGTAGAAGAGAAAAAGTGGAAAATCTAAATGAAAAGTGAAGAGTCCGGTATTCAGCAGAAGAAGCAATGATGGTACTTAGAAGCAGCAGATGTCCCAACAAAGAGGAGTTTATTATGAGAATGTGGCAGGAAAAAAAACTAAAATTGCTGGGCAGCCCCAGTGGCTGCAAACAGTTAGGTCTCTGCCAGAAGTTCCTTATGGCATATTGTGATGCATCGAAGTTACATTGTTGAGGAAGCAGCTTTGATATATGGAGATGGGGGCAGGTAAGTTCTGTGATGCAACTCCTAGGCTAGCATTCCATCTTGGTAGTGCTGAGATAAAAATGTTTCAGTAGTATAATTCAGAAGTCTAGAAGGAATCTTTGAATTACAGTGGTTGTTTGACACTAAATATTGCTCTGCAGTCAGTACAAAAATAATAACTAATATCACAATCACTTTTTTTTCCAGAATCATGTTCAGCAATTTAGAAAATGTTTCATACCTATTAATTTTACTTACCCTTATCTGTGAGGTATTATAGTTTAACAGATGAGAAAACAAAACTCAAGAGAAGTGTAGAAAGATTTGCCCAATGATAAGTGAGAGGCCCAAAATTAGAAGTTGAATATCATGAGTCCTTATCCAGAATGTTCTCCATTATCACAGGTTGCCTCCAAAAGGATGGAAGACGGTTTGTTGATGCATTCCTATTATTTAATTTTTGTTGTTATAAAAGCAGTTTATGTGCATTGTAGAAAGTAGAAGATATAGAAAAGCAGAAGCATGTTCCTGCTACTCAGAAATGGCCACTCTCAAGATGTTAGTGTATGTTGTTCCATACATTTTTAAAGGCACATGTATAAACTGTAGATATTTTTACCAAAATAATATCATATTGTACATGTTGCATTCTAATCTGTTTTAGTTAATGATCTACATGTTTTCAGGACAACACATTTTCATTTTATCCAATAACCACACCATATTTACATTTCCCCAATTGCTCCCAAAATGTCCTTGAAATTTCAGTTGATTTGTTCAAACTAGGATCCAGTGCAGGGTCATACATTGCACTTGGCTGTTATATTCCTAAACTCTTTTTTAAACTACCTCATCTCCCCACCCATTTTGTTTCATGACACTGACTTGCTGAAGAGACTGTTTCATTTGTTTCACAGAATGTCACATTTTCAGAATTTGTCTTGTTGCTTGGAGTTAATTGTTCCTTTAGTCCTTATATTTTGTGTAAACTGGAAGTAAGTTTTAAAGTCAAATATTTTTGATAGAATACATCATGGATGATATTGTGTACTTCACATTGCTTCACATCAGGATACAAACAACATCTGGATGACCTGCCACAGTGAAACTGTTTAACATAAATTAGGATACTGATACCCTAACCCCTCCATTGTACAGTTTTGCAACCTGCAAGTTATCTGTAAGGTGTTACTTTGACACTACATAAGTAGTTTAGAATATTATTTGATATCTAAATCCATAATTGCTTTAGTGATTGTGGAATGATTTCAAATTCTGTCATTTTTTTAAATCATTATTAGTTGATATTGTTCTGTAAGATGGCACATCTCCCCATCAACTGGGGTTACCAATTACTCTGAAATACAGTTCCTACTGGAAAGACAGGGAAAAAAAAAAAAAACACTTAATACTTTCCCTTTACCAATTCTCAATGTAAGGAGTTGCTTTAATAGGCACTTCAAGTGGTGATATTAATTTTTCCATCTTTCTCTTTGTGTGTGCATTTCAATTGATTTGATGTGTTTAACTATCACAATCTTTATCCTTTTCAATACTCATATCATTATAGTGGGGGCCTCTTCAAAACAAAAATTCTATTGCGTAGTCAACAAAATCTCTATGAAAGCTACAGACCTGGGTTTAAATGCCATACAACCTAGATAAAAGCAGCCTGGAAAAATCCCCAATCAAACCATGGCACTGCTTAGTAGAAACACTATAGTTACTACCACATGCTACTTTTGGCATCTACAACACTGAAAATCAGATGGCAAAAGCTCTGCCACAGGTGCCCCAGAAAAAAAGCAGATGCTTCTGCCACAGTGCCTGACAGAATTTTCTGTCCTCTTGGGATAGCCCTGAACACATTTGTTTGGAGGAACTTGTTGCTTGCAGACCTCAATGCTGGCAATGCTGGGAAACATAGTTTTAGCTTTCTAATCTCTTTATGAAAGGAAGCAAGCCAGAACAAATGTTCCTGTGCTTGCCACACCCATCACTTTACCCAAAACATCATTCCAAACACATGAAAAGCCATTTCTTTGAAGATCACAAATGAGACAGAAATGTTCACTATCATGTTTACAAACCAACATTACTTTGGAAGCCCCAGCAAGCATGATAAGAAAAGTAAAAGAAATAGGGGGAAAAAAGAAAAGCGGGTCTGATGATGTGGCTGTCCATCTGGAAAACTCAAACAATTGTGTTTTAAAGTAGTAAAAAAATTAGTGCTTTTAAGAGTTGTCCATATAAAAATATAAAATATTAATAACCTGTACCTTACTGGCAATAAACAGCTAGAAATAGAAGTGGCAAAACTTTCCATTCACAAAAGCACACACTTGGGACTCGGACAAGATGGCAGCATAGAGAGGCGTGGAAACTAAGTAGTCCCCCTGGAACAACTACAAAAAACCAGAAACAACTAGTAAATAATCCAGAATAACTGCAGGGGAACAAATGAGACCATCCACTCATCATATACCAACCTGAATTGGGAGGAATGCCCGAGAACACAGCATAAAATCTGTAAGTAAAACCTGCAGATCCAAGTCGTGAGACCCCCTCCCCCATAGCCCGAGCTGCAAAGCCTCGTGGTGCCAGAGAGAAGCTCTCTCCCAGCAGGCGAATACAGCTCAGCTGAGCTCCAACTGGGGTTTTATGTAGCGAGTGTGAACTGCTCACTACAGGTACGTAGCCCCAAAAAACAGAGGCTTTGGGTGACGACTGACCTGGGAGAGCTGGAGGGTCACCTTGGACTGGGTCTGAAGGGGACTATCTATTTCTTTTTGGCTCAGTGGAGAAAGCCCCAGTCATTTTCAGTTCCCAGGGCTGTGACTCAGGGAAGGGTGGAGACAGCACAAGCAGAGAGCGAGACCATTAAAATGCTGATGACCTCCACCTGAGGGGTCTATCTTCTCTAGGAGGAAAGGGGTGGGGCCCTTTCCATTCAGAACCAGACCCCAGAGCCTGGGGGAACACGGCCATACCTCCTCACACCAGTCAAGAATTATAGGCTAACAGGTGTCACCTGCTGGGCAGAAAAGCACAGTGACCTGAGGCATCAAAGAGTGGAGCAATTTTCTAAGACACATCCGCAGGGAAACCAGATACTGAATATTTCTTCCCTCTGGGACCTGAGCCTGTTCTGGTCTGGGAAAACCTGATTTGGATAACCAAGGAAACCATGCCTAGACAACAGAAAATTACAATCTACACTAAGAAAAACAAAGGTATGGCCCAGTCAAAAGATCAAACATACACTTCAACTGAGATACAGGAATTTAAACGACTAATGCTAAATAAATTCAAAAAGTTTAGAGAAGATATTGCAAAAGAGATAGAGGCTGTAAAGGAAGCACTGGGCATGTATACGGCAGAAATTGAAAGTTCAAGAAAACAACTAGTGGAATCTATGGAAATGAAAGGCACAACACAAGAGATGAAAGACACAATGGAAACATAGAACAGCAGATCTCAAGAGGCAGAAGAAAACACTCAGGAACTGGAGAACAAAACACCTGAAAGCCTACATGCAAAGGAACAGATGGAGAAAAGAATGAAAAAATATGAGCAACATCTCTGGGAACTCAAGGATGAAACAAAGTACAATAATGTACATATCACTGGTGTCCCAGAAGGAGAAGAGAAGGGAAAGGGGGCAGAAGCAATAATAGAGGAAATAATTAATGAAAATTTCCCATCTCTTATGAAAGACATAAAAGTACAGATCCAAGAAGCGCAGCGTACTCCAAACAGAAGACATATGAATAGGCCTACGCCAAGACACTTAATAATCAGATTATCAAATGTCAAAGATAAAGAGAGAATCCTGAAAGCAGCAAGAGAAAAGCAATCCATTACATACAAAGGAAGCTTAATAAGACTATGTGCGGATCTCTCAGCAGAAACCATGGAGGCAAGAAGGAAGTGGTGTGATATATTTAAGATACTGAAAGAGAAAAACCGCCAACCAAGAATCCTGTGCCCAGCAAAGCTGTCCTTCAAATATGAAGAAGAGCTCAAAATATTTTCTGACAAACAGACAATGAGAGACTTTGTGAACCAGACACTTGTCCTACAGGAAATACTAAAGGGAGCACTACAGGGTGATAGAAGACAGGAGTGCGTGGTTTGGAACACAATTTTGGGCGATGGTAGCACAACAATGTAAATACACTGAACAAAGGTAACTATGAATATGGTTGAGAGAGGAAGGTGGGGAGCATGTGAGACACCAGAAGAAAGGAGGAAAGATAAAGACTGGGACTGTGTAACTTGGTGAAATCTAGAGTATTCAACAATTGTGATAAAATGTACAAATACATTCTTTTACGAGGGAGAACAAGCAAATGTCAACCTTGCAAGGTATTAAAAATGGGGAGGCATTGGGGGAGGGATGCAATCAGCATAAACTAGAGACTGTAACTAATAGAATCATTGTATTATGCTTCCTTTAATGTAACAAAGGTGATATACCAAGGTGAATGCAGATAAGAGGGGGAGATAGGGGAGGCATGTTAGACACTTGACATTGGTGGTATTGTCTGATTCTTTATAGTACTTTGATTTAAGGTTATTTTTCCTTTTGCTGCTTCCTAGCTGTCATTTTTTTTTTTCCCTCTTTCTTTTGCCTCTCTACCTTCTTTGACTCTCCCTCCTGCCTTGTGGAAGAAATGTAGATGCTCTTATATAGATAGTGGTGAAGGTGGTGAACACATAAATGTATGACCATGCAGAAAGCCATCGATTATTTACTTGGGATGGAATGTATGGTGAGTGAACAAAACCATATTTAAAAAAAATGCGTTGATGACAAAACCTCGACGGCAATATACTGAGTGAAATAAGCCAGACACATTAGGACAATTATTGCAGGGTCTCACTGATAGGAACTAATTATAATATGTAAACTCATAGACATGAAATATAAGGTACCAAGATATAGGATGAGGCTTAAGAATGGGGAGTGATTGCTTAGTATGAGCAGAATGTTCAATTAGGATGAACTTAAATGTTTGGAAATGAACAGGGGTGTTGGTAGCAAGATGTGAGAATAACTAACAGGGCCGAATGGTGTGTGAATGAGGTGGAAAGGGGAAGCTCAGAGTCATATATGTCACCAGAAGGGAAGTTGGAGGTCAAAAGATGGGAATGTATAAAACTGAATCCTATGGTGGGCAATGTCCATGATCAACTGTACAAATACTAGAAATCACTTCCATGAACCAGAACAAATGTATGACAATACAATTAGAAGTTAATAATAGAGGGGCATATAGGGAAGAACTATATACCTATTACAAACTATATACTACAGTTAGTAGTATTTCAACATTTTTTCATAAACAGTAACAAATGTACTATACCAACACTACGAGTCAACAATTGAGGGGGGTTGGTTAGAGATATGGGAGGATTCGCGTTTCCTTTTCCTTTTTTCTTTTTTCATCTTTCACTTTATTTCTTGTCTGGAGTAATGAAAAGTTTCTAAAAATTGAACAAAAATTAAGTGTGATGGATGCACAGCTGTATGAGGGTACCCAGGGGCAAGTGATTGTACACTTTGGATCTTTGGATAATTGTATGGTGTCTGAACAATCTCAATAAAAATGAAAAAAAAAAAAAAAAAAAAAAAAAAAAAAACATGACCAAAAAGCCCTGGGTCCATTCACAGAGGCCTGCAAAGGGTCGCAGGAGAACATGACTTACCTGGGGGGCAGCGACAGGGGACTGACAGGACTGAGGGACCCAGGTGTCTGGACAAAAACAGCACACGGGTACACCACCATTAAGGAAGCATGTGTGTGCATGTAAGAAAAAGTCTGGACGTTTCTAGGGCCAGTCTGCAACCTCTTTTCTTTGGAACCCCAGAGATCAGCACATGATAAATGCTGCTTAAAATAATTCATAAAAGAAAGCCTTCAAAGTACAAGCATCGAACTGTGTCTTCAAGATCGATTCCCCACCATCTCCAGCTAGACATCCAGGAGTTATGAAGGACTCCAGGCACTGGTCCTCTACACGCAGAACCTCAGCACCAGTCTCGGTGCCATACAGAAAGTAGTTTCAACACGCAATATATTTTCACTCTTTAAAATGAAACCATCTTATTAAATATACCACCCGCCGCAATAATAAAAGAGCAAACGGCTAAGGAACACAATTCCTCATTTGCCGTGAAAAGGTAAACTGAGTGACAACTGACAATGAGAAGAGGCTCGATGGCAAACGGATGCTTACACACTTGCGTTTCTTGCATAGGAAGACTTGGTTTGAGAGACTGCAAAGCTTCGTTTCTAATACTGCCTTCAGCACTAGTTCCCTGAGCAGTCTTTGGGTTGTCATGGAAACCAGCCACACCTGGGGATGCACTGGGACCCGCTGGGCTTGTGGCAGGATCAGGAGACAGTGGGGGCTCTGGGGCCTGAGACACTGGCCCATTCTGGCAGACGTCTCGCTTGCTGGGCACATCCAGGCTTTCTCTTTCAATTGAAATTTTGTTTACTCTCACATTGACACCTGGAAAAAGAAAGCAGGTTTGGGTCATTACATTTTTTTAATCAACAATATCAAGTCATTTTTCAAACAGAGCTAAAGTAGGACAAAAAGATTGAGACATATGAACATGAACAATTTCCACATAAGTCTGTTCACTCTGAGAGAAGAGCAGGGTCCCTTTTCTTCTCCCCACTGGCAGGAATTCGTGGACAAGTCACACAGCCTCTCTGGCCTCAATACCCTCACCTGTAGAAGTATCTTACCTTTTGCACAATGGCTGCAGAATTTAAGTAGTAGTAGTTCCTTTTCACTTAAATAAGGCCAATGAGAAATTTTATGAAAGTCTGTTTAAAAAACAAATTGGTGTCTCCATGGATTTGTCTACTCTAGACATTTCACATAAATGGAATCATACAATTAAAAAAAAAAGCACACACTTAAGAAACAGATAATTCTAAGTAAATTAAGTTAAGAAGAAAAATAGAGGATCTAGATATAGTTGAGAATTTTATGTCAATGATGTTCTATACTGTTTTTTGTCTCACCTCTTTCACTCAGTATAATTATTTTGAGATTCATCCATGTTGTCGAACATACCAGTAGTTCACGCCTTTATATTGCTGAGGAATATTCCATTGTATGGATATACCACAATTTATTTATCCATTCACCTGTTTATAGTCATTTGGGTTGTTTCCAATTTTGGGCTATTACAGATAAACCTGTTACGAACATTTGTGTACAAGACTTTATTAAGGACACATGCTTTTGTTCCTCTTGGGTAAATACTTAGTAGTGGAATGGCTAAGTCATAGGATATGTGTATGTTTAACTCTTTAGAAAATTGATGAATTGTTTTCCAAAGTGGTCATACCTTTTACATTGTTCCCAAAATATATGAATGTTCCAATAACTACATATTCTCAATTTTAGGCATTCAAATAAGTGTGTGAGTAGTATATGATATCTCACTGTGGTTTTAGTATGCATTTTCTAATGACTAATGCTGTTGAGCATCTTTTCATGTTTATTTGCCATCCATGTATCTTCTTTAGTGAAGTATCTATTCATATCCTTTCCCTATTTTTCTAAAATAGGTTGTTTTCTTATTGAGACTTGAGTTCCTTATATATTCTGGACATAATCCTTTATCAGACATGTGATTTGTAGATATTTTGGCCTAGGCAGTGCCTTGTATTTTCATTCTCTTAATGGTGTCCTTTGAAGAGTAGAATTTCTTAATTTTAATAAAACCCAAGTTACTATTTATTTTTATGGATTGATTTCTTGCTGTTGTAAAGGATCACAAAGATTTTATCCTGTTTTCTCCTGGAGTTTTTATAGGTTTAGGTTTTTCACTTAGATATATCTATGGTTTATTAATTTTTGTATATGGTGAGATAGTGGTTGAAGTTCATTATTTTGTATGTGGATATACAATTGCTCCAGTACTGTTTGTTAAAAAAGTAAGACATGCCCTCTCACCTTTACCCCTTTGTTCCAAGTAAATTGACTATACGTGTGTGTACCGTCAATTATACATATACTGTATATAGTTCATATATGTATTCTATACATATACATATAGTATATATATACATAATACATATATATGCTTTTATTTCTGGAATGTTTAATCTGTTCCTTTGACGTTTTGTCTCTCTTAATGGCAATACCACAATGATTTGAATATTGTAGCTTTATAATAAGTCTGAAAGTCAGGTAGTGTAAGTTTTCCGACTTTGTTTTTCTTCAAAGTTATTTTAGCTAATATATGCCCTTTGTATTTCCACGTGAATTTTTGTACAATTAGCTATTTTCTCCAAAAATCTTTCTGGTGATTTGATTGAGGTTGCATTAAATCTGTAGATCAATTTGGGAGGAATGACATCTTGATAATGTTGAATCTTCCAATTCATCAGCAAAGTACATCTCTTTATTTATTTTAATCTTTAGATTCTCTTAAACATGTTTTGTCATATTTACTCCTAATATTTTATATTTTTGATATTAGTGTAAATTGTATTGCTTATTTAAATATTAATTTCCAAGTTGCTACTATATAGAAATACAATTGATTTTTGTATATTGATCTTGTACCCTGAACCCTTGTTAAATTCACATATTAATTAGTTCTAGTAGTTTTTGTAGATTCCACTGGATTTCTCTTATACATAGATGATTGTCATCTGTAAATAAGACAGTTTTACTTCTTCCTTTCCAAACAGGAAGCCTTTTATTTCTCTTTCTTGCCTTTTATTTCTCTCACTGGCTAGAACCTCTGGTAAGATTTTGAATATAAGTGATAAGAGCAAACATCTTAGTCTCATTTTTGAACTTAGGGGAAAATAATTCCATTTTCCATCATTAAATATGATGTTAGATGCAAGATTTTTTAATAATTGATTTTATTAGAGCAGTTTTAGGCTTACAGAAGAATCACACAAAGAGTACATAATTCCCATATACCACTCCACACACTTAGTTTTCCCTGTTAGTAATATTTTGCAATAGTGTGGTACCTTTATTACAATTAATGAAACATTATTATTATAGTTATATTAGATGTAGGTATTTTGAAGACGTCTGTTATTAGGTTGAAGAAATTCCCTCGTTTTCTAAGAGTTTTTGTTGCTTTTGATGGTTTTGATGGGTTTCTTTCTTTCTTTGTCTTCTTTTTTTTTTTTTTTTTTTTGTATTGTGTGTGTGCTAGTGATGAATTCATTCAGCTTTTATATGAATGGAACTCTTTACATTTACTTTTGAAAGATTTTCAGTAGGTAAAAAATTCTAATTTGACTTTTTTTGCTATTTTAAAGGATGTTGCTCCATTCTTTCTAGCTTGCATAATTTCCAACAAGAAATCTCTTATCATTTTTATCTTTGTTCATTGGTATTGTGTCTTTTATCTCTGACTGGTTTTAACATTGTTTCTTTATCAGTAGCACTGGTTTTAAGCAATTTGATTAAGGAGTGCGTAGCTGTAATTTATTCATGTTTCTTATGCTTCAGCTTCATTGATCTTCTCGGATCTGTGAGTTTATATTTTTTGTCAAATTTAGAAAAATTGGGGCCTTACTTCCTCACATATCTTTTCTGCCTTCCTTCCAACTCTCTGGCCAGGAACTACAAAAATATATACATTAGGCTGCTTGAAATTGTCTGACAGTGCACTACTGATCTGTTCATGGTTTTCAGTCTTTTATATCTGTGTGTTTCATTTTGGATAGTTTCTATTGTTAAATCTTCAAGTTTACTAATATTTCCTTCTTTAATGTCTAATCTGTGGTTCCCTTCACCCAGTGTATTTTTCATCTCAGACATTGTAATATGTGAATATTACATACATATGCATATTTAGAAATTCAGTTTGGGGTGTATATATATATATATATATATATATATATATATATATATATACATATAAACATGCATATACATATGTACTTGTGTTTATGCTTTCTATCTCTTCCTAACATGCTCAATCTTTCTTCTAACTTCTTGAACATATGAAATACAGTGACAATATGTTTTTTAATGTCATTTTCTATTAATTCTATCATTTGTATCATTTCTAGGTCAATTTCATTTGATACATTATGGGTTGTATTTTCCTGTCTATTTGCATATCTGATAATATTTTATTAGATACCAGATACGGTGACTTTCACCCTGTTGGGTGATGGATATTTTTGTATTCCTGTATTTGTTTTGGGATGTGGTTACATTATTTGAAATCAGTTAGGTAGAAGGAAAGTCTAGAGTTAATTGTCTCCACTACGAAGGCAGAACACTTCTGAATAATCTAATCAATGTCCCATGAATTATGAGAATTTCCACCCTGGCTGGCTTGAACAGGCATTCTTCCAGGCCCCGTGTGAACTCTAAGGACTGTTCTCTCTTATCAGGTAGTTTTTTCCTAAGCCTCAGGTGGTTTCTTCTCATGCATGTGCTGATCAGTACACTCAGTTGAATAGTAGAGAAAGATCCTTTACAGAACTCCGTAGTTTTCTCTGTATAGCTTTCTCTTTTCTGCTATTCTGCCTTGTGAACTCAAGCTGACTTCTCTTTCCCAGACTCATGGATCCATATCCTCAGTTCAGGAAATAACCAGGTTCTGTGTAGGTGCTCCCCTACCTGTGCCACAATCAAGAGACTTTCTCTAGGCAGTAACTAGGATAATCATAGGCAGCTTACTTGCTTTATTGCTTCATCTCTTAGATATCACTGTACTTTGTTACCCAATACTCAATGTCTTGAGAACTATTATTTCATATATTGTCTGGTGTTTTAGTTGTTCTCAGCAAGAGGGTAAATTCTTTCCCCATTATTATATATTGGTAGGAAACAAAATCTAAATTTAATGTCAAAAATTTTTAGAATACTATTGGGTATTTTTGGAATTATACAAAATGATCTTAAAGTGTGTGTATGTGTAAGGATACATTTCATTGGATAGCTGAAACCCATTAAAAAGAAAAGTGATGGAGGAATAAGAGGTCGAGACAAAAAAATTGCTTAATCATATACTAAATCATAACATGAAGCCAATATGGTTTTGGCATTGGAATAAAAAATTAGATCGATATACATAGTCATATCAATATCCATAAATAGATCACAGTTTATTTAGAATTTATTGTATTAAAAAGGTAACATTTCCAAAAGATAGAAAAATGTAGGTTTATTAATAAATGTTTGTGGCACAATTAAAGGAGACACATAAATGAAGAAATGTAATTTGCCCATGCATCATACTTAATATCATAAAGATGTCAGTTTTCCTCAAATTGATCTATAGATTCAATGCACACCTGATAAAATATCAGCAGAATTTTACAAGATGATTAACAAGATGATTCTTGCAAAAGAACAAAGTTGGAAAACTCACAGAGAAATTGGAACTCTAGTGCATTATTGATGGAAATGTAAAATGGTACAGTCACTGTGGAAAAGCAATTTGGAGGCTTCTCAAAAAGTTAAATATACCCCTGAGTGCCTCTTTGTTGCTCAGATGTGGCCCTCTCTCTCTAACTAAGCCACCTTGGCAGATGATCTCACTGCCCTCCCCGCTATGTGGGACCTGACTCCCAGGGGTGTAAATCTCCCTGGCAACACAGGAGATGACTCCCTGGGATGAATCTGGACTCAGCATTGTTGAATTGAGAACATTTTCTTGACCAAAAGGAGGATGCAAAATGAAATAAAGCTTCAGAGGCTGAGAGATTTCAATTGGGCTCGAGAGGTTACTCTGGTGGACATTCTTAAGCACTATATAGATAACACTTTTTAGGTTTTAATGTATTGGAATAGCTAGAAGTAAATACCAGAAACTACCGAATTCCAACCCAGTAGCCTAGACTCTTGAAGATGACTGTATAACAATGTAGATTACAAGGGTTACAGTGTGATTGTGAAAACCTTGTGTATCGCACTCCCTTTATCTAGTGTATAGATGCATGAGTAGATAAATGGGGACAAAAACTAAATGAAAAATAGGGTGGGATGGGGGGATGATTTGGTGTTCTTTTTTATTTTTATTTTTTATTCTGATTCTGATTCTTTCTGGTATAGGAAAATGTTCAAAAATAGATTGGGGTGATGGATGCACAACTATATGATGATACTGTGAACAGTTGATTGTACACCATGGATGATTGTATCATATGTGAATAGATCTCAATAAAACTGAATTTAAAAAAAAAGAGAAAGTAAGAGAGATGCAGGACAGAGGGGCCCCAGAGTGAGCACCTAGGTCTCAAGAGTAGCTTACATGGACACGGTCTGAGTTTATTAGTGTGGAACCTTATTTTTGGCATCAAAAGTCTTAGGAATAACTGGACATACAACAACCTTAACAGGAGTTGCTTTTAGCTCCTCTTTTAACATTTCAGAAAGTACATATGGAGAGGTTTTTCAATTTATTCTTTCGCTTTCAATAATGGGGAAAAGGCCACAATTTTACTTGCCATATCAAATAGAAAAAAATTTCTTGAAATAAAATTTGCATAGATTTAGATTCTGCACCAAAAAAAAAAAAAAAAAAAAACCCTTATAAATCTAAGGTTTAAGAATAGATGCCACTGGGTGAATAGGGCATTGTATAAGTTATGAGGACAATCTTAGAAACAAAACTTGACAAGACACTACTATAAATGGAGCAAACATGGCAGACTCAGTTCACCCAAGACAGACCCAAGCACATGCTTTTCTCATTCAAGGTTTTCCCCAACTGAAATAAATGCACATGCTGGCTGCCTGGAAGAAGGGAATGGGAATGAGAGACGTTTGAGAGTAAATAGGGATTCAAATCAAAATGAGAGAAGAAAAGATCAATCATATTATTTGAGACCTTAAAGCAAACTCAGGTTCTCCTAAGAATCAAGTATCAACTGAATAAAAACCACGTGGAAATCAGCCACAAATCTAGATACTTAGACATAGGAGCCTCTGAGGAGTTCAGAACACCTTCAGTTTTTCTTAGCTCCTATTAATTGTAGACTACCCCAGATGGGCAAACACTGTTCATTCAGTGCTAAAATCAATGCCCTCAAAAGTATGCAAATACATTTGTGACCTAAGCACAATAAATAGATTCTTCAGTAGCTGTGTCTTGCAGACTTTAGGTCCTGACCCATTTGTTAGTAGCGAAATCAATTTTATGGATAGTGCCTTTTTTTTTTTCCATAAAATAGAACAGAACATGTCAGTATGCTTCACACATTGTAAGGTAAGAATTACTTCATGAATCTTTTGTTTCAGTTACACATGTGAATGGTGTGTCTGTGTGTATTGTGTGTACTAAGCTGCGATGTAAAATAAGTTTCTTACTGTGGACTGTAGTAAAAAAGTTTGGGGAAAAAAAGTTAAATATAGATTTACCATATGACCCAGCAATTCCATGACTAGGTACATACCCAAAGAAAGTGAAAACAGAGTCTCAAACAGATTCTTGTACACCAATGTTTATTCACAAGAGCCAAATAGTGGAAACAACCCAAGTATCCATCAACAAATGAAAAGATAAACAAAATGTGGTGCATATACACAATGGAATGTTATTTGGCCATAAGAAAGAATAAAGTTATTTGACATGCTGCATCATGGAAGAACCTTGAAAACATTATGCTCAGTGAAATAAGCAAGGCACAAATATCATATGATATCACTTACAATGACTAGATGACTAGAAATAGAAAATTTGCAGAGATAGAAAGCAGATTTGAGGTTACTACGGGATAGGGGGAGCGTGAAAGGAGGAGTGTTTTTAAACTTTAAAAAAATTTTGGGGAACTTAGACTACCTGACTTCAAGGTTTATTTTAAAACCTTATTAAAGCCTTATGAAGTCTGATTATAGAGCTATAATAATCAAGATAGGTGTAAAGATATACAGAATGATCAATGGGACAGAACAGAGTCCAAAAGAGACTCAAAATTATGTGGTCAATTGATTTTGACAGAAGTATAAATGCAATTTGTTGAAGAAAGGATAATTTTCTCAATAAATGTTACTGGAACAGTTGGATATCCATATGTAAAGAATAGACAAATAAAAAATTAAATTCTACCTTGTATCATATACAAAAATCAAATCCAAATGGATCACAGACCTAAATGGAAAATGGAAAATTATAAAATATCTAGTTGAAACATAGGGGAAAATTTTTGTGATCTTTGATTAGACAAAGTTTTCTTAGATACAACACAAAAACATGATTTATAGAGGACAAAAATTGATAGATGGAAGATCATCAAAATTAAAAATGTCTGCTCTTCTGAAGACACTATAAAGAAATGAAAAGACAAGTCACAGTCTGGGAAAATTTTTCAAATTGCATATGATTAAAAAAAATACTTGTATCCTGCATATATGAAGAAGTCCCAAAACTCAGTAAGAAATCAAACAGCCTAATAATAATGGGCAAAAAATTTAAGCACACAGAAGGGTATTTAATGTTAGTCATTAGAGAAATGCAAATTAAAACCACAGAGAGATACTATAATACATACCTATTGGAAAGCATAAAATAAAAAAGACTGACCATATCAAGTGTGGAAGAAGATGTGAAGCAATCGTAATTCTCATATACTACTGATGGTAATGCAAAATGATACACTCCCTGCCAATTCAAAAACAAATTCAGATATAGGTAGGAAGATAATTTATTCAAAAGGATTAGGAGAGGAATATTGCAATAAAAGGAGTGGGAGTGTTGCAATAGGGAGAATGTTCTACCATCAGATCTGTAAGCATCTCAAAGGTTCAAGTGGAGAGGACTTTTCCTTTATATAGGGTTTGGGGGTAAATAAGATGTTTTAGTTTCCTGGGCTGCTCAAGAAAATGCCGTAAAATGGCATGGCTTAAACAATGGGAACCTATTAGCTTATGGTTTTGAGGCTAAAAGAAAGTTCAAATTAAGGCATCATCAAGGCGATGCTTTCTCCCTGAAGACTTTGGTGTTCTGGGACAGACTGCTGATGATCCTGGGCTTCTCTATCACACGAGAAGGCACATGGTGGCTTCTTCTGGTTACTCCCTTCTCTTCTGGGTTCCACTGAGGTAGCTTCTTGCTTCCTGTGACTTTCTCTCTTTGTCTGAATTTCATTCTCTTATAAAGATCTCCAGTGATAGGATTTAGACCCTTCCTGATTGAGATGGACTACATCTTAACTGAAGTAACCTCATCAAAACATTCTACTTACAATGGATTCACACCCAACATATCTTAAAATATGTTAAGTTTAAGAACATATTTTTCTGGTACGTACAGTTCCAAACCACCACACAAGGTTAGAAAGAACTGGATACGGTGGAATGGGGTGAGTAAGTGGCATAATTGGGCAGTTGAGCAGGAAATGTCTTTCCTCGCAGTCAGCAAGGGGGACCTATGGGAGTCTTGTCTAAGTTAGGTGGGTAATGGTGGTTCTTTGCAGTAAGCCATTTCCTGAAAAACAAAAGGATAGGGGTATTTCTTAACCATTTCTGTTTTCCAGGAGCACAGGCCTCAGGTGAAGTTTAACTTTGTCATCACTTTTGAAAAAAATCTGGCATTATCTTAAAAAGCTAAGTGTATACCATATGACCCAACCATTCCAATCCATACCTAGTTATTTGCTTAAAAGAAATGAAAGCATATGTCCATACTAAGACATGTATGCAAATGTTTACAACAGCTTTGTTTGTCAAAATAGTCAAAATAGTCAAAGGCTGGAACAAGCCAAATGTCAATGAGTAGGTGAATGAATGATGAAATTGTGGTATACCCATACAATAGACTGCTATCCAGCAATAAGAAGATTGAACTACTTGTTTTAGTTTCCTAGGCTGCTAAAAGCAGATGCCATGAAAATGGATTGGCTTAACAATGAGAATTTATTAGCTTACAGTTTTGAGGATGAGAAAAATATTCCAAATGAGGCATCATCAAGGCAATGCTTTCTTCCCAAAGCCTGGTTGCTGGTGATCCTTGACTCCTCCAACATATGGTAAGGCACATGGCAGTGTCTGCTGGCCTCTCCCTTCTCTCCTATGTTTTGTTGCTTTCAGCTTACTGCTTCCATGGCTTTTTTCTCTCTCTGTATTCATTCCATTTAAAAAGGACTCCAGTAAGAGAATTAAGACCCATCCTGATTGAGGTGACCACACCTTAACTGAAGTAAACTCATCAAAAGGTTCTACTTACAACAGGTCCACATCCTTAATTTAATAAACAGGTCCACATCCTTAAATCTAATGCATCAAATTTAAGAACATGCCTTTTTGGGGTTCATACAGCTTCAAACCACCACACTATTGGTATACAAGAAAACATGGATGAATTTCAAAATAATTATGCTGAGTAACAAGTCAGACAAAAAGTGCATACTATATGACTCTATTTATATAAACTTTTAGAAAATGCAAAGAAATCTATAGTGGCAGAAAGCATATCAGTGGTTTCTTGGGGATGTATGGTCGAGAGAGGCAGGAGGAAGGGATTTCAAAGGGGCACAAGGAAATTTCAGAGGTGATGGGTAGGTTAATCATCTTCATTATGATGATTTTATGAGTGCTTACATACCTATGTCAACATGTATCAAATTGAACACTTTAAATATATGCTCTTTATTGCATGTCAATTACACCTTAAGAAAGCTGTTAAATAGATAAGTGCATGACTAAACTTGAATTCTAGAAACGCGAATTTAATGATTATTACTTCACAATACCAAAGGATGTTGCTTCAATACCAGAGGATATGTTAATTTAATTTGAACTTCATTTTTGGAACATTAGCACTCTCGTAATGAAAATATTCATTAATTTTTTTTTATGTGAAGTAAAAGACAAAATATAAATGTATTTATAAAACACAGTTTTATTACTAACATTTACGTAATTTATATTTAAAATTTTAAGCATAATCACGTAAGAAAAGAAATAAGCCATTGAATGAATTACTTCAATCAAAAATGGGGCAATTCTTTAATTTCCTGAGTACTTTTCTCTATTCCTAAATACTTATTCAGGCTAAAATAAGACATACACATTTTATTTCACCTTCAAACACCCTTCAGATAAATATTCAGATGACTAAATATTAAGTATTAATGTTAACTTAAATATTAACAATAGAAATTAAATATGGGTACCACTTTATTTTAAAAGCCAAGGAGTCAAAAAAGCAATTGAAGAATCAAAGCAAGCCTAATTTGTTGCCTTAGAAACAAACTTTGGGTTTTGCTTTCCTGAAATTAAATTTTCTAACAACATCTTTTTTGGATCTATTCAGCTGGGTCTTCTTTGATACCAGCCTTGGTGTTCCTAGGACTTTTCTCTTGTCATAATCAGGTGGCTCAACTCTTTATCTTCCAATCCAAATTAGAAGATCCTGAACTCCATATCTGTGTGTCCCATTGCTTAATGTGAAACAAAACCGGGTGTTCCATCATAAATCTAAATTCAGTATGTCAAATATCATAGTCAGAACCTCATTCATGATGACTACACCCACATTAGTCTTTCCATATCATACTTCTCTTCTGATCTCATGCTGAAATCTCCCAATTCATACATGATATTAGCATTTGGGTGTCTCATATACATCTCAAATATAATTTGTCCCAACCAGAACCCAAATCTCTACCTCAGCCCAAACTGTCACCCTCCTCATATAGTTTTCCCCACCTCTGTAAAAGGCATGTTTGCTCAAGCCAGGTGCCTGTAAATCTTTATCAGATCTAAATTACAGAAAAAGATTGCAGATAGTTATAATACCCCTTTAAGATGCCCGTTAAACATAATGAACATAAATTTATATTTGACATATCAGTGATTTTTCAGCAAAATATATATTCGACATCTCTAATCATTTAAAATCAATTCCTCTTTTCCCAATTTCCCTGCAGCAATCAACAGAATCCTCCAAATTTCTTTACAGTAGTTATCAGAATAAACCTGCAATTGACCAAATGGGGAAAATTTCACGATCTATTTTGAAGTGTTGAAAACCTAAATGCAAAGTTGCTTGTTTCCTCAGGAGGCAATAAAAAATATCAGCCTGTTACTATAAAATAAAGTTACACTTAAAAAAAATTATGGGACTAGCTCCCAATAGTCTAAAAGGCTGAATTAACTCATTACCCAATTCAAGGTGATTGAACTATTTCTGAAGGCTTTCCAAGGTGTGAATTATGCATGCTTCTGAATGCAATCCTCAGATTCTTCCACTCTGGCCTCCATTCCTGAGGTCTAAGGAGAAAGAGAATCTCGCTCTCCTAAGGTTTAAGAAATGGCTCTCGACTCTTGTTAGTGGAGATGGAACTCAGAACTGCTCCCTTGAGGAGTGACTACACCAGGCTCCTCCAGAAATGAGCCCCCACTCTCAACAAGAAAAACTTGCTGATCCATGTTGGCACTGGCTTGAGTTTGCCTTTGTGTGGCCAGGATTAGCTCTCCAGACCTACTCCCCCAACTGTGACCCTAAGGCTAGGCTCAACATCTAGCCCTAAGGAGAAGGGAGAGGGGAAGGCTCCCCTCAGTCCACAAAGCCACCTCAGATCTTGGTCAATTTTGGTTAACAAAGGAAACATCAGTTCTCTTCAAAAGAAAACTCCACCTTTACCCTATTAGGGTATTTTTTCTTTACATCAAGTCCCCATTAATATAATAGAATCACAAAACTGTCTACAGATTGGTATATTACCCACTTTTTAGTTAATTTAGTCTTATCCATAGTCCCCTTGTTATTCTAATATATTATAACCTGTTGTATGTGTGTGTGTGTGTGGTGTGTGTGTGTGTGTTTTAATGGTAGATTTACTCTGCTTGTCCATTTTACAAGTATCTCAATTAAATGTTTATTAGAGAAATAGTTTACAGAACAATTATGCACAAAATACAGGTTCCCATATATCCTTCCACCCCCATTATTAACACCTAGCATTGATGTGGTACATTTGTTACAAATGAAGAAAGCACATTTTATAATTCTGCTGTTAACAATTATAAAATGTCCATGGTTTATTAACAATTATAAAAAGTCCATGGTTTATTAACATTTGTTTTATAACAATTATAAAATGTCCATGGTTTATTAATAATTATAAAATGTCCATGGTTTAACTTAGGATTCACTGTTGTGTAATGCAGTTTCATGGATTTTTTTAAAAAAATTCTTGTTCTATCACCATATATACAAACCAACGTTTCTCCCTATTAACCACATTCAGGTATATATTTCAATGCTGTTAATTACTTCCACAATGTTGTGCTACCATCATCTGCATCCATTACCAAAACATTTCTGTCATTCCATATAGGAATTCTGGACATTTTAAGCCTTAACTTCATATTTCTTCTCCCCATCTTGTCCCCTGGTAACCTATATTCTAGGTTCTGATTCCATGAGTTTGCTTATTCTAATTGTTTCAAATCAGTGAGATCATATATTTGTCCTTTTGTGTTTGGCTTCTTTCACTCAATATGATGTCTTCAGGGTTCACCCCTGTTGTTGCATGTATCAGAACTTCATTCCTATTTATGGCTGAATAATATTCTGAATTTTAAAAAATATGCTAATTTATTGTAAGAGATCCCCCACCCCTCCTCAAAAGCAGTGCTTCAGACCATATAGAGTAATTTTGTGTCATGTAACAACCCAGGGGTAGACAAGGGTCCGAGGTGGGTAAGTGGTTCTGGTTCATGGAGAAATGCAGGGACCTAGGCTCCTTTTATATGATTTTCTGTCATCAACCCTAGAGGATTGTCCTCATCTGCATGGTTAATTTGGCTTTACCATCACCACATCTGCATTCCAGCCTGCAAGAGGGTGAAAGAATAAGGCTGACACTTTTAAAGATGAGACAAGAAAGTAGCAGAAATAATTTCTACTCTGTTCCATGGGTCACAAATCCACAACCAGCTGTCAGGGAAGCTGGACAGCTGTCATGGTGGGGCAATTGCACCCTATCTAAAACTCAGGAGAATGGATTCTCTACCACATTATCTAAATTTCTGATATTTTTCACTTACTGAAAATATTGTGGTAGATTGAATTATGTACTCCAACATAGACACATTAATAATCTTAATCCACATTGCTGTGGGTGTGAACCCATTGTAAATAGGACCTCTTGAAGATGTTAATTTCCGTTAAGGTACTGCCCAACTGAAGTAGGATGAGTCTTAATCTGGATTGCTGTAAACTTTATGAAGAAAATTGGAAAGCCAGAAGTGAGAAAAGAGAGGACATTGTCATGTGATGTGAAGCAGAGATGCAAGCCAAGGAACCTCAAGGATTGTGGCAAGCCAGCACCAGAACACTACTGATTCGGGGAGGAAACCATGCAAAAATAATTCCCCTTGTTTAAGCCAATCCATTGTGTGCTTTGTCACAGCAGGCTGGCAAACTAAGACGTAGAGCATTGCCTTATTTTCTAGGTAATCATGTAAGTGGACTTCAGGAAGGAATCAAAGTCAAATAACTTCTTCCTGTTAATGATCTCATGTTCAAGCACTGACATCAAACAGACTGTTAGTACCACTTCTAATTCCTCCCACCATTATATCTGTGAGTTATCAGGTATTTTCCCCCCTCAATTCAATCTGAATAACAAATAGATATTGGTGATAGAACATCACATAGTTGGTTTTCAATATTATTATACCTTCTTTATAAGCATTTTGTTATATAAAAACTGGGTTTCATTCACTTCCTTTTGAGTGCCTGTTCTCCTGTCTTCTTCACTTAGATTAATCATTTCTTGATTAAGCAATGCAATGAAAACATTGAGTCACACCTCATTCACTCCTTCAATTACAAAAAATTTCAAGTGCCCAGAAATACATGTGGTATGAGTATGGAGTGAGTTATGAATACAGAACTAGGGCTGTGCAGCAGCCATGGCTCAATTTTCCACCCATTTTTATAGGAAGTTATAAAAGAACACTTAACTGTTCCTCTTCAAATCATAGACATGACCAAGAAAACTTCTGTGAAACCAAGTGATAGAAGGATACATTTCCAAGGTCTAAAATCTCACTGAGATCTTGTAAAATGAATGTTTTCTGAATACCAGATTCTTTATGATGAGATGCTATCTTCCATATAAGTCAGAAAATACTGAAAAGTGAGTCAGATCATGTCACTTCTCCGCTCAAAACCTAAAATGACCATCTTCTCACTCAAAATAAAAGCCAGGCTCTTTAAAATAGCCTAAGAGACTGTACCTCGTCTTCTTTCACCCCCTTTTCCTCTCCCCTCATTCACTCTGCTCTATCCTCTCTGGCATCCACCTGCTCCTGGAACATGCCAGAAACCCCCCTTCCTGAGGAGAAACTTTTTTTGGAACCCTCCCCTCTTCTGGGATTGCTCTTTTCCCCAGATACCTGCATGGATAACTCCCTTACCTTCTTCAAGGCTTTGTTCAAATATCACCTTCTCTATGAGGTTGCGTCAGTTCAGGACCCCTGAAAAGCAGATACCAATGTGGAATTAGACATCCAAAAGATTTATTGAAGGAAACATCTGTGAAGAAGAAAGGAGAGCAGGAGCAGGAGTGGAAGAGAAAGCCATCAGGTGCAACACTGATCCTGATCCCTGTGAAAAGAGAGGGAAAAGGAAGAAGGATTGGGTGGGATGAGCCTCAGAGTGCAGTGCAGCTCTGAGAAAGTCTCAGTCAGGGTGATGAGAACCCCAGAACAAGGGCTTCCTGTCAAAGGTGTGCCATGTTGGGCAGAAATAGCCTGGCTATAATACCCACACCATGCTCAGTCATTGTTTGAAAGCTGCTGGGAAGAGTGTGACTTCAGCATGAATGAACTAGCAGCTCCAAAGGTGAAGCAGCTGAAGGCTGTCAGCTGCTTACATTCCTTGAAGCAGGCTGTCTTGAAGGGAGATACAAGGCATTCACCTCCATGGCCCCACAGAGGCTTACCCTATTGACCCCAACTCTGCATTCTCAATCCTTTTTAGCCTGCTCCACTTTTACTTTGTCCACAGTACTTTCCTTTTTTACATACATATCATGTCATGTTCATGAGCACACTGAAAAGAATGTGTTATCCCCAATTTAAAATGAGTAAATAAATCAAGGTTTAGTAAGCTTACAAAATGCACCTATTCTAGAGCTCCCTAGGGTTTTGTCCTTGGACTTTACTCCCATGGCTTCAATTTTCACGTATATACAATGAATAATGACTATGGTGATGATGCCATAATAACAATAATAGTGAACAATATTAAGCACCCTCCAGGCATGCATATCCAACAGCTGACTTGACATCTCCACTCAGATGTCCTATAGATATCACCAAACATCCAAAACCAAACCCATTCCCCTCTCAAATCTGCTCTTGCTCCTGATGCCCCACTTCTTGAATAGCCCAGCATCCACCCATGAATTCCATCTGATCAAAAATCTGAGAGTGGTCTTTGTGACTCCTCCCTCTCTTCCCTGGCTTTCTGTTGCCAAGTCTTATGGGTCCATTTTATAAACCTCTTTCCAGTCTGTCTGTCCTCTCCACCCACACCCTACTGCCTTTACCTAGGCCATCATGTTTGCTCACCTGGATGATTGCCAACATTACCCAAACCGGTTTGCGTCCCACTTCTGCTGCCCCTCCCTCTATGCGTCCCACTTCTGCTGCCCCTCCCTCTACTTCATCCTTCCAGTGAATCAGACTAATAATTCCGGAAAAAATAAATCCATACTGTCATTCCCTTGATTAAAATCTTTCATGGCCTCTTCAGTGCCTTCAAGGGACACCATGAACTACTCCCACGTGCCAGGTCTCATTTCTCCACTCACTCTTCCAGAACCCCAGGTTTGAGCCATGCTGGACAACTTGCACATCGGAATGTCCTGAGTTCATTCATGCATCCTTGACTTGTTCATGCTGTTCCCATGGGCCTTCACACCTTCTTTGCCTAACATACTCTTGTCCTTTGGGATTTATCAGGGAGATTTCTCTCACTTTCTGAAGCTGAGTTAAAATCCTTTCTTACATATTCCCATGGCAACCTGTATTTTCTCATAGACCACTAATCAACTGTATATTAGTAGGTCTTACTAGACGAGGAGCTATCATACTTTTTCTGTAAAGAGCCAAGTAGTATATATTTCATGTATTTGAGATTTCACAGGCTTTGTGTCTCTGTCACAACTACTAACTCTGCCACTGTAGAATAAAAGCAGCCATAGATAGAATGTAAATGGATGAGCAAGGCTGTGTGCCAATAAAACTTTATTTATGAACACTGAAATTTGAATTTCATACAATTTTCACCTCATGAAATAATATTCTTCTTTTGATTTTTTCAACCTCTTAAAAATGTAAATAGCGTTCTTAGCTCAGGGCCATACAAAAATAGGGAGATGGGCCAGATTTTGCCTACAGGCCATAGTTTGCTGATCTCTATGCTATTCCATGAATTCTTGACAGGACAGTATCTGATCTGACTTTGTATCCACAGTGCCTTGCATAGTATGCAGCATATAGTAGATGCTTAATAAATATTTGTTCAAGAAATAAAACTTGCATAGCTAGTAGTGTTAGTGTCAGGATCAAACCTGAGTTAACTTGACTTGGCAGTGCAATGTCACCTCTGTGGCTAGAGTCACAAGTGGAATGGTATACTCAGAGCAAGACTTTCAAGATATTCAAGAAGTAATTATGGAAATACTGTGGTGATGGGCCTTGTTTCAGTTTGGTAAAGCTGCCGGAATGCAGTATACCAGAAATAGGCTGGCTTTTTCAATGGGAATTTATTAACTCACAATTTACGGTCCTTAGGCCAGGAAAATGTCCAACTCAAGGCATCAGCAGGATGATACCTGGACTCTGAAGACAGGCTGTCAGCTTCCAGGACCCCTGTGTCAAATGGGAAGGCACATGGCTGGCATCTGCTGGTCCTTTGCTCCAGGGTGTCACTGCTTTCAGCTTCTGGCTTTAGTGGCTTCCTCTCTGTTTTCTGTGGGTCCTTTCTGAGCTTCTCCAGGGCCTTTTCTCTGTGAGCTTCTCAATTTCATCTCTATGTGTTGTATCCTCTTATAAAGAACTCCAGTAAGATGATTAGGACTCACCCTGGGGCAGGCCTCAGTTGAAATAACCTAAATAAAAGATCCCACTTACAAAAGGTCTGCACCCACAGGAAGGGATTAAAAGAATATGATTCTTTCTGGGGTACATACAGGCTCCAAACTACCACAGGCTTTAATGACAACTTGAACTCTACTTTTACCATTAGTTGCCATTCAACTTAGCCTATGACATACCCACATTCCACCTCCTCTCCCAGATTAACTTTGTCTTATTTACTGTGCTTACAGGAATTTAAAATAGTCCAGTTCTTGGCATTTCAATTTAAAACAAAACAAAACACAACAAAAACAAAAAACAAAAAACAAATCTTCATCAAACTGTTTGCAGCTCTGGAGTCAGAAACCTCCAAATTTCTTAAGCTAAACTAATACTCAGAGCATCACAGCTCTGATTGTCCACTTATAAGAAGGAAGCCCTAGTGTTGCAGGAAACTCCTCTTTCTACAAATTCTTTTGCAGAGTTATTTGACTCTGCTTTCTTTTCCTTCTGTACTTAGAACAGAAAGACCCCAAAGAACACAGCATCCCAGCACAGTGCCATTCCCTGGGACCTCTCCTTTTCAGTTAGGGTATGGTTACCTGAACTCAGGTGGCAATAGGGCAGGTGGGACCAAAAAAATACTGAGCATTCAGGCTGACTCAGGTCTGGCACAGGCCAATGACCTGATCATGGGTATAAGATCGGAAGGTTGTCACTCAGGTACGTGACATGTGAAGCAGGACTCAAACCAGAAATCTATTTGATAAGAAAAGGGGATTTGTGATCAGTAAGTCCTTTGCTGGTGGAACTGTTCAGTCAGTCAATATTTTAGTTATTTGAGAGCTTAGATATAAGGTAGTCAAGGAAAAAAAAGGCAGAACCAGTTAGTAGAGAAGAGCAAAATCATAGTATCAAAAGGAAGAAAAATACAGTGAGGTGAAAAGAGCTCTGAATTTAAAATCAAAAGACATGATTTCCAACTAGTTGGATGGCTTTGAGTAAGTTGCTTTTATTTTCTGAACCTCATTTTATTTATAAGATGATTGGATTGAATTCATTACCCACTGAATTTGGGTTGAAAACCCATATCTCTTAAGTTCCTTCCAGCTTTAATATTTAGAATTCAAAACTGTGTTAGAACTGAAACCACATGTTTTGTGCTCTGGTCTCAGATAATTTCACCTCTGAGCAAGAGGTGAGGCTGAATTTATAAATTCAAATTTAGTGGTTTTGTACGGGGCATCAAGCCAACCAGGTCATCACATGGCATTCCTATTCTGAGTCTACTCTCTCCTGATTGTGACATAGTTGTGACATAGCAACTTTTTTTTTTTTTTAAATTGCTTTCACAAGCTGTACTATCTCAAACACAGGCCAAATTTTTCTGAATTCCACCAAATATTTTCATCATATTGAGAATATACGAAAATCAAAAAACCGTTTCAGTGTGAATTCTCAAACCTGTCCAGTGTTGAAACTGGATGTAGGAAGGATTTCATATCTTAAAATCTTATAAAAGCTGAGTAGGGAAAGGGACCATAAATCTTCATCACTGCTGGAACTACTCATAATGGCTGCAAAACTCACGTGGCATCTCAGCGGTAGCATTACCCTCATGTAAGTTTTTACCTAGGCATTACATCAGAAAAGGGATTTTGTCAGATAGTTTTTATTTTCTTGTAGCCCAGAAGAAAACATATTTTGAAAGCAAAAACAGTGGTCTGGTTTTACCTTAGTCGTAGAGATACCAAACCTAGGGTTAGCTGAAGACCTTTCTAATTAGCAGTGGGGAGTGGTAGGACATCAGCCTAGAATGGTTCTAATTTTAGGGCAAGAATGAGAGGTCAAATTCCTAGTTCCATGTAACTGGCCCTTCCTTCTCAGCTGTTTATCACAGCACAACGAAAACTCTCAGCTGTTTATCACAGCACGAGGAAAACTGTCGGTACTTATATACATAGAGATGCCTGTGGAAGAAGCCATCCTACTTCGTAGAAACGAATATGTGGACATGTGTTGAAGTAATATACAGAAGTCCAGGAATCCCAGCTTCAGTGAAAGCACCTCTTCCCTCGCTTTTCAGTTGGGACATCTTTTTGCCCCTTCTATTTTACACGTTGCCAGGCTGCCTTGGGGCGTTCCTCCCTCA
The DNA here is from genome assembly GCF_015220235.1 of Choloepus didactylus. Classification (NCBI taxonomy): domain Eukaryota; kingdom Metazoa; phylum Chordata; class Mammalia; order Pilosa; family Megalonychidae; genus Choloepus; species Choloepus didactylus. Next base: position 130,071,846 of record NC_051309.1, on the reverse strand, counting down.
CAATTACGTCATCGAATTCCCTGTGTACACGAGCCAGATTCGCCTTTAAACTGTAATTTCCTCGAGGTCTGGGATCGTGTACTTTCCTTTCAGTATCGGCAATGCAGTATCTACATCATCATACAATGACTCAAGTAACGGTGAATGCAAGGCTGAACCAGCAAACTTTTGAATGAAAGCATCCCTCAGTACTCGCTCTCCTTCTCCTACGGGGCTTCATGGTGAAATTGTTGCTCTGATTCAGTAACAGCATTAAAAATTTTGACCTGTTGAATTAAAAAAAAAAAAAAAGAGGAAAGAGGCGAAAGCAAAAGAGAGGACGGGAGGCCAAAACACCAACGGGACTACAGACTCCGCCCCTCCAGGCTCCGCCTCCCGCCCCGCCGCGCCGCGGTCGGCGCCTGCGCGCGTGCGCCGGCGGGAGCGCGACCGCTGGTCCAAGCCCGGGCGCCGGGGACGCGCAGCCGGGAGTGTTTGACGTGGCAGTTCGCAGCCCGGCTGCAACTCGGTTCTTGAGACCAGCCCGTGGGGACACCCGGCCGGTGGAAAGGCGCGGCGGGAGCAGCGGCCGCAGCGGGAGCTGGGTCACCGGGGGCAACCGGCCCCAGGAACAGAGCCACAGGCTCTCGGAAGCCCGGCGGCGTTGGGGAGCGGGTCCAGGTAATGCCTCGTCCAGCTGCGCTCGGACGGGACAGCCCCCTCCCCCAGCACAGCTGGAGTGGAGTGCGGTGTCCGGCCCGGGGTGGGGGATGGCGAGAGGCTGAGTGCGCACCTGTGGCTTGGTCAGCGCGGTAAAGAGTTCATACTTTGCCTCCTTAGGTCTTTCGTGCAGTTTAATAATTGAGGGAGGGGGTAGAGATGCCCCCCCCCTTTATGTCTCGGGATGCAGGAACAGCCTAGTAGAGTCCTCAGTACCCCAGTATTTCACTGTCACTGACAGCGCTTTTCTCTTCTCCCTAACAACTTAAGTTCCTCTTTCTTGGAAAAAGGGGGTCTTTGAAATATTCATAGTAAAAATGGCAAGTGTATCTTAAGCTGCGAGACATCCTGTTAGTTAAACTGATTTGGCCGAATCCAAACTTGGTCCGAGGCGAGAAGAGCATCTTGGCTAGGGTTGCCTGGTGACGATGGAATAATGGGTGTCGTTCTGGGATTGCAGCTCCCCAGATTTCGACCCTAGGCCTGCTCATGCCAAGTGGCTTTCTGCCATGTCGTGGCTTGAAGCTGAGTCAGGTTTCTGTAACTTGGTCTCTGTGAGGAAGTTTGACGTGGCAAACTGGGTTGCTCGAGGAAGCAAATTCCTCTCAGGTCCAGTTAAAAGGGATCCGGCTACTTCCTGCTCTTGGGAGTGAACATCCCTGTCTTTCTTTTCTGTCACTCAGCAACAGGCTGCTTTGTAGGTATGTTCGTACTGACTTCCTAAATGTGCTTGGTTGGATGAGCCTTGACCAAAGCTCAGGCTGCCACGTCTGTCTGAGCTTAGTGGGAGGAGGGAAAAAGTGTGGTCAGTAGCAAAGCAGACCGGCGGGATTTTGCCTACCTTTCTCCCCCTTGAGTGAGAGAAGAAAGTGATTTTATCATCTTTTTCACTTGCTTATTTTAATTTTGTAAATGGAAAATGAAACCAAATGAAGACTTTAAGCTTACAGTTTAAAATTTGAAATGCACCACCAATCTCTTACCTTAAAAGGCAGCATAATAAAATAACAAAAGGAAGAGTGTTTCTATGCTAGGTGAAGAAACTGGAGAGAAATTGTAGAATCAGTGTTTTATATCTGGGAAGACTCTTAGAGGTTTTATCTTATAAAAGAGGGAACAGGCTCAGAGAGGTTATTCAGTTTATTCTAAGTCACACAACTAAGTATTGGTAGATTTGGAATGAGAACCCACTTCTCTCAGCAGGGTTCAGAGCCTTTTCTGCTCATGTTAGTTTTTTTATTTTGTTTTGTTTTGTTTTGTTTTGTTTTGTTTCTTAAATGGCCCACCCTATGAAATACCTCTTATTTGTGAAAATCCAGAAAAAATGAAAATTAGAAAGAAAATTGATATTTAGGTACTGATTAGAATCAAGAATGGTCTGTTGTATTTGTGAGTGTGTTTGTGTGCACAGTTATACACATAGATTGCACTTTTTGTCTTAGTTCCTTAAATATAGGTTTATACGTTCATAGAGATGTGATTATTTAAATCTGAAGGAAATTCTGTCATTTCTCATAGAGATACCACCACCAACTCTCAAATCTCGTAAGCTACCTACTGGCTTGGTCAAATTATGAGTCATAAAATAGGTCCATTATCAACTTCTTTATCTTTTTCTGTATTTGTTGAACTATTAATTTCTCTTTGTTCTAAATACCTGATTACAATTACTGATTAGGAGAGCACTAAAAGGACACAAGTCACAAAACATCTAATTACAGTTTACTAGTGATTAAGCTTGTCAATCAGTTGAATGGCACAAGTTGTTGCCGGTTGTTTGGTCTGCACTGAAACGGGGTCATGGGCACCAAAAGCACAAGAGCACTTTTAAGAGACTCTTTCTGAAACTCTTCAAACTCTGTCTCTGAAACACTTCAAACTTCCAGTGAAAAAGTGGTTGGCAGTTGTTATTCAGATTTTGTGCCTGAGAATTTGCACAGGACTATTGAAGTGATTTACTGAGTTCCATAGAGCTATGATTAAGAAGCTGTTTATGGGATAATGATATGTGATATGTTATATTGTATGATTGGAAGATGTTTCATGCATCTGATAATTATACCTCTCCTCAGATCATCATAAACATTTATTTGTAGTGTTTATATTTTTTAATAGCATTAAGTGACTTTCGGTTTGCTAAAGCTGCCAAAATGCAATATACCAGAAATGGGTTGGTTTTTACAATGGAGATTTATTAGTTTATAATTTGCAGTTCTTAGGCCATAAAAATGTCCCCATTAAGGCATCAACAGGATGATACCTGGACTCTGAAGAAAGGCTCTTGACATCTGGGACAACTCTGTCACATGGGAAGGCACATGGCTGGCATCTCCTTGGCTTCTCTCCTGGATTTCATTGCTTTCAGCTGCTGGTTCTCTCAGCTTCTGTGGGTCCTCTCTTAGCTCTCCAGGGCTTTTCTTCTCTTTTATTCTCATAAAGGACTCTAGTAAATGATTAGGACCTACCTTGAATGGGGTGGGTCACATCTCAATTGAAACAACCTAATCAAAGGTTCCACTCAGGACAGGTCTGCACCTACAGAAATGGATTAAAAGAAGGTGGCATTTTCTGGGGTACATAACAGCTTCAAACCAGCACAGTGTCTCAACCCCTCCTGATGACATTTTTTTTTTTTTCTGTTGCAGGTTTCTTTTGTAGAACTGTCCTTTGGAATGATATTTTCATAATGAGTCAACAAGGTTATGTGGCTACACCCCCCTATTCTCAGTCGCAGCCTGGAATAGGCCTTTCTCCACCTCATTATGGACACTATGGTGACCCATCACATGCAGCTTCTCCACCAGGTATAGTGCGTTATTTTGACCTATATATGATTATTGACTTCTCAGGCTCACAGCTTTCGGGGCATTGAATGGTCATATATGATGCAATGGGTGGAGATTATAGAATCATTTGGAAAAGGCTCTTTTAGAAGAAGCATGCATCACTAGCTTGGTGTGAATTAGTGGTATGGGTTATTGTAAATATTCGATAAAAAATGCATTAAATTTTTTTTTTTTAAATCATCATTTTATTGAGATATATTCACATACCACGCAGTCATACAAAACAAATTGTACTTTCGATTGTTTACAGTACCATTACATAGTTGTACATTCATCACCTAAATCAATCCCTGACACCTTCATTAGCACACACACAAAAATAACAAGAATAATAATTAGAGTGAAAAAGAGCAATTGAACTAAAAAAGAACACTGGGTACCTTTGTCTGTTTGTTTCCTTCCCCTACTTTTCTACACATCCATCCATAAACTAGACAAAGTGGAGTTTGGTCCTTATGGAAAAAATGCATTAAATTTTAACATGTAAATGCTAAAGTGGTCTTGGCAATAATAATGTCAGTTTTGATATTGGAAAAATATTGTTAGATTTGTACACTAGAGATTTATAATAACAACAAGAAAAACATGGCCTTTCCTTGAAATTATTATTCAACAATATTGGCTGCTTTCAAATATGGTACTCAGCAGAGAGTGTTGGGTTTAGTGGCAGAAGTGGGAGAAAAAAAGGAGTAATGGAGTGAGACCGACAACTATTGTTCTGATGGCTGTTGACACCATGAGATCACTTTCTTTTATGAAAGGGCTGCTTTGAGGGACCAAGCTACAGGAGGCATGTGCAAGGCTTGTTTCAGGTCTGGTAGGCCCCAATTACCTGAAATATTGTGGTTGATAGTTCCTGGGGCTCCTGAGAGAATGCTGGGGAGTTAAGCTCAAAACTGTTGTGGAAATGGACTGTGTGTAAATCAGTGAGTAACTCTTGGACTCCCTAGGACTGACTCAGATAGCTAGGATCCAGGCTGTGCTGGATCCTTGTGGGGTGAGAAGAGCCTTTTAGGTGGGTTGATGTTAGCACCCACATACAGTTTGCTGTAGAAGATGCTCTGAGACTGTGAATTTCCTATGGGAAGTCACTCTTATGATTTAGTCCTCCCCAAATTTTTAAAGACCTCCAGATGAGGCATCTCTCTTCTTGTCCAGGCTAATCCTTCCCTTAACATTTATAGTTTTGCCTTTCTGGATCCTTTAGGAACCATTAACTCATCTTTTTCCAGTTTCTTTTTATCTGACGATTCATTCCTGCTCAATATTTATATATTGAGTAATAATTATAAGTTATTCTTTTTTGAGTATTTAACATGTACCAAAAACTGGCCCTAAAAGCTTTATGTGTGCTATCTTATTTAATCCTTATATAGTACTATGTGTGTTGTTAGTTCTGTTTGCCTCCAAGGAAACTGAGTGTCTAGTTTAATATGACTTGTCCAAGGTCACACAGCTGGCATATGGTGAAGCCAGGATTCATACCCAGGTCTCTAAATGAAAAGAAACAAATGACAAACTCCACTACATACTTAAGTACAACACTCTGTGTCATTCACCCTTTCTCTTTTCACAGCCATCTTTTTTATTTGCATGAGAGTAGTCTTTACTACATACCATAAACATCACTGGCCATGTATGAAAAAGTTAAGGGTCCTGATTCCAGCAAAGGGTATGTGAGTAGGTAGATGTGATTTTCCCAGGGCAGTTCCTGAAGGTACATACAGAGGGATGGGGAGAATCAGAGGTCCTTCAGAAGTCAGAAGTCATTGAGTTCCAGCCCCTTCCTCCAGTCCTCCCCATCCCAAAACTTAACTCCAGAAAGATCGTCTGCAGAATTCTACAGTATAACACACCCTAAACTCCTCCCCAGCTCGATGAACTTCATTTAAACTCATTATTTAACAACTAAATTTAATTTTTTTAAGCAGCAGTAACTAACAGCTGATGCCATTTGTTAAATTTCTACTATGTACAGGATATTTTACATACAGATCTCATTTAATTCTATAACACTGAAAAATAATTTCTTTATTTTACTAATTAAGAAACTCAGAGTGGCAAAGGAACTTCCTAAAATCTCACAACTATTAAGAAACAGCCTGGAGACTTTGGCACTATGGTCATGGTGGAGGGGGCGGCACTGCTGAGGTGGAACAGGCTGGCACCAAGGTGCAGGATTTCTATAATTGGACGGTACTCTAGCTGTTCAGCAGTATATTCAGCAGAACATAAGGCCAGATTGCTCCAATATTGACAAAATTCTTGAACCACCTGAAGGCCAAGATGAGGGTGTATGGAAGTGTGAACATTGAGGCAGTTCTGCCTTGAGCTAAATGGACTTGCTGTCAAACTTCAGTTTGAGTGCCATCTAGATACATGTACTCAGATGACAGCAACTGAACAATGGAGTTTTCTTTGTGCAGCTCATAAAACTCCAAGAGAGTATCCTGCCATAGACTACACAAGGCACACACTTGTTAGTGCTGCATGTCTTCTGAATAGTAATAAATTTTTAGAGTTAGCATAAAGGAATCATCTGTAGCAAAACTAGGAACAGTATGTCATAGGATTTACAGAATATTTTCGTATGCTTATTTTCATCACTGGCAGATATTTGATGAATGTGAAAATGAAATATTTTTGTGTCATCGGTTTACCAAATTTGTGATGAAATATAATTTGATGTCCAAGGATAACCTGATTGTACTAATTTTAGAAGAGGAAGTACAGAATTCAGTTTCTGTACAAAAGCATGAAGGGAATCAGAAAAATATACTGAACACATAATTAACATTAATTATGTACTGTATATATATATATCATTTTAGACACATCAATCATGTATCCATATTATAGTTTTTTTTGTTTAGTATAGGTTTTTATATGCTGTGTATAGCCTTTTAAAATGGGAAACACTTTTTAAGTTATTCATGAGCTGTATATTCACCAGTGTGACATTCATGGTTTTTAAATAAGATTAGTATTATCTGTTTACAATGCCTGATAATAGAAGAATTTACAGTTTAGTAAAATTGCTGCTAAGCACTCATTGGATCACAATCCTCATAAAATAAACCCATCTATAAAAGATGAGGGAGCCTGAGGTTTTGCACAGCCATTTACTAAAGAAATGGTAAAGTTTTCCTTTGTTTTTCAATTCCTGAGTTTGAATTTTCTAGAAAATTCTGTAATACATAGTCTTAACTTTTCAAACACGTGATAAAAGTATTTTACAATTCTGTTTATAGTTTTTGATATGCATATATAATTATGTGTATATCTGAATATAAATGCAAATGAAGTACTAGTAACACTTAGATGATTTTACTATAAAAGTAAATTCTTGGCCGGCATACCTGGAAAGGATTTACGTTTCTGCAACAATGGATGTTATAGGTGAAATGATGACCATAAGGCATGTAAATGATGTTCCCACTGGAAACCTCCCCATCTGTCCCTTCTAAACTGCTTTAGCTGAGAAGCTTTTCACGAAACTGTGATTTATTGGTAGCTTATACCTATTTGTGTTTGAATTCATTGCTTACAAGTTATACCTCTTATTAGCAATTACATTATACTACAGGAAAAGTGTATTGGCATAGGCTCTTATCTTTGTTTTGAAAAATTGTTCTAACTACTTGGAAAATAGTCTTTAAAATAGTTTGACTCTTCCTATTCGTAACATTAATCTTTTCATTTAACCATTGAGGCAGCATTTAGGCAGAGTTGAAAGAATATTGTAATATTTATTTTGTACCCTCTCCCCACAAAGTTTTCGTAACATTAATCTTTTCATTTAACCATTGAGGCGGCATTTAGGTAGAATTGAAAGAATATCGTAATATTTATTTTGTACCCTCTCCCCACAAAGTTTATGTTTGAATTATATGCACATGTGAGGTTATTTGCAATAATTTGCAGGTTCCAAGGGTGTTAATGAATGGTCATACATTTTTTTTACCATGTTGTAATTCATTGTCTTAAGAAGGATTCAACTACAGATTTAACAATCTAATAATCTGTTGGATGCAGTTTTTAAAAAGGTGCTGGAGGTCTTACTGCCAAACTGTCTGAAGGGAGACACTAAGAGAGGATAAAAAAATTGTACATGTAGTGAAGAAAATATTTAAATCTATCATTTGAATAGATTTAATAAACATGGGGAACTTCATTTTCATTTTTAATTTAATTTTTCTTTGATAAAGGCTCATTTTGAAATGAAGATGAAAATATATTCATCTTATTTGAATATGAAGAAATAATTTATACATTATGAGACAAGTATGCACAGCAAAAATGTGGGAAGTAGTAGCTTACTGAGATTGTGTGTATAATTTATGCCTTTCTAAGCCTGCCAGCCTTTTTGGCTTTGAACAGTGCTATCCCAGCAGCCGTTCATTACTGTGCCCCAACCCACAACTATCTTTTAGGAAGTTTTGTGTTCACAGTAAAAGGAATGTTGACTTTGAAATTATGCATTTATATTAGTGTTACTATAAGCCAATAGGAATAGTAATCTTTAAATGAACTTGCTAAATATTGTGAGACTAAACTACTAAATTAATAAATTATACAGTAATGTGGCTGTTTTCTCTAGAGGGCATTTCACAATGAATTTCTGTTGCTTGACTATTTTATTGGTGAACATTTGAACTGAGGCAGTGACTGGGATTGGTGATCTAGCTAAGTATTTTGAAACACGTTGGTTTGGTGTTTACAGGGAAATAAAATATGATTTGTTTCCTACTCAGAAAAAAAGAAAGAAAGAAAGAAAAGAAACAGCTTGGGGATTAAATTTCAGGCTCGTTTGATTCCAAAGCCTGTCACTTACCTCTAGCTCACCTTGCCTCCATATGTTGTATATGAGGCCACTTTTAGGCTGGTGAGTTTGGTAAGGAGGGAAGAAGTAGCTTAAATTACCAGCTAAACTTCAAGTATTTGATTATTTGGACTTTTTTTTTTCTTTTACTTTTTACTGTAGTAGCATATATACAATATAAAATTTCTCATTTTAAACACTTCCAAGTATACAATTCAGTGGTATTATTACATCCACTATCATCCATTACCAAAACTTTTACATCATCCTAAACAGAAACTCTGTACCCATTAAGCATTAATCCCCCATTCTTCCCTGCCGCTGGTAACCTGTAATATGTTGTCTGTCTCTATGAATTTACATATTCTAGTTATTTCATATAAGTGAAATCATACAATTTCTTTTTTTGTGTGCCTGGCTTATTTCATTCAACATGATGTCTCCAGGTTCAGTCTTGTAGAATGTGTCAGAACTTCATTCCTTTTTTATGGTTGAATAATATTCCATTATATGTGCATACCACACTTTGTTTCTTTGTTTATCCATATGTCTGTTGATGGACATTTGGATTGCTCCCACCTTCTGACTATTGTGAATAATGCTGCTGTGAACGTTGGTGTATAAATGTCTGAGTCCCTGCTTTCAATTATTTGGAATATATACCTAGAAATGAGATTGCTAGGCAATATAATAATTGTATGCTTAAATTTTTGAGGAACTGGCAAACTGTTTTCTATAGCATCTGCAGATGCACCCACAGCCACAGTCGTCTTCTTTAAAAAGCATTCACTGTACTCAGTGACTCTGCTCCCTTGCCTCTCATTCCCTCTACAGCTCAGTGTAGTGTACACTCCACAGCTTATCCCCCATCCACCTTTTCCCTTCTCCTACCAGTGCCATCATTAGCTTCTTATGACCGAATGCAGTGGACATTGTCATTTTTCAAAACTCTCTTCTCCTTTGGCTTCACTGTCTTTTTGTTGTTTTTCTTGGTTGCTTTCTGGACATCTCTTTCTTAGGAGCACCTCTTATTTTATAGGACCCTTCAGCGTTGCTGTTTCTCCTTCCATGTTCCATCTTCACCCCTTTTCACCTCTCACTCTTTGGATTTTTCCCTAAGCCATTTCACATTAAATGTTAATCTCCCAGATTTATTTCTCCAGCTCAGATGTCTCTCCTACATTCTAGACCCGTTATTTCCAGTTGCCCAGCTATTTGTGTAGACACAGCTCACATCCAAAAAAATTCGGTGTTTTTTCATAAAAACCTGTTTTTTTCAAGCATTCCATATCTCACTCATTAGCAACATCATTCATTCTGTTATTCAAAGTAGAAACTTTAACTATTTTTAAAAAAACTCTCCCTTTTACCTTCTCCAATCGAACTGGTCTCCCAAATTCTTTGGAGTACTTGTAAACATCTTTCCAATTTGTTTCCTTCTTTCTATCCTCCTGTCACTTTCCTTCTAACCATTCTTCTCACCTGGATTACTAAAGTGGTCCCTTAACTATTATCCCTCTTTCTATTGCTGCTTTTCTCCAAACCATTCACTGCTATCTCACAGTGATTTTTATAGCATGCAAATCTAACTCTGATTTTCCTTTGCTTAAAACTGTTCACGGTACCCCATTACACCTGATTATATTTTAAGGTCCTCAGGTCTTCAGTACTTTACCCTTTTTCTTTTTTCCAACTCATTTGCCACATTCCCACACTTGCTACTCCAGCAATTCTAAACTGTTAGTTATTTGGTGGCTGGTTTGCTCTTGTTTCCCGCTTTGCCTTCCACACTGCTGCAAAGCCAGCCCATGCATCCAGTTTGTCCTCCTAATAAGTTTATACACACACTCCTTCAGATTCGGTGTCTGTAGTATCGGGCTTGCAGGCATTTTCTCATCCCTATTCCTCCTCAAGCTTAGTTAGAAGCTCTCTTTCTCCTCCTGTGTTCTCTTAACACCTGTGCAGACTTCCACACTGTTTACCACACTGTGCTATCATAGATGTGCCTGGAGCATAGAAAGCACTCATTAAATGTTTCTTCAGTGAATGACGTGAATGACTTGAACGACAAGCTGCAGCATTCATCAGCAAAACACTCTGGTGTTTACCAGTATTTTTTAAAGGGTCTTTGTTGAATTAAATTCTTTGTGCTTTAATGTAAGACACGTTCTCCTTATTCAATTCTTAGATGTATACCAGGCTATCATCTTCTGTATAAATATACCTTTCTATAAATTATGTTGTTTTTGTTTAATTGTTTTCACGCTGTCACTAAATTACCCCAGCCTTGATTTCTCTGTACTCCTGTAGATCCTTAATTTTCAGTCATCATGTCTCTTTTCCAGTCTTTGGGTGTTCCTTTGGTTGGTTTTCTGACAGACACAGGCAACCTAGTGGCCATCTTAAGGAATTTAGACTTTATTTAAAGAGAAATATGGTGCCGCTGAAGTGTTCTAAGCTGGGAGAGGTCACAATCCAATATGCATTTTAGGAAGAGCTATACTCCATGTTAGAAAGCTTGGTGAATCAGGACTGGCACACTACTATCTGGGGTAGGGTTTTTCAACCTCAGCACTGGTTACATCTGTAGCCAGGTAATTCTTTATTGTGGGGGGCTGTCCTGTGCATTGCAAGGTGTTTAGCAACATCCTTATCCTCTATCTACTAGCTGCAAATAGCACCCCTTCCTCCCCAGTTGTGGCAACCAATATCCCAGACATTGCCACATGTCCCTTCAGGGGCAAAATTGCCTCTGGTTGAAGACCACTGGTCTGGAAGCTGAAAAGCAGAAAGTGTTGTTGACCTGGAACTAGGATAGGGGCTATGGGATTGGAGCAGCTCTAATAGTGAGCTTGTTTAGGTACTTCTCCCACAGCAGTGCCTCAGGAAGTATAGCCATTAGGATTCTGCCAATAGGATAGGGAGCTTATCTTTGTTTATTTTAGATAAACTTTTTTTCACAGATGGTTTTTAATTTTGGTTTTAGTTTATTAATTCTAGGGCCAAATTCAAGGTGTGCTTTTCTGTGATGTTGTTTTGGCTAGGGTTCTTTTGCCAATAGCAGAATCTACTGTAGCAGGAAGGGATTTGTTAAAGGATATCAGGAAGTTAACAAAATATTAGAACGAGAGAACCAAGCTTGAAACTATGCTATCCAGAGAAATGTACAACCCTACTCAGTTCTGTTCCATCAGAAGCCACTGTCACTTTATCCCAGAACTATCCCTGCCCCTAAGTTGGCCAGAGTCCCCCAGAGGTGTGTTGCTTGTTGGAACCTAAAACACATGGCAGCCCAAGTTGTAAGGCAGTCTAGGAAATGGAGATTCCATCTTTCCAGCTAGGACCAGAGGGGGTTGGAACTGGTAGTGAGTTAGCTATAGTGTTTGCCACTTTTTAAAATACCAATTTGTGATTTCAGATATTTTTCTTTTGACTTAAGCATAGTTAGTTCTTTCTCCTATTGTGGTGTTCCTTTCCTATTAACATATTCATACTGTTCCCTAAAGAACTTGATTCTGTTTCACAGTGACAACTTTTTAAAATGTCAGTAATGTGGTCAGGGGAAGACCAAGACTTTGCAGATAACAATGATACTGGTTTCCCTTTGCCCTAGGAAAAGCCTAAATGGCACAGAAGACTTTGCAGTCTGACCCCAACCAACATGGACAACCTCTGCTCTGGCCACTTTCCTTCTCATTCTCTCCATATGGAACCCTTTGCCGGTCCTGATGATGCTTTCTCATGTTTTTGCCTAAGCTTTTCCTTCTGACTGGAATCCCTTTCCTTGCCTTTATACTAAGAAAACCCCTGCTTGTCCTTTAAGATTTAGCTCAAGGGGTTCTTCCTCTTTGAACTCTTCCTGATTCCCCTAAGAAGGAGAGTTAGGCAGTCCTTATGCATATCATAACACTCATCATGCAGCACTGTAATTATTTGTTTACATGGCGTCTCCTCCATAACAGCTCGTAGTACCTGAAAGGCACATGAAATGTGTGTTGAATAAATGCAAGAGTTTGAATCATTGCTATAGAGTTGATTTCCAAAGATAAAAGAGAGGTCACATTTTAGTAAGATTAGTATATAACAGTTCTGCTTGTGAATATCAGAATTGTTTTCTGATTCTCTACACGTTTGAGAGTTGTTGATGAAAAATGCTACTAATCTACTTACTTTAAAAATAGGAATATCTTTGGTTTCTTATAGGTAAAAATTTCATCTACATCAATTTTCCAGTGGGGGTGATTTTGCCCCCAAGGGACTTTTGACAGTATTTGGAGACATTTTTGATTGTCACACTGGGGAGGTGCTACTGACATCTTGTGGGGAAAGGCCAGGGATGCTGCTAACCATCCCATATAATGCAAAGGTTAGCACTCTCCCCAGCCCCCACCACCACAGTAAAGAGTTATCTGATCTCAAATGTCAGTAAAGCCAAGGTGAAAAACTGATTTCTAGGGATTTAAAATCTACCTTAACGCTCCGATTTGAAATTCAAGTTTGATTTCTGTGCCTGTCCTCCAAATCAATGCATATTGTTATTTTATTGAAATTTTTATTTGTTACACAATAAATAGTATATGCTCCTCTGTCAGCAGAATTCTCTGTCTGTTTTGAATAGTGTTATTAACCCAACTGTACAGAGTACATATGTACTTATTTAAGTTGAAAATATTTTAGTGCTGTGTTGTGGAATTTTTACATTTCTCCAAAATAATGCTTTAGAAAATGAAAATACAAGTGCACATATAATTGTGGTATATATGTTTTGTTAGGATATAAGTCTTTGAATAAAGAAAGGCAGAGGATGTGGCCAGAGGACACAAAGATTTCTTGAGTGTTTACCTTTAAGTATAGGGCATTGTTCTAGGTGCTCTCATACCGTTGCCTAATTTCATTATCAGAACAATTCTTGGAAATGGTGGGGGTGGGGGGGCAGGCATTTTTACCATGACACAGTGTTAAAAATTGAGGTTCTGAAAGATAAAGAATCTTGTCAGGGTCACAGCTTTTATGAGGTAGGGATTTAAAACTGAGTCTGTGTGACTGCTAGTCTCTTGTTTTCTAACTTTGCTATCTTTGAGGTCTAGAACTTTATATAAAAATGTACTGTTATAAGAATAGTATTTATTATTTTAATTTCTGATATATGAAAAATCACCAAATAAAACTTAGAGTATTAATTTTTTGTATATATATATTTTTAACTGAGATTGTTCACATACCATACAACTATCCGAAGATCCAAAGTGTACAATCAATTGCTCATGGTATCATCATACAGCTGTGCATCCATCAACACAATTTTTTTTTCAATTTTTAGAACATTTTCAGTACTCCAGAAAAGAAATAAAGACAAAAAAAAAGGAAACTCAGATCCTCCCATATCCCTAACCACGCCCCCCTCCATTATTGATTCATAGTTTTGGTATAGTACATTTATTACTGTTGATGAAAGACTGTTAACATACTACTAACTGTAGTATATAGTTTGCAATAGGTATACATTTTTTCCCCAAATGCCTCTCTATTATTAACTTCTAGTTACAGTGTCATACATTTGTTCTAGTTCGTGAGAGAGATTTCTGATATTTGTATAGTTAATCACAGACATGGTCCACCACAAGATTCACTGTTTTATACATTTCCATCTTTTAACCTCCAGCTTCCTTCTGGTGACATGCGTGACTCTGAGCTTACCCTTTCCACCACCTTCACACACCTTTCAGCACTGTTAGTTATTCTCACAACATTCTGCCATCACCCTTGTCCATTTCCAAACATTTAAGTTCACCCTAGTTGAACATTCTGCTCATAATAAGCAACCGCTCCTCATTCTATATCCTGGTAACTTACATTTCATGTTTATGAGTTTACATATAACAATTAGTTCATATCAGTGAGACCCTGCAATATTTTCCTTTATGTGTCTGTCATATTTCACTCAATACAGTACCCTCAAGGTTTCTTCATCAACCTGTTTCTTTTAGAATGGTTTTGTTCACACACCATACATTCTGTCCTAAGTAAGCAATTGCTGGTTCCCTGTGTAGTCACGTATTTATGTATTCAGCACCATCGCCACTCTCTATATAAGGACATCTCCATTTCTTCCACAAAGACAGAGGAAGAGTCAAAGAAGACAGAGAAGCAAAAGAAAAAGAAAAGAGAGAGAAAAAACAAACAAAAAAACTTGATAGCTAGAAAGCGACAAAAGGAAAGATAGCATTAACTTAGAGTAGAATAAAGAGTCAGACAGCATCACCAATACCTGGAGTCCCATACCCTTCCCCTATTCCCCAGCCCCTCATACGCATTTAGCTTTGGTGTATTGCTTTTGTTATATTAAAGGAAGCATAATACAATGTTTCTGTTAATTATAGTCTCTAGTTTGCATTGATTGTATTTTCTCCCCAATCCCACCCTATTTTTAACACTTTGCAGTGTTGACATTCATTTGTTCTACATCATGTAAAAACATATTTATACCTTTTATTACAATTGTTGAGCACCGTAGGTTTCTCTGAGTTACACAGTCCCAGTCTTTATCATTCATCTTTTGTTCTGGTGTCCCACATGATCCCAGCCTTCCTCTTTCAACCATACTCACAGCCATCTTTGTTCAGTGTACTTACACTGCTGTGCTACTATCTCTCAAAATTGTTTTCCAAACCTCTTATTCCTGTCTTTTCCTTTCTGTCTGCAGTGCTTCCTTTAGCGTTTCCTGTAGAGCAGTTATCTTGTTCACAAACTGTCATTGTCTGTTTGTCAGAGACTGTTTTAAGCTCTCCCTCATATTTGAAGGATAGTTTTGCCAAATATAGGATTCTTGTTTGGTAGTTTTTCTCTTTCAGCATCTTAAATATATCACCCACTTCCTTCTTGCCTCCATGGTTTCTATTGAGAAATCTGCATCTAGTCTTATCAAGGTTCCTTTGTATGTGATGGATCGCTTTTCTCTTGCTGCTTTCAGGATTCTCTATCTCTGACGTTGATAATCTGATTATTAAGTGTCTTGGTGTAGGCCTATTCAGAGCTATTCTGTTTGGGGTATGCTGAGCTTCTTGGATCCGTAATTTTATGTTTTTCATAAGAGATGGGAAATTTTCATTGATTATTTCCTCTATTATTGCTTCTGCCCCTTTTCCCTTCTCTTCTCCTTCTGGGACACCAATAACACATACATTCTTGCTTTTCATTTTGTCCTTAAATTCCCGGAGACATTGCTCATATTTTTCCATTCTTTTCTCTGTTCTTTTCTGTGTAGGCTTTCAGGTGCCTTGTTCTCCAGTTCCTGAGTATTTTCTTCTGCCTCTTGAGATCTGCTATTGTATGTTTCCATTGTGTCTTTCATCTCTTGTGTTGAGCCTTTCATTTCCATAGATTCTGCCGGTTGATTTTTCGAACTTTCAATTTCGAACTTTTCAGTTTCAAACTTTCAATTGAAATTGAATGAAAAATGCCCAGTGTTTTCATTATATGGTTCAGCTCTTTTGCCATATCTTCCCTAAACTTTTTGAATTGACTTAATATTAGTTGTTTCAATTCCTGTATCTCAGTTGAAGTGTAAGTTTGTTCCTTGATTGGGCCATAACTTCATTTATCTTAGTGTAGGTTGTAGTTTTCTGTTGTCTAGGCATGGTTTCCTTGGTTACCCCAAATAAGGTTTTCCCAGACCAGAACAGGCTCAAGTCCCAGAAAGAAGAAATATTCAGTATCTGGTTTCCCTGAGGGTGTGTCTTAGAAAATTGGTACACCCTGTGTGCCTGTTTGAATGTATTATGTCCCCCAAAACGCCATTATCTTTGATACAATCTTGTGTGGGCAGATGTTTCAGTTTTGATTAGATTGTAATTCTTTGAGTGTTTCCGTGGAGATGTGCCCCACCCAACTGTGGGTGATCACTCTGATTGGATAATTTGCATGGAGGTGTTACTCTACCCATTCAGGGTGGGTCTAAATTAAATCACTGGAGCCATATAAATGAGCTGACAAACAGAAGGAACTCAGTACAGCTGAGAGTGACATTTCGAAGAGGAGCTACAGCCAAGAGGGACACTATGAAGAATGCACAGAAGCTGAGAGAGTAGCTACAGATGAGAGACAGTTTGAAGACAGCTGTTGAAAGCAGACTCTTACTCCAGAGAAGCTAAGAGAGGACAAAACACCCCAAAAGCAACTAAGAGTGACATTTTTGAGGAACTGCAGCCTAGAGAGGAACATCCTGGGAGAAAGCCATTTTGAAACCAGAACTTTGCAGCATTTGCCAGCCAGGTGCCTTCCCAGTACAGCTCCTCTTCAAAATGTCACTCTCAGCTGTACTGATTTTCCGGAGACCACTGGCCATCCTCTAGTGAAGGTACCCTTTGATGATGGACACTTTATGGCCTTAAAACTGTAACTTTGTAGTGAAATAAACCCCCTTTTATAAAAGCCTATCCATTTTTGGTGTTTTGCATTCCAGCAGCATTAGCAAACTAGAACACCCTGTGATGCCTCAGTCACTGTGCTTTTCTGCCCAGCAGGTGGCACCTGTCAGCCTGTAATTCCAGACTGGTGTAAGGCGGTGTGGCCTGTGGCTGTTTTCCCCCAGTCTCTGGGGTCTGGTTCTGAATGGAAGGCAGGTAGTAGAGCTGGGCCTCATCCGTTTCCTCTTAGAGAAGATAAGACCCCCCCTGCTCCGGGAGAGGTCATTAGCATTTCAGTGGTCTCTCTCTGCCTGTGCTGTCTCCACCCTTGTCTGGGTCAGAGCACTGGGAACTGAAAATGGCTGAGGCTTTCTCCACTGAGCCAAAAAAGGGACAGAAAGTCCCCTTCAGGGCTAGGCTGTGTCTACCCTCTAGCTCTCCAAGGTCAGTTGTCACCCAAAGCCTCTGTCTGCTTGTTGGGGAGTTGTAGCTCATAGTGAGCAGTTCACAGTTGCTAATTAAAACCCCAGTTGGAGCTCAGCTGGAGCTCAGCTGAGCTATATTCGCTTGCTGGGAGAGAGCTTCTGTCTAGCACCACGAGGCTTTGCAGCTCGGGCTGTGGCAGGAGGGGTCTCCCGGCTTGGATCCAGAGTTTTTACTTATAGATTTTATGCTGTGATCTTAAGCATTCCTCCCAATTCAGGTTGGTGTATGATGAATGGATGGTCACGTTTGTCACCCCACAGTTATTCCGGATTATTTATTAGTTGTTCCTGTTTTTTTTTTAGTTGTTCCAGGGGGTCTAACTAGCTTCCACTCCTCTCTCTGCCACCATCTTAGATCCTCCCAAGTATTAATTTTTAAGTTTAAGGAATCTAGTTTTTAGAGAAGAGAACTTTATAAAAATTTCAATAATATTATACACAGAAATTGCCACTTCACTAGTTACATACTATTCCAGATTACTCAGGCATCTAAAAGCATCCTTACCCATGTATTATGATGATAATATAATAAACTCCTCATGGAGGACTGCAAGATTATCCACTCAATTTCCTTGCTATTTGGGGGAGAATAAAACTTTCCAGAGGAAGGTAAAAGGAGAAAGGAGATGCTGAGTGTGAAATGTTATCATGAGGTCGAATGGGGGAGTTCACAGAAGGCAGTCTGAAGGTAATTAATGCTGGTGCCAAAAAGGAGGCTGGGTCAAAAAGCAAATAAGAAGACTTGAAGTGGAGATAGCAAATAGAAGAATCATACTTTTCCTTTATTTATTTTTCTTTCTTCTTTTAAAAGGCTAAAAGAGAGTCTCCCAGGTAATTTAGTCTGAATCTTTTATTTTGCAGAAGGGAAACTGAGGTCCTCAAAGATCAGCTTCTTGGCTAGAGCCATACAACTAACAGTAACCCCCAGGGTGGGATCTTGAATTGCTCTAACCCAAGCCCAAGGATTTTTCTCTAGAAGAAAAAAGGAAAATGTCTGGGAGCAGTTTTGAAGGGAAACCTTTAAAGATCTCTGGCTGAGTAGAACGGTTTGTAAATGAAAACACAGTCTCTGCTAGGAGCATCTTTCTATTCATGCATGTGACTCTATATTTTGTATGAATGAGTGTGATGAGGACTTGAGATGACCCCCAACTGTTTATCACAGAACTATTTGGGATTCTGGAAAAATTGCTAACCTCCGAAAGACGTGCTCTGGATTTGTTAGAGAAACAGATGCCACTCTCCATTTGTTTTCCTCATGCTGTAACTCATATAAAAGCATTTTTAGAGGTCTTTTTTTTCAATCCATAAAGTTGAGATGCTCTGTCATTCCTGATAAATTTTTCCAGATGTATTTCTGATATCCAGCTGGCATTTTTTATTGGATTCTCTAGTGTGTTCTATCATGGTGTTTCTATCAGATGCAAAAGTTGCTTCTTCTGTTTTAATTTCTGTTTAGTGTTAAAATTAGTCCTTTCTTTTCTGTTCTTTTATCATATGATATTCAAATAATTATGTGGGAACTTAGCGTTGATAGGTGTGTAGATATTGATTAAAGCGAGTTTAAATGGAGAACTCGTCCTAACCCATTTACTTCCCTCCTCCCCACCTGCTTTGCATTTTTAAACTAATGTCCTCTCTTTGCTTCCTCTCTCTGTACTTTAATACCACACTTTTCCAAATTCATGTTCTTTTGTTGCAGGTTTGATGAAGCCAGCAGGGCCTTTGGGGGCTGCTGCCCCTGGGGGGATGTTGCCCCCTGGCCCTCCACCTCCTGGAACCCATCAGTTTGGCCAGAATGGAGCCCATTCCTCTGGGCTTCCACCTCAAAGGTGAGTTGGGTGGATTCCAAACCCTCATTCAGATATCCTTTTTAAATTGTCTCAGAAGTACCTTCTAAACTAGTTTTTTCATTGGTTGAAAGTTTGAACTCGTGTAGATCTCCACATCATTGAAAAGGTCTGCTGTAAAACTGCCGTAGGAAACAAAGCATTTAAAAAAGTTGAGGAAAAATAAAGCAATATTAGTAAGTATTTTAAAAACATATCAAAAATTCCTTGTGTCATTACCACACATTTTTTAGTGCTGGGTGGGTTAAATTCAGTTCATTTTAGTTCTGTATTAATCTCTGATTACTTCAGATGTCTTTGGTCTGTATTAGTCAACAAAATATTCAATCACCCTGTTCTCTTGAATCTTTCACAAAACTGAGCTTAGTGCCAATAGGTGCTTAATACTTTAAAAATTAAATCATATTGAGACCAATGATAAAGACTGTGAATTTGACATGGAAGGTACATAGATGCCCATGAAGGACTCTCAGAAAGGAAGGGCTACAGGAAGAACGTCATAGGAAATAAGTCTTGTGTTTGTGTTTATAATGAATTGAGGAGGGGAGTAATTGTAGGCAGACTTGTAGAAGTCAAGATATGAGGTATTTAGAGCCCTGCACCCTTACTTGGGATCTTGGGAGGTGAAGAAGTTGAGCCTGCTGCCCCAATTCTGGAGGATGGGAAGAGGATAGGGCAGAAAGACTGAGAACCAGGGGACCTCTTTGGTCCAACAATTAACTAGCTGTAGCTATATGATACTGGTGAAATTCTTTGGCATCTCTAGGTCTCGTCTCCTTTACTTCTAAAATGAGGAAGTAGAATTCTCAGTCCAGAAGCACAGGGGAAATCTGAAAAAGTTCATTGTTAGAACATTCAAGGATCTCACATGTTTTTCAGATGAAATGTGGAGATTGAACAGCTAGTTCAAAGTTAAGGGAAGTTTTTGGTCACTGGTGTTAGTCTGGATTGGGTTGACCTTTTTGGTTATTGTTTGCTTCACTTGAATTATGTTGCTGAGGAATAAAGTAGATCATAAACTTTGTCATCAGACAGACCTAGCTTTGTGATTGTGAATGCAATACAGATCTGGTAGAGTGAAAAACATAAACTGAAGTCAGAAGGACATGTGGTAACACTGACTCAGGCAGTTACTAGTTGGGTGAGTTACTTAACTTCTGTGTGCCTTGGTTTGCCAGTTTGGATATATTATGGTCCCCAAAACATGTTATCTTTGATGCAGTCTTTTGGAGGCAGACATATTAGTATTGATTAGGTTGGAACCTTTTGGATTAGGTTGTTTTCATGGAGCTGTGACCCACCCAACTGTAGGTGATAACTCTGATTAGATAATTTCCATGGAGGTGTGGCCCTGCCCATTCAGCGTGGGTGTTGATTAGTTTTACTGGAGTACTTTAAAAAGAGCCACAGAGGCCCAGATGCTTGCTGGCTGATCTTGATGCTTAGAGAGGCTTGGAGCTGCAGCGGAGAGACACATTTTGAAGATGGCCATTGGGAGCTGTCACTGACATTTTGGAGAATGCCATTTTGAAATGCAACCTGGGAGCAAGCAGATGCCAGCCATGTGCCTTCCCAGCTAACAGAGGATTTTGGATGCCATCGGCCATCCTTCAGTGAATGTACCCTATCGTTGATGCCTTACCTTGGACACTTAATGGCCTTAAGACTATAACTTGGTAACCAAATAAACCCCTTTTATAGAAGCCAATCCATTTTGGGTATTTTGCATTCTGGCAGCATTAGCAAACTGGAACACTTGGTTTCACCAGTTGGAACAATAACGTGATTGTGAGGATGTTCATGATTAATGCATGCAAAATACCTTGCACAGTGCAGATCACCCATTAGGAATTTAATACTGTTAGAAATTTCGGCACATAGTCACAGAGGACATGGAGACTAATTGACTTCAGGCAGAAAAGTTTTATTAGTCCATTAGCATGCCAGGGGTCAGAAGGAAAGGCGCCATTAGTGTGGTGGGAGTCTGAAGTAAAGGTTCAGCCTGCCTGAGACAAAGGGAGAACTGTATTTATGCTTTGCTTTCAGGATGGTCGGTTGTTAAAGATGGATGGGTTTAGCTGATGGGTCAAGTGGTGATTGGTGTCTGTCAGGGTGGGAGTTGAGAAAAAATGGTGTTGAACCAATGGAGAAGAGAGTAGTGGATTTTTTTGTCCTTTAAGCGTTGGAATGTGCATAACTCAGGAAGGGGAGGGATCTTACAGGATACGGTGGTCGCAGTATGTTATTTTGGCAACCAGGAAGTTGTACACAAAGGGCTTACCTAATATGCTGTTTGTGAAGGCCCATATTTGGAGTGGAGTTTTCTAACATTTCCAAAATTTTTGTTTATATAAAAGAAAGGAAGAATGTAACAGGTGTACATCAGGAAGTAAGGATAGGGCTTTGGGGCGTCAATCTTTTCTGGCTGCTTCCTGCTGTTAAGGGACGACGTCGGAGTGTTGTCCTTCTTCCTGGATTCTGTACATACATCTGTCCATTTTGTCTGCTCGGTTGAAGGTGTTGATATTGGAACTTCTGTAGCAGGAGGATGTTGCTAACATGTTCTTGAGTGAGGTTCTTTATAGATCTGTGAATAAAGCTGGTTAAAAGTTGTAAGAAACAAGGTTCCAGAATGAACGCAGAGGAGATAAGAAGTAGGATAGGAGAGAGTGAAGCTAGGGTGAGTTATTAGTTGCATTTTTTTTTGGATCATTTTATGATGCTATATTTTCTTTTAAAGTTTTTAAACTCTTAATTACTTAGCTGGTTACACGTGTGCCCAGTTTGGCAAGGGAGAGGTGGGGTAAAGGCTCGAGCTTGAGATTTTTTATCTACTCCCACTATGGGACAGGTTTTAGAGAAGAGAGGGCTGGAATGTGAGGTTAAGATAGAATAAGTGGCTCCCATATTAATTAAAAAATTAATGGTCTTACTCGCCATATCAAGAGATGCCCAGAGCTCAGCAATCTTGATGTTCTTTGGTGAGATTTAGGGAGCCATTTGCCCTGGGCCCCTTCAGTCTTGGTTAGGGGTAGCCAACAGGGCTTTTGGAGAGGCCTTGCTCTCCCTTAGGGGCTCACTGCACTCTTGGACCCAGTGTCCTGGCTTCCCACACCATGAACAGGGCCCTGCAGGCTCTCTCTCTCCTCAGGGCTCCTGTCGTCCTTGGGGGCACTCTCATTTCCAGTGCCCTGTCCCTCTGCATTGATGACAGGTTCCTGGTGGTTTCTGTACCCGAGTGACCCTGACGTGGCTGATTCCTGTTTATAGCTGAAACTATGAGCCTCGCCTTATTCCGGTCCCTCCTTGGGGGATTAGGGTGTTGAATTTTCTGTTTTAACCTTTTGTTGGACCAGAGGTTGAATATGCTTACTTTCTTTAGTTTTAATTTTTCAGTTATACAGGGGCGTACATTTTAGGGTTCCAGTTAGGGGAAGCTAGGATCTATTTAACTTATCTTTTGGGCAGCTTATGCCCTTTTACTCTAGTGCACTGGCACACTAGTATTTTAAATTTTCATTCAGAGTGTTTTTAATTCTGCTTGGGTTTATTGCATATTCCTTTCTAACTTCAATTCTTCTTCTAAGCGGCACTGCTGCATCGGCTGTTAAGGCTTTTTTGTGTAACTGCACGCACAGCTTTTAAGAATGGCCAGGCATTATTAAGCAGTGATATCGCTAGTTTTTACCATTCTTTAACTTTGGCCACCGAAATAAATTTTCTTTTTTGTAACTTTCTGTATCCATTTTAGGTTTTGTTCCACATTAAAAAAAAAACAAACCACTTTCCTTTTCCTTTCAATGAAAACATCTCTCATACCCTTTACATTTAAGTCATTAAAACAATCTTGGAAATTGTTCTTAAGCAAGCATTTTATAACATACTATTACCATTAAAATTAAACTTGTTAGAATAATGCTAAATATTTAAAACACTTTAGTTAATGCATTATTGAAACAGAAATACACAATTTTTAACAGGAATTCTCAGGATAAGAGTGAGACACTTTGGGATTATTAAGGAGTGAGAAAAAAGGTGTACTATGGAGGGCATTAGACAGTGGAGGGGTTTGTAGGGGCTTAGAGATTATACCATCTGTTCCCATAATAGAGACTGAGGAGTGGGTCAGTGGCCTGGAGAATTTAGGCATAGCAGATTAAGTAGTTTTCATGTTTAAAAGGAATGAAACATTTTTGCCTGCAACTGAGAGCGTTACCCATGTTTCTGCCAGCGTGGTGGTGGTGACTGGAGCCTTTTCGGTACCCAGGCATTTTCAGTTGTCCATGGCAAGCTCCAGGAGATCAAGGAGCTTGAGCTGTGGATTGGCTTGACTTTGGGAGTCTGATGTTTTCTGGTCTGGAGGGGCCTGAGAGCAGTCAGACTTTTAGTGGCCTCACTGTCTGCACAGCAGATGGGGCTCGAGGGTTTTTTCCTTAAGGCGTTTGCTAGCAATTGACATGCCTGCTTTTTAGAGTTATCCTTGGCTTTTGTTTTTTCCTGCTCCTGCTGAGAGTGCTCCAGGTTTCTATTATTAAACATCTTGAAGGTTAGGGTTTAGAGTATGAGCCTAGGCACTGTTTAAGGTGCCTAGAAAGGTTAGAAAGAGAGAAGGGAACATGGATGTGAATGGGCCCCTCTGGTACAGACATTTTTCTCAAGGAGAGGATAGGCTGAGATTGTGAGGAGCAGGTTCTTTGTGGGCAAAGAAAGGAGGGTTGAGAGTCTGAGGTAGAATTTGGAGGTGAGGAGGGTGTTTACTGGCTGTGGTTTAACAGCAGTTTAAGCTTTGCTAGGAGAAGCTGCATAAAGAGAAGGAGGAGGAGAATTGTGGCCATAGCCCTGGCAGGGGTGGGGTATGGCAACATCGGTGACATGGAGCCCTGGCAGGGCTGGGCTGGCACCGAGCACAGCGAAGCCTGGGGGATGGAGCTAGGTTAGGAGCTTGAGGAGAATTGAGGGGAAAGTTTTTGGAAGGATTGAAGAAAGAGTTGGGAGGAGGAGGAGGTGAAAGATTTGACAAGTGGAACAAGTTTGGCAGACAGCGGGGCAGAGAGAGGGGTGGTTATGGAGATAGAAGAAAGCCTGAATATAGGGAACCTCAGACCATTTGCCATTGCATTGTATGACATTTTCAAGATCTTGCACAATTTGGTAATAGTTCCATTTTCTGGCCACTGACTATTATTATCTAATTTATATTGAGGCCAGACAGTGGTTGAAAGAAGATAAGTTTTCTTTAGTCTGAGGTCTCCTCCTGGATATAAGACTTTAAGATTCTGGAGGAGATAGCTAAGAAGAGTGTCCTTGGGAGGAACCAAATGAGAGTTTCCCATGGGGAGTGCTGTTAGGGCAGGGCTTTAGCATCCCTGAATGCAGAACAAGAATGAGAGAAGAGTCAAGCATCCTTGAGTCTTTCACTTCTTGTTCAGAAACGGGAGTGGAGACCTTACTCAAACTCAGGTGTCCCCGAGAACGAGGGGTCAGACCTTGGGAACAATTTCCCTTGGCCGGAGAAGGTCACTGACTTAGCGCTAGGATTTTTGGAGAAAATTTGGAAATAGACAGGACCTTCTGGAGAGGCTGCAAAACTCAACCACAGAGTGTGAATTGGTGTCCGGTGTTGGGCGATTGGTCAGCAGTGGCAGGGTGGAGGCTCCCCACAGGTCAGTTGGTCTCAATGTGACCCTCTCCTGGGTTTTAGCAACAGAATGTTAGAAATTTTGGCGTGCAGTCACAGAGGGCACGGAGACTAATCAACTTCAGGCAGGAAAGGTTTATTTGTGCATCAGCATGGCAGGGATCGGAAGGAAAGACGCCATTGGCATGGCGGGGGTCTGAAGTAAAGCTTCAGCCCACCCGAGACAAAGGGAGAACTGT
The DNA here is from genome assembly GCF_015220235.1 of Choloepus didactylus. Lineage (NCBI taxonomy): Eukaryota > Metazoa > Chordata > Mammalia > Pilosa > Megalonychidae > Choloepus > Choloepus didactylus. The sequence goes on along the minus strand of NC_051309.1, from coordinate 130,046,862 downwards.
ATTTTTGCTCTACTTTTGGGGGTAGTCAGTTGTTAAAGATGGACAGGGGTTTAGCTGATGGGTCAAGTGGTGATTGGACTGGGGGTCTGTTGGAGTGGGAGTTGAGAAGAAGTGGTGTTGAGCCAATGGAGAAGAGGGTGGTGGGGTTGTTGTTTTTTTTGTGTGTTTTTTTTTTTTTGTCTCTTTAAGGTTGGAATGTTCCTAACTCGGGAAGGGGAGGGGGTCTTACAGGATACGGTGGTCACAGTATGTTATTTTGGCCACCAGGAAGTTTTACATGAAGGGCTTGCCTAATATGCTGTTTGTGAAGACCCATATTTGGAGTGGAATTTTCCAACAAATACATGTTTGCAATTATCAATATCATTTCCTTTGGCTATAGAATGTCTACCGTTGGCAGCTTGCCCTTCCCTACTAGCTCAATCTAATTACTCTTGACAGCTTAATTCAGGAATCTTCTTTTACTGTGATTCCTCAGGAAACACTGACAGATTTTACCTCTTCTTCACTTGCTTCAATTTAAACAGTAAATTGAATGTTAGAAATGGGTTGAAAAATGAGACAGCAGGGAAAAATCTGGTATTGTAGGCCAATTTCCACAGTTACTCGCTACCTTGCCCTCATGGGACACGTTTCTGTGTATATAGTACAATGCAAGGGCAAAGGATGCAGCAGTTGCGCAGGTAAATCCCATCAGTCTGGTGTCTGGGTTATTCAGAGAGCATAACTGGCACATATTTTTCCTTGAGGATAACAGCATTTCATCTGTGTTTTTCTTACTTGGAGGGTCCATCAAATTAATCCCATACTTTTTACCATATCTAAATTATCAAAAAAGAAGATATAATTCAGTCACTATGTTGATTTAAATTAAAATGTATCATTTCTATTTTTAAAACATTACCATTTCAAAGGTAATGTTTCATAAAATTTAGAAGTCATACCTAGTTTTGTCCTTTTGATCTTGGCTGAGGCAGAATAAATGCTTTAAACTTGTAAGTGGTACTAAAGTTATCTATATAGGGGCATTGCTGGGCAGGATTAATCAACTAAAAATCTGCAACCTTGAAGTCCATTTTTAATTATAAAGGGAAAAGTCAATTAAGTGGTCTGTTTGGACCAAAAAATAGCAAACTGCTGGGAAAAGGGAACTCACCTTCCCAAATTGAAGCTGATATGGGTGAATCTACTGACTAGGAAATTGGTTGCAGTGGAAAAGCAGGGAGCCAGACAAGGGAAATGTAGTCAGTTCTTGACATTAACGGTAGTTATGTTCTCTCCAGTCTCCATGAACCCTGAGTTAGTAACTACTGAAACATTTCTCCTAGGGGAAATACAGGATTAGATTCCTGTGAGCCTCGTGTTACAACATTTTCATCAGTAGATCAATACATAACCTTGTTTTATGTGTTTCTGTTTTAAAACATGTGGTTTAATATATATTACTGATTCATTAATTTTGAGCTCATGGCCAAGAGCACTTATTACTTGTGTGAACGAAGCTTATCTAACACATGTATTTTGTCCATAAGGCACATCACACTCTTCTTGTACTTAGGAACACTAGACAGCACTTCAGCGCTGTGTTTGAAGGCCATATTAAACAGTGAAATTGCTAACACAAAGCACAAAATGCAAAAAATGTGGTACTTAATTTATTGCAAAAAAAACACTTTTTCTCAGTATGACAGTTAAAACAAGAAGGGAGAGTTTTTGCTTGGTCAGTATAGAATTTTTGTAAATTAAAATTAACAAAGTAAGAAAAAAAAATTAAAGCTTGAGGAAATAGAACCAAAAAAAGGAGGAGGAGAACATACCTTCACTTCTTGAGCAATTTGTTGCAAACTTGAAAATGGGAAATGCTTGAGGTTGAGCAGACCATGGAAATTGGGTCTACTACAGAGGTTCATGATTCAAAGAGTCTAAATATTCATGCTTTATTAATCATCTGGCAGTAATTCTTTATTGACTATTTTTTATGGTGATCTGCTCTTTTCTGTTTTCAATGAAACAGTAAATTAAAATATAAAATAAAATATAAAATAAAATATATCTCAGCCCAGAAACATGTTAAGTAAAGGTGGTCAGTATGACAGATATTTATATGTATATGACTTTTAATTGTAACCACATTATATTTGTATCAGAGAAAGGGAACGTTGGGCCCCGTGAGCTCTCTTTACAACTTTGAAGCTGAGAGCTAGAGAGGTTAAGTGGCTTGCTCAAGGTCAGATATCAGGTGTCCGAGGACCTGGATTCTCACCTAAGCTCTGATACCCACATACTTTGTGACCTTAGATAAACTTAGTAAAATAATGAAATTGAAAAATATTAAGCCAATTTGTATGTTTAAAATGTTCTGGTAATCTTTCCTGTATGTATGTGAGGGTTTTTGTTAGCCCTTTAATTCTATTTTATTTTTATTTTTAGATTGACAATATTGCTTTTAAAATCCAAATCTATTTAAGACTCATGACTTTTAAGTTAGTCAGAAAGATATAATTTATTTTTGAATTTCAGAAGTCTCACTCTCAGGACATAAATGCTAAGCACTGAATGATAAGTAGGCATTTATCAGTCAAAATAAATAGCTGATGGTTGTACATTCTTTCATTTTATATTTTAAATCTTTAGTTAAGTTAAAAAAAAAATACTTGAAGCTGTTGGTGTCAACTTCTGTTTGAAATTTTTTTGTCCTATCTGTACTGTCTATATAAAAATTGATTTACAGCATTTTATAGTTTAAAAATATTGTTAACATTTGTGAAACACCTGTGAAAAGTGTTTTTGGGAACTTTGTTCTCAAACAATTGAATAGGACAGTTAGTTTTTGTTACATTTAACAGCTGTTTTTCCAGTTCCTACTTATCAGACCAAGCCCTGTAACCATATCTCAAACTGCTTCCACTAATATATTATAAAACATGTACATTTTGCCAATGTGCAGTTACTCTATGTATCTATCCCCCATTGCTGATTAAGAAAAAAGACAAGAAGTATAATAGCTTAAAAAAAGGGATGCTTTATATGAGGCAGTGGATTTTCAAAACAGATCTTTGACAATTTTGAAATCATTTCTGTGACCACAACGTATTTTAAATGTGTCGAGCAAGACTAAAATTATATTTTGCCCTGTGTGGTTCACCCCAATATCAATATATTAACAATATAAAGAAAAGTTAACTTTTATCTTTTCTGCCTTTATTCAGTTTTATCTCCCCTGAAATTAATTAAATCAAAGGATGCTTTGTCTAACTGGTTTTGGTCTTTTTTTCATTTTTGGCAGGAGAGGAAATTGACACTGTAGGCTTTAAAGGAAATTTTGCTTAGCAATATTAAGTTTTTGGGTTAGAACATTATTAATTCAAACTTAAATCCCTTCGTATCCAATTCCCTTCATTGGATAGTTTGTACATGTGAGTTATGTGGAGAAAACATCTCTGATCATTCATTCATTTAACTCATAAGGCATTGGATACCAGCACTCTGAAAAATATGCTTAGTATCATACTGTCAGAGTAATGACTTGAAGGTTAAGTTTAACTTTTGTTTATAATAATTGCTAGACTCAAAAGATATGGAGAAAAAGGACTAGAAAATTAGTGTGATGTTTTTGAAACTGCACTCACTTAAGGCCTGGGTTCAGCCTGGTCCCAGCTTTGTCACAGATAAGTTGTAGTACTTTAGGCAAGTCACTGGACTCTGTCAGTCTCCACCCCTAACCTCTTGTGTGGCAGTGGGGTGTGGAAAGGAAGAGCATGGGACACTAGGGAAATGGTTTCAAATTTGCAGGCAGAGTTATTGAAGTCAGAGTATGCAATCTAGGAAATTTAATTTTTATTTAAAATTTACAGTGGATAAGAAAAGAAATCATGACGTGGCTCTGTGGGAAGACTAACCTCCTAAGGCAGATTAACCATAAAAGGAATGCTGTTCAGATGATGGCTATTTGTTTCATGTAAAACAAGGAAAAATAAATATAAGTTCACACTAAATCCAAAGGTAAAGCATGATGACATTTTTAGATTTTAAAACAGGGAGTGATTTCAAAACTTCTTACTGAGTTGTTCACTTTCAAGTTCTGTTCTGCAGGAAATGTCTTGCTCTAATTCTAGTGCAGTTCATGTTTTGCTTTAAAAGCTGCATAGAATATAAGAATGATCATAAAGATACAAGGCATTTCAGTCCTCTTAATTTCTATTCTGTTGATCACTAACTCTAACATAGATAAGACTTTGGTGGGCTTAGCTTCCCGAATTGATTTTCAAAGCTGGGTCTGTATTCACATTAGGGAATTTTTTTTGCTAAATATCTTGACATGTTTAGCATGTGAGCATGAATATGGAATGATGCTACATGGTTCATTTTGAGCTCACACCAAGGTCAATTAAAGATTCAGCATATAATATCAGGCATTTTCCTTGTGCTTACTTGATGAGTTTATTCAATTTTACAAATTATTGTCATTTGTTATATGTCATTTGTTTATGAGATTCTATGATATTATCTAACACCCTTGTTTTCTTCTCAGATTTCCAGGTCCTCCACCTATCAACAGTGTGGCACCATCCTATGCACCATACTCACCTTCTACACAGTCGTCTTATCCAAGTCCTGCGTCCACTACATCCATCACCCAACTGGGCACCCAACTCAGTGCTATGCAAATTAACAGCTATGGTAACAGTTTCATTATTAGTGTTCGTTGACTGCCTTTGTCATGATTATTTTTGATGATAAAGTCCTCTTCATTCTAAAGATAGACATTTGGAAGTAGTATTCTGGACATTTTTCTATTAAACCATCTGTATTATGTATGACTATAATTAATTGTTTTTTTCCTGATCATGTTGCCATTTACTTCAGGATAATCGGAGGGCCCTCTCAATATCTTATGTTCAATACTGGAATAATAAATAACCATCAGAACAGTGAATTTATTTTAAGAAATACAGGGTAGTTTTAACTTGTGCTGTTTATTATGGGGCCCCCAAATTGAAAATCTAATACCCTTTGTTTCTCACTGCATTTTAATTCAGAATTTAGATCCTGGAAGAATGGAAGCTCAGATGTCATAAGGCAGAAAAGAGAATAATGGGAAAACAGTTACAGTACTGAAATTTACATCAATAGAAACACTGTATATTCCAGAAGCCATGGAATTAAATCTCCACTGTAATAAAAGCATGGTCAGCCATTTATCTTGATGATGAATGTTTCCATATTACTTAAGATTTGTTTTTTAGAAGTATCAGTAAATCCCCTCAGGATGCTTCCTATATTTTACTGATTTTAAAATGGATAATGTCCCCAAAGAAGCAGCTCAATTTCTCATAATCAGAGAAAGGGAAACAAGTATCTGGTTTTACAGCTAATTTAGTGGGCTATCCTTTCTAGCACAGAAGGAAAATAATTTATGAGTGTGTAAGTTACCTGAACAATGCTGGATATGTGAATAAGTTTTCCTCTACATGATTTTCCTCTACATGGTTTTCCAGATTTTAAACCAGCTACATTTCCTTAATTAATTGTATGTGTCATGCAAGTTAATACAACTGAGTTAAGATTTATCTTGCTGATCTTCTAAAATTATGAATGTTGCTTTTTACTCTTTAAAAATTCTCCAGCTGTATCAAATGCCCCCAGATAGCACTTGCATCACTTTCTGAATGAAGATTATCTTATGGCTTAACCATGTGATTTATAACGGTGCCTTCTTGCTTTGTGGTAGGGAAGCAAGTGTCCCTGTAGGGGGCTTTGTACAAGTTAGGGGAGTTGAGAAATGGGGCTTTTAGTTTGGTTGGTTTTCTTTTTTGCGCAGGTTCGGGCATGGCTCCTCCCAGCCAGGGACCCCCTGGCCCTCCATCTGTGGCACCGTTCCAGGGTCCTCCACGACCTCCGCAGCCATCCATTTTGCAACCTGGATCTCAGGTTCTTCTACCACCACCCACTGCACTGAATGGCCCTGGTGCCTCACCCTTGTCTCCGCCAACACATAGGCAGGATGGGCTCCCTGGGCCTGCTCCTCCCAATGCCCAGCACCAGCCCCCATCTCTTCCAGGACAGACTCTGGGCACTGGATATCCTCCACAGCAGGGTAAGGAGGGCAGGCCTTGGGTTACCTAGAGGCACCCTGAATTGGAAATCAGTGTTGCTCTTATGTTACCAAGTATCTATCACTTGCTTTTAAGGAATGGTAGTTTTTTAATAGTGTGGCAAGAGCAAAGAAAGGAGGAAACCACAGACATTCATCCTTATCTCCCTATAGAAAAATATTCTATTTAATGAGATGAAAAATGCAAACTGCTTGAATGACCAACGTAATATTTTCAGTGAGCCCCCCTGCTGGAACTTGGGGCTATAGTCATTTCTTTTTAAAATTGTTTTCAAGCAGCTAACTATGGCCCCCAGATGGCAGGCGCACAACTCTCCTATCCAGGAGGCTTTCCTGGGGGTCCTGCACAGATGGCTGGCCCTCCACCACCCCAGAAGAAGCTGGATCCTGACTCTATCCCTAGCCCAGTAAGTGCTCTTCTCACTCCAGCAGTCTCTCTGACAAAGGGTCATTCTGCAGCCATTATTCTCTGAAACTCTTCCATTGGTTAGTATTTATCTGTCCTCTATCTTAGAAGTTAGAGAATACAATCACATAAAAGAAGACTTACTTGTATGTATGTGTGCGGGTCAGGGGCATACTCAGGTGGGATCCAAGAGAAATAACCTATGTAGATTTTTTCTGATTCATGTGAACTTATTGGCAATAACTATCAACATTTAATGAGTAATTAGCAGTAATACTATATCCTCTATAAACATGCTATTTTAAAAAACCAGAGGACCCTTTTCAATATGAGTGAGATACCCATAGAGAATGAAAGTACAAATTATTTTATGTATTAAAATTTTTGTTTTATATAAAGTTAGACCTAAAACTTAACTCTTATCCACCCAAGTGATTTTCTTTGGAGGGTTCGTTTTTAAGGACTAAATCAGTCAGCTTTCACTAGATCATTCTGCTTCACAGACAGTCCCCAACTTTGCTTATAGCAGCAAAGATTTCTTTATCACCTAGGTTACATGTAGGCTGCAGCACCTACAGATTGGCTTTAGGCTCTGCAGCACATGCCCTCATCATTCCAGAATCTAGGGTGAAGGAACACCCCTTGTTGGGGACAAACTATTCTCATGGCAGAGGGAAAAAGGGAGAGAACTGGCAGAAATATACAGTAGTTCTTAAAGCTTCCCTCACGTGTGTTACATGTCACAACCACACACATGAGAAGATCAAGAAGAGGAGGAAGATAATTATTTGGATTCTTTATTTCTATCTCAACTCCATAACTAGATTTTCTTATTTTCATCCCTATTATATTCTTCATCAATAAATGTTTATATTAGAGAAATATGAGATGTTTCCAAGTTAGAGAGTAAAACTTAGGGACTTTGCTCCTTTTGATTGCTACACAATATGCAAAAACCTCAGGGAATGCTTTATACTGTTTTTGTCTTATGTTTCAAGGAGTAGGGATGAGTCATGGGGTAAACTTGAAAAGCCGAACTAAAGATCAAGATTTATTTCAGGAGAAAAGTTAAGGATTCTTTAGGTTTCATATTGTAAGTAATTTCTTCTGAATTTAATGATTTTTAGCCTTGTAGAGTTTTTTCCTTTATCTGCAAAAAGTGTTTTCTTTTAAAATGTTGTTGTCAGTTTTTTCCTACCAGAATTTTTTTTTAAATGTTTACCTGTCATCCCAGTAGATAAATTGAATAAAAATAAAGTTATTTGAAGGATCAGCATCAGAGCTGATGGAAACTACTGGTCTAAAATGGTAAAAGTAAGGAAAGACGGACCTTAAAACATGATTGGTTTTCAATGAGAATTTGATCTGAAATGAGCTGAAAGGATTAGGAAAATGCCTGTTTTCTTCTGGATATGAATAATAATAAAGAGAGTAAACTCCCTGAGTTGAATGTTGAGGACAGTCTTAGCTAACTTTAGCTTGCTCTTAATACCCTATCAGATCCAGGTGATCGAGAATGACCGAACCACCAGAGGAGGACAAGTTTATGCCACCAACACCAGAGGCCAGGTTCCTCCTCTGGTCACTACAGATTGTGTGATACAAGATCAAGGTATTTATTCTCAATATTTTTTATTGAGGTGTAACATTTTCTTCCCATTTTTTTTTAAGCAAGTATACAGCAGACACCTTTCAATAATGCTGTCACTGATGGGAAACCCCTCTGTAGCTGATAATGGGGATTAATTCACCATTAACCACTCAAGTACTAAGAAGGTACTGTGAATTGAATTCTATTCTTTGCTTGTAGAGGTCTAGAGAGTTTCTGGTGAGCCCTAGTGCAATATATCAGTTTAAGAAAATTTTTCTTTCGAATTAAATTAGTTCATACCCTATTTTGGGTAAATTTACTCACAGCACTATAGAAATCTAGCAGGATAGCATGGGCAGAACAATAGGGAATTGGGCAACAGACCTAGTTCTAGCCCCAACAACATTTTTTCATCGGTTCTTCAACAATTTGTGTTCTGTTTCCCCACTTTTAAAATAGGATGATGAGAGACTCTGTCTCTACAACTCTCCCTTACCTGCTGTCAGTTTAATATATCTATCGAACCTCATAGAGGTTTGATCTTCCCAAGAATATATTACTCTATAGTTTATGGCAAGTTAAAATACAGCCTGATGATATCTGACATCTGAGATTCTGAAGACACCATTTAAATGTGTAAAGGCTCGATCTTAGATGTATATCATCAGGATATAAACAAACATTTTGACATAAAAAACATTTTGATTCTTCTCCGCGTTGCTCAGCCAGCCAAGTCTAGTTGGGGATCTCCCTCTCGTCTAGTCCATCCTCTCTGCTGCCTTCAGCATTATCCTTGTAAAACAGGGAGCACAGTGAGGTGGAAAGGTCTGTGACTAGAAGCCTCACAGATCTGCCCATGAAAACCAGACCCACCCCTTACCGTCTGCATGAGCTTTGATCATCTCTCCTCTGAGCCTCAGTGTCACCTTCTGTAAAATGTAAGGACCAAGGCCTGAAGGGCCAATGCAAGGAGTGTAGTGACTCGGTGTGTCAGGGTGTGTCTGTGCCGGTATGCTTAAATACAAGGATTAGAGGTGAATGTGTGTGTGTGCACACAGTTATGCTTATATGTATGCAGGGGGCTTGACATGTAGAAGGGCTTGATATAAAGTTCACATGATACTATTGTTATGGATATTAGTATTAAAACACAATTTAAATCACTTTGTTTCCTATTCTAAAAATAATTTCTTTGTTCCCTATTACCTGCAGTATCAAATCCAAAATTGTTAGCCTGAGTTCATATTTGTAAAGTACTTAGAACCTGGCATATAATAGGGGTGAGCTATATGAAAATGCTGATTTATTTTTTTAAATCATTGCTGACCTATAAAAATGGCAATTTCATTTCAACCTAATGGCAAGTGTCACATAAATGTTTGTTAGATAAATATGAAATAGGTACTTTGCAACTAAAGAATGATCCTCACCAGCTCATCCTGAACATTTTTCTTCCTTGCATATCTGCCTCCATCATATGAAACTTCTCCCCTTATTTCCCATGTCTCTGAGTATCACCTTGTACTGTTCTCTCTGCAACAGACTAGGGAGCTTTCTTGTTCACCATTGTGTCCCCAGAAATTCACCTGGTACCTAGAACATGATAATTGCCTAGTAAATACTTATAAAGCTATTGTACTTAGAATATATAACTCTCACCCCTTTGCATGGAAAACTCTTAGTTCTTCCAAACTCAATTTAAATTTTCTCTTTGAAATCTTCTCCAGTGTCTTCTCCCATGGCCCTTTGCATACACTCCTATTATAGCCCCTAACATGTTGTATTTTACTGTGGTTTGTGTCTGTTTCTCCCACAATACTGTGAGCTATCAGGGGCAGGGCCCCACTTGTTCATTCATTCATTGATTCATGCATACATGCATTCAGTAAATATTTATTAAGTACTTATTATGTGCTAGGCTTTATGCTAAGCCTAGGATTAATAACATAATTAAAAATATAATTATAACTAAAATACACTTAAAATATTCAAATATTCTTAATACTTAATTCCAACTCCATTCACTTCTCCACTCTTATTGATGACTATTTCATACTTTCTCCTAAACCTGTAATACCACTTCTTCCATCCAATGCTTCACTGCACTTACTTCCTACTTTCTGAGAATACTGTGCGATTAGAAGAGGACTTCCATGTATTCCCACATCAAACCCTATCTGCAATGTGCCCTTGTGCTCTGCCTTCCTGCTTTGTAAATGAGCTGTGTGCTCCAGTGGGAAGCCAATACTTTCCCCTAAGTACTTCTCAAGTATATTGCTGCAGTAATTCTTCCTTCTTTCTCTTATATCATTAATACTTTTACCTTCACAGTATTATTCTCACCTTAAAAAAAAAAAAACCAACCCAACCTTCTCCCATCTTAATTAAAAATGTTTCCTCGACCCACTTCCTTTACCAGCTACCCCTCTTTCTTAGCTGCTTTTTGCAGCAAAACTTGAAAGAATTATTGCCAGTTCCTCTCCTTCCATTCTCTTTAAACCCATTCTAAGCAGGCTTTTTCCCCCACCATTGGAGCAATACTGCTCTTTTCAGGGTCTCCGTTGACTTCCATATTGCTAAATCCATTGGACATGTTACTATGGGAGGACCAAATTGGCACAGTTGATCGTGCCTTTTCCTTGATATACTTATTTCACTTGACTTCCAGGACACCAAGCTCTTCTTGTTTTTATCCTTCCCATTCCTTTGGTTGGTTTCTCCTCTTCCTCTGTTCTGTTTAAGGCAGAGAACCCCAGGGCTCAGTCCTTGATTGCATTCTCTTCTCTGGCCACAAAAACTCCCTTGGTGGCTTGATGTAGTTTCATGGCTTCAAATGTCTTCTACATGCTAACCCCCCAAATGTATATTTCTTTTCTTCACACCTCATACATTATGCTTATCAATAAGTCAGTCATTATACCTTCAAAATATAGTAGTAACCTGGGCACTTCTCAACACTTCTCCTGCTCTGTGGCTGCCCTTGCCACTGCTGCTTCTTACCTGGGTCACTGCAGTAGCCTTCTAACTGGTCTCACTGGTTATGCTCTTCCCTATTACAGTCCATTCTCAAATCCACAGGCACACATAAGTCAGATCATGACACTTCTGTGCTCAAGAGTAAAAGCCAGAGGGTTTGAAGTGGCCTTAAGCCTCTGCGTGATCCATCCGTATGCCTGTGTTGTGCACCCTCCCCTGCCCCCGCCTCGTGCCTCCTGTTACTTCTCTGAACTCATCACCTCCTAGTGTGCCCCTTGCTGGCTCCATTGCAGCTGCACAGGCCTCCTACTGTTCTCCTGCCAGGCCAGGACCACGCCCCCCCCCTCCCCTGCCTCTGCTTGGGCAAATTCCTTGCCTTCATCAAGTCTTTGCTCTGTCACGTTTTTAATGAGGCCTACGCTGTAACTATTTTAAATTGCAATCATCTGCCTCCCACCACCTGCACTTGTCATGTCTACTGTATTAATTTTCTCATTTATTAGGTTGAATATTTATTGTCTTTGTCCCCCCATAGGAATGTAAGCTCCACCGGGAAGCACCTAAGATAGTTCCTGAAGCTAGTAGACAATAAATATTTGATGATTAAGTTCTTTCAATCATAATATAATTTTATTTCAAAATTTATTTTAGATAAATATAAAATAAATTATTTTATATGAATTATTCCAGTGATTCAGAAATATCCTTTGTGCTATGGATATTGTTTTAGCACTCATGTATGCCATGAAATGAAGATGCTTGGTCAGGAAACCTATCATATACTTATCTCATATACTGATCTCAGGGAGGTTTTTGTGTTTTTAAATTAATTTTATTTTAAAAATTATTATTTCTGTTACAACTGTAATTTTCATTTCTAAGTTCAATTTCCAAATTTAGGGGAAAATGGAGTAATATTTGATAAAGTATCACTTGCTACTATGAAATGGTGTACACATGCTTACCTTTCTCATAAGCAGAGATGTATTAGTAGAAGAGGACAAAGAAAAAATAATCATGATCCAAAATTTTATTTTTTCATGTTTTTGTGGCTCTTGTTTCATTTCTTCCAATGAATATAAATACCTTTGAAGTCTGTGAACTGATTATATTAAAACCCTGCTTATGGAAAACAATAGTAATAATTAATAACTCTGTTTTCTGTCTTCTCAGAATTTAGATTGTTTTATTTTGCAAGCAATTATAGTGTCTGTAATACAGATTGTAGAATTACACAATACTACTTTTTTGTTTTTAGAAATCATGAAGAAAGCTTTACAAAGGCAATATATTATCTAGAAGTATCTTTATTAATATTTAAATATTTTAAGGCAGATGTTTTCTGAGCAAATTTTAAGTGTATTCCTTTGAACATTACAGGCAATGCTAGTCCTCGGTACATCCGTTGCACTACATACTGTTTCCCATGCACATCAGATATGGCTAAGCAAGCTCAGATTCCATTAGCTGCTGTTATCAAACCCTTTGCCACAATTCCATCAAATGAGGTAAGAATTATTAATAATAGTGATTTGATAATTTACCAATTCCAAAATTCTTTTTTCATCATTATTTTCTTGTACACTATTCTGTGTTATAAACAGAAAATGCAAAGACACCTAGTCATTCCATTTGTTAGGGGAAAAAAATCAGACATTTTTATCATGTGCCCCAAACACTGAAGGCTGGAGCTGTGTATTGGTTTGCTGTAACAATGAATATATGCAGAAAATGTAGAACGTCACATGATGACAACACCATCAGGAGGCCCTGATGCCCTACCTAGGTGAGCATTTGCCATGTAAATTAAACCCCTATTAAGAAATGGCATATTGCCCTCACCCCAGACAATGGCCTCATGCCTCTTCCTAGTCAATCCCCCCTTTCCATAACCCTGTGGCCCTTCTCCCCTGCAACCAGTGTCTGAATTTTTTCCATCCTGTATTTGTTTTGCCTATTCTAGGGTTTTATGTAAGTAGAATCATACAGTATATACTCTTTAATGTAAGGTTTCTTTGACTCAGCATACTGTTTTTGAGAGCATCCATGTTGTTGCCTTTATTAGTACTTTGTTCTTTTTTTCATTGCTGAATAGTATTTCATTGTAGTATATACCAGTTTGTTTATTTAATCTTTTATTGATGGACATCTGGGCTCTTTCCAGATTTTGTCTATTATGAATAAAGCTGCTGTGTACATTCTTATACAAGTCTATGGACATATGTTTTCAATTCTGTTTGGATAATACCTATGAGTAGATTGCTAGTTCCTGATGTACATGTTTGTTTATAAAACATGTTTCTGATAAAAATTCCCAAGCCAAGGGGAAGTTTCGAGTCATGCAAGTCACCAGAAGAAAAGCTGGAGGTTAAAACATGGGAATGTATAATGCAGTGACTCTTGTGGTGGACACTGTCTGTGATTAACTGTACAAAATATTAAAAAGTTCTTTCATGGACTAGAACAAATATACAACTCTGTTACAAGGAGTTAATAATAGAGGAGTATATGGGAAAAAATGTACCTATTGCAAACGATGACAGTAGTTAACAGTAATATTTTAATATTGGTTCATCAACAGTAACAAAGGTACCACACCAATACTATGGGTAAATAATGGGGGAAGGGAGATAAGGCATATGGGAGGGTTTGGGTTTTCTTTTTTCTTTTTATTGCTTTTTTGGAGTAATGAAAATGTTCTAAAATTGATCATGGGGTGATTTGCATAATTGTGTGATGATACTATGAGCCAGTGATTGTATACTTCAGATGGTTTGTACAGTATGTGAATATATCTCAATAAAATTGCATTAAACAAACAAAAAACCTGCCAAGCCATTCTCCAAAGAGGCTGTACCTTTTTACAATCCCTCCAAAATTGTATGAGATTTCTAGTTGCTCTATATCCTCTCTAGCATTTAGTATTGTCAGTTTTTAAAATTTTAGCCATTCTGATGTGGTGTAATAGTATCCATAAGAAATATATATTTTTATTTTAATATTTAGGCTTTGAACAAAATTTAAGTTCAAAAAGGTACAGTGAATAGTATAACACTCATGTACTTACCACACATCATTAGCCAAGTATTAATATTTTGTCATATTTGTTTGAGATCTTTTTTTTTTAGAGAATTGAAACTTTATAGCTAGATATGAAGTCATCTCTTATCTGTCCCATTACTCTTTCTTCTTCCTTCTCTAGAGGCAAATACTGTAATGAATTTGGTATGTATCTTCCCTACATGTATTTTTATATATTGACTTCATATGCATGTATCCATAACAATATGTCTTACTTTTAAATAATTAAAACACAAGCATTCAAAGATTGAAAGAATATACAAGGAAAAATATCCTATCCCCTTCCCTTCCCCCTTTATAGACAGCGCTTACCTGTTGTTTATGATTCCTTCTAGAAATGCAATATACATATACCAGCATGTAAGTATCCATTCTTTAAAAAACACATAGATAAATGACAGCACATGATACACAGTATTCCATACTTCTCTTTTTTCATTTAATGTGGCTGATACTCCGTCCATGTCACTACATACAGAGCTGCCTCATTCTCTAAAACAGTTGTGTAGCATGATATATTAAGTCATAAGCAAACTGCTGTTGAAACTGTACCTGTCAATTTCAAGATGCATACAGATTTCAGAAATGTAAAACTTTAAAAATGTGAGTACTAAAATTGAATTTATTAACATAAATGTATCTGAAAGAGGATTTATATCAAACCATTGGCATGGCTTCTGTCAGGGAGTGGGATTGTCTTGGACAAACACTCTCTACCTCACACATTTTTCTGCTGCCCGAGTCTTTCTACAGTTATTTGTTATTTTCATAAGCAGCAGAAGAGAACATTTCTGCTTTGAAAGAATCCAGCAGCATATATAAAATAGCAAACTATTCTAGGCAGCAACTCTATTGTATCAATATGGAATACATGGGATTTATACCAGTGAGCAGTGTCAGTTTTGAGTGCACCTTGTTCAAGGCAATGAGTTTGCATTGTTTTCAGCTACAGACTAGGAAAAGCCTCTCCTCCTTGCCCCCTCCCCATAAGGCAGATGACCTGGATCAAGTATGTATGAAACAGAGCAAATCCAACAGTTGTTCACACTACAAACCAGAACCTATAACCATCTCTTGATTACCATTTAGTATTAACTGCAAAATCATTCAGTAATATGTTCCTGAAAATAAAACCTGGTATTTCCTTTTTTAGTTGAAAAAATCTTTCACGTTAGCCCAATCCCTCACTTTCAAATGCGTGTACACATTTCACACACAGATTGAATGTATATGATTTCTATTTTCCAAAGTTGTTTGTGCTCTAACCAAATACTACCTCCTCATCAGCATGAGGTTTTCCTTTAGTGAAAACTTGTGCTTCATTTTAGTCTCTTTGCCTTCCAAGGTAATAAACAGATGAGCTTAGAGTGGTGGCTTATTTTTGGAATCTGACTTAGGGAAATTAACACACTCTATTCTTTTAATGTTGCTAGAGGCTCTGCATACTGACCAGGTAAATGTATTTTGACTATATTTTCTTTATTCAAGCCCTCTTTAAAGAAAACCTCTTTTTTCCTTAGACCTTTGGTGAATAGGATTACTGTGAATATATTTTAGGAAGAAGTACTGTCTCTTGTATGTCAGTTGCTTCTGAGTTGAATGAAGACTTTATCTATTTAAAGAAATACATTTACTTTTGTTAATTAGTTGAAATAGACGGAGTAAGGACTGGGAAAGGGAAGTTCTAACACCAGGAAGAAGGCTTCCAAAGGTGTGCTCTCAAAAATGTCTTTTCTTTTTGGGCAGTTTTACTGAACCTAAAATTGGAAAGCCACTAACATTTGGGGAACATCATTGCTATACTATGCTAACTAGTTGGATGAAAATGTGTATGCTACCGAATATGTGGGCATGCTTTACAGACCATCCTTTTGTGGTGTCCATGACATCATCCTGGTGTGTTTTTTCCTACCTCACTGGCAGGGACCGTCTTAGTCCTCTTGCTTGTTTTCCTGACCTGTGATATTGGGATTAGTCTAGACTTGGTCTTGGCATCTCCTCCCTTCTCTGTTTACAGTCCCTGCTCATGCTAAAGACTTCATAAACATTGTAAGTATCTATGCACTGTTGCTGCTACTGATGAGAATAATAGTCAACACTTAAAAGCACTTACTGATCACAGTTATAAGTTTTTTTTTAATACATTTTTGTTTATTTAATCCTCACATCCATCCCCATTTTATTATACCCATTTTAGATATAAGGAAACTGAAACAGTTAGTACCTTGCCTAATAAGTGGCAGAGCCAGTATTTAAACCCACACAGTCTGGCACCTGAGTCCTTCCTCTTAATCCATGGTATTACTCCATCTACAGTTCATTCATTCATTCTTACATCTCCATTACTATATTCACATATCCAAATGCCTTTCTGACATCTCCCCTTGGGTATTTTATAGAAACCTCAAACTTAACATGTACAAAACTAAATCCTGATCTCTAAACCCTAAACCTGGTTGTTGTTCCACGTCTCAAATAAATGACACTATCAATTGTCTAATTGCTCAAGCTAGAACCACCAAACTAAACAGTTACAGTTAAGTAATAGAAAATGAGGGACATGCTGATTTTAGATATTTATGACATATAATCAGGGGAATTTCTGTAACAGGTTTTAAAGTATCTTTTTTAAAGACAAATGGTTAACATGAGTATTACCATTCTTCATATGAATAGCATTTTAATTATTTTCTTCTATAATGAATGGCTTGCTTATTTCTAGATATAATACAATTTTAGGATTTTATTGTTTATCTTACTAATCTTGCCATCATTACTACAATTAAAAAAAGCTTTCTTTAAAAATTTCTTGATTTGACATCTACCAAAAAGATTTATTTAATGCAGTATTTTTTTAATGGTTCCATTGTTTGACAGAACCTTTTTAAGCATGCCACTGTGTTAGCAACGGCCTGTAAAAATAAACCTAACCCAAGCAGTGATGATCAGAGAATGCTCCCTGTGAGCATTTACTTTGGAAGACATGCTATTTCCAAGGGCATATCTATGCCATCATCGCTTAACATTTCATATTCTTTACTAAAATTTTGCTTTTTCTATATGTGTTTTAAGCAAAACTCATTGCCACATTCAGTATAATTAATTATGAGGTATTTATTCAACAAAAGCAATTGGTTATATTTTAAGTTCTCTTATTCAGTAACCTCTGTTTTAATAGTTGATGCTGTATTCTAAGAACTGAGGTAGACATGGTATAGATTTCCAGTGTAAAAGGATTGAGGACTGTACCTAATTTTTAATTTGATTTTGTGTTTTCTTTTTCTAAAATAGGAAATCCTTACATTTGGGACATGTGCATACATCTAATTATAGATGGAACTAAAAGTAATTTCACTTAAGCCAGATGGTAGAAGCTTTTACTCCATCTGTGACTAGATTCAGGAATATCTGTGTGTATTTTTATATTATTAATGAATGTAATAAAGTAATTTACTTGCTTATTGAAGTCATTAATGAAGATAAATTTTTATCCAAAACTCTAAATTTCACTTGATTTAAAATCCCCTACTTACTTGTGCTAGGAACTGAGCTGGATTTTAGGGATATGGGGAAAAACAAGACCAGTTACTCTTGAACAGGACTTTTAAAATGTTTGAGGGGTACACAGCTAATTTTAGTACAATGTGAAAAAGACTTTGATGGGAATAACCTCATTGTTCTGTGGAGTTTAGGTTTAGGGTAAGTTTTACCTAAGTTATGACTTAATGAATATAGAAGTATATCCTATTATTAAATACTATTTAAGTTCTTTTTTCTCAATGATTGTTCATATACTGATAGGGTCAGTAGATATGCAAAAGATGAAATGGAAAAAAAAAAGGAATGGCTATCAAAGAACTGACAAATTGGGTTAACAGGACAGGAATAAACCCAACACCCATATATTACATGAGGGGTAGACTTCACATCCATCACTTATGGAAGGGATTGCTGACTTCTCAGCCTGTCTTGCTTGCATGAGTTGACATGGTTTTGGCAGAATTTATGCTGCTGTTTCATGCATGAAAGAAAAAAAAATTCTGCCTCATTGTAGTAGTTTATGTCACTATGAATTATGTGTCATCCTTTTAGGAAGATAGCAGCTTTGTGAAGTAGGTATTATCCTAGTTTTATAGATAATGAAGCTCTGCAGGTTTTGAGGCTTATTAAACTCACACAGCCAGTAAGAGATATTGCTGGAATCAAGACTCCAAATTCTAAGTTCTTTTAGTGCCATCTAGATATAAATGAGCTTTTGAGGTTTTATTTGGTTAAACACACAAAACAGCGTTTTTCTTGCTGGTCCATTTAGCAATGGACCTCTTGTTCCAGCAAGCTCATGAGTTTTCTTAAAATGTACATTTTAAACTTCTTTTCTTGAAGTCTTTTGACATCAGGCTACTGCTGACTTCTCCTTAAAGGTAAAGACCATCCAGAATCCAACAATAGGCTGTGCCTACAATAGAGGTCTTAGTTGAATAAATATATTCTCCTTGGAAGAAGTATATACATTTAAAGGCAAAGATAAACCAAATTACAGAAAGGTGGTTGATTTCTAGGTATTTTTTCTAGGTAGATTTTTAAAATGTAGACCTCTAAAAAGCACAATGAGTCTTAATTGTTCCTTGGCCGGACCCATAGTTGGGTCCTATTGATGAACATGTTGTTAATGGATTAAAAAGTTTTTTATCCTACTTTGGTTATTTTGTTTTGGGCTGTTAAATGACTACACACTTCACTTACGGCCATGTTTGCCTCTCTAACAAGCTGTGTGGGTAAAGGAAAAAATCATTTGGAAGACCATAGATATATTTTTCAAGTCCATCAACACTATGTGAGAAACAACTCCTTTTGCTCCAACACATAGTGATAAGAGAGGTTTTTCTTTTACTCTTTTTTCATTATAAAGGACAGACCAGGAAAACAAGTAGGAAGAATTTTTGATAATATGAAGTTCTTTCAGAAACTGATAGAAAATGAGTACTTCCTTCCAAGTGTAACAGATAGTTACCAAATGGCAGAACACTGGGTTAGGCACCAAGAAACGTGATTTCCGTTTTCTGCTTGCTGTGTATTGTGACCTTGAGCCTCCATTCCCATTCTCATAAGAGGGAGAAGTCTGGCTCTGATACTCTATAAATCTAGAAGGCTTCCAGCATCTGCTTTTCTTTTTTATTCTTTATTGGGCCCTCAGCATGGAATACCATTTTTTTATTACCGTATCTTATGTTATTAGAAATTCATAGGAACAAATTGCACAACCCAACCAAAAGTGATTTCATTTCTATTATGTTTTTAGTATAGTAAATTTGGAGTGTATTATTCATTTAAAAAGCACATGAAGATTTGTAACTGCATTTAAAACTTTTATATATAGCTTAGATTTAGCTAGCTTTTAGATAAATGTGGCCTATGATTGCTGATTACTGTTTAATATGTTCTTTAAAAAGCTTAAAGAAAATGTATGCTTTAAATTATTTTAAAATAAAACTTCAAAAGCTGAACTGACTTTTGGAATATGCATTATAATCCAAAATTGTATGCTTTAATGCAATGTTTTTAAAAGTATTGACATAAAAACTTGGAAAAATAAAATGTATGTACTCAAATAGAAATGGAATTGTGACTATAACATTTTAAGTACATTTAAGTAGCATATGAAGTTACTTTAGAAACCAAATTTATCTCTTAAGGTTTTTGTTCTCTCTTTAAACAGTGCTATGAACAAGTATATGAAAAAGTTTGGCAGCTGAAGAACAGAATGTTATCCCATTTTAGAAGTTATAGACTGTTGCAGCATACAGGGAAGTGGCATTTGTCAGGGCAAAGGTTATTAGAATTCTTTATTAAGTTACAATTTCCAAGCTAAATGTAGCCAGCTTATTTTCTCAATCTCAAAATTATTCATGTAAACTTTTGTTTTATTAAATGGAGAATAAATTATTTCAAGAGAAATAATACTAAGAGAGCATTCTCCATGATATGATTTTCATTGAATGTAAGTGTGGGTTTTATGATGTCCAGTGGCCTGATGATTGAGTAAATAGCATCTGTAACATATGAAACAAGAAAGTAGATCAATCTCCCTGGAAGTAGAGCACTGGGGATCAGTGAGGAAACACCAAAGAAGAGGAACTATTTTAGAGCCTTCCTCCTTCCATTTTCATCAATTCTAAGACTCCCATTTTCTCATTTTTTAACATTTCACAAATAGGAATATGTCTTATTAATAGCAACTTCTTAGCACTGTGTCATATTAAATTGGCAGCCTTGGTGCCTCTTATAATTGATGGAGTTTTAGAATCAATTAAATACACTATACTTTGCTTCATGATTCTAACTTCAATCAAATTTGTGGGTATTTGAATAAGACAAGGGCTTACAATTTATACAATGGGTGTGTTCCCTTGTGATCAATTATGAGAAAATCAAATATTTTAAAGTTCCATATTCGAAAGTTGCCTAGGCATCAAGTTCTTATTGAATAAAGGCTAAAACAATTAATGAACAGATCCTATTTTTTAAAAGGAGAGAAGGATGAAAAAATAACCCTATGTAAACATTTAATTTGGAATTGTTTCTTATAATGTCTGAAAATGGCACCCAAGTTGAATCACCTTTAGCCTAGTTAATTCCTATTCATCCTTCAGATTTCAGTTCAAAGTTACTTCCTCAAGGGAGCTTTCCAGGATAGCCTGTCTTTATACTGTCTTGTAGCTCCCTTCATACCATATATCACAGTTTGCGGTTTTGTATTTGTGCATTTGATTAATGTCTTTTTCCCACTAGGCACCTTGAGGGTAGGGACCACCTCTGATTTTTCTAACCCTTTTATTCTCAGCACCTAAACAGTACATGGGATATTTTTGTACTCAATAAATATTTGTTTAGATAAACTTTTATTTTACAATATCATTTATATATGTAAGTATACTAGAATTTGGAGACTGAGTACTTTGATGAGATTTTGGCCCTAGAGATCTAATGCTCATTTATCCAGCATCCACATTGGTTACAATTATGTTCATTGGTATTGAAAGAGTTACAAAATGAACAAGAAAGGAACTGCAATCTAGGAGTCCAGCTAAGACTAGGAACCTTCATTTGGAATCATCTCTTCATCTAAGCATCTACCATTTACTTGAGTTTTCATGTTCTGTAGAAATGTAAATATTTTATTTCCCACTAAATAGTGTACATTCTTATGAAAAATAGCCACTTGGGGACTTATTGGGAATTATTCTTACTTTTAGTATTGCTAACAAATAAAAACAGCTGTGTTAACTAGGGTAACAGTTACATAAGGAATTTCCTGACTACTAAAATGCTTCATAAATTTAGCTTTGTGTTCATTTCTCTCCTCTTCCAATGTTTGTTTCTTTCATTATCATCCCACTATAAATGTTAAGGTGTGTAGTGTGTGTGCATGTGTGTGTGTGTGTGTGTGTGTGAGAGAGAGAGAGAGAGAGAGAGAGAATGGATGTATGAAAGATACATGTAAAAAGAGAGGACTTGAATATTTAAAATGTTATTTATTTTTATTGTTGGGAAAATAAGAGCATCACTAGCTTTATTCAATAATATTTATATAAAATATACAGATAAAACAGAAGAACCATAATGATAAAATCTAGTGTATGTAGATATTATGGAACTCATTTAATATTAAGATATTTATTCTTAATCTTAAACCAAACTACCTAGGTAAATTGAAATATATTATAGCCTTTAACATGGGAATGAGATTTAAGTTTCTTTTGGTTTACCACACCCCATACTCTCTTGTCCTCTACAGTTTAAAAAGTTTTGAAACACTCTTTTATGTAAATACATCAAATGTATGATTTTGCTTACAATTCTTCTTTCTTACAGGAAAAGGATAGAAGAGCATATTAAATGCTCATATTGATCAAATTAAATTATCTATTTGATAAATTAAGAAGTAATCCTCTCTCTCATTCCAGTTCATTGTTGATATATAATAAACATATATTTATTTCTCTAGATTCTTTAAAATTGGGCACACACATTTTTTAGTTAATTTTTTTTTCTCAACTTTTTTTTAAACCTGCTCTCAAGTCTCTCCTCCAAATGGCTTTTGGCTGTTTGTCCAAATCAAATTACCTCACAAAAGATGATTGCTGGAAATGGCCCAACTGATGCACATGAATGTCCACCAGGATGGGCAACAAAGCAGTATTTCCATTGAGAGTCCTCAACTGCATGATTCAAAATCTTGAATTTTTCACACTCTGAAAGCAATACCTAGAAGGAGTTTCAGATATATTTAGATAAACGTATAGTTACCAAGGGAAACAGTAATTTTGATTTGAGTTCTGATATGCTTATTTATGGAATCTGTTTTTTAATTTTATAATGACACCTGAGATTTTAGGAATTTCAGTTGTCATATTTATATGCCATAACCTGGACAACAGTATATTGTTATTTGATATGATGATTTATCAACAGTGTGCATTTTTATGAAGGACTATTAATTTATTTTATCATACTTTATTCCAGAAAGGATTTAAGAACAACTATTCATTCAATTCAATAAATATTTACTATTCACCCAATATGTGTCAGACACTGTTCTTGGCACTTGAGATTTATCAGTGAACAAAACAGACAGAGATCCCTGTCCTCAATGGAGCTTACATTCTAATGGGAAGAGACAAGACAGTGGACCTAAAAATAAAATGTATCTAATGCTGTGAAAGAAGGGGAAAGTAGAGCAGGTAGGGATGGTGACTACACAGGGGGTGGGACGTGGAGTGCAGATTTCAGATTAAATAGTCTAGGCCTAATTGAGAAGGTGCCATTTGAATAAAGACTTCATACATGCATCGAGAAACAAGTTTTAAAGATATTTTCATGGCCTTGTAAAGAAATGAGACAAATGGAAGGGATATTTTGACTAGCTTGTAATTCTGTCTGAGAGACAACAGGAGTTTGCATCTAGGCTTACTAATTTTTAACCCTTTCATCTTTAAAGGGGAGTATTTACTTTTCTTTAAGAGACAGAAAACTGCCCGTTATTCTCTTTTGGAAGAAACATACTTGACTCAGAGGGTTTTTAATTGTAAATTTTATTTTCATCCTCTGTGAAAAACTGTGCGTTCTTATAGCAATTAAATATGTCTTTTGCTAGTACCTATAATTAGACAATAAAATATAATTCTCCCTTAGGATATAAGATAAACTATAATAGGTTAAGGTTTGTAAGAAATGTGGGAAAATGTCTCTCAACTGTAGAATTACTGAATATCAGAGCTCCTTGTGGGAGTGTGTCTTACTCAGAAGTTTCCAACATCTGTTCCAACAAGAAAAATTATGCTGATCTCTGCAAATATACCCATAACTTGAAAGGCTATGTCAGCATAACCCAATCCAAACAAACCATTTTTTGTTTAAGAATCATTAACTACCATTTATAGTTTAGACATGAAACAGGACTGCCTTTCCAGAAAGCTGATACTATGGTTCTCTACTAACTGCACTATTTGTTTTCCCTTTTGGAAATGGGATGCCCTCTTAACCATGAGCAAACCTTTTGTAGACCTTCAGCATGTAGTCTGATTTGACCTTCCCACCAAAAACCCTTTGTGGCATCACAAGGCCTGGGTAGAAAGGTCACAGCTGTGTTTGCTTTAAGGCTCTTTTAGCCTTTGCTTGAGAGTGGTTTTCTAGTGGGTTGTTTGTGCATATTTTGGGATGAACTTGGCATAATAGAGTTTATCATGCCCCGATCTAATCTTCCATAATAAAGAACAAGCAAATATTCTCAAATCCAAAGGCGACTTCTGTTTGTTTTTTCCCTTTTCCCTTCAGTTTTTCCCCTTCAGACTTCCTTCTTTATGTCCTTCCTCTCTCTCTGCTTTCCTCCCTTCTCGCTCTCCTTCTTTCCCTCCCTCACTCCCTCCATCTCTTCCTTCCTCCTCATCCATTCAACAAATATTTATTAAGAATTTACTCTAATCTAGGCCCTGGGGATCAGTGGTGAACATGAAGTTTGTATATGGGTGTTAAAAATTAATTCAAAAATTAATTCACAATATTCAAATATCTTTTTAGTTTACTTTTTAAAGAATCTCATGAATTGAGTATATATAGGAGATGATGCAACAAACAAAAATTCTAGAAATCCCTCATGGTAATTGTAAAACATATGATAGAAATCAGTAATTATAAGTAGGTTTCAAAACTTATACCAAATATATCATTTTTTCAAAAGACATTGTTTCAGTCAATGGCCAAAATCTCTTAACTATTTTCTGTCAGAATTGTGATCATGTAGTAACAACTGATTTGAGATGAATGTGTGTGTGTCTGTTAAACCTGGGATTTCAGGACATAGCACCCAACCTAGCTTTGAAGGCTCTTCACCAAAACACTCCAGCCTTCCTCTTTATCTCCCTTCATCTCAGCGGGTCCAGGCTCCTTGCCAGCAATATGCTTTTCTTCCTGTCTTAAGTTGTTAGCAGTGATTGAAATTCTGTCTTCCTCTTCTCAGGCATTGAAAATACAACTTGTAACTGCCATCTCTTACTTGAAAGAAGCCTTTACTGGCCTCCTATGCAAGTTGACTTCTTTTACTTGGGCTTTTTGCTTTAGCACCTATCACAGCTGTCTTGGGCTTGTGACAGTTAATTTGGGGGGCATCTAATAGATATTTTTTTTTGTTCATTTACAAACTTTTGATTGCTTACTCTTCAGGTACTGTAGGAGACACACAGCAAACAAGTTAGACCTGAGTGTCTTTGATCTGAATGTTTAGTGATGATACTGAAAGATAAAACTGTGTGATGAGTGCTACAAAACACAAGGGAATTGGGAGAATATAACTGAAACATCTAAGCCTGTGTTGGGGGGGCCAGGTTTAGACATGATTACAGTTTAGAAAAGATCTCTGAGAAGGTAGAGAGAAAAAGAGAGAGAGAGACAGAGAGACAGAGAGAGAGAGACAGAGAGAGAGAGACAGAGAGAGAGAGAGAGAGATGGCCCTTCCATTTTAACAGGAGAGGGAGAGAAAAGGAAAATTATGGGTGCGTGTGCTGATAAATTAGTGGGTAAAAATTCTTATGTTAGGGCTTCCATTTTGTTTGTGAAAAAGCCCACCTCTATTTCCCGAGAGAGGTGGAGGGAGAGTTTACTTGGAGGACTGAATAGGGTAGAAATGGTATAAAATAGCTCTTTTAGAGAATGCGAGAGAGATGACAAGGGAACATTAAAATGGCTACCGGCAGGCTTGGTTCAAGTCAGAGACCAAAGATAATGGTGCCTTGCTCTGCAACTCCAGAAGCAATCTGCTAGCAGCTCCCGAATAGCACAGAGAAGGTACATAGTTGGGATGGATGGATGGATGGATGCATGGATGGATGGATGGATGGATGGATGACAATCAAAGCTACAGCTCTGCAATTTCCTGGACAGTCACTTCCCATCTCCTACCTTCAGTTCCCCTCTGAACAATGTAGATGGTGATACCTCAACCCCAAATTGAGATTATGTATATGGAAACATTTTAAACTGCAAATAAACACATACAAAATAGTTATGATTTTACATATATTCTGAGAGGTCTGTATGAGTAAAAAAATTTTTTAGGATTTTTCAATGCTGAAAAAACAAAAAAGACTAACTTCCAACTCAAGGGATATTCAAGTTCAATATAAGCTCTAGTTATAACAAGAATAAATAGACCCATTAATAGAGGCAAAAAATTGGAGATAATCTCTTATGTGCCACTAGCACTCAAGCTAGCAAGAGTATAATATTCTGGAAATATAAAAATGTAAAGTTTTAGGTTAGGAAGAGCCAACTTGAAAACACTCTTGAAAAATATAAATATATTCTTAGAATTAATACAACATATTGCATGCCCCATTGTCAAGCTCTTATCTTTTTAGAAGATGCATTACAAGGTGTGGAACATTTAATCATATTTGTTACAATTGATGATAGCACATTTTTATAATTGTACTATTAATTAAGGTCCATTGTTTAACTTAGGGCTCACTGTGTAGTGTAGTTCCCTGGATTTTTAAAAAATTTTTATTCTGTTACCATATAAACAATCTATTATTTTCCCCTTTTAATCATATTCAGATATATATTTCAGTGCTGTTAATTGCTTTCCAAATAGGAACCCTGTATATTTTAAGCCTTAACTTCCCATTCCCTATCCCCACCCCATCCCCTAGTAACCTGTATTCTAGATTCTGACTCTATGAGTTTGCTTATTCTAATTTATAACATGATTTTTAGAAAACATGCAGAAAATATTCTATTCATGCCATACTTGTAATTTAAAAATAATAGTCAAACAAAATAGAACTTCTGTTTTTTTTTAAAAAATGAGTGTACCCTAAGTAGTTTACTGACCCGTATCTTTTTGTCCATGTAGGGTGACTGAATGTCATATATGGAAAAGCTGAAAATAGAAAACAATACAAGCTGCTTCTCATTTCTCTTTCATATGGAAATTTCTTTAAAGACTGCAGTTGATACCGGCTCTCTTTTCATTTTAGCTTCTGGGCATAATCCTCTGGGAATCTGACTCTTCTTGTCTTCCAGCATGCCTAATAGTCTGAATGTTTAGCATTTTTAAAGGGTAGTTGTTCATCACAGGTTCTGGATTATTTTTTCACATACCATTTCTATGCTGCTACTTATATCCACCAATTAATCCATACTACCAGCTGACCTCCTCTTGAGATAGATCCAAAAATTAAGAAGTACTCCAATCTCAAGAAGTAGCTGTGTGCCAAATCATGTTGAAATATGAAGTCTTTGTTGTTAGAGGTATATATTTACAGTGATTTACTGAGGAAGATGATCTGATGTTGAATATGATCCTTTCTCTATCAAGGTGTCGCATTTTGGCAGATCTTCTTATTTTAAATCCTCAGATCTTTTTAGGAATCAAATAGAGCAAAGTGTCTCTTCCATAACCAATAACTGCTTAGGTGGGGTACTTCCTTCAGGCACTTAGTAAAGAATAATATTGGTAAAAGGGTGACAACTCTTTATTCCCAGGATCTTGCCTATTTTGTTGGAGACTTCTAATGAAGGAAATAAAAGGAGAAGAAAAGGAGAAGAGGAGTACACATTGAAAATAGAAAATATGTTTCTTCAAAATTAGTAAATAGGTGTTAGGAGAGGGGAAAAGCAGGTGATTAAAGAGTGAGTTTAGCATTTATATGAACTATACTGCTGAAAAATAAGGAAAGTGATTGTGGGGCAAATGCTAGGGTAGAAGGGAGATGGGGATGGTTTTCAACCAGCAATATCCTGGATATAGGCAGAAGCAACATTCCTAGTTCAGGGTGTTCCTGAAATCTGGGATTTGGCTACTCTCTCTGACCCCTTCCTTTATCAACATCATTGCTTATGACGACGTTCCAACAGGAAGGTAGATAATTGCTTTAGAAAATCATTTTGGTCATCACTGTGAACTGCCGAGTACCACAGTGCAGGTGTTGCTGTCTTTTGCTTTGTTAATTTGCACCTTGCATGCTAATGTGGAGAGGAAGATGTGGACAGTGCAGTGAGAGAACTAGCTACATAAAGCCGTTGCTTCCCAGGCCATCTTTAGCCTGCCTACTCTGCTTTGTGGCAGCTGCTATTGCAGCAGTGCTTCTGTTTTCTTACGTGTAGTCAAGGAAAAGTTGGTAAAGGATTAAAACTTTTCAAATAGGTTTTTGTTGGTTATCTTCAATCAGTTTGACAAATTCTGTAATTTCTATAGAATTTATGCTTAAAATAGCCTTATATTTATATTTCATGTTGTTCCATAGCATTTTGTTTCACCCAGAATATAGCTTAGCCATTATGAAAAGTTTCTTAATTTTGTGATAATAGCTGACCTAAGCTAAGTAAATGTCATTAGAGTTACATAAGACAATTGTAACCTAATTATTTTGGATGTTTTATTACCCCAGATTATTAATAACGAATTATATATAGTCTTTTCAATTTTTAGTAGTGCAGTGCCACCTACTGGTTTTATGCTATATATACACCTTCATATTTTCTTAAGCTTTCCAAATTTGACAAAATCTGCTGTTAATATTTGGTTGCATTCTGTTATTCATGACTTTTCTAAAACAGAGAATCTATATATAGACTTGTGTATTCAGATATTTATTAGTAATATAGATTCCAAATATTAGGCTGCAAACTTGATGAAAATTCTTCTTGTTGACTTTCTCTATCTCACGTTTCATTTTCTTTAAGCATCTATTTTTGTTTTGGAGTTAAAATCTATGAATAGTTTAACATTCTTTTTAGCCTAAAAACAGTAATGGTATTATTCCAAGTATTCTGTCTACATTCTGTTCTTTTAATTGTATCTGTGTATGCTTGTTTGTTTAATATCTTTCTACCACACTAGACTGTAAGCCTTACAATGGTACATAGTGTGTGTGCTCAGTGCCTACTGTACAGATGTTAAAGTTACCTGAGGGGATAGCAAGAATATTTGGAAAACTGATAATATATTCAAATAAGAAATTTTTAAAAAGATTTTACTAGTAGTATTAAGGAAGTATTGATTGGTAAATCTTGTTATAAACTTCCTTTACATGAAAAACAATGAAAAGTTTTTTGTTTTGTTTTGCTTTTTAATCACTGGTCATTAGCACTGAACCCAACTTCCCAATGAATTTTATTTTTGCTTGTAGTCCAGAATCCACCATGGTGTTATACATGCACAAAAAAGAGAGGCATTTATTCAAATAAAACATTCTAATTAAAATTAGTACTAATATAGTATCTGGCCTGGCCCTGGTAACCCAAAAATATGGAGTATTAAAGTATCATTCTCCTCCCTTTTCTTTCCTTAGCTTCCCATCACTTTCAAGTTGTATAAATCGGGTCATGCCACACAGGGCCACAAACAGGAATAGCCATATGAGGTTTTAGAGCCAGTCTCTCCATCCCTTCATTTTTCCATTTAAGAGAAGTATGTGGGAAAAAAGGGCTGGTAGGGACATACTAGAAGCCAAAAGATCAAAACACATTTATAAGCAAAATTATAAAACCTGAAGATATTTCTGAAGTAATTACGACATAATGCCCTTGGTAAGGGGGTAAAAAACACTTAGGGAAAAATTTTGAAAGTAATATATGTGTGTGTTTTTTTAAAGCTATACTCAGAAGAAAAGTGAGATAAGCTCTTTATGAGCTCATGTACACTACTGTAGAGCAGATAAGCAGACATCTGGAGAGAGCAAAGAAAAAATTTCTGATGATTTTCAACATAGCCTGAGAGAGATGAAACAAGACAGTGTAATTTAGAAACCCATGTCCTGTGGCCTGAAAATAAAATGTAAACAGTTAAAAAGCTTTTAACATTCTTTACTGTCACTTTAGTTGTCTGAAAGCCTTACTTACCTATCCATCATCCTGTTTCCAAAAGAGTGAAAATAGAAAAAATGTAAGCGTCTTTAATAGGCTAGGTACAGTCATTACTTAGCTCTATTTTATTACTAGACATTCATTTTCATTTCTGCAAGTTTGAATCTGCCAGGACTGGAATGCTTAGGTGTTAGTTGACCTAATTTTACAGTAATTTTAGGCTGGGCCTGCCTTTGAGCAAATCATATCAGTAAAAATAAGCTCAATTTCTTTCCATTACCTCTGGTTTGTCTAGAAAATAATTGCATCAGATTTTGTTTCTGAAGTCTCATAGGAATTGATTATAGCCTTTGTACTCTTAGAAAATAAAAGGATGGGAAAAGCAAACTTGGCTATGGTGGATGCTTATTACAGACTTTCTCCCTAGTTTAACTCTTAAAAGCATCTCCTGATCTCAAAGTCTGAAGCTTAGAACAGCACAGTAACCAGAAGCATGACTGATAACTGGATTTTTGAGGAACCAGAAAAAGCTACTTCATTGTTACATTTTTGCTGTCTTGGACTCCTTACTTTCCTGATTCTCCATTCATTGTCAGAATCTGGTTTGTACCTGCATCTTTCTGTTTGCTTCCCTCTTGCCCCTCTGATCATTCTTATTCTTACCAGCTAAAGAGCACAAACATTAGTCACTTTTTACTTTTCAAGCAAAGGAGTGCAGTATGTATCAATATGTGTATATGTGCATGTTTGTGTGTATTTAATATCTACTCTGCCTCTCAACTTTTAACCATTAGATTGTATCAGAATCTCCTGAAAGGTAGATTCCATGTCTTCTAGGTCATTCTTACAATAATATTTTACAGTAACAAACAAGTTGACTAATTTAAATATTTATATAAATAAATGTCTTCAGGAAGTGCAGAGAGCCCATCTCAGACTTATGCAGCTATAACTCTCCAGTTAAAGATACTCTTACCTGAACTGAGTGGTGTTGAGAGAAGAAAGGCCGTTCTGTAAAGTGGTGGTAGCAGTTAACTTTTGGCCAACAGTTACGTGCAGGCACTGTGCTCCATAGTGCTCTCGTGGTACTCATTTAATCCTTGCCACAACCCTACCAGCAGAGGTACTAGAACAATGCCCTTGCTATAGATCAGAAGAGACCATGAACAAGAAAATCCAGTTCATCCTCTGGCTTCCTTCAGGCTGGAGGTAGGAGAGAAGGCTGTGCAGAGACTGAGGGGAGTGATTCCAAATGTATTTTGTTTTTTATCCTTTCTCTGACTCTTCTGCATATTGTCCTGAACCTGTTTTTTCCTGCACTGGGGCCTCAGGAATGGATTAGTTTTCATATTGGACATCTGGGCAGGGAGAAAAAGTAGATTTTGGCAGAAAATGGCCTTATGACCCTTCCTCACTGCTACCTACCTCCCCCTCTTCAGATCTTCGTTAAAAACTAAGCTACTTCATTTACATCTTTTCCTTTAAAGAAAAACTTAGTTGACGTGCCAAATCCTGCAATTCTCATATTTTTCTTAAAATGTTTTCTTTAAGGAGATTTATCAAAACAACAGGAATCTTGGTGGTTTTACTCTGAAAGCTAGAGAGTTTAGAAACAAGGCAGACTTCTAATGCTGAAGCTTTTTCACTTTCAACTGTAAAAGGTGTGTAATGGTTTCTACACATGTTTATGGGGATGAAACAATTGAAGTATTTTTTTCATATCTGGCAAAGCATGACCAGCATGTTGAGGGTCCTCTGAAACATTTTGTCTTTTGATAGAGTAACAGTAAAGGCAGATTCAGCCTCTTTGCCTAATAAGTGACCATTATTGGCATATTTCTTCAAACAGAT
This sequence comes from Choloepus didactylus, assembly GCF_015220235.1. NCBI lineage: Eukaryota > Metazoa > Chordata > Mammalia > Pilosa > Megalonychidae > Choloepus > Choloepus didactylus. The sequence goes on along the minus strand of NC_051309.1, from coordinate 130,015,479 downwards.
ACTTGTATTTTTGAAGAAATATTTTGTATTCTTAAATGAAACTATCTGAACAGCATACTACTATGAAAAGTAAAGCTTGTAAGATCAGACTCAGTTCACCTCTTTACTTATGGTCTATGAATAAACTCAGCAAAATATGTTGTAAAAGATATACAGAACATGTTTAACCTAAGTATTATCAGTATCATCATCATAGATCTTTCTTCCCCTCTCTTTCTTCCTCTCTCTCCACATGTATTCATAAATAAACATGAACACATGTACATAAATATAAATATACACATACATGCTTATAAATGAGATACAAATTTAAATTAATTTTTGTTTGAGTATTGTGGACAACATCTTATTGTCTTGAATTCACGTGGTATCAAGAAAGGCAGTTTTACTCTCCTGGGGAGTATTAAGAGTAAAGAGTTCCGTAATGAATGCCATTAGAAGACTTTTTAAATTACATCGATTACATAGGACTTCTAAAATACCTGGAAATCCTATGCCCACCTGTTGCTTACTTGTACTTGCTTCTTACAGACTCCCCTTTACTTGGTGAATCATGGAGAGAATGGACCTGTCAGATGCAACAGATGCAAAGCCTATATGTGCCCATTTATGCAGTTCATTGAAGGAGGAAGAAGGTATCAGTGTGGATTTTGCAACTGTGTGAATGATGGTAAGTAGCTCTTAAATATTACTCTTCTTATAATAGGAAAATCAGACCTGATTTTATAGTCATTCCTTCCTCGAAGGAATTCAACAAGAACATGCTCCATTTGGATTATCCAAGCTCCTTTTAGCCTTACACATCCCCATGAGCCCCACATGGAAGCTGCAGTGTTTCTTATAAAAGAAAATTCAAAATTAGAAAAAAAAATTCATTTCTCAATTCCCTTCCATAAAATGTGACATTTTACCCTGTGTATACAGAGGATAAACCTGAGATACCTTTCCTCTTCCATCATTCCTCAGGGTTATTCTTGAATATGAGCTCATTGATATTTAGGAAAAGCTTAGTTCTAACTAAGGGCTTTAACACATATAGATTTTTTTTTCCTCTCCCATATAAATGCTGGATTGTTTAGAGAGGAAAGAGCATTATTACAAAGGGCTTTTCCAAATTCATTATATTTCCAGTTTCATTTCAGTATGAATTTACTAAGTCATACCACAAAAACCACAAATTTGCTAGAAGTTCTCACTTTTATTACACCTATAATGTCTCTTATAATGTTTCTATGTTTTTAAGTCTTTGGTGTTAAATAAAACATATACTCAGGCTGAGAACATTCCCATATTCATTTACGTTTCAGAATTTTTCCAGAACAGTTTATGATGCTAACTAAAGCATGAGTTTTCTATATGCTTCTCTCTGTTCCGTACGTTCATAGACATTTGTCCCTGTGGTTAATTAGATCTAAAGAATGAATAAGACTCTTTCTGCCCTATTGACAGTCGAGCTCAGGCACAATTTCCTGCCTATGTAATTGCATCATGGCACCTCTGATGGGTGAGTGCTTCTCGTTTCCCCACAGCCCCTCCCTTCTCACCCTCCATTATCACAGCCCATGGCTTTGCCCAGCTTGGAGTGCTGGAGACCAGCATTGTGAGTTTCTCTCATGAATACCTTTTGTCAGTTCTTAAAAATGCCACATGTGGAGGTGAATCATAGACTTCTGGCCTTACCACAAAGACCATGGCACGGCATCTACTTAGTGGAAATTAGATAGACCAGTGAGGCCAGATTTTGTTAGCTCTCCACCCTCACTTCTCTTTCCAAGGAAGAGCTCACTCTTTCATCCTGGATGAAATCTGCAACCAAATCTTTGGATATCACTAAATCCTTAGATATTGCTAAATCATTTATCATTAAATCTTAGTACCTGGATTTTAGAAACCCTATAACAATTCACTTCTGTATGCTTTAGTTTTGGGGTGGGGTGTCAGAGTCATGAGAAGACAGCCTCTCCAGGAGCATTTGGATGAAGTCCTCCACCTGGGTCAGTTTCCTGGTGTCTTCACTCAAGGCTTCACCTCACTTGGAGCAACATGGTGTGAAAAAACACCTCAGGTTCTTGCCAAGACAAGGCTTGTATCTCCACGCAGTAGATTCCATTCCTGTGGGTATTCAGTGCTAGGAAGCTGCTATGCTCATTTTCCAAGACAGTTTTATTCACATTAGGCTCAAATATTTGTGCCCACAAGGAAGCCAGGCTCCCTTAGATTAAAGTTGACACCTGCATTCTTCATTTAGGTTTAAAGAAGTCAGAGATTTGTTGGAGTTAGAAAGAATTCAGCAGGCTGGGTCGCATATTCTACTCTATTTCCCTGCAAATTGTCCAGAGGTTGCCCAGTGGGAAGCATATGAGGTCAAAGGGCATGCAGGAAAACAGGTGGCATATGGCAATGCATAATTTATGGTGTGACTTGAATTTCTGTTTATAAAGCATGGTAGATAGTATTAAATGCTAAAATATATAAAATTAATTAATGTAAAAGAGCAAAAAATTCATAGGTTATGCTCCGTAGAAATTACTGTATCAGACATCCCAAGACAGCCAGTACGGCATTCTCTCTCTCATCTACAGGTACAAAAAAGCAGTGGAAGTCCTTGTTAGCTTACTTAACTCAACTGGAACTCTCAATTTTCACTTCTGCAATTTTTTCAAGACATTGAATTTTTCAAATTCAGAGATCCATATGTACATTTGACTCTTATAAAACTTGTTTTAAAAGAATTGGCTAAGATATAAGAAAGTAGGAAAAAAGTCTAGTCTCTGATTTTTTTAAAGTGCAACCAAAGAAAAGAGTCCTTCTGTGATCCATGTGTTAATTGCACAAGTAAAAATAAAGAATATTCAGTTGTTTTTTTATAAGGCATTATTTCTGTAGTTTCATAAATGCAAATGTTGTTTTTTAAAAAATGCTTAAAACCGGAGCATTGTCGGTTATTCTAAATACTTCCATGGGCAGTGGCTTTAATGGCCAGTCCTATTAATCTCAAGGTGACAGAACTTTGCTTTCACAGAGATACCAGGCCATATTTGTCCAAGTGTTTAGTATGTGACTCATAAGTGTTCCTGTGCTGTTGGATGACTTCCAGGTCTTTGCCAGAACTAACCTTCTTAGACGTTTGAATCAAATTGAAGTTCCTCAGCTGAGATCTTGGTGTAGTCTTTGCCTAATACAGTAATCCTCTCTAGTCTGCAGCGCACACTTTAAAAATTAACATACAGACTCCCCATGGCTGAACATATCTCTTAATTAAAGGATAATAGATACTATAGTTAATAGTATAAATAACTGATGTATACTTCTGTTAGGTATATTGAAAATTCAAAGTTAGAAGAATCAGGACTCTCTTTTTATGAGTTCTTTAAATAGGGACAATTAAATCTGGGTTGTGACAACTTAAAAACTCACCAGTGCTCTTATCCCGTTTCTCTAGGATGATACAAATCATAAATGTTTTTTTTTTATCATCAATAACCTATAGAAGAGTCAAGAAGATTTTTTAGAAAACCCGGGTACATTCCAAGACTTACTTCTTAAATAGTGAATATTTAGAATACACTGCATTCCAGCTTTTTAAAGACTTGTTTCTCATACTAAATCCTTTCCTTCCTTAATAAATTTTAAAGACTTATTAAATTGTCTTTGTTTATGAAAACAAAAGATTTCCTCTTCTGTATTGTTTTCATTAGTTCCATCATTCTATTTCCAACATCTGGACCACATTGGGAGAAGACTGGACCACTATGAGAAGCCAGAGCTATCTCTAGGATCTTATGAATATGTTGCTACTTTGGATTACTGCAGAGTAAGTACTCCCAGGACTTCAAATATTTTTACATTGATGTCAAATTCAAGTGAATAACTTTCATATGTAAATAATTGACTCCTGATTCACAAACATTGATTGAATACCTACTTCATGCAAACTGTTTTGGGTGGGGTTATAGGGATGTAGTAATGGCTAAGACACAGATCTAGCCCTCCAGGTCATTAACATGGTGAAACTGCCAAACCATTGACCCAAGTTGTCAGTTTTAGAAACTAAAAATTGTTGTCATAAATAGAAAACAATTATTTATTTTTGTCCCTATCAGATACAACACTCTGGGTTCTTAAAGCAACAGTCCCATGTAGTAGTTTCTGCCTCCATCCTTTTGTCAACAGTCCCTGAATTTTTTTCCCTTTCAAAGCAAAACCTCAACCACTATGACCAGTAGGACTATTGACATGTTTCTGTGTCTCCCTCCTCCGTCTCAGTTGTTACCACAATGGTTTAGCCTCTCAGCATCTCCCTTGGGCTATTTCAGCAGCCTGGGATGCTTCTGGTTTCTCTGTTCTAAAATGTAATCATGAGATACTCCACTATATCCCACAAACCTCTATTTGTTCTTTCTTTTATAAAAAATTAGGTTCAAACAAGTTAAATTTCCTTACAAAACTGTTAATTGTTAGACCCCAGACTACCACCTCAGCTGTATCTTCAGTTGTGCAGAAGTCTCACCACCTACTCCAAACACATTGACCCCTTTTATAACTCCATGTCTTTATAAAAAAGATGTTTTTTTTGGCCAGAATGTCCTTCTATCTTCCTATCATATCTGTACATGCTCCACCTGGCAAATTCCTACTTACTCTTTAAACCTGGCTGAAATTCCATGTGTATGTGGCAACTTTCTCTGTCATCGTGGTAGTTTTTCTTTTTTTTTTTTTTTAACTACATCTTCTCTTTTTTTCATAGAATTTGGGCCATGTCTCTGTTTTAAAAGTTATCCCCATGGAATTTAAGTCTTCTTCCATGTCTTCCCTCTTCACAGATTCTGATACCCTTGGGGACAAGAATCTTGTCCCTGTCATGTTTATGGCCCCTACCTGTTTGGCAAAGGGTAGGCATTTGATCAATGTATGTTTAGTAAGTAAGTGAATGAATGAGTGAATGAATGAATGTGCAGATTTTTTACTATCCCCTGGACTGGCTGTTTCCCTTCTCCATCATCATAATGAGAGTGTCATTACTATGAGCAACTCGTAGGGCTTTAAAATTCTTCAGTGATTTGAAAATTATATCTTCTTGGGTATCAGATTTCAGCTAATTTGCACCATAGGTAGAATTGAAGAAACAGGGCTATTCTCACTGATTTCCTTACTTCTCCAAAAATGAATGTGTGCTACTGTGAGGTCCCCAGAAAACAGCCTCTGATCCACAGGTTTCTCTCATAAATGTTTGCTAAGGAACCAACAAACTTTGACTTTTGACTTTTTGCGTTTTACTTTTTGCCTTTTACTTAAGCAATATGCTTAAGCTTACACTTCTTCCCAAAGAGAACTCACTAACGGTCATTTCGCTGACTAGTTCTCATTCATTTTACTTGCTTTTATTATTAATTTTTCCTTAAATGCTGCGAAGAGATGTCTAGGTACACCTTACCATTTGCCAGTCAGGCAGTCAGTATGTGAATTCCTCAACAGCAGAAGTGGTTTTTAACTCTTGTTTGGCCAGCAGTGCTTAGCAAAGCCCCAAGCACAAAGTATACACGTTGAGTGCCTGCTATGAGTTTTCAGCATGATGAAGTAAAATAATAACCAGTAATGATTTTTAAATGTCATTTAAACAAATTTCAGTGATATTTGGGTTCTTAGTATAGATTATGCAGAACATTTTTCTTGACCAGAAGATTTTTCAATTGATTGGATTAAAATTTTTTTTGCTTAACGTAACTTATTGCCTTTTTAAAAGTAATGTATATGATTGTTTTACACTACATAACATTGAACTAGTTATAAAGAAAACTAGATGCTTTATTAGTTTAAAATGTTGTGAAATTTGAACATATTTTGGAAAATGTAAGAACATTTCTAGTACAAACGTTCTATTTCAGGCAAAAAGGCATGTCCTGAAGTACTAAATACTTATGTATAATTTATTTGTTCTTTCCTGCTAGTGACTCAAGGAGAATCATTAGGAAGAACATAAACATTTGAAGTTCTAATTAAATGTAATAAAGCCATTATAATTAGTAATGGAAAATTTAATCACTGATCTTTGCAACTGTGGTATAAATCTAACCAGGCTCTGAATTTCCATTTCTCTGCCAAAAAAGCTGCATTATCTTGATTTTTTGCTTTTTTAGTAGAAACTTAGGCAAAAAGTCAAATCTATTTCTGGGAAGAGAAGTCTTAGTATCTTCAAATTTTTTTATCTGGAAATATTCCAGATGTCTAGTTGATGGAAAATCTCACTCAGCAGGCAAGGAACCAAGAAAAACTGTATGTTTTTAAGAGGTTTTTGTAAACTTAATCTTCCTTTTATTATATGAAGTAGGATTCATAGTAAAAGATGCTGCAAATATCTTCAAATTTAAAGTTTAATTTGTACATGTATTTTTTTGACACCACACAGATAGAAGGAGAATTTCAGTCCCATTTTTCCCTATTCATTTTATTTTAACTTGGTACCAATTTTAGATCATAAAATTAATATTTATTGAACATTTACTGTGTGTCAGCTCTGTGCTAAGTGTTTTCCATGTAGTCCATCATTTAGTTCTCATGGTGAACACATGTGGTAAGTACCACCATCCTCTGAGGAAACTGAGACTTAGAGAACTTAAATACCAGCCTCAGGTGGTACACCTACGATATGATGGAGTCAGACTAAAAAAACCATGTCTGCATAACCACAGACCCCCTATTCTCTATCACTGTATTCATTGTGGGTATGTAGACAAGTATCTACAAAATCACCATGGGGTTACCTGGTAAAGAAGACCTCATCTTAGTCATATAACTGGAAGTTTATCATTTGTAAGTACATGGTCTATATCTGCATATAAAGTGTACTTGAAATATAAAATCTGATCCCGAACCTGCCTTTTTCCTGAATAAAAAGATAACTTCTCCACTTTATTTTAATTCATTTTGACATTTGTTGGATGCCTCACATTTCCAAGGCACTTGGCTCTGTGCTGTGAGGGATACCAAAATTAGCACAATAATAAACCTGATTTCAAGTTACTACCATCTATAGGACCAATGTGAAACGTTTATAATTATGATGTAAAGCCAAATATGACAAATGCTGTAAGACTGGAATAATCAGAGTGCCATAAGAAAACAGAAATTTAACTTATGATTTGGAAGATCAGGGAAGGCCTCAAAGAGGGAGTGACATTTGTGCTGTTTGAACCATGAGAATATTGACAGGCAAATGGAAGGGGGAACCTCAGTAAGCAGAAAGGTTTCACAGAGTCAACGCTGACCTACTCCCATTTCTTCAGGGGCCAGGCAGGCATTGTAGATGAATGCTGTGGGCTTAGCGTGGGGACTAAATTAGTTGGAGAATATATACTCCTTCTTTCCCCAAACACACTTAAATTCAAATAGTTTTGAAAACTCTTGAGCCAAACCAAACACTTTTCTGGCCAAATTCTTGACCCAGGCTCACTAAGCAGTGACTTCTGGATAGGAGATGTTTTGAAAATGGCAAGCACTTTAATTAGTTGGGGGAATGTGTATTGGGGAATAATGTGAAGTAAAGCTGGGAAATAGTTTTGAATCATAGTCTTTTTTATTTTCTACGTAGTCTACCATCACATCTTTGATCTGTTAGTTGTTTTATACATGTTTGTTAAGTAGTATTATGGAGGGTCTTGAATACCAGGCTATTAAAGAGCTTATACTTAATTCAGTAGGCCAAGAGGATAATTAAAGATTAAGGAAGAAGTTGTTTTCATTAATTTATCTGTCCACCCATTCATCCACACATTCATTCATTCAATCAACAGTTATTGATTGCTTTTTTTTTCTGCCATGCTCTGTACTAGACTCTGGGGATTCAGCAAACTTCCTGTCCTCAGAGGATGTAGGATTGTGATCTGTATTGCACCTTGGACAGTTGGACAGTTATTTCTGACAGCAATCTGTATAATAAGAGGGGAGAGATTGGAGGTGGGGGTAGTTATTAAAAGTTGATGTAGTAGTCCAAGCAAGACAAAATGAAGGTCTCAGTTTAGATATTGGAGCTCAAAGAGCCACAGAGGGCTTCATAAATAACTGATGTGGATGGTAAGGGAGATGGACATTCCACAAACAGAGATTTCAAGCTCAGGTTATTTTAGAGGATTGTGTTTTCTGTAAATTCCTTGTAGAAGGGCCAGGATAATGGCAGAAATGTTATCCAAATGTCTAAAAATTTGAATCGAAGGTGCTGGCAGGACGTTTATGTGGCGGTATAGTTAATTGGAATGTTGGCCTGGAGCGCAGAAAGAGGCTGCAATGACTTGCCTGTATAGAAGTGCTGGTTAAAACTGAGTAAATGAATGCGAGTTCCATGCTGGAGAGTATGGTGAGAGGAGAGAAGCATGTCCTTTGGAGAAGGATGAGAAAATGAAAACCAGAAACAGCTTTCAGAAAAGTGGGGGAGGAAATGATGCTGCCATGCCCTGCAGGTGAAGAGAGTGAAAGTGGTCCACTGTGCCTAAAGTTGAGATCTAGAGTGAGAGCTGGCATTTATTGCAAGTCACTGTAGTTTAGCTTGCAGTTAGGAGGTCTGTGACCTTTAAGAGAGCAGTTTCAGTAGGATGGCATGGAAAACCAGATTTTCTTAGAGTTCATAGGAGTTGGATAAGCGTAGCGGGACAAGGCAAGCTGGATGAAGAAATTAGGCACAAGATGACAAGCTCCCAGATGGTTAGGAGTAGGGATGGGGTAAAACATTGGGGGTAAAAAAGGAGCATTTCTAAAGAAAGTCCCTGGGACACATTTCTTTGTTGGTCTGATTTTGGTAAAAGTGGCCAAGTGATAATGTTTTCAGGCTGACAATTTTTAAGTACTGTAATTTTTTTTACTTCAAATGTAGGACTTTTATTAGAAGAATGTCATGTCTAGCCTTGTAATGGATATAGAATGAATCAAGAAGATAATTTTGAGACATTATCATCAAAATGTCTAATTATAATAATTTTAATACAATTTTATTTTAAAATATTTTTCCATTTTTCATAAAGTTAAAAATTAAATGAGTTTTAATTCTTTATTCTCTAGTGTGAGTCATTAAAGTTGTTTGCCCATGGCTCTCTTTTCTAAATATTTTATAAAACCCAAACTGAAGACTCACTCCCTGAGTGCTTTTTGAATATCAGCCAGTACAGGAACCAACAGTACAAAACATTTTCACAGCAGCTGCTTTGTGTTATAATGATTGTTTTAAACAGATACAGAAAAGGTCTAACATTCCATGATTACCATAAATACATAAGAAATTAGGTAAGTCTTAAATAGTATGGTACAATTTTAGAAAAGTATGTAACTACATTTTATTATATAATTTCACATCTTTAAAATTGGAAGAGTTTATAAAAGACAAGTCTGAAAATAATGACATCCAAAGTAATGAAGTTTTGCTATAATTATTGTAATACTCTTACTTGGCACAATTTGTCAGTGTTCCAGACACATTTCTTCTGATAGGCAGAGTGTCGTAAGAAAGGCCAGCCACAAAACTGTAGTTCACCATTGGGCAGTTGTAGTAATAAAATCTTTGGAGTGTTGCAAAACTGAACCTTCTCTGGTAGATATTGTAATACTGTCTAGGTCATACTCTGGTAAATAAATAGCTGCTTTTTTCACTTTTATAGCATCAGAGACTGTTCTAGAAAATGATTTAGTTCCACAGACCTAATGTCTAAATTCTAAATGAAACATCTGATAACCTCCAAGAGTTTCTTGTGAGTGTTTTAATTTGGTTATGAAATGTATATACTTTCTAATTATATTTATGTAATTTTTTGCTCTTTGTAGAAAAATAAGCCACCTAACCCACCAGCCTTTATCTTCATGATTGATGTTTCATATAGTAATATAAAGAATGGTCTTGTGAAACTCATCTGTGAAGAACTGAAGACTGTGCTGGAAAAGCTTCCAAAGTAAGGGAACTACCATTCTTTTTATAACTTAAATAATATTGCTAAATTCATTTCTTGGCCAGAAATCAAATGCTGTATGACCCATTGATATCTTTTGCTATTGAGGACATCTAGTAATTATTTATAAATCAAACAGTACCATTCTTTTGAGTCCGTATAAATCACAAGTAAACAAACTGATAAGATAGTGCTGTGGTAAAAACATTCAAAATACATTATAAAGTATAAGGAGAATCTCAACAGTGTTGTGGGATGGACCTGGGAAGCCTGTTATTCACTTTCTAAAGTGTTGATTCCCTACTTTAGAAAGTGTTGAAGAGTTTGGGAGTAGGGGGTGCCAGAAAATGGAACTGTCACCTAATGACAGAAATGGTACCTTTTGGATAAATTTCCTTCTCTTTATACGATCCTCTAACTCCTTTGCAGCTTCATTGCTCTATGTCATGTAACTTGACAGCACAAGATAACTTCACTTACCTGCCTTTGTAGAGGGCAGTACATACAGGGAAAGATGGAAAGATATTTTGGCAAACATGACTATTTTTTAAATATCTTACCATACAAACTAGTTGTTTAGGATGGGGAATGAGAACCTAGTAAGGAGATTCAGGAACAAGGAGATTCAGGAACAAGGAGAATGCCTTCCTTCATAAGAGGAAGACACGTTTAAGAAAATTAAACAGGCTAGGAAATGTTGTCTGTAGCCTACCGTGTGTAGGCTCCCTATCTCTCTGAGCATAAGCAATCTCTCATCTGGAGAGGGATTTTTTTTGAGGGTGGAGGTTGTCTTAAGCCCTTGGGATGCCGTGAGTCTTTGGTTGCCTGCTCCTCTGTATTCGTTCAGCATATCACTGCTGCCTTGGCACATGTGAAGCTCAGGCAAATGAACTCTGGACCTCCCAGGAGTAGTTTTGTTTGTATCTTGAAACTGAAGTCATAATATTCTCGATGATGGTTTGTAAAAGCAGTGGGGATGTTTAAAAAACACTGAGGCAATTTCAAACTGAATTCTACAATGAAGAATGAGCCAGGAGCAAGTTAAAGATGGTGAGATGGTGGCATGAGAAAGACATCCCAAAACTGTGGAATTGTTTGTGATTATAGTTCTCTTCCTTCATTGTTAGGGAAATTTGAGAAGAATGGACTTTCTGTTAAATGCTCTTTATATATACATATATAATAAAACTCTCTCACAGGTCTGAATTTTGAGCTTCAAAGAGAGGAAAGAAAAATACTCTTAACTTCTGGAAATGGTTTCTCTCTCTTTTCCTCTCTCTCAAATTGGTTCAAATTAAGTTAACTTATTTTCATAGACAGTTACTTCACCAACCCTTTGTTTCTTTTCAACACAGAGGTGATGTGAAACGTGTAACCTGTTAATGAGTTATGAAATCACAGACTTTTATTAGATGTCATTATAACTTTTATATTCCTTTAGAACACAGATACGTGATTTTTGCAAAAGAGAAAAGAGAAAAGTAGAAGGCTAAGGCTGGTTATTCCCTCCCACTTTTCAAGAAGTTTTTATTCAAGTCCAAACACCGTTTTCCTCTTTATTTATTTATTTTTAATCTGATGGCTTTTCTCCCCCAAAATTTATTTTGGGGCTTGTATTGTGTAACTTTATTTTTTATGATAAGATTGCCATTAATTTGATTTCCTTCTTTGAGCTAAAGCAGGTAATATGTCAAAAAACCTTTTTAAAGCACAGTCTTAAGAGTTGCGGAACATGTCTATGGCATGTTCATCTCTTAGCTAAATCTTTGAAAAGTGAAGTCCCCATTCTTCAGTATTTTACTTTGGATTTATTTCTTTGGTCTTCCCAGGTTGACAGACTTTTCTGTCTGACTTCTCTGGAACAGGAAAGAAGAGATTTGAAGTGTCTCACCTGATGTCCAGATCAAGCTACTGTTTTTTGATTGTTTTTAATGCCACTATAGCTAACATGTTCAAAATGCCTGATTTTGGAATATTCTGGCTTATCTAGTTAATATCTTCAGTGCCACTCTGTTGGATGGTGTTTCTTAGTTTCCTAAGGCTGCTTTAACAAAGTACCACAAGCTGAGTGGCTGAAAACAGCAGAAGTTGATTGTTTCATAGTTCTGGATGTTAAAAGTTCAAAATCAAGGTGTCAACAGTGTCATTCTCCCCCTGATGTCTCTAGGGAAGAATCTGTTCCATGTTTTTCTCTTGGCTTCTGGTGGTTTTCAACAATCTTAGGACTTCAGTCTTGACCTCAGTCATCAAGTGATCTTTCTCTGTGTCCAAATTTCCTCTTTATTTATGGGCACCAGTCATATTGGATTAGGACCCACCCTAATCTAGTTTGGCCTTATCTTAACTAACAAGATCTTCAAAAGTCCTATTTCCAAATGCGGTTACATTCACAGAACTGGGAGTTAGGAATTTTGGGGGAGGTATACAATTCAACCTATAACAGACAGTATTCTCCAGTTCTTCATTCTATTAAAATAATAGGGCAAATGTTGAGTGAAGGGGATAATTGAAAAGCAGAGGAACAAAAAATTTGTCCCTTATGATAAGCCTTAAGTCATTTCACACAACTTGTATAAAGTTAATATGAAGAGAGGCTGAGAATTAGTTTTCTTCTGCTGGATCTGATTTAATGAGACAGTTACACTGTTGAAGACGAAAATTTTAGGACAATTCTTTGTTTTTCAAACAATCTGTTTTTAAAGTATGTTCCCATGGAGACAAGTACTAACATTTTGCAATAATGTGAGATATTCTGATTAAATGCTTTTTAAAAATGTTAATTTATATTTTAAATGAACTCTATAAATCCCAAGATACCCCTTTCCCATAGCATGAAAATATCCAAATCCAAAAGGAAGTAACAATCCAGGTTCTTTTCTGTTGTTTTTCTTTTGTGCCTTTTGACTTAGTTGACTACAGATTAACTATTAAAGGAGAATAAAAGTCCTTCATGATTTTCTGGGCATTTTTCACCTTATTTAATAAAAAGTTTCCTGGTAAATGGGAGCTTACCCAGTGATGTGCTGTTAAAATGGCTCTCAAATAAATAAATATAACCCCAATTTGTAGCATTTTCTGATTTCTGGTGTAAATACTCCCATCCTGACTGATTTTAATCTACTAAGGTTTTGTCACTAAATCAGAGTTGAGAAGAGAGATATATACAATCAGCTTACAATTTGTTTTCTAATTTGCCATCCCGAAGACAGTGTTTCATCATCACAATAGTCATTTGGGGAGCAGAGGTCATAAGACTAGGACCCTGTTCTTTATTGGCTTATAGTCAAGTATTCATGAAATTTTAACTAAAAGGAACTACATGCTAAGAGTCAAACAAGAATGATTTACAGGTATTTAGAAGAGGAAATAACATCTCGCTGATGCATCAGGGGAGGTTTCACAGAAGAACAATTTATGCTTGGTCTTAGAGAATAAAATTCTGATAAATAGGAAGGGGAAGGGGAAAACATGGATGCTATAATATAGTGGTGAGTTGCACAAAATCATACAGCTTGGTATACTGGGTGTGTGTGTGTGTCTGTGTGTGCCTACTCAGAAAGGATAAGGATTCCCACTTCTAGAAACTTTGTATCAGAGTCCAGAATATAAACCTTTGCCAAATGTTTTTCGAAGGAATTATTAGGATCTATTTAAACTGCCATCCCATGTATCAAGGCCACAATGTAGAACCAATTCCCTCAAATAGTAAAGGGAGTAGAGAAGAACTACAACAGAGTTTAAAGTCAGTACTTCACCAGCCTATACTCTGCTGAAACATCAAAGAAATAGGGAAGTCTGCAGTGGGATCAGCAATTTGAACTTCAAATAATTTCATCTAGATATTTCCATTTTCCTTTCTCTTCTCCTCAGCTAACTCTGCCATGGGCAGAATTCAGAAACTGGACAATAAAATTATCCCTTAGGCAAAATAGGTTTTACTGTCATCTAAGTTTCAGTTAAAATGGCATATTTCTCTTGTGGCTATTTTGAACGCTATTTTATATCCACAGTTGAAAATTAGTGAGAGCATCAGTAGTGTCTAGGAATTTTTATTTTGGAGAGAGAGAGAAAAAAAAATAGAACCAGTGTAAAGTACTTTGGTAAACATATAACTGGAGTCTAGACCACTAAATTCTGAATATACTTAGTATAGACTGGAATGAGACTACTCATGCCTTTATAGTCCTTTCAGGAAGATTAAGGTCTTGGTTTGGAATCCCTCAAAAAAACAAAAAAAACCACTTTTTCTTTTCTTTTCTTTCTTTTTTTTTTTTTTCAACAGTTTGATGCTTTTGTTGTTTTTGTTTATTTGTTTGTTTGCCTTGCCATGACCATCACCAGTGGTTACTTAATAAGAAATACATCATCAATTTATAAAAGTGATTCTGTTTTTATATTTATACTATATGTTTATATATTATAGTTCTCCAAATCTAGCCCATTTCTATTAAGATTCTTTAGAATGTATAAGAAAAGAATCACATACACGGAGCAAGTCCTTACTTGATAAAAATAGTTGTCCTGTTAGTAATCTAAGTGTGCTTTTCTCTTGCTTCAGATATTCCATTTGTCCTTTTGACCTGGTGACTTCCAAGACAGTTTTATTTATAAAGAAAGTAATTTAGTCTAGCTTGTTCAGGAAAAAAAAATTATGATTTGCTATGGATTGAGAATAAATACATTAAAGAAATATGAATGAATATTTTCATACAATTTATTTGACTTTCTTTACCTAGATTTTCAAGATTTGTTTTCCTTGGCAATTTGTTTATTTTTCAACTAATCCCTGTCCTCCCCCACTGTGAGTCAGTACCATTTATGTTTGGTAATAGAAATTAAGACCAGGACTATAAATATGTCTTCCATATGTTTTATAGAAGGGCACACTGAATTTCAAATAGCAAACTGCTTTCATTCTAAACTTAAAAAAGGACCTTTCAAACACTTTTTTCCCCCTCATAGGGAAGAACAGGAAGAGACTTCTGCCATTCGAGTTGGTTTTATCACATATAACAAAGTTCTCCATTTCTTTAATGTGAAGAGTAATTTGGCCCAGCCTCAGATGATGGTGGTTACTGATGTTGGAGAGGTCTTTGTTCCTTTGTTGGATGGTTTCCTTGTCAACTATCAAGAATCCCAGTCTGTGATTCACAAGTAAATATCAAGTATTTTATAATTTAAATACAAATCATATGTGTTGTTAATTGCATTGTTATTTTGATTCAGTCACACACTGGCAAGGGGATTTTAAAACTTCACATTTTTTATGCTTGTGTCTTTTTAATGTACAGCTGTATCTAAAAGGAGGGATTTTTGTAATTAACTCTATCAATCCTTTCTTTTTTTCTTTTTTTTTTTAACTGGAAAGGTAATGCAAGGAGATTTCCTGCATGTGGACGAGTGTATTCAATGATGGTTATAATTACTAAAGATATAGCCACTGTTCCAAGAATTTATAGTCTTAGGAGAACAATAATGTAGCAAATAGAAAAATATCTATAAGAGATGTGATTTTGCAAATGTCCCAACGAAATCATAACTTTTGGTGCCAAACCATGTCAGGATATCAGACAATCCTTCCCTGAGAAATGATCTGTGAAATTCACCCATAGGTGTTTGGCATATGATTTTAGGCTTGTACTGTCAGTGATTTATTTCCTGAAGTTTATTAAAAATATGCTAAATATTTAAAACATATTTCTTACTCATTTCTTATAGTTTATTGGACCAGATTCCAGAGATGTTTGCAGACTCTAATGAAAATGAGACTGTCTTTGCTCCTGTCATCCAGGCTGGCATGGAAGCACTAAAGGTGAGAAGAAGCCTCTTCTAATTGCTAGTAAATAAATTTTGAAAACAGGGAGAGAAACAATAATTATAATAAGGAAGGCCTATCTACAAATGCAGGCTTCATTACATCATGTAGGTTGCTAGAGGCTATTCCAGACTTCCTCACAAACCACAAGAGGAAATGGCCAAAACCACAGACTACTCCCAGTGTTTACATTCCAGCACTGTTAGCATCTGAACAACTGATTTTGTTAGGATTTCCAGTTTAGCTCCTCCCTTTGCTTTTATATGAACTTTATATGAACCGTTTTAAAATTAGTTCAACAATATCTGAACTACTAGATATGTGAAAAAAATTCCCGTTAGCACCCTGCCCTTCCTTGGGTTTTCAAACCCGCAGAGGCAAGGCCTTGAGACAGGAGTTGTGAATGGTCCTCAGGGCCTAGCTGGATGCCAAAAGCAGATGGGAAGTTGGCCATGTTTCCAGTTGGAAAGCTGAGCCCAAATGACTCTGATCATTTTCATAGGTTTAATAAAGAAAGTAATCTGAGAAAGGCAAAATGATTAAAAACACTTACTCTCTTAATCATTACTACTTTAGTACGTAAAGTAGTCATGTAAACCATGTTGGTCCTGACAACTGGTTCTTAAAAATTAATTTAAAATTTTATTTATATTAAATTACCTTTTAAGATAAAATGGTAGTAATAGTAACAATTACAAATAACATCAACTATAGGACAGAACTGAGTTTATGAAATATTTTTACTTAAATTGCATCTAACATCATAGTTTAATTCTAGTAAAGGGATTCTGGCTTGAGTTTTTTGTTGTATAGAGTATTCACCCAGCATTGGATCAAAGTCTGCTCTGGCTGTTCTCAAAAGGCCTCAGAATACATGTTAATTTAACCTATATTTTGAAAGTCAGTTTTACATCATAAAACAATTTGGAGATGTTAGGGCTCACCTAGTGGAAGCCAATGGTGATAATTGGTTGGACTACAGGAAAGACAGGAATTCCTATTTCATTCCACATCGCTAAAAACAATTATATGGTCTAGCTCAATTTGAAAGGTTATTTTGTTCTCTCTTCCAATAAGATATTTGGAAATCCATATGTAAATCTTCCCATACATGGTAAATCTTACATGACCCTACAGTTCTTTCTGCTCTAAGAAGTTGTGACTAGGAATAATATTGTATTCATGTGCTCACACAGGATGATGAGTGCATATTCATAAGCTAATGTGTCATCAATTAAGAGAGCATAGTGAAGTGGAAACGAGAGTACAGGCCTGGCTTCCAGTGGACCTGAGTGCAGAATCCCAGCTCAACCCCTTAATTCATTTCTAAAAGAGAACAGTACTATTTTATAGCAATATTTTTCACATGGGCAGTCTCCAAGAGATCTACAGGCAGCTTGGCAGCTCTGAAAAAAAAAATAGAGCATATTTGTGTACATGGGTTCCATGTGTCTGAAATGTAATATTAATTATGATACAGGGAGAACCTAAGATGGTGGCTAGGAGAGACAGGGAAGAAAAACACCTCCTTGAAAAATACTAGGTAAAAGCCAGAAAATGACTCAGAATACCAGTTCCAGCAATGCACCAGCTGGACAAGGTCTGCTAAATCCACAGGGACTGTACACTTGGCGAAACCGAAGTCTGCATTCTGAAATGAGTGAGTGAACCTGCTGAACGTCCGGCAGCCATGCTGAGGTGTGGGGAAACCGTGGGTTGGTGTTTGGAGGCGGAGTAGTTCTTTTTTAAAAAAACCCAAAAGCAGGTGCAGATATGGCAGCGAGAACCACACAGTGAAGCGCAGAGGGAACGGGCTGTGCGAACGCCTCATTATCTGTCATGGAAAATAGCCTTTCGTGGACCCACTGCTAATTGTCTCAGAGTGGGGAGGGCAGAGGTGAGCCAAAAGGAGAAAAAAACCATGCCCCTTGCAGCCATCTTCCCGGCAGGCTGGGAGCGCTCCTGCCGGGCATCAGAGCCATGGACTAGAGCCACACCAAGGGACCCAGTGTGATGGGAAGTGTTTCCTGCTACACCGCGCACATGCCACAGTGTCAGACGTGGACAGTGGCCTTTCATACGCCCACAGCTGGTTGTCCCGGAGCTGGGAAGGTGGAGCTGTGCAAAAAGGGGGAGGTTAACACGCCCCATTCAGCCATCTTTACAGCAGGCTAAGAACGCCCCTGCACAGCCCAGCAGCCCAGGGCTTCCCTTGAGGGACAGTGCGCACTTGTGACGTAGCACAGCCTTCCACCAGCAGAGGCCCTGGAAGGGTACGGCTGGGAAGAAGGACCCACTCGGAAATCCCAGGGACTCTACGCCAATACCAAGGACTTGTGGGTCAGCAGCAGAGACAATCTGTGGCAAGACTGAAATGAAGGTTTAGACTCTTGCAACAGCCTTAAATCTCCAGGAACACCTGGGAGGTTTGATCATTAAAGCTGCCCTGCCCCCCAACCACTCAGAGACATGCCCCACATTCAGGGTGGACAGCACCAACAAAACACCCAAACTTGGTGCACCAATTGGACCCCACAAGAACCAGACCCCCACACACCACAAAGACAAAGTTGGGGAGAACTGACTTGAGGGGAATAGATGACTCTAGGACGCCATCTGCTGGTCAGTTACAGTGTATGCTGTACGCTGTAGATCTGACAAATTAGAGATTAGGGTTTGAATAATTCTTCATATCCTAAAAGAACACTATCAAGTAAAGCAAATGCCATGAGCCCAAAAACAACAGAAAATTTTAAAGCATATGAAAAAACCAGGCAATATGGATAACCCAAACCCAAACACCCAAATCAAAAGATCAGAGGAGACACACAGTACTTGGAGCAATTAATCAAGGAACTAAAGACAAACAATGAGATCATGGCATGGGATATAAAGGACATGAAGAAGACCATAGAAGAGCATAAAGAAGAAATTGCAAGAGTAAATAAAAAAATAGATGATCTTATGGAAATAAAAGAAACTGTTGACCAAATTAAAAAGATTCTGGATGCTCATAGTACAAGACTAGGGGAAGCTGAACAACAACTCAGTGACCTCGAGAACCACATAAGGGAAAATGAAAGAACAAAAGAAAGAATGGGGAAAAAAATCGAAAAAATTGAAATGGACCTCAGGGATATGATAGATAAAATAAAACGTCCAAATATAAGACTCATTGGTGTCCCAGAAGGGGAAGAGAAGCATAAAGGTCCAGAAAGAGTATTCAAAGAAATTGTTGGGGAAAACTTCCCAAACCTTCTACACTATATAAATACACAAAGCATAAATGCCCAGTGAACTACATATAGAATAAATCCAAATAAACCCACTCCAAGGCATATTCTGATTAGACTGTCAAATACTGAAGAGAAGGAGCAAGTTCTGAAAGCAGCAAGAGAAAAGCAATTCATCACATACAAATGAAACAACATAAGACTAAGTAGTGACTACTCAGCAGCCACCATGGAGGCGAGAAGGCAGTGGCATGACATATTTAAAATTCTGAGAGAAAAATTTCTGACCAAGAATACTTTATCCAGCAAAACTCTCCTTCAAATTTGAGGGAGAGCTTAAATTTTTCACAAACAAATGCTGAGAGATTTTGCTAATAAAAGACCTGCCCTACTTCAGATACTAAAGGGAGCCCTACCGACAGAGAAACAAAGAAAGGAGAGAGAGATACAGAGAAATTTAACAGACATATGTAGAACATTAAATCCCAAATCACCAGAATACAGATTCTTCTCTAGTGATCACAGAACTTTCTCCAGAATAGACCATAGGCTGGGACATAAAACAAGCCTCAATAAATTTAAAAAAATTGAAATTATTCAAAGCACATTCTCTGACCACAATGGAATACAAATAGAAGTCAATAACCATCAGAGACTTAGAAAATTCACAAACACCTGGAGGTTAAAAGTGAGGGGGAGATGAAAACATTCCCAGATAATCAAAAGCTGAGGGACTTCATCACAGTAGATCAGTCCTGAAAGAAATGCTAAAGGGAATTGTGCAGGCTGAAAGGAAGGGACACTAAACAGTTGACTGAAACCGCATGAAGAAATAGAGATTTCCAGTAAAGATCATATGGTAAATATAAATACCGATACTACTATATTTTTGATTTGTAGCTCCACTATTACTTCCTACAGGATCTAAAATAATAAAGTGTAATGATAAATCAGTGGTTTTGGACTCAATGTAAAATATGTAATTTTTGACAAGAGCTACATGAAGTTGGGGGAATGGAGGAGTATAGGGACATAGTTTATGTATCCTATTGAATTAAGTTAGTATCAAAGAAAACAAGATTGTTGTAGACTTAAGATGTTAAATTTAAGCCCCATGGTAAACATAAAGAAAATATCAGAGAATATGATCATAGAGATGAAAAGTAGAGTATGGGTTATGAGAAGTGGGGGAAGGGGCAATGGGGAGTTAATAAGAAATGAGTGTGGGGTTTCTGTTTGGGGTGAAGGGAAATTTCTAGTAATGGATGGTGGGAACGTGATGGCATTGCAACATTGTGAATGTGATTAATCCCACTAAATGGAATGCTTGGGAGGGGTTGGAATGGGAAGATTTATGCTGTAGATATGTTCCCACAATTGAAAAAAAAAGACAGTCTAAATAGATAATGACAATTAAATGCCATAGATGATCCTGGACGAGATCTAAGAATAGAGGAGAAAAGGCTCGAAAGGACACAACTGGGACATAAGGAAAAAAATGAAATATAGAATGTAAGCTTTATATCAATGTTAAATTTCTTGAACTTCTTAACTACACTTAATGTGATTACATAAATGAATATTCTTGTTCATAGGAAATGGGTATGTGAATTACATTATTTGTTCAAGGATGTGTGCAGCTTGTTCTCATATGTTCAGAAGACAGAGCAATAGATGATGGATGATAGGGAGGGAGGGAAGGAGGGAGGGAAAGAAAGAAATGGTAAAGTGACAAAATATTAAAGTTGGTAGATTGGAGTATTGGTGGAGGAGGGTTGGGGTATGCTGGAGTTCTGTGTATGGGGTTTGTATTATTTTAGCAACTGTTCCTGTAAGTTTCAATTTATTTCCAATTCAAAAAAAAAAAAAGAGGAAAGGGGGTGTGCCGGTTTGGATGCATAATGCCCCCCAGAATGCCATGTCCTTTGATGCAATATTGTGGGGCAGACATATTAGTGTTGATTAGGTTGGAATCTTGGATTTGGTTGTTTCCATGGAGATGTGACCCACATAGCTGTGGGTAATACCTTTCATTAGATTATTTCCATGGAGGTATGGCCCCACCCATTCAGGGTGGTCTTGATTGATTTACTGGAGTCCTATAAAAAGAGCCATGCAGCCCAGATGCTTGTAGCAGCCAAGAAAGGCATTTTGAAGATGACCATTGTGTTAGGGTTCTCTAGCAAAACAGAATCAACAAGAAATATCTATAAATATAGGATTTATAAAAATGTCTCACACAACTGTGGGTATGCACGAGTCCAAATTCCATAGGGCAGGCAGCAAACTGGCAACTCCAATGAAGATGTTCGATGAACTCCTCAGGCAACGAGCTGGCAACTTCGATGAACATGTTCGATGAACTCCTCAGGAGACAGACTGGCAACTTCGATGAACTCCTCAGGAAACGCTTTGCTGGTCAGCCAAAGAAGAAGTGAAGGTCCTCTATCTGTCTTGCTTAAAAGTCTTCAACCGATTGGATTAAATCCAGCTGACTGCATTCTCTCATTATGGAAGACATGCCCTTCCTTGACTTTGTCAGTCACAGCTGCAGCCCAACTGACTGATGATTTAATAAACCAGCTTGATGGTTTATTAACCAGCCACAAACATCCTCGCAGCAACGGTTAGGCCAGTTCTTGCTTGACCAGACAGCTGGATACCATCACCTGGCCAAGTTGACACATGAACCTAAACATCACAGCCATTGAAGATAGACTTTTACTACTCCAGAGTTTGCCTGAAAGAAACTAAGAGAATACCCCCAGATGCCCAGAGAGAAACATCCTGGGAGAAAGCCATTTTGGAACACAATCTGAGAACAAAGGAAGACGCCAGCCATGTGCCTTCCCAGACAGCAGAGGTGTTCCAGATGCAATTGGCCATTCTTCTGTGAAGGTACCCTATTGTTGACACCTTGGGCACTTTTATGGCCTTAAGACTGTAACTTTGTAACCAAATAAATCCCCTTTATAAAAGCCAAAAAAAAATTATGATACATTACTGAAAAACCATTGTGTTCTTAGTAACTAAAACATTCTTCAAGGTTGCTTGTGCACTACAACGACTGCAGCAATTAGTGTTCTCAGCTGTTAGTCAGTTTAGTAGTCAGTTCATTTCAGCCAATATATTTTCATCTTTTGCATGTTATTTTTTTGTTATATTTGCATTTTTAGTGTTAATGTTTAAATTTACATTGAAGTTTAAAAATTGGTGAAACTTAAATCTAAATAAAACTCAGAATAGCTTCATAAATATCAATGTTAATGCCATTATCCTTACAAAGAAGATTGAACTATCTTTAGAAAAGATGAAGAATTGTCTTTAAAAAAGGGGGAACTATTCTTATAAAATGATGCTGTTGGACAGTTACTATCACATGCCCGCTGTGAACATCATTCTCCTCAACACCAGTCTTCATACAGAGGTTGAATGATGGTTTACTACTTCAGAAGGATAAATAGGGTAGTAGTTCCCCAAATGGCTAATCATAAACTCACAAGTTAAGGAGTCAGTGCTTTTCTTAAACAGATTTCTGACCCTACTCCCAGAGATTCTGATTCATTAGGTCTTGGTTGAAGCCTAAAGATTTGTATTTTTAGAGTTCTCCCTTTTTTTCCTGATGATTATCCACATTTGGGTATGAGGAATTGTTATCCATTCTGAAATCTCTTAGAATATCCTTATATTAACTCAAATCATTAAAAAAAGCTTTTTTTAAAATGCAATTTTATTGATATATATTCACATACCACACAATCTATCCAAAGCATACATTCAGTGGCTCACAGTATCATTAAATAGTAGTGCATTCATCACCACAATCAATTTTAGAACATTTTCATTACTTTCAAAATAAAAAAGTAAAAAGGAACACTCAAAACATCCCATACTCTTTAATCCCCCATATTATTTATTTATTTTTGTCTTTATTTTATTACTCACCTGCCCATATTTTCACATGATAAAAGCTATATAGTTATACAGTTGTCATCAAGAATCAAGTCTACTGGATTACAATTCAACAGATCGGGTGTTTCCTTCTAGCTATTCTAATACACTAGAAACTAAAAAGGTCTATATATATAATGCATAAGAATAACCTTCAGAGTGACCTCTCGACTCTATTTGAAATCTCTTAGCCACTGAAACTTTATTTTGTTTCATTTCTTTTCCCCCTTTTGGTCAAGATGGCTTTCTCAATCCTATGATGCCAGCACCAGGCTCATCCCTGGGAGTCATTTCCAACGTTGTCAGGGAGACTTGCACCCCTAAGAGTCATGTCCCACATAGTAGGGAGGGTCATGAGTTTATTTGCAGTTGGCTGAGAGTCCACATCTGAGCAACAAAAGAGGTTCTCTGGAGGTGACTCCCTAAGCTTTTGATTAATGGTTAAGATTAGAAATAACTATGAAGAAAATTTCTTTCTTTTGCAGAAAGTTAAAGTGGAGATACTATTGCATTATTCAAATTCATTTGTAGAAAGATTCATTTGTTGATTTCCTCAAGTCAGCTTTTACAAGTATTCTAACTCATAATGTTTCTTTTAGCCTTAACTACACGGAAGGTACTACTTACAGCAGATTTTGTAATATAATTATTTCCTTTCCCTGATCTTTTTAAACTGATTTCTAGTTCTTTTACATTTGATTTAGTTGGTTCTATTGTATCTGTGCCTTTAATCATAAGTTTCCTCAAAATGTTTTGTAAATAGATTTAAATGAATAGTAAATTAATGCAAAAGTTTCTCCTGCATCTGTCAGGAAAATTCTGAGAGGTTATAATTCATGGTATAAGAGGAAAAACTGCTGCAGTATTGTTGCAGCTTATCTGTAGTTTATGCTTTTTGCCTCTTAACAAATTTGCCGTCCTTGGATGAAGAGATATTTTTTCCAAGTAGTATAAAATTGTGTGTATGTGTGTGTAAATGTTTGGTGTGTATGATTGTTTAGCTGCCTCTGGCAATCACATTATCTGATTGTCTTTTCAGGTCCAGTGTAGCTGAATTTCAGTCAGATTTAAATTTGTGTAACTAATATACAAGGGTACTAAAATTTTTGCCTAAGGTCTTTATTAGTCTAAGAGATAATGTTTTCAAGAAACTGCAAGGTGGTATCTAAATATTGAAAAGGCCACCTCACTCACTCAGTCATTCTTTCAGTCATCAAAGATCTATTAAATGCCTGTGGTTTTTAAGGCACTGCAGGTCCCTGCTCCTAAATTGTTTGCAGTATGGTAGAAGAGATGTAACTTTGTAATACAAGGCATAGTGGAATGTTTATTGTTTTATCCAAAATTGGGATGTTGGAGGACAAGAATAAGCTTGGAAAGCCCATTACTGTGACTGGGCAGCCAAATTGTTCAGGGTATTTTGCACAGGAGGCTGGAGATAAGTGTCTCGTCCCTCTGTGGGCAGAGAGTAGAAACTGAAAGAACATCCAAGTGAAACCTTTCCTATTGTGTGTCCAAGCAAAGACATTTTGGAACTGAACTCTCCCACTTGAATTATAGCTTCACTTTCTATCACATTGATGCCCCGTAAAATCTATATATAATCAGTAGCAATACAGTTCTTGAAGACAAAAACTATAACAAAAAAACATGTGCTAATTTGTCACAGAGGTAAACAGGGATGTTCGGAAAGTTCCTCGCATACTTTCACAGAAGTCCTTGAGTTAGCTAACTGAAGGCTTTGATGCACTATTTTCTGTTACAAATGCTTCCATGTCCACAGCATCTTGGACTCTTAGTGGGTTTTTTTCCACAGACTCTTTCAAAATCTGTATCTCTTTCAAAACTGACACTCATAACTCAACTGTATGTGAATTGTCTTTTAACTTGGCCAAAGAACAGTGTTCTGAGTTAACTATTACTTCCACCATAAAACCAGATAAAATACAATTTGGAATAAGAATTTGCCAACAAGTTGGAGCAAAATGGCCTTTAGTGATACACTTAAAATATATAAATATTTCACTAGTCCGGGGAATTTATCTCTAAGTGGTCCACCATATATACCTAAATTTAATTTTAAGTAATGCATCCCAGCAACATTCCATTCACAAACATTTATGGAATGTCTATAGAGTGAAAGGCAGTACGGGTCTAGAGAAACATAATGTAGAAAAATCAAGGTCTCCTTTTTAAGGGAGTTCTTGATCTATAGTACAGGGCAGTAGAATACATAAGTTTGTGATACAGTAACATAAATTCTAGAGTAGTTTTGTCTACAAAGTAGAATGGGGACTTCAGGGTAGAGGCAACCAGCTCTGCCAAGGATGTTAATGAGCTGCCTCTTAAAGGAAGGGACATTGGAGCTGGGTTTTTGACAAGTTTTCCAGGCCAACCTTTCTTAGCTTTCTACCATTAGAAGAATAACGTGTCATTTGTCTTATTTTATATGAAATACTCCTGTGGGCCCAGTCAGATTTTGATCAGAACATAAGTTTTGTAGGGAAATAAAGCATAGTCTATCACAGGGGCTTTTTCTTTTTTTAATTTATAGAAGATTTTATAAGCATGCAATTAATGAAATAACCAGATCTAAAATTAATAGCCATTTTACAAGAAATGTTATAATAAAGCTACTCATTTTTTAAAATATTGAACTTCATTTTTTTAATGGACCCTGATTTTTTTCCTTGTGAATTCTACTCTACAGGTAATATTAACGAGGTAATCAAGTATGTTGGATTATGATTTATGCCATGCACTGGCTCATTTCATTTTATCAACAATTATTTTATGTAGACACTACTTTTCCTATTTTATATATTAGGCAACATGATCAGAGAAGTTAAATAATTTGCCCAGTGTCACTCAGATAATAAAATGGCTGTGTTCCTAATCCAGGCAGATAGGAGCTAGGACCTGTGCTCTTAACTACTGTGGTATAAAATTACAATGCCTTTATGAATAGAAAATATCTAGATGGATAGAAACATTTTTGACAGTGAATTCCTTGGGGGAATTGGGTGGGCCAGGCAAGAAAGATTGCAGATAATGTGGACTTTCTTTTTTTAACTTTATACCTTGTCTGCTACCTAAACTTTAAAAAAAAAAAAACTTTCATGATAATAAAAATGATAGAAATAAAACAAACCTTAGTCATAGAATTTCAAAATTTTTAACAGATTTAACTTGATATCAATATTACTGTAGTTTTTACTCTAATTTTGGCATTGCAATTAATGTGTCTGTGCTGGCCAAAATGTTGGTTGTGTCTTTCTTTTTTTTCTTTTTCTTTTTTTGGCTTTTACAAAAGGGGGTTTATTTGGTTACACAGTTACAGTCTTAAGGCCATAAAGTGTCCAGGGTAAGGCATCAACAATCAGGTACCTTCACTGGAAGATGGCCAATGGTGTCCGGAAAACCTCTGTTAGCTGGGAAGGCACATGGCTGGTGTCTGCTCCAAAGTTCCGGTTTCAAAATGGCTTTCTCCCAGGATGTTCCTCTCTAGGCTTCAGCTCCTCAAAAATGTCACTTTTAGTTGCTCTTGGGGCATTTGTCCTCTCTTAGCTTCTCCAGAGCAAAAGTCTGCTTTCACGGCTATCTTCAAACTGTCTGTCATCTGCAGCTACTTTCTCATCTTTGTATTCTTCCAAGTGTCCCTCTTGGCTGTAGCTCCTCTTCAAAATGTCACTCTCAGCTGCACTGAGTTCCTTCTGTTTGTCATCTCATTTATATGGCTCCAGTGATTTAATTTAGACCCACCCTGAGTGGGCGGGGTAACACCTCCATAGAAATTATCCAGTCAGAGTCATCACCCACAGTTGGGTGGGGCACATCTCCTCGGAAACATTCAAAGAATTGCAATCTAATCAAAACTGATACGTCTGCCCATACAAGATTACATCAAAGATAATGGCGTTTGGGGGGACATAATACATTCAAACCGGCACAGGAGGACTTCCAGGTTTCTGGCTTGGGCAGTGAGTAGATGGTGGTGTCATTCAATGGGATAGGTTACAATGAAAGAGAAGCCGATTTGGGGGGGTGGGGTGAGGAATAGATAAAATATCCAACTGAGGTGCCTGTTAAGACATACAATTGGACGTGTCAAGTTGACAATAGGATATCTGGGCCTAGCGCTCAGCGGAGAGATTTTAGGCTGGAGAGCTTGATTTTGGGATCATCTGTGTGAAGGACAACTGAAGCCATGAACACGGGTGAGACTCCAGAAGCAAATGCTGTGCCAGGCTTCGTGGGCAGTCCTGTACAATCTCTGGCTTGGTGCAACATGGTTCCCACAGCCCCGACATCTCCAGTCATCTTCACCTGTCTGTGTGGCCATGGTCCTGGGGGTTCAGAGCAATTGGTTGTGTCTTTCTCTTTCATAGTACATTCACATCTGTATTCACTACATATGCTTCTTCATTCATTCTTGCCTTATTTCTTATTAATGCTGCTATCTATCAATAATTTTCAGAAGAAGACTCATTTAACAATAAAATCACAACTCA
Organism: Choloepus didactylus; assembly: GCF_015220235.1. Classification (NCBI taxonomy): domain Eukaryota; kingdom Metazoa; phylum Chordata; class Mammalia; order Pilosa; family Megalonychidae; genus Choloepus; species Choloepus didactylus. Next base: position 129,988,043 of record NC_051309.1, on the reverse strand, counting down.
TAAATTCTTGCCCATTGCCGGTGACAGTAAAGACTAGACAGGACATGGGTTACACCCCCTTCCCAATGTGTTAGCTGTGACTCCGCCTCTATGACCCACTCCAGAAAGCCTATCAGAATGTCTCTCAGTGAAAGACATTAGGACACGGCCAGCCTTGAGTTCATTCAACTTGTTTTTTAGGGAAATTGTTCATAAACCTAAGTACCTTGTTATTAGTTGCAAATAACTTACAACACATCTTTCAGCTGACTGGGGCACACCAGTGTGTCACTAAAGCCAGCTGTTGGAAATAGCAGCTCCAAGTAGAGAAAAGGAGGAATGGGTCCCAGCCTGAGGGAACGGAATATGCAAAGACACATAGGTGTGTAAAGCAGCTGGTGTATTCCAGGAAAACAAGAAGTTGGTGTGGCTGGTGCTTCCGGTGCAAGGGATGGCAAGGGTGAGGAAATATTGGAGATTAAACTGGACAGATTCAGACTAAACTTCAAAGGGCCTTAGAGCTTTCAGTTACTGGCTCTGTGACCTGGGACACACTTGTGACCTAAGCCTCAGTTTTCCCATCCTTATATGCAAACAATAATACCTACTTCATAAGATTGTGAGGGTTAAATAAGAAAACGTGTGAAGGGCCCAGCATGGAGCTGTACACAGCAAATGTTGGTAGAAACTCATCTTACTTGTTCCTGTTGAGATGAAAGGCAGTAGAAAGCCTTCAGAATTCAGGAGAAAAGGCACATTATCATAACAATTGCCTTTATTTAAGGGACTGTGTTCTAACAGCATCATACAGGGTAGTTTGGAAAAAGGTGAAGTGGTGGGGGTGGGGCAGTGTTACTATATTGAATCATATTTAATTGAAGTAAATTCTGCTAGGTAGGTTATTTCTTAGCTTCTTAGATAGGATTTTAAATATTCTGAATACTGAATTGACTTTCATGGAGCCTGAAGTCTTTCTATTACTTTTCAGGGACTACAGATACCTAGTCTTGGTCACACGTTTTTTTTTTTCCCTTTTGTCATCATGCCTTCTTGCTGGTTTCTGGTGTCCACTATTGCCACAACACTACTGCATTCTTGTGCATTCTTCCTTGAAAGGCCACTTTAGGTTTAATCTATGTTTACTAAAGGTTTGAAATAAGAGCTTCTCTTGCATTATGATCCTGGGAATTCTATCATCTACTTTTGCATTACAGGATTCACCTGATACTTAAAGACTATACTGTAGGCTAAACAAGAAAGTAATTTCACAAGGACATGTTATTTTAATAGTTTTTTAAAGCATCATGGTAAACAGACCCATATTTAAATATTGACTTTTTCATTTACAACTTGAATGGCTTTAGGCAAATTACCTATCTGCTCTAAACCTCAGCTTCTCAATATATAAAATTGGGGAAATAGCACCTGCCCAAGGACATGAAGGTTACTGTGAGGATTAAATGAGATTAAAACAGTACCTGACTCATAGAAGGTGTTTAAATGTTAATTTATTTTTGGATTCCCTTAAAATAAAACCTCACCTGGGATATTTTCTGTTTTGTTTTGTTTTGTTTTTTAGGCAGCAGATTGTCCTGGGAAGCTGTTCATCTTCCATTCCTCCTTGCCAACCGCTGAAGCGCCAGGGAAGCTCAAAAACAGAGATGACAAAAAACTGATTAATACAGAGAAAGAGAAGGTACTTAATATACAATTGCCCTTTGAGGTGTTGCAGTAGGTTGGATATGTACCCCAACAAACACATGTTCTTAATCCATGTACCTGTATGAACTCATTGTAAATAAGATCTCTTGAAGATGTCATTTTTAGTTAAGTTGTAGCCCAACTGAAGGAGGGTAGGTCTTAATCTGGATTGCTGGAGACCTTATGAAGAGAACCCAGAAGTCACCAAAGCCGGAAAGGAGAGTACATCACCATGTGATGGGAGATAGAGATAAAAGCCATGGAACCTCCAAGATTGCTGACAGTCAGCACTAGAACACTATAGCCTTGCCAGTATCTTGATTTTGGACTTCGTCTAGCCTCAGAACCCTGAGTCAATAAATTCTAGTTGTCTAAGCCAACCCATTGTGTGGTATTTGGATAGCAGCTCTGGCAAACTAAGATAGGTGTCCATATGTCAGTTATTAAAAGAGGTTAAATAAAGAAAGAATATGTCCTTCAGGTAGGAAGTAGGGGGTGGGGGGCATTGCTGAATCTAATTTATAAGTCCAGGACTTTGTCTATTACAGGAATATTTTGAATTGCAAATAATTCAGGAAATTTTATATTCCAAGAAAAACTGTCTAGAAATTAAAATAAAGCCCCAAACTTTCTTAATATATAATCCATGTAAGAGAGACTGAGGGATAGATAAGACTGTTATAGAAATGGAAAAAGTTTGGGGAGGGGGAAGGGATGCCAAAAGAAGATAAAAAGGGAGACCACAGCATATGACAACATTCCTCTGAGGCAGAGACGTAATGCAGGAGCTAGAGATGCCTGCTCTGATAAGTACCACACCATGGGTTGACTTAAACAACTGGAATTTGTTGATTTCCAGTTTTGGAGGCTAGCAGTCTGATACCAAGGTATTGGCAGGCCTTGCTTTCTCTTGGAGGTGGTAGTGTTCCAGCAATCCTTGGTTTCCTTCTCTGGTTTCCTCTGACTTCTGGCTTATACTGACTACTGGCTTCTCATGGGTCCAGTTCTCTTTGCTTATAAGGATTTCAGCCAGATACATTGAGGTCCACACTGATTCAGTTTGCTCTCATCTGAGGGGTCTTCGAAGATCCCATTTACAAATGAGTCCACACTTTAACTAATAATAACATCTTAAAGGTCCTCTTTACAAATCGGTTCACACCTACTCAGGATGGGGGATAGGACTTGAATGTGTCTCTAAGGGGGTCATGAATCAGCCTCCAACATATGCCTTTCCTCAAACCCTCTGACAGTGCAGCAGGGGAGGAAAAGTCAGGGAAAAGGCAGAAAGCATGGAGGGTAGGGATCCAGCTACTGGCCACATGACATCAGAGAAGTTACTAACCTCTCTGAACCTCATCTGGGACTGTAAAGTGAGGACAGCAGTGCAGTACCAGCTTCATAGGACTGCATGAGGATCAAATAAAATTGTGCACATACTTACATTTTTTGCTTGATATGAGACTGGCACAGATTAGGTACACAATAAATGGCTATTGCCCTGATGATGACCACAACCCATTTCTTCTGCCCAGTTTGATTCCTGGACAATACATGTTTTCATTTTAAAAGCTCAAAGATAATTCAATAGAAATTTAAATTCTGTTTAAGATTTTGTAAATTTCTAACATTTTGTGATTTTCCTTTTCCTTTTTTGCATCTTTTCCTTCAGGTACTTTTCCAGCCCCAAACGAATGTCTATGACTCTCTGGCCAGGGACTGTGTGACTCATGGCTGCTCCGTGACGCTCTTCCTCTTTCCCAGTCAGTATGTGGACGTGGCCTCTCTGGGTCTTGTTCCTCAGCTCACTGGGGGAACCCTTTACAAATACAACAATTTCCAGGTAAATGCCAGCAGTTTGTTCACCTCCTTTTTCTAATTTATTTTGGTGTTTAGCTTGTAAGTTAAGAAAGCTGTGCCCCCTTGTGGGCAACTGGCAGATACACAGTCCAAGAGTAGATGGAAAACAATGCCTCTGCTAAGCAGTTGCTTTCATGCTTCCTGAGTGTTTGGAAACAGTTTGAACTCATTCTGTCTCAGAGTTAAGTATCAATATAAGCTTTCATAATAGGGAAAATATACTTTATATAAAATGTATATAAGCTGTTGCTTTAAAAAGTGACTAAATATTTGTTTTCAACTGTTGGAGTTTGGGAGAGTCAAATCATTATACTCTCTCTTCCAAGCCCAAATTGAGAGACAGATAGAAGAGATGATCAAAATGTCAGCACTATAACTGACCTAGGTTTGTGGGCAAGTGGACTTGCTAATGCTTCACCCCTGAGTTTGTCAGACTTACACACCCAGGCACTTGGTGGGCACAGGTACAAGCTTCTCCTGTGGACACCTGCCCCCTCGAAGCCTTATTGCAGAGCAGAAAATGTTTGCCTCCTGCATGCAGCTGCCTCCCCAAAAAGAAGACCCAGAGGGGTCTGAGCTATGCATACCCAGTTCCTTTTTCCAAACTTACTGAACAGTTAAGTGCCTCCTCCTTTTGAAAAGAGAAATGAGGGGACAGGAGTATACTTCCAAATGGAAACTGGGAGTGGGAATGAGTGTTTCCCCAAACGTAAATGACAAGTGTGAATTATCATTTAGTTTATTTATCATAGATTAAATTATTTTCAATTGCCTGGAGACATTTATATCATAGACTTAGTTAAAGGATTTCATAAGACCAAAGATTGCAAATAAAATAAAGTTGAAGAAGCTTTAAGAATCCTTTCCAAGATTTCTGGGTGAAATAAGCCTTTTTACACTTACACTAGAAAATAAGTTTTTGATAATCATATAGAATTCTGATTCTGGAATATTGAAGCACAACAAAGCCTTCTGTGCTAACCAATTTCAGTTCCTTTCCCAACCATGGAATTAAACTTTATCTGACACTTTATTTCTTACTACCTAAAAAAGGACTTTATGTCTTCAATTCCTTATTGATGAGGCTCTGGCATATGTGAATAATCCTTCCTTGTTAAGCCCCTTAGCATTAGCATGGTCATCAGCTCTAGAGTAACTTAGCTTCAGAGACCATGGATGCACTATAATATAACCATCCAGGTTTATTACATTTTTTTCTATTCTTTAAACGTCGTTGATTTATGTGTTAATCCTGCGTAGTTTCTGATAGAATAAAGGATATTTATTTGTACATCAACATAGCGGTAATTATTATTGTTTCCTTTGATGTGCTCCCAAAAAAGAAATACTGTTGCTATCCAATAGAAGAAAACCCTCTAGGATATAAACAGGGAGTAAAATATTTTGTAAACAAAGAGTTTTCATTTTAGCCATGATAGAACTCATTGTGTTTGCTCTAAATTTTTTTGAAATTGAATTACACTGTGGTATTTCTTTCTCATCTTTAAAATGGAAATTTTTAATAGTGCCTTTTATTCAGTACTAGTGTAAAGAAGAAATAATACAAACAATGACCAAGAACTTTGCAGGCATCCAATTGAATATAAAGAGCTGAAGAGATTATAATAAAAATTTCTCTCTCTTTCCCTCCATCCCTATGATTTTGAAGGGGACCAGAAGGAAGGATATGTGTGCCTGCTTCTCTCTCACCTTTTAATAGTATTGGTGAGAATTTCTTAAAGGACTTCACTGTCCAGGTTGGATGGGAAGCTTTAGAAGCTTGTGCTCAGTCTGTTTGCTCCTTTTGGTGGGCACACAGCTCAGTATTGTGCACACATGCATACTGCATAAATGTTGCTGTGTTGTGAATTGTGAAAAGCCCACAAGAAATATGGTGAGAGTAGAATATTTAACAGGACTGGGAGAAGGGGCTTTGTCTCATGAACTATCCTCTGACTTAGCTTCACCAAGTTCTGAATGTGAAGAAGAAATGAATACAACTCCCAACTCCAGGGTCTTTACCCAACCTCTAAGGGGTGTTATTATGTCTTATTCTTGTCTCTAACTGTAAACCCCTGAGTGGATCATTTACTCAGTATCAGTTTCCCCATTTGCAAAATTTAATTAATAACTGATAACTGATCTTCCCATTCAAGTGTTGTGAAAATGAAAGAAAATACTAGATGTTAGTTTAATTTGAAAAGTTAAGAATCACTGTCTAAATATCTCATATCTCCTTTAACCAAATAAACATAAAATATGCACGGAAGTATGCTAAATCAGTATTTTAAAAATAACTGTTACTTTAAGTACTTTTACTGCCATCTGGTGGACATTGTTCATGCTTTATTTTTTAGATGCACTTGGACAGCCAACAATTTTTGAATGACCTCAGATATGATATTGAAAAGAAAATAGGATTTGATGCTATTATGAGAGTTCGCACCAGCACAGGTAATTATAACACGCTGTTTTTGGGGGTCTCTGTTATGATTGTTTCCTCTTCAAATTAATAATAGGCCAACAAAGAAAATAACAGTAAAATAAGGAGAGGCAAAATTTCCCTTTCCCTCATCCATAGGTTTCAGAGCCACTGATTTTTTTGGTGGAATTTTTATGAACAACACGACCGATGTAGAAATGGCAGCCATTGATTGTGACAAGGCAGTCACTGTGGAGTTCAAGCATGACGACAAACTCAGTGAAGACAGTGGAGCCTTAATCCAGGTGATATAAAAGTTATTGCCGTTTTTTGCATTTTAGTTTATTCCTGAGACTGGCCAGTGGGGAGACTAAAATATCATCAAATGTGTTAGTTTTTTTCATTAAACAAAAACCAACTCTATTTCTCCAAAGGCAAAAGTCATTAGAGAACTCAGTTCTGTGGTTTCTCTATACTCTGAATCCTATATGCTACTTTATATGAAGTAACAATTACATGTCATTGCTCGAGAAAGAGCCCAGTAAACTTGTGGTCAGCATCCTGGACATCAGCAAACTGTTTTCCAGCAGTGTTCCATTCTTTCAGGCTTCAGCCACCCATTCGCTTCTTTGTTGCACTGCTATCATATTTTAGGCACCATGTTAAACACATTATCATATTATAACCAAGATAAAAGGATTTAGTTTTGTAGTAAATAAGGTTAACTAAAGGTATAAGAACTTTGAATTAAAACAAGAAAAATTATGTCTAATGGTCAGAGTGTTCAGACACTAGCTGGCATTCTTAAAGGATGGGGAGATGTTGGCATTGAGTTGAGAAAGAACCTAGTTAAGGTTTATTTTCCATTACAGATATTTGGGTTATGTCTTTGCATTCTTGAAATCTATCTATCTATATATCTGTCTGTCTATCTATCTATCTATCTTTCTATCTCTTCAGCATACGACTCAAGCACCCTCAAAGATAACTGTATATTTTTAAGGGAAGTGAGCCTTGAGTAGGACTGTGAGAACATAAAGGTATTGTTTCTAGACCTAGATTTCATGGTAATAAAATCTGAGTTCATGAAATGCATGCTACTTGTGGAAATGCAACCAGATATTTACATGTGAATAGCCCAGTAATTTAAACCAGTGAAATGCTACATAGAACCCCACTGAATGAATTGGTCATTATTCTTCCCTTACTTGTTGTCATTTAGTCTTTAGCAATAATGGAAAAAAATCTGTGGAAAAATTTAGAAGTCTTTTAGCTGGGCATACTGTTCTGTAAATGCAAATAAGATTATCTAGCTTGGGAGGATATGTTAACCAGAAAAGCATGTGACCTTCATGTTGCCTCTGCAGTGTGCTGTGCTTTACACAACGATCAGCGGCCAAAGAAGACTTCGGATTCACAATCTTGGTTTAAATTGCAGCTCCCAGTTAGCTGATCTCTATAAGAGCTGTGAGACAGATGCCCTTATCAATTTCTTTGCCAAGTCAGGTAAGGCTTTGCTTGTCCTCTGGTCAGCATGCTTGCCTAGTAATTCAGTCAAGCCTTGTTAGTTAATTGAGTCAGTAACTGAAAAGTACTGTGGTGGCACAAGCCTTTGGTGGATAAATTCAGAACTTTTAAAAGCAAAGGGTTACTGAGGATAGTTAACATCTCTTAACTCTAGATTAATAATGGGATAACTCAGTTCAATCCCACACTATACAGTTTTATTTAAAGTTTCCATCCCAGAGTAGGGGTGAGGGCATGAGTTGAAATTTAGGAAAGTGATATTTAGGCTCTTATTATAGTTTGTGACTGTGCCTTTTAGCCCATGGGGATAATGGAAGAAAACTGTCCCTAAACATCATCCTGAACTTGCTTATCCATACCATGATAAGGATGAAATGGGATGGGACCCAAGGCTGGATTTTCTCTGGCTTTCCTCATGAGATTCTACACCAAGGTTTAGAAAAAAGAAGCAACCCATCCTGTAGAAATTCAGGACATCGGAAGTTGGCAAACTGGCCTTTCTTTTCTTTATATGTAGCATTCTGATTCTAATATTCTAAGGAAAGATCTAGACCAATTGTCTACCTGTCACTGTAGGTAGGGCCCTTGTTCTCCACTTGCCAGATCATCACAAATAAATTTAACAATTTTTAAAAGTTGTCTTTCCTTGCTGAAACAAATTTATTCTTTTTAAATTATTATTTGAAGGGATGAATTTATGAGCTACAACACTGATGCCCTTTTCATTGTTTTGTGCACATAGCTTTTAAAGCAGTTCTACACCAGCCCTTGAAGGTCATCCGGGAAATCCTGGTTAATCAGACTGCCCATATGTTGGCATGTTACCGAAAGAATTGTGCAGGTCCATCTGCAGCAAGCCAGGTAAGCTATCTATTGTGCATCAATATTAAATGATACAAACAGCTACTCATTCCTTCAGCATATACCTATTGAGGGCTTGTGACATTCAGGCACTTAGATAGATGCTTTACACTAGAACATACAATCAAGAAGGTTGAGATGCAGGTTTTGGGGGACTATGGTATTTTCATAGCCAACATAAAAAACTTAAGGCCTTACAAGATGCATGAACCAAAAAATGTGCACATTTGCTGTGTTCACAGTCACTACATTATATATAAATAAAAAGAGTGCTATATTTAAGAAGTGTCACAATATAACAGGAATTTCTTTTGCATATGAAGATAGACATTTGGTTGTGAAATATGTGTGCTTACTTACTTTTTAGTCATGCATATCAGCAATCAAAGTTTTGACATAAGCTGGTGGCAGTAATGGCATTCTTTATTATGTAAACATAAACATAATTTATTTTATAAACATTGGAGTTTTTTATTTTTGAAGATTATTAACAGATACAAAGAGTTTTGAAAGAATAGTCTCTGGACTATTATCTAGTAATTTGAAATTTTAGCAGACCCTTTAAATAAGCCTCATTTAACTTCTATCCAGTAAAAGAAAAAGTAAAATCTTAGTCTACATTTATTTTTGTATCCCTTCTCTTGTCCACATTCTTCCCTATGTCAATCAAAGTTAGAATGCCATTTGTTATAGTTGCATGTCGAATATCTGAATATAAAATTTGATTAAAAGAGAAGACAGTGAGCAACAGATGGGAAAAGCTTCTGGCTCATTCATTATCAGTAGTGGATACTGAGGAGGTGTGGACCCTGCCTTGATCAGGATGGCACAATGAGATGCTTCAGGGCTCTGTCCCCCAACAGAAGCTTTGAGCAACCAGCAAGATCTGGTAGAAACATCTTTCTCAAATCTCTAGAAAACAATTAAAGGACCTCAATATCAGGACAAACAGCAAATCAAGAAAACAGCTACTTAAAAACGGAGAGGATCTTGTGGTGCCCTGGCTGGTCCCTCCCTTACCCCTCACTGGCTAGGTCCTGGTTCTGGAGGGAGCAGAGTAACCCTCATATGAATACTGAAAGCATGTACGTCTGGTCCAGTCTGTCTAGTTTTGGCCTGAGGGACTCATTATTCTAGCACTTGCCCTCATGTAGAAGGTGGCACACAGAGTTCTCCAACAGAATGCTGTGGTAGAGCAGTCAAGTGGCTGCCTGGGGCAAGAGATTGCTGGCTGTAAGGTATGTGTTGTAGTGCCCAGGACCTTGAGGAAACTGTTTCCTAGAGAAGAAGGGGCATTCTTATCCATGTAAATGGGGTATTCCTAGGGCCCTCATACTCATGCCCAAGAAAAGACACATGTGCAGAAAGGATCAGTGCAGCCCCTATGCTTTGACCTGGAGCTATTCTCTAAACTCATTGTATGGATAAACTCTGAAGGAGAGCACTCTCCCAGGTCAATCTGTGAAGACTGGGAAAGGTGTTTTTTCTTCCCTTTTTTTTTTTTTTTTTGGTTATTTCTTGGCTCCTGACATTCAAAGAAAGCTCTATCATAACACTAGCTGCATACAAGCATAAAGAACAGAATACTTTAGACTCTAAACTTCTGTGATAACACATTAGAATATCAAAATGCCCAGGCTTAAACAAAAGATATAAAACATACAAAGAAACAGGAAGTGATAGCCCAGGCAGAGGAGAAAATTAAAGCATTAGAAATCACCAAAGAAGAGCATTAGACGTGGGACATAACCAGACAAAAACTTTAAAAAAAAATGTTCTTAAATATGTTCAGAGAGTTAAAGGAAAACATGGACAAAGAACTAAAGGAAATCAGGAAAAAGATATATGCACACAAAATATCAGTAGACAGATGGAAATTATGAAAAGTGTTTGTCAGGAGGAGAGACACCCAAAGAGATGTAAACCCACTCCAATACAGGTGTCAGGATCACCAGCAAAAGCACGACTCACAGGCTATGATGGAAAGACATTTAATCAATCACATAAAGAAGAGACAGCTTCACTAGTGGGCATTGGTTCCCATAGCCAGTGGCTCTCAATTCATGGCCAGATTGAGCAGGGAGATGTATTATGCATAGCACCTTCTGTTGTGTTCATATGCTGCTGCTCCTTCCCCACCAAGGACAGACATGCCACTTGGATGTGAGTTGGACGTCGCAAAACATGCATACCAGAGTCAGACTGTCTCCAGTGAATGTTCACAAATGCTTAGGACAGTAGAGGAAGGAATGTACTGGCAGTCCTCTTATCTCCTTACGGGTCTGTGTTTTATCCTGCCAGACTGATGCACCTGGTCCTGAGCATAGAATATATTTTGAGGGCCCAGGGAAAGGTGGTAGGTCACGCTAGGACAGCTCTCTACCATGAAAAGGAGCCAAACGGAGCTGAAGACCATAGTAACAGAATTTAAAATTTCTTGATGGATTTAACAGCAGATTCAAGCTGGCAGAAAAAAGAATCAGTGAACTTGAAGATACTTGAAATCATCAAGTCTGAGGGGCAAAAGTCTGAAGAAAAGTGAACAGATCTGAGGAACCCGTGGGACATAAAGAGTACCAATATATGCATGGTGGGAATCCCAGAAGGAGAAGAAAACAGAAAGGGGCATAGAGAATATTGAAAGAAATAATGGTTGAAAACATCCCAAATTTAATAAAAGACATGCATATACACATCCAAGATGCTCAGTGAATTCTCAACAGGATAAACCCAAATAGACCCACACCATGATGCATTATAATCAAACTTTCAAAGAGATTATTGTGAAAACCACAAGAGAGAAGCAATGTAAAACATACAAGGAAGCGTCAATAAGATTAAGTGCTACTTTCTCATCAGAAACCATGGAGGCAGGACAGTTGGGGGAATGACATATATTTAAAGTGCTGCAAGGAAAAAATTAACCAACAGAGAATTCCATATCTGGCAAAACTTTCTTTCAAAAATGAGGGAGCGATTAAGGCATTCCTAAATAACCAAAAGCTGAGGGACTTCATCACCACTAGTCAACCCTACAAGAAATGCTAAAGAGAGTTCTGCAGGTTGAAAGGAAAGGACACTAGACAGTCAAAGCCAGATGAAGAAATAAGGATCTCCAGTGAGGATAGCAAAATAACATGGGTAAATATGTCACTACTATTGTATTTTTTTTGGTTTGTAACTCCCCTTTTAACTGCCTACAGAATCTAAAGTACAAATGCATGAAATGTAATGATAAATCAGTGGTTTGGGACTCAATGTATAAACATGCAATTTGTGACAAGAATTACATAAGGGTGGGGAACAGATTTTGTAGATAGTTTGTGTACACCACTGAAGTTAAGTTGGTATCTAAACAAATGAGAGTGTTACAGATTTAGGATGTTAAATGTAAGCCCTAAGGCAGCTACAAAGAAAATTTTGGAAAATATGCAAGCTTATAGAGACAGAAATGAGAGAACACGTTGCCAGGGGCAGAGGGCAGGGGTATGGGGAGTTATATATAAATGGTGTATAGGGTTTCTGTTTGGGAAGATGGGAAAGTTTTAGTAATGGAAGGTGGTAAGGGTACCACAACATTGTAAATGTGGTTAATCCCACTGAATGGTATGCTCTGTGGTTGAGATAGAAAAGTTTATGTCAAAAAATAATATGTGTGTGTGTGTGTGTGTGTGTGTGTGTGTGTGTATGTGTGTATTCCACAATTTAAGAAAGGAATGAGCAGCTAAAGAGATGGTGAAAACTAAATGCAATACATAATTCTGGACAGGATCTAATAATGGAGGAGAAAAGGCCCAACTAGACATTTTGGAGACATGAAAAACTTGGAATAAAGATTATGAGTTGTATGTAAATCAATGTTAAATTTCTTGAACTTGGTAACTGTACTTAAGGTGGTGACATAAGTAAATATCCTTGTCATTAGGAAATGTACATAGCAGTATTAAGTGTTCAGGGAATTGATGTATACAACCTAACTCAAGTAGTCGGAAAATGGATTGATAAATAGGTAGACAGACGGATGGATAGGTTGACAGACAGAATGGTATGGCAAATGTGGCAAAATATTAAAATTGGTGGATCTTGGTAACTGAGGAAGTAGGGGTATGTTGGAGTTCTCTGCATGGAGTTTATATTATTTTTATAACTGTCCTTTAAGTTTGAAAGTATCTCAAAATAAAAAGATTTTTAGAGAGTGGGTACTGAAAGGACATCTGAAACCCCACCAAAAAATTGTATGCTTGCAGCAGCAAAAATAATGCAAATAAATTTAGGGGTCAAATCCTACTCTGAGTTAAGAAGGAAAATAAAGACATTTATTAGCTTGGACTTTTTTTTTTTTTTTTTTAGTTTTTTTTTTTAGTTTTTTGTAGTTTAATTAAAATCAGGACAGGGATACATGAAACAAACAAAAATACTTTTCTGGTCATCAAATTTTGAGACTCAAAGCATCCCCCAACCACTGGAGATCCACCTTATGCTTGAGAGACATCAGCCATCACAAAAGATTTTCATTCTTTTGAACTACTCACATTTTGTAACAGAAAACATAACAAAGTTCCTCAGACATCTTTCCTCCCTTCTGTCTAAAATGTGTTCACAAACAGGCTATTTTCATAGTTCAAAAGAAAAGCAAACAGCTTTCTTCCTTAGCCAGTTGGCCTCTTACTCTCACCCTGGGATCTGATCTCTTAATGAGAGGGTTCAGGGTACCAAATTCAGCCAGAAATTCCCAGGACACCAGTGGCTACCTCACTGGTCTTTCCCGAGGGGAGTTACTCTCCCAAGATTATTCTGCCAGTCATCCATTCTTTTATTTCCTGTGTTGATAATCACATAAGCAACTCTTGAATCTCTGGGTATTCACTCCTCTTAATTATTCGGAAGACTTGCCACTTGTGTACTCTATCACAAGGTATTTGTTCAATTTATACAAAGCCTACCAAGTGCACCTGGAATCTCGCCTGGATATAGTTCAATCATTAGCACTTTAGACCCCAGTTTTACTATTTGTCTTAGAGCTCTGGAAACATTATGTTGACTCGGGAGTATCTCACACATCATAAGTAGATGAAAGAGAACGGTTAAAGTCCCCTCAAAAAGTTTATTTGCTAATGTTAAACAGGTTGGATTCAAAAACCTTAAGTTAAAAACAAATCTGTTGCATATTTATTGGGGAACAAAAACTCAAATATGTCAATTCCTTCTGGTTTAAAAGTTAAAAACTTTGCCTCAAATACTAAATCATTTCTTTCCACAATTATTTCTGGGGTAAAAACATTATGATGCCAAATTTTGTCTGAAAGCATTATTAGAGATTATTCCATTCTTTTAATGAGATTTTTTCTTTCTCCATTAGCAAATTTCAAGTCTGACATTTGAAGACCTTTAAAAAAGTATACCTTTAAATTAGTGATAACTATGTTTTAAAAAAATGAGATAACTTAGATATCATAGAGTCTGCAAAATATAAAGACCAGAACACTGTTAGTAACAATAACATAATAAAATATACCCTTAATTGAAAATTAAGAATAGAATAGCAGCATTTCAGGTCTCTTCAGAGACTGTAACTTCAAACATAGTGTCATCCCAGTTTACTTGTGAGAAATAATATCTGAGAAGAGATGAATTAATAAGGAAAATCTGTTTGACTATAGAACCCAAAGTTTCCTGATCCAAGCAAAACCATTAAGGAACTCCACACTTGAATTATATGATTCTGGACCTCAGTAGAACTGCTTTTACTGAATTGTCACAGTGAGAACTAGGTTGTGGCAAGAGAAGGGCTGAAAACTCCATGGTTCATGTGATCATGTGATAGATGCTGTGTTAAGACATTTAACTAGAAACAACATTATACAAATTTTTAAGCTAACATAAGCAAGGTAGATTCTCTTTATCAAATCTCTCTAATAAGTTCTGAGCTTAATTATATCATATAATGTACAGTGACTTCAAAGGGCAAGTCGTATGACCTCAACAGCAAAGTAATAATTTTTTTTTTTATTTAAAATTCATCACTGTTTCTATTATTTCAAAACACAAAGAAGAGAAGAATTCTCTGGAATCAAAACTGGACTTACATGAATTTCCACTCCTTCCCCATCCACACCCTTTCTCTCCAAGAATAATTAATTTATGGAGGGAATTGGGGAGGTGTGAGGAAGGTTTTATAGTGGCAATCAATTACCACATTTTCTTCCCCACTTCAAAACCATTGAATAAGATTGTTTCCTTGTTTTCTTTCACTCTTTTGCTCCTTTTTTCTTCTTCACCATCAATTTTCTTTCTTATTTATCCCTCTCTTTTCTTCTTTCTGCCCTCCTGTAATCCAGCCTCCTCTAATCAGACTTTGTGGTCCTAATGGTGTCATCATGAGCCAAGCTCAGCCCCTGTGTGGCATTTAAGACAACAAATTTCTAAACTGTCTTAATATGACGTGATGATTGAGAAGCAACCAGTGAAATTGCAAGATAGTATTAGAAAATTGTACGTACATGTTTCTACATGGGAATGTTAGAAAATTGTTAGTACGTAATAATATATATCTAACTGGTAACTAGCCCAAAAAGAGCATTGAGGCCACATGTCTCTGGAAGAGGGCCATGATCTGGTTCCTGCATCTTTTGATCATAATTTTCCTTGTTTGAGGAAGTAATCCAGTGACCAGAGTTGTCAAATGAAAATATTTTATGCTAGAGAAAAAAAAATGCAAGAAGAAGAAAGAGAATGTTCCACTCCTATCAGGAAACATATATTTAACTGTCTTGGTTCTTTGAAAGGTATTAGAAGGGCAAAAACCCTGCAAAATAGAATCATTCTAAAATATGTTTGCCTGAACCAGTTAGAAAGTTTTGTCTTATGCATTCCTTACTTAGTAGATCATGAAAAAGCCCACAATATTAAAAGATTCAGATTGAAGAATAAATCCCAGCAGAGCCCTGAGGGAAATTTTCTTTTCATAAAGGATTCTGATAAGTTTGTATACTTTTTTCTCATTAATATAGTAAACTAAAAAGAAATCATGAATTTACACACCAGATATTTCAGATAATCAGCTTGCAAATTATTATTTCCTATATATGCTTTTTCTTTTGAATATTTCTTTGTTCCTTTAGTTGCTGCCAAATGGAAGGAAGTGAAGCTCAGATCGAACTTGATTATTAGCCATTCTTATGAAACTGAATTGGGAGAAAGTTAAACAACACAGGCCATTATATGTAAATTTTACATTATATGTAAATTAAGTTGTGTGTTTTTAGAACTGCTGCCTTGTGCTATTATCTGTGGCATCCTATCATGGTATGTACCTTGAGGTAGGTAGAGTGAGAGATCACATGAGTGAAAGTGGGGATGGAGAAGAAGGTACAGATGACTTACAATGTAGAATTAAAAAGATTCACTTGCTAATTGAGGGTAAAGAAATAAATGAAATTAATTTTATCTGGTAGTTCTAATATCTAAAATAGGAAACATGAAGAAACAACAGGTTGAGCAAATTACTTAACTGCACATTGCCATTCAGTAGCGACACACCTAAATTCACGAAGCATTTTAGTTTGTACCTATAATATTGCAATCTCCTTATTATGTTTTATCCATTTTATATGTCTGTCCTCCTCAGTGGGCTTTAAGCAACTTGAGACATGGACTTCGCTTCATTCCTCCTTATGTCCTTGACACTTTGCACAGAACCTGTCACACAGGGCATTCAATAGTGTTTAGTGAATTTATGACTAAACATATGAATGTAAGATGCCAGCAGAACATAAAGGAAGAGGTATCTCATGGGCAGTTAGAAATACTGTTCTTAAATTTAAGGGGTGGAAGTTGTAAATTCAGATTAGCCAATCACTTGTTTAATTTCCTTTATTTAGTAAGCATATATATGGTACTTAATACATGTGAGGCACTATTTTAAATGCTTTACAGACCAATAATCATTTAATCCTCATAACAACCCCATGATCATGAAGTATGATCATGAACTATTATTCCATGTTCAGATAAGAAAGCTGAGGAAAAGAAAGGTTAAGTAATTTGCTCAAGGCCATAGACCTAATAAGAGGCAGAGCCAGGATTCCGTTCTAGGCAGTCTGGCCTCAGGGTTGTGCCGTTAACCGCGGTGCCAGGCATAGATAAAATAAAAACAACTGCTGTTCTTTGAACATCCACTTTTGCCAGTTACTGTGCTTTGGGTGCCTTCCATGGGATTACCACATCCTCACAAAAATCTCAAAGGCTAATAATGTTTCTATCTTACATGTAAAGCTCAGGGTTTCTCTCTCAGTAAAGGTCAAGTGTATGAAATAAATATCTTTCTTTTTTCAGCTTATTCTACCAGATTCCATGAAAGTATTGCCAGTGTACATGAATTGTTTGTTAAAAAATAGTGTGCTGCTCAGCAGACCGGAGATCCCAACAGATGAGCGGGCCTATCAGAGGCAGCTGGTCATGACCATGGGTGTGGCTGACTCCCAGCTCTTCTTCTACCCACTGCTTCTGCCAATAGTAAGCATGTCGCAGGTGCACGTTTCCTAGAAGAGTCTGGAAGGGGATCATATTTTATGCTTTTCCATATGCCATATCTGAAACATTTGTTCTTAAGAAATTTAAATTCATGAACACCTTCAAAGTGTGTGGGAATTAGAGCAGTTGCTTGTGTGCGTCAACATGTGCTCAGTATGGTGGGAAGAGGAAAATCAGGGGCTCCTAGTTCATGGAATTATTCGATGATTGCTTTTCTTGTCTCATTCCCAAATTGGTTATCTTCAATTGAGTAGGCAGATTGAAAAATTAGTAAGCAAGTTGAGTTGTTTCAAGAAATCTACTTTATAATATTAAAGGCAACTTACATATGTACAGGACTCTTGTGTATATGTTCATTTATCTATTTTTATAAAATGTATGACTGTCTAATTGTCACCACTTTTAACCAGAATGTCTGTGATTAGTCTTGCCCAAATGCCCTATACTATACAAGGGACCAACTAACCATCTTTGCCCTCAAGAAACTTACATGCTACTAATCTATTCTACTTATTTGAAGTCAGTCCTTAATGTGTGGATGTCCCTGCACTCTGTGACTTGGCTCTTTTCCCCTGAGACCTAACAGATTACAATTGAGGGAGGAGAGAAGAGGAAAAGCTGATCAGCTTATTTCTAATGCCTGTGTTCAAACTCTATACTTAGACTCTTACTTACAATACAATCACTGTTAAACTAGGTCAGAAATAAAAAGAGCTTTTAATTCTTTCAAACAATATGAATGTTGGATGTAAATTATTACAACTGATGGATTTTCAGTTAGATTTGGATTAACACAAGCCTGTAAACCAGAGAGGGAAATAAGCTCTAAGGAACAAGAATGTTACCACTCCACTAAAATTTTCTTGCCAAGGTCATCAGTGACCAACATGTTGCTGAATCCAATGGGTAGTTCTCATTCCTTTTCTTTTTGGACCTAACAACAGCATTTGACGCACTTGATTACTGCCTCTTGAAATACTGTTTTCGCTGGTTTCCCTCCTTCTATCTTTGGTAGTTTTTCCTGTTCTTGTTAGAATGCTCCAGGACTCAGTCCCTATGTAGCTCCTCTTTTCTACCTATACTCAATCCCTTGCCCGGGTGGGGGGTGGGGGGTATCTCATTTGTTCTTATGGCTTTAAACATTTATATTCTAATGACTCCCACATTCGTATCTCTAGTCTGCCTCTGCCCTAAACTCTGGATGTATTTGTCCCTGTGCCCTACTGAACATCTCTCCTTGGATGGGTATCTTAAACCAAGTCCCTGATCTTACCTCCTGAGCCAGCTTCTTCTGCAGTCTTCTCGGTCTCTATTTACCACCCCTCCATCCTTCCAGTTTTACAGGCCAAAACTCTTGCAGTCATCTTGACTTCTTTCTCTCATATACCACATCTCATCTGTCAGCAAACATGTCAGCTCTCCTTTCCAGAATATCCAGTCTGTCTGCTTCTCACCCCCTCCTCGGTCACCACCCAGATTTAAACATAATCATCTCTCCCCTAGACTCCTAACAAGTCTCCCTGCTCTCACCTTTTTCAGTCTGTTTTCAGCATAGAAGTTAGAGTGATGCTGTTAAAATATTGTCAACTCATGTCACTCCTCTGTTCAGAATACTACAGGATTTCCTATTTTAGTTAAAACCGAAGTTCCTACCACCTCTGCCCAACGTAATCTTTGCTACTGTTCCGTCCTTTGTGTCTGACTTCATCTTCTATTACTCTCTCCTTTTTCACTCTACCCCTCGCTGATCTTCAGACAGCCCAGGCAGGCTCTTGCCTCAAGACCTTTGTACTGGCTGTTCCCAACACCTGGATTGTTCTTCCCCCGGATATACCCAGGGCTCCTTCTCTCATCTCCTCGGGTCTTTCCTCAGAAGTTACCTTCTCAGCAAAACTCTCCTTGATGACCTGACTTAAAATTGAACCACCACCACCACTACCGGTATACCCTGTCCCACTCTCCTGTTTCACTTCTTTTCATAACACTTGACACCATCTAAAATTCTATATAATTTTACTTATTTCTTGTCTTTCTTTACCTCCCCCCCAAAAAACAGTAGCTGCACAAGGTAGGGACTATTGTTAATTACAATGCCTCTAAGATAGTTGGTACTCATTAGATACGTGATGGATGGATGGATGGATGGATGGGTGGATAGATGGAAGAACTGAAGGAAGGAAGGAAGGAAGAACAAATGAACAAAGGAATAAAGGAGTGGAAAGGAAAAGAAAAAAAATAGAGGGAGAGAAAAGGAAGAGAAGAAAGAAGGAATTTCTAACTCTCTAATCTTTGCCTACACAGCACGTGTTAGATGTTAAAAATGCAACATTACCTGCTGCTATTCGTTGCTCCGAGACCCGTCTTTCCGAAGAAGGAATATTCCTGTTGGCTAACGGTCTAAATATGTTCTTATGGTTGGGAGTAAGTAGCCCACCAGAACTGATTCAAGGAATATTTAATGTGCCATCTTTTGCTCATATCAACACAGATATGGTAAGTATTGGTTTTTTTTTTTCATTGTTTTTGGGGTAATATATGAAATTTAAATTCTTAAATGCTCTTTGTTAATGTACAACCGTATATTACAAAGAAGAAAAACAGTAAAGCATATAGCTCTATGTAAGAATGAGAATATTTCATGTTTGGTGAATACCAATATTTGTATAAAGTGTTATCAAGATACATCAGCATCTTGGAGGGAGGGGCATAATGATGTTTGTATAAAGAGTTATCAAAGAACCATAAACTTTAATATAAATTGCTAACATTTCATAATCTTTTACTCTGTGCCAATTCGTGTGCTCTGAATAGTTCAAATACACCATTTCATTTCATTCTTACAACAAATCAATGAGATGAATATTGTTATCAACATTTTACAGATCAGTCAATTGAGACTCAAGAGAAAAGTTCATTTGTGTAGTTAAGTGGCAGAGAGAGCTGAATTCAGGTCTGTCTCCAAAAGCATATCCTCCGGGCTCATTCCCGGTGCTGAACTGCATACTCAGAAGAATGTGCAGAAATCTTTCGTAGGTGTGCCACTAAAACTAAGTCAGATTAATGAGTTATAAATAATAAACCCACAAAAACAGATTAAACTCCCCTCTGTTGCAATCATAGCAAAAAGATTATGGATTTCAATGTGGAGGTGAATACAAGTGACTTTATTTTTAAAGTTTGTGAGGAGAAACCAGCAATTAATTCCAATTTGAAAGTCAACATTTATTGCAAACCTTATATGCAGACCATGATTGCATGAGCCTCATTACTATGAAGGTTATCGTCTTACTTTCCTTGGCAAGGGATTCCTGATGGGTCCATGTGTAGATCTTAGCAGATACAGATTCTGCCCTGAAGCCTCACGGTATATGGCAGATGTCTTAAGGCTAGCTGGATCCCCCAATTTCTGGTACAATTTAGAGATACATAAGCATCTTGCAGGAAGGGGCAGGATTGAAATTCAAGGCTACATAGATAGGTGGTCAGTTTAGATAGCTGCATATCCATTATGAATGTCAACAGTATATTATTAAAGGAGTTAAAAAATTATAAAAGCAACTATATTCCATTCAGAGTCGAGCTTTAAGATTAAGAGACTAGAAATTAAGGTATGATTAGAAATGCAATTTTAAACAAACAAACAAAAAAGTTAAATTGACATTCAGTGTGCAAAGAACTATGAGTCTGATGAATGTTTTCGTAAAATTTAAGGAAGCCTCCTCTTATATCACAGTGTATTGATTGACATAGTAAATCCTAAGTACATATTTTCTGAATGGAATATATATTTGAAATAGCCAAAGTCTCTACTACAAAGCAGCAGTTTGGTAGGTTTGTGCTTATATCAGTATATCTCTTTTCAACCTTTTTCAAAAGTAAAACAAAAGAAAAAAACAAGTGTTGACTATTTCGTAAATTTGGGAGGCACTTGGCATTTAAAACATGTACATGGAGTATACTTATTTTATTTATTGAATAAATAATCTGCCTTAATGTCAGAGAATGTACTTAGGAAATGGAATATGAAAATTTATGATGTATTTCCTATTTTTCTTACAAATTCTATGAAAAATATGGGCTATAGTCTTTTCCTGAGAGTTTTGGGATCATGATGAGACATTCTGACTCACCTTTTCTGTAGCTAATTCACAGCTTATATATGAGCTCTTAGCTTCTTCTTGCTGAGAAGTAAGCATTGGCATTTTACTCTGCTTTATGGAAGAACTCTGAGTCCTGATGCTTCCCATGCCCTGGAGGGCCTGCGCATTTAGATTGTTATCTTTCATAGATCTTTAACCTGGTTTCAGTGAAATCAGAGGCCACATTCTCTTTGAGAATCCAGTATATGGAGATTTTTGTTTTAAAGTTGGACCCAATTGCATTTCAAAATGTAATAATGCCTTAATTCTCTGCAGCCCATCCACTTAGGCAATGAAGTATATTGTTTTTTCTCACAACAAAGCCTTGAAACATCCATTTTGAACAGGGATTAAACCTTCATGGTGAATGACCCAAAGACATCCTTTGAGTAAATTGTGTCATTTCAGTGATGTACATGTGTCAAATTCCACAGAAAGATTTTTGTTTTCAAAAGACAGAGATAATTAGTTCATTGATGGACATTTATCCCAATAAGAATTCATAATTTTTAGTCCATTTTTTCACATTTTTGGTTTTCAGGTGTATTAGGGTTCTCTAGGGAAACAGAACCAACAGGAGATATCTGTAAATATGAGATTTTATAAAAGCATTTCATGCAACTTGTTTTAGTTTGCTAATGCTGCTGAATGCAAAACACCAGAGATGGATTGGCTTTTATATAAAGGGGGTTTATTTGGCTACACAGTTACAGTCTTAAGGCCATGAGGTGTCCAAGGTAACACATCAGTAATAGGGTACCTTCACTGGAGGATGGCCAATGGCGTCCAGAAAACCTCTGTTAGCTGGGAAGGCACGTGGCTGGCGTCTGCTCCAAAGTTCTGGTTTCAAAATGGCTTTCTCCCAGGACGTTCCTCTCTAGCAAGCTTGCTCCTCTTCAAAACATCATTCACAGCTGCACTGAGTTCCTTCTCTTTGAGGTAGCTCATTTATATGGCTCCACTGATCAAGACCCACCCTGAATGGGTGGGGCCATGCCTCCATGGGAATATCTCATCAGAGTCATCACCCACAGCTGGGTGGGGCACATTCCAAGCAAATCTAATCAGAACCAAAACGTCTGCCCCACAAGACTACATCAAAGATAATGGCATTTGGGGGACACAATACATTCAAACTGGCACACAGCTGTAGCATTGCACAGGTCCAAATTCTGTAGGGCAGGCAGCAAGCTGGCAACTCTGATGAAGATCTTCAGTAAACTCCCCAGGAAAGGCTGGCTGGCTGATGAAGAAATGAAAGTTCTCTCTTCTCCCTTAAAAGTCTTCAACTGACTGGATTAAATCCAGCTGACTGTATCCTTTCATTGTAGAAGATACTCCCTTAATTGATTGCCGATGTAATCAGCCACAGATACAATCAAGTGACTGATGATTTAATAAACCAGCCTTCTGGTTTATTAACCAGCCACGAAATATCCTTGCAGTAATGGTTAAGCCAGTGTTTGCTTCACCAGACAATTGGGCACCATCGCCTGGCCAAGTTGACACATGAACCTAACCATCACATCAGGTAAATGAACTAAGCCAGTAGTCAAGTACATGGTTTTAAAAAGATATATTTTTTTAAACATTCTAATAATGTCATATTGATGCTTCTAGCTAAATGTTACAAGTTGTACTGTAACTTAAACTTAGGTTTTTTTAAATGCAGACCTTACTGCCTGAGGTGGGAAGCCCATACTCTGAAAAACTCAGAATGATAATGACTATTATTCAGCAGAAGAGGCCGTATTCAGTGAAGGTAAGAATGAGATTTTGTTTTTTCCTTTCTTCGAAGTGTTTTATTTCATTAAAGGCTTTTTAAATGCATGGCCTATATTTGGGAGGTTCTTTTTTATTATTATTAATTTAATTTACACACACTCATATTTAAAACTTATATTTAAAAACTTATATTTAAAAAAGATACCATCACCATAGCCACCAAAATAAAATGTACATATAGGTATAGAGAAACACACAAATTTAAGATATCTTCTCAATTACGGACACTGAAGTATAATTGTTAAAAATACATCTTTTTCCCCATATAGCTTTTTTTTAATGCAGAACATGCAAATACAGATTTGTTCTGGTGGTAGTTCACTGATTTTTTTAAAACTATTTTTATTAGTAGCATTTTTTTAATTAGAGCAGTTGTAGGTTTACAGAAAAGTCATGTAAAAAATACGTTCCCATATACCCCCCTATTACTGACACTTTTGCATTAGTGTGGTACCTTTGTTACAATTGTTGAAAGAATATTAAAATGTTACTGTTAACTATAGTCCATAGTTTACATTTGGTGCATTTGTTCCCCATATACCACATTATTATTAACACCTTGTAATAGTGTAATACATTTGTTATAATTCATAAATGAACATTCTTATATTTGTACTATTAGTCACAATCCCCCACAGGGTTCACTGTGTTATATAGTACCATGATTTATTTCTCACTTTCCTTCTAGTAACATACACAGCCCAAAATTTCCCCTTTCAACCACATTCGCCAACATAATTCAGTGCTATTAATTATACTTACAACAAGGTGCTGGTGTCACCACTGTCCATTTCCAAAAATTTGCAATCAACCTAAATAGAAATTCTGCATAAATTAAGCATCAGCTACCTTTTCTCTACCCCCATTGTATTCCCTGAAACCCGTATTCTAGATTCTGACTCTACGAATTTGCTTATTATAAATAGTTCTATATCAGTGAGAGCACACTATATTTGTCCTTTTGTGTCTGGCTTATTTCACTCAACATAACATCCTCAGGTTTCATCCATGTTGTCACATGCATCAGGACTTCATTTCTTCTTACAGTTGAATAATATTCCATAGTATGTATATAACACATTTTATCAGTCGATCAGTTGATGGACATTTGGGTTGCTTCCATATTTTGGCAATTGTGACTAATGCTGCTATGCACATCGATTTGCAAATATCTTGTTTGTGTCCATGCTTTCAGATCTTCTGGGTATATCCCAAGTAGCAGAATTTCTGGGTTATAAGGCCACTCTATACTTAGCTTCCTGAGGAACCACCAAACTGTCCTTCAGAGCACCTGTACCATTTTACATTTCCACCAGCAGTGAATATGTGTTCCAACTTCTCCACATCCTCTCCAACACTTGTAGTTTCCTGTTTATTTAACAGCAGCCATTCTAACAGGTGTGAGATGATATCTCATTGTGCTTTTGATTTGCCTTTCCCTAAAAGCTAGTGAAGCTGAGCATCTTTTCAAGTGCTTTTTAGTCATCTGTATTTCATCTTCAGAAAAATATCCTTTCATGTCTGTTCTAGTTTGCTAATGCTGCTGGAATGCAAAACACCAAAAATGGATTGGCTTTCATAAAGGGGGGGTTTATTTGGTTGCAGAGCTACAGTCTTAAGGCCATAAAGTGTCCAAGGTAATGCATCAACAATCAGGTACCTTCGCTGGAGGATGGCCAGTGGTGTCCGGAAAACCTCTGTTAGCTGGGAAGGCACGTGGATGGTATCTGTTCCAAAGTTCTGGTTTCAAAATGGCTTTCTCCTGGGACGCCCCTCTCTAGGCTGCAGTTCTTCAAAAATGTCACTCTTAGTTGCACTTGGAGTATTTGTCCTCTCTTAGCTTCTCTGGAGCAAGAGTCTGCTTTCAACGGCCATCTTCAAACTCTTTGTCTCATCCGCAGCTCCTGTGCTTTCTTCAAAGTGTCCCTCTTGGCTGTACTAGCTTGCTCCTTCTGTCTGATCTTATATAGTGCTCCAGTAATTTAATTCAGACCCACCCTGAATGGGCAGGCCAACACCTCCATGGAATTATCCAGTCAGAGTCATCACCCACAGTTGAGTGGGGCACATCTCCATGGAAACACTCAAAGAATTACAATCTAATTAGCACTGATAGGTCTGCCCACAGAAGATTACATCAAAGATAATGGTGTTTGGGGGGACATAATACATTCAAACTGGCACAATGTCTTTTGCCCATTTTTTAGTTAGGTTTGTCTTTTTATTGTTGAGTTGTAGGATCTTTATATATTCTGGCTTTCAAATCCTTATCAGATATGTGGTTTCCAAATATTTCTCCCATTGAGTCGGTTGCCCTTTCACCTTTTGACAAAGTCCTTTGAAGCACTGAAGTATTGCATTTTTGAAGAGTTCCCATTTATCTATTTTTTTCTCTCATTGCTTGTGCTTTGGGTATCAAGTCTAAGAAACTACCATCTATCACCTATCATCTTGCAGATATTTCCCTACATTTTCTTCTAGGAGTTTTATGATACTGGCTCTTATATTTCGGTTTGATGCATTTTGAGTTAATTTTAGAATAGGATGTGAGATTGGGGTCCTCTTTCATTCTTTTGGTTATGGATATCCGGTACTCCCAGTACCACTTATTGCGGAGACTGTTCTGTCCCAGTTGAGTGGACCTGGGAGCCTTATCAAAACTCAATTGACCAATCTCGACAGGTGAACTCACTGCCCTCCCCACTATGTGGGACCCGACTCCCAGGGTTGTAAATCTCCCTGGCAATGCAGAATATGACTCCCGGGGATGAATGTGGACCTGGCATCGTGGGACTGAGAGTACCTTCTTGACCAAAAGGGGGATGCAAAATGAGACGAAATAGTTTCAGTGGCTGAGAGATTTCAAATGGAGTCGAGAGGTCACTCTGGTGAACATTCTTATGCACTATATAGATAACATGTCTTAGGTTTTAATGTGTTGGAATAGCTAGAAGTAAATACCTGAAACTACCAAACTCCAACCCAGCAGTCTGGACTCCTGAAGACAATTATACAATAATGTAGATTACAAGGGGTGACAGTGTGATTGTGAAGACCTTGTGGCTCACACACCCTTTATCTAGTGTATGGATGAGTAGAAAAATGGGGATAAAAACTAAAGGACAAATAGGGTGGGATGGGGGGGATGATTTGGGTGTTCTTTTTTCACTTTTATTTTGTATTCTTTTTCTGGTTCTTTCTGATGTAAGGAAAATGTTCAGAGATAGATTGTGGTGATGAACGCATAACTATGTTATCATACTGTGGACAGTGGATTGTATACCATGGATGATTGTATGGTGTGTGAATGTATTTCAGTAAAACTGAATTTAATTAAAAAAAATAATAATTGGCCAAAGATATGAGGGTCTATTTCTGGAGCTCAGTTGAATTCCATCAATCAATATGTCTATTTTTATGCCAGTACTGTGCTGTTTCAACCACTGTGGCTTTATAATATCGTTAAAGTCAGGAAGCATGATACCTCCACTTCATTCTTTTTCAAGATGCTTGTGGCTGTTCAGGGCACCTTACCCTTCCAAATAAGTTTGTTAATCGGCTTTTCCATTTCTGCAAAGTAGGCTGTTGGAATTTTGATAGGGATTGCGTTGAAACTGTAAATCAATTTGGGTAGAATTGATATCTTAATGATATTTAGTCTTCTAATCCATGAACACAGAATGTCCTTCCATTTATTTAGGTCTTCTTTGATTTCTTTTAGCAATGTTTTGTCATTTTCTGTATATAGCCTTGGTTAAATTTATTCCTAGATATTTGATTTTTTTAGTTTCTATTGTAAATGGAATATTTTTCCTGATGTCCTCCTCAGATTGTTCATTACTAGTGTATAGAAGAAACACTACTGATTTTTGTCTGTTGATCTTGTATCCTGCCACTTTGCTGAACTTGTTTACTAGCTCTAGTAGCTCTATTGTAGATTTTTTGGAGACTTTATAAATATAGGATCATGTCATCTGCAAATAGTGAAAGTTTTACTTCTTCCTTTCCAGTGGATGCTTTTTATTTCTTGTCTAATTGCTCTAGTTAGAACTTCCAGAACAATGCTGAATGACAGTGGTGACAGTGGGCATCTTTGTCTTGTTCCAGATCTTAGAGGGAGAATGTTCAGAGTTTCACCATTGAGTACGATGTTTGCTGTGGGTTTTTCATATATGACCTTTATCATGTTGAGGAACTTTCCTTCTATTCCTATCGTTTGAAGTGTTTTTATCAAGAAAGATTGCTGGATTTTGTCAAATCCCTTTTCTGCATCAATTGAGATGATCATGTGGTTTTTCCTCTTCATTTTGTTAATATGGTGAATTACGTTAATTGATTTTCTTGTGTTGAACCACCCTTGCATACCTGGGATAAAACCCACTTGATCATGGTGTATAATTCTGTTAATGGGCTGTTGGATTTGATATGCAAACATTTTGTTAAGGATTTTTGTATCTATTTTCATTAGAGAAATTGGTGTGTAATTTTCCTTCCTTGTAGTATCTTTATAAGGCTTTGGTAATAGGGTGATGTTGACTTCATAGAGTGAGTTAGGTAGTGTTCTCTCCTCTTCAAATTTTTGGAGGAGCTTGAACAGAACTGGTATTAATTCTTGGAATGATTGGTAGAATTCATCTGTGAAGCCATCTGATCCTGGGCTTTTCTTTGTTGGGAGGCTTTTGATGACTGATTTAATTTCTTTACTTGTAATTGGTATGTTGAGGTCTTCTATTTCTTCTGAAGTCAGTGTAAGTTGTTAGTGTTTCTAGGAATTTGTCCATTTCATCTAAGTTGTCTAATTTGTTGGCATAGTATCCTCTTATGATTCTTTTATCATTTTTATTTCTGTGTAGTCAGTAGTAATATCCCCCCTCTCATTTCTGATTTTACTTATTTGCATCTTCTCTCTTTTTGTCAGTCTAAGTTATTGGGTCAGGGGAAGGTTAAAGCCTATCAGCCTATGGCCCAGGCCAAAATATAATAAAGAAAAAAAGCAAGCTGTGGTGACACAGGTAGTATTCTTGATAACTTAAAAGCTTATAAAGCAAAAGTAGGGAGGGCCTCCTACCTACAAATAAATGGACCAGCTCAGTTATAGTCAGTAGGGCTGGTGAACTGCTGCCCTTCCCCCATGCAGCCTCTGCTGGTGGTTTTACCAGAAATTAGAGGGGATGCTTTGGCTCCTCTTAATTATACATGAAGCATTTTTGTTTTCCATGTGAGGCTCAAATAACCCCAATCATGGCCCAATAAATAAAACTCTGACCAATCAGATCATCTACTTCACCTTCCTCAAACAAGAATAAGGGGGTGTATAGAAGGGCTCAAAATACATGTGACAAAACGTCCCCCTTCTGGGCTTCTTCCCCATGGGTCTCTTCCCCCTAGAGCAGCACTGTCCAATAATATGAGTCACGTGTATAATTTTACATTTTCTAGTAGCCATATAGAAAAAGTAAAATATTCATTTTAATAGTATATTTTATTTAACCCAATATATCCAAAATATTATTTCTACATAATCAGTATAAACAATTATTGAGATTTTTTTTTATATTTTCTTTTTCATACTAAGTTTTAGAAACCCATTGTGTATTTTACATTTACAACAGATCTCAATTCAACTAGCCACATTTCACGTGCTCAGTAGCCACATGTGGCTGGTGGCTACAGTACTGGGCAGCACAACCTTAGAAAATCGCTTTCCTCCTTATGCATTCTGCTTCTGTAATGTCTCAAATCTACTCCCTTATTCCACTTCCAGTGCGCTAATTCAGATCCTGTTCATCTCCCACCTAAACAATTTCAATAGCTCCCTATCTGGTTTCCCTCATCTCGCTAATGTATTGTAGGTACTGCTGCCAGCTAATTCTCCCTTTTCATTCTTCCACACCTTCACTAGATGGCATTTCCTACTATCTGAGTTTGCCAGGCTGCTAACCACACATGGCTTGACTTAAATGGCAAGAAATTATTGGCTCATGGCTTCAGAGGCTAGAAGTCCAAAATCAAGATCTTGACAGGCTAGCTTTCTCCAGAAGTCTGTAGCATTCTTGTGCTGGCTTTCCACAATCCTTGGGGTTCCTTGTCTTACATGTCTGCCTCCCTTCACTAGTGATCTCTGTCTACACACACACACACACACACACACACCCTCTCTCTCTCTGTCTCTTCAGGTTTCTGCTGACTTCCAGCTTCTGGCTTCTCTCTGGCCTTCTCTGACTTCTGGCTTCTGTGTCCTTCTCTTTCTAACGTCTCCAGTAATAAGGTTTAAGACCTACACTGATTCAGTTTACCACACCTTAATTAAAAATAACATCTTCAAGAGGTCCTCTTTACAAATGGTTTCACACCCACAAGAATGCAGATGAAGATTAAGAACGTGTCTATGTTGGGGTACATGATTCAAGTCTACCACACCTACCAAAGCCTAAACTCATTATTATGGTGATTTTTCCCTAACTTTCTACTACATTTTAGAAACACTAGCTAATAATATACCTGCCATATCTGTGTCTTTGGTCCATGGTATTCCCATATGGAATGTTCTCACACCAACCCCCTAATCCTTATGGAAATCCTACCTCTTCTCTGAGGCTCAGGTGATAGTCTACTGTTGGGAAGCCTTTACCTTGGCACTTTGCTTATGTTTTATTTTTGCCACTTACACCTGTATGTCATAGGCTCTGTGGTTTAGGGGGGTCATCCTCCATGGCCTCACACATAGTGGACAGTCTATATTTGGTGAAATGAAGCATACAAAATTAAGTAATTCAGAAACTTTTATAACCAGATATCTTCTTGGTTTTCTCCCCACCCCCAGCTTACAATAGTAAAGCAGCGAGAGCAGCCAGAAATGGTTTTCCGTCAATTCCTGGTAGAAGACAAAGGACTTTACGGAGGATCCTCATATGTGGATTTCCTTTGTTGTGTTCACAAGGAGATTTGTCAGCTGCTTAATTAACTGAATTTTCTCTGTTGTTGATGTTGCATTTCTGAGGAGATAATCTCCTTCTTGGTGCCTAATTCCCTAGCTGATAACAAATTAGTTTTGATTTCTTGTTCATTTTCAGAATAGCTTTCCAAGATGGCATTTAGAACTTCAGCTTTGGTGCTCAGGAATAAAGCCAGTGAAGGTACAGTTGTATCTTAAAGGGAACAGTCTATTTCTGATTGTACAATTTTTAACTTTAAAAACTGATACAGTTTGCATTTCATGAAAGATATAGTTTACAGAACTGTAAACATTCTCAATTTTCTTTATGCTAGACCTATAAATTATTTTTCAAAGTGTATAGATTTTGGGTAAAAATTGTTTTGGTTCCTCTCCTGTTTGCAGTGAGAGAAAAAAAAACTTAATTTTTACATTATACGTAATTTTTTTAAACCATGTAATGCCATCAAACATATTTTTCAACTTAAGGTTTGCATAGCAGACTTTTAATAACCTTGGAATCTATCTGGTGGAACAATTTGTGTTCTGCATTTTTTCTTAATTATATGTTGTGTATGTTAAAATTTTTTCAGTTGTTTTGTCTATGTAACTGTCTTTATCAATATTCTTAATGGTTCTTTGTACAATTTTGAAGGTTTCTACCTGTATATAATGGATCTTAACCAGTATCAATAAATCACTTCGTCTACTCTTAGCAGATACTCACTTTTTATGTATTCTCAGATTTCAAAAAAAAAAAAACAAAAAGAGTAATACTCAAAATGTCTTGGGAAAAAGTTGTTTGGATGGGATCACTAAGAACATATCAGGAAAACTGAATTCTTTCTTTTTTTGAGGATTGGGGAGTGTTAGGTAGTAAGTAAATCAAGGAAATATCAGGGACAATATAGTTGAGAAAAGCATTTAAAAATTTCTCTTATGTCCTTGTGGGCAAGAGAAATAGAAACAGGCTACCCGAGCTCATCAAATGGCTGTTATTAATGGATATAAACCTAGGAGAGTTGTTTTGAGTGGTGTGACACAGGCACCTGTCCTGTATCTGGCCAGTTTTGGGGCAAAATAATCAACTTTGTTATTAATGATTTGACTTGGATAAAGAATATTTATAATTGCTAAAGTATCTTGAATACATACAGTGTCCCAGAAACTGCACTAAGTGTTCCTGTGAACATTACCACATTCCTCGCAGCAACTCTTAATCCTATTATCTGTCCTATTTTACACATGAAGAAATGGGCTTGAAGTGATTCAGTACCTTGTCTGTGATTATATGACTAGTAAAGTTTATTTATTAAATTAGTAGATTTCACGGCTGAGTAGAATAACAGATACACTGACAGGATTCAGATCCCCCCACATGTTAGCCAACTGGAATGAAGTTTCAGACTGACTTGGAGGAGTTTAACAAGAAGAAATGTTAAGATTCTAGACTTGTGTCCAAAACATAAAGGCACACACAGGAGTGGGGGAGATGCTTCTTGGAAACAACAGATAGTAAACATGACCTTAGGGAGTTTGTCAATATGAATCAGTAGTGGGATAAAAGCAAATGTGCTCTCCAGCTGCTTTATATCAAGGACAGCATGTCAGGTGAGTATAGCAATGGTCCCACTTTGCTCAAAGGAGAGGCCACACCCAGATGCATGCTCATGATAGGCACTGTGCTCTATGTGGAATAGAGGCACACAGCACATTCCTTTATTCACTTGAAGACAGTTTAATGATTTGTTCCATGTTCCCTAGGGTATAGCACCAGAATCAATAACCAGAAGTGACAAAGTGCTGCTCAGTAGAAAGAATTTTCTAATTAGGTGTTCAAACATAGACTGTGTCATTCTGGGAGGTAGTACATTCTCTTCAACAAATATTTCTTGCACACCATCTATGTACCAGGCACTGTGATCTCTACTCGGAAGCTAGACAATGAAGAGCGGCACAAACAAGATCCCTGCCATCTCCACATGACAATGAAGTTTCCTAAGTGCCATGAAATACCATAATGAGCATATAATGGGGATATATCTGACCTTGTCTAGTTGGGGACAGGGTATAGTCAGTAAAGATTCCCCAAAGGAAGTTATATTGAAGCTCAGACCTGAAAAAATGAGTATGCACTGGGCAAGTAACTGGGAGTATTGGTAAATATTCCAGAAGAGGGGAAAATGTCCGTGAAGGCCCAGAGTGGGAGAGAACATGTATTACCTTTTCAATAAACTAAAGAACTTAAACTTGGCTGGAACTTACTGATGAGAGATAATGTGGCCAAAGATAAAGCTGGATGAGGTGGATAAAGTGAGTCCTGGTCAAGGAGGAGTTTGGACTTAATCCTAATGACAAAGTGAAGACATTCAAAGGGATTTAAGCACCAAAGTGACTCTTCAGAAAGATCACATTGGAATTTTAAGGTGGCAGAACTGGAAGCAGAGTTTATTTAGGAGGTTGTCCGGTAATCCATCCTAGTTCATGTTAGCATGAACTATGGGGAGGTTGGGGGAGGGGTGTCAGATAAAGCTAGTGAGAGAGAAGATAGTGTCAGAAAATGAAAATGACTCTCAAGTTTCTGCTTTGGGCAACTGAGTAGACGGTGAGGCCATTCCCAAAAGGAGGGAACACAGGGTAGGAGTAGATTGTGTGTGTGTGTGTGTGTGTGTGTGTGTGTGCGCGCCCGTGTGTGTGCGTGCACTCGCACTTATACGTATGTAAGGGGAAGAAGGGGAGGTTAGAGTCCAAATGTGTACATGTTGAGGTGGATTGCAATATATCAAAGTGAAATAATCTATAGCACCTAAAAATAGGGATCTGTGACTCTGGAGAGTTTTGAGCTGGAGATTTGAAAGCCGTTTACATACAGAGAAATAGAAGTCACAGAAGTGAATGAAATAACCTAGGGTGACTTTGTAGAGTGAGAAAGCAGCAGATCCTGGAGGCACACAGTAAAATGGAAACCTGTAAAGGAGGCTGACAAGGAAGGGACTGAGAGGGAAGAACCAAAACTTGGCTTGTCACAAAGCCAAGGGAAAAGGGATCATAGAAAGAGTCAGCCAAGTTAGTTTTCCAAGTTAAAGACTAAATGTATGTTGGGTTTAGTGAGAAGATTATGAGTGACTTTGGCAAAAGCAATTTCTCTGGATAAATAAGAATGAACACTAGATTGAAATAGTCTGAGAAAGAAGAGATAAAGTGGAGGCAATTCAAGAAGAGGATGAGAAGGTTACAAGTGGAGGAGAGGATTTTTTTGTTTTGTTTTTTGCTTTTTTTTTCAGTCTTAAGTTAGGCAGGGATTTGACACTTAAATGCTGATGGAAAGAAGCCAGCATAATATGTAAAAAATAGAAAATAGTGGGAGTACTGAAGTCAAAATAATGCTGGAGATTGAAGACGGAAAAAAAATAATAAAGCAAGACCTTTGGAAGACAAAAGGGATTGAGTATAACACAGCAAAAATGGAGAAATTAGCTTTCAATGGTAGATGCCCAATATATAATGGAACTGGCCAGTACATTCTGAATGAACGCTAGCCAAAAATGGTGTAAATACTGGTAGATGGGTGTTCTAAAATGGTACCTCCAGCAAACCTTGAGAGGCTACAGAGGTAATGGCTAAGAGCAAGGGCTTTGGAACCAACTACATGGGTTCTTATTACCAGCTCCACTATTAGCTGTGTCATCTAGAGCAAGTTAGGAACTTTTCTGTGCCTTGGTTTTCTACCTAGATTGTTTTAAGGATTCAGTTAATATACTTAAAGGACTTAGAATAGTTCTTGATACATAGTAAGTGCTATTTAAGTGTTTGTCGCTGTTAAATTATTTTATGTTTTTTTTTAAATTAAACTTGCTGTTTCAGTTTGCTAAAGCTGCTGGAATGCAATATACCAGAAATGGGTTGGCCTTTTCAATGGGGTTTTATTAAGTTCCAAATTTACAGTTCTAAGTCCATGAAAATGTCCAAATTAAGGAATCAAGAGGAAGATAACTTCTCTAAGGAAAAGCTGCTGGCATCCAGGGTTCCTGTCACATGGGAAGGCATATGGCAACATCTGGTCCTTCGCTCCTGGTTCTGATTTCAATGGCTGTCTCCAAATGTCTCTGGGTGTTTCTCTCTAAGTCTCTCCAAAATGTCTGTGTTTCTGCCTTTTATCCTCCCATGAAGGGTTCCAGTAAAGGATTACGACCCACCTTGAATTAGGTGAGTCACACCCCAGTTGAAACAACCTAACCAAAAGTTCCCACCAACAATAGGTCTGCACTCACAAGAATGGACTAAAAGAACATGGCATTTTCTGGGGTACGTAACAGTTTCTAACCAGCACACTTGCTAAGAACTGTGAAAACTAGGATTAAACTGATTTCTAATTGTTTTGCTGCTATGCCAAGAGTTCCTTGATTGACCCCCTCAAAACCAAGCTACTATCTTTAAATGGCATAGAAATGTTCGCTGGGAATTAACTGATTATTTCAGAGATTAAATTCATCAATATGATAAATTGGCAGCCTAAGGTGCTTTCAGTGTTAAACACCTTAGTATTATATAAACCAAAGATAAGAATTTGCATTTTCAATATTGGGGAATCATTATGAAAAATTCATAGTTCACTCACTCAAGGCACATCTTTGATAAATGTTACTGAATGGTACCACCTTCCCTTTTCCAGACATCTAACCTAATGGCATTAGATTGAGGATAATTAGGGAAGCCCTATTGATATATTTAAAATGTTTATCCTGTTAACATAACAGAAAGTTGTTTCTCTACTAATAAAATAATGAAGGGCAAACATCAAATTTCAGATCAATTTTTTTGCAACATGGAAATGTAATGTGAAATTGAGCTTCAGCTCCACTAGGAGGCATTACACACTAACTGTTAAAGGTTCAAGTCAGTCATTCATCTTCCAGAAAAGGTAATTCTTCATGTGTGTGTCATGGGAAGAGAGAGGATTAGTAAGGGTGTGTGTGTGTGTGCATGGGGGGGGGGACAATTTTAATTGCTGAAAACACAAGATTTAACACTGTGACTGATCTGCATAAAAACAGAAACAAAAAAATTTAGTTGGAAGAGGAAACAGAAATCCCCTAGCCATCTTAAATGGACGTTTCTCGTGGCCTCTGCTTCAGAAAGTGATGAGAAGTTCACTCCTTTTCCAAATGGTCATTTATGAACAATTCTATTTGCTCAAAAATTATATTTAGCATACTACTACCCCAAAGCTTCTACCTTTTGGTGCAAGCCCTGTGGCTCCTGAGACCATAGTTGAATTCCTTGTCTCCTTGATAACAGTTTTCAGATCTTTCAAAGGCTATCATGCCTATCATATTTCTTGTCCAGACCAAACTCCACTTCCCAAAACATTTCGTTACAAACATGATTTCTAGGGCCATTGTCATCTGAACTTAATATATGAAGTTTTAATCACATAGTGAACAAAGTCAATTTAGAGAAGCAAAAATTACTATGTCAAGTTAAGGAAACTATTTTCAAATAGTGACTGCAAATATAGCCTCGAGTAATGAACTGTCCAAGAATTTTTAAGGTATGCATTTTTATTCTGATGTATTTTTAAATTATGCTATCAGTGATACAACTTTTTGATACTGGTAATTTGCAAATTTAAGATCTTTTATGAAATAAGATGTTAGTTTCTTAAGTCACGATTTTTCAAAATGTATTCCTAAGATTGATGAAAGACTTTGTATTTAAATACATATTATTCATATTTGAATAATGCAGTTTAGGATATCCTATGATTTAGATTAATGTTACCTAATCAGTGTTTTAGGGGCCAGATATGCCCACGTGGCAAAAAAAGTTACATTTATCAATTAGGGGAAATCAGATTTAGCAGATAAGAAGTTGCAACAATAAACTGATGTGTACAAAAAAAGTCCTATTTTTAAAATCAACTTAACTGAATCTCAATCGCCATCCCACAGGACTGGCAGGAAAAAGTTTATAATCTTTGGGCCACACTGATACTACTGTCAAATGGTCTCCTGAAGTTCAGGGCTCTCCGCTTCCATGTCATGCTTTGGAGAACATGAATCTGTAGCTTGGAGACTGCAGGTGAACCACTCAGCTATTTGCCGGTGAGGTTATCCCTCCCTGGGGTGTTGCTACTGATCAGCAGCAACTTCCTAAGACTCCTGGGTGCCTCCCAACTCCCACCCTCCATCCTGTCCCCTCACTCTCAGGCAATCAGCTCTCCCTTATGCACACTATTATTCATAAAAAAAAAAAAAAACGCAGTCTAGTTTTTTACTTAGCCTATCATTAAACCAGGCAAAACGGATGTGGTTAAATTACTTTCCTTATTTTAACAGGCTGCATTTGGTAGAGAAGTATTTAGAAATTTATGTCCTGAGGAAAAGTCAGATGTCTTTAAAGTCAGACCAGGTTAAGTTAATTCTCTTCAAAACCACTAATTAAGTGATAATTCAATGGAAATTACTTGGGTTTCCTCTGCCTGAAAGAATAATTTCCTCTTACCGAGAGAAAAAAAAGTCCTTAATAGAGAAACACAACCCTCTTATGCAGCAAGAAAGCATCAGCAGAAGAGAAAAGAACTCAAAAGAGAAGGCTAATAAAAATCCTCTGGGAATTAATAACCAAGCAAGAGAGTAAAGGAGTATTTATTGAGCACTTATTATATGGCATACATTAGAAGCTGAGAAAGCATAGCACTGCCTTTATAAAGTAAATGACGATGACTAAGGTCTGAGAGCACAAGCACCAAGCTTAGGACTAAATTACTAGACAAAGGCAGGTATCAGATGGAATGGCAAGCCTTCGCTGGAATCCAGATAAAAGGAAGCAATTAAATCTGGCAATGAGACCCAAAGAGGTTCTGGTCTCATTCTGATCTAATACCTCGTCAGCACTATCTCAGGAAGAAACTTAAGATTCAGGGAGCTGGTTAACTAAACAAGGCAACATTTGTGCTTATATTTTCTTAAATTTTGCTTTGGAATTATTTTTATAAATACAATATTCTTAATCATACTTATATGCAATAAAATTTTTTTCAATAAAACATGAAAGTTGAAAAGAAAGCTATAATCTTGAACTTAACTATTTATCATGCATGTGAGCCTAGTTTATTGGACAAAGCCAAATAACCCATCCACCTGTTGTAACTTACCTGAACTATGGGCACTATTCTTATGAAGAAAACACCTCTCTTTCACTAAATACTAAAGTATGTACCCACTGAGTTGTCTTGAAAAGCATAAACCTATAAAATGAGATCAAATTCCACAAGACATTTAAGCAACTACACTGGTAATTTAACAAGCACAAACTACTAAACTGGATTTGTTTTTAACAAACTGTGTTCGAATTTGACTTTTTGTCCATTTTCAAAAAAGACAACAGCAAAAAACATTAAAAAGCAGGATAGGTTAGTCCTATTCTCTATGATCATTAATGACTATAATTATAAACTGAAAGCTTGTACAGGTGTAGGATTCTATGTGTGTTTTATGAAAATACAGGCTGGACATTTTCTTCCGCTGGACAGATGAATGGCTTTCAATCACAAAATATATGAAGCTTTAATGTATTAGTCCATGCTTTCAATCTTAATTGTGTTTGTTCTAAAATACACTAACTATATACTTTCAAAGGTGATGGTTTCCTGTCCCAAGCAAGAAACAGTTTCCCATCTCATTTTAATAAAGTTTAGAGGTCAGAATTTAAACTATACATGCAGTTATTTAGCTATCCAAATTAATGTTAAAAGATTTTAATTCTGTGAAAGGAAAATGTAAGCAAAGGATAAAGACAACCAGGACACATGCTCTCCAGTGCCCACCCCACTCTATATTGTCTCATGGCCCCAAGACAAAGAGTCAGTGGCCATTTATTACAGCACCGCTTTGCTTATAGAAGACTTGAGACAACTCCTCCAAGGGGGAAAACGGCCTAGAAGAGGGGAAAATATATGAGTGAAAGTAAATGCTTCTGTGTATTTAATATACAAAGTGTGTCTAAAAACGACAATTATTCCCTTATGAAACAAACTATCTGAACTGCTTCACTGATTTGTATTCAATGATTCTGGACTCCTGTGTAGAATTTACATTGCTGACCTCTAGATTCTCAATTATTTAGAATTATTTTTGGAAAAACCTACCTTTACCTAATTTCACTGTTTATTATAACCTCGATTTGGGGAGGTAAGAACTATAACCCACACTCAAACCAATCATTTTAACCATTCTGTCAATACTAGAAAGATTACTCAGATAAAACATTATTTAATCTATTCTAAGAAAAGCCTTTCTTAAAAGCAAAGGTTTATATTTTCAATAGTTCACAAAAGAGCTGAATGAGTCCCAACCGGACTATCATTTTGTCAAGTTAATAAGGAATGTATTTAACAAATTAGTAAAATCCAGAACTATGAAGATCAAATTTTATGTCCTTAATGAAAATAGTTATGTTTTAAATTAATACAGATTTTTAAATAATATAAGTTTTTCTTCCCCAGCTGCTCTTGCAGCTGTGGAAGAGAAAAAAAAAAAAAAGCTGCCGTAACTAATCAGAAAGATATGATTTAGCTATTAAGACAGGGAGAAGGTATTTTAAAAGACATGAAAAGGAATCATTCCTTGGAACACTCTTAGTAACAGCCATGATACAAGGGTCTCAGCTGATCGATAGAACATTGTAACTCCAGACATCTACCATTACAACTACATTAACTTAAAATCGAACTACAGCATAACACTGAATCAGCTTTAGAATAAGGGAGGTAAGGTTTAAATTTCTACATTTATGAGCCAATAGCCATCAAGTGTCTCTTCTACTTAGCAATGATATCAGAACTGCTGCAGTCCTGATCCACTCCAGCTCTGGACATGTGGCCTGGCATCCACAGACCTGATGCTTGATTTCCAGTTTTCACCTTGTCCTCTCCCTCTCTGTGCTGTTTGGTGACCATTCTACCCTTTGACTGCTCTCTCCATGATTCCTCGGACTAATCTGGTTCAATTGTCTTTGGGTATGGGACTTTCTACCACAAAATCTGTTCTAGCTGACATTATCAACTTCCTCCCCTTTTCTATTCTCCATTATGAAGAAAAGCAGAAAAGAATTCCTATTCAGGCAGCACTTTGGGTCTCCCTATTGTCATCCTCCTTTCGGAGAATAGTTCCCATTGAAGATATTTCAACACTTGGTCTTGGAATACCTAGAATGGTAATTCTGTATAATCTTAGATAGTAGAACTTTTAAACTGAAAAATTTAAGGTTATTTCAGAATGATTAGCTTCTATTCCCAAATGTATAAATTAGAAATCAGTATAGCAACTAAAAATTTATTTTTGGTGATTCCTAGATAATTCTGTCAAAATGTTGAGACATGCAAATATAAAGAGAATTAGAAGCCAGCAAAGGTTAATGAACTTTCATTGGAAACCTTTCCTCAATGAACAACATTCTATTGTAAAAAATGATGAGGCAACCTTTACTAAAAGTGAAAGATGGCAAAACTAAAGTTGATTCTACCCTCTGTTATTAAAAAGGCTGTATTACATTATCCAAAGGATAAAGGCTAGATCTTCTTTTACCCCAATCTATTCTTTTGTTTGCTCTTTTCTAAATATGGCGGACTGTGGCTACTCCCTACTTTCAACCTACAAGCAGCCCTACCTCCCTGAAAGATGTCCTTGAGATAGAGATTTCACAGGTGACTGTGCCAGGTGAGCACCAGGCATGCTGTCTTCCTTCAGCTAGGCCCAGGGCATGGAACATGCTAGAGTCCTGTGCCTGGGACAGGATCACTCCTCAGCTGACACTTCTAAGGACCCATCAGTGGGCAAATGGAACTTCTCTCTGTCCTCTTCATTCCCAGGCCAACTTTGAGAAATACAGTTCTGCTTTAGATAATTTGTAATTAATGAAGTTGAAAACTTCATTTCTAACAGTAAAAACTCTAACCAATCATAATACATAATTTCTACATCTGGAAAGGTGTTAGTCAAACGCTATCTGTACTAAATAGTACTAACAATTTGGGCAAGTTAAATGCATTAGGTTTTTAAGAATCTCAACCCTATTTCCATAACTCAGTCCTTATCTTCAGCTGAGTCTTTAGTGGGTGTATTAGAACCTTGTCTTATGTATGATATGAGCCAGTGAAAAGCACAGAATGGCCACTAAAATGCACCAGAGACCAAAAGAAGAGTTTGATTTCATGTTAGTCTTTTTTTTTTTTCATTTGATAACAGTAATTCTCTTATAGAAAACAGACTCCCAAATTTTGAAGGTTTAAAGTTTCATTGGAAAAATCATACACAAAATAAAAAACTGTATTTATCAAGAATAATGATACTTCATTAAATTCAGAAAATCCATTTAAAACATGAGTTACAGTATAGAAAGAGAAATGACAGCATAAAGTCTTGTACAACAAACTGATCTGCAAAACCAGTTCCTTAAAAACAAGCAAAAGACTATAATGGTTTTAATAAAAGGCAACTGCAGTTCTATTTTCCAAGCTGTATTCTTAAGTTGAGGGATTTCTGTAACTGGTTTTCACATTAAACTTTCTCCATAACTAGTTTAAAGATATATATGTCATTTTCTCATCACCAAGTACTTTATTCCTCAAAATGTTTAAAACAAGTACCTGATAACTAGGTGTCTTTGCTGCTGACTCTGTTACTTCTGTTTTGCTAATGAACACAAAACTGCTTCGAAAGTCAATCCAAGTTCAAATACATACCAAAGTGCTAGCACTTGGCTATCTGTCCTTGTTTGCTTCTAAGGAAGCATGATTAAGAGTCATGTGTAGCTACACGATTAATATTATAATGATGAGCTTTTTGGAAGGTTTTTTTTTTTAGTCTGCAAAATACTCAGATTATATCTGAGTTTAGGATTTTTTAAAAAGAAAAAAAAAAAACCCATCTTTTTCTGTTGTTTCATCAATAAAATGTTAAGACCCCCAACAGAAGTTTCTCATCTGTCCCAATTCCATTCTATCAAGGCTCCCAAACAGCTTCCCATTTGCTGTGACAGCAGTGGCAAGATGTACATTATCTCAACTCCCGTCACACTAGTATAGCACAGAGTGGGTCTTTGTTCACTTCAATTATTCCTAAAATGCAAAAGCCTTTGCAATTAGTTGGAATATATCAGAATAAACTCAGTCAGTCTCTGAAGGTGAAAGTTTTTGTGTTGTTCCATTCTGTTCAGTTACATGCACATGACAAAGGGCAGGACTGCTCATTTATCCTGGACAAAACTAGATAGCGTCTATGACAAATTCAAGGAAGACTGGCTTCGATATTCTGCAGCTTAGAGAAACTAAAGCAAAGTGCAAGCTGGAATGAAATTCTAAAATATGTCTCCCAAATGAAATTCAAACAAATTAAGAAGGGCATTAACAGGATCAGTGTCTTCAGAAATTATCGCGGTGGAAAGCCACCCCTGTGTGCTCCTCCACGGCCCCCTCTAAAGCCACCTCTTTCTCCTCGGAAGTTAGATCGATTTCTTTCTCGTCCACGGCCAGCAGAAGTTCCACCTCTCCCTCCACCCCTGGGAGCTCCACCTCCCCGATCAGATTTAGATTTGGGAGGAGGTGACTTTGGTCGAAGTCTCTCAATTTCTTCTGTACATCCAGTCAAGTAGGAATTAGGGGTGCTGAAATAGGATGCATATGTTTCTGCATTGTAGTTGCTATTTGTAAGAGTTGGTCCAACCGTAAGCCAGCCTGAAATTGAGGAAAACAAAATTATTTTTTCAGTTCTTCTCTTATTGATCCTTTAAGGGCCTAGCTTAATTCCCTATCGCATTCTTAAAGATGTCCCTATCCCTCACCCAATAGTGATCTCTTTTACAGAACTCATGGCACTGAATCATAGTCACATGTTCAGTATTTCATACAAATCTATCTTGTTTCTCCTAGATTGTAACATTTGTAACATATCTTCCTCATTGTCACCATCCGTGTTCCTGTAAGA
The DNA here is from genome assembly GCF_015220235.1 of Choloepus didactylus. NCBI lineage: Eukaryota > Metazoa > Chordata > Mammalia > Pilosa > Megalonychidae > Choloepus > Choloepus didactylus. The sequence goes on along the minus strand of NC_051309.1, from coordinate 129,946,319 downwards.
AAAGCACTTAGAGAAGAAATATTATACTCTGAGTTTGGGCTCAATTAAACTATAAAAAAATTATGTATATCCTTCTTATTAATGGAAATGGTACCATCATATTCTGATTACAATCTTGGAATTGACTTTTGCCTCTAAACTTCCCAACCGTAACATATACTCAATAAGTCCTAAAAATTCTGCTACTACCATGTTGCTCCTATTCATTTCCGTCTTTCCATTCCTACTGCCACCATAAAACTTAAGCCTTTATTATTCTATTAGGCCAGCCCTCTATCATACCACACACATACAACAGACAACATCTATGTTGTACTTATCTCCCAACCACTAGTTTCTCTTCCCTCTAAAAGTGGAGAGCCTAAAGCAAAGCTTAAAAGATATTTGTTACTTCTCTGATCAAAAACCTTCTAAGGGAGGCGGGGCAAGATGGCAGACTGGTGAGCTGTATGTTTTAGTTACTCCTCCAGGAAAGTAGGTAGAAAGCCAAGAACTGCGTGGACTGGACACCACAGAGCAATCTGACTTTGGGCATGCTTCATACAACACTCATGAAAACGTGGAACTGCTGAGATCAGCGAAATCTGTAAGTTTTTGCGGCCAGGGGACCCGCGCCCCTCCCTGCCAGGCTCAGTCCTGGGGGAGGAGGGGCTGTCAGCTCCGGGAAGGAGAAGGGAGAACTGCAGTGGCAGCCCTTATCGGAAACTCATTCTACTGATTCAAACTCCAACCATAGATAGACTGAGACCAGAAACCAGAGAATCTGAGAGCAGCCAGCCCAGCAGAGAGGAGACAGGCATAGAAAAAAAACAACACGAAAAACTCCAAAATAAAAGCGGAGGTTTTTGGAGTTCTGGTGAACATAGAAAGGGGAAGGGCCTTGAGGCGCATATGCAAATCCTGAAGAAAAGCTGATCTCTCTGCCCTGTGGACCTTTCCTTAATGGCCCTGGTTGCTTTGTCTCTTAGCATTTCAATAACCCATTAGATCTCTGAGGAGGGCCCGATTTTTTTTGTTTTTTTTTTTTTTTAATCCTTTTTTCTTTTTCTAAAACAATTACTCTAAGAAGCCCAATACAGAAAGCTTCAAAGACTTGCTATTTGGGCAGGTCAAGTCAAGAGCAGAACTAGGAGAGCTCTGAGACAAAACGCAATAATCCAGTGGCTGAGAAAATTCACTAAACACGACAACTTCCCAAGAAAAGGGGGGTGTCCGCTCACAGCCATCATCCTGGTGGACAGGAAACACTCCTGCCCATCGCCAGCCCCATAGCCCAGAACTGCCCCAGACAACCCAGTGTGACGGAAGTGCTTCAAATAACAGGCACACACCACAAAACTGGGCGTGGACATTAGCCTTCCCTGCAACCTCAGCTGATTGTCCCAGAGTTGGGAAGGTAGATCAGTGTGAATTAACAAAGCCCCATTCAGCCATCATTTCAGCAGACTGGGAGCCTCCCTACACAGCCCAGCAGCCCAGAACTGGCCTGGGGGAACGGCACTCACCTGTGACGTAGCACAGTCATCCCTCAACAGAGGACCCGGGGTGCACGGCCTGGAAGAGGGGCCCACTTGCAAGTCTCAGGAGCCATACGCCAATACCAAGGACTTGTGGGTCAGTGGCAGAGACAAACTGTGGCAGGACTGAACTGAAGGATTAGACTATTGCAGCAGCTTTAAAACTCTAGGATCACCAGGGAGATTTGATTGTTAGAGCCACCCCCCCCTCCCTGACTGCCCAGAAACACGCCCCATACACAGGGCAGGCAACACCAACTACACACGCAAGCTTGGTACACCAATTGGACCCCACAAGACTCACTCCCCCACTCACCAAAAAGGCTAAGCAGGGGAGAACTGGCTTGTGGAGAACAGGTGGCTCGTGGACGCCACCTGCTGGTTAGTTAGAGAAAGTGTACTCCACGAAGCTGTAGATCTGATAAATTAGAGATAAGGACTTCAATTGGTCTACAAATCCTAAAAGAACCCTATCAAATTCAGCAAATGCCACGAGGCCAAAAACAACAGAAAATTATAAAGCATATGAAAAAACCAGACGATATGGATAACCCAAGCCCAAGCACCCAAATCAAAAGACCAGAAGAGACACAGCACCTAGAGCAGCTACTCAAAGAACTAAAGATGAACAATGAGACCATAGTACGGGAGATAAAGGAAATCAAGAAGACCCTAGAAGAGCATAAAGAAGACATTGCAAGACTAAATAAAAAAATAGATGATCTTATGGAAATTAAAGAAACTGTTGACCAAATTAAAAAGATTCTGGACACTCATAGTACAAGACTAGAGGAAGTTGAACAACGAATCAGTGACCTCGAAGATGACAGAATGGAAAATGAAAGCATAAAAGAAAGAATGGGGAAAAAATTTGAAAAAATCGAAATGGACCTCAGGGATATGATCGATAATATGAAACGTCCAAATATAAGACTCATTGGTGTCCCAGAAGGCGAAGAAAAGGGTAAAGGTCTAGGAAGAGTGTTCAAAGAAATTGTCGGGGAAAACTTCCCAAATCTTCTAAACAACATAAATACACAAATCATAAATGCTCAGCGAACTCCAAATAGAATAAATCCAAATAAACCCACGCCGAGACATATACTGATCACACTATCAAACACAGAACAGAAGGAACAAGTTCTGAAAGCAGCAAGAGAAAAGCAATTCACCACATACAAAGGAAACAGCATAAGACTAAGTAGTGACTACTCAGCAGCCACCATGGAGGAGAGAAGTCAGTGGCACGGTATATTTAAAATTCTGAGTGAGAAAAATTTCCAGCCCAGAATACTTTATCCAGCAAAGCTCTCCTTCAAATTTGAGGGAGAGCTTAAATTTTTCACAGACAAACAAATGCTGAGAGAATTTGCTAACAAGAGACCTGCCCTACTGGAGATACTCAAGGGAGCCCTACAGACAGAGAAACAAAGAAAGGACAGAGAGACTTAGAGAAAGGTTCAGTACTAAAGAGATTCGGTATGGGTACAATAAAGGATATTAATAGACAGAGGGGAAAAATATGACAAACATAAACCAAAGGATAAGATGGCTGATTCAAGAAATGCCATCACGGTTATAACGTTGAATGTAAATGGATTAAACTCCCCAATTAAAAGATATAGATTCGCAGAATGGATCAAAAAAAATGAACCATCAATATGTTGCATACAAGAGACTCATCTTAGACACAGGGACACAAAGAAACTGAAAGTGAAAGGATGGAAAAAAATATTTCATGCAAGCTACAGCCAAAAGAAAGCAGGTGTAGCAATATTAATCTCAGATAAAATAGACTTCAAATGCAGGGATGTTTTGAGAGACAAAGAAGGCCACTACGTACTAATAAAAGGGGCAATTCAGCAAGAAGAAATAACAATCGTAAATGTCTATGCACCCAATCAAGGTGCCACAAAATACATGAGAGAAACATTGGCAAAACTAAAGGAAGCAATTGATGTTTCCACAATAATTGTGGGAGACTTCAACACATCACTCTCTCCTATAGATAGATCAACCAGACAGAAGACCAATAAGGAAATTGAAAACCTAAACAATCTGATAAATGAATTAGATTTAACAGACATATACGGGACATTACATCCCAAATCGCCAGGATACACATACTTTTCTAGTGCTCATGGAACTTTCTCCAGAATAGATCATATGCTGGGACATAAAACAAGCCTCAATAAATTTAAAAAGATTGAAATTATTCAAAGCACATTCTCTGACCACAGTGGAATACAATTAGAAGTCAATAACCATCAGAGACTTAGAAAATTCACAAATACCTGGAGGTTAAACAACACACTCCTAAACAATCAGTGGGTTAAAGAAGAAATAGCAAGAGAAATTGCTAAATATATAGAGACGAATGAAAATGAGAACACAACATACCAAAACCTATGGGATGCAGCAAAAGCAGTGCTAAGGGGGAAATTTATAGCACTAAACGCATATATTAAAAAGGAAGAAAGAGCCAAAATCAAAGAACTAATGGATCAACTGAAGAAGCTAGAAAATGAACAGCAAACCAATCCTAAACCAAGTACAAGAAAAGAAATAACAAGGATTAAAGCAGAAATAAATGACATAGAGAAAAAAAAAAAACAACAGAGAGGATAAATATCACCAAAAGTTGGTTCTTTGAGAAGATCAACAAGATTGACAAGCCCCTAGCTAGACTGACAAAATCAAAAAGAGAGAAGACCCATATAAACAAAATAATGAATGAAAAAGGTGACATAACTGCAGATCCTGAAGAAATTAAAAAAATTATAAGAGGATACTATGAACAACTGTATGGCAACAAACTGGATAATGTAGAGGAAATGGACAATTTCCTGGAAACATATGAACAACCTAGACTGACCAGAGAAGAAACAGAAGACCTCAACCAACCCATCACAAGCAAAGAGATCCAATCAGTCATCAAAAATCTTCCCACAAATAAATGCCCAGGGCCAGATGGCTTCACAGGGGAATTCTACCAAACTTTCCAGAAAGAACTGACACCAATCTTACTCAAACTCTTTCAAAACATTGAAGAAAATGAAACACTACCTAACTCATTTTATGAAGCTAACATCAATCTAATACCAAAACCAGGCAAAGATGTTACAAAAAAGGAAAACTACCGGCCAATCTCCCTAATGAATATAGATGCAAAAATCCTCAACAAAATACTTGCAAATCGAATCCAAAGACACATTAAAAAAATCATACACCATGACCAAGTGGGGTTCATTCCAGGCATGCAAGGATGGTTCAACATAAGAAAATCAATCAATGTATTACAACACATTAACAAGTCAAAAGGGAAAAATCAATTGATCATCTCAATAGATGCTGAAAAAGCATTTGACAAAATCCAACATCCCTTTTTGATAAAAACACTTCAAAAGGTAGGAATTGAAGGAAACTTCCTCAACATGATAAAGAGCATATATGAAAAACCCACAGCCAGCATAGTACTCAATGGTGAGAGACTGAAAGCCTTCCCTCTAAAATCAGGAACAAGACAAGGATGCCCGCTATCACCACTGTTATTCAACATTGTGCTGGAAGTGCTAGCCAGGGCAATCCGGCAAGACAAAGAAATAACAGGCATCCAAATTGGAAAAGAAGAAGTAAAACTGTCATTGTTTGCAGATGATATGATCTTATACCTAGAAAACCCTGAGAAATCGACGATACAGCTACTAGAGCTAATAAACAAATTTAGCAAAGTAGCGGGATACAAGGTTAATGCACATAAGTCAGTAATGTTTCTATATGCTAGAAATGAACAAACTGAAGAGACACTCAAGAAAAAGATACCATTTTCAATAGCAACTAAAAAAATCAAGTACCTAGGAATCAACTTAACCAAAGATGTAAAAGACCTATACAAAGAAAACTACATAACTCTACTAAAAGAAATAGAAGGGGACCTTAAAAGATGGAAAAATATTCCATGTTCATGGATAGGAAGACTAAATGTCATTAAGATGTCAATTCCACCCAAACTCATCTACAGATTCAATGCAATCCCAATCAAAATTCCAACAACCTACTTTGCAGACTTGGAAAAGCTAGTTATCAAATTTATTTGGAAAGGGAAGATGCCTGGAATTGCTAAAGACACTCTAAAAAAGAAAAACGAAGTGGGAGGACTTACACTCCCTGACTTTGAAGCTTATTATAAAGCCACAGTTGCCAAAACAGCATGGTACTGGCACAAAGATAGACATATAGATCAATGGAATCGAATTGAGAATTCAGAGATAGACCCTCAGATCTATGGCCGACTGATCTTTGATAAGGCCCCCAAAGTCACTGAACTGAGTCATAATGGTCTTTTCAACAAATGGGGCTGGGAGAGTTGGATATCCATATCCAAAAGAATGAAAGAGGACCCCTACCTCACCCCCTACACAAAAATTAACTCAAAATGGACCAAAGATCTCAATATAAAAGAAAGTACCATAAAACTCCTAGAAGATAATGTAGGAAAACATCTTCAAGACCTTGTATTAGGCGGCCACTTCCTAGACTTTACACCCAAAGCACAAGCAACAAAAGAGAAAATAGATAAATGGGAACTCCGCAAGCTTAAAAGTTTCTGCACCTGGAAGGAATTTCTCAAAAAGGTAAAGAGGCAGCCAACTCAATGGGAAAAAATTTTCGGAAACCATGTATCTGACAAAAGACTGATATCTTGCATATATAAAGAAATCCTACAACTCAATGACAATAGTACAGACAGCCCAATTATAAAATGGGCAAAAGATATGAAAAGACAGTTCTCTGAAGAGGAAATACAAATGGCCAAGAAACACATGAAAAAATGTTCAGCTTCACTAGCTATTAGAGAGATGCAAATTAAGACCACAATGAGATACCATCTAACACCGGTTAGAATGGCTGCCATTAAACAAACAGGAAACTACAAATGCTGGAGGGGATGTGGAGAAATTGGAACTCTTATTCACTGTTGGTGGGACTGTATAATGGTTCAGCCACTCTGGAAGTCAGTCTGGCAGTTCCTTAGAAAACTAGATATAGAGTTACCATTCGATCCAGCGATTGCACTTCTCGGTATATACCCGGAAGATCGGAAAGCAGTGACACGAACGGATATCTGCACGCCAATGTTCATAGCAGCATTATTCACAATTGCCAAAAGATGGAAACAACCCAAATGTCCTTCAACAGATGAGTGGATAAATAAAATGTGGTATATACACATGATGGAATACTACGCGGCAGTAAGAAGGAACGATCTCGTGAAACATATGACAACATGGATGAAGCTTGAGGACATAATGCTAAGCGAAATAAGCCAGGCACAAAAAGAGAAATATTATATGCTACCACTAATGTGAACTTTGAAAAATGTAAAACAAATGGCTTATAATGTAGAATGTAGGGGAACTAGCAATAGAGAGCAATTAAGGAAGGGGGAACAATAATCCAAGAAGAACAGATAAGCTATTTAACGTTCCGGGGATGCCCAGGAATGACTACGGTCTGTTAATTTCTGATGGATATAGTAGGAGCAAGTTCACAGAAATGTTGCTATATTAGGTAACTTTCTTGGGATAAAGTAGGAACATGTTGGAAGTTAAGCAGTTATCTTAGGTTAGTTGTCTTTTTCTTACTCCCCTGTTATGGTCTCTTTGAAATGTTCTTTTATTCTATGTTTGTTTTCTTTTTAACTTTTTTTTCATACAGTTGATTTAAAAAAGAAGGGAAAGTTAAAAAAAAAAAAAAAAAGTTAAAAAAAAAAGATGTAGTGCCCCCTTGAGGAGCCTGTGGAGAATGCAGGGGTATTCGCCTACCCCACCTCCATGGTTGCTAACATGACCACAGACATAGGGGACTGGTGGTTTGATGGGTTGGGCCCTCTACCACAGGTTTTACCCTTGGGAAGATGGTTGCTGCAAAGGAGAGGCTAGGCCTCCCTATGGTTGTGCCTAAGAGCCTCCTCCCGAATGCCTCTTTGTTGCTCAGATGTGGCCCTGTCTCTCTAGCTAAGCCAACTTGAAAGGTGAAATCACTGCCCTCCCCCCTACGTGGGATCAGACACCCAGGGGAGTGAATCTCCCTGGCAACGTGGAATATGACTCCCAGGGAGGAATGTAGACCTGGCATCGTGGGACGGAGAACATCTTCTTGTCCAAAAGGGGGATGTGAAAGGAAATGAAATAAGCTTCAGTGGCAGAGAGAATCCAAAAGGAGCCGAGAGGTCACTCTGGTGGGCACTCTTACGCACACTTTAGACAACCCTTTTTAGGTTCTAAAGAATTGGGGTAGCTGGTGGTGGATACCTGAAACTATCAAACTACAACCCAGAACCCCTGAATCTCGAAGACAGTTGTATAAAAATGTAGCTTATGAGGGGTGACAAGGGGATTGGGAAAGCCATAAGGACCACACTCCACTTCGTCTAGTTTATGGATGGATGAGTAGAAAAATAGGGGAAGGAAACGGGCAGACAAAGGTACCCAGTGTTCTTTTTTACTTCAATTGCTCTTTTTCACTCTAATTATTATTCTTGTTATTCTTGTGTGTGTGCTAATGAAGGTGTCAGGGATTGATTTGGGTGATGAATGTAGAACTATGTAATGGTACTGTGAACAATCGAAAGTACGATTTGTTTTGTATGACTGCGTGGTATATGAATATATCTCAATAAAATGAAGATTAAAAAAAAAAAAGACATAATGCTGAGCAAAATAAGCCAGGCACAAAAAGAGAGATATTGTATGTTACCACTAATGTGAATTCTGTGAAAAATGTACAATGCTTTATACTGTAGAATGTAGGGGACCTAGAGATACCAATTAGTGGAGGGGGAATGATAATCTAATAAGAACAGATAAACTATGGAGGGTAATCTCAATGTTATGGGAATGCTCAGGAATGATTATGGTTTGTAAACTTTCTTGGATATAGTAAGATCATGTTGGAAGCAATAGAGTTATTTTAGGTTTTTTTTTTTCTCTTATTCCTTTGTTTTCTTAGGGGTTGTTAATTTTCTTGGGGTATGGTAGGAACATGTTGGAAGCAATGTAGTTATTTTAGATTATTTGTTTTTCTTACTCCTCTGTTTGGACATGGTTTATTAATTTTCTTGGGGTATGGTAGGAACATATTGGAAGCAATGTAGTTATTTTAGGTTATTTGTTTTCCTTAATCCATTGCTTTGTTTGAAATGTTGTGGGGTTTTTTTGGTTGTTGTTTGCCTGTTTGTTTTTAATTTTTTGATAAACAAAGTTAAAAAATTGAAAAAAAATCAGTAGAAAAATGGGAGTAAAAACTAAATGACAAATAGGGTGGGATGGGGGGATGGTTTGGGTATTCTCTTTTCACTTTTATTTTTTATTCTTATTCTGATTCTTTCTGATGTAAGGAAAATGTTCAGAAATAGATTGTGGTGATGAACGCATAGCTATATGATCATACTGTGAACAGTTGATTGTATACCATGGATGACTGTATGGTTTGTGAATATATTTCAATAAAACTGAATTAAAAAAAAAAAAAAAAAAAAAAAAAAACCTTCTAAGGCTTTCCAAAAAGCCCAAATTCATAAATATTGAACGATTTTACAATGAGGGCTGACCCTAACTTTCCAATCACATTTCTCATTAATGATTTTCATAAAGCCTACATCTGAGTAAAACAATGATCTACTACATTGATTTTTTCCATATTAACCTCAACCTTTGTGCTCATATTATTTTCTTTTTCATTCTGTCAACCTCCTGAAAATCCCACCCTTCAATTCAAATACACTTCCTACACTAAATGAAAATAATGTTTCTCCTTAATTTTCATTACACACTGTACCTCTGTGAGTATTTTTGTCAACTACATTGCTAGGCAACACTGCTTATAATGAAAATGACTTCTGATTGATTAAACTGTCTGAAATGGGGGGAACTACAAATTAACTAAAATTTATAAATGCATGAACACCCACAGGGACAACATAGTTTCAGCTTCCATGGGTGTGGTGATTCATGTAATTGGCATGTACTTTGGGGACCATGGAAACTATGCTATAGAGTGTTACAAGTGACACTGGTGCCTTATCAAGTAATCTCTAAACTTGCCAAGTAATCTCTAAAAATTAGGTTCTTTATCTAAATGAGTTTTGTAAGAATGGGCATAAAGAACCAGATGATAATTTGCAAGCAAAAATTAGTATCTGTACTTCAAAGACTTTGTTCAAATGGTACAGATACAGATAGATGGATATCCTGTATGAAAGAGATCATGTACAATCTAAAGTGGGTAAAGTGGTCACAGTTAAATAAAGAGTAACTTCATTGAAACTTAAATTGTAATTATAAATAAAAACTGGTATCAAGCAGAATCTCTATTTTAGTTGCTTCTAATGATTATATCTACAAGTACACTTCGTAATTTATCTACTCTTCCTACTCCTTAGATTCTTCTACTCATGTTTAAAGAAAATGCCTTTAATGAAATCATTAAAGCAATGCTACGAAGCCATTAAAATAATTATGAATAATTATTTAAAATGTAGAAGCATATTTGACAGAATACTATCCTAAATGAGGAAAAAAATACAAAATAGTGACTATACTTACGTAAAAATTTGGATGCCTAGGAACTGAAATGTATTATGTAAAAAAAATGGAAATTATTCTTGGCAACAGTGAGATAATGAACCTTTTTCCCTCTTTAAAATGTTCTTTCATGTTGTTACATTGACTTTTCAATTATTAAAAGATTACCATCTGTTTGATGTTTGCTTTTACTCTTCAAATAGTCTCAATTTTGCTTTTTCTTTATGTTTTCTTCTTCCTTAAAAGAGCAATTGCCATTGGAGATTGATCCCAGATTCAGCAGCTATTTGGGAGCAGACAGGTTAAGGTTGAAAGAGAAAAATCTGTGTCTTATTTACTCAAACACTAGAGCCATATAATCTTGCTATTCATTATAAATGAACATCTATGTTTTTTGAACAAAACACAGCCCTCCAATTGAGTGCCTGGTACTGTTACTTTCTTTTAAACCAGTGGAGATGAACACTTGCTTGCCACAATGTCTGCTGCCAAAATGTTTTGATAAAAGTAAAATCATCCACCAAACTTCCAAATAAGATGTTCACACATATTTGCAGAGGAAGTCTAAACAACTCAAAGTTCATTTTATAGCAATATATAAACTATGTGCATAACATAGGCATGAAATACATGTTTTCTTAAGAAAAGCTGACTTGAAAAAATTAAGGAAACTATAACGTTTAAACCATAGTATTCTCATCCTTTAAAAATCAATATGCTATTTTAATTTAGACTTTAATCATTCAAGGATGCAAGTTGCAATCTCCAAGATGACCACTAAAGGAAAAATAAAAGAATATCTAGCATGCTAATACAAAGAAAAATGGAACAATAAATATTTAATCCAAAAGAAATGGGAGAAAAACGAACACAGAACAAGTGGTACCAATGTATAGCAAATAGTAAAATGGTAATTTATGCCCAAATATATAGCGAATTACATTAAATACAGATTGACTAAACAGTCCAATTAAAAGATAAAGCTTGTCAGAATGGATGAAGAAGCAGCCATCTGTTCTTCACAAGAGATTACATCTTAAATGTAAGAATGTGGAAAGATTGAAAGTAAAAGGAGGGAAATAATATGCCATGCAAACACAAACCAGAAGAAAGCAGAAATAGCTATTTCTTATTAAGGCAAGAAACACAGAATAAAGAGGTACATTTCATAATATTCAGGGTCAACCCACCTGTAAGACCAAAAAGTTTACATTTTACATGCACGTACCAACACAGCCTTAAACACACACACACACACACACACCAAAAACTGACAAGTAAATGAGGAAAAACACAAATCCATCATTGTAAGAGATTTTAACAAATGTTCCTCATAGAAAAAGCAGTTTTAAAAAATTGAAGACATGGATGATCTAAACAACATGCAATTAATAAACACTGCAACTAACTACAAAAACAGAACATTCTTTCCAGTATGACTTGGAACATTTATCAAATTTGGGTAATAAAATAAACAAATCTCAACAAATTACAAAGCAGTGCAATTTTATAGTATATGTTATTTAACTACAAAGAAAGTAAGTCAAAAAGCAAAAACAAAACAATAATCAGTGAGTTAAATATGTAATTACAACGAAAATTTAAAAAAAAATTTTGAAAGAAATGATAAAAATACCATGTGTCAAACTCTTGGAATGCAATGAAATTGTGCCTAGAGAAATTTAAAGCCCCAATACAATATAATACAATCTAATTTTAAAAAGCTGTGTACCGTTGATCTAAACATATACCTCAGATAGAAAAACAGCAAAATAAAACTAAAGAAAGAAGGAACAAAATAAAGATAAAAACGGAAATTAATGAAATTAAAACAAACATGCAAGAGAGGATCAACAAAGGCAAAAATCAGTTCCTTGAAAAAACTAATAAAATTGATAAAACTGATCAAGAGAAAAAATAGAGAAGGCACAAACTATCAATATCAGGAATGAAAAGGAAGATATCATAAAAATCCCTGAAATATTACAAATCTAAGAGGATATTACAAACTTTATGCCAATAAATTTGAAAATTTAGGTGAAGCAGGTCCCTAGAATAATAGAACTTACCAATAATGACATAAAAGACAGAAAATCTAAACATTACAAATACTAATAAAAACTGAATCTATAATTTAAAACTTTCCTTCAAAAAAACTTCAGACCCAGATGACTTCACCAGTGTATTCATCCAATCATATTAGTAAGAAATAACACCAATCTTGCACAAGGTCTTCCAGAGAAGTTTTATGATGCCCAATTTATTTTATGAGGCCAAAATAACCAGACAATGATGCCAAAACCCAGTAAGGATATTACAACAATTGAAAATCTTTCTCAATAACATAGATGCAATAATCTAAACCACAATATTAAAAAATACAATCGTAAGATACATATAAAGGACAACACATCACAACCAAGTAGGTTGATTCAAGGAAATCCAAGACAGGAATCTAAGACATAAAATGTCAAATTTTAACATTTGAAAATCAATCTATAAAATTCACCGTATTAAAGAATAAAGGAGAAAAAACATGATCATCTAAATCAGAGGGAGGCAAACTATGGCCTGTCGGGTCCTTTATAGAAAAATTCTGCTACTCCCTAATCTAAATAGATTCAGAAAAAGCATTTGATAATTCAACATCTATGCATGATTAAAAATAAAAAAAAAAATCTTAGAAAACCACGACTGAAAAGCTACTTTCTTTTTCTGATAAAAGGCAAAATGACCTACAGCAAATGTCATGCTTAATAGAGAAATACAGAGAACAGGACTGAGACAATGACACAGCCATCAACACTTCTACTCGTCACTGTACTGGATCCTAGCCAGGGCAACAAGACAAGAGAAAGACTTAGAAGAAATAAGGATTGGAAAGGGAAAAATAAAACCTTTTTTTTTCGTTGTTGTTGCATATGGCATGATTATATACATAGGGAAAAAAGAGAGTCAATAAATAAACTATTAAAATTAAACTATTTTAGAAAGGTCAATACTGAAAAAAATAATCCAAGAGTAATCTGTAGTATTGTAAGTCAAGAAAGTGGGTTACCTTTGGGCAGGGAACAGTGAGAAGTCAAGGGCAAGAGGGATGCTGGGAATGATTTATTTCTTCACCTGGACTGTGATTACACAGGTATACTCACTTTGTGATAGCTCATTGAGCTGTACACCTAGGATTGAGATAGTTTTATGGCATGAATTTTGACAAGTTGCTCTGAGAAAAAATTTTTCTTTTAGAGGATGTTTTCTCTAAAGCCAAACCTAGTGTATAAGTTTCACACTCAAAAAAATCTTTGTAAAAAGAATTGTTTTACATTTCTCTTATTATTTTACATAATTTTATGAAATTAGAGACCATTAATGTTTCTAATGCTGATATTTTCTAGTTATTGTATTCACCAAAACATGCCTACAGAGAAAGAGCTGTGGTGGTTATGTTGTACATACAAATCAAGGCAACTTTAAGTATTATTTTTTTGGAATGGACATCAGAGTTTCTTCTAAATTCTCAGATACTTTTAAATCCAATTATTCTACTGTAACTTCTTCAACTTTTCTTACTGTCTTCTTATAAAATGTAGACTTCTTAAAAAAACAAATAAGATTCTGGCTTTTTCCATCTATAAGCTGTATTCTAACACAGGAAGGTGAAACAGATGCATTTTTGTTCAGAATTAAGAAGTGAATAAGACAGTCTTTGCCTTCCATGAGACTAAATGCTACAATGACTATAAACATGTGCCCATGTGAATCAATAATTTGGATAGTGATAAGTGCTACAAAAATAATAAAATAGAATAAGGGGAAAGAGTGTTGGGAAGAGGGAGTGGGAAGTTGGTTAGTTTATACAGGGTTGTGAGAAGAATGCCTGTCTGAGAAGAGGAAAGTTAAGTAGGTATATGGAACAATACTGAGGCAAAAATGAGCTAGGTATATTTGAGGTATAGCAAGAAGGCAAGTTAAACACCTAATTTTATTTTATACAGCACTGTGTCCTATTTCTTGACACTCATATTCCAAGGAACCATGAAGAATGAAAAAAAAACAAAAAAACAAAAAACAAAAACCTAAGGTCCTACCTGGTCGAATTGTACTATCTCTTCCAAAAAGATGAAGGCGTCTTCTACCAAGGCAAAAATGTTCAATTATATGAAATATTTCTACAGGTTTTTCTATATTGCCGATTTCAGGTTCTTCTGTGATAATTAAGTCAATGTCAACATTAGCATGAATGAAGTCCCCATCTGTGCTACGTTTAACAGTTCCTTTGATCCCCATTAGGCAGTGTTCCTAAATAACAATAAGAACAGATCAATTAATATTTTTTCATCATCATATTTCATAACATTTTATATTTCTGATATTCCCAATTTCAAAATAATTCTCATTTCTCTGAAACTTTGGGATCTATTTCTATAGGCAAACACAGACTAGGAAAGCCTGGATCTCTGTATGTGGGAAGACTGCCAGGGAACCTAGAAAAGAAAGCGTTCAAGTTGGGGCTATCAGATTTTAGAAGTGAGTCAATCACCACTGAGTCTTTTCTTCTGCAATACTTGTTAACAATTTATCTTCACCCGTTCTGGAAACCTGTTCTTGACTTTGAATCTTCAAATGATGCTATAGTGGTTCTTCTATGACCCAAGATCAAAACAATACAGAAGGCAACAGTCTTTTTACACTAACAGGGGACTTAAAATATGGATACAGACTTACAAATGTTCAACAAAAGTAAATGCTAAAATCAAACCTTTTTTTTTTTTTTTTTTTTTTAACTTTCCCTATTAAATCTGGATTGGGGAGTGGAGGAAAAAGGATTACATAAATTTCATCGCTTACTCGACTCCATGAACCAACAGTGGCAAGGGTAGCTTAGTTCCCTTCAAAAGAATTTTCCAGTCCAAGAAAGACTTAAGAAAGATCCTCCCACCAGTGGCTCCCTAATCAGTGAGAGGCCAAAGGACACAGACTGTTAATGCCAGACGACAGCAGGGCTGAATCATATGAAGCAGAGGTTCTCCAGGACTCTTTTGTAGGTTCTCAGGGTTTTTATGTAGGAAAAAAGAAAAAGGAAGAGGAGAGAACTATGCCTCTTAGCAGGCAATTATGAGTCTCTTCTTCCTGGGCCTAGAGAAGGAAAAGTTCTGGGAGCTAGGTACCAAAGGCTCATATCTGACTTAGAATTCCAGCAGTTTAGAACATGCAGGACTATATATTCCCTTCTCCAGCACAGTGGAGGCTGATCTAACACAGTGAATGCAACACTTTAAAATTAATTCAGATGCATTCTTATAATGTTCAATGCCATTTTAACAAGTCTAAGAAAAGGACCTTTTCACCCAAATTAATTAAAGAGTATATGGCGATTTGGAAAAGCCTGAGAGAAAATAATGAAAATCAAGAAAACAAAGCAGTAAAGGCAGTACCTTTGTTCTTTGGAAGACAGCTTTTGGATCTAAAGTCTTAGTCTTCCCAGGATTGTTTTTATTGGTTTTAATCCAACAAATATCTTCACATCTTCTATAGCCCCACTTGCGTAAACACTAGACATGAAAGAATTTTTTTTTTTTAAATCCTTAACTTAAATAAACAATACTTAAAATAATCAACTAGCATTTTAAAACTTTCTACAGATTTGTGACATTAAATTCCAAAGGGGCATGGTAATTTTGTTTTACTACAGAAACAGAAGAAAAGAAACGCCGTATTGAAATATACAGCCACAAGATAAAATACATGTAATTTGGGATGTTATAATATATTATATGTGCTATATAATATTAAATATCAAGACATACCAAGGATTATATAAAACCTCAACTCTTTAATACTATCTTACCAGCAATAGAAGCTGTTTTAATCATAAAGAAATGCTCAGCCTTTCTGTAATCACAAGATAATCTAAAAGATAATTTGATTCCTGTCACTTCAATTTTCCACCCTCTGATGAGAACATGCTATAAACCTATATTTCTATATTTAATACAAACAATTTTTTAAAATTCAGACTATTAAAATTGTTACATATATCTATTGAGGAAAAATTTACTTTCATCTTTACTCTAAAAATAAAGATATTTGAATCTTAGCATCCAAAAATCTGTTATATATGAACACAAAACACATACTAACACATCGTTTTCCTCAAGGAAACATTTTGATGGCCTATTATATGCAGGTACTGGCCAGCTGCTGGGAATAAAGCCAAGAATAAACCACAGTCCTTATTCTCAGTTAATTTAAGAGTAAGTGGAGGCAGAATGGATCAAAAAAAATGAACCATCAATATGTTGCATACAAGAGACTCATCTTAGACACAGGGACACAAAGAAACTGAAAGTGAAAGGATGGAAAAAAATATTTCATGCAAGCTACAGCCAAAAGAAAGCAGGTGTAGCAATATTAATCTCAGATAAAATAGACTTCAAATGCAGGGATGTTTTGAGAGACAAAGAAGGCCACTACATAATAATAAAAGGGGCAATTCAGCAAGAAGAAATAACAATCGTAAATGTCTATGCACCCAATCAAGGTGCCACAAAATACATGAGAGAAACACTGGAAAAACTAAAGGAAGCAATTGAGGTTTCCACAATAATTATGGGAGACTTCAACACATCACTCTCTCCTATAGATAGATCAACCAGACAGAAGACCAATAAGGAAATTGAAAACCTAAACAATCTAATAAATGAATTAGATTTAACAGACATATACAGGACATTACATCCCAAATCACCAGGATACACATACTTTTCTAGTGCTCATGGAACTTTCTCCAGAATAGATCATATGCTGGGACATAAAACAAGCCTCAATAAATTTAAAAAGATTGAAATTATTCAAAGCACATTCTCTGACCACAATGGAATACAATTAGAAGTCAATAACCATCAGAGACTTAGAAAATTCACAAATACCTGGAGGTTAAACAACACCTAAACAATCAGTGGGTTAAAGAAGAAATAGCAAGAGAAATTGCTAAATATATAGAGACGAATGAAAATGAGAACACAACATACCAAAACCTATGGGATGCAGCAAAAGCAGTGCTAAGGGGGAAATTTATAGCACTAAACGCATATATTAAAAAGGAAGAAAGAGCCAAAATCAAAGAACTAATGGATCAACTGAAGAAGCTAGAAAATGAACAGCAAACCAATCCTAAACCAAGTACAAGAAAAGAAATAACAAGGATTAAAGCAGAAATAAATGACATAGAGAACAAAAAAACAAGAGAGAGGATAAATATCACCAAAAGTTGGTTCTTTGAGAAGATCAACAAGATTGACAAGCCCCTAGCTAGACTGACAAAATCAAAAAGAGAGAAGACCCATATAAACAAAATAATGAATGAAAAAGGTGACATAACTGCAGATCCTGAAGAAATTAAAAAAAATTGTAAGAGGATACTATGAACAACTGTATGGCAACAAACTGGATAATGTAGAGGAAATGGACAATTTCCTGGAAACATATGAACAACCTAGACTGACCAGAGAAGAAATAGAAGACCTCAACCAATCCATCACAAGCAAAGAGATCCAATCAGTCATCAAAAATCTTCCCACAAATAAATGCCCAGGGCCAGATGCCTTCACAGGGGAATTCTACCAAACTTTCCAGAAAGAACTGACACCAATCTTACTCAAACTCTTTCAAAACATTGAAGAAAATGGAACACTACCTAACTCATTTTATGAAGCTAACATCAATCTAATACCAAAACCAGGCAAAGATGTTACAAAAAAGGAAAACTACCGGCCAATCTCCCTAATGAATATCGATGCAAAAATCCTCAACAAAATACTTGCAAATGGAATCCAAAGACACATTAAAAAAATCATACACCATGACCAAGTGGGGTTCATTCCAGGCATGCAAGGATGGTTCAACATAAGAAAATCAATGAATGTATTACAGCACATTAACAAGTCAAAAGGGAAAAATCAATTGATCATCTCAATAGATGCTGAAAAAGCATTTGACAAAATCCAACATCCCTTTTTGATAAAAACACTTCAAAAGGTAGGAATTGAAGGAAACTTCCTCCACATGATAAAGAGCATATATGAAAAACCCACAGCCAGCATAGTACTCAATGGTGAGAGACTGAAAGCCTTCCCTCTAAGATCAGGAACAAGACAAGGATGCCCACTGTCACCACTGTTATTCAACATTGTGCTGGAAGTGCTAGCCAGGGCAACCCGGCAAGACAAAGAAATAAAAGGCATCCAAATTGGAAAAGAAGAAGTAAAACTGTCATTGTTTGCAGATGATATGATCTTATATCTAGAAAACCCTGAGAAATCGACGATACAGCTACTAGAGCTAATCAACAAATTTAGCAAAGTAGCGGGATACAAGATTAATGCACATAAGTCAGTAATGTTTCTATATGCTAGAAATGAACAAACTGAAGAGACACTCAAGAAAAAGATACCATTTTCAATAGCAACTAAAAAAATCAAGTACCTAGGAATCAACTTAACCAAAGATGTAAAAGACCTATACAAAGAAAACTACATAACTCTACTAAAAGAAATAGAAGGGGACCTTAAAGATGGAAAAATATTCCATGTTCATGAATAGGAAGACTAAATGTCATTAAGATGTCAATTCTACCCAAACTCATCTACAGATTCAATGCAATCCAAATCAAAATTCCAACAACCTACTTTGCAGACTTGGAAAAGCTAGTTATCAAATTTATTTGGAAAGGGAAGATGCCTGGAATTGCTAAAGACACTCTAAAAAAGAAAAACGAAGTGGGAGGACTTACACTCCCTGACTTTGAAGCTTATTATAAAGCCACAGTTGCCAAAACAGCATGGTACTGGCACAAAGATAGACATATAGATCAATGGAATCGAATTGAGAATTCAGAGATAGACCCTCAGATCTATGGCCGACTGATCTTTGATAAGGCCCCCAAAGTCACTGAACTGAGTCATAATGGTCTTTTCAACAAATGGGGCTGGGAGAGTTGGATATCCATATCCAAAAGAATGAAAGAGGACCCCTACCTCACCCCCTACACAAAAATTAACTCAAAATGGACCAAAGATCTCAATATAAAAGAAAGTACCATAAAACTCCTAGAAGATAATGTAGGAAAACATCTTCAAGACCTTGTATTAGGCGGCCACTTCCTAGACTTTACACCCAAAGCACAAGCAACAAAAGAGAAAATAGATAAATGGGAACTCCGCAAGCTTAAAAGTTTCTGCACCTGGAAGGAATTTCTCAAAAAGGTAAAGAGGCAGCCAACTCAATGGGAAAAAATTTTCGGAAACCATGTATCTGACAAAAGACTGATATCTTGCATATATAAAGAAATCCTACAACTCAATGACAATAGTACAGACAGCCCAATTATAAAATGGGCAAAAGATATGAAAAGACAGTTCTCTGAAGAGGAAATACAAATGGCCAAGAAACACATGAAAAAATGTTCAGCTTCACTAGCTATTAGAGAGATGCAAATTAAGACCACAATGAGATACCATCTAACACCGATTAGAATGGCTGCCATTAAACAAACAGGAAACTACAAATGCTGGAGGGGATGTGGAGAAATTGGAACTCTTATTCACTGTTGGTGGGACTGTATAATGGTTCAGCCACTCTGGAAGTCAGTCTCGCAGTTCCTTAGAAAACTAGATATAGAGTTACCTTTCAATCCAGCGATTGCACTTCTCGGTATATACCCGGAAGATCGGAAAGCAGTGACACGAACAGATATCTGCACGCCAATGTTCATAGCAGCATTATTCACAATTGCCAAGAGATGGAAACAACCCAAATGTCCTTCAACAGATGAGTGGATAAATAAAATGTGGTATATACACACGATGGAATACTACACGGCAGTAAGAAGGAACGATCTCGTGAAACATATGACAACATGGATGAACCTTGAAGACATAATGCTGAGCGAAATAAGCCAGGCACAAAAAGAGAAATATTATATGCTACCACTAATGTGAACTTTGAAAAATGTAAAACAAATGGTTTATAATGTAGAATGTAGGGGAACTAGCAATAGAGAGCAATTAAGGAAGGGGGAACAATAATCCAAGAAGAACAGATAAGCTATTTAACGTTCTGGGGATGCCCAGGAATGACTATAGTCTGTTAATTTCTGATGGATATAGTAGGAACAAGTTCACAGAAATGTTGCTATATTATGTAACTTTCTTGGGGTAAAGTAGGAACATGTTGGAAGTTAAGCAGTTATCTTAGGTTAGTTGTCTTTTTCTTACTCCCTTGTTATGGTCCCTTTGAAATGTTCTTTTATTGTATGTTTGTTTTCTTTTTAACTTTTTTTTCATACAGTTGATTTAAAAAAGAAGGGAAAGTTAAAAAAAAAAAAAAAAAAAAGAAAAACAGGGAAAAAAAAAAAAGATGTAGTGCCCCCTTGAGGAGCCTGTGGAGAATGCAGGGGTATTCGCCTACCCCACCTCCATGGTTGCTAACATGACCACAAACATAGGGGACTGGTGGTTTGATGGGTTGAGCCCTCTACCACAGGTTCTACCCTTGGGAAGACGGTTGCTGCAAAGGAGAGGCTAGGCCTCCCTATGGTTGTGCCTAAGAGCCTCCTCCCGAATGCCTCTTTGTTGCTCAGATGTGGCCCTGTCTCTCTAGCTAAGCCAACTTGAAAGGTGAAATCACTGCCCTCCCCCCTACGTGGGATCAGACACCCAGGGGAGTGAATCTCCCTGGCAACGTGGAATATGACTCCCGGGGAGGAATGTAGACCTGGCATCGTGGGACGGAGAACATCTTCTTGACCAAAAGGGGGATGTGAAAGGAAATGAAATAAGCTTCAGTGGCAGAGAGATTCCAAAAGGAGCCGAGAGGTCACTCTGGTGGGCACTCTTATGCACACTTTAGACAACCTTTTTAGGTTCTAAAGAATTGGGGTAGCTGGTGGTGGATACCTGAAACTATCAAACTACAACCCAGAACCCATGAATCTCGAAGACAGTTGTATAAAAATGTAGCTTATGAGGGTTGACAATGGGATTGGGAAAGCCATAAGGACCACACTCCACTTTGTCTAGTTTATGGATGCATGAGTAGAAAAATAGGGGAAGGAAACAAACAGACAAAGGTACCCAGTGTTCTTTTTTACTTCAATTGCTCTTTTTCACTCTAATTATTCTTGTTATTTTTGTGTGTGTGCTAATGAAGGTGTCAGGGATTGATTTGGGTGATGAATGTACCACTATGTAATGGTACTGTAAACAATCAAAAGTACGATTTGTTTTGTATGAATGCGTGGAATGTGAATATATCTCAATAAAATGAAGATTAAAAAAAAAAAAAAAAAAGAAGAGTAAGTGGAGGAAATAAGTAAATTGTGTAGTAGATTACCATTGGTGCTATGATCAAGTACATATAAAAATACAGTGGAGCACAAAACATATGCCCTTTTCAGGAATGCTGCAATTGTATACAGTGAGATACACCTCAACATGAAACTTAGATTTTTATTTTAAAACCTCAAAGATCAAAAGCAATATCTGGTCCTGTCATCAAATATTTTTTTCACACTGGGTGTTCATTATACACCACAAGGGCCTAAATCCTACAGGCCCTAATTAACAAAAGCTAATTTACCAAAAGCTCATGAGTATTTCTCAGGCTGAATTATTTTTGTAATCATCTTGGCCAATATCCGCTTTCACCAATATGCTAAACTGTGGCAACAAATAATATAAAACCTCCTAATCACTTTCAACCTAATTTTGGGGGTGGAAGAAAATACCAAACACAGACATTATAGCTATAAAAGGTAAATACCAATATGCCTGTAAAAAACATACAGTATTTTTCTTTCTGTCTGTTTTGTAAGCTCTTCCATAACATGCTGAAGAGTTGCCACTAAAAGAATAGAGTTCCCCAGTTGGAGTATGGTTATCTTACCTCGGGATTAAAAAATGACAGGATTAATAAGTGAAGCAATGATGTTACCCAACAATCTCAAACTAGTGTTTTATACATAAAATATATTTGTGATTGCAGAATTCCAGAACTTGAGCATAAATTTACCTCAATAAAATCCTACTTTATTATCTCAAATAATCCTATTTAAATTCTTTACCTATTAAATGGGCATTTTTCCCAAATTAGCATGATTAAATGAGATAATTAGTTGTATAACATGTAACATGTTCAAAAATGGAAAGTAATATCCAATAACAGGTGAGGACAGTAAGACCCACAAGACTAAGTACCTTCCTGCCCAAAGTCTTACTGTCAGACAGCAGCAGAATTTAAA
Source organism: Choloepus didactylus (assembly GCF_015220235.1). Classification (NCBI taxonomy): domain Eukaryota; kingdom Metazoa; phylum Chordata; class Mammalia; order Pilosa; family Megalonychidae; genus Choloepus; species Choloepus didactylus. The sequence continues at coordinate 129,923,919 of NC_051309.1, read as the reverse complement.
CCAAAACTGAAGACTCCTGACAACCAGCCACAACACTCCCATTATTCTCAAATAAAACAGAGTATATTATTTTGTTTTCATTTAGAAATCCAAAATGCTCCAAATCAAAAAAAAGAAAAGCTCTGAAACAAATTAAATATAGGTACTTAAAAATAAATTGACATGCTATAATTCTTTCTGTCATTCATTCAAACTACATTGGGTTCCAGATACTGTGTTACTTTCCCAATATGATCTGGCTTCCATTTTAGAACAGCACCATTTAGTTACTTATAGTAAATGACACTTAAGCAGTTCATTTTGAACTGCAATTTGGAATTTCAAATCGCTCAACTGCTCTCTTCCTGCAGTTATAATAAGCTACATTTTGAAAGAGCTACATTCATCTCTAGTGTGAGTTAACTCACAGAGTACTGCCATTTTTTCATTCTTTTCTGAACATTTTTTTCGTCTGAATATTTCAGGGCTGCTAAAGGACAAAATAACATTAATCTCCAAACTTTCATGCAACACATTATGTTACATTTTTTTCTTATGAATTTAAAAATCCACTTTCAAAAACCACCACCTTACCACTCTTCCGAGGTCCAATCCCTCCCCAGAACCACACCAGAGAAAAATAAATGATCGAGGTGCTGCAATCTCATCAATTTCTAACTTCATAATCTATAAGAAATCAAAACAATATTGCATAAAGTATTGTTTCCCATTTATCCTAAATGCAAATGAACATTCATTGTGATTTATCAGTACCCTCAACAGATGCGTTCTTTAAATGCACCCATTTTAATTTGGAAATACAATGAAAAATAAATTTTATCCTTAAAAATTTTTTATTCTAATGTTATTTTCTTATTCTATATACAAACAACCACACACACTTGCATGCATACCACAAACATATATACCCTTGCTCTAACACAGGAAAAGCTCATAGGAAAACATATTTATAGAATTAGGAAATTTTACAAAATCCAGCTTGAGAGAGATTCTACAGCAAGCCTTTACCATTTACAGAAGAGAAACTGATATGAAAAGAGCTTAAATGACCCCAAATTTAGGAGCAAAATTAAAATGAACTATAACAGTGTTTGAGAGGACTATGGCTTCAAGTACCTGTAGAACAGCTCTAGAGAAAATAATTTAATATACATATCTTATTACAGTGACTACTTTAAGTCTGAAATAAAAAAATATATAATCTATAATTTTGTTTGGCTTATATATATTGAGCATGCCACATTGAAAAAAGTTCTTAATAATTAAATTTCTAAATTTCAGAAACACCATAGTCTCATAAATGACAGTAGAAGCAAACATTTTATATGACATTCTCTCCCCCACCCCTCAGCTTTCTTTAACCATCAAAAAATTCCAGAAACCATGGTTCAGGAGAGCTTGGGGCTCTAGGGCCAGATAAAACTTTTTCAATACAACAGCCAGAGCTGAAGTTAAGTGAAATTAAACTGAAATCAAGGATATACCTATAAAATGGAATTTCTTTATTTCAAAAACTCTATTAGTTTGTCATATATAATTGAGGGTCTTGTGCCTTTACTGCCCAAATCTCACAGAGAGATTGGCTGTACTAATCAAAGATAGGCAATTCATTTTTTAAAATTTTCTTTCCTTTTGGTTGAACTGACAAAACATGTTTTTAATATTAATATTCAATTTTGAGTACAGCATGGGGAAAATGACATTCTTTTTATTTTTAATTAGAAAAATTGCAGGTTTATAGAAAAATTATGCAGAAAATATATAATTCCCAAACCCACCCTCCAACATCAACACTTTGCATCAGCAAGGTTTGTTACAACTGATGAAAGAATATTGTTATAATTGCAGTATTAATTATAGTTCATGGTTTACATTAGGGTTCATTGTGTTATACAGTCCTATGTTTTGTTTTGTTTTCAATTTTTATTCTAGTAACATATATACAACCTAAAATTTCCCCTTTAACGATATTCAAATATGTATTTCAAAGCCATTAATTGTGCTCTATTTGGGGCAACAGCAAAGTTTTGGTTAGGAAGACATCTTAAACACTACCAGAAGATGTCAATTTGCATGACCTCTCTGTAAAGCTTCTCAGCAATAAAATCAAGAGCCTTAAGTCTCTAACCTTAAGTTTTAGGAATACCATATCTGTACACTTTCCTGAATTTTCAACAATAAGTACAGATAACATTTATAATCGGTGGCGGGGGGGAGTGCCATAACAATGTAATAAATGAAAGTGCCAGGGGTACTGAAGCCAACAGGCAAAGCTCCGTGAAAGAGGAAGAACTGGAGGTAAATCTTGAAAAATAAATATTATTAACAATACTAAGTATCATTAACTCAGAAAGGACATGCAAGGATTCAAAACAGTTTCCTATGAAACACTAGTCCTATAAATAGTTTTGGTTCTTTCTTTTCTCTACCTCTCTTCTGCCCATGACATTCCTAATTACTCTCACCATGAAATTCCCTATTCCCTTGGCTTTCATGACATTCATATCCTCCTGATGCTCCTACCTCTCTGACCCATTCTTTTTTATATCTCTTTACACTTGTAAATGTTTCCTGAGGCTTTATGTCTGTCCACATTTTATCTCAATTGAGACATTATCCCTGGACAAACTCATCAATTCTTAAGGGTTTAATGTGCTAATCACTCCAAAATCTATTTCAACACCAGATCTATCCTTTGAGCGTCATATTCCTATTACCTCCTCCACCTGAATGTCTCACACACATCCCAAAATCAACTTGTCTAACATTACATAACCCGTTTAATCCTGCAACTATTCCTATATTCGCTCTTTGTTGGTGATAACTCTATCCACTACCCAAGATAAACACTTTTGCCATCCTTACCTCCTCCCCTCGTCCCAATCACTAAGTCTTATTAATGTATCTTCTAAACATTCTTGAATTTATTGCCTTCTTTCTATTCCTACTACCACCACCCTAATTCAGGGCTCCTTCACTTCATAACCAGGTTCCTGCAACAATCTTCTAACTGCTCTCCCTTCTCCAGACTTCTTTCCCTCTAATTCAGCCTCCGTGCAGCAATCAGACCATTTTTACTAAATGGTTTACTTTAACCAAACTGTTTAAAGCCCTTCAAAAGCTTCCAGATAAAGGTCCAAGCACCTAAGAAGATATCATAATAAGATAATCCCAATCTGTGTTCAAACAACACCAACCAACACATAAACCTCCCTCTCCAATAAATCGGAGATTGTCTTTTGCTGTTCCTTCTGCTTAGAATCCCTTTCCCACACTTTTCTTCATAGGGCCAATGCCAACTATGTATATTTGTCATGTGTCACCTCCTGTATATTCATGTGCCCCACCTCCATAGGCCTGGTCATTTGTTCTCATAGCATCTTCTGCAATCCTCCATTATCAAACTAACAAAATTATAACATAATTATCTGTTGGGTCAATGTTCAGCCTACTAAACTGTGTGCTCCTGAAAGACAAGTATTAAGTCTTACTCATCTTTGAATCTCTGGCACCTAGCACAATGTGTAGTACAGAATGGGTACTCAACAAATATTTGTCATTTTTGTAACTGATCAGTAAAAACATATACCTTAAGCAACTAATTGAAGTTATCACCTTGCTTAGTTTTATTTGAGAAAATACAACTTTTTCATATCAATTACATTATAATGAAATTACATGTTTATATATCCTTTTTATCCAGTATATTATAAGCATCTTGAAGAGCAGGGATAATGTTTTATGCATGTTATACTCTGATGTTTACAAAACTAACCAAATGCAAGATGAGTTTTTATTCTGCCTTTTTAAAGACTTTTCTAACTACATATTCAGGGACTCTAAGACTGAGATTGTGAGTCTTCTATAGCCAACTCACTTACTACCTGCTCAATTTTTTCCTGAAAAAGGAGAATCAGCCTAAAGACAGTGTAATATTTGTCAATGTACCTTAGACTTTTAGCCACAAGACATATAAATCTATATTTATTATCCCTACAAAGTAGTGATATTTATAATTTCACTTTCTGATCAAATAATCATTTTAAAAATACATAACTCATTAGAATAAAGAAAATTTTATCGTACATCATCCCAAGTCCAGCATTTTTCATTAGCTGTGATGCCAGTCTCTCGATAATATTCTTCTAAAGGGGGTTCCAGGAGAATCACATCAAATTTGGGTGTTAATTCTCTGATGTCAAAAGCTTCTATATCTGCTTGTAAGTACCTATTTGATGAAAGTATAAAAAATGAGAAATACCTTACAGATGGTAATGAAAGAAATTTCTTAACTATTAGCACTATTTACAAGATAATCATGAGCTAATTACTAAATGCCTTTTAATGGAGGAGTGCCTTTCTTCAGTAAAGAACAGACAGTAAACCATCTACCAACACTCTTCCCTAGGGCATAGACATTACTACGTATTCCCCATGTACTTACAGAATACATTCTTCAGTCATTTTTACACTGAAAATCCATATTCAGATGTTCAGAAGTCTCTGAATACCTTTCTAGTATCATCAGAATTTTCTAATAAATATTATTTAAGTTTTTTTCTCAACTGTTTAGTTCAGTTATAAAAACTATTTCTCTGTAAGTTTTTAAATCCTCTCTCTAAAAATGTTCCTGGATATGGATGTAATTTTCTTCTGTTAGTTTGTTCATAAGTAAAATTGCTTATATTAAAAGTCCTCTCAAGCTAAATTACCATTAGCCTTTGCTGAAAGGCTATTTTTACAACAGTATAAAAGTGTTTTAAATCTAAAATACTTTAAATGTAAAAACATTTTAAAATACAATGACTATTAGAGTCTGCTCAAATTTTTTCCCAAATAGGCCTGTTTATAAACAAACAATATGTTTTATCAAATTGTTAATTGTACAAAACATTCAAGACAAGCTAAATATGGAACAGATTCTCTAATATCAAAAACTTCACACTCATTTCTGAAGAAAAAAATTATTCCATTTACCAAAGGTTAAAATGGATTATTATTCCAAAGAGTTAAAACAGCTATTCCTGGATGCTGAGATACAATTAATTTTTATTTTATTCTTTCCTTTCATCTATATTTTCTAAATTTTTTACAATTAAACAACTACTTTGTGAGAAAAAAATTTATATTAAAGACAAATTTAAGCAAATTATCAAGCATACAACAAATATAAATGGCTTTTTTAAGAAGAAAAGTTATCTAAAAACTCATTAAGAAAATGACCTGGAAAGCTGGAAAAAAAAAGTTAAATGTGTGTTCTCAGCAGAGGAGTTTCAAACTAATATATTTTACTATTAAGAAGAAATAACTGAAAAAGAGTTGAGAATTCAATCAGAGATATGAATGAAGAGGATCTGGTAGGACTAAGGCAAATCAGGCCAAGGGTAAAGGACAATATTGACTTTGTTTTAAAACTTCAACTTCTGTGTGAGACAAAGGGAGGAGATATTTATTTGGTGCAGGATCTATATTTTCTGTAGCACACTACATAATTTAACTTGTATGGTCAATTTATTCAAACACCATAATTACATGGAACTTAGAATAGGAAGTGAGATCTGGTAGTTTGTACAGGTTAGTGTGAAACCCTGATATATTATGAAGTAATTTAGGCAGGGAATAAAAATGTATTCCCCCTGAGGAATTGGGGGAAAATGCTGAAATATTAAACTTCCCTACCTAGGGAATTACTGATATTCTCACAAGGATTGATGAATGCCAATTTAGTAAGCCAAGCCCTTGCTCTTGGGCCTTGCCCTTGTGAAGTCTGTTATTGCAAAGGAGAGTTTAAGCCTACTTATAATTGTGTCTAGGAGTCTCCCCCAGAGAACCTCTTTCGTTGCTCAGAGGTGGCCCTCTCTCCCTAAGCTCACTCGGCAGGTAAACTCACTGCCTTCCCCTCTACGTGGAACATGACTCCCAGAGGTGTAAATCTCCCTGGCAATGCAGGATGTGACTCCCAGGGATGAGCCTGGACCTGTCATTGTGGGATTGAGAAAGTCTTCTTGACCAAAAGTGGGAAGCGAAATGAAATAAACAGTTTCAGTGGCTGAGAGATTTCAAAAGGAGTTGAGAGGTCATTCTACAGTATATTTTATGGGCTATATAGACAACCCTTTGTAGTTTTTACGTATTGTAACAGCTAGAAGGAAATACTTGAAACTGCCGATCTGCAACCCAGTAGACTTGATTCTTGAAGACAACTGTGTAACTATGTATCTTACACACTGTGACTACGTGATTGTGAAAACCTTGTGGCTCACACTCCTTTTATCCAGTGTATGGACAGAGGAGTAGAAAAATGTGGACAAAAATTAATTGAAAAACAGGGTGGGATAGTGGGGATGGGATGTTTTAGGTGTTCTTTTTTACTTTTTTTTTTTCAAGTAATGAAAATGTTCAAAAATTGATTATGGTGATGAAGCACAACTATACAATGGTACTGTGAACAACTGATTGTACACTGTGGATGATTATATGGTATGTGAATATATGTCAATAAAACTGAATTAAAAGAAAAAGAAGAAGAAATAAGAGTACGTTATCCCTAGTGTTAAAAGTTTTCTTAAAACAAAGGTTATGGATAAACAATTGATACATTAAACCTGAGTTGGGGACCAAAAAAAAAAAAATGAATAGCAACACTTACATAGGAGGGGTGTTAGACTTGGCTATTAACTCATCCTTAAGTCTGATGAGCTCCCTCAGTTTAGGGTATTCTTCAAATCTGTCAGCTAAACCTGAGGGGAAAAAAAGAGTAAATTTTAAATTTCAATACAACTGAAGTTAGTATTGGTGAATTCAAAGGTTATTAACCCTCTCAAAAAAACAAAACGTAACAAAACAATGCACACCGTTTTAATCTCCCTTCTTTTTTAAATAGTTCATTTCAATCGTGTTTTTTAAATTTTCAGAAACACATTTTATATCTAATGACACTAACTCTTCATAAGGGTAAAAACACAGATTGCTAAAGCCCAGATGATGTCAATAGGCCATTTAATTTCTCATATTTATTAAGTTAAAAAAATCTGCTCAGAGCATTGTTTAATCATTCTGTTCTCAGAAGACAAAAAAAAAAAAGATTGCCAATCTATTGTGCCCTTTTTTTCCCTTTCTTCTAGCTAAAAAAAAAATTTCTTTTCTAAAGACTTTTGTGATTGTTGAGATTTCTATGTAATTTCTTGAATAGTTATCCAAAACAAAGGAGTAATTTTTTTTTTTCCCATTCTATGATTAGGTAAGGAAAGAGACAAAGAATAGCAAAAATGAGAAAAATACTACTGACGATTATAAATTAATTGACTATGCCCTAGGGACACAATTCCAGATTAATCAAGTTAAGAAGATAATGAGGCCCTACCAGTAGATTAGTTTTCACTTCACTCATGCTGATTCCTTATCTAATTGTACTACCAACTCCATGACAAGTCACTTTCTCTAGGAATATTTTCTACTTCATCAGTATTTACAGTTTGAAAGATCTCACATCTCCAGAGATACATGTAATACATACATAATTTTTTTTTTTTTTAGCTAAAAGAAAGGGAAAAAAAGGGCACAACAGATTGGCAATCTTTATATATATATATGAAGTCTATAAGCCTTTAAATACACAGGTATTTAAAAACAGAGACTCACTACTCCCATGGCTCATAAATATTTTGGATCTTTGAACCTCAGAAGAGATTTTAGGTTGGGATGAATAGGACTAGGAATAGCAAAGATTTCTTAAAGCACTTATCTGGTTTTTTTTGCAACATAAAATGGTTATGAGCACTTAATTGTTTTTATTCCCAACCCCACAGGAAGCATATCCATAAGAATTTAAATTATGTAAACTTCCTAATTTAAAAACTAAATGTATATATATTAATAAAGTTAATATCAAAGAGTATAAGTGAAAGACTTTCTAAAGCCTCCTTAGTGTCTACAGATAAAATTTAAAATAAAACAAGTTTCAAAATTTTCTTATAGTTGGGTTTTAATCATAGTAGGGTCAGCCCTCAATCATCTACAAAACAGAAGGTACAATTATTTCTCAATCTATAACAGTTTTCTACACACGTTTTCTTTGCCTTAAAAGCACAAAGATTTACATCAAAGTTTTGTTAAACAATTAATCGTAAGTCTTTATACTACATCTCAATTTTGCTATGAAAACATTAAAAATTAGTTTCTATTTCAAATGTAACATTGCTTACAAAATGACAAGAGAAAAAACAGATAAACTGGATTACATCAAAATTAAAACTTTTGTGCTCCAAGCATTACCATCAAAAAAATGGAAAGACAGCCCATAGAATGGGAGAAAACATTTGCAAATCATGAGTGGTAAGGGACTTGTATCGAGAATACATAAAGAACTCTCACAACTCAATAATAAAAATGACCAACAGCCAACTTAAGAATAGGGAAAGGGTTTGGACATTTCTCCAAAGATAAATAAATAAGCACATGAAAAGCTGCTCAATATAATCAGTTACCAGGGAAATACAAATCAAAACCCCAATGAGATATCACTTTATAACTACTAGGATGGTTATAATCAAAAAGAAAGACAATAACAAGTGGCAAGGATGTGAAGAAACTGGAAACTTGACACTGTAACTAGGAATGAACAATGGTACAGCCACTTTGAAAAACAGTTAGACATTTTCTCAAAGAGTTAAAAACAGAATTACCTTATGACCCAGCAATTCTACTCCTAGGTATATACTCAAGAGAAATGAAAACATACATCCAGACAAAAACTTGTACATAAATGTTCATAAGAGCGTTGTTCATAATAGCCCCAAAGAAGAAAGACCCAAATGTCCATCAACAGATGAATGGATAAACAATATATAGTATCCCCATACAATGGACTATTATTTAGCAATAAAAAGAAATGAAGCGGTGATACATGCTACAACATGGATGGCCCTTGAAAACATTATGCTAAGTGAAAAATGCCAGCAGAAAACAACACGTTATATGATTCCATTTAAATGAAATGTCCAGAATAGGCAAATTTATAAAGACAGAAAGTAGATAAGGGCAGGGGGAGGAGGGCGGAGATGAGGGGAGGAAACAGGGACTAACTGCTAACTTGTAGAAGGTTTCTTTAGAAAAGATGAAAACGTTCAAAAATTACATTGAGGTGACGGTCGCACAACCCTGTGAATATATTTTTAAAAACAATGAATTATACAATGTAAATGGGTAAACTCTACAGTATATAAGTTATAGCTCAAAAAAGCTGTTAAAAAATGCAGGGATAATTACAAAATCAAACTGGAAAAAAGACAGGGAAGTAATAAAGAAGAGAGAGAGAGAAAAAAAAAGTGAACACCGCTTGCCAGCAAATGTACTGGGAGCACTGAGAACAGAAAAGGGAAACCAAGCTAGGAAAAATAATTTTGTTAGAAATAATCCACAAAGTAGATGAATTACATGCATGTAATGAGAGTTAGCTATAGCATATTCCCACCAAATCTGACATACCTACATCCCTGATGAAATTCTGAGGTCTATGTCCAGTGTCTACAAAATGCTGACAATAATCATTATGGGGATTTAAGCTCTGTGTCCCCTAAAGAAAAGTCAAAATGAAATTAATAACACACACTCTGAGGTATATACACTACCTCTGTATTTTGTTTTTTATTACGAGGCCATACAAAATATAAAGACAGATACATCAGTAGATTAGAAGATTAGTATTATTTAAAAACACGGCAGCTAAGGTGACAGTATTCCTCTTCAGTATTCAGATATGAATACACTATTATCTTATACCAAATAGCCAAAAATCAGAAGAATATTTCATCTGTAATTCTAAATGCTCTCTATTTTATAGTAATTCCTCAATAACTGAAGAAAATCTTAAGAGCAACTGGTTATTTAAAATATTTTTCAGGCACAGAGCTTAAATATGTAGAGTTAAAAGATTTGAAAATTATTCATTTACCTTAAGAAAAGTACTAGAATCTTTGTAAATCTCTTCTTCATATGGCAAATTCTCTTCCTCCTGTTGCACTTCCAGCTCATCCTTGAGAAATGAAGATCAGACAGACATTTTATAAATAGGGACTATTAACATCAATATTTTATTGATAATAAATGTTTTAAATTACCACTGAAGTCTTTGCTTTCTCACCATTAGATCTAACCAGTTGATTATTTTTACAATAAAAAAAATTGAAAATCTTCAACATTAACTATCCAAAACTACTAATGTCTTGTTAGATGAATTGTCTAGATTTATCTCATATATACTATAAATACCAAAATTTAGCTCTAATAATGAAAAAAATAGGACGATCAAAGAGGCAGTTTTATTTCTATTAGGTTGAACCATATATAACTCTTGTTAGAAGTCAAAAATGTTAGAATGTTGTCAATTTCGTATTGTTTGACCTAATACAATCACAAATATATATATTACATATTAGCATGTATTAAAATGCAAAACACACAAGACAGTATTCATGAGATTAGGTAATTATAACATTGAACTTCCTAGGGATTTATATAACAATTAACTTGAAAATGGAGACAGTTTTTTCCTCCATAATATTTCAATGAAATATTTCAGTCTGCAATTAGAAGTATAGAAGTTAGGTTTTTTCTTGGGCCTCCTTCAGAAATGGTTCTACATTACTATCTAGCTCAAGAGTTCTCAAAATATTTTAATTGTACCATCCTATATAGTTAACAAGGAATAATACAATTCAAAAAAGACAGTATTGCAGCCTCTCAACATCTGTTCCAATCACTCAAAGTTTTTGATACAGTAACCTCCTCACTCTTCTTTAAGAATATTAATGCCTAGTGGTTACCAGGCATTGTGCTAAGTGCTTAATACATATAACCTAATTTAATCCACACAGCTCTTGACTTAAGAAAAGAAAATTGACATGAAGGTTTTAATTTAACTGATAAGAAAACACATGCTACTGACAATTATTTTGCACATTCTAAAATTCAGCTTTCCCTGAAATTTATTTTCCTGAATAAGAATCTATTATTGCAGAGATTTATTTTATTCTCACCATAAAATTAACCCACTCTCTACTTGCCTTATATTCTTCCATTTTGTCTTCATCTGTCTCTCCTTCATCCAGATACTTACGTTTTGCATTTGGAGCAGAGGTATCATAGGAAGCCCTGAAAATTAAAACTAAAGTATCACATTCAAATATAATACATTTTATACAAAACATATACATGCATCTATTAATACATATATTATTAAATAACAGGTTATAAAAAAGAACAAGGCAATTTTTTCTTGATTAAAGGTTATCTATTTTACCCAGTTTATAAATCACCCCAAAAGTCATATAATCTGTTTAATCGGCAATTCTACATTTATTTTTATGAATAAGCAATCAAATGACAAAATAAGCTGTCATAAGAGATGTACTGCAAAAGAGCCTTCTATAATAAGTAATCTCTTTTCAGTACACTGGTGTTCAATATATCTAGAATACTACAAAATCCTGAAATGCTTTCTGAACCATCAAACGAATATTCCCTGAATACCACTTTTAGGGTAAAGTATGTTTCTTCTATAAAAATTGTTTGTATGTAATTAATTATTTATAGTATATAAGCTAACTCTCAGTCTAGCATTACATTTTCTATCTACTTTATAAATGGGAACTTACATATTTAGAAAATAAATCTTTCATAATCCATGAATTAACAATAAAACCAATGTTTCCAAAATATTCTGATGCTTTCCATAACAAAACACTTGACATTTAGGGTTATTTGTTTGTTATAATAATGATTGTTTCACAATATTACTATATCACTAAAAAAAAAATTACTCGACTGACCTGCAAGTTTCTCTTGTTTCAGCAATTTCTCTCTGCTCATCTTTGCTATTCAACACAGCACCAATGCTGTCCGCACTTTCAGCTCCCAACTGAGAAAAGGCAAAAACCAAAACTTAATTACAATGCAGCAGATAGCCTTTCCAGGCTTTTGCAGTAGCATTTAATAAAACAAGCATTAAAATAAATATTTGTTGCTTGAAAATTGACTGTGGCGATGAATGCCCAACTATATAATACAGCCACTGGTTGTATACTATGAATGTATTATATGGTATAAGAGTATATCTCAATAAAATTCCATTTTAAAAAATAATAATAATAAAATAAATTAACAAATATTTGTAACTACCAAAGCAAACAAATGGTTAAATAGCTTGCAAAACAAATTGAAAATAACCCAGAACAAAACCATGTCACTTTCATCAGCTGGTAAAGCATTTTATGCTTTCAGTTACAACTGAAATTAAGACACTTAACTTCAGCCAATTTTCTACTTTTAAAGTAAATAATAAAACATAATTTAGCAGTGCTAGTAGCAATAACAAAAATAGCAGCTAACATATTAGATCTAGAATCAGCTCACGTAACAGTACCTTATTTATCCCATGTTCTAATAAAAAGCCATTCCGTTTTATTCCAGCCAGGTCTTTATAATGATTATAGGCACAATATTGTATATTTCTAATATGTTAGAAATGGTAATGCAAATATCGATTGGCAGTAGGGGGATTTTGCAAAATACAACACACGTAGAAATTACTGGTTGAGATTGGGCTAGCTAAACAGAGTGGTACCAGTTCATGGAAAGCTTTAAAAGCCAGACCAAGAAGTACAGAATGTAATTTATAGGCTATGAGAAATCATCCAATATTTTTAAGCACATGAAGGAATAAGGAAATCTGCATTAAATAGTCCTTTTAGCTAAGGAAAGGGAAGAAGGCATACTAAAATATGAGAGCAGCAAGTCATTAGTACCGATCTTACACATTTTATCCACTGTCCTTTTAATCTGTTACTTCAAATCACTTCCATCAGGTTTCTCCAGTGGTATATCTCTTTCCAATATACCAACTGTCCCTAAAATTTCAACTCCTCCATAAAATCTTCCTAATTCTGATTCCCTGTAGTCAGGAGAAAACACATTTATTTCCTTTACTTGGGACGCTTTCAAGCCTTACAACTCTCTTTTCATCTCAGATGCGTACAAATTGTTTCCTCAAAGAATTCTTCCATGAACACTGTATATAGATGTCCTCTCTCGTTAGTCTCCTTTTCGCTTCCTTTTTCCTTAATGACTTCATAGCACTTAATACTTTCTATGGTTTTGTTGTTTATTTTTTTTCCTACTTATACTGTTTATTTCACAGTTTCTACTGCAACTTTTAATTAATTATTTGTATAATTCAATTTTTATCAGTTTACTTTTGTTAACTTCTCCCCCACTGAATGTAAACTCATTTATGTGGTCTTGTTAATCTTTATATGCTCAGCAGCCAGTACATGCCTGACTCATAGGAGATAAATATGTGCTGAATGAATCCTGGACTAGGACACATTGTATTATAGGAGAAAAGCTTTAAATCAAAATTACAAAATTGTAATCGTCTTCTCATATGCCAACATTTTTCTTTTTAATTGTGGAATGACTGGATCGATCAAGTCAAAAAAAGATTTTCCATTATGCCAGCACTAAATATATATTTGAATTATCATGACAGTTTTGGTATCTTTTGAAGGCATGTAACATATTTTTTTAAACAAAGCTACTTTGAGATCAAGTTTGCAGATACAAGTTAAATAAAAAGCAGGTGTAAATTGGTGGTGGTAGCATCAATTACTACTATCATGGCCCAAGCCTACTAACTGCCTCCAATGTTCTCATATAGCAGACAAAAGCAAATCAAGGAATTTGTACATATGAGTATAATGAAATTCTGATATTTCATTAATTGATAAATGTTTCTTAAAAAGCTTAGTTTGTGCCAGAAACAGTGTTGGGGTATGGTAAGTTTAACCCAATGGAAGTTAAATGCAAAGACTCTGCACTCAAGCTGTTTATATTCTATATGACAATTAATAAATAACATATAATAGTGGGCTAGACAGTAAGTACAATGAAGGTTCAAAGGAGAAAGAGCCTAAACCAGGGGTCAGGATAGATTTTGTCATTAAGTTCTGACCTTAGCTGGGCCATGAAGGAGAGATGGAATTCCAAAAGGAAGGAGGACAAGGGCTTCTTAAAAAAAATCACTAAGTATTTACACAAATCAAGTTCTGGAGAATAATAAACTAGTCGGCCTTGTTCATATGGAGAAAAATGAGCAAAAGAAAGGCTGAAATAAGTTAGTAAAGTAGAAGTTTGTTGTTGATTATTGTAAGTCATCCTTATGTAAATGGAATGGTTCATATCCAATTAGAAGACTGGTTTTCAGGAGGTAGCTAGAGAAAAGAGCATGGAAAGGCCTAAATTAAAATCCCAGCTAACACACTTACCAGCTTTACAGCCTTGGGCAAGTTACTCAAATTCTTAGAGCTTTAGTTTCTTCATCTATAAAATGCAGATCACATATAACTTGTAGGATCAAGATAATATATGTAAAAAATCTTAGCAGAGAGTCTGGCACATAGTTAGAAAGGACTTAATAAATGGCAGCCATTATTAAATTTTGTGCACTATGTAAACTCTTGGAGAGTAGGGACAATCTATTATTCATAGTTGAATTGCCAAGGCCTACTCAAGTCCCTGGCACATAGTAAGAGACTCAACAAATATTTGTTATTTGAATATATTTTGAGCTAAATCTTTTAGAAGTTTGAATTCAAAATTAAGGACTAAGAACTTTCCTTGGTGGCAAAAAGGAGCTAGCTATTGAGCATTTTTGAAGAAACAAGATTTTTAAAGTTGGGAAAAAGAAGGCATTGAAAGGATACCTGATTTGCCTAAGATCATACTGCTAAGAGGGACAGGAATATCTGATTCCAAATTCTCACATTTTAAACACTATACCATCAATCTTTTTATCAGTTCATAACTGAGGATAGGTTTCAGATTTCCCATAACTAAAATCAAGATTTTTAACTAAGAAATACAAGTCAAATTCTTCATTAAAGTCTATGAGCTTTTTCTGCATGACTTTTACTTATCTATCTGAACAGTAGAATGGAAAACATAGCCTCTAAGTAGAGATGTGTACCATGTGGGTTTTCTGTTTGTGTATTCTACTAATCAGCAAGGGTTAACTTACTCATACACAAGAAGCAGTGAAGCAGACTGGTTTTGAAGAAAAGCTTTGGAGGGACAAATCTGCGCTAATCTCTTTGCCGAGATCTGAGTGACCTGAGGCAAAATTACTTAACCTCTGGAACCTCCGTTTCACTACTTAATAAGTGAGGATATTACCACCATCTATTTCAGGAGGTTGCTGTGGCTGATACAGAGGAAGAATTCAAGTATTAGTTGTGGGTGATGATGACAATACTGTACATAGTACCATGGATTTGTAATACGCAAAATGCAGAATATAAAGTTTATATTTAGACTACGTCCAATGCAGTCTTTTAGAGGAGATAATCCCAAAGGAAATAAACCATTTGGTGGGTTTACAATCTCAGGAATTAGGTGCCTATCCCGAAAAAAGACAAGTCATGGAAAACAATTTAAACAGTGAAGAGAAATTTAGGGGTAATAGATCACTTTTCCTAGCGTGAACTGTGGTAATTTATTTACAAAGACAAAGCTTTGAATCCCCACCATCAAGCACGGTGCCAGACACTTGGCGGGCATTCAATAAGCGCTGCTCAAGACCAGTCGTGGCGTTTGGTTTAGTACCACGACACTGACCGCGGCGTTAACTGGAAAAATTTCAGGGCACCGCGGAAGTTGTGAGAAAAGAGGGGGAGAATCGGGGATCAGGATCGCGGAACCGGGAAAATCTGGGCAGGGACAAGTGGGGAACCGACAGAGAAGGAAAGTAGAAGGGGAGAGGGCGGCCGCGCACGCGCATTCATGATCCCTCCCGGCACTGGCCATCCCTGGCCGCCGACCTGCTGCGCGAGGAGCTGTCGCCGTAGCTTCTGCCGCTCCCGGATCTCCTGCAAGCGGCTGTCCATGTCCCAACGCCTGTTTTCCACTACCCGAAAACTTGGCAATAAGCTGATGAAATGCCTCTCACTTTTCCTTCCGAGTCAATAAAACACTACATTCGCCGGGAGCTTCCGGAGGGCGGGTATCCTTAGCCCTTCATCAATAGGGATTTCCGGCTCTGCCGGGATTGGCTTAGTCGAGCCCGGAAGTCCCGCCTCCTGGGTCCTGCGATTTGACATCGCTTGGAAATGGCCCAATGAGATGAGGACTGCCCTCCCCCCGCCCCGCGGAGGTGACCAAGACGCGTGTCTGAAGGCTATCGTCTCCCTCGGGTCGTAGTCGTTGGAGTCCGAACTGTGTGGGATGTTTTGTTGGTTTCCTTTTTCCATTAATTCCCGAGTTACCCTTTCTGATTTTTTAAAAAATTGCTAAATGTCTGTTTTTTACTAAGAGCACAAACTCGAGCCAGATTGCTTAGATTTGAACCCTGGTGTATCAGTAGGCGAGTGACTTAGGCTAATTACCTCCGCGAGCCTCAGTTTTTTCATTTGTAAAATGAGAGTAAAAGTGCATACCTTCGAGAGTTGTGTAGGTTGCAAGAATAAACAGCGCGCGACAAATAGCGCAATGGGAGCGTTTACTGTTAATAAGATTTTTGCTATTTTCCCTTCTGGCGGGGATAACTACTGCCTCTGCCCGTGCTTTCCCAAACCTCACTGGTCTTTGAGAACTTAACTGTTTTACCATAACTCATTTTATGGAATCTTTCCTTTAGGGAAGTGGGTGAGCGATTGTAAAGTGTACTTTGGTTTATGTCGAAAGGCGAGAGGCTACAGGAAGGCATGTTTGTGGTTGTACTTTTTTCTTAGCCAAAACTAACCGTGGCATACAAAAATAAATAGCAGCTTACTGAAATTACCTGGTTGGAATTGGGTAAAAGTGGGCAAGATTATATTCTGCTGATGATCATGTGTTTTTCGAGAAGTACTTCTGAAAGGCAGCTTCAAAAGAGGAGTTCCAAAAACCTCTCGAGTAACGGCAACACTTTGAAAAGTGTATAAATTTCCAAGGTCCTCTCCTGTAAAAGGCAATACTAATTTGTAGGTATGGCTTAAAGTAGGTTTTGAAAATCAGTTGCATTACTTTACCTTCTAATTTAGGTTGAATACTGATTTCAACTATTTACCAATGAGTGAGAATAGGCATTTGTTCACTCCAATACTTACTGATACTTACTGAGCGTTTTATATTGCAAACATTGTATCAGACCCTAGAGTCTATCAAAGACCAAAAACCAAACAAGCCAATTTTCTTTATGGAGATTTCTGTCTACGGCGAGTAGGCATTTGTGTGTGTGTATTTGTTTTTCTAGTAAGAGGCTGTGCAAGTTATTTGCCTATGGTCTTCGAGCCCCATACTCACCCCCAATTCTGATCTGGGATGATGGTGGGACTGGGAAACTAAAGCCTACATTTCCCAGACTACTTTGTTAGATGGCTTTCTATCAAGATTCTGCCTAGAGGAAGCACAAGCACCTTCAGAAGGTGAAAGATAGGGAGAACCTATTAACTTCCCTTACTCTTTCTTCTTGTATCACTGGGAATGGCTGTGTCCTTTACAAAGTACCAGAACCAGCTACAAACAGCCCCTTTTTGGTTATGGTACCTCCCATTTTCCCACCCCCATGGGGTATGCACAGCAATGAGTGTCCTCTGGGACTCTGATAATACCACCTCCACCCTCTGTTCCATCAACTCTAGGACTCATAGCTACTTCTGGCAGTTAGAAATTTCTGTTTTAATCTCAACTTTCCCTTTTTTGCCCCTAGCCTTCATCACCTGGGTAGCCAATTCTCCATAGTAAATGCTGTTAGTTTAGAGTACTGCAAATGATTTCTGATTTCCTGACTGGATCCTGGACTTAAAAATATGCAAATGTGTACTATGATAAGGTATTTACAAAGCCATCAGAATCTGGCAGTGTTGGGGCAGGGGTAATTAAAGTTTTCACAAAGAAGGAGGTGTAACTTGAAATCTGTCTCCTAATCATTGAATTTTAAAATGCCGGGCCAGTGGTTCTAAACCATTTTTTCCCACACGAGCATGCCTGAAGAGTACGGTACATGCCCATCAGTAATATCTGCTTATTATAGCCACATAAGGGCCACTAGGTAGTAGGAGGCAGGGGGATAGAAAGGAGAAGAAATTTGAAATAACCCCACATATAATTCACACTCTTTGAAGAAATTGTTTCACTTCTAGGCACTAATTCTAGAAACTAATTAGAGATCTACTTAACAATTTGTACTTCTCCCCAAAAGTTCCTTGAGAATGACTACTACAAACCTATATATAAAAATGCTTATTGCACATATTCTTAGGATGTCTCCCAGAATCTCAAATTTAACATGGAAAAAACCTAAATTCATCTTCTACCACCAGCCTTTTCAAAAAAAAAAAAAAAAGCCAGTTCCTCTTTTCCAGCATTTCCTACATCTGAATGTCATTAATTTTCACCCATTTTCCCAAATAAAGAGGCACTCCACATCTCCCTCAGCCTCCAGATCTACTCTGTTATTCCACCCCCACCGCTTAGAGACACACAGCACACACCACTCTTCATTTTCACAACCACAACTTGCAGATGATCTATAACCTGATCCGTATACTACTTGGCCTACCCATTTCCAGAAGTGTATGAGAAATAATTTTATCATCTCAAACTCTTCTCAAAATTTTTTCATCTTTTCCTATGTCTAGGGGCAGCACTGTATAATAGAACTTTCTATGATGACAGAAGTGTTCTATCTACAGTAATCAATATGGTAGTCACTAGTCACTTGTGCCTACTGAGCCCTTGAAATGTGACTAGTACAGCTGAGGAACTGAAGTTTTACTTTTATTTTAATTTAAATTTAATTAGCCATTCTTGGCTATTGGCTACCATATTTTGCAGCACAGGTCTAGGCTAAACCACTGAGATTTTGAAACAGTCCTCTGCCTCCCTGCCCAGCCTCATTTCCAACTATTCTCTTTTATGTACACAATCTTCTAGGTATATTAAAATTTTTCTCACTTTTCCTCCAAACATGCCAATTTTTGTATACTTTTTAGGAATTTGAATTGAATAAGAGAGAAGCCTCCTAGAATAAAGCAATAGACTCCAACATTACTTTTGAAAAGATAGATTTTGTAAGTAGAAAGTTTCATGAAAACACATAGTGAAAATGAAATGTAAAAAATCTGCTGATAATGTCTGCTTTTTCTCAATGTCTCGTAAAGAATAGAAACTTAATAGATATATACTGGTTACCAACTCTAACTTTTTTGAGCTTTGTTGGAAAGACTGGTGGTGAGCAGCCGTGTTGTTAAGAGATAGACAAGAACCAGTTAGCATTCCACATCATCCTTGGAAATTTGTTTATAAGTGGTGGTTTTCAAACCTGTACATTTATTGTGCTCAACAGGATGACCATAAAGGTCTAGCACAGTTGTGGCACAAGAGAATGTTTAACAAGTTTTCTAGTAAGTAAATATTCTATATAAGAAACGGGGGTGAAGAATGTTTTTCTCGTCACTTGTCAATAGTATATTTTATAAGGGTATTGGGATTGTACACACAAAAAATGTACATTTAAAAGCATTAAATTCCTAAAATATAAGGCAGGAAGACATATATTTCACAGATTGCACATCAATATCAAATGGAAAAGTGTTGTGAAGAATTGGATAAGTTTGATTTATTTTAGGAATCTGCACAGCCCTGTTGTCTTTTCAAAATGACCAAAATTGGGAGAAAACTGAGAAAGTCAAGGTGGAAAAAAAAAAATAACCTGAAGACATTATAAGTAATGTCACTACATTTAACTGAATAGAGAGAAGAAAATATTTAAATGCTGACTAATGCAATGTAAGTTTGCTATTTACTTGAGAAAATTCAGTTCTATAGAGCACAAGAATGAGATGAATGGAACATAGGATATGTTAAGGACAGATAATGAGTAAGAAAGTAGCTTGTGAGACATAGGCAGAGTTCATAAGATGTGTTACATGTAGATACAAAGTAAGCTAATAACCTAAAAATGTGTTAATGCTAGATAGACTAAACAGAATGTGTGACAGAGTGAATGAGTCCTACTTATGGATGGAAAGACCAAATCACCGTCATGGCAGCTCTGACCTGACAACCTTGTCACACCTATACCAGCTATCTGTAGTCTTATTCTGGACCCACGTGTTCTACCTAAGAAATGCTGAGATATTCTGTTAGCTGTTGGCAGGCTAACTGGTAAGCTACAGCTGTGGCCAGGCATACATGCCTTGCATTTCCTATATACAGCAAGTGTGTGTCTTTGGTCACAGGTCCCTTCTGTCTGTGGACCTCCTTTTCAAACTTCAGTCTGCCCTCCTAACCAAATCCCCAGTGGAAAGTGCTGTTTTGCAGCAGAGGGAGAGACAGTACATATGAACATTGTGCTACTAAGGATTCAGGTAGTCTGGTTCTACCACATGCACTCAATCCTAAGGCTGATAAAACCCCATCTCCTTCCTCTTCCTTCAGGTTGTATGCTGTAAGCTGATTTAATAAACTGTGTGGTTTGAGCATCTTCATTTTGTCAGTGGGCTTTTCTGTTCGGTGACCTTTGGTATAGCTTGATGGGTAATGTACTGGAGGCCACTGCTCTATCAAGGTAATTTCCCATGACAGCTAGAGAAAAATCAGAAAAATAACATAGAGTTGTATAGCATAAACTGAAGCAGTATGAAGAGGGGACAGAAAAGCAGTTACAAATTGTATCCATTCATGGACTAAAAGACCCAAATAAGCAAGTAAAGGGCAAAGGAAAAGATAAAAAGAAGGAAATTTTTTTTTCCTAAATTGATTTATAGAAAAAGGAAGGGGGCAAGACAAAGATAAGACTTGTGGCTTTTGCCAATGCCGTGTAAATGTTATTGATATCAATTATACTTTAAGACCAGACCTCAATAACTGTTTCAAAGGTAACTACAACAAAGTCTGGATTAAGGGAAATGCTCTTCCAGCAAGTGGACTAATCTCTGAATTTCTTTTATATAACATTGTGATAGTTTTTTTAAAAAAATGTTATTACATTTTTAAAGCATTTAAGCCATTGAGGAGAGAAAATTAAGAGGTTTAAAAATACCTATAGATAGTTAGGAAGAAATGCATATTTTCTATAAAACTTTTTATATGAATCCTGGAATATTCCTTGTAAAATGACTCATATTTAAAAAGCACTCATAAACCAACTATTTTAAAGATTGGTAGAATGGTTTAGTAAAAGAAATATCCCTTCAAAATTAAAGTATGTTATCCCCTTTTTAATTTCTTTCATCTTTTTAACTTTATCTCTTTTATAATTAATTTTCTTCAACAGATCACTCTATGCATTACAGAAAATGTTGAGTTAAAAACTTATCAAGATTACTGAAATATCTATATATATAAAAGCATATAGGAATCATTCTAAGAAAGTTTACCATAATCACATAAGAAATGAAATTGTTTAAGAAATACTTCTTGGGGCTTACTCTGGATTTTAAAGAAAGTACAATTTTGTGATGTAGCTCATTCAAACTAATTAACAGCCTTATGCTTTGATACCATTTTTTATTTGTTTGATTTTACAACTCATATTTTGCTTTCAAGTTGAGTATTGTCTCACTCCCCAAGCTAAATTTGACATGGTAAAAATAATTTGAAAAAGAAAGTGCTTTCAGTCATGAATCACAAATAAAACCTGCATTCAAAGAGAGATTGAAAGTACAAGATCATCAAGTGCTGCTTTTTAAAATGATCTATTTGGAATTTTAAATATGTCATTTTATAACCAAATGAAAACAGAAGAGATGTTCTCAGAATTTACAAAGTACTAGTGAATTTTGTACTATTTTTAAAAATTGTTATAAAGAAAGCTATTACTCAAGAACTTTGGATAAAAAAATACTAAAAATTATTTTAGTTTCTTTATACCAAACTACCATAAAAATGGATTTAGTTGTATGCATTCTTTAAAACATATGGCTATTATTGTAGCCAATGTAAATAATGCAATTTTTGCTCCAAAGAATTGTTACAAATGAATATAAAAAGGCAAACCTTGATATATGCTCCAAAAAAAAAGATATTGAAACCAAATTAGCTCACATGCTAAATCTGTTTTAGATTATGACCAAATGTATCCAAACAAAATTGCTGGAGTCACCCTGTGCTCTGGGCTTCCCAGCAGTCTCCTCTGGACATTTAATGTCAGATGACTGAGGAGTGAAACAGAATTATTGTTCACTAGCCATTGATTATTCAAAATTCCCTCTGATTTGAATTACCTACTTCACTATTTTTCTCTCCCATCCATTTCTGGGTCAAATGTATAATAAACCAAAGTATATTGAGTCTGGTGAAATTTAGCAGAGAAACAAAATTGGCCACTTCTTGGAAATCTTACTGAAGGAAGGAAAAAATTAGACATTTTCTGATCCTCGTAAGAGTTGGATTGCAATTTAAATTTCCAACTGTAATCAATTTTCTATTCTTCTTAAGCCTGAACATTGCAAAAAGCAAGACTTTTCTCAAGCTGAAACATATGGTTCCACATTTGTTGTACTATGTTTCTGCTCAGTAAATAAACTAAGACAGGAACACCGGAAATGGTATTATGATGTAGCAACTCTCCCACATCCATATCTAAGTCTAGATTGGTAGTTGCTGAAAACTGATACTATATTCATACTGAAAAAATGTACAAGCTTCTGTGTGTGTGTGTTATATAGACATATATATAACGCAAATATGTATGTATATATATATATGCTAATAGCATAATTAGGAAAAAATTTGATCAAGGTATATTGGAAGATTAACTTATATTTAGAAAATTGAAGCAGCGGGACTCATAGTGTACAATCATAAAGCAAATTAATTTTTTTCTTCCTCTACCCTTTCTTTGAACTGGTTTTTCCCCTGCTTCTGCATGAAAAATTATGCAGTCCTTATGCTTTTTCTGGTTACTCTTAGGTATTAGAGTTACTTGGTTATTTTAAGCCTCAGTCTCTGTTTAGGAATCAAAATATGAGCTTAAAATTTAATTCTGCTGATATTCCCACAAGCATTAGGGAATTCCAATTTAATAAGTCAAGCCCTCGTTCTTGGGGCTTGCCTTATGAAACTTATTCCTGCAAAGGGGAAGCTAAGCCTACTAATAATTATGCCTAAGAGTTACCCCCAGACAACTTCTTTTGTTGAACATTCAAATGTGGCCTCTTTCTCTCAGACAACTCTGCAAATAAACTTACTACCCTTTGGCCTACGTGGGGCATGACTCCCAGGGTTGTAAATCTCCCAGGCAACAAGGGACAGGACTCCCAGGGTTGAGCCCGGCCCTGGCATCATGGGTCTGAGAATGCCAACTTGATCAAAAGGGGGAAAAGAAATGAAACAAAATAGATCTTCAGTGGCTGAGAGATCTCAAATAGAGTTGAGAGTTCAATTTGGAGATTGTTCTTATGCACTGTATAGATAAACCTTTTTAGTTTCTAGTGTATTAGAATAGCTAGAAGGAAATACCTGAATCTGTTGAATGATAATCCAGTAGACTTGATTCTTGATCATAATTGTATAACTATATAGCTTTTATCATGTAACTGTGTGATAGTGAAAACCTGGTGACTGTCACTCTGTTTAACCAGTGTATGGGCAAATGAATAATAAAATAATGACAAAAATATGTAAATAATCGGGCAGGTGGTGGTGGTGTAAAGGGTATGGTATGGTGTGGTTTGGGTTTTTTTTTTTATATATTTTTCCCTTTTTTTTATTTTTATAACCAAATAAAAACAGTAGAAGAGATGTTCTCAGAATTCACAAAGTACTAGTGAACTTTGTACTATTTTTAAAAATTGTTATAAAGAAAGCTATTACTCAAGAACTTTGGATAAAAAAATACTAAAAATTATTTTAGTTTCTTATATTTAATTCTGCTGATATTCCTGCAGAATATAACAATATTATATTAGCCAGCTATCCTCTAGCTCTTTAGATTTTCCAAATGGGAGTAAACACTTCTATGTCTCCCAAACCTTAAATTTGCCCAAGGGTCTCCTTATATCTTCCTCTTGATTCAGAGTCATGAGACAAAACCATCTACCACTCCCTCTTGAGAGGAGGAGTGGGCTCACAGCACAACAATGGCTATTTCCAAAAATTTTCTCCTCCAAACTCTTAATTCACAACTGTTTTAGTCCTTCAAAGTGGTTGAGGAAGTTTAGGGTTACACGACCAATTTTCCTCACCTTCACATGCACTTGTAAGAAATAATACAGAGAGATCCCATGTACCCTTTACCCAGTTTCACCCAATGTAATGTAACATTGTAAATCATTTATAAACCATAATAAATGTAGCATAGCAACCACCTACTAGGTGATGGTAACATAGTAAAACATGGCAAAACTATAGTACAGTATCACAGCCAGGTTATTGACATTGATACTGTCAAAATACAGAACATCTCCATCACCACATAGACCTCTGTTGTCCTTTTATGGCCACACTCATTTCTCTCCCATGCCCACCCTCTCCTTAACCCTATCAACCACTAATCTGTTCTCAGTTTCCATAATTTTGTCATTTCAAGAATGTTATATAAATGAAATCATACAGCAGGTAACCTTTTGGAATTAGCTTTTTTCACTCACCGTGATTCCCTAGAGATTCATCCAGGTCATTATGTTTATCAATAGCTCATTTCTTTTTCTTGCTGAGTAGTTGTACTGGATTGAATGATGGCCCCAAAAAGATATGTTCATCTCCTTACTGTGGAATCTGTGAATGTTAACCTTTTTCAGAAAAAAGGTCTCTGCAGAAGTAATTAAGGATCTTGAGATGAGATTATCCTGAATTACCTGGTTGGCCCTAAATCCAGTAACAAGAGATCCACAGAAAAGAGACACATGGTGACACAGAGACACAGAGAGGTAATGTGAGGATGGAGACAGAGAATGGAGTGAGGCATCCTCAAGCCAAATAATGCCAGCAATCTCCAGGAACTGGAAGAGGCAAGGAACAGAATCTCTCCTGCAGTCTCTGGAGGGAATGTGGCCCTGCCAAAACTTTGATTTTGTACTTCTGGCTTCCAGAACTGTGAGAGAATAAATTTCAGTTGTTTTAAGCCACCAAGTTTGTGCTAGTTTGTTAGAGCAGCACAGGAAACTAATACAGTAGTGTTCCATACTACTGTAAACAAATTTACCCCAATTTGTTTAATCATTTACTCATGAATTCAGAAGTAATGAAAAAACTTAATGGTTCTCAAACATTTTGTTTGGGGACCCCACACACTCTTAAAAACTGAATACATCAAAGAGCTAAATTTATATTTATTTGGATTATATCTATCACTGTTTATAATATTAGAAAATAAAACTGAGAAAAATGTGAAATATTAATTCATTTAAAATAACTAATTATCTCATTATTTGTTAACATATCTTTATGAAAAGCAACTATATGTTCCAGTTTTCTAATGCTGCCATTATGCAAAATACCAGAAATGGATTGGCTTTTATAAAAGAGGTTTATTTGGCTGCAAATTTACAGTTCTATGGTCATAAACATGTCCAAACTTAGGCATCAACAAGAAGATACCTTCACTGAAGAAAGGGCAATGGTGTCCAGAACACCTCTGTCAGCTGGGAAGGCACATGGCTGGTGTTTGCTGGTCCTGGGTTGTGTTTTAGCTCCTGTGCATCCTTGCTTCTTTCTCCCAGGGTGTTTCTCTCTTAGAGTCTGAGGGTCCTCTCTTAGCTTCTCTGGGGCAAACTCTGGACTTCATCTCTTAGCTTAGCATCTCCAAATGTCTTTCTGGCTGCATCTCCAAGCATCTCTAAGCATCAGCATCTGTGTTGGCTCTTGAGTTCTCTCTCTCTTTTTTTTAAATTTTAATAATATATTTTATTCAACCTAATGTATCAAAAATGTTATTTCAACATGTAATCAATGTAAAAAAGTATCAATGAGATATCCTACATTATTTCTTTCATATAAAGTTTTCAAAATCTGGTATGTATTTTACACTTACAGCATTTCTTAATTCCGATGCTAAATTTTCATTGCAAATACTTCCTCTGTAATCAGATTAAAAAAATTTGTATGAAATGTTTTTATATGTGCCAAAACAGCCACAAGGATATTCATATAGGGTGTTGCTATTAATAGGATTGCTGTCAGAACAGACTGTCTTCAAACTCTTCTCTTGAGCCCTCTTAAGTAGACCAGTGAACTAATCAAAACCCACCCTGAATGGGTGGGGTCTACCCTTCCAGGGAAATAATTTAGTCAGGGTTCTCACCCACAGTTGAGTGGGTCACATCTCCATGGAAACATTAAATCAAAAGTTTCCACCTAAGACTGGATTAAAAGATCATGGCTTTTGTGGGGGCATAATATATCCACTGGCACATTCCACCCTCTGGACCCCAAAAACACATGCTCTTTCTATCTACAAAATACAGTCATTCCATCACAATATCAAAAAAGCCTAAATTATTCAGTAACAATAGATAAGTACAAGTGTTATCAAAATCAGTTACAGGCATTGCCATTGTCCTAAAGCAAAATTCTTCTCTGGCTGTGGACCTGTGAAACTCAGAACAAGTTATCTGCTGCCAATATACATAGAAGGGACAGTCATAGGATGAAAATTTCCATTGCCATAGGGAGAAATTGGGAGGAAGACAGGGGTAACCAGACCAAAAGAGTTCTGAAAACCCTCAGGGCATACTTCATTAGGTTTCAAAGTCTGAGAATCATCTACAGAATGATGTTTTATCCTTGGGACTTGAGAGAACAGGAGTCCAACACTTTCTAAGGGCAGTCATGGTGGCCTTTTTCTCTCCAAATGCTGTGGTGAGTGCTCCAAAATATCCACGCACTGGGGAGACCACCTTCTTCACAGCCCCACCCTCTTCAAACACTGGGGTGTGCACCATCTCCGGGGCACATGCTCAACCCCTGTAGAAAAGTGGGGTGCTGGCCAGGCTCTCCCCAATCTCCAGGGAATGTGCTCCAACTTCTCTGAGGACTGGGGTGGCAGCACTCTTCTTAAGCATTGAGATAGAAGGCCTGTCCTCTGCCTCCACGACAAACTCACCCTTTCATGTGCATGGGTTGCTCTATTCTTCTTGCCCAAGATTTCTTGGCTTCAGACCTTGACTTCATGGTTCTGCCTTCTCTGGAGAAATTTTTACTTCAATCTATCATTTTTTCATCCCTTTTAGTCCAGACTGGCAGTGGTTCTGTCTATACAGATATGGCAAAAAAAATTTGTTGGCTTGGCATGCAGTGTACAGTGGTAAAAACCATCAGGCAATAGGACTTTCCACAAATCCTTCCTGGATAACTCCATCACCAATCCTGGCTTGTACTGAAATGGCTGACTGTTTCCAGGTTTCATTAAATCCTCAGGCTGTAGCCTCTGGGGATTCATTTTCCAGACATTCAATTCCTGGTTGCTTTGTGGCCAAAAGTTCAGTTTTCAGCTTATCTCTTTCCTTTCGCATTTTACTATAAGCTGCAAGGAAAAGCCAGGCTGCATGTTCCACACTTAGTTTGGAGATCTCTTCAGCTAAGTATCCCAGCTCATTGCTTTGAAATTCTGCCTTCTATCTGACACTAGGACTCAATTTTGCCAAATTGTCTGCCACTTTAAAACAAGGATCACCTTTCTTCCAGTTGGCAATGCCACATTCATCATTCCTGTTTAAGGCCTCATTGGAAGTATCTTTAGAGTTCATATTTCTACCAACAGTCTCTTCAAAGCAATCTAAGCCTTTTCTGTCAAGCTCCTCACATTCTTCCAGAATCTTCCCATTATCCATTTAAAAAGCCATTCCAACATATTTGGTATTTGCAAACTCAGCAGCACCCCACTTCCCTGGTACCAAAATCTGTTCCAGTTTGCTAATGTTGCAGTTATGCAAAATACCAGAAATGGGTGGGCTTTTATAAGGGGGGTTTATCTGGCTACAAATTTACAGTTCTACAGCCATAAATATGTCCAAACTAAGGCATCAGCAAGAGGATACCATTACTGAAGAAAGGCTGTTGGAATCTGGAATACCTCTGTCAGCTGGGGAGGCATGTGGCTGGCATCTGCTGGTCCCGGGTTGTGTTTCAGCATCTCTCTCAGCTTTTGTGCATCCTTGCTTCTTTCTCCCAGGGTATTTCTCTCTAAGCATCTGGGGGTCATCTCTTGGCTTCTCTGGAGCAAACTGGACTTCATCTCTTAGCTTAACATCTCCAAACATCCTTCTGTCAGCATCTCCAAACATCTCCAAGCATCAGCATCTGTGTTGGCTCTTGAGCTCTCTTAGGTAGACCAATGAACAATCAAGACCCACCCTGAATGGGCAGGGTCCACACCTGTATGGAAATAATTCAGTCAGAGTTCTCACCCACAATTGAGTGGGTCACATCTCCATGGAAACTTTCAATCAAAAGTTTCCACCCAAGAACATTGGATTAAAAGATCATGGCTTAAATATATGGAAATTTTAATAGAAAGTGAGACCTGGTAGGTTTGCGTAAGTTAGAAATAGAGACACATCCCAAAGTAATTTGGACAGAGAATAAAAATAGATATGCAGGGCCCCCTGAGGAGCTGGGGGGAAATGCAGAAGTGTTGGGTTCCTCACCTGGATTGTTGCTGATGTTCTCACAAACATTGAGGACTGGTGGTTTGATATGCCAAGGACTTACCCTTATGAAGCTTGTTACTGCAAAGGAGAGGCTAAACGTGCTTATAACTGTGCCTAAGAATCTCCCCCTGAATACCTCTTTGTTGTTCAAATGTGGCCCTCTTTCTCTAGCTAAGCCAACTCAGTGGGTGAACTCAATGGCCCAAGGGTATAAATCTCCCTGGCAACATGATATATGACTCCTGGAGATGAATCTGGACCTGACACCATAGAATTGAGAACATCTTCTTGACCAAAAAGGGGATGCAAAATGAAACAAAAGAAAGTTTCAGTGGCTGAGAGATTCCAAATGGAGCTGAGAGGTCACTCTGTGGGCATTCTTATGCACTATAGAAATAAACCTTTTTAGGTTTTAATGTACTGGAATAGCTAGAAGTAAATACCTGAAACTATCAAACTGCAACTCAGCAGCCTTGACTCTTGAAGATGATTGTACAGCAATGTAGCTGACAAGGGGTGACAGTGTGATTGTGAAAGCCTTGTGGATCACACGCTCTTTATCCAGGATGTGGATGGATGAGTAAAAAAATGGGGACAAAAAAATAAATAAAAAATAGGGTGGGAGGTGGGGGGAATGATTTGGGTGTTCTTTTTTTTTTTTTAATCTTCATTTTATTGAGATATATTCACATACCACGCAGTCATACAAAACAAATCGTACATTCGATTGTTCACAGTACCATTACATAGTTGTATATTCATCACCTAAATCAATCCCTGACACCTTCATTAGCACACACACAAAAATAACAATAATAATAATTAGAGTGAAAAAGAACAATTGAAGTAAAAAAGAACACTGGGTACCTTTGTCTGTTTGTTTGTTTGTTTCCTTCCCCTATTTTTCTATTCATCCATCCATAAACTAGACAAAGTGGAGTGTGGTCCTTACGGCTTTCCCAATCCCATTGTCACCCCCATAAGCTACATTTTTATACAATTGTCTTGAGATTCACGGGTTCTGGGTTGTAGTTTGATAGTTTCAGGTATCCACCACCAGCTACCCCAATTCTTTAGAACCTAAAAAGGGTTGTCTAAATTGTGTGTAAGAGTGCCCACCAGAGTGACCTCTCAGCTCCTTTTGGAATCTCTCTGCCACTGAAGCTTATTTCATTTCCTTTCACATCCCCCTTTTGGTCAAGAAGATGTTCTCCGTCCCACGATGCCGGGTCTACATTCCTCCCCGGGAGTCATATTCCACGTTGCCAGGGAGATTCACTCCCCTGGGTGTCTGATCCCACGTAGTGGGGAGGGCAGTGATTTCACCTTTCAAGTTGGCTTAGCTAGAGAGACAGGGCCACATCTGAGCAACAAAGAGGCATTCGGGAGGAGGCTCTTAGGCACAATTATAGGGAGGTCTAGCCTCTCCTTTGCAGCAACCGTCTTCCCAAGGGTAAAACCTATGGTAGAGGGCTCAACCCATCAAACCACCAGTCCCCTATGTCTGTGGTCATGTTAGCAACCATCGAGGTGGGGTAGTCCAATACCCCTGCATTCTCCACAGGCTCCTCAAAGGGGCACTACATATTTTTTTCCTTGTTTTTTTTTTTTTTTTTTAAATATTCATTTTATTGAGATATATTCACATACCACACAGTCATATAAAACAAATCATACATTCGATTGTTCACAGTACTGTTACATAGTTGTACATTCATCACCAAAATCAATCCCCAACACCCTCATTACCACACGCACAAAAATAACCAGAATAATAATTAAAGTGAAAAAGTGTGCTTCAGGTTTTAAAGCAGGGAAGGATAGTGAGGCATTTGCCTTGGACCCCAAATTTAAGGGGCACCAAAAAACTCAGGAAATAGTATTTGAATGCAAGGTTTTAAAAAATCAAAAGTAATGCAAAAAGTCCATGGTGAACAAAATATCAAAATTTCATATACAGATAACATTGGTAATGGTGCCATGCCAAGCCATTTAAGAGCATGATGCAAAGGTAGAATATCAACAATACTAATTTTTTTTTTTTTTAGAGATAACAGTAAAAATAATGTTTATTGTTTATTTTCTGATTACAACACAAATATATGCTCCTTAAATAAAATTTGGAAAACATATAAAAGTTTCAATGAGAAAAAGTAAAAATTACATATAACCCAACTTTTTAAAGTAACCAAATTTCTTATTATATTTCACTGAGTTTTTTTTTTTATCTTCATTTTATTGAGATATATTCACATACCACGCAGTCATACAAAACAAATCGTACTTTCGATTGTTTACAGTACCATTACATAGTTGTACATTCCTCACCTAAATCAATCCTTGACACCTTCATTAGCACACACACAAAAATAACAAGAATAATAATTAAAGTGAAAAAGAACAATTGAAGTAAAAAAGAACACTGGGTACCTTTGTCTGTTTGTTTCCTTCCCCTATTTTTCTACTCATCCATCCATAAACTAGACAAAGTGGAGTGTGGTCCTTATGGCTTTCCCAATCCCATTGTCACCCCTCATAAGCTACATTTTTATACAACTGTCTTCGAGATTCATGGGTTCTGGGTTGTAGTTTGATAGTTTCAGGTATCCACCACCAGCTACCCCAATTCTTTGGAACCTAAAAAGAGTTGTCTAAAGTGTGCATAAGAGTGCCCACCAGAGTGACCTCTCGGCTCCTTTTGGAATCTCTCTGCCACTGAAGCTTATTTCATTGCCTTTCACATCCCCCTTTTGGTCAAGAAGATGTTCTCCGTCCCAGGATGCCAGGTCTACATTCCTCCCCGGGAGTCATATTCCACGTTGCCAGGGAGATTCACTCCCCTGGGTGTCTGATCCCACATAGTGGGGAGGGCAGTGATTTCACCTTTCAAGTTGGCTTAGCTAGAGCAAGAGGGCCACATCTGAGCAACAAAGAGGCATTCAGGAGGAGGCTCTTAGGCACAATTATAGGGAGGCCTAGCCTCTCCTTTGCAGCAACCGTCTTCCCAAGGGTAAAACCTATGGTAGAGGTCTCAACCCATCAAACCACCAGTCCCCTATGTCTGTGGTCATGTTAGCAACCATCGAGGTGGGGTAGTCCAATACCCCTGCATTCTCCACAGGCTCCTCAAGGGGGCACTACATATTTTTTTCCTTGTTTTTTTAAATTTTTTTTTATTTTTTACTTTTTTTTTTTTATTCTTATTTTCACTTTTTCTGGAACAAGGAAAATGTTCAAAAAAAGATTGGGGTGATGAATGCAAAACCATATGATGGTACTGGGAACAACTGATTTTACACTTTGGATGATTGTATGGTATGTGAATGTGTCTCAATAAAATTGAATTTAAAAAAAAAAAAGATGATGGCTTTTGTGGGGGATATAATACATCCAAACCAGCACACTGTATTTTCCAAAACAAAAGTTTTTTTTAAAAGAGTGGCATTGTTTTATATTTTTTTCAAATCTGTTTAATGTCTTGACTTATTTATTTTGTGTGTGTGTGTGTGTGTGTGTGTTTTTTGTTTTTTTTTTTTTTTTTTTTTTGACTTATTTTTAAATGGCTGGATACTCATATCTTTTTCTGCATTCAGCTGAGATATGTTGTTTTGGTTGAAGTAG
Organism: Choloepus didactylus; assembly: GCF_015220235.1. Lineage (NCBI taxonomy): Eukaryota > Metazoa > Chordata > Mammalia > Pilosa > Megalonychidae > Choloepus > Choloepus didactylus. The sequence goes on along the minus strand of NC_051309.1, from coordinate 129,891,673 downwards.
ATGAAGTCATTCTGTCCTCACACAAATATAGTTTGGAAAGAGATTTAGATCTTTAAAATTTTAATATCTGCTTCAGATAATTGTGGATATTCTTCTTTGATACTATATGGAAATAAAACCTATGGTAATTTCTTGAAGCTTAGTTGCAATGTGAAATCTGAAACCATTCCCATGAGCTTTTAATATTAAGACTGAAAAAGAAACCAATTTGCTATGTTAAATTTTTGGTGGTGGCTAGAAAAGACTAACAGAGATTATGCCACACTTTAGTATACCACTAAAGGGATATAATGAGGTTTATCATTTTCATCTCTATTTGGCTAGTTTTCATCCATGAACATTCTTTTATTATATAAAGAAATATATTTTTGATGCGTTTTCTCAAGGATAGATAATAGTAAGATTGTATGTGTGTGTGTATATATGCATGTGTGCGTAGTCTAGCATGTAAGCTGATGAATGCTGGACATCAATAGTTTAATCAGAAATTCTATAAGCCTTTCCAAACTGAAAGAACCAAGTAGATTGGTATGAGAGAGAGAGTAGTAGGGTAGAACAATTGTAGTGGTTAAATAATGTTGTAGCAAAAATAATACTAGACTAATGTTCTGATTCAATTTTACCAGCAGAATCATGGGATCCTAGCCTCTAAATTTTTTTAGGATCAAGAGGTATCCAAGATGTCTCTTAGATGTGTTCTCAATCTTAGTCTACTTTGGACCCTTTTAGCAGCCTCCCTCCTCTGATGTTGCTACAGTAATGGCCTCATGGACCCTAAATCACCAGATCACTGGTCATCTGTTTTGCTTTCAATTGAAGACACATCCTGCTCCTCATCTGTTTGGCACTCTCTTCAGAGGCCCTGAGGTAGCATTGCCATTTGGACTGATACACTGTAACTTTCCTCCAGATGGCTTGTATTCTGTTCTCCCTTTTATTTTTTGTGAGTTTCTTCCTCATCTTACACTGTCTAAGAGGTTAAGGATTGGACCTTGTTCTCTGATAATTTAGGAACCTTGGACCTGAGCCAGGGAATAGCTATCAAAAGTAGCTTGTCCAGTCATTGCCCTTCCAATGATACTTTATAGCTCTTCATAAAGATAGACCCATGAAGTCCACCTGTTCCCTTCATACATGTAGATGGTAAATTTACAGGAGGTACATGCTTAGAACCTCACTGTGAGAACTTCCTACCCAGAATCTTGGTCTTTCTCTCTCTTTTCATTCTGTCTCGGTCTCATTCATTCTCTCCTGTGCTTTTCTCCCATTTTCCTTAGCCTAATTATTTTCTGCTTAATCATGAGTAAATAAGCTTTATACTCCAAAGTTAAATACTTCTCAGTGTCTCAGCATCATCTGAGGGTATTTATAAGAGTTACTTTCTTAGGCTGCATCTACATCTTTAGAGAGACAAAAGCTGTCTGAGATGGAAAGGGGATGAGGAGTGAGGGAAGGAGATGGTAGCAAGGAGTGACAGTCTACGACCATAGAAAGCCAGGCATCGGGAATGGAGGTAAGATGGAAGAAGTGTTGCTCTTTTTTCTCTCTCATATTGTTCTGATCAATCATTTCACAGCCCATTATCTTTTCAGGGCAGAATAACATAATGGGCTGGGGAAAAGACTGGCATCAGCTCAATCCCAGACCATGAATGGTGTGGTAGGCAGAGGTAGGCATTCTGGTCATCCCTTGAGTACACATTCCTGCCCTCCATCCCCTTCACTCCAACTCTTGGGCTTTATAATTATAGCAGAAGGAAACAGTAATTGGAAAAGAGCAGTGCCCACTGGTGAAGGTTCTGGGAGGTTTCTAGAGAGGCAGATTGCCTGGTGGATAGTGCAGTGGAGGGTGGGGAAAAGGAATAGTAAAGCCTGGATTGCAACACTAAAGACAATGCAAAGTTTTACAAGATTTCTGAGAAATAGGGCTTTTCCCCTACAAAGAAACAAGAATCAGATTGACAGCAGTCTTTTCATCAGTAACTTTGAATATGAAAAGAAAATGGAGTAACATTTTCTAAAGATTTTTTAAAAGTAGCTTTGACCTACGTTTTTATATCTAGGTAAACTACATTTACCTGGGTGAAATAAAGATAATATCAATAATACAAGGAGCCAAAAAATTTATCACCCCCAAAACTTCTCTGAAACACTCTCAGAGGAAATACTCCATAAAAAGAGAGACAAATTCTAGAGAAAACAGCAAACTGTGTTTTTACATAAAAGGATGGGCAATAAGTTAGTAATTTTTTTATGTGTAATTAGCATTGACTTAAGAAAAGGGACAGGAAAGAAAAATATAAATGTACCCATTCTAATTCAGAAGAAAAATGCCAGATATCAACATGGAGATATTGAAGGGCTGGAGCAGAACAGAGAGGAACAGGTGCTCCTTGTGTGGGGCAAGAAATACTTATATAGATAAGCTTAACTAATTTATCACAGAAACATAAACCTAACCCCATGGGTTTTGGGAAGGGACAATAAAGAAAAAATAACAATATTTAGCTTTCAAAATGAAGAAAAAAGTATGGCAGGCAGTTTAAAACACAATTAACTCCCTTTTTCCCCCATCTTCTTTTTGAGCGTCTTGATTCCTTAGAGCTTCTAAATCAGAAACTGAGCTACCATTTGGAACCTGTTGGAAGATGTAGATTGCATACTGGCTCAGAATCACAGTTTTTCTCACCTGTATCTATGAAGCTATACACTTAAAATGTAGACCTTAAGGTGTTAGTAAGCAAGACCCCCAGTAGTTTTATGTGAAAAAATTTCAATAATCCTTCTCAAATATGTATAGAAATGTTGTATGCAAAGCCAAAAAAAAGGCAAATATGAACTTGCAGCCCTAAAATTAAAAAAAAACTTTTTTAATTGCTGTGATAGTAAAACAGAATTTAATGTTAAAAATAATCTTGAAATAATAATATATCAATAAACTGTAATGATGTGAACATTTTAGCCACAAACAATACAGCTTTGAGAGATACAAGGCAATGGAAAGAACTATGGGGAGAAATCAGTAAATCAATTGAAATTGGAGATTTTAACCAATTCCTCTAAAAACTGATAGAACAAGCCAGTAATAAAAATAATCAAAATCATACAAAATTTGCATCACATGGTTAATAAACTCAAATTAATAGATGAAGCTATATTGTCTTCAGCAGGCAATACATATTCCTTACAAACACATATGGAACATCCACAAAAATCAACCATAAATTAAGTAACAAAGAAAATGTCATGTATTTCAAAGAATCCATGCAATGCAGATTATGTTATCATTATACAGTTTAATTAAAAATAAATACCAAAAGGGAGATTGAAAGTAATTCCATAAATCTAAGAATCAAAAATAATTATTGACTCTTGGATTAATAAAGAGAAAAAGAAAAAATGAGGGAAATTAATAAATACTTTAAATTTGAATGAATTATTTTAAATACATTTATCAGAAAACAAGAAATAAATACTGATAGTAAATAAAGCAAGTATTAAACTCAAGGCACTAGAGCAAGAAACAACACAATAAACATAGAAACAAGAAGGGTGGGCATAAGACAAATAAGGAAAAATCAATGAACTACAAAAGAAGAAGTCAGTAGAGATGATTAATAATAACAAACCTTATTTCTTTGAAGGGATTAAAAATCATACAAAAATCTGACAAAGCTGATCAATGAAATGAAAGAGACTATACAATTAAAATTCAACCCCTAGGTCAAAAACGCATCCACTGTGTCAATGGAGAGAGGCTGAGGTGACTGAACTCCAGCCAGAGACAATGGAGCACCTAGAAGGCCAAGATGTCGGCTTCGTTAGTCTAGTCCACTGTTGGGGCTGTGAGCAAGAGGAAGCTGTCCCAGGGCCTCTGTCAAACCTGATAACTTCAGCAGTAAACAATATAAAACAGCTTCTTAAAACTAAGCCTGAACATGTAGGTGTGAAAGTTGGTGTCTGAATCAGGGATTGAATGGCCTTTCTTATACTCCAGATTACATAAATGCAAAAGGAGATTCTGATGAAGAAGTTGTTCCAGATGAAGTCAGAGTGTTCATTGAAAAGAAAGCACAGCTAACACTTTTAGGAACAGAAATGGACTACGTAGACGACAAATTATTCAGTGGGTTTGTGTTCAATAACCCAAACATCAAAGGAGCTTGTGGCTGTGGAGAAAGCTTTAATATTTGACACTCCTGGACAACTCCTTCAAGAAACTCCAGAGATTGATTCTCCTGGAAGACTTGGGGCTTACTAAAGAAATAATGTGACTGTCACATTCTCAAGGTATATGTATAGTCTGCCTTACGGGGAAATAAAGTAATACATTTTGAAAATGAGGCCAGTATGTTGCATTCCAGAAGTGATATTTGTATTCCTTTTAGAGGATGAAAAATGAGAAGCCATTACTCTCTTTGGATCATATTTCTGTTTTATAAAGAAAAAAAATCCTACTGTACACTTAACTCTCTTGCATCCTTTCTGTTAGAACCAGCTTCACTGAAGTTGCCTTAGTGGTAGGATTACAGATAGATCTCTATCAAATGGCTTGAATTGTGCATCTCCCTCAGCATTTTCCCAAACAGATTGATGGCTCTTGAATTTCAGAGGCAAGAAATTCTGACTGCTTGTAGTAATGTGGTAGTGCTTTTCTTTTTGCTTTTCTACCCAATATTTGACATGGCCCCTTTACATTTTAATTAAAAATGTCATTGCTGAATGCCCCGTTTGCCTGCCCTTAAATAGTACCAGCCATTAGGTGAAAGTTTGGGGCAAAGATTTCCTAGAACTGAATGATAGTACAAAAGGGAGAAAATACTCCACTGTCTGTTTCTCAACCCATTTCTTTTACCAGCTTACATGTCTGTTCAAAATGTGGTCTGAAGCTGATAGATTCTTTTAGTTGAAAGGTCTCGTAAGGTCTGCCTTATGGGGAAATAAAGTTAGATGTGGGCCATCTAACCCACATCCACCTCAACTCTATATGGAGTAAGGCAAACCCCGTGGAGGCTAAAGTCCTGTCCAACCTCACCCTGCAAGTTAGGGCAGAGCCAGGACTCAACCTCAGGTCTCCTTCCCTTGTAGGTAACGTGTTCCCTATGCTTTTAGGCAGTCAGGAAACTTAAATGGTGATCTGGCTTCCCTGTTTGGTCAATATTTTGATAAAATTTTTTAGTGATTTGATGGATAACATGTAAGTTTTTATTTTATTTTGAATGGTAAGAGTCTTATTTTAAAACCATTTATGTGGGGGATCCAAGATGGCAGATTAGGAACATGTTGGAGGCATTGTAGTTATTTTAGGTTATTTGTTTTTCTTATTCCTTTGTTTTGTTTTGTTTTGTTTGGAATGTGTTTTTTTATTGTCTGTTTTTTAATTCTTTGATAAAGTTAAAAAAAAACATTTTTGTGACTTACTATCTTGTTTCTTCCATGAAACCATGAAACAATGGTTTACACTGGCAGGGAAGACATTATAGCAGCCCAGAATTATTCCTTTAGAATGTTGTAGTAGTTGTGAAAGCAGAACTTGGGGGTCTTTCCTAAAAATTCCCAATGTGCTTTTACCTTCTGTATCTTAAATCCAACTGCTAAAATTTTAAACCTAACATTTTAACCTAATGTTTTTATCTCAAATTTTCTTTAACTGTTCATTTTGTCATTTAGCTATTGATTTTCCTGGGTTTGACATATTCTGTGAGGTTGCAAATACGCTTTTTTTGAAAGCTAATTCTCATTAATTGAAGTATCACCCAAGTTCCTTTGTTTGTCATATTCACTAAAGTATCTGGCACAAAATGCACCAAACTTAGAATAGCAGCTTTCTGCAAACAATCTCATGCATTTGTGTCATTAATATAATTGTTGATCCACATATGGTTTGTACAATACTTTATGTTTACAGAGATTGAATTATAAATAAAAACAATGTGACTTCTTTGTGATCATTAAAAAAAAATTCAACCCACCCAAAAGAGAAGAAACTGTAGAAAGAATAGAGATTTTAAAAAATAACAAAAGCTATGAACCATCCAGCAATATTACTGAAAATCTACTTGATAAGAATAAATTTCTAAGAGAACTTTGCATGAGAAGAAATACGAAACTTGAATTACCAATTAATCATGAAAGAGATTTCTAATTATCCACCAGGACTTCAGCCCAGGTAATACTTGTTGTAGTCAAGGTTCTTAATCGTAGTCAAGCAAATCCACTTTAGCTAGTTTAATACAAAAAGGATTATTAAAGAATGTATATAGATCACAGGAGTATTGGCAAGACTAAAGTAATGGCCTTTGGCTGAGCTTGCAAGAATGCTCTTCAAAACCCAGCAGAACTTAGCAACCAAAAGAACTACTGCCTCTGTTGTGATCAGGAATCTGTCACCAGCAGTGCTGATTTTAATTTCACACCACTGCTGCCACAATTTATACCATAAAAATGAGCATGCTGTGCCATGTTCCCAAATGACTCACTTTTGAATCATCTTCCACACGTGCATCTTATTGGCAGAACCTAAATCACATTCAGAATCGTAACTGTCGGGGAATCTGAAACATGTAAATTTTACTTTTAGTCTTTGCACGTTATAAAGGGGTTGGAATGGGGTTGAAAAGTTAATCCACAGGACAGATAGTTTTAAAGGACTTCAAAACTTCCAAGGTAAAATTAAGTCCAGTTTATCAAAGTGTTCCAGAAAAGAGAAAGTGAGGGAGGGCTACTCAATTCAAATTAACTCTTTAATTCCCAACATACTTTAAGAGGTTAATTATAATCATCTGACCAACACTGAATTAGGACAAGAAAAAAACAATAGCCCATTTCACATATGAACAAAAATGTGAAATCCTGAATAAATGTTATCTGAATTCAAGTCTTTTAATACACAAAACATGACAATGTAAGTTTTATTCCAGAAATGTATAAATGTTCAACATCAGAAAATATGCTCTTTAGCACATTAATGGACTAGAGGGGGGAAAATATCACCTCAACAGATGCAGAAAGGACATTTGATAAAGTTTAACATATATTTGTGATATGTTTAAAAAGTGTTAAGAAAATTGGGAATAAAAGATTATTTAATTTGATAAAAGCTTTTAACACAAATGTATAGTAAACAGTGGAAAAAATTGTGCACATTGTCTTTAGGATGGGAATAAGAAAAAGACTTGTCATTACTGCTCCAATTCAACATAACAATCAATAGAATAAGGCAAAAAAAAAAAGAAGGTATAAGGATTACAATAGAGTGGATAACCTTTTTACTGTTTGCAGATTCTTAGATCTACTAGAAAACCTAGTGGAATCAATACACAAACTATTAGAACTAGATCTGCAACAACAATAACAACAATAGCTAACACTTACATAGCACTTGCAAAGTATTAGAAGTTTTCTAATTATTTTATGTGTTAATTCAGTGTCATATAAAAATGAACAACATTCTTTTACATTAGCAATAATCAACTAGAAATTAGTATAAAAAATGTGACTTCACTTATAATACTAACAGAAACTACAAATTCTGCAGAATATACCCTAATGAAGAATATAACCATCCTTTCTAAACAATTTTCAAAACTCAACTACATAACATAAAAGATGATGAGGATGAAGAAAGTACCAACTTCATGGAGGAGGCAAATTAACATTGTAAAGCTTTCATTATCCCTAAATTAGTCTAAATTCAATATAATTTAAATGAAAATTTGAGCAAGACTTTGAGAGGGACTTGACAGATTCTGAAATTTGCATGAAATAACAGACCACAAAAAAGGCAAATTTTGAAAAAGAAGAGCAAAGAGAGGGATCTTGTCTTATTGAATATACCGATATATTACAAAACCATAGCAAAACAAACAAACAAAAACCCAGTGTGGTATAGGTATTGGAACCAGCAAAAAACTGATTCAACAGACTAGAAAACCAATAAATAATCCCATGCCAAATATGGGAATGTGATATATAATAGAAATTAGCTCCATAATCAGAGGAGAAAAGAGGGAAGTTAAATGAATTGGCAAAGGCCTGGAGGCAACTTGTCCATACATGTCTAAAGCAAAGGCCAAATTATCTATACATAATTAAATTAAAAGGTTAACTGGTCTTTGCGTCTTGAAATCACCCACATATGTCCAAGGCAAGTTATATGTGAGAAGTTATTTGAGACTCTCCAAGCTTGCACAACTGCTAGGATGCTCTGACATTCTTTAAACCTGGGTCTTGATTTCCCTGATACCAAGATCTTTGTTAGGGTAAATTAATCTTGTTAGTTAGATTTCCACTCCTCTTACAAGGTTTGCTTTTCTTATTATTTTTGCTTAATCAATTATATTTTTCTTTATGTAACCTCATGGTATTTACTATATATGCTGCCTTTTTCTCAGAGAAAAACAGAGCACTTTTGTCTTGGTGTGGAACATTCCCACATTTGCAAATTGTCTCCTTTTGATAAATAAATGGTCTCTCTTTCCTAAATTCTTAAAATTTGTCTTTTATTTGTTAGAGACTATTTAGTATATGGTTCAATGTATTTGGAAAAATAGATTTAGATTTTCACCTCACTCCAAATGCAAAAATAAACTCCAAATGGATTAAAAACCTAACCATAAAAGGCAAAACTATGAAGTTAACAAAATATACAAGACTATATTTGCGAACTTGGGATGTGGAAGATTTTTAAAACAAGATCAAACAAGTACTTTAAGGTAGAGGGGGATTGGTTAGAAATAGATATGGTCATTTTAAAATTAGGTGTTTCTATGCAAACGTAATGAGATAGAAAAGCTTACACTAATGACAAATTGGGAGGGTATTTTCATTGTGCAAAATCAAACAGGGATTGATATATAGAATATATAATGAACTCCTAAAATCTACAAGTAAACAATAAAAATTGGGCAAGGAATAAAAATAGACAATTCATGGAAGGACAATCATCAATAGCCAATGTGTATTTGAAGAGATGTTCAAGTTACTTGTGCTGGTTTGAAGCTGTTATGGACCCCAGAAAGCCATGTTCTTTTATTCCCACCCATGTTCCAAAGGGGTGGGAAATTTGATTAGATTATTTCCATGGAGATGTAACCCCAGCCGTTCAGGGTGGGTCTTAATTAGATCTCTGGAATCCTTTTGAGAGCTGAGAGCCCACACAGACTCAGATGCTTTGAGACACTGGGAGATGCAGACAGAAGGATGTTTGGAGATACTAAGCTAAGAGATGAAGTCCAGAGTTTGCCCTGGAGAAGCTAAGAGAGGACTGCTAGATGCTTAGAGAGAAACACCGCAGAAGAACCAAGCAGAGAGCTGAGAGAAGCTAAGAGAGACAGAAGCCCAGAGACATTTTGGAGAAAGCCATTTTGAAATGCAACCTGGGAACAAAGGACCAGCAGATGCCAGCCATGTGATTTCCTAGCTGACAGAGGTGTTCCGGACACCATTGGCCTTCCTTCAGTGAAGGGATCCTCTTGTTATGCCTTAGTTTGGACACTTTTATGGCCTTAGAACTATATAATTGCAATCTAACAAACCCCATTTATAAAAGCCAATCCATTTCTGGTATTTTGCTTTCCAGCAGCTTTAGCAAACCAGAACACATCATCAGAGAAATGCAAATTAAGCCAATAAGCAGATACATACTCCGGGAATGGTAAAAATTAGAAAGTCAGCTAATACTAAGTGGTAGCTAGGATGAGAAAGAAGAATGCTTATGAACTCTTGGTGGGAGTATAAATTGATAGTACTTGCAAAAATTAAGTCATTATATATCCCTTATAAGGATCATTCCTGCACCTGGGTTTGCACTATGTACAAATCCTTAAGGAAACCTGTATGAGGATAAACATCATAGTGTTTTTTTGAATTAGCAAGAAGCTGAAGGCAGTCTTGATATCCATCTCTAGGAAATGGATAATCAGAATGTGTGGTGGGTGCATACAATGGAATATAATACAGCAATCATAAGTAGTTAACCGTTTTTATATATAGCAATATGGCTAGGTCTTAGAATACAAAATGCATTTTATAGGACAAAATAATTATGTATATTTAAAACACACATGTGGAAAAACAACAGCCAATTGTTTTTCGGATACTTAAGGACTTATATTGAATATATTAGAGTACACGTCTCTGATGCGGAGGGCAATGATAATGATTAGGATAAAAGGGAAAGAATAATGAAATTAAAATAAGAGGAGCATAGCATAAGCTCATAAAGATGGTTAATATGACATCTGTGTACTTCAGGGCCATCAGACTCATGGATAATGTATGCATGTTCTAATTTGGTGGAAGAATATTTGTCATGTTCCAAGCAAAAGGATGCACAGGTTTTAAAACAGATTCTTAGAGGATTTGAATGGTCTTATATAGAAGACAGATGGATATTTGATGAGTACAAATTCTCGCTTTGAATATATTCGTCCATCAAAATTGTTAGAAATTAGTCTGAAACTTGCCTCCAGCAATCAGTCTAGAAAATGAGTGAAAATTTGAAAATATGGTTATTTAATATTCAAAGAGAAGTACTCTGTAAATTTGGAAAATACAAAGATATTCTGTCAAAAGCCTACCTTTTATGGAGTTTCAGGTCATTGTGCCGGTTTGAATGTATTGTGTCCCCCAAATGCCATTATCTTTGTGGTCTTGTGGGGCAGAGATTTGCTTGGAATGTGCCCCACCCAGCTGTGGGTAATGATAATTTTGATGAGATTTTCCCATGGAGGTGTGGCCCCGCCCATTCGGGGGTGGGCCTTGATCAGTGGAGCCATATAAAACATGCTGACTCGAAGAGACTAAATGCAGTGCAGCTGTGAGTGATGTTATTTGAAGAGGAGCAAGCTTGCTAGAGAGGAATGTCCTGGGAGAAGCCATTTTGAAACCAGAACTTTGGAGCAGACGCCAGCCATGTGCCTTCCCAGCTAACAGAGGTTTTCCGGACGCCATTTGCCATCCTCCAGTGAAGGTACCTGATTACTGATGTGTTACCTTGGACACTTTATGGCCTTAAGACTGTAACTGTGTAGCCAAATAAACCCCCTTTTTATAAAAGCCTATCCATCTCTGGTGTTTTGTATTCCGCAGCATTAGCAAACTAGAACAGTCATCTATCAGGCAGTAGTTTGTTTTGTTCTGATAGTATCATGCCATTGCACTTGCTCACTGACAAAATGTTTTATTCATAAATGAAATTTTCCCTGCCATTAATTCTGTGTGAACAATACACTATCAATTATAGCTTTAAAATGCTGCTCTATCAAGCTTAACATATTGCATTATTCAATTGCTTTTGTGTTCTCGGTATTAATTAATTAGGGTCTTTAATAATGTCTTCTAGGTATTATGTCATTTCTGCCCATATTGTACTTAATAAATCGTATTAATGCTGGCTATATAACGAAATGAAGGTTGAATTATATGGCCTATAATATTCAAAGGGCACTCACTACTTGTTGATAGTTCAAACTCACATTAAAAACTATCATGGATGTTTCTCTCTCTCTTTTGTTTAATGTAACCACCTTTTCCTATGGCACTCTTATACATTTTAAGAATAATATGACCTTCTTTATTAATATTTTAAACAATATCCCCTAAATCATAGTTAAATAGCTCTACTCGAATATTTTAGATTTAACCAAAATGTGCCTAATAATATGTTCGTTCACTCACATATTTTTTTTCACTGCTATAATATTTTATTTTAAAATGTGCCACAGTGAATGGATGTATCCATTTTGGTTTTTATCAACACACACACACGCACACACACACACACACACACACACATATACAAAGTATTTATGTCATTGGTTAAAGACCTGTCCAAAGAGGGAATAATTACTAGCAAATTTGATATAGTTGTTTACACTTTTTTGACCACTGTAATTTATTTATTTGAACTGAAGTTTCAGTTGCTTGGTGATGATGGTAATAACAATGACTGGAAATAATGATGACTATAGAACCATAAATTTCACTGCTCCACTTTGGGTCAAAATTTTCAATTATGGATAATTTTCCCCAAAGACTCTGTAGCTTAGGTAACCTAAAAAATGATTATCTTTTACCACAGAAATTTAATGGAATCTTAATAACAAATTTACTAACAATTATTCCTATATTGGAGTATATATTCAGAAGGAATAAATATATCTCTCTTACCAAAAGATTGTTTCCTGTAGAGCTTGAAAGTATTATGACATAATAAATCATTCATGTTAAGAAGTTCTCGTTAGATGCCACCACAAATTCTGATTATGCTGAAAAGAAAGGCAACATGATATTTTTTACCTTTCTCTCACACAGGAAACGAGAAAAGCCTTTTTTTTTTTTTTATTAAATTCAGTTTTATTGAAATACATTCACACACCATACAATCATCCATGATATACAATCCACCGTCCACAGCATGACAACATAGTTATGCGTTCATCACCACAATCTATCTCTGAACATTTTCCTTACATCAGAAAGAACCAGAACAAGAATAAAAAATAAAAGTGAAAAAAGAACACCCAAATCATCCCCCCATCCCACCCCATTTGTCCTTTAGTTTTTTATCCCCATTCCTCCACTCATCCATACACTAGATAAAGGGGGTGTGATAAATTGACTGTAAAATACTTCATTACTTTGAGAAGGGTAATGAATGGTCATACCCATTACAAAGAGGAGCCATTTGAGTATCTATTAATTGAGTCAAACAGTCTGTTAGGTGTTAATACTGCCTGGTACTGAGCTCTGGTGTTGCTTTCCTCTCAGTTTAAGTCAATGTTCATGCTCTTGATAGGGGCCGCTTGTATTTCTGACTGAAACAGTCCAAACCAATCTAAACTCAAAACACTGAATCAAAAATTCAATTTCTTGCAATATTGATATATTTGTCCTTGAGTTCTTTAATGGTGCTAAATCAACATAATGTTACCATAATCTGAAGATGAGATGGGGGCACAAAGGATTCCCAATTTATATATATAAATGTAATGAAAAGTATCACTTATCCCAGTATTACATGACATAGAATTTATGGTCAAATTATTCAAGATATTTACTTTAGTTTTCCTGTGGCCACTCAATTTAATGATGTGAAGAACACCTGTGTGTTCTAATCACATGGTATTTCTAAGTGGATATTTGGAATGCTCAGAAGATTCCACTTTCATTCTCCCAAGGCCTCCTAAGGCATAATTTAAGTGGGATTTATATAGGAGCAAGTATCTTCAGACTCAATTGAAACAGAAATAGTTTCTGTTTAAATCATGGGAAAACCTTAGATAACATACCCTGTTTGTGAAACTGAAAAAAGACCAGTTAGCACACAAAGAGGAAAAATTCACCAGATATCAAGGTAGGTAAATGCTCAATTATTTTGAGTCTTCATAATCTATGCAAAGATAGATGGTACAACTAGGTCAAGTCTCACTAGGCATCAAGTTTGAGAAAGATGCTTTCCTATTTGATGCACGAGGAAAGAATTTTATGAAAATGTGGGGTTGGGGGGCAGCAGCTCTGTGATTCTTGGCGCGTTATCTTTATTAGGTTCCTAGTGTCATTGGGACTAGTTTAAAATGGCCTGCAACTGGAATGTTCTGAACACCAGCCACCTTTTCCACCTTTCTTCTTTTTCTGCTGTTCTTTCTTTTTGGCTGCTGGAGTCCCTGCAGGTGTCTGGTGTCTTGAGGGTATGATATTACTTGTAGAGGCAGATACTGTTGCTGCACTGCCAGGTCTTGGGGAGGTGGGTGGCCTGCTCACAGCTTTCCTAGCATCCAGTTAAGATGTGGGTGCTGCAGTTGCTCCCTGGGTCTCTTTTCCAATCTGATCCTTCTTTTTACCCTTCTTTCTTCCTCCGAAGTAAGAATGTTCTCTCATTGGTAACCATCTTTCTGGATCTGGGGTAACTTTTGGGTCATAATACTTAGGCAGTTTTCCCTTCTTTTTCTTCTTCGTCTTTTTCAAATCTCTCTGTTCTTGCTCCTTTGGGTGATTATCTCCAGCAACTTTTTCTACCCTTCTTCTGAATGTACATAGCACCAGGAGACTTGACAAGAGCTTTAACATCTACTTTTAGAGACACAACATTCAACGAGGGTAAGTGTTTACTAAGAACTTTTGCTTTCTCAGGGTCTACAAATGAGTAAGCAGAAATAAGCTGTCAGAGTGTGAACATCTTTTGAATTTGTTTCCATAGCTGTTCTAGGTCACTAATCGCCTCCTTCTTCCACTCATATTTGAGTGTGAAGTTTGCAGCTTTTCTTATCAAGGAAAAATGAGCAGGAGATTTGGGCTGATGGTTTTGATACCACAGAATGCTTGTGTGAAGACCTCAATGGCACTATCAATATCTTCCTCATGTCTGTACATGGTCACTAATGCAGATACCGTGCATGGTTTATGCTTTAACTTCTCTATGCTTTTTAATATTAAACATACTTTGGAAATATTACCTTGGGAAATTTTCAGCTGTGTCATTGTCACCTTAATTTCAGCTGCATTTTCTGGATGCTGATCTGAAAATTCCTGAAGCAGCTCTATTGCCTTTATGTGCTGCTTTTCATGGCAGAGCTGGACAGCTTGAATTCACACAGGCAGGAGATGCTCAGGACTCTGGGATTGTAGACTGGTAGATATTTTATGGCATTGCTCTGCCTGGTTTGTGTACATAGCAAGTAAAGCTTTGTTAAATTCTATAGCTTGCAGTTGCTTCTTGGAAAGCTTAAACTCTGCTCCCTCTGCATCGGTTAATTTCACCTTCTTCTTGGATTCAAAGACATTTTGGTCCTTGTTAATGGTAATGATGTCATTTGCAATTACAGCTAGCAATCCCACATCTGTTGGCTTTAGTTTTATTACCAGATTGTAAAGTTGGAAAGCTTTCTCTGTATGACCCTTAAGTTGCAGAATATAGGCCGTCTGACCATGAATGATGGCCATTTCTGCCTGTGCGTCTTCCTCAGTTCCATCAGCATCTTCTGATAGTGAACAGGGGCAAAGATCTTCAGCTTTTTGTAGGATTTTCATTGGCTAGTTCAGCTGGCCTTGTTCTATCAGTGCACATGCATAGCACATTTTATGTGTGCCTTCCCAGAGACCCAAGTTCTCTGGAACCACCTTTCCCAATTGCTTAGAGCTGCGACAACTGCTGAAAGGTTTGATTTTCTCTGCACATCATAATTATCTTGGGAGTTTGGGGACAAGATGCCTGTACACAGCTAAGCATTCATCATAGCATTCCAACCGGTATAACACTTGTCCATAAAGCTCCTTTAGTTTGTCTGTCTGGCGGTTGGCACTTTCTATTGTCTTCAAGGCATTCTCAATTCTGTTCAGCCTGTACTGGTAACATGCCTCCTCAAAGGAAAAAACGGTGTGAGTAGATGACATTCAAGGCTTCCTTGAAACTTCCATCCTGGATAAGGCATACCGCTTTAGAGTGTGGGGCAGTTACATCATCCTTGTTGATCTGTAGTATCTGTAGTAAGTGTAGTATCTTGTCTTGAGAGTGCACATGAAGTCGCGGTTCTGGCCATAACAGTTCACTTCACTCCAGAGCACAGGCACCGAAATCCCATCCCCCCACGTCACCCCACCCCACCACTTTCCATCTTCACATATGTTTCTAGTTAATTATTTATGAGTGTTGTGATTTCTTTATCCAATGTAGATCGTTCTTTTCAAACTTATGGAAAAGTGAATCAGCATACAAATACTCTGAGCATATTAATGTACTTCTTTTCAACATTTTTCATGTTCTGGCAACATAAAATATAGCAATATTTGTAAGGCACTCAGAGAAACCCTGTGAAGCTGCTGGTACTTGGAGGCAACTGCCCAGCCCACCCCACCCCAGGATGGAAGTAGGCTTTATCTTCCACACACTTGACATCCATTTGCACTGGAGCTCTGAATTAATGCTTTGGACTTTTTCGAAAGAACGAACTTTTCTAGCCTTTAGAGGTGAGAATTGTTCTAGAAATATAGAAAGTCTTTCTCTTTTATAAAGGATGTAGGAGGAATTAAAGATGGTAAGGTAGTATGATCCTTCAAAATGTGGAAAGACTTTCTCACATCTTACAATAGTAAAATTATGATAGTAATAATAGTAACAACGATTATTACTGTTGTTATTAGGTAGCCATAATTAATACGTGGAATTGTGAAATCAACGTCTGTCTGGATTTATCATTACTTAAGGGGTGCTAGTGGTAGGGAAGGCACAGAAGGTGACAGACAAACAGGAGAGGACATTTGAAGGTAACTATTTAGGGGGTTAGCAATAGGAGGCTAAATAAGAGGTGAAACGTGATTATTCAGAGACCTGTGAATCACAAACTGTTCAGACAATCTTTTAATGTCCGAGATAATTGGATGAGAATCCAAGGATGTACTGATTGGTCTGTCTACACTTCCCAAACTGGGTACCATAGGACATCCTTGTGAGATATTCCTACATGTTTGGAGAAAAAAAATAATGATAATAATTTATCAAATAAATCCAAGAAATTATAAAATAAACAAAGTTAAACAGTTTTCTTTTCTGTCTTTCATATGCTGGTATTCTTTGTGTATTTCTAGGAGGAAGTTATAATATACAGACTTCCTCAAACTTATTTGACCATGTATTCTTTATTTTCTTTTTCTCAAAACACCTATTAACTTCCATTAGGACAAAAGTGTTTTTCCTAAGATAAGAGTAGACCCATCTTACAGTCTTAAGGTGTATTATTAGGAATGATATATACCATTTTTGAAGGACTACAAACTATTTGGCAGTAGTAACCTGTCCTTCAGCTGGTTCTGTTGAAGTGTTTGTTGTTGTTTTCTCTGATTTTATTTTCTATCTTGATTCCATCTTTTGAATTCACACTGTTGTAATACAAATTGATCTGTGACATCAGTTTCACAATTTATGTAGCTAATTTGATGCATTTTTTGACGCCCCAATCTATCTTTCTAGTAGTTACAATTTTTTCCCACTCCGAGAAAAGTTTGGTGACAGGTTATATATGGATTCTATAACTTCCCAATGTTGGTTTTTATGTGCAACATTTAATTTTTTGTCTAAAATGATTAAGAAAATATGGAGAATTAGAAATTAGTAAATCTAATTGATTTACTTGATGAACTTTTCATAGTTTAAAGTAAATTTGATTAAAGTCAATAACCTAATTGTGTAGTTTTATATTTTTTCTCCTTTATAAGTTACAGTTTTTAAAAGTTTGCTGCAATAAGAATAAGTTACTTTTATATTGAAAAATCAATCTATTGTATTTTGCTATATGATATTGTATAAAATACACAACATCCACAAAAACTGGAAGAAATGTACAAAATATAACAGTGGTTATCATGGGGTAGTGAAATGTCATGTGATTTTATTCCTCCAATTTTCTATTTTTTCTATAATGACCATGGGAAAAATTTTAATAATGTATAAGCCTCTGGATGAATAAGGAAAAAAATACCTTTTTAATTTAATTTCACATTTGTACATCTTTTGTCTAAATAATCAGAATACATATCCTCAACCATTTATTTCATCTACCTGTATAGAAACATTCACAAGGAAATTAGATGAAGAAAATGCTTATGGAATCAAGAAACAAAAATCACTCTAAGATTTTTTTCTGCTTTATCAGGTGGAAGTTATAGTTGATTAGATAAAAATAGTCAGAGTATTCAAACTTAGACAGTTTTCCAACCAGAAATTATTTCCAGAGTAAACTACAGTAAGACAATGATTTTATCAGTGTTCTCTGTAGCTCAAGTAAAGTTTCTAGTTTTATCCACTTTTATTTTTATTTCACTGAAATTACTGTCACATTTTAGAATCAAGATTTTTGATTCATCTAGATTACTTTTTATCCATATGAAATGAACCAGATTTTTATCATGAAATTTCTTTTTTTTATAGCCATTGTATCAATACTATTTTTTTTCTGGCTTACGTTTTATTTGATTAGTTTGTATATTCTGATCAGGATATACAAAGACATTGAAAAGATAATCCTGAACAAAGGCAGTCAGTACCTTTGCTTGCAAGATGTAAAGAAATGTGAGACTTATATGGAGAACTGTCTCTCAACAACAAGGAGAAAAGGTAAGAGGCTGGGAGGCTCAGCTCTTCTGGTGAGTTGACTGCTAAACTCTGGAATTAAGGGTAGCATCGATTCTTTTTTCCTCCGTTCCAGTTTCCTTCTATGAGTTTCTTTGCCACAGTTTCCTGCACCTGACATAATGCCCCTGCACCTACTAAGGTGCCTGGCATATAGAAAGCCCTTATTTTTTGAAAGACCAGGGGAAGGAATGAAGGAATTTGGATTCCCTGAGACAGTGGTCCTGATTGATTCAGTTAGTTATAGTGATCCTTGTGGTCAGAACTTGCATGCCAGACCTTTTATAGATTGGCTGCCTGTGTTAGTTTTCTATAGCTGCCATAACAAATTATCACAAATTTAATGGCTTAAAATGTGAATTTATTATTGTACAGTTCTAGTGTTCAGAAGTCAGAGACGGGTCTCACTGGGCTAAAATTGAGGCATTGGCATGCATGGTCACATTCCTTTCTGCAGGTTCTAGGGGAGAATCCATTTCTTTGTCTTTTCCAGCTGCCAGAGATTGCCCACATTCCTTGGCTTTTGGCCCCCTTCCTCCATTTTCAAAGGCAGCAGCACAGTATCTCTTTGTCCCTGCTTCTCTCACCACATTTCTTTCTCTGACTCTCCTCTTTGGCCTCCCTCTTCCACTTTTAAGGACTCTTGTGATTATATTGGGCCAACCCAGATAATCCAGAATAATCTCTTTTAAGGTCAGTTGATTAACAATCTTAATTTTATTTGCACCTTTAATTTCCACTTGCCATGCAATATAACATATTCACAGGCTTCAGGGATTAGACATAGGCATCTTTGGGGGCCATTTTTCTTTCCATCACACTACCCTTATGGGTAGTGTACAATCTAACCAATCAGATCTGGCTGGAGGGCCAGTTCATATGGTAGCAGCAGAGCAATATAGGTGAAAGAAACCACTTAGAAGGATGCTATAAGCATGGCAAGCAGACTGAGCCTTGCTTATCCAGTAAACCCAGTAATTGCATTATGATTTTTAAAATATTGTTAAACTGAATGATGCATGAATATATTACAATGATTATCCCTTGTGGTAGGATTATAGATTATTTAAATTTTCTTCTTTATGTCTTTCTGCATTTATTAAATTATCAACAATATGTAGGTTTTGCTTTTAAAATGAAAATAAATTAATTTTTAGGAATTTCAGAACAATCTCCATAGACTACGGAATAAATGGACTACAAATAAATAGAAAAGAAATGAGTAAGTGAAATGGCACAGATAAAATTAATGTAAATGACCAAGGTTAAATGTACATAAGGACCATTAATTCAGCATAAATGAACCAATAAACATCTTTAAGACACGGTGCATTTGGGCCTAGACTGAGTTCGTGCCACAAGACTGAAAAACCCACCAGGCACAGAAGTAGACACAGATTTTTTAGGACCTGTGAACAGGAGAAATTCTCCAGTGGCTGTAGTCTAGAGGAATAGAGCACCGCGAGGGATAAGAGTGCAGGGGGGCAATATGTATATATGATTTAGAACAAAGACACTGCATATAGTATAAGGATATCGGGCCTTTAGTATAATCATTAAAGGGGCTTAAGACCTGATGCTTTACTAAAATTAATGTTTAAAACTCACATACCATCAGTGCTGTTTTACACCTGTGATTACACTCTTCTCCCTCCCGGGAGGATTGTTTACGTTCTTGACCTTTGGTCAAAGCAGTCTCATTACGTGCTCAGAGTATCCTTTCATTTAGGAGGGGGCCCAGGCCCTGGGCCACTACACTGGATAACTGGAGATCACATTTAAAATATGGTAAAAGTATCCAGTCATCCTCCTAAAAATTTAGTAGATTATTAGCAGCCTCCTGTTTCTTTTCCAAAGTTCTGGTACAGGTAGATTACCATCAGGGGACATTAAAGTGACTAAAAAAATACAAACAATTAGACTGAGTAAGAATTATTTGTTTTATAAAGAAACTGATGAAGTGTGACTGAAAGGATGTGGATGAACTCAGCAAACACTGGCCTTCCTGGTACTTTTGTCTCTGTTACCAGATTGATTTGTGAAGGGAACACAAAATAACTAAGGCTCCTCAAGACACCCCTAGCCAGAGTTGACAATTGAGTCCCATTGCTTGCAAGTCTTGAGTCACTTCTAACCAAGCAAGAAATACACCCACTAGTGGATGATACTTGGAATTAGTTCTCTGATGGTTGACCCAGTCTTTGGTATGCCAGGGATATGTGTCTGGCAGGCATAAAATTGGTCTTCTGCCTCAGTTTCTCTCTTTTGCTCTCCTTTTCCTGACTAGAACTGTAGTCATTTCCAGAACCTCAGCCTGTAACAGGTTAGCTTGATCATCAATGCTCTGCCAGCCCAGACCCTGAAGTACTGAATTCAGGTCCACCCAGAATAGCTGAAGCCCTGCGGTGGAGAGCATGGTTTCCTAGAACCACCGTGCTCCCTTCTATATGGCTCTAAACCTTTTCCATTATAAATGCCATATCATCATATGACAGAGGGTTTAGAAAATATAGAGAATAAAGACAAATTTCAGATGTACTATCACTACCTCATCACAATCCCGTTTAGAAGTTTGGTGTGTTCTTTTCCATAACTTTTTTTAACACGTAGTTGTTTTTATAAGCAGGTAGGCCAAAGTTCATTCTCAGCTTCAGAATAAACTATGTTTACAATAGAACTCAGACATGTTAGGACATCTCTCAATGTCCCGCTGAGGCCTGCCAGGAGAGAGAACTGGTATAAGGTTCTCAGGTGGGATTCACTCCAGCCCCCACAGAATCACAAGAGTTCCAGGGAGAGAGGATGGTGAATAAATATTTAAAAACCCTTTCCACCAGCTAAAAATCAAACAAACATATGAGAAACTTAGGTCATTACTATTTTGAGACCCAGGGATCAGAGTTTATCACTAAAGTGAGGGAAGGGTGATTCTTCTCACAACTTCAGCAGAGAGGCCATAAGACTCTTTTATAAAGGTTTGGGAATAGCTGCCTCAGGAGGAAAGGAGGACAGTAGAGAACATTATATGATAATGAAGAGGCTGAGTTCACAAGCACACATGAGAGGACCTCTGGGAATGTGCAGAAATTCTTGGGGCCTTTGAAGGGGGCCACCAGGCCCACTGTTGAGGACAGATGAGGGTTATTGTGAACCTATCATTCTACCTCCAGACTGGAACGGTTTGAAGGGTCCGGGTTCATGTGGGGGTCTCATGGAGGACCGTCATATCATGGCTCAGTGCCTATGTACTCCGAAGATGGCTTCCTCCCCTAGAATTTATAGGTAATTGACATAGTTGAAACAATAGTGGAGATATGGTTAGAGGTTTTCAAATTCCTTGAAGGCTGATGACTGTGTCCGCCTGGTTTTCTATCCTCACCACTTAGCACACATAGAAGGTGGTAAATAAATGCCAAATAAATGCCAAACAAATGCTGAATGCAGCCGGGTGCATTTGGTTACATGCGGAGCATTCAAAGATCACTGCTGATTTGGGGAAATTGGTTAATTCTCCATAACAGGACTTTAAGCTCCTAGAAGGGCAGAAACTGATCAAAAGCCTGAAGATCATTCATATCCTTAGGGAAGACAACCCATACAACATGATGAGATGCTGAGGGGTGCTTAATATTGAAAGGAAGCTAGATTTATGGGTGAGGAAAGCTGGTTCCTGTAAGACAGAGATAGTTAGGGGTAGGCTTGTGTCCCAGTAAAGGTAAGACCACCCAAGAAGTTAAACCCTTCACCTTTGTGGTAGAGATAGACTAGGGGCTCACCAATCTCGTGTCCTTTTCCTCTCACACAGGAAGATGATGTTTCCCAGGCTCCCTTGCAGTTAGGTAGGGGCCATGTGACTTGGTTCTGCCCACTGGAAGAGATGTATGCCACTTCTATGCCTAACCATAAAAGCGTACTACACCACCTTCCACAGTCTCTTCACTTGCCAACCAGCTGAGTGCAAAGGATCCAGCAGAGGACTCTAAGGAGACCCTGGGACCAGTACAGCCGCGTAGATGAAGGAGCCTCGACCTCTGAATTACCACTTAGAGCAGAGCAGCTTAGGAGAATGACCTGATCCACATCAGACAGTGATATTGTTGCTGGATTTGAGTTTCTAGGTTCTTGGCTACATTGCGAGAAATAATTCAAGGGCACTGCACAGATTTGGCAAGCAGGTAGAAAGTTTATTTGGTATGCACACTAGAAGAATGTGCAGTCGCTCTCACAAGAGGTAAGAGGCAAGACGCTTGCCATACGTGGGAAGGGTTTGTTTTTATTTGCTGTTCCTTTTGTAATTTTGTACTAGTTATTTTATTGCATTCTCCCTCTTCTTCCTTGACTGAAGCTTGATCCTAGATAACTCCCTCAGGCTCCCTCCAGGTGCTCTTTCCTGCCGCAGGGGTTGTTTACTGCCATTTTCCTCCAAGATATACTCCTCCTTGTGGCCCGACTGCTCTCTGGAATTTGCCCTTTGCTTGTCAGCCAGCCACCGCCCTAACTCTAACCCGGCCTCAATATGAGCAAGAGATAAATTTTTATTGTGTTAAGCCATTAAAATTTTGGATTTGAATTTACTCCTCTAAAACAAACTCATGGATGCATATTGAATTCCTGACTTATTTCTGGTTCTTAGGTTCCTAACTCAGTGTCAAACTGCTCCTTTCTTTTAATGTGCTCAGAGCAAACCATTACCCACCTTTCCAAAACCCCCACCCATTGCCCACAGGTATCCATCACACCTCGGGATCTATTGCCCATGAAGTATGCACAAACTCAATTCATCGATTTGGCTTTCCTTAAAATGTCTATCCCCCACCTATGCAGATCCAGCTTTCTCTTTAATCTACCCGTGAGACCAAGATTCCTGCACGTTCAATATCCAAGACTTTCCAAATTATGTTGCTGTGTAGCATTACCAGCTAGGCTAAAACTTCATGCAAATATTAGCAATTACTTACTGTCTTAGTTTTCCAGAGCTGCTGTGACAAATACCACACAAGGGGTTGGCTTAACAACAGGAATTTATGTCTCATGTTTTTAAAAGCTAGAAGTCCAAATTCCAGGTGTTGGCAAGACTGTGCTTTCTCCCCGAAGTCTGTAGCATTCTGGTGCTGGCTTGCCACAATCCTTGGGGTTCCTCAGATTGCATTTCTGCCTCCTGTCACATGGTGATCTCTCTGTCCTTGTGTCTGCTCTTTCAGTTTCTGCTGACTTCTGGCTTATTCCTGTGCTGCCTTCTCAGAATAAGTGTGTTGGAATTTCTTCTACTTATAAAGGACTCCAGTAACCTGGATTAAGGATCACCCTGATTTCAGTTGAGCAACACTTTAATAAATACTATTTTCAAAAGGCCCTGTTTACACCCACAGGGATGCAGATTAAGAATTTGCCTTTCATTAGGACACATAATTCAACCTATCACACTTATTGATCTCCCTTTGCTTTCCCCCTTGTCCACTCAGCTCCAGCCTCACTGGCCTTTCAGGATTTCTAGGGTTCCATGTTCCTTTCCATCTCACCGCTTTGCTCTATCACCACCAACCCCGCTTGTCCTCGTTCACTCCTGTATTTTCCCAGATTTCAGGTCAAATAATCATTTCCCTGTAGAAGCCTTCCTTGACTTATTAGATTCAAGTTCCCCTGCTACAAACTTTTAAAACATTCTTTGATTTTCCACCTGAGAACTTATCACAAATCATTTGATGATCTGATTAATATCCATCTTCCCCACTAAACTCTAAGCTCATCAAGGTAGGGGTTGACACCGTGCTTGGCACAGAGTAGTTTTTCAATGTGTATTTGTTGAATAAATAAACACAGCTTCCCTCCAGGATCTCCTTTTTCATTAGGGCTATTCTACTCCCCATGGTCCCCTAGATTAGCAGCTTCCAAAAACTGGTCTAATGACTAGTTTTAAAATCGTCAATGGTCTCATGTAAAATGAGAAACATAAAGACAATGTACGGAGTTTATCATAAAGCTATATTCACTTAACGGATTTTATTCTTTTTACCATATCAGTGCGCAGCATCAGCTGAGCCGGCCTCTCTGAGGACAGTCTGTTCTGCTAGAAGGGAATTTATAGCTTCTAGCGTCTCCCAAACATGCTGTTGGGAGAAATTTTTCTCTTTTAAGAGGTTGTTTGAAGAAAGCATTTTTGTATGCTAAAAGAATTTCACCAGCTTTGCTGATTGTTATATATTTTTCCTCTTATCCTGTCCCTGCTTTTTGAGTCCGGGTGGGAGAAAACTGGCTGTTCTAGATGTTTGAGAAGTTGGTCGTTGTCATGGTGTGTTACGTCATCCTGTCCATCGTTAACTCCATGGCACAGAGTTATGACAAACGAATTCAGCAGCGGTTGAACTCAGAGGAGAAAACTAAATAAGCAGAGAAAGTTAAAAAAAAAAATGCAGAAATTAGAATGGATGATTTCTGCCTTAAATTACAGGGAGGAAAATTCCCTTTTCCACCTGTAACAGTTTTAAAAATTTTCTTCCTGAAAGCAATTTAGTCCACATTCTGCACTGACATACTTTTCCTTTCTATGTTAAGGTAAGGTATCCACCCTCAATTCAATCAGAGTTGTATTTTACTAGGGTGAAGTGTTTTTCAGTGGCAAACTTAACAGAAATTGGCCTTCCGTTTGCCACCTTCAAAAGGCCCACATGGTATAATTAGAAAATTCCTGCCACCAAAAAAAAAAAAGTCATAAATATGTCAAGCTTTTTGGGCTTGTCATAAATGATTGCTTTCTTCTTCTAAGTCATCCAAATGTATATAAATTCTACTAGATTGGATAATAGTCTCACATGTCTAGCATGGTAAAATTCAATATGCCATCCTGTCCAACCCTTCCTACCCTCAAAAAAGGCCATTTTATGATGCATTGCATACCCTCTGGGGAAACTGATCCTCAAATTTTGAGACAGTAATATACCTTATACTGGTTGATGTCTCACAAATGAGCTGATGCCATTTTTTTATTCTGTATATTTAAAATGAAGTCAAGAAAAAACTTTATAAAGATGTCTTTGATCAAAAAAAAAAAAAGCTATATTCACTTAATGGATTTTATTGTGATTTATGTCCTTCCTACCATTTTGTTGTTAACACCTTTTGAAAACAAATGATGGTGAGAGTAGATGGTGGTATTTTTGTCTTGTTTTGTTCCTTGTGTGACAAAAGGAGACAATCCTATGTCTCCAATGAGATCCAACCATATGAAAATGACTGCCACAGGCAACTGATTTTGACACTGTCAAGAAAGAACGTGTTTTCTAAGCAAAAATCCAGGTAGCGCCTGGACCTGAGGTAAGCCTGATGAAGGACACCAAGAGTGACCTGTTTGCCTCATACAATTCCAGAGGCTTTTTTATTTTATCAACAATGAAAAGGGAGGAATAGGGCAATCCATGAGTTCTCTGTGTGAAGAGTACTAAGCAACAACCCTCTACTACAGTTTAAGGGCACATAAAAAAGTTTATGTGCCATAAGAAAAAACATTACTTCTATTCCCCACGTTCCTACTTGATGATGTGATTCTTTCTAATGAAGCTTCACTTTCCATTCTGCTGTTCAAAGCTGAGCTACTTTTTGTAGCCCCTCTCCGTAGCATCCTTTCACTTTTGGTTCCAGGTGCACGTACTTTGAAGGTGTCTAATAGAATCATGGTCCCAATAACCACACACTTCCCTGGGGCCTCTTCTGAGATTAGTGCACAAGAAATCACTGGGGAACCTTCCTTCAGCACCCAGTCTTTCACCTAGATTTCACAAATTAAACTACATAACTCTCCCGGATTTTTTGGATTCTTTTATATCTAGCCCTCCACTTCCATTTGTTAGGTACTTGGTGCTAGGGAATACATACAAATTGTGTTGGGGGTAATTTGGCAATGCACTACCCACTATATGCCAGGCACTTAATTGCTTTAAATGCATTAACTCATTTGATTGTCTCAGTCATCCACAGTTAGGTATTGATATTACATCTATCTTACGGATGGGGAACTGTGAGATGAAGTAGCTCATCCAAGCCAGTGAGTGGCAGAGCAAGGTTTTAAACACAGGCAACTTTGATCCAGAGACTGCCCTTTTAATCCCTACACTGATCTGTCTCAGTGTAGGAAAAGATGAGGCCCCTCTGATTCGCAGTTCCATTTCCAGGAATTTATTCTAAGGACAAATAGTCAAACTTATTGCTGCAAAGATTTTTATTGCAACTTGGATCATAGTAGTTAAAAAATGGTTACATCTAAAGTGGGGCAGCAGATCCTAGGTGTTAAGATTCCAACGTCGAAGAGTCAGATCTAGGCTAGATCCTGTCTCTGCCACTTCCCATGAGACTTTAGGCAAGTCACAAACCTAAAGCAATTTTACAGAAGCAATCCTCTTCTGTAAAATTGAGATAATAATGTTCCTACCTAATAGGAACTTAAAATGGGATTAAGCTGTGCTTGCACAACTCCTAAGTTCTTTGAAGATCTACAAATTTACCACAGTATAGTTATACAAATACATCCGAAATAGATAAAGCCATGTTATGCTATTGACATGATGGATTCTATCTTTTTTTTTTCCCCAAGAGGATACCAAATTGTGTATTGATTATGCATGATAATGGATGATACAAAACTTCATTTCCCATCTATAATTTTATGTGGTGGCCATTATTCAATTTATATATATTGCATAGGATGTGCCAACAATCATTTTTATAAGCAAAAAAATTCCATAAGTTTGCTTAGGTGACCCTTTTTCCTGATGGACTCTAAGTCACAACACAGTAACTGTTAGTTCAACTACACCAAGGTTTCTGAAGACAAAAGGCTTCTCTACCCATAAGTAGTATTCTAAAATTGTAAATGAATTTTGAATGGAAACTGGCATCACCCTAACTTCACACTGTTGAGGCAGTTTATCAAGATTGGCTTCAGAATAGACTAACTTTACACAGCACATTTTTAAAAAGACACATTCATTCAACATCATGATCAGACTATTATATTTAGCAATCAACAGCATGGTGCAAAAACCCCCACAAATCTATATTAAAACTCTTTGTTGGAATGTTTTACACTTTCCACAGAACAGAAACTAAAATAACCTGTTGTACAATGAGTCATAAGTACAGTCCTCGTGTTCTAGTTTGCTAATGCTGCTGGAATGCAAAACACCAGAGATGGATTAGCTTTTATAAAGGGGGCTTATTTGGTTATGCAGTTACAGTCTTAAGGCCATAAAGTGTCCAAGGTAAGTCATCAACAATCGGCTACCTTCACTGGAGGATGGCCAATGGTGTCCGGAAAACCTCTGTTAGCTGGGAAGGCACGTAGCTGGCATCTGCTCCAAGTTCTGGTTTCAAAATGGCTTTCTCCCAGGATATTCTTCTCTAGGCTTCAGCTCCTCAAAAAATGTCACTCTCAGTTGCTCTTGGGGTGTTTGTCCTCACTTAGCTTCTCCGGAGCAAGAGTCTGCTTTCAACGGCCATCTTCAAGCTGTCTCTCATCTGCAGCTACTCTCTCAGCTTCTGTGCATTCTTCAAGGTATCCCTCTTGGCTATAGCTCCTCTTCAAGATGTCACTCTCAGCTGTACTGAGTTCCTTCTGTTTGTCAGCTCATTTATATGGCTCCAGTGATTTAATTTAGACCCACCCTGAATGGGTGGGGTAACACCTCGATGGAAATTATCCAATCAGAGTCATCACCCACAGTTGTGTGGCACGCATCTCCATGGAAACACTCAAAGAATTACAATCTAATCAACACTGATAAGTCTGCCCACACAGATTACTTAAAAGATAATGGCATTTTGGGGGACATAATACATTCAAACCAGCAAACCTTGCTTGTGTTTTTTTCCCAAACACATAAGTATTGTCTAAAACATGTCTTCTTTCTAGCAGTTAGGCCCTGCCACCACTGTGCTTGGCTGAGTTCACAAATCTGTTTTAACCTGTAGCTTCCTTATCACTTCTCTGGCTCTTTTCTCCTGCGGAGCTTTGTTTCTTGGCAGTAATTAAAACCTTCTGGAACTGCCATAGCCACCTTGATTTTGTGGTTTGGCAGAGCACTGGCCTCCACCACCATAAGGGCCAGAGCTTCTGTCCCAAACTTTCCTCCCTTTGTGGGTTCAAAATTTGGAGACTGATTGTTATAATTGCTAGAATCATTGTAACTTCCTCCACCTCCAAAATTGCTTCCATCATTACCAATTCCATTATAGCTATCCCCACAGCCACCATATCCACCACCACCTCTTCTGCCACCAAAGTCACCCCAAGCAACTGAAGATTCCTCCATGACCAAAGCTGTCATTTCCAACAAAACCACCTCTATAACCATCATCGAAGTTTCCAGAAGCACTTTGACCTCTGGCTGGATAAAGCACTGGCCATCTCTTGCTTAGACAGGGCTTTCCTTACTTCATAGTTGTGGCCATTCACACTACGGTATTTCTAAATAACGATCTTATCCATAGAATCATGGTCATCAAAGGTTACAAAAGCAAAGCCTCTCTTAATGCCACTGCCTGGGTCAGTCATGATTTCAATCACTTCAGTTTTCCCAAACTACTCAAAATGACCTCTTAGCTGATATACTTCATTGTCTTTTTTTAATGCCACTCACAAAGATTTTTTTCATAGTTATGTGGGCACCTGATCTTTGAGAGTCTTCTCTTGAGACAGCCTCGTTGGTTCCATATCTTCTATCCTAGTGTGGCCTTGCATTCATGGCAGCATCCACTTCCTCCACAGTGGCATACGTGATGAATCCAATGCCTCTGGAGCGCTGGATGTTTGGATCTTTCATTACCACACAGTCTGAAAGTGTTCCCTATGGCTAAAAATGGCTCCTCAGACTATCATCGGTTGTTTCAAAGCTTAACCTTCTGATGAAGAACTTCCACAGCTGTTCAGGCTCTTTAGGAGACTCGATTTAGACTTGATGGTAGTGAAAAGAAAGAACTTGATGCTTCTCAGCAGTGTCCTCAGGCAGAAAGGAGTAAGCTAACGAAACTTGCTGGTGGATTCAATCTTGAGTGAATTGAAGTTTGGAAAACTTTGAGGGAAATTGTAGACAGCAAAATTCTAAAATGATTAATAGCACTTCTGATGAGACAGTGGGTCTCCAGTCTGCCCCTTTCTGAAATCCATCTGCATTTTCCATAGATCAACATTCTACAGCAGTGGAGGAGGTTTCACTGCTTGCGTCCACTAAGACAAGGCCTACTATTGTTCTGCCTTAGCTCAGGGATGCAAGGTCACTAAGCATGCCTCCTTTTTTGTTGGTTTCAGAAATCATCCCATCTGGTTCTACATTACTTTAACATTGATGTAATTGTTGAAGTTTTGCCACCAGAGGCATAAAAGGAGATAGATAGCCTTGAGACAGCAATTTCTTAGACACAGGAGTGGCTTTGAATCCCACCTCTTTCACTGGTCCACTATGTGAAACATTTAGTTCTCTATCTACTTGTGGGACAGAATGAAGGATAGTGCATTAAAACTTTTATCTTTACTGTAACTACATTTTAAAAATTTATTGCCTTTCTTTTCCAATTAGGAAGATAAGGGAAAGAATTATAGGAGAAACTACGTTTCTATTTCAATATTTTTAACAAAGCCATCTATTTAATCTTTGATATTTTTAGAAAACCACCCACATTTTAGTTTACTGCTTCTTGAAGTTCAATTAAAGAAACAACTCCAAAATGTAAGGGAATGTTTGACAATTATGTTATGATTCTTGCACTATGGTGGGACTCATTTAAGAGCAGAGTTCTAGTAAAAATTTTTGCTGCCTAGCAGGAATGGAGAACCTAGATTAGATGCTCCTGATGACCTGTAACACTAGCGTGAGCACGCAGTAACAAACACTGCATTCTAGGACATACTGTTCCTAGTTGGAATTTTTCATCAACTTTTAAATGAAGGTTCTGCCTCCGTAATCTTCTTCCTAAGACAGAGTCAACTCCTTTCTGATCCCAGTCCAGGCTTCACTCTTGGCCCATGGCTGTTTGGTTACTGGTTGAAGTCGCTGGTGAAAGATGAGAGGGAAATACATTATACAAGGTGTGCATAGGAAGAGAGAGCCAGAAAAATGCTCAATATACAAGAGGTAGGATGTTAATACATCTGATTTTTATTATTTAGGGAATACCACTACTTAGAAGAAAAGTAACACTGTTACTTAGTCAGGATCCAGTCAGGGAAATGGGGTCTCCATCAGGTATCTTCATAGAGGAAATTTAGTATAGGAACTTGTTATTTGTCCTGAGATCTTAGGGTTCTCTGTGTCTTTCTGTCCCACAGTGGCTTTACCATCAAGTTGTTTCATTACGTAAGCACAGATCATTTTCAGTTGCTTCTTTCTTGGTAATTTTATTTTTTATACCCATTTTTAAAAATACCTGTTTAACATAGTCACTTCTAAAACCCTTTCCTTATTCACTTTTCCTATGCAATCTGTACTCAGAAAACTACCCCTAAAATTATAAAATCAATAATGCACATTTTAGAATTTTTTAAAGTATAAAAAAATAAAAATTTCAATTATTCTACTCAGAGATAACACTTCTGAAATTTTTGGTTTAAATGCTAATAGAAAAACATATACAGGATTATTAAGTCTTGTTACCAACTTTTTTTTTCTTTCTCAGTGAACATATTTTGTTTTCTTCCTACTTCATTAAATATTCTTCAGAAATCTCTTTTTCTGTCTCCTCTTAGTTATATCTGGGGAGGGGGCAGCTCTCTAATCATAACTTATACACTAATGTAGTGGTTTGAAGTTGTACATACCCCTGGAAAACATGTTCTTAACTTTAATCCATTCCCATGGGTGTGAACCCATTGTAAGTAGGACCTTTTGATGAGGTCAATTCAGTTAAGGTGTAGTCCACTTCAATCAGGTTTGGTCTTAATCCTATTATTGGAGTCCTTTATAAGAGAATGAAATGCAGACACACAGAGAGAAAGCAATGGATGCAAGAAGCTGAAATCAATAAAACCCGAGAGAAGGGAGAGACCAGCAGATTCCCCCATGTGCCTTGCTATGTGGCAAGAAGCCAGGGATTGCTGGCAGCTGGTCTTCTAGAAGAAAGCATCACCTTGATGATGCATTGATTTGGACATTTTCCTGGCCTCAAAACTGTAAGGTAGTAAATTCCTACTGTTTAAGCCAATCCATTTGCTGATATTTGCAGGGGCAGCCTAGGAAATGAAAACAACTAATAATGTGGTTTCTTAAAAATAAAGGAAGATTATAACTTTAGAATACAATTAGATAAAAGAAATAATTCTAGCAGCCTCTAAAGAGCTTGATAATGTCTCTAAGTCCCTTCAAAGTTCTCAGGAAAGGATTCATCTGTCATTTCATTTCCCTCTAAATGAACCCAATTTTCTTCAGTAACAGACTTCACGAAAAAAAAAATTAATTCATTTGTATAGAACTTTCACTGCATTTAATACTGTAATTGAAATCATCTTTTTCTACTATTTCTTTAATTTTGAATAAGTTGCATTTCAGCCAAAAATAAACTTGGATGTTTATCCTTATTCTTGCTATCGTTTCTAAAGGAAAACTTTTTCAGAGATGCTCAAATACGTAATTACAAAAGAACTTTTAGAATTACAATTTGCCTATAAGTGAGGAACTTCCAATATTTCGAAAAGTAAGCCATATTTGTTTAGCTTCATAATTCACAAATCACATATTGCCATATAGCATTGTGCTTAGAGAAATAATTCATCATCAGGTCAAATCTGAACACCATCTTTTCTAAGAGTCTATGTGTATGCGTGTGTGTGTATATGGTAGATTCTTTGAAGGACCTGGTCATTGGAAGTTGTTAGCATGATCCTTAATTATGTTGATTTCCAAAATAAGGTTATAAGCCATAATAGTGAAGATCCTGAGCAAGCTGTCCCTTTGCCCTGCTTTATTTTT
The DNA here is from genome assembly GCF_015220235.1 of Choloepus didactylus. NCBI lineage: Eukaryota > Metazoa > Chordata > Mammalia > Pilosa > Megalonychidae > Choloepus > Choloepus didactylus. The sequence continues at coordinate 129,859,601 of NC_051309.1, read as the reverse complement.
TTCCATAACATTTATCACCATTTAATTTATAATATATTTTTATGTTTTTATGTTTATTTTATGCCATCCTTTGCAAGACTAAGCACCACGAGATGAGGACATTTCTTTACTTCACTGCTTTACTCACAGCTTGGCAATAGTAGGTGCTCAATAAATGTATCTTCATTAAATGAATGAATATTGGGTGAGTAAACAGTGAAGACTTTTTGTTCCTTGATTTGATAGAACAGAAATAATATAAAACAAAATATTGCAAATTCTGTAAATAGGCCAAGGCTGAGTATCTTGCATATTTTTATTATATCTTTATTATATTATTATTTATATATATATATATATTATATTATAATATAAGATATTATTATATCTTTAAAAAATTGAAGCTGTAAAATCTTTTCATAATTCCATATGGGAAAGAAATATGAATCTCAAAACTTCTTAAAAAATAAACCTTTTTTCTTTCCAGTGCCTTAAAAAATATGAAGGAGACTAAGCTCTTTAAAAGTACCCTCTGGCAGTGAATAATATATAATTAAAATATTCAAAATACAAGGATTCTCAACAATTCAAAGAGTACTTTTTTAAGTGTTTAGAAAGGTAAGCCTACAAAAAAAAATAGGAAGGAGGCCAGGGTCAAACTTTGTCAGTTTTCTTCTCCAACAATTCTTAGGCCTGTATAGAAGCACGTTTGTCACAATGTTTACCATAAGTTCCCAAAATTCAATGGTGAGAGGAATAGAATAGATTTTAAACAAATGTTTATTAAAATCCACAACTATGTTCATTGTTGGTTACTGGACCTCTAAAGCAGACGAATTTGAACACACAGTAACAGCAGTAACTATTTTTGTTTATTTGTTTTTTTTCTCATTTGTAAAGTAACTACAAATGGGTTTGGAAACAATAGATAAAGAATCTTCAACATCATTCTTATTAGCCTTAGAACTGAAGCCTTTGTTCTACGCATCACTGAGTGGTGAACCGGTTAATATACTCATGCCCTTGAATATTCTCTTTTCCACTCTAGCCCTCCTTTTCCAGCCCCTTTCTGCCTCACTCAGCACAGTCACACTGTATACTTACACATATGCACATTTCTGTCTTTGGTATAAAGAGATACCCAAAGCTTATTGTATCTTTACAATACAAATTATCTTTACTAAGGGACCTATTAGAACAATTCACCATAGCTTCTCGCTGGCACTGAAGGCCATATGAATAAAAAAGTAATTCCCTAGTCTTGTTCTACAATACCTGTCTTATAAAGAAAACAATTACTTTTGCATCTCCTGCAGGTGACAGAGTATTTGTACTACTGTGAGAGTAGGAAAAAATACACTATTTTGGATGCAAGCAGCAAAATCATTTCTGGCAAAATTAAGCAAATAGAGGCATTTGTTGAAAAGACAGCAGATAAGTCACAAAATTGATGGATCATTTGAAAAATAGATTCAGAAATGGACAGGAGCTAAAACCAGCTCTAGGGTGAGCGGGTTCAGGTGACAGGCACTCCTGGAGTCTCCTGGTGTGTTTCAACTGGAATGAGTGAGCTGCCAACTGTCTTTCCTGCCTTTGTTCCAGTCTGCTCAAAATCCAAAATCCCAGGAAAGAGACCATCCGATTGGCCTTGAGTAGCAAATAAAGGAACCAACACCCCAAAATACAGTGGTTTGTGAATTCTTATGAATTTCCAGGGTAGCTTGTGCTCTTCTTGAGCTGGCAGGGTGGCTTCTCTAACTTGCCCTTTTACTGAGGTTTAGCCTCAGCTTTGGGCAAGAATTGAGGCACTGGCCAAAGTCCTACTTGGGTATTAAAACCTAAGCCCCTTGTTGTGGTTTGAATCATCTCCCCTACAAAGTCATGTTCAGGTTCTAACCCCTCAGCCTTGTGGGGGTGAACTCATCTGTGCATAAGGTCTCTGAAGTTCTATTAAGATGAGGCAAACTGAATCAGGGTGGGCCTTAATCCAATATAAATGCAGACCTTAAAAGCAGGGGAATTTGTACATGGTAGTAGGAGTGAGGAGGAGATAGGAGGCAGATTGCCATGTCATTGAGGGAGAGATTGAGTTTTGGATATTGCTGGCAAGCCAGATTGAGTTTTGGATATTGCTGGCAAGCCACCGCAAGAATGCTACAGACTTCAGAGAGACATAACCTGCCAATACCTTCATTTTGGACTTCTAGCCTCCAAAACTGTGAGACAAGATATTTCTGTTGTTTTAAGCCAACCAATCTGAGGTATTTGTTATGCCAGCCCTGGTAAACTATAGCATCCCTTAATCACCGAATCCAACAAAGTCTTTGTATGTCAAAATACAATAAATTTACAATTTCTTGTTTGTTTTTTGATCTTTGGGGATTTTTCTTATTTTCTTCTAAGCTCATCTATGCATTTAAAAAGGGCATTTGTTATATTTTATCCAGATAGAGAAATGTCTTAATGTTTTGTAGTAGGAAGGTTTTAAGATCATCTAGTGCAATATATTACCAGATATACCTCCGCAACCTTTGCTCATTTATTAAAAAAAAAATTTTAAGTACTTGGCATATGTTCAGGAGACACATCTTTTTCTATCCTTTAACGTCTTATAATACAACTGCCTGGCCTTCACTTTTCTGGTCTAATCTACTAAATCCCTCCATGCTGTGGGCATACCAGATTATTCACTGCTCCCCAAAAATGGCATGCATAAAAGACTGCTATTTCATGCCGAACCCTCTGCCTAGGATTCGCTTTCTCCATTTTTCCACCTGTTTATATCTTGCACAGCTTTCATTCATCCAGAGTTTCTTGAGTATATGTAATATACCAGGCACTCAACTAGGTTCCAGGGATGAAAAGATAAGCTAAAACTCCTGCTTTCATAGAAGACTCTACCCAAAAGAAGAGACCCATTGATGGGTCATTATAAACTCCATCCAGGATTAGATCTCCAGGACCTGTGGGTCCCTGGGATTTAGTTTTGAGAGTGCTCAAGCAATTCTGAATTGCTCTGCATAAGAAAGAGCTGGTAATTGGGATTTAGGAGCTGCATAGGAAAAAGGACAAGGGAGGTCCATTTTTGGACTGGTCTGGAAGAGATGAGGAAACAAGTATCTAACACAAAAGCTAAATACAACTGTCTTTATGCCCAAACCTCCTCCAACCAGACTAGATTGAAAGCTCCTTGAAGATAGGAACCCACTCGTATTCATCTTTTTATCTCCCAGGCGCCTGGAGTTATGTCTTCTCTATGGCATATTCTCAGTAGTCGTTCGTTTAACTCAGAAATAACAAGAGAACCACATCATTCAACCAGGGCCAGAGTTAGACAAGTTTCAAGTTCTGGCAGATAATTCAATCTTACTCCCTCATTTTGTACCACAGGAAATGAAGTACAAAAGAGAATAAAAAACATGCCCCAAATCATTGGGTTTGTGAACACATGGCAGATTTAATGATAAAACTTTCTCATATGCTGCCTTATTTTCACTGTTTCTTGGGTGGGTCTTCCATATGCACAATTTAAACCTTTTGCACTTGCTTTTCCCTCTGATTGGCATGGTTTACACCAAGTATTTAAGCCTCTTTTATCTTTTAATCCTCAATTCCTGATGAAACCTTTATTGGTAACCAAATCTAAAGTCATCTATAGCTCCTCTCTATTATACCATTTATTCTTCACAGCCCTTATTGCTCTATGATATTTTATTTTGTTTGTTTGTTCCCCTCCCCACCACACACACACGTGCCCATGCTCACATTAGAATGTAGGCTCCATAGTAACAGAGACCCTCTCACAGCCTAGAATAGTTCCTAGCCCAACCACCAAGGATGCGCAATAAAAATTGTTTATTGACACCTCTAAGATGTTACTAAGGCTACTATTTTGAAAAGGAATGATTGATCAAAAAATGTGTTATGCCTTGCTCCTAGAAGATTATTGAGAGAGGAAAATTTCATAAAGTAATTTTAAATTTTAAGATGGTGATAACCAAAATCATTACTACCAAGTATACTTTATTAAAACATTTGGATTGAATAGGTAAATGTCAAGATATTATCGAGTGTTATATGCTAACTTTATAATATACTGGCAAATGTTTATTTATTTCTTCTTCTTTTTTTTTTGAAGCTAATGAATTTTTAGAATACAAATATATACTATTCATATAAGGGAGATGGTATGTTGCACTAAAATGAATATTGAACTGAGTCTGGCTTCTTTATTTCCAGTCACATCTTTACTACAATATAAATGTATAGATTTGGAAAGAGTCATTTAACTTGTTTGTACCTCAGTTTCCTCATTTGTAAAATGAAGTGATTAAATTAAGTAATTTAACAATTGCCCTTCCAGTAATCAAATCTATACTTCTATAATTTTGAGCCCAATTTTACTGGCTTAGAAAGAAATGTTTGCAATTGTTAGATCTTCATAATAAAGTTTTCTATACTTTGTAAATGCCAAGTTCTTAAACGAGTCATAAATCATCTAGTTATAATATTGTACCCACTAATTTGACTATGCAGTCTCCCCTAGGTTTCTATTTTATAATGGAGCTTCAAGAATTGAACTACATTGAATTTGCCCTAACCTTAGGCAAGATGAGTAGTTGACTCTTTTTAAATGTTTGCTAAGTATCTATGTTGAATCTACTAGGGAGAAAGGAAAGAATATAACAATGCCCAATAATTTTTAAGGAAAATAAAATGATCTAGGAGAGTAAAAAGACATGATTGCAAAGGGTAGATAATGAATTTGGCAAATTTAAAACTGCTATACTTTATCAGGAGTCACCAAGTGGCTAAAATTTTTAAGTCAACCTCATTGTTTATGCTGACTATTGTTGAAAAGCTAGGTGCCCCATTTAAAAATAACTAAAATCATAAATTAAAATATATAAATAACTTAGTCAGAAAAAGAAATGTTTTCAGAGGCCAAGACATTTATAAAATAAATCTTATCCAACTCAGTAGTTACATTTGAACATAAAATCGAGAATCCAGGTATAAAGAGTAACAGCTAAAAGACAATGCTGGTTTCTTTTCATAAATTCTTGGGGATCTTGAATGTAAATAACTGTCGTATATTTGACAATATACCTTTTAGAAGGTTAGTGACCTATACTGTCTCACCTTGCTGACCTGTCACAGTCCTCGTTACGCAGTTTCTGAGACACACATACACCCAAAAATGTCAAAATATTTTTACTATATCTAGAGTAAAATTTTAGGAAATATATTAGGGAAACTGTGCCTAGGCTATAAAAAAGAAAACATTTCATCTCTTCAGGGATTCAAAGGGGGAAAAAACTAGCTGTAGTGACCCAATAGGCAGCTCTGCTCATTAAGAAAATTTTAGGTTTTGACTCTGAGAGGTATAAAGCTTTGATTCATTTCCACTTAAGTTGCCATTTATGGACATTTGAAGGGTGGTAAAATGACTTCTGTGTATGTAATTAATTTATTTGATTTGGTACAATTTCTTTATAGGAATAAAGATAGCATAAAGGTAATCTCTGAAGAAACATTAGAGACCTTAATACTGGTCAACTATTTGGCAACTTTCTAACTACACTTTCCTCTCTCTAATTTAGAATATTGAATTCATTTGGAATTCCCAAAGAGACTCCAGGGTTTCCTCTGTTGTAAAATATTTGTGGACAGACTTACTTTATACAATCCATTTTGTATGACATAATGAAAGGACTGAGCAGAAAGGATTTGTTAGGCATAATTTTCGTCTGCTGCATAGTTGAACCTTAATTATTCAGCAGCTGACTTTCCCATTTGGGGATTGTTCCAGTTTGCTAAAGCTCCTGCTATGCAAAATTCCAGAAATGAATTGGCTTTTACAAACGGGGTTTATTATGTTACAGATTTACAGTTCTAAGGTCATAAAAGTGTCCAAACTAAGGAATCAACAAATGGATACCTTCAGGGAAGAAAGGCTGATGGCATCCGGAACACCTCTGTCACAGCTGGGAAGACACGTGGCTGGTGTCTGGGGTTCTTTGCTCCTGGGTTGTGTTTCAAAATGGTTACTCCAAAACAAAATGTCTCTGGGTTTCTGTCTTTGCTCCACTCTCAGTTCCTGTGCATCCTTGCTTCTTTCTTCCAGGGTCTTTCTCTCTAAGCATCTGGGGGTCTTCTCTTAGCTTCTCTGGGGCAAACTCTGGGCTTCATCTCTTAGCTTAGCATCTCTAAATGTCCTGCTGTCTGCATCTCTAAATGTCTCCAAGCTTCAGCATCTGTGCCAGCTCTTAAGCTCTCTTAAGTACTCCAGTATACTAATCAAGACCCACCCTGAATGGGCAGAGCCACACCTCCATGGAAATGATCTAATCAAAATGTCTCACCTACAGTTAGGTGAATCATATCTTCATGGAAACAACCTAATCAAAAAGTCACACCCTAATCAAAAAGATTGATAAGTTTGCCCCCACAAGGTTGCATTAAAGAACATGGCTTTTCTGGGGGACATAATAGGTCTGAACCAGCACAGGGATTATACGAGTATTTGTTTTCACTCTGTCTCACTGCTGCTGACTATTTTCCCATTTCACTGGCCATTAGCATCTCTGTCAAGAGTAGTTTGGAGTTGCAGTAAAGCAGGGGGGGAGGGGCACGTTGTCCATCATTTTGCTTTTTCTTGGCAGATGGAATAAAATCCTTAATGAAAGAGGAGATCAAAGCTTGTGGGTACATAGATTATCAGTGGATTTTAGTGTTACCCTTATCCATGTTATTCTCTGCCTCCCAAGAATAATTAAAGTTGTCTATGCATGTTCTGAAAACCTTGATGTAAGAGTAAGAATGTGGTTATGCATATTAAAAATTTTGTAGGTATCATTGTACAAAAAGGTCTACTGATTTACACTCCCCATCGATGATATATGAGAGAGCTTCCCCCTCCAAACTTCACCAATCAGCACTATATTTTTTCTCCAAACAGACGGTTGAAAAAAATTGTCTTTGTTGAATCTTTTAGGGACTTCATCTTTCAGAAATACTTATGCAAATATACCCAGACATTTCCATATAAAGAGTAAAATCCATAGAAGAGAAGTTTGGGGAGAAGGTTAGAGGGAGATGGATATTAAGTAAATAAGAGATATTAAATAAATATTTTAACATAATAAAATGTTTCTTTGAAATGCATTTTAGGTAGATGCTTCCATTCAGAAGTTGAAAAATAAGTAAAGAGATTATGATTTCACATTTGCTTCAAATATTTAATATTAGCATATAACCTTATGGTAGTTACATTGTTATTTCATTATTAAATATTGCTAGTAGCTAGTATAGTAAACTATTTGGGCATATACTGGGAATATAAATTAATTAACTGGAAAATTAGGTAAGTTGTATCATCTTGCGTTATAAAACAAGAGAAAGGAATATATCAGAGCTTTCTTACATAATATGGTCAGTATTTTTTTCTCCACTATTCAGACCCTTTTCCTCAGAATCATTTCCTTTGGCATTATTCATAATAGAGAAAATTTGGGAATGATCAGAATCTTCAATAATGGGAGAATATAATTGAATATTATGCAGCCATTAAAATGTATGTTTTGTAGAAACTTTAACGGCAAGGAAAATATTCAATATGATGATAAAATTAGCGGAAAAGTTACAGAACAAAACTGGAAACACAGAAGGACTTCAATTTCGTACTCTCACCCACTGGGGGAAGAGAGAGAAGAGGGAAACGGGGAGAAAGAAGAAAAGGGAGGGAAGGGAGAAATTGAAAGATAAACATGTTTAATACACAGATAAAGCAGTAAAAGGAAATCAAATCAACAAAATGCAACAATAATTATCTCTAGACTGTGGTGTATGAGAATCTACATTTTCTAAGTCTTTATGTTTGATATTTTCTACAATGATAAATTTTTATTAACAAAATTCACTCCCCATTCTCTGTATATGTATATATATATTTATATCTGTATTCATGCATCTATGACTATGTACTGTAAAAATTTGTTCATGCTCCCTCTTTCCACAAAACTAGGATTTCCTTGGGGAAGGGACTCTTGCTTATTCGTTTTTACATTCCTGCACACAGTGCTTAACGAATGTTTCTTAAATTTCAAACTGTCTGAAGCATTGAAAAAAAAAAAAACCACAATACAATGAACACAGTACTGAGTATACTCATCCCCTAGGTCTCCAAATGTAAACATTTCCCACGTTTATCATTTGTTTATCTAATTGTCTAATCTATGAATCTATCATCTATCTGTCTCACTCTATATGTATCTATCTACCCATCTATCTACCTAATCTATCTATTATTGCACCCCTAAATACTTCCAAGTGTATATCTCCTACAGAAGAATACTCTTCTACATAAACAAAATAATGTGTTATTATCACAATCAAGAAATTTAACATTGATACAGTAATGTTATATCGCTTATACAGCCCATATTAAAATTTCCAGAATTGTCCAAATAATAACTTTGAGGGCTTAAAAAAAAAAAACTTCAAAGACCCAAAGAAAGATCAGGCATTGCATTTACATGATGAGTTTCTTATTCTAGAAGTGTTCTTTTTTTTCCTTGACTTTTATTTAACAGACATTTTTTAAGCATCTGGGCCAGGTGTTTGCAGAATGTCCCACAATTTCAATTTGTCTGATTGTTTCCTCATGATTAGAATCAGTTTGAATAGTTTGACAAGAATATTAAAAAGATAGTCTACTTTCTTTCTCACATACAGTTTGTCCCATTATATTTATATTAATATTTTCCAATATATGTGTGATAGTTTGAAGCTGTACGTACCCTAGAAAGGATAGTGTTCTCGGAGCTGGTCCATTCCTGTGGATGTAAACCTATTGTAGATGGAAACTTTTGATTAGGTTATTTCAGTTGAGGCCTGTCCCAGTGGGTCTTAATCCTCTTACTGTAGTCCTTTATAAGTGGATAAAATTCAGGGAAGCACACAGAAAAAAAGTCCCAGAGAAACTGAGAGAGGAAGACACTGAAGCCAGAAGCTAGAAGCAACAACACCTGGGACAGGAGAGAGAAACCAGCAGACATCGCCACGTGCCTGGTCATGTGACAGGGAAACTGAAGATCACGGGGAGCCAGTTTTCTGGGAGAAAATATTGTCCTGTTGATGCCTTAATTTAGCTATTTTCCATGGCCTCAGAACTGTAAACTTGTAAGTGAATAAATTCCCACTGTAAATGCCAAACCATTTCTGGTATATTGGCATTTTCTCAGCTTTAGCAAACTAAACAGTATGTATTTAAAGTTTTATAATTCCTTTCAACTACCATCTAGCTGTATCCCACAAATTTGGTTAAGTAAACATTTCATTCAGCTGAGATTTCAACTTCCATTGTGGATTCTTCTTTAACTATAAATCATGTAGATGCATGTTTTGACATTCTAAATAAATAATTTTCCCTTTGTCTTATTATTTTTAACTTCATATTTTGAAATAACTGGAATTATCAAAAGTATACTTAAAAGTTGCAGAAATGGTACACAATCTGCATATAAACTTCATGCAGATTATCATGATTAACATTAAAGAACCATTTAAGGATAAATTGAAGACATGATACCTTATCACTCCTTAATATTTCAGTGTGTTTTTCCTAAATATAAAGATGCTCTTCTACATAGCAACACCACAACCATCAAAATCAGGAAACTAACATTGTTTTAATATTACCATCTAATCCACTGACCCCATTCAAATTTTACCAATTATCCCATAATGTCCTTTATAGGGCTAGGATCCAATCTGGGGTCACATGTTGCATTCAGTTAATATGTGTTTTTTAAAAAACTCCTTTCAATCTGAAACATTTCACCAGTCTTTGTCTGTCTTTCATGACATTGTTACCTTTGAAGAGTTATTTTGGGGAAAGTCCCTCACTTAGGTTTTGCCTAATGTTTTCTCATGATTTGTGCATTTTGGAAGAAACAGCACATCATTGATACTGTGCTCTTCTCACTGTGTCATATCAAGAAGCACAAAATATTGATTTGTCCCATATCTGATGATGTTAATTTTGAAAACTTGGTTAAGTTGGTGTCTTCCAGGTTTCTCCACTTTAAAATTAATGAGTATGTTGTCATTATTAATAATTAGCAAGATACTCTGAGACCATGTAAATATCCTATGCCTCCTCATGCTATCATCCATCAGTTTTAGCATTTTTTTATTATACGTGCTTAAGTTATTACTATAATGGTGATTTACTAATTCCATCATTCCTTATAGATTTTTTGGATGGCATTTTACTATGAAGTAGAGATTACCCTTTGTGATAGATTGAATTGTGTCCCAACAAAGACAAGTTCAAATCCCAATCCCTAGTCCTGTGGGTCAAAATGGGGTCTTCAAGTCCTGATTAATTAACTAACATAATTAATTAATTAATATGGTTATGGACTTATGAATTCCTACTTTCCTTAAAAGATTTTAATCCATTACCATCATTGTTTGCTTGTCTTTTGACCTCACTTCCCAGCACCATCGCTTGTATTTTTCTCTCCTGCCTCAAGCATATCTCCAGCTCTTCTAGCCATAGTGGAGAGTCTCATCTCCATCTGCACTAGGTATTAGTGCTGAAGACCCTGGAGAGCTGTAGTCTGTCTTCTTGTATGTCTATCATACACCAGCTTCTCAGGGAAACTGAAGTCAAACCTCACTTCCAGATTGTTCTGGTTTGCCAATGCTGCTGTTTTGCAAAACACCAGAAATGTATTGGCTTTTATAAAGGGGGTTTATTTGGTTACAAAGTTACAGTCTTAAGGCCATAAAGTGTCCAAAGTAACGCATCAACAATGGTAACTTCACCGGAGACAGGCCAACCGCATCTGGGAAATTTCTGTTAGCTGGGAGGGTACGTGCCTGGAGTCTGCTTGCTCATAGGTTGCATTTCAAAATGGTGTTCTCCAAAATGTATCTAAGCTATAGCTTCTCAGGGCAAATTCTGGGCTAGTACCTCCAAAGCATCAGCAAAACTCTGCTTTCAATGGCTGTCTGAGCTTTTTATAGGACTCCAATGAACTAATCAAGACCCACCCTGAATGGGCAGGGCCACATTTCCATAGAAACATTCAATCAAGAGGTCACACCCTAATCAAAGGTGCCACTCACAGTTGGGTGGATCACATCTCCATGGAAACATTCAATCAGAAGTTTCCAACCTAATCAACACTAACACATGTGCCCTCAGAAGATTGCATTAAAGAATATGGCTTTTTCTGGGGGACATAATATAAACAAACAGGCATACAGATCATCATTTATTTTGCTGCTCAAATTGTCTTTTATTGGCTAGTGGAGCCCTTTCAATCTGGCTCCTGTGTTCTTTTGATATGTCCTCATTATTCTTTACCCTTTCCTTACTTTCTGTTGCAACAAGATGTTCCTGCCTCAGTCCTGGAATCAGCCATTTCTCCCAGGAGAACCTGGTTCCTTTTAGTGGAGAATGAATTTTAGAAAACTAGATCTCTGTTCTAGGTGTGCTTATTTCTAAAGGGCTTTCTTTACTTCTGGAACCTCTCAGTGGACAGAGTTAGGAAATATACATATGTGTCTATGGATGTATATGTATATATACAGCCACAGATACATTTATTCCTGTTTATATAATTATGTCTGAGGCTATATACATTATCTATCTATCTATCTGAGTTTAAATATTCAATCAGAGGGCTAATTCTAGAATTTCCTTTTTTCGTATTTGTACTCCTCTTTGCTCCTAATATCTTCAATTCTCTCTTTATGTAACCAAATCCTTGGGCCATTCCACCTGAAAGCTCAGCCTGATGAATGGAATAGAGGAAGGAAAAAGGAGTAAGGAAGAAGGAGGAAAGGCCAGTTAGAAAGCTTGGCTTCAGACATACCAAGATTTTGCCCACCTGCGTGTGGTTGAAGAAAGTTTAGCCATCAGAGGGAAAGAGGAAGATGGAATCTGTCCAGTTATTATTGATATTAAATTTTGTCATTAGGTTAAGATGGTGTCTGCCAGATTTCTGCAAATGTAAAGGGACCATTTTTCTGGGTAATTAATCAGGAATGTGTGGCTGATTCTTTGAAACTGTGAATGTCCTGTTTCCTAACAATATCTTAACTACCATCCATTGATGATCTTTTCCTGAATGGCTGCAAAATGGCAATTTACTAATTCTATCATTCCTTCTGCTTTAATTACTTCGCATTATTTTTAAAGGGAGCCTCTCTTTCTCCCACCCATCATTTTTTTTTTTTAGTATCACTGTAAATTCATGGATTCTTTTTAAAATTCAATATTCTATAATCTATTACTGTCATTTTGTTTTGTTACTATCAAATTCTTTCACATTTTGTCAGTAGATGCTCCTTCAATCTGGCTTCTATGTCCTTTTCAAATGCCCCACAATATTGAGCACTTCCTTATTGTCTGGCATGTCAAAGTATTTCAGGCTTGAGCTTTCCTGATCCAGATGTGGAAATAAACATTTTTCCAAGAAGCCTAGTTCCTTCTATAGGGAATGGAATTTAAAACAAAGATCTGGGCACTATGTCTTTCTCCTTTCTCTCTCTTTCTTTCTTTCTCTCTTTTTCTTTCTGTTCTAGTTTGCTAATACTGCCGGAATGCAAAACACCAGAGATGGATAGGCTTTTATAAAATGGGGTTTATTTGGTTACACAGTTACAGTCTTAAGGCCATAAAGTGTCCAAGGTAACACATCAGCAATCAGGTACCTTCACTGGAGGATGGCCAATGGTGTCCAGAAAACCTCTGTTAGATGGGAAGGCACGTAGCTGGCATCTGCTCCAAGTTCTGGTTTCAAAATGGCTTTCTCCCAGGACACTCCTCTCTAGGCTGCAGTTCCTCAAGAATGTCACTCTTAGTTGCACTTGGGATGTTTGTCCTTTCTCAGCTTCTCCGGAGCAAGAGTCCGCTTTCAACAGCTGTCTTCAAACTGTCTCTCATCTGCAGCTCCTGTGCTTTCTTCCAAGTGTCCCTTTTGACTGTAGGTCCTCTTCAAAATGTCACTCTCAGCTGCACTGAGTTCCTTCTGTTTGTCAGCTCATTTGTATGGCTCCACTGATCAAGGCCCGCCCTGAGTGGGTGAGGCCATGCCTCCATGGAAATATCTCATCAGAGTTATCACCTACAGTTGGGTGGGGCACATCTCCATGGAAACAACCTAATCCAAATGTTCCAACTTAATCCCCACTAATATGTCTGTCCCACAAGATTGCATCAAAGAATATGGCTTTTTCTGGGGGACCTAATACATTCAAACTGGCACACTTTCTTTCTCTCTTACATCAATATAATGAAGCAGCATAAAATGGAGATGAGAGCATGAAATTCTAAGTCAAAGCACAAGGTTCCAATTTTGACCTGCCATACTGCTAGATGTATAACCTAGGGGCAATATCCTATCTGAAATTTGGTTTCCTCATCCTTAAAATATGGTAATAACAGAAACAATAGTAAGGAGGAGGAGAAGGATGGGGATGATATATGGTTCTTATAATCTGACAAGCACTGTTCTAAATTATAAGCTCTTTTAATACTCACAACCATTCATTTAATTCTCAAAACCATATTGTTATTATACCCATTTAAAAGATGAGGTAAATGAGGGTCATAATAAAAATATTTATATCACAAGGTTAGGTGAATCAAATAAAATATGTCAAAGTCCTATGTAAAGGGAACTCTACTTTATGCATGATTTTTTTATAAATCTATAACTTCTCAAATAATAAAGGTCCTATGTAAAATGCACTGAATATGTAATGTATGTATGTATGTAACCATGACATATAGCCATGCAATTATTTTTTTACCCAATCAATGAACATTAAGTATCTAAGTATCATCTGTTATGTTAAATGTTAAGTATAGAATAAAATAATGTATATGAAAGTGCTAATTTTAAAAACTGCTTATATTCACATATTTATGTGTTTATATATACTTGGGAAATTTTTAATTGCTTTACAGTGGAAATATGTGAGCCACGTATGTAGTATTAAATTCCCCAAAAGATAAAATTAAAAAGATGAAAATAATTGTAATGATACAGTTTATTTTACCCAACATATTTAAAATATTATCATTTCAAAATGTAAATATAAAACAATTACTAATGATATATTTTAAGTCTTCAAAATCCGTCGTGTATTTTACACTTAGCACTTTCAACTATGACAAGCTACATCCCAAATGTCCAACAGCCACATGTATCTAGTGGTATCTGTGTTGAACACCTTTGGCCTAGAAAAGTACACAAGAAACTGGCTGGAGGACAGGAGAGTGAGAGAGATCTGCTTTTTGCTATATATAATTTTGTACTTTTGATTTTTGTATTCTGCATACTTGTTACCTATGCAAAGAAATTTGAAAAAATAAATTAGTAAATTAAAAGCATCATGTTTTTATGCATGTGTGTTTGTGTGTTCTTCCAAGTTAATGGTACTCACCAGGGACAATTTTGCCCCCCTGGAGACGTTTGATGATATCTGGAGACAGCTTGGGTGTGTGTGTGTATGTGTGTGTGTGTGGTAACAACTGGTATCAATGGACAGAGGCCAGGCATGGTGCTAAACATCCTACAATGCACATGACAGCGCCCCATAAAAAAGAATTCTCTGGTCCAAAATGTCTGGTCCATAGAACAGAAACCTCGTTCTATATATTCAAAAAGTGAAAATTTAAAAATTTAAGTGTCTACTGGTTACAAGACGTTATGCAAAGCCCTGACTGTGCAAAGAGGGATCACACCCACACAACTCCCACAACCCAATGGCTCACAGTCTAGTGAAGGAGAGAGATGTAAGCAAATAATTGCAGGAATGCAATAAATTCTAGAATAGAGCATAGACGAGGCATTAAGGAGAACTGAAGAATCTATAAACATATTCATTAACTAGAAAGCCACTTGTATTGGTACAACATCAATTTCTGAAGTTATTTCCCAACAAATCCTCTAGGATGGGAATACAACACTTTATTCAAAGGCTTTACTTTTCCTGTATTCCAATATACTGTTAATAAATGAGATAGCTGATGGGAGCCCTTAATTTGGTTACAACAACTGTTACTCTATTTCTGAGCTGAGTAACAAATTTTGGAACTTTAAATGAACTCAATGATGTATCTTAAAAGGAATGTATAGGTCGTGACTAATGTTGTTGTTGTCTGAGGGAGACGGCTGTCTTTTATAAGCACAACAGTCCAAAGGATTATCATGTTTTGCATATTTTCTTCCACAAATGTCTCCCTTTTCTGAGAGGTTTATAAGTTCACCATATTTCATCACCAATCAGGGAGGCCAGACAAAGCTCAGACTCCAAAATCCATCAGCTTTGTTTAGGTTTTTTTTAAAACCTAAATGCATTCCTGCTTTTGCTTTGGCTTAGTTTTTCAGTAGTGAGCTCATAAAATAATGTACACTTCTTTCTGAAGGTTAGCAGAAATCTGTAAGGCAGCCCAAGGCAGCGGTTAGCACACAGGCACTTTAGCATCTGGTAAGGCCTTGGTTTGATTCCTGGTTTCACCTTTTAATGAATAGCAGATTTCTTATCTTCCAAGAGATGCCCGGTTGATTAAATGAGATAACGTATATTAAATGCATCTATCATTGGCAGTATTTAATCAAGAGATGGGAACAGTTATTATCTAAATAGCACAAAACAAAAGCAGACTCTTAAACAAGCCACCAGTCTGATTAGTGCTCATGAGATTTCTACATTAGTATTTTTTGTCAGTGCTTTTCTTAAAAAAATAAAAGGGATTTCTTTTCATTTTATTTCACACCTTTCTTAGTAAATGGAGGAACTTGAGTACTGTTTTGGCAGTGTGGGTTGAATTATTTCACATTTGTGTTTATGATTCATTTCCAACTGCCTGCGACCACTATGCTGTTAGAACACAGTCCTAACTCTTGTCTTTTGAGGTTTGTGGTCCATGCATCTTCTTAGCTAAATTCACATTATCTTTAAAACTCAACTGTTTTTTGAAATTTTCCCTTGTGCCCTCATTATCAGGCTAACTAAACTTCACCAGACAGTAACCTAAATCTCTTTTGCAACAAGATGATCCTCAAGCCTGAAGAAATACACTGCCTGTTCCACAAAGCTCATTTATAGACTGAAACAAAAGGCTTCTTCTTGATTATAATATCAACAGATGAAGTGATTGTAATGTCACTGTGGTCAAAATGCAGCTGTATTTTTGCATGCTTTCTAGAAAAGTTGAGATAAAATCTCACAGTTGCACTGTGCATTTTTATAATTTAAATCTCAAATTTTTTTTTTAGTCAAAACCTGAAATTGTAAATTTCATTATGTCTGTGTGAAAAGTTATACTGTAATAAGCAATTTTCATAGAAACTCTCATATTTCTCTTCTATCATGTCCAAAAAATTCATTGAATACTTAACTTAAAAATATAATCTTTTTACTAATGTCTTATACAATGATATTTTATACCTCCCTATTTTAATATTGAAATAAGATTAGAAATTAGAGGTTAAATAACAAAGAATGTTTTTATTTATTATGATCAACATTAGTACTAATAATACGAATAGAGTAGTGCATAAATAAAAGGCAAGCTATTTCTTTCACAGTCTAATGACTGCAGAAGATACTTATGGCTCCAAACCATCAAGGTTAGTAGATATTTTTGTAGAGGGAAGGCCTGATTTCTGTCTTTCCCTTAACCTCACAGAGGAAGATGAGAAACAGATCCAATGTTTCTTTTATCTTTCTTCCTCCTGTTTTCCCCTTTATTCTATTCCTGAGGGGAAAATTTCAGAGATAGCATGTCCGTTACACAAGTAGTAGATTTCAAAAGAGGGATTTTTTTAATGGTAGGGCATACATATGGAAAAGGAAAATAGAAGGGGGAGAACAATTTCAGGCTGAGTAAACCGTAGAAAAAACATCACAGAAATGGGCGTGGGAGGAGACAAAGAGAGCATTCAAGAAAAAAGTTACTGGAAAAAATGGGGGGAGAATGATAGGGAATGAATATGTTTGGGAATCATTATAGAAATTAAAAGCATCCAATGGATAACTTTCTTTTTTCCCCAAAATGATATGCTCAAGTTGATTCTTTATCAAGCTCTGGAAAGTTGTGAGAGAAAGTCGTTGACCATGTACCTGCAAAGATTTGAGCTGCTCAGCAGGCTTCTCGTCAAAAGCATCTGTCTCAACCTGTTATTCTTCCTGTCTAGAATTTAAACCTCTCATTCCTTTGAGTGACACACCAAAGTGGTGTTTATTTTAAAAAGCCACAATTAAGATTCTCAAGAATGGAGAATAGGTCCAGAGTGTTCTTTTAGTTGAGAACAAAAGAACTTATAAAATTAACTAATACCACTTGAAAATACCAAGAGCCTGAGGGGGTCCCCGAGGAAGTGTTTGTGGTGAGGGGATATCAAGGAAAACCTGTAGGCCGGTGTGTATCTTCCTTCTGGGTCTGAAGAGCTGAAAGCACTAAGCCAAGGAAAGCAGGCCCGGGATGGAATTTACGAGGTGTGCTTCATGGAGAGGGCAAAATTGGGTCTGACTTGAAGAATATGGAAAAGTGGAGAGTACAGATTTTTTTTAAAAAAACTTAGCTATTTTCCATAGGGCTTGCCTTGGTTTGATGCCTGTTGAGAGCCAAAACTGGAATGGGTCTATCTAGATGGGGGTTCCTCACTCTCTTGTGCAGGCTAGTATGAAAAGTTAGGGATTGTACTGTTGTTCTTTCTAAGATCTGTTGGAAGAAATTAGTGACACCTTTGAGGGTCTTGACCTAAGCTTTTGGTTTCATGCCTTAAGGAACCACATACTCACTGAGTAGTCTCTGAGGACTGAGTGGGATCATAATTGATTGGCTCCAATTCAAACTCAGGGGTGATAATTTAGGTCAGGGTTGACTAGCATTTGAAACACAAGGCAAATTGTTGTGCAATTGGGAAAGACAGTCTATACTTTTGAGAAAGAAGGCAGTTGTTTTAATTCACCATTTTAGGCTGGAGTCCTCTGGAGGGATTTTTTATTTGTTTTTTTTTATTTATTTTTTTAACTATATTTATCAAAAAATTAAAAAACAAAGAAACAAAAAACCCCACAACATTTCAAACAAAACAAAGCAAAGGATTAACGAAAACAAGTAACCTAAAATAACTACTCTGTGGAAGGATTTTTACAGGAAAAAAATATGGACCTTGATGAATTGGTAAGATTTAAATAGGAAAAGAGGGGGAAGAAAGTCATTGATTCATTCACTTATTCCTTCAAGAAATATTTACAGAACATCTATGAACACTGTGCAAACACCAGGGATTCAGTGGTGAGCAAAAGTGACAAGATCCCTGCCCTAATGAAGCTTACCTTCTAGAGAGCAGAGTCAGACAATAAACCTGGTAAAGCGCAAAGGTCATTGCACATGTTGGTAAGTGCCATGAAGGAAAGAAAATGTCTAATGGGTTAGAGAGAGGCCTGAGTGGAGGCTGGTGGCCAGTGTTTTAGCTAGGGAGTGGAGAGGCCGCCTGAAGAGAGGACACTTGACTGAGGTATAAGAGATGATGAGCTAGCCTTAAGCAGATGCAAAGGAGGAGGGTGCTTAGCAGAGGGGGCGTTAAGTGCAAGAGATCTAAAGTAGGAGTAAACTTGAAAAATTGGAGGGATAAAATAAACAATGACAAAACACAGCCTGGCCAAAGAAAAGTGAACAAAGGACAAAAGGTTTAAGACAAAGTCAGCAAAGTAGGCCACAAAGAAACTATTTTAATTGCAAAGAGAATTTAAAGAGACTAAAGTAGGAGACAGTTGTGATCTGTGCTAATACGGACAAAAGAAGGCAACTTTGGGGTATAGCACCCCCAGTAATAGTTAAGGCAAGAGCCAGAAACTGGGTGGCACCCAACGTCAGCATGCTTCACTTTAGAAGTAGATTAGAGGCAAAACCCTTATGGCAGTTATCAATCCAAACTACAATGTTGCCGTCACCAAAGTTAATATTTGAAATCCA
This sequence comes from Choloepus didactylus, assembly GCF_015220235.1. Taxonomy (NCBI): domain Eukaryota; kingdom Metazoa; phylum Chordata; class Mammalia; order Pilosa; family Megalonychidae; genus Choloepus; species Choloepus didactylus. The sequence continues at coordinate 129,840,607 of NC_051309.1, read as the reverse complement.
GAAAAAAATGGAGATGATTATAATTGATATTTTCATTTTAAAATATTGGGTTTAGAGCAGATAAAATTCAATGGTCCAACAAAGTGTTTTACAGTTTTAAGAAAGTGAAAAAGTTAAAACTCTTGTATGAGAACACACAAACAAGTGTTAGTACATAATTTAGTCCTTAGGTATACGTAGTATTTCATTTGTTTTGTGTATCGAAGGATTAACAACACTTTAATTTGATCCAAATTCCTTTGCCTACCAATTAAGAAGAAAAAGGTTCACTTCCTTCCCAAAGAAGCTGAGATTTTAGTCAAGTACACATTTACTTACCTTCAGAGCCCCAAATGAACACCAAGTAAGATTTTTTTAAAAAAGGTTAGCATGTGCTCAAGGCTGTATAACAACTTTTCCTTAACAGTTCCACTTCAGACTGGATTGTGAAATTGCTTTTTAATGCATGCTTTGGTTGTGGAAAAAATTTTTGACCCTCCAATCGTATTGAACAAGTATTGAGCTAACACAAAAGAAAGATAAAATTGAACAAAAAAATACCATCTGTTAAGTACCTCCAAAGCATCAGACCCAGCATTTTGTACTTTTTGGCATAGCATCCCTGTGAAGTGGCGCTGTCACCCATAGATGCCACTCAGAGAGGAACCAGCAAAAGGTTTGAGCTATTAAATGTCAGATTAGAATTAGACATGTTCATTGATTGACAATCTGGGTGTGGTCCACTATAGAACATAGTATACCCTTATTTAAATGTCTCAGTGAAAATACAAAGAATAATTTTATTTATGAATGTTAATATAGAATTAGTAAATTCTGCTTATGAATGGTCACCTTCATTATAATACCCTTTTCTCCTGCTGGCACAGTTAACTGGAAATCTGCAAAGGATATAGGTTACCTTTCAAACAGTGTTTGTGGCGGAGGAGTCCTGGGGAATGGAAGGGGAATAGTTTGCAGCTAATTGTAACACTTGTGGGAGACTTGTAGACATTATCTATCAGAGGTCCAAGAAAGGGAATTTCCTTTAATTCCTTTGGCCTATTGTTATTCAGAAATTCATGCAGACTCCTATGTTGAGCACGTTAAAAATTTCAGAAACAAGCAATCTTTGTTTTCCTTTTCTTACCAACAAAATATGCACTGATGTGTAGGAGCTCTTTCAGGTCACATTTATGTTATGGGTCAATATTTTTCCATGGCAGAAATTATGTTCATTCTTAAGCCTCAGCCATTTGAGACTGTAGAGCCTAATGTTTACCTGGCTCCTACGTAGGCTGAGTCTGTTTTTTATTTAATTTAATATATTAGAGAAGTTGTGGTTTTACAGAACAATCATGCATAAAATACAGGATTCCCATATACCACGCCACACCAACACCTTACATCCGTGTGGAACATTTGTTACAATTGATCGCACATTTTTTTTTTTTTTTTTTTTTAAATCATCATTTTATTGAGATATATTCACATACCACGCAGTCATACAAAACAAATTGTACTTTCGATTGTTTACAGTACCATTACATAGTTGTACATTCATCACCTAAATCAATCCCTGACACCTTCATTAGCATACACACAAAAATAACAAGAATAATAATTAGAGTGAAAAAGAGCAATTGAAGTAAAAAAGAACACTGGGTACCTTTGTCTGTCTGTTTCCCTCCCCTACTTTTCTACACATCCATCCATAAACTAGACAAAGGATCGCACATTTTTATAATTGTACTATTAATTAAAATCCATGGTTTAACTTAGGGTTCACTGTGCAGCGTACTTCCATGGACTTTAAAAACTTTTTTTTATTTTATCATATATATATATAATCTAACATTTCCCCTTTAAATCATATTCGGATTATATTTCAGTGCAGTTAATTGCATTCACAATGTTGTTCAACCATCACCACAATTCATTCCCAAGCATTTCTATCATTCCAAATAGGAACCTGTATATTTTAAGCCTTAACTTCCAATTCCCTATCCCCACTCCAGTAACCTATATTATAGATTCTGAGTCCATGAGTTTGCTTATTCTAATTTTTCACATCAGTGAGAGCATACAATATTTGTCCTTTTTGTATCTGGCTTATTTCACTCAACATAATGCCTTCTAGGTTCATCCATGTTGTCACATGTATCAGAATTTCATTCCTTTTTATGGCTGAATAATATTTCATTGTATGTATATACCACATTTTATTTATCCACTCATTGGTTGACAGGCACATGGGTTGCTTCCATCTTTTGGCAATTATGAATAATGATGCTGCGAACATCGGTGTGTGAATATCTGTTTAAGTCCCTGCTTTCAATTCTTTGGGGTATATACCTAGTAGTGGGATTGTTGGGTCATATGGTAGTTTTATATTAGTGTTCTGAGAAAACTCCAAGCTGTCTTCCACAGTGGCTGCACCAATTTACATTCCCACCAGCAATGAATGAGTGTTCCAGATTCTCCACATCTTCTCCAACACTTGTAGTTTTCTTTTTTTAATTGTGGCCATTCTATTAGATGTGAAATGATATCTCATTGTGATTTTGATTTGCATTTCCCTGATGGCTAATGATGTTGAGCAGCTTTTCATATTCTGACCATTTGTATATCTTCTTTGGAGAGATGTCTGTTCAAGTCTTTTGCCCATTTCTTAATTGAATGTTTTTGTCTTTTTGATGTTAAGATGAAGGATTTCTTTACATACACTGGATATATCCTTTATTGAATATGTGGTTTCCAAATATTTTAATATTTTCTCCCATTGTGTAGGTTGTCTTTTTTACTTTCATTATAAAGTCCTTTGGGGAAGAAAAACTTTTAATTTTAATAAGGTCCCATTTATCTATTTTTTCTTTTGTTTGCTTGTGCTCTGGGTGTAAAGTCTAAGAAACCATTACCTAACACAAGGTCCTGAAGATGCTTGCCCATGTTTTCTTCTAGGAGTTTGATAGTTCTAGCTCTTATATTTAGGTCTTTCATCATTTTGAGTTGATTTTTGTATATGGTGTGAGGTCCTTTTTTTTTTTTGCAAATGGAAATCTGATTTTCTCAGCACCACTTGTTGAAGAGACTATTCTTTCCCTGTTGTGTGGTCTTTACAATCTTGCTAAAAATGAGTTGGCCATAAATGTGAGGATTGATTTCTGAGCTCTCAATACTATTCCATTGGCCTATATATCTGTCCTTGTGCCAGTGTCATGCTGTTTTGATGATTGTGGTTTTGTAATAAGTTTTAAGATCGAGAAGTATGAGTCCTCCAATCTCCTTCTTCTTTTTCAAGATGGCTTCAGCTATTCAATAAATTTGAGGATTGGTTTTTCTATTTCTGCAAAGAAGGTTGTTGAAGTTTGATTAGGATTGCATTGAATCTACACATTGCTATGGGCAGTATTGACATCTTAATGATATTTAGTCTTCCAACCCATGATCACAGAATATCCTTCCATTTATTCACTTTAATTTCTTTTAGCAATGTTTTGTAGTTTTCTGTGTATAAGTCCTTTACAATCTTGGTTAGATTTATTTATTTAGTTGCTGATGTGAATGGATTTTTTTTTCTTGATTTCTTCTTCTGATTGTTCATTGCTTGTGTATAAAAATCCTAGTATTTGGGGGGGGGTGTTGATCTTGTACCATCCTTTTTTGCTGAATTAATTTATTAGTTCTAGGAGCTTCATTGTGGATTTTCCAGGATTTTCTGTATATACAATGATATTATCTGAAAATAGAGAAAGTTTTACTTCTTTCTTTCCAATTTGGAAGCCTTTATTTCTTCTTCTTGCCTAATTGTTCTGGCAAGAACCTACTGTAACAGTGGTGGCAGTGGGCATCCTTGTCTTGTTCTTGATCTTAAAGGGAAAGCTTTCAGTCTTTTACCATTAAGTAGGATGTTAGCTGTGGGCTTTTCATATACGCCCTTTACCATGTTGAGGAAGTTTCCTTCTATTCCTAGTTTTCTAAGTGTTTTTATCAAGAAAGTGTGCTGTAGTTTGTGAAATGCTTTTTCTTCATTGGTTGAGAAGATCATGTGTTTTTTTCCCTTTATTTTGTTAATGTGGTGTATTATATTAATTGATTTTCTTATGTTGAAACAACCTTGCATACCAAGAATAAATCCCACTTGATCATTGTGATGGTTAGGTTCATGTGACAATTTGGCCAGGTAATGGTGCCCAATTATCAGATAAAGCAAGCATCAGGCTAACTGCTACTGTAAGGACATATCATGGACTTAAATCACCAATAAGTTGATTGCATCTATGTTTGATTACATCTACAATCAACTAAGGGGAATGTCTTCTACAAGGATAGATGCTAAATCCAATCAGTTGAAGGCTTTAAAAGGAGAAGTGATGACTTCAGCTGTCAGAACAGAGACTTTTCATCTCTACTTCAGCAATCCAGTCTTTTCTGGGAATTCATCAAAAACCTTCATCTGAGTTGCCAGCTTGCAGCCCACCCTATGGAATTTGGACTCATGTATCCCCACAGTTGTGTGAGACACTTTTATAAAATCTCGTATTTACAGTTATCTCCTGCTGGTTCTGTTTCCCTAGAGAACCCTGACTAATACAGCTTTGGTACTGAGAAGTGGGGTGCTGTGAACAGCAAATACCAAAAATGCTGGAATGGCTTTATAAATAGATAAGGGGAAGATTCTGGAAGAACTGTGAGATGCTTGATAAGAAAGGCTTAGATTGCTTTGAAGAGGCCATTGGTAGAACTATGGATGTACAGGTACTTCCGATGAGGCCTTAGGCAGAAATGATGAATGTGTCATTGAAAACTGGAAGGAAGGTGATCCTTGTTTTAAAATGGCAGAGAATTTGGCAAAATTGAGTCCTGGTGTTGGATGGAAGGCAGAATTTGAAAGTGATGAGCTTGGATACTTTGCTTAGGAAATTTCAAATTAAATATGGAAAATGCAGCCTGGCTTCTCCTTGCAGCTTATAGTAAAATGCAAGAAGAAAGGGATAAGCTGAGAACTGAACTCTTGGGTACAAAGAAACCAGAAATTTATAGTTTAGAAAATTCTGAGTTTCCAGAAAGTGAGTCCCTGCATGATAGTGTCCTGTATGAGGATTTAACCAAACATGAAACAAGCCAGCCATTTCAGGACAAGTCAGCATTGGAAATGGAGTTACCCAGAAAGGATCTGTGGAAAGTGCTATTGTCTGACTTCCATATTGAAAGTGCTATTGTTGGGACTCCTTTATGCTTCATGCGAAACCGACAAGTTTGTTACAGGATCGTTAGAAACAGACCACTGCCAGTTTGGATTAAAAGGAACCGAATAGGGACAGATTGAAGGGAAAATAACTTCAAAGGCAGAACCATGGAAGCTAAGGTCTGGAGTCAAAAAACCTTGGGCTGGGAGAGTGGACCCATCCATGCACATGAGAAGGGTGAGTTTGCCCCAGAGTTTGCAGAGAGTGGGCCTTCTGCCCTATTGTTCAGGAAGAGTGTTACCACTCCAGGGCTCTCAGATGCTTAGGGAATTGAGGAGAGCTTGGCTGCCCATTGTCCAGGAAGAATGCTGCCACCCCAGGCCTCATTGAGAGTGAAGCACATTCCCTGGGGATTGGAGAGATCCTGGCCATGACCTCACTGTTTGGAGAGGGGTGAGCCTGTGCCCCAGAGATGGCAAAGAATCTGGGTGCCACCCTGATGCTTGAAGAGGGTAGAACAGAGAACATGGCCATCTCCCCAATATTTGGAGATGTTGGAATCCAGTGTTTGGAGGGAGCAGGACTGCTGTACAAGCCCTTGGAAAAGGTGGGACTGTCTCTCTCTCAAGCCCTGAGGATAAAACACCTTTCTGCAGATGACTCTCAGACTTTGAAATCTAATGGAGTTATCCCTGCAGGTTTTTGGAACTGTTTGGGAACTTTGACCACTATTTTCCTTCCAATTTCTCCCTGTGGGAATGGCAATGTTTATCCTATGACTGTCCCTCCTTTGTATATTGGAAGCAGATAACTTGTCCTAAGTTTCACAGATCCATAGCCAAAGGAAAATTTTGTCTTAGTACAGACCATGCCTGTAACTGATTTTAATGAGACTTTCTACTTAATTTTGTTACTAAAATTATTTAAGGCTTTTGTGATACTGTGATGGAATGATTGTATTTTGTATATGTAAAAAACATGTCTTTTGGGGGTCCAGAGGGTGGAGTGTGCTGGTTCAAAGCTGTAATGGACCCCAGAAAAGGCCATGCTTTTTGCATTTCAGTAGCTTTAGAAAACTGAAACAATCATATTTATAATTCTTTTAACTTGTTGTTGGGTTCAGTTAGCTAGTATTTTCTTGAAGATTTTGCACCTATATTCATAAGAGATATTGATCCATAGTTTTTTTCTTGTGATATCTTTATCCAGCTTTGGTATGAGGTTGATGTTGGTCTCATAAAAAGAGTTAGGGAGTGTTCCATCCTCTTCAATTTTTTTGGAAGGGTTTGAATAGAATTGGAGTTAAGTCTCTTTGGAATGTTTGTAGAATTCCCCTATGAAGCCATCTGGTCCTGGGCTTTTCTTTGTTGGGAGGTTTTTGATTACTGATTCAATCTCTTTACTAGTAATTGGTTTGTTGGTATTTTCCATTTCTTCTTGAGTCAATGTAGGTAGTTTGTGTATTTCTAAGCATTTGTCCATTTCAGCTAATGTTACCTAACTTAAGGCATACAGTTGTATCCACTTATAGTTCTTTTTATTTCAGCAGGCTCAGTAGTAATGTCACCCTTTACATCTCTGATTTCATTATTTGTATACACTTTCTTTTACTTTGTTAGTCTAGCTAAAGTTTTGTTGAGTGTATTGATCTATAAAAGAACCTTTTGGTTTTGTTGATTTTTTCTATTTTTTTCTATTTTATTTATTTCTTCCCTAATTTTTGTTATTTCCTTCCTTCTGCTTGCTTTGGGTTTATTTTTCCCTTTTTTTCTAGTTCTTCCAGTTTTTAGGTTAGTCTCTGATTTGAATAGCTGTTCTTAATCCTAAGAGTTCATCAAAACACATCCAAGAACTACCTCTCCTACCTCATTCTCAGAAGATGGTCAAAATCCAGATAAAAGCACTGAAGTCATACAGAAAATCCAGAGTTCTTTTTCCCTCCACTCATTTAACTTTAGATTTCCTATTATGTACCTACATTTTAAGAATAATAAAAAAGAACAATTATTACTTAAATAATAACAGCCACCATTTATCCATTTATCTGGAACTTACTATATACTAGACACTATGCTGTTATTGCATCATATCATTCAATCATCAAACAATTATTAAGCCTGTGATAAGTATTATCATTATCCTCATTTTATAGATGAAGAAACTGAGCTAAAATAAATGAAATAACTGGCTGATATGGCCAAGCAATAAGAAGCAGAGCCAGGTTTTGAACAGGGACTTGTTCTGCGTCACCTCCTGAGTCTAAGCCTTTAACAACTACATCCCAAAATACAACATCATAAATATAAAATTTCTTTGAAAATGTTTCTCTTAATGACTAGTAGCTTTGTTATTTTCATAAGAGCAGTTTATGAACTAAATACTTTTCACCTTCTCCTTAAGATAATACTACTTTGGTCTCACTCTCTAAAGAAAAAAAAAAAAACAAAAAAAACTAGGCCCCCAAATACATGCTGTACATAAATTATCTCCTTTAATTCTTATAACAATCTTAGGACACCTAGAAAGGTTAATTAACTTGCCCAAGCAGTCAAATTGATAATAAGCTGTTGAGATGGATTTGAGCCCTTGCACCCTGAACCAATAGCCCATGTTGGTGACTGCCATATTATGCCATTGAAACTTGCATATGTGATGAATTCAGTCAAGAATTCAGTGGCAAGTGGTGGTATGTCATTAGCTATAAGATTCCCATTTGGATTTCCAGCATTCCAACAAGCCAAATTTATGCATTCAGCTGGCGTTCAGGTGTGAAATTCAGTCTCTAAGGACCTGAATACTTCAAATATGTCAAATCAATTTTTCTAAATTTTATGGCTACACTGCCACAATTCACTAAAACCTCCTTCCAGTCTTCAGTTTGGTATATTTTGCAGGTTACTGAAGTCTATTAGGATCTTTCTTTGCCTTTGAGAGATGGTGAACTGAACATCGGTACTGAAATTTATAGTTGAAGATAACAATTAGGACAATTCTTTTGAAAATAAAACTTTCATTTTTCTCTTTTATAATGTAATGTTAAGGACATGGCTAGGAATCTTCTCAGTCATTTACTAACTGTATAGATTTGAGGAAGTTGATTGAACTCTCTGAGCCTCAATTTTTTTTTTTTTTTTAAATTTTGAAAGGATAATAATGCTCATATCATAGGATTTGCAAAGGATTAATAAATATGTATTAAATGAGTGACTGATAATGTGCTTAGTACAGGCATGTGAACAGAGCAAATGCTCAATTACTATCAACTTATTATTTTAACTTAATTGTCAAGAGGGTCACTTCAACTCTCTCCCTGTCTATAAGTTTCAGGCTGCAAAAGCAAGCTTTGAATATGAGCTAGGCTTTTAAAGGCAGACATATTTGAATGAATGAGGATGCATTTTAAAATCTAATATTTATTATTTACAATTATTTACTATTTTCATTTATTAGATTTATTATTTACAATTCCTCTTTATAGTTTTTTCATTATTGCTATTCATCTAAAGTTTGATTTGGCACTCACAAAAGAGTTTGATTTGGAATAAATCATGTTAGATACTTAGTGACATATAAAATGGGAAAGCAATCTTGGATTCATTCTTTGGAAATAAAAATCAAGCAATAGTGAACATTTCAACCACTTTGGAGTTACCTAGCTTTATGTATAATCAAGTGTAGATAATCAGAGTTTCTCTTTGAAATACAGCAGCATTAACATCTCTTTTCTCAATTTCATAACTTCCTAAAATACCAAATATATTCAGTTTCTCTCCTGAATATAGCGTTTGTTCATTTTTGCTGATTTAAACATAGTAATTTATATTATATTCAGAATTACTTTTAAGACTGCTTAATATCTTGCAACTTCATGAGCCCAGTGCTCTCCTGTATTTGTAAGAGAAATACAGCAGGGTTGTCTGAGTCCCCTGATTGATTCTGTATTTACATGACTTATTTTGACCACCAAGGACACTTTTTAAAAATTGTTTTACTCCAATTCATCTTCAGACATTTTCACAAACTGTGTAGGTCACAATTCCAGTGGTTCAATGCCTGTGGAATTGCTAATGCTGACCCATTTTCCAAGAAAGATAAAAAGGAAATGTATTGGTAAAGTACATATTTGTCACAAAATAAAATATCCCAAATGAGCTTAGTCTTCTTTTTTTTTTAACATTTACCATAAAAAAAAAAAAACAAAAACAGTTAACTTTGCAGAGAAAACAATAGTCTACATTCTACTTCATTCAATACATTTACTTCCAGCCAACCATCTCACAAAGGTAAGCCACTGAGCATCAAGAGAACTAGGTAAGAGATAGATCAGTAAAAACAATTTATCTGCCCTTATGAAGCTTGTTACTGAAAAGGAAACGATAAACCTAATTACAATTTTGCCTAAGAGTGTCCCCCAAAGAACCTCTTTTGTTGCTCAGATGTGGCCTCTCTCTAAGCCCACTCAGCAAGAAAAGTCACTGCTCTTCCCACTACGTGGGACATGACTTGGCCAAAAGGGGAAAGCGAGATGAAAGAAAATAAAGTTTCAGTGCCTGAGAGTTCTGAATGGAGTTGAGAGGTCACTCTGGAGGGCATTCTTATGTACCATATAGATACCTTTTTTCAGTTTTTAGTGTATAGCAGTAGCTAGAAGGAAATACCTGAAACTGTTGGACTGCAACCCAGTAGCCTTGATTTTTGGAGACGATTATATAACTCTGTAGCTTAAATGGTGTGACTGTGTGAGTGTGAAAACTTTCTGGCTCACACTCCCTTTATCAGTATAGGGACAGATGAGTAGAAAAATGGGGACAAAAATTAAATGAAAAATAGGGTGGGGTGGGGGAATGAAATGTTTTAGGTGTTCTTTTTAATTTTTATTCTATTCTTATTTTTATCATTTTTCTTTTGGAGTAAGGAAAATGTTCAAAAATTGATTGTGGTGATGAATGCACAACTGTATGATGGTACTGTGAACAACTGATTGTACACTATGGATGATTGTATGGTATGTGAATATATATTAATAAAACTGAATTAAAAAAAAAAAAAACAAAAAACTTGAGTCAATAAATTCCCGTTGTTTAAGACAAAAAATACAGTATTTGTCAAGAAGGTTGCACTAGATAATGATAATCCGGAAATGGATACGATCCTGTACCTCCCTCAAGAAGCTTACTTATAGTCCATACAAATCCATCCAACCACTTGAGAAAATTCTCAAGTACATATTCAAAAAAAAAAAAGGTACATATTCAAGTGATCAAATGGATGCTACTAATTGGGTGTACACCAAATGTATTTTACTCTGTGCTCTTTCTCTCTCTTTAAAGAGCTTTACCAAATATATTTTGAAAACAGAAAACTGCAAAATACACAGAAAATTGCAAAATACTTTTCTGTTTTGAGAACATAGAAAATTGCAAAATACAAAACATAGCTTTCAAAAAGTATGTATATCACAATCAGAACTGAAAATCATGGCATTGTCTTCTTAAAACTCATGTCATTTTCAGGTTTTTGTGTCAATTTTTGGTGTTTAACATTTTAATCTCTTCACTTCAAGACATTTATTTCTTAACAGGTCTCTTCCTTCTGCTTTAATTATTATATGCCTGTTGGGTGCATCAAATTCCAAAGGTTAATGTCATTCATAGTTACCGTTGACTATTTGGAATAGTTTATTTAAAATATTTGTGAAGTCAAGCATTTCATAAGACATGTACATTGCATTAACAGCCATTCTTTCACAGTACACAACCTTACCAGTTTCCTATTTTAGACTCCTAGATGGAACCCAGCATCCTCCATAAGCTTTCTTTACTCAGCCTCAGCTGTGGGCTCCAAAATAACTAATGCTATATGCCAAGTACTCTCTTTCTTATTGACTGATTGACTGGACATGTTTCAACTTTCTAATGACCATTTGATAGCAAAGAGCATTAAATCATTCATAGAGGCTTTTCACACTGGGTAGAGGTTTCTAAGTCTTCTAAAAATAAAGACTAGTCTAGGGTAGAGTCATAATTTTAACACACTGAGTTTGTTTTATTAACAACTCAGCTATAAATAACTGCCAATGAGTCTCTGTTTCAAAACTGTATCTATCTTTCAGCAGCAAAATGAGAGCATATGTATGTTACAATGTAACTGTTTTATGGAGGAGGGGGCAGGGAGAAATTCTTCCCCGTTTCAGATCAGCAAAGTTTGTTTCTAGACATTATAGCTATAGTATGCATGAATATTAGCTTTTTGATGCTTTAGGTTTTTTTGTTTGGGTGAGGGTGGATAGGAAAGCGATAGAAACTTGTGTAGCTTAATTTTTTGGACAGGAAACTTAACTGTTGCATTACAAAAAGTGAGAGTTTTTAGACAGAGAATACAATTTAACTGAAAAGTTTTTGTAGTCTTCTCATCAGACTGAGCTACGGCTGTTTTGGTTTTGTTTCATGTTTCTTTGTCTTTAGTGATATTCTACCAAGGACAAGACTTACAAGTGATATAATTTCAGGAGGAATCTTTCTTATCCAAATTGTGCCTCCCCTGGGACTCAGTTCAAGGGATGCCAGAAATCCCATAATTCCTTTATCCATTCCATGCATTCTTTGCCTTTGTTACAACGTTAATAACTCTTGGCTGGTTGATACATTAAGTCTTATCAGGCAGCTGGTACATGGGGAGTCTTCTACAAGGAATCTGGATACCTGAATTGGTTGATAAAATCTTTTGTTTTCTTGCAAGCAGACAAATAACTGAACAGGATTGAGTCTGCTTATAAAGTAGGGTGAGAGCTGCAATTGTGGGGAAATGAAAACTCTTTTGCTTAGGGCTGACTGTGTTTTATTTAAAATAATTATTTAAATGCCAAAGCACTCTCAAGATATTTAGCACTTGAACAACACATAAAGCCACACTATAAATATGGTATCTGTTTAAATGCTGTTATTAGCACAATGTTGCAGATCATCACTGCAGTGGCCAGCCTCCAAGATGGCCCCTAATGATCCCTGCCTCCTATTCACAAGCTGGTATAGTCCCCTCTTATGAAATACCAGGGTTGGTCTACAATGTGAGCAACAGAATACAATAGCAGTGATGGTATGCCACTTCCGAGACTAGGTTATAAAAGATACTGTGGCTTCTGTCTTGGTCACTTTCTTGCTCTCTTGGATCGTTTGATCTCAAGGAAGTCAGCGCCACGTTGTAAGCAGCCCTCTGGAGTGGTTCATGTGATGAGGAACAGAGGACTCTTGCCAAAAGCTGTATGAGCAAGCTCAGAGGCAGATCCTCCAGCCCAGACCAGCCTTCAGGTGACTGTGGGACCACCAGTACCTTTTTTTTTTTTTGATTACAGTTTTATTGAGAAATATTCACACACTCTACAGCCATCCACAGTGTGCAATCAATTATTCACAGCACCATCCATACAGTTGTGCTTTCATCACCAGAATCAATTTTTGAACCTTTTCCTTACTCCAAAATAAAAACAAAGGCAAAAAAGAGCACCCAAAACTTTTCATCCCCTCCATCCCATCCTATTCTTCATTTAATTTTTGTCCCCATTTTTCCACTCCTCTCTCCATACAATGGATAAGGAGAGTGCGAGTCACAAAGTTTTCACAGTCACACAGTCATACTATGCAATCTTCAGAGTTATACAATTGTCTTCAAGAATCAAGGTCACTGGGTTGCAGTTTGACAGCTTCAGGTATTTCCCTCTAGCCATTCCAACACACCAAAAACTAAAAAGTGATATCTATATAGGACATAAAAATACCCTCTAGAGTGACTTCTTTACTCCATTTGTAATCTCTCAGCCACTGGAACCTTATTTTGTTTCATCTCTCTTCCCTTTTTTGGTCAAGAAGATTTTCTCAATCCCATAGTGCTGGGTCCAGGATCACCCCCAGGAGTTCTTTCCTGTGTTGCCTGGGGGATTCACACCCCTGGAAGTCATTGGGAACACAAATATCTTGATTGCAACTTCATGAGAGACCTTGAGCCAGAACTATCCAGCTAAGCCATGCCCAGATTCCTGACCCTCAGAAAATGTGTGAGATAATAAATGTCTGCTGTTATAAGCCACTAAATAGTTGGAGGAATTTGTTATGTAGCTATAAATGAGTACTATAATTATGCATAGATGTATACCTATTTATCATAAGTGATATGTCTCTGGAATCCATAGGCTGGAATACTCATGAAATACACCATAACTTAGCATGCAATTCCTACCAGATAAGGAAGTATAAACTAGGTGTGGCAGACTCAAATGCTTACAAAGTCCAGGCAAGTGGGAATCTTGGTGAACTGAGGACAGTTTTCTAGGTCTAAGGGTAGAAACAGCCATAGACATTTGTTACAATGTGGGATTTTGGGCTGCAATGTTGCTGGATCTTTTGATTTTCCAACGTGTAGTAGATATCAGTTGATCTCTTCCCAAGCATCCATTAGTCCAAGTTAAACATAATAAGTCTGTCCTCCCTGCCAATGGATGTTTCAGGAACAGGCATGTGACCCAATTCTGGCTAATGAGATTTGAGGAAAATCTCCTTCTGGGAAAGGTTTCTTTGGTCCTATAAAAGAGGCACAGAATGAATAAGTCTCTCTTCATTATATAAACAGGGCTCTAAGTACATGGGATGCCTTGCTCTGTGCTGGCAGCCTGAAGATTAAGGCAATACTAAAGGTCAAGCAGAGAGAGGCTAAGAGCCTAGATCCTTGATAACATGTTTAAATACTGAAGCAATCAACCTCAGGAAACTTGACACTTCCTGTTGTGTGAGATAATACACTTCTTTAAAAGTCCTTATATTTTAGGTCAGTTTGAATTGAGGTGTTTTTACTTGCAGCCAAAAGCATTCTAACAGATACACAGGGAAGCTGGTGATCCATAATTTTATGTGCAAGTTCCTGATTTTTAAATAATAGAGTGAAATTCAATTTTAAATGATTCTGTATTATTTAAATACATCTGGACTGCATGCTTATCTTGTTAGCTGCTAGTTTGTGATCTCATTTATTTATAGACACCTACTCCACCATACTGTAACCAAATGATAAAGGCTCATTTGCGTTTTACTTCAGGGCCTCATTTATCCAGGAACTGTCTATTGGCTGCCGTTTAAGGAGCAATCACAGGAGAGTGCATAATTCCATTCATGGAGGAGCTGATAATGAAGACAACTCTGGAACAATGTGATCAGTGCAATTGTGGAAGTTCTGTGTATACAACATGCTAGGCTAACACAGATTTTGACAGCAGAATTTGTATAGAGAAGATTTCAAAGTTTGAACAGGACTTTAAAGTTGTAGGGAATTTTGTCAGACATACAAGAGCTTTACTTTGTGCTTATTGTATAAAAGCCAAATGCTATGTGGCTGTGATGAAAGTGGATGCAATCTGAAATAAGGGTGACACCTTTTTTCTGTACTTGTCAAATAGTATCTGAGTTCTGTTGTTAATTTATGAGCTACAGTGTAATGAGGATATTGCCATATTTGGGTTGAACCAGAGTAGGGGCCACAGCATAAGGCATGAAAATAAGAAATCATAGAAGGGGTGATGGGTATATTTAGTTTGGAAAAAGCCAAAAAGTCTTGATATTGTCTTCATGTACTTAAAATACAGTCTTTAGTTCATTGTCTAGCACTTATAATATTTCTAATTCTTACAATTCTGCAAAGTAGAATTGATATCTCCATAGTATAGACAAGCAAACTATAAAGGTTAGCAGTGAAGGATAGATGCCAGGGAATCCAGGATTCCTAAATCCTATGTCCATCCTGCAGACCCCACCCCCAGCCCATCCCTAGGCAATGGTTCCTCGGAGGATATTTGTGTAGATACAAAGCCCAGGCAAGCTCTTACAATTAGTTGGGTCTTGGTTCCCAAATCCCAAAGCAATTTCCTAATAGCTAAATCAAACCAGCTGAGCAGCTTCTCTCACTCCCTTTCAACTTCAACCCAAAAAGCATGCTAAGAAAAAGGAGGGAAAATGGGGCATTGATTATTTATGATTATATAGTATTTATACTTCTCCTGATAATGCTACCAAGAGACCCTAGTAATGTGGGCAGTTACTGTTCTTGGATCTGGGGCCTCCAAATCAGCCCATCTCCTTCCTCTTGAGATTGGATGGAGGGAAGTGGGAGGAAAAGGTGCACTGAGCATCCCTGAAAGCCACAAAACTAATAAATAATTTATTAGGGATATGAACCCAGGTCTACTGGGTTCCAAAACTATTACCCTCCATCCCCATCCCCCAACAATAGGACAATCAGAATCACAGCCGGATAAAATAGATTTGTACCTGGCAGTAGCTTCTGGCTCGGTGGAAGGGAAGTTTTTCCAAAAACTCAGACTTTTTAAAGATGGAGTGTGCTCGCTCCTAAGTAGGAAATTCTCCACTGTGGTAGATTGAACTATGAACCCCAGAAAAACATGTTCCTAATCTTTATCCATTCCTGTGGGTGTAAGACCATTTAAAGAAGACCTTTGGAGCAGGTTATTTTTAGTTAAAGTATGGCCAACTGAATTGGGATGGGCCTTAATCCTATTACTGGACGCTTTATAGAGACGGCCACAGAGAGAAAGCCAGAAGAGCAAGAAGCTGAAAGTCAATGGTATCTGGAAAAGAAAGGAGAAGACATCACCATGTGCATTGCCATGTGAAAGAAAAGCCAAGGACCAAAGGATTGCTGGCAGCCAGCCCTGGAACAACACAGTCTTGGGAGAGAAAACATTGCCTTGCTGACATCTCAATTTTGCACTGCTAGCCTCAAAACTGTGAGCCGGTAAATTCCCATTGTTTAAGCCAACTGATTGTATGGTATTTGTGTTAACAGCTGGGAAACTAATAATCCACCAACAGTTTTCAAGAAATAGGTGGGGATGTACCTGCCAGGAAGTTCTGGAAAGGATCCCTGCATTTGACAGAAAGTTGGACCTCTAAATCCTTTTCAACACCAAGAGTCTGTGATTCCAGGATCCCTGGCAAGCAGGTCTTGTGCTGCTTCTCTTTCAGTCTGTTTACTCTTTTCATACAAGGCAACAGCCCACTTGTAACTAGAAGGTTGAGGGGTTTGAAAACTGTGCCAACTTGTATATATTATGTCCCCCAGAAAAAGCTATATTCTTAAATGCAGTCTTGTGGGGGCAGAAGTATTAGTGTTGATTAGATTGTAATTCTTTGAGTGTTTCCATGGAGATGCAACCCACCGAACTGTAGGTGATAACTCTGATTAGATAATTTCCATGGAGGTATGGCCCCATCCATTCAGCATGGGCCTTGATAAGTTTACTGGAGCACTATATAAGCTCAGACAGAAGGAGCAAGCTTGCTATAGCCAAGAGGGACGCTTTGAAGAATGCACAGGAGCTGAGAGAGGAGCTTTAGCTTACAGTGACATTTTGGAGATGGACAAACACCCCAAGAGCAACTAAGAGTGACATTTTTGAGGAGCTGAAGCCTAGAGAGGAACATCCTGGGAGAAAGCCACTTTGAAACTAGAACTCCAGAGCAGACGCCAGCCACGTGCCTTCCCAACTAACAGAGGTTTTCCGGATGCCATTGGCCATCCTCAAGTGAAGGTGCCCAATTGTTGATGTGTCACCTTGGACACTTTATGGCTTGAAGACTGTAACTGTGTAACAAAATAAACCCCCTTTATAAAAGCCAATCCATTTCTGGTATTCTGCATAATGGGCAGCATTAGCAAACCAGAACAAAAACTATTCATTGTACTTAGGCAAACTGCCTTGGAAAAGTGTTTTATCTCAAAATACTTAGTATTTCTTTGGCTTTAGGAAACAAAACTGTTGGGGGAGAGAGAACCCAAGAGAGGTGAAGAGCTCAAGTGAGCAGAGCTGGGGCAGCCCCATGATTGTCATCAACCTCAGAGGGGAAATTATTGAGATGCAGTCAGAGGCAGAAGTGTGATGAGGAGGGGAATCTGCACAAGTTCACTGCTTCACTGAGGCAAGTTTTCACAGCGTGACTTAGTTTAAGGGGCTGGGAATTCAAATGCAGTTATGAAACTACTCTCACCAAAGGGGGCTCAACAGTTTACATGCACTGACTTGATCATCCGTCACAGTGATCTATCATGCAGGTACTATTACTGCCTCCTCATCACAGATAAGGAGCCTTTGGCTTAGGGAAGCTAGGAAACTTGTCTAAGATCCCAGTCAGTAAGAGCTAGAGCCAAGTCTTGAATACTTGTTTGATTCCAAGGCCAAATATATTGAGTTTAGGTGAATTTTAAAAAATAAATCCAAACTAAAAAAAATATACTGTTTTATAAAAATCAATCTTAAACAGTGAGAAAAACTAATATCAAGTGACTTTTATGAGCATTATGGACACTATGAATCAAGTAGAGCTTTTCTTTTCCCCTTGGACACAATATATAAGGCTGACAACCCAATAGGACTGCCACTGCAATCATGGGCCTAGGACGTCTTCATGGCTGAAGGCGGGTGGAGAAGAGTGACCAATACATGGCAGAGGTGTAAACTTTATCTCCACTGCCACAGACCTCTGCTCACAGGGATCTCTGAGCCTGAAGTACTGTACAATTCATTTAGCAATTCATCACTTATTTTCTGGGTCCTTTTCTTATTTCCATAAACTTTATATTAAATATCTGTGTGGGCTGAATTATGTCCCCCATAAAGATATGTTCAAGTCTTAATCCTCAGTACCTGTGAAGATGACCTTACTTGGAAATAGGGTCTTTGCAGATGTAATCAAGTTAGGATGAAGTTGTACTGGCTTGAAACTGTTACGTACCCCAGAAAGTGCCATGTTCTTTTAATCCAATCTTTTGGATGCAGACCTGTTGTGGGTGGGACCTTTTGGGTAGGTTGTTTCCATGGAGATGTGACCCACCCAATTCAAGGTAAGTCTTAATCCTTTACTGGAGTCCTTTAAGATAGCTCATGGAGAGAGAGAGAGCTTAGAAAGAAAATGCCCCAGGAGAAGCAAGAAGGACCCACAGAAACTGAGAGAATCATTTTGAAACCAGGGCCCAGGAGAGAAGGACCAGCAGGTGTCACCATGTGCCTTCCCATGTGACAGAGGAGCCCCAGATGGCAGCAGCCTTTCCTCAGAGAAGGTATCTTCCTCTTGATGCCTTAATTTGGACATTTTCAGGACTTAGAACTGTAAATGTGTAAACTAATAAATCCATTGAAAAAGGCAACCCATTTCTGGTATATTGCATTCTGGCAGCTTTAGCAAACTGAAATAGAAATCATATTGGATTAGGGTGGGATTAGGGATGTTTGAACACTGAGCAGACACATACAAACATAGAGGAGAACTCCATTTGAAGACAGGCAGAAACTGGAGCGATGCATCTACAAGCCAAGGAATACCAATAATTGCCAGGAACCACCCTCTAAAAAGGCCTGACAATGTCTTATAATTTTGAATCTCCCACAGTCCCTTGACAGGCCCTCATATTATTTCATTTCTTTTCTTTGACATGAAAGAGCAATGCTGTGTTCTAATGAATTTTTTTTTACACTTGGATTTGTAAAAGCAAATACTGCTTTTATTCCATCTGTTCAAAAGCTCATAGCTTTTCCAAATACAGGAAGTGTACAAATTGTAAACGGGCTTTTTTCCAAAAGTTAATTTGTAAATTGTGGGGGGAGCTCCGTAAAAATAGTACCATACATATTGCTTATATTTTCAAATCAAACTACATTAGTGCTAGTCAGTCCATTGTGCATGTTAAGAATGAGCCTCTAAATGCTTAGAAAATGAAATGCTCGTTTATAACATAGTTGCCATGGAAAAGTGCAGATGTGCAGATAGGTGCATACCCCACCTCCATTCCTAAGGCCACCAGCCCTCCCTGATGTGATATGCATAGAATGACACCCCTCTTCACTTCTCTAGGCTCTAGGTTGCTCTGGGACTAGACTTTACCAGAATAGGCTGTGAGGTTGGGGGAGCTGAGTTCTTGGGCCCCAAATCGGTGAGTTTGCTTGATAGAATGGAAGGTGCTAGACGTAACAAGGAGGATATGGAGACCTCTTTGAGACTTCCAAGTGTTGTGGTAGGGAGTGACTGAAGATGTTATTTGCTTTTTTCTCTTCCTTTTCCTTGTTCCTTTTTTGCTGCTGAAGGTAAGGGAGGGCTGAGAAAGAATCCAGCAGTTATAATAAGAGGAAGTTGTCTCCCCTTTTCCTTTAGTTTTGATACCTGTGATAGAGGTTGATACAAGTCTGTGGCAAAATGGAGGCCTAACAGAGGCAGGAGGAGAGGCTTTATCCCTGAACCTCTCCCCACCATGGTGGGGATGAGGGAGAAATTATTTCAGGGACTGGATGTGGGAAAGGAAATCTTAACTTTTGTATATTATTAGCAGCAAAGAGGAATGAAAGAAGAGAGAGAAGGAAAATATTAACAGAGGAGGGAAGAAATAATATTAAAGAACAAGTCTGTTTAAAAATCATGTTTTGTAAAATAGAGAGCAAAAACCTAAAACCGTAGCCCAATGAAATAAATGCCATTTTATTTTCTAAGAAAGGTAGTTTCTAAAACTTAAGCGATCAAATCCAGATGTGGAATTTTCTGCGGGTAACTCCATGTTGTACCTGTCAACTTCATGTTCTGTAAAATTTAAGTAGGCCTCAGAGATCTTCAGCTTCTCTTAGAGCTGGAGGAGGGTCCAGATTGCCCAAGGGTACCTCCTCTCTGGAACTTGGTTCCAACAATCCTCTTTTTTACTCTTTTTTTCAAGGTACATGGATGTCTCGGAATTGGTTCTGCCTACATACACCCAGGAAGTGTGAAGGCTATTGGCGTAGTAGCCAGTCAGCAATGGGAGGAGAGCAGGGTTCAAGGAAGGTAGCCAGAATCCCAAGATGGTCCTTTCCTGGGCCCATCACTCCCTAGGCCTCAGGAAACTCCTGACTCCTTCAAGGTTAATTCCAACTTTGGATATAGCATAAGGAGGAAGAGATAGTTGGAAAGGACAAGGACTGACTCTTATTAGAATTGTCACCTGTTAGACCAAGCATCGGTGATTGGTAAACGCTGTAAACCCCTAAACAGACCTCTGCTAGATAAATATGTTATCCTTTACTCCCTTCTACAAGTACGGTTGTAAATATAATTTTGGAACTGGTTAAGTAATGTTAAAAAAACAAAATAGGGGATAAAAGCATCTTGAATAATTTGACATTCCTGGGATCCATTTTACCCAGTTCTCTCCAAAGTCAAATCAAGTATTTCATTAATAGCAGTAAAAAAGAAAAAGGAAAAAAAGAAGAAGAAAAACCAATTAAGATGATTCACAAAAGTTAAACAAAGATGGATTATTTGAAGCTAGGTGTAGGAAATTATTTCAGTTCCTAATGAAAATCTGACTCTAACAATAAATATTAAATTTTACTCCAGTTTTCTCTGGGGTAGATTAGATTATGAGACAGAACTCCTCCACTCCCACTGAAACACGATTACACCAGAAAGTAAAATATGTTCTTCTTCATGGACTTCCTTTTCCTTGTTTAACTTTAGTGGAGTAAACAGGAACACATGAAAGGGAAATCCTAAAAAATCCAGCTCCAGTGACTTTTTAAATTCTAAGCCAAATGTATTTTGGGGAGGTGGGGATGGGGGATTGAAAGGGCCCTATTAAGCTAAGGTCAAGCCAACAGTGCAGCTACAAAATTGTGGCCAGGCAGAGTCAACTTTGGAGAGGTAAAGCAGTAAGCTTAACTCAAGCCGCCTCCCCCGCAAAAGCGAGGCAGGTGTTAGACGGATGGACTTTTTGGATAGGATGGAGACTGGCACGGATGACGTCTTCTCTGGTTAGAGAGGAAATTTGGTATTAAGAGGGCCTCATTGAATCCCAATAATAACCAGACAACTGGTGTTTTCCAGGGCAGGAAAGTGGGAGGCAGGAAGCAGAAAGGCTCAAGCTCCTAGCCCTGCGTCAGTTCAGGAATTTAATTTCAGCAAATATTTTTGGGGGGCCCAATAAGTGTCAGGCACCGTGTTAAGCACCAGGATATAAAGCTGAATGAAAAGAAGTTTTGCCCTTGAGGAACACAAAGTTCAGTAACATGGCTTTAACATTCCTCGTGAGCTTTGAAAACTTTTATCCCGGGAGTTGTCATCCACTGCCATCCATACTTGTAAAGATTTCAAAACAGAAAAAAACTAGATACTGGGCCGGAGTCGAGTGGGGTGGGGGGTAGGGGTGGAGAAGAGACGGCTGCCAGACTTGGGAGCCGCCAGACACGGGGCTATGGTGATATTGGGTGCTGGCAAGCGGCATCCAATACCGTTCCCAGCTTTGGCACACTCGGGCTTGGCTTGGGCACAGCGAGGCCGCGGCCGTTCTGGCAGCCGGGAGACCCACAGGGGCCGAGCGGAGGTCCGGCTGCGCGGCGAGGCTGCGCGCCCGGCGCGCACAGCCAGGGGGCAGTTTCGGGCTTTTGCCCCCGCCGGCTACCTGGAGCTCAGGCACTCCCACTAGCGGTCCAGTCCGCGAGTTCTCTTTCCTGATCTCCTTCACCAGTCGAGTGTCGGCCGAACTCAGGATTGCACATCTCTAGACGACCCCCGGCTGCCCAGACGTCCAAAGCCCCTGGAGACAGCAGCAGAGGCGCGGCGCGGAACCTGCGGCTGGAGGGACTTGGGGAAGAGGAGAGGGTCCGCGCGCCGGAGGCGGGAGGGGGCTAGAGTGAGGGATTCGAGGGAAGCTGCAGCCCCGCCCCCCGCCTCCTCCTCTCCTCGGGTTCAGACCCGGAGGAGCCGGGGAGCATGGACCAGACATCGCAGCGCTGGCACCATGACGCTCACCCGCTTCGTGGTGGCTCTGATTTTAGGGGCGATTCCCGAAGTGGTCAGCCTTGATCCGGTCCTCAGTTACCCCCTCCGCCACCGCCACCGCCTTTCGTACCTTCCGGGTTCCGCGTACTCTTACCTTGCCACCCAGCAGCAGCCGCTGAGGACGCCTCCGCAGCCTCCTCTCCCCGGCGTCCGGCGTCTCCCACCAGCGCTCCATGCCCAGCGCCTGCACGCCCTCCACGCGGGGCACACGCCTGGGCCGCACCCCAGGGGCTGCTCTGCGGCAGAACCGTGGGTCAATGTGACGGACTTCGGCGCCCCTTGTCTGCGCTGGGCAGAAGTGCCCCCCTTCCTGGAGCGGTCACCGCCGGCGGGATGGGCTCAGTTGCGAGGTCAGCGCCACAACTTTTGCCAGAGTCCAGACGGCGCGGGCAGACCCTGGTGCTTCTACGCAGTCGCCCGCAGCAAAGTGGACTGGGGCTACTGCGACTGCCGACACAGTAAGTGACCTCGGGGCAGCCGCGGCGACTCGGGGCTGGCACTGAGCCAGCCGGGCTTCGGGCGGGCATAGGTGTCTCTTGGAGGGTATGGGGCTACGGATTTGCTTTGCAGGGTGTGGTGATGGACTGCCGCCGAGTTACCAGCAGAATATATTGGTACCGTGAGTTTAAAGTTAGCAAGGTGTGTTTTGTGTGTGAAGGTTGTCAAGGGTGATGGTTTCTATGCAAGTTGCTGCGCGCTGGGTTTCTAGAGATGGTCTGTCTTCTGGCCACTCTGTGTACGTGCGCGCGCTTGTTGTGTGGATGTGAGTTGAACAGCTTGCCTTGAGAGTGTACCCATATTTACACAAAAGGCAAAGCAAAGGAGGAGATAAAGTTGATACTTGTTTTGGAAAGGGAAATATTAAATTTATTAAATTTACTGTAGCAACCAATATGTTTTCCCCCTCCAAATGGACTCCGATTTGAAAAAATGTAAAATTTTGTCTTAATCCCACCTTTGACCTCTCTTTGGAAAAGTATAGCAAAAGTTACCTTTTTCTAAAGTTTTGTAAAATTAAATCTTTTAAGAGACCCCGGGCCAAACTACAACTTGTCAACATGATGTTCATGTTCTGGGGTCACATTCTAGTAAATATCATCAGCGAGTGAAGAAAAGAGAAAGAAAATAGGTGAACTAGTAACTATCTTAGTGAAGAAGCAATTTGACAGAATCCAGTGCAGTTTTCTAGAATTCCAGCATTTAGCATTACATGTTATTTACAGGAAGGTAGGATTAGTTGGTAACATGAAGAGAAAAAGTGGTAAGGCACTTTCTTTTTGTGGTAATAATAATGATAATAAATTTAATGGGCATGAATAATCTCTGTCTTTGAACAATGCCTCATTTTGAATTGTTGAGGTTTTGTTTAATATTAGATATTTTTTCTTCTTTCTTTTAAACAGTTGGGGAAGAAAAACTTCAGGTCTTTCAGAGTTTGAATTTCCCTTTAAAAATTTTTGGACTGCTTTCCATTCAAGCAGTGGGGCAAGGGTTCATGAATTGGAATCCTGAAACATGCTGTTCTTTGTACTTTTTTGGAGGTTAGCTTCCACTGTGCCATTCCTTTCCTACAGAAATTTAATTGATCGTTGCCTTCAGTTGCATTAATGCTTTGAGTTAAAGGAAAGTGATAGGAAGGTTAAAACAAATTACCCTTCATCCTAGAGAATGAAGTCATCGCTATATTTGTGTTTCATGGACAGAATGCCAATGTGGCTATAAAAAAATTGAGGTGACATCAAGCAAAGAGCCCTAACATTGTCTTATTATTTACTGTAAGAGATTATTTGTAGCAAAAATCTCATGTTTAGCAAACATTGACAGTTTTTTTTTTTTTCATTTACCTATTTTCTTGGTTTTATAAATGGATAGGGTACAAAGTTATTTAGGGGATAAATGTGTGGAAAATAGTACACGAGTCTTCCTTAATATATATAAACACATACTTTTACAAAAAGAATGGAATTCAAAGTTGAAATTATTTACAGTGATCTATTGCTCTCTGACACAAAACTCTTAAAGCTTTTATTTCACATGAGGAGAGTAGTTTGTTCTTGGATTCCTGCCTGCAACCCTTAGTTGAATAGACATTTAAATCAAACTGCAGGATAGACTCTTTGCAATGCCTTTGTGTTCGTAGCTAACTCACCAGACATAACCCCAAACACTGCCTAATAGTTTTGTGTACTTCCTGAAGTAAAAGGACTGAACACAACAGAAACAAAAGAAACCACCCAAGATGGAAGATAAATGCCCCCCCCCCCCCGCCAACATCAACAACACCAAAAGACAGAAAGCAATTGGCTCTGTAATAATTGAGTTATTTTCAGTGACTCAGTCCAGATACCAAAGCTTCCCATTCCATCTGTCATTTACTCTTCGGGTGCTATTCAGTTAGGCATGTGAACTAGAAGTATCATTGGATGGTGAAAAGAATATTGAATTGTGTTTTAGAAAACACTGGGGTCAGTTTTGGCTCTACCAGTAGCTATACAATGTTGGGTAAGATTCTTAGAGCTCTTAGAGCTTTGGTTTCCTCATCTGGAAAAAAAACAGATTTGGGACAGATTAATTTGAAGGAACTTCCCAGCTCTGAGCATGCACACAAAATACCCTGAGTTGATAACAACAGCAAGTTTTTATTGAGCATTCATTATGTGCCAGATGCCAGGGTAAGCACTTTATTTGTGTTTTCTCATTTAATTCTCCTAACAACTTCATAAGATAGTTCTTATGTTTCATAGATGAAGCTACCAGAGTTATATTACTAAAAGTGTAAGAGAAAATAGAATTAGATATGTACATGCATTTTCACTTCACACAGTTCATTTTGCACTGGTTCTTTGCACTTATATACACTTATAGCAATATCTGTGCTGTCTAGTGATCCTCTTTGTGTAGCTCATAGACTAGTTTAAAAGGAAGAGAGAAAGGGAATTATATTTGATCCAGTGCACATGATTTCTAGTCTTTTATGATTTTAACATCTTCAGTATTTTTTTTTTCTTTATGAAAAACAGTAAGGGCAAAAGAAAAGAATGTGTGGTAATGAGATCCCTCCTTTAAAAATAAACTGGCAGAGAGGCTAAGCCTACTTATAATTGTGCCTAAAAGTCTCCCCCAGAGAACCTCTTTTATTGCTCAGATGTGGCCTCTCTCTCTGTAAGCCCACTTGGCAGGTAAACTCACTGCCCTCCCCGCTACATGGGATTTGACTCCTAGGGATGTAAATCTCCCTGGAAATGTGCGACATGACTCTTGGGGATGAGCCTGGCCCCAGCATCGTGGGATTGAGAGGATCTTCTTGAAATGAAAAGGGGGCTTAGAAATGAAACAAAATAAAGTTTCAGTGGCTGAGAGATTGCAAATGGAGTCAAGAGGTCATTCTGTAGGTTATTCTTATGCATTATATAGTGATCCCTTTGTTCTAGTTTGCTAATGCTGCCGGAATGCAAAACACCAGAAATAGATTGACTTTTATAAAAGGGGGTTTATTTTTGTCCAAGGTAACACATCAAAACTTGGGTACCTTCATTGGAGGATGGCCAATGGCATCCAGAAAACATCTGTTAGCTGGGAAGGCAAGTGGCTGGCATCTGCTTGCTCCCCGGTTGTGTTTCAAAATCGCATTCTCCAAAATGTCTGCATCAGCTTCCAACAGCTGTCTTCAAAATGTCTGTCTCAGCTACAGCTGTGAGCTCCTTATGTCTGAACTTATTATATAAGGCTCTAGTAAACTAATCAAGGCCCACTCTGAATGGGCTTGGCCACACCTCCATGGAAATACTGAACCAATAGGTTCCAACCTAATCCATACTAATACGTCTGCCCCCACAAGATTGCATTAAAGAATATGGCTTTTACTGGGGGACATAATATATACAAACCAGCACATCCTTTTTAGTTTTTAGTGTATTGGAATAGCTGGAAGGTAACACCTGAAACTGTTGAACTGCAACCCAGTAGCCTTGATTCTTGAAGACGATTGTATAACTATGTAGCTTTAATGGTATAACTGGATTGTGAAAACCTTGTGGCTCACACTCCCTTTATCCAGTGTATGGACAGATGAGTAGAAAAATGGGGACAAAAATAAATGAATAATAGGGGGGATGGGGAGATGGGATGTTTTGGGCGTTCTCCTTTACTTGTATTTTTATTATTTTTGTTTTTTTGGAGTTATGAAAATGTTCAAAAATTGATTGTGGTGATGAATGCACACCTATCTGATGGTACTGTGAACAATTGTGCACTGTGGATGATTGTAGGGTATGTGACTATATCTCAATAAAACTGAATTGATTAAAAAAAAAAAAAAAAGAAAAATGACAAAAAAATGGCAGCCAGAGTCATGTAACAAGAGAAATGAGGAAGTTGATGCCTCCAGGGTAGAGAGTTAGTTGAAGCTGAGTTGAAGGGGCACAGTGGGGAGGAAGAGGAGGCAGTTTTAGAGCCAGGCCTCTCAGGGGAGCCAGGGCAGCATGTGGGTTTGGTTGGACAGAAGGACCTCCAGAGGCTGCAGTGGCTCGAATATCTGGGACAGGGAAAGGCGATGCTGGGATCCTTTCCTTTCATAGTTGTATGAGACTTGCAAGTTAATAATGAAGAAGCATTTAGGGTGACTGGAACATCCAAAATCAGCCCCGGGAGTTGGTTCTCAAACAGAGCATTAGATTGACCTAGGGAAGTTTTACAATGCAGATTCTTGCATTCTCACCCCAGACACCCTGATTAAGTAACTCTCACACAGGGATCGGAAATATGCACTTCCAGTGAGCAGACAAGGTGATATGGATACTGAAGACCCACTGCCACGGTCAGGAAGAACCTCGGGGAAGGCATCAAAACACACCCAGAGATTGAGAACATCTTCTTGACCAAAAGGGGGATGCGAAATGAAACAAAATAAACTTTCAGTGGCTGAGAGATTCCAAAGGGAATCGAGAGGTCACTCTGGTGGACATTCTTACGCACTATATAGATAACGCTTTTTAGGTTTTAATGTACTGGAATAGCTAGAAGTAAATACCTGAAACTACCAAACTCCAACCCAGTAGCCTTGACTCTTGAAGATGATTGTATAACAATGTAGCTTACAAGGGGTGACTGTGATTGTGAAAACCTTGTGGATTGCACTCCCTTTATCCAGTGTATGGATGGATGAGGAGACAAATGGGGACAAAAACTAAATGAAAAAAAGGTTGGAAGGGGTGGATGATTTGGGTGTTCTTTTTTACTTTTGTTTTTTATTCTTATTCTGATTCTTTCTGATGTAAGACAAATGTTCAAAAATAGATTGTGATGATGAATGCACAACTGTATGATAGTACTGTGAACAGTTGATTGTACACCATGGATGATTATTTGATATGTGAATATATCTCAATAAAACTGAGTTAAAAAAAATCCCACCCAGAACAGATAGGGATGGGTGAGCATGTAGACTAACTGAGCCCACCATCCTGTGACTTCATCCTGCTCAGTTCAGAAGCAGGCAAAGCCAGGCTGATGGTAACTTTTTGTGTGGTTTTTGAAAATGACACCACTGTTTTTTATATGTCCATTGTGGGAGAAAAACCACCTAGTTCACCAGCAAGTGATAAGTGAATGTGAGTCAGTTTATTTTCACATTTCTACAGCAGGAATTAATAGGCAACCTGATTCTGCCCCTACCTCCACCCCCTCCAACAGTAGCTCCCAATGCTTTAGAACTCCCGACCCTAAGAGGGAATTACTTTTTCAGTCTCTGGTTGGTCTGTCAGATGGGCAGTGTGCTTAACTGCTGTACTAGGAACTCCTCTTTGTTAGAAGGAGCCAGTGGATCTCAACCAGAGGACACTGGTGACTGATGGGTAAAACTGGTAGAATAAATGATAATGCTCTAATAATTGAGATTGTACTAGAGAGAATGATTCATAGAGTTGACTTCCTGTCATGTCACACTAATCTGTTTATATGAACCTACCCAACCCCAAATCTCTTGGTTGAAATAGAGAAAGCGAACATGTGGGAGGAATACTCTTGTTTACAGGTTGAATTCTTTGAAGTCCATCTGTTGTTTGAAGTGAATGTTAATTAAAAAGTTGACTGAAAGCTGTCCCCTTTTTTCAATGCCACATCTTGAGACTATGTAGCAGGTGCTGAAAAACATTTACAAGCAATGCCATTTCCTGACTGAATTTTAAATATTGAGCTCAATCTGCTTTTCATACTAAGGCAGATATAAAATAATTCTCATTTGGAGTAATATCTGACTCGTTTCTAGTGTGGAGATTCTTTAAGCGGAAAATGAGATATTCAGTTACAATAAGGTTTTCTGAGGTATTATCCAGGAGTATGTGGTCACTGTTTTTTTTTTTGTGTGTGTTAAGACAACCTTTGCAAAAGTAATTTGATTTATAACTGTGTGGGCAAACCTGAATATCCAGCAATAAGGGACTACTCAGTGGCACCTTCATTTAATGGATATTATACTGTCACTAAAGTGAAAATTGTAAAGATTATATATATATATATATATATATAATGTAGAAAAATGCTTATAGTAATGTTAATGGGGAAAGATGGATATAAAATGTATATACATTATGCAAAAATAAAGATGCCTATGAGAAATTTGGAAGAAAAATGATAGATGTACTTGCCCTGTGGGTGTGGCTTGGGTCATTTAGGATGGTTTCGATAGCAAAAAAATAGAAGACCCAATTCAAAATGACTGAAACAAGAAGTCCCTCCAGCCTGGTACAAAAGGGCTCCAGCTCCGCTTCTCTGCTACTCTCACAGCTCCTCTAACCTCGGAGTGTGGCTTTTATCCTCAGCTTGGTGGCCATGGCTCCTCCAGGCTTCACAGTGAGATAGAACCATGGGCCCAGGAAAGAGAGGGCCCCTCTTCATGTACCTCCCTTTGCAAGGGTTAGGAGACTTGCCAAGATATCTTTTCCCTTACTTCCTTCTACATTTCACTGGCCAAGACTAGATCACAGGTCCCTTCCTGGAGCTTCCTGGAAAGGAAAACACAATTACCGTGATTGGCTAGATAATCAGGGTGGACCTTTGAGTCATGTGGGGATTCTGCTGATCAGGAGAAAAGGGATAGTTGTTGAGAAGAACTAACTAAACAAAGGAGTATGGTTGGGATTTGTCCTTATATTTGGGAAACATAATGCAATTTAAAAAATAGTAATAATTAAAAAAGTTGTCCTGTGAAATTCTATGTCCAATTTTTAGCCATATTTAGATGAATGACAATTAGACCCTGGTTTGGTTGGGAAAGCATGTTTTCTTATTTTAAGGTGCTATTTGCAAGACTAACAAATTTACCTCTGAAATATATGATTCCATAATTGTTGAGAATAGTTCAGTTGCTAAGTAAACATGGTTTTAATTCTATCTTTAAGCTTTTTTTTTTTTTTTTTTAATCAACTTGTATAGTAAGAAGCCCTCTGAAACCTCTCTCTTTAGTATGCATAGTAAATAGGAGTTTGGTTTTGCATTATATGATCCATTGATCTAGACTGTCTTCTATGTGGTTGATAAACTGTTGTCAGAAAACTAGGAAATGTTTATTTTGTCTCTAGCAGCTTGGCTTTCCCAGGGCAGTCCCCTCCCCCTCCTCCTTCTTCCAGCAAATCAGCACAACAATATTAATAAAAATTTTACTATATGCAAAGCAGTAAAGTAATGGTATTTTTTTTCCTGCTACAACCACACATGAAAATTTAGCCTCAATACTTTTTATTAGGATCATCAGAGGGAAAACAGGGTGCAAAATGCTGATTCTAGTAACAAGGCAAGGATATGTTTCATTCATTTATTTAAAGTTTACTGAGTTCACTCTAGTTACAGTAATTATAAAGGTGAATAAATAAATTACCTGTGTCCTCTGGTTGCCCATGATAGCCACTCTGAGAGACAGATAAGAGGATTACTATTAGTGTAGTTTAATTTCATCACTCAGTACTAGACAACAAAACAGTAATACCTATATCATTTGCTTATATGCAGGTAGTTTGGGGACACACAATTTGTGAAATTTTCTGCTAAGAATCTGTGCATACATTGTTAGTATACCGTAACTTAACCATGGATAGAGGCTTCTTTTGCATAATATTGTATAATGTTTAAAACCAAAAAATAATTTATAAGATTTATACATTTCTAATAAGCACAATGTAAATGGGTAAAACTTCTCATTCAGAAGATGCTTTCTCATTTTGAACTAGACAAGTTCAGTTTTTTCTCATCAATAAAGGTATGTAGATGAATAATAAATAAACAATAAATATGAATTATAGATGTGAACTAATAGAGGCAAATAGAATTCAGTTGAATGCTGGATCAGGGGAATACCCTGTATGTTAAAAGATAATATGATTTCATTTCAACCTGGAATGATTTGAATAAAATCTGTTGTACAATACTAGAAGAGGTGGGTATTATATGGTAAATATAATTATAGATAAAAATAGCATAACTTAGTCATGTCAAATAGGGTATAGAAAGAAAATACTTCACTTGAAAAATTCAAATAATAGCTCCCCCAGTCATTTATTTTCAGAAACTGATTTTTGGGGAGGTATATTTCATAATTAAGATAAGAAATGGTTATTCAGTATATTTTCCCATAATGTTGCATGTGGTATAAGACATAACATTATGTTTAATTTACTTGTTAGATATGTGTACTAAAGTATACAGCATGTAAGGTACTCTTTATATTCCTCTTGAATAGTTCAGAAACTGAAATTTCTATAACACTCACAGCTTTAAGCAAGCTTTTTGTCAAGAATCTGAACAATGGCTTAGATTTATGGCTTATAGCATGCATTCTTTCTCTTTCACCGGCACAATAGAAATGTCTATTTTGGGCATTGTTCAATAAAAGATGAGAAAGGATTAGTGCCATTACATGGTTGTTGTTTTTGTTTTTTGTTTGTTTTGTTATTTTTACTTCATCACATAAACTGTGATTCAAAACAAATTAAAATTATATGTTAGTAATTCTTTTCAGAAAATACTCCTGAGGTGGGTCTTTGTTTTTACTTGTTTTTTTTTTTCTTTCTCTGCAAATGAGTGAATGCTATTTTCTCAGGACATTTTAATAGTTAACTAAATTGGCATATCTTTCATTAACTTTATGTTGAAATAAGCTGGATTTACAGAACAAGGTAGCTGATTCATTTGGTTCTTTTGCTAATATTTCTTTTAGGCCTTCCAAATTATGATGTATGGGAAGGGAGGGCTCTCTAGCTGCCCTAAGAGGGGTAATACCATAGCAGCCTCAGAGCTGAAAACAAATGAGACTTGGGAAGAGAAGTTTAATCCAGGTGCTCTTCTACTCACATAGTTTACCTTGTGTTGATTGAAGCTGATAAAATGGTTCAAGAGAACTTCTTGAGTGCTCCTCAGTTTTGGGAATTCCTGTTTTCTGGCACAACTGTTCATAAAGCAAATTTCTGTAGCATCCCAAGGTAGTGTGCTACAGAAAATTTAAATCTTGAACAAAATAACCATCTCTTTTGGTCTCACACAGGGGTTAAAGTTTTAAAATGTCGACAATATTATCTTCTGATTTACCTTAGATCAGCTTCAATCACATCTCTAATTGAAGTGTGGTCTCTTTTTCAGTTTCCTTAATAGTTGCAATATGGAGTAATGCTGACTTTCAGAGCTGGAGTCTCAGGTGCCATAGAGATAGTTAAAGTTACAGTGAACTACCAGGTTACACAAAGAGCAAAGCATCTCAGAATTTAGAAATAACAGTTAAAGCTCAAGAGTAAATGTGACTGCTGTAAGAATTTTTTTTTTTAATCTTCATTTTATTGAGATATATTCACATACCATGCAGTCATACAAAACAAATCGTACTTTTGATTGTTTATAGTACCATTACATAGTTGTACATTCATCACCTAAATCAATCCCTGACACCTTCATTAGCACACACACAAAAATAACAAGAATAATAATTAGAGTGAAAAAGAGCAATTGAAGTAAAAAAGAACACTGGGTACCTTTGTCTGTTTGTTTCCTTCCCCTATTTTTCTGTTCATCCATCCATAAACTAGACAAAGTGGAGTGTGGTCCTTATGGCTTTCCCAATCCCATTGTCATCCCTCATAAGCTACATTTTTATACAACTGTCTTCGAGATTCATGGGTTCTGGGTTGTAGTTTGATAGTTTCAGGTATCCACCACCAGCTACCCCAATTCTTTAGAACCTAAAAAGGGTTGTCTAAAGTGTGTGTAAGAGTGCCCACCAGAGTGACCTCTCGGCTCCTTTTGGAATCTCTCTGCCACTGAAGCTTATTTCATTTCCTTTCACATCCCCCTTTTGGTCAAGAAGATGTTCTCCGTCCCACGATGACGGGTCTACATTCCTCCCCGGGAGTCAGATTCCACGTTGCCAGGGAGATTCACTCCCCTGGGTGTCTGATCCCACATAGGGGGGAGGGCAGTGATTTCACCTTTCAAGTTGACTTAGCCAGAGAGAGAGGGCCACATCTGAGCAACAAAGAGGCATTCGGGAGCAGGCTCTTAGGCACAACCATAGGGAGGCCTAGCCTCTCCTTTGCAGCAACCGTCTTCCCAAGGGTAAAACTTATGGTAGAGGGCTCAACCCATCCAACCACCAGTCCCCTATGTCTGTGGTCATGTTAGCAACCATCGAGGTGGGGTAGGCTAATACCCCTGCAAGAATTTATAATCTAAGCCCTAATTTTCTTATTAGCATTTTTAAATGAAGCTACTTTCAGAAATAAAAACATTTGACAGTTATCTTGTGTTGACAAACCATAGCAGAGGTTTTGTCCTGTTTCACCTTTACACATTTATCAGTTATGTTAATTAACAGGTAAAACATAATTTGTATATTTGTCTGCCTTTCTTTTAAAGTCTCTTCTTGTTGCAGGTGAAGCTCTGACCTATAGCTGACCACATATACTTCTAGAGAAGCATTAGAGCAAAACACTGTTACTGACAAGTAAATTTGGCTGTTTCCATGATCTGTAGCCTTTTCTAAGAATAACTTAAAAACATGACTAACAACATCACATCACTGTCTAACATCATAGAGATCAGTATCAGGTTATAACATGGATAATGAGAACACTGTCAAGTCTTCAGGAATTTTTATACGATTTCTAAAAATATGAATAACATTTCACCCATACAGATTTAGCTAACAGAAGGATAAAAATCCATTTTAATTATTGTAATATTTCCCAAGCACCTTCTGTGTAGTATGTTAAACTATTTTAGCACCTCACTTCTACAAAGTGAAAGAACAAATTTTTTTTTAAGTTTTCCTCTAAAAGTGGGAAGAGTTTTGTTCTGAAATAAAGGATGATGATGTCAACATAAACATCAATAAGGATATTATTCTGATATAAAATCTTTGTCTTCGAAACAGAGTACTCAGATGGTTAAGGAAAATTTTATAACTTTTCATTAAGAGTAGACTGACAATCCGCATTATTTTAACAGAGCAGATTAAACTTCAGTTTCGTATGAATACGTGGTTTGACACAGAAGCTCTTTTTCTTAAAAAATATTATGAATATGTTTATCAAATTTTTGATCAGCATTGACTATGAAAGACAGAAATCACTTTAATAAACCTTCTACAACTTTCCGTATCCATTCAGGCTTGTAGTCAGATACAAACAAAATTCTCTTTCACAACCTTTTTATAATAACAAACAAAAATCACTTTAATCAGAAAATATGATCATCTTAGTATGGAAAATAATAAAAATACTATCCATCCCACCTAGAGTCTTTATTATCCAGACTGCATAGAATTAGAAATAAATTTGATAACAAATTTACAAAACTCTTTGAACCTGCATGCTACGTTCCAATAACAGTATTCATGAAGGGGAGAAGAGGCAGAGATACTACAAAATAATGGAAGAAGGAAGAAATTTATGCTTGGGTTTGGAACACAGCCAGACATTTATATACTTTATACTTACAACACAAAAATGATTATTATACAATATGTCTAAAATTTCTCAGTCTAATCCAGTACTACCTTTGCAGGTCAGAAGAGCCCAACTCTGAAATATAATCAACTCTTCAATAATTAAGGGATTTATCTCCAGAAAAAATGCAATTTTTTTCAACATTTTCCCAAGTACTAAATAATACCAGGAATATGTTAGTTCACAAAATTAAGTTATGGCTTCTAAAAAACTAGTTCAGACCTCTTTTATTCAAACATTACTTTCTTATTTAAAGGCCTTACAGTGTCATCTCTTCTGTGAGATCTTCTTAGGTCATTCTTTATCTATCTGCTTTTTAAAATCCTTCCAGCACTTTTATTTCTTTATTACTACTGGTACGCATATATTCTAACTAAAATATAAACTATTTGAAGCTAGGAACTGTCTTCCCCACTCATGGCAGCACTTCCTAACAAAAATATACTGATTGACATTAACAAAGCCACTACAAATTCAAATTCTTCCACATACTGGGGTAACAAATAGCAAAGTAATTAAAAAGCCAGATTCTTTGAAATCCAGGTGATTAAGTTTACAAAAGTCTCATTTATATTTCTTACTAAACTTAATTAATTTCTTAAATAGGATATACTTGAAGCATCAGCATATCTTTATTTTTGTTATATTTTATACATGTCATCATTATCAGG
Source organism: Choloepus didactylus (assembly GCF_015220235.1). NCBI lineage: Eukaryota > Metazoa > Chordata > Mammalia > Pilosa > Megalonychidae > Choloepus > Choloepus didactylus. The sequence goes on along the minus strand of NC_051309.1, from coordinate 129,805,934 downwards.
TACATTGCTCAGTTTATGCAACCTGTCTAGTTAGGCTATTTTTAAGAGGAATTTTGAGAATCTGCTTATAATACTAGCTTATTTTATTAGTAAGCTTGTAGAACATACTTAAGCAGAATAAAATTGCAATTATTGGAGTCAAAAAAAGTCATCATAAAAACAGGAACTGACTAGACTTTGTCATTGCAATTTTGGAGGTTAAAAAAATCTTTTTGTTTTCATAATATCCTAAAATTATGAACAACCTCAAAAGTTCATTGATTTATGCACTATATAGATAACACCTCTTAGGTTTTAATGTATTGGAATAGCTAGAAGTAAATACCTGAAACTATCAAACTCCAACCCAGTAGTCTGGACTCCTGAAGACGATTGTATAACAATGTGGCTTACAAGGGGTTGCAGTGTGATTGTGAAAACATTGTGGATTGCACTCCCTTTAGTGTATGGATGGATGAGTAGAAAAATGGAGACAAAAACTGAATGAAAAATAGGGTGGGATGGGGGGGATATTGGGTATTCTTTTTTTCTTTTATTTTTTATTCTTATTCTGATTCTTTCTGGTGTAAGGAAAATGTTCAAAAATAGATTGGGGTGATGAATGCACAACTATATGATGATACTGTGAACAGTTGATTGTACACCATGGATGATTGTATGGTGTGTGAATATATTTCAATAAAACTGAATTTAATTAAAAAAAAAAAAAAGTACATTGATTATCAAGTTCTGGAAAATATCCTGCAATTATTTAATTTGTCCCAAGCCTAAATCTAGTAAAACTTTTCCATAGCTCTCAAAAACTTTTCATTTCACTTACTGAAATTTGGCGATTAGATCTTATTTAATTACTCCTATCCCAAGATTATTTATATTTTAATAAAGATTTGTTTACTGTGGTTACCATTGCAAAGGTATTACTGGAAAATTTTTTTTAAAAAAAACATGGTCTATTCTGCAGCATTTTTCTAGGCTTACCATTTCTAATCTCCAGGCTCAGTTAAAAAAAAAAAAATTTCTAAACTATGCCTCCCCCATGTCTCTGCAGCCAACCCTCCCCCCACAGCTGCCTTAGGTGGTTAGGTCCTGGGTGTGGGGGGTGGGCAGGGATAGGTGAGACTGAAAGAATGAGGCCTGGCCTGTTGAACTTGGATTTAAACGTTTTAGGTGAGGGCCCTGGGATTTGAGAGTTCCTATGCCCTTCTTTTAATTATTTCCAGTTATTAGATCTATTTCACTTAAAGCTGTGACTTGGACAATTGGAAAAGGTCTTTGCGTTTTCCTGGAGGCAGCCCTCTGGTAGATCTCTGCTGCCTTAGGGAAATTCCAGGGGCAGTTTCTTTCTAATATCCAGGTTTGTTTACAGTAATTATAAAAAATACGATTTTAAACCTTGCTGCCCAGAGGGTTTTTCTTTTCTGTTTTTTTTTTTTTTTTTTGGAAAGTTAGGAATAATAATTTATGTATTTATGTAAAAGTGCTTGTTTCTTTTTAAGCAATCCATATAGAGCTCTTTTGAGAATTTTTTTGTTAATTTGCTATTACCATCTGGAGGTATTATATATTGAACAGCCAGAAAGACACAAATAGAAAGTTAGTCACAAGAAGCAGAAACACAGAAATACTTTAGAGAGGAACAAATAAAAGATTGAATATACATCATATCATCCTATTTCTGCCCTTTTGAGGAACAATTCTAATTGTAATACAGTGTTTTTTCCAATAGAACCATTCTCAGGCCACTTCTCTACAGATCTTAATTATATTGAGGACAGACTGTCACAGAAATTAACTTAAGTTTTGTTTTTTTTATAGGCTCATAACTAAAATTTCCCTAATTATTCAAGATGCAGCCCAAAGGGATAGCATTCAGGAATGCTATCAGAATTAGAATTTCCCATTTTAAAGAACTTCTGTAATCGATAACCAGTTGGAACGCATGTATAGTACAAATACAGTAACACACCAACTTATGAATTTAAACAGGCATTAAATACTTTCTATACCTAAGTAACACACCAATGAATAAACACCCATCATACATTTACTAAATTTCATTAAATAGCAATTAATTTTTGAATTACTAATTTTGGAGTATACTTGATATACAGTCTCAGGTCAGGACCTTGAACCCTGTGCAGAAAGGTACCCCCCACAAACCCAGAAAGGTGTAGAGATCAAAGTAAAGAGGATCATCCTGGAAGTGAGACCCTGGCCTTTAAGCCTAGGTCTAGGGGACTTGAACCTCAAACTAACTTCCCAATCCACTTTTTACCTTGATGACTCCCTCACCCAGTCAGATGTCCAGATATGGAACTGAAAATTATTTCTCTTTTTGATGCTTTTTAAGGCACCAAAGGGTCTAGAGTGCTGGCAGAATAGAGAAAAACCCAATTGTTGAGCCTTTAGACCAAAGAATGTCTATTTGCTGCAAAGGCTTGGTTACTGTGCTTAACTGTCCTACATGGCTCCAGAACCTTGGGCAACATCCCATCTGGGGGTTGCCAAATTGTTACTGGACCAAGGGGATGGATTCTTTGCCTGAATGCATTCAAATGACCAATCCTGAGACACCAGTTTCAAAGAGAGAAAGAGTTTATTGCTAGGCATGAAGCAGGAGAGCAGATGGCCTATTGGCCCCAAAATCTGTCTCCCCAAACTGCAGTAATTCTGGTAGTTTTATAGTATCAAAAGATGGGCAGGTTTTAGGATAATGAGCTCAGTGGATCCAGATAATGTAATAAGAGGTGACCTAATCATTGTAATTATTGAGCATGCACAGATTGATTACATGCTTGGTCACAGAACATATGTTTGGGCCCCCTTCCCTCCATAATGATTTCATGTAGCTGCCTACTTGACTGGGACAAACGTTAAGTCATCAGACCTCCCAGGGGAGGAAAAGGTATTGTTAACAAAGCATTGAAACTCCCCTCCCCTGATCACTTTTGATAACAGAGCTGCACACCATGTGTCACAAGACCTTGCCGAAACCCTGTTCTTACCCACCCCCCTCCCCGGTCCTAACCCTTATAAACCACTCCCTGGCACCCCCTGCTTTTGCAGAGGGCTAACTTCCATCTTTCCCAGCCTGCTGCCACCATGGAACCATAACTCCTGCAAGTAAGTCCTATTAAACTCATGTCTGACTCTGTGCCTGGTTTGTTTTTAGTCCTAGGGCTAAGGTGGGTTGTGACAATTGGCAAGCCAGCCAGGAGGATCAAATAGCTGCTGGCCGTAGTAGACATGAATTCTATAGGAAGGGAGAGTGTTATAGTTTGCTAATGCTACCAGAATGCAAAACATCAGAAATGGACCGGCTTTTATAAAGGGGGTTTATTTAGTTACACAGTTACAGTCTTAAGGCCATAAAGTGTCCAAAGTAACACATCAGCAATCGAGTACCTTCGCTGGAGGATGGCCAATGGTGTCTGGAAAACCTCTGTTAGCTGGGAAGGCATGTGGCTGGCATCTGCTCCAAAATTCTGGTTTCAAAATGGCTTTCTCCCAGGACATTCCTCTCTAGGCTGCAGTTCCTCAAAAATGTCACTCTTAGTTGCATTTGGAATATTTGTCCTCTCTCAGCTTCTCTGGAGCGAGAGTCTGCTTTCAATAGCTGTCTTCAAACTGTCTCTTATCTGCAGCTCCTGTGCTTTCTTCAAAGTGTCCCTCTTGGCTGTAGCAAGCTCGCTCCTTCTGTCTGATCTTGTATAGTGCACCAGTAATTTAATTCAGACCCACCCAGTGGGTGGGCCAACACCTCCCTGGAAATTCTCCAATCAGAGTTATCACCCACAGTTGGGTGGGGCGCATCTCCATGGAAACACTCAAAGAATTAGAATCTAATTAACACTGATAGGTCTGCCCACACAAGATTACATCAAAGATAATGGCATTTGGGGGACATAATACATTCAAAATGGCACAGGGAGTTCATGGGAGGAATTCCAAATTGTCCCATATTGTCCACATGGGGAGGGATGGCTGCCCTCCTGGATGAGTGGCAGCTGCCATGAGAGTATGAGGATGTCCTGAAAACTCCAGCAGGGTTGCTAAGTGTTCTGCAACAGATAGCATACAGTTTGGAAGAGAAAGTAAAACTAGAGGGATATGCTCCTTGCCCAGGCTGAAATGAAGGACTCTCTGACTGATTGCTTGCTCTGAGTGAACAATCAGCTAGAGACTTTGGCATGCAGATATGCATGAGTCAAAGGCCATAAGTTGCCTCATGCTGGAGTCTGGCAAATTTTAGATACTCTGGGATAGGACCCCAAAGTATGGGACCCCATAAACTCCTCCTTGGAGGAGGAAGAATGGGAACCTTTTAACAGAATTAAGAAAAAATTAGAAAGATTTTAGTTATGAGCTTGTGAGAAAAACATTTATTTCTATAACACAATCTGATTTTGATATGGTTTAAAACTCAGGAGAGAAATGGCTCTATGGAAAGAACACAGTATTGTAATTAGAATTGTTTTGAAAAAGGGTAGGAATGGGATGGAATGATAAATCTTGTATTTGCCACTCTCAAAAGTATTTCTATTTCTTGTGACTTTCTATTTGTGTCTTGTCTGCCTGTTCAATATATTGTTGTCTTTGTCTGCCTGTTTAATGTGTATTCTTATACTTCCAGACGGTAATAAAAATTAATAAAAATTCTTAAAGAGTTCTATTTGAATTGGTTAAAAATAAATAAGTGCTTTTATATGTATGTTAGTACTCCTGGAGTCCCAGAAGAAAAAAGAAAAACAATCCTCCTTGCAGCAGAGTTCAAAGCTTTAGTACTGTAAACAAACCTGGACATTGGAAAGAAACCGCCCCTGGAATTTCCCTAAGGCAGCAGAAGGCTGCCAGTGGGCTGCCCCTGGAAAAGGCAAAGAACTCTCCCAATTGTCTGGATCACAGCTTTAAGCGAAATAGATCTAATAATTGGAAATAATTAAAAGTAGGGCGTAGAAACTCCCAAATCCAATCACCCTGATTTAAAACTTTTAAATTCAAGTTCAAATAGATAAGCCTCTTTCTTTCTGTCTCATCTATCCCTACCCCCAAGGCCTAAGTACCTAAGGCACCTATGGGGGAAGGGCTGGGTACAGAAGGATGGGGGAGGTGTAATTGAAATTCTTTTTTTTCACCAGGCCTGGTATGCTGGTTTGAATGTATTATGTCCCCCAGAAAAAGCCATATTCTTTGATGCAATCTTGTGGGGCAGACATATTAGTGGGGATTAAGTTGGAATGTTTGGATTAAGTTGCTTGCATGGAAATGTACCCCACCCAACTGTAGGTGATAACTCTGATTAGATAATTTCCATGGAGGCGTGGCCCCACCCATTCAGGGTGGGCCTTGATCAGTGGAGCCATATAAATGAGCTGACAAACAGAAGGAACTCAGTGCAGCTGTGAGTGACACTTTGAAGAGGAGCTACAGCCAAGAGGGACACTTTGAAGAAAGCACAGGAGCTGCAGATGAGAGACAGTTTGAAGACAGCCGTTGAAAGCAGACTCTTGCTCCGGAGAAGCTGAGAGAGGACAAATATTCCAAGTGCAACTAAGAGTGACATTTTTGAGAAACTGCAGCCTAGAGAGGAATGTCCTGGGAGAAAGCCATTTTGAAACCAGAACTTTGGAGCAGACGCTAGCCATGTGCCTTCCCAGCTAACAGAGATTTTCCGTACACCATTGGCCATCCTCCAGTGAAGGTACCTGATTGCTGATGTGTTACCTTGGACATTTCATGGCCTTAAGACTGTAACTGTGTAACCAAATAAGCCCCCTTTGATAAAAGCCAATCCATCTCTGGTGTTTTGCATTCCGGCAGCATTAGCCAACTAGAACACCTGGAAATTAAAAATTGTAGGCATAGAAAAATGCTGTGTAATAGGCTGTATTTGTTCAATATCATTTTTTACTATCAAATTTATTTATTTTATAAATCAACATTCACTTTGAAAATTAACATTATAACCAAATAATTGAAAATACATGTGACCAGAGCCTTGAGCCATGTATTCTATCCTTTAGCTACACATAATGCATTTTTTACGTGGTAAGTAATATGCACACAAATATTCTATCTGGTTTAAATCCAGTAAATCACAAAATAAGTATAAAGCTGGGTTTAGTGATCATCTTATACCTTTTCATATCCCAAAAGAGTACAATTTTTCAAAATGTTGTCTTTATATGTAAAATATATTTTATATATCTATATATATGCAAAAATATATGTTATATGTATGTATATTTACTCTGGCTGCCAAAAGAAAATGTACACTAGATATGACCAAATCAATATTAGCACATATTGAAAGGACTCAGAGGTTATAAAGAGAAAGTTTCTGTTATTCTTCTTTTAAAGCATTTTTATTGAGATATATTCACATACCATGCAGTCATACAAAACAAAGTGTACATTCAGTTGTTTACAGTACCATTACATAGTTGTACATTTATCATCAAAAGTAATTTTTGACATTTTCATTACCACACACACAAAAATAATAAAATAAAAATTAAAGTGAAAAAGAACAATTAAAGTAAAACAGAACACTAGGTGCCTTTTCTTTTCCCCCATTTTTCTACTCATCCATCCATAAACTAGACAAAGGGGTCTGTGGTCCATATGGCTTTCCCAATCACATTTGTCACCCCTCATAAGCTACATTTTTATACAATTGTCTTGAAGATTCATGGGATCTGGGTTGCAGTTTGATAGTTTCAGGTATCTACCACCAGCTACCTCAATTCATTAGAACCTAAAAAGGGTTGTCTATATTGTGCGTTAAGAGTGCCCACCAGACTGACCTCTTGGCTCCTTTTGGAATCTCTCTGCCACTGAAGCTTATTTCATTTCCTTTCACATCCCCCTTTTGGTCAAGAAGATGTTCTCCATCCCACGATGCCGGGTCTAGATTCCTCCCCAGGAGTCATAGTCCATGTTGCCAGGGAGATTCACTCCCCTGGGTGTCAGATCCCACTTAGTGGGGAGGGCAGTGATTTCACCTGCCAAGTTGGCTTAGCTAGAGAAAGAGGGGGCCACATTTGAGCAACAAAGAGACCTTTGGGAGGAGGCTCTTAGGCACAATTATAGGGAGGCCTAGCCTCTCCTTTACAGCAATAGTCTTCCCAAGGGCTCAACCCATCAAACCACCAGTCCCCTATGTCTGTGAGCACATTTGTAACCGTCGATGTGGGGCAGGCCAATACCCCTGCATTCTCCACCAGTTCCTCAAGGGGGCTCTGCATATTGTTTTCATTTTTTTTAATTGACTCTTTTTTAAATCAACTATATCAAAAAAAAATTTAAAAAACACAATAAAAAAAAAAACAATTTCAAACAAACCGTAACAAGTGAGTAAGAAAAAGACAACTAACCTAAGATAACTATTTTACTTCCAACATGTTCCTACTCTACCCCAAGAAAATAACCTAATATAGCAACATTTCTGTAAGCTTGTTCCTACCATACCCATCAGAAATTAGCAGACCGTAGTCATTCCTGGGAATTCCCAGAACATTAAATTTGCCCACAGTAGCTTATCTGTTCTTATTGAGTTATCATTCCCCCTTCATTAATTGCTCTCTGTCACTAGTTCCCCTACATTCTACATTATAAACCATTTGTTTTACATTGTTCAACGTTCACATTAGTGGTAGCATATAATATTTCTCTTTTTGTGCGTGGCTTATTTCGCTCAGCTTTATGTCTTCAAGGTTCATCCGTGTTGTCATATGTTTCACAACATTGTTCCTTCTTACAGCCATGTAGGATTCCATTTTGTGTATGTACAACATTTTATTTATCCACTCACCTGTTGAAGGACATTTGGGTTGTTTGCTTCTCTTGGCAATTGTGAATAATGCTGCTATGAACATTGGTGTACAGATATCTGTTTGTGTCACTGCTTTCCGATCTTCCAGGAATATACCAAGAAGTGCAATCGCTGGATCAAAAGGTAACTCTATATCTAATTTTCTAAGGAAGTGCAAGACTGACTTCCAGAGTGGCTGAACCATTATACAGTCCCACTAACAACGAATAAGAGTTCCAATTTCTCCACATCCTCTCCAGTATTTGTAGTTTCCTGTTTGTTTAATGGCAGCCATTCTAATTGGTGTGAGATGGTATCTCATTGTGGTCTTAAGTTGCATCTCTCTAACAGCTAGTGAAGCTGAACATTTTTTCCTGTGTTTCTTGGCCATTTGTATTTCCTCTTCAGAGAACTGTCTTTTCATATCTTTTGCGCATTTTATAATTGGGCTGTCTGTAGTATTGTCATTGAGTTGTAGGATTTCTTTATACGTGCAAGATATCAGTCTTTTGTCAGATACATGGTTTCCAAAACTTTTTCCCACTGAGTTAGCTGCCTCTTCATCTTTTTGACAACTTCCTTTGAGGTACAGAAACTTCTAAGCTTGAGGAGTTCCCATTTATCTATTTTTTTCTTTCGTTGCTTGTGCTTTGGGTATAAAGTCTAGGAAGTGGCCGCCTACGCCTAATACAAGGTCTTGAAGATGTTTCCCTACACTATCTTCTAGGAGTTTTATGTCTTTTATGTTGAGATTTTTGATCCACTTTGAGTTAATTTTTGTGTAGGGTGTGAGGTAGGGGTCCTCTTTAATTCTTTTGTATATGTGTATCCAACTCTCCCAGCCCCATTTGTTGAAAAGACTGTTATGTCCCAGTTCAGTGGCTTTGGGGGCCTTATCAAAGATCAGTTGGCTGGAGATCTGGGGGTCTATCTCCAAATTTTCAATTTGATTCCGTTGATCAATATGTCTGTCTTTGTGCCAGTACCATGCTGTTTTGTCTACTGTGGCTTTGTAATAAGCTTCAAAGTCAGGGAGTGTAAGTCCTCCCACTTTGTTTTTCTTTTTTAGAGTGTTTTTAGCAATTCAAGTCATCTTCCCTTTCCAAATAAATTTGATAACTAGCTTTTTCAAGTCTGCAAAGTAGGTTGTTGGAATTTTGATTGGGATTTCATTGAATCTGTAGATGAGTTGGGGTAGAATTGACATCTTAATGACATTTAGCCTTCCTATCCATGGACATGGAATATTTTTCCATCTTTTAAGGTCCCCTTTTATTTCTTTTAGTAGAATTATGTACTTTTCTTTGTATAGGTCTTTTACACCTTTGTTTAAGTTTATTCCTAGGTACTTGATTTTTTTAGTTGCTATTGAAAATGGTGTCTTTTTTTTGAGTGTCTCTTCAGTTTGTTCATTTCTAGCATATAGAAACATTATTGACTTATGTGCATTAATTTTGTATCCCGCTATTTTGCTAAATTTGGTTATTAGCTCTAGTAGCTGTATCATCAGTTTCTCAGGGTTTTCCAGATATAAGATCATATCGTCTGCAAACAGTGACAGTTTTACTTCTTCCTTTCCAATTTGGTTGCCTTTTATTTCTTTGTCTTCCCGGATTGCCCTGGCTAGCACTTCCAGCACAATGTTGAATAACAGTGGTGACAGCGGGCATCCTTGTCTTGTTCCTGATCTTAGAAGGAAGGCTTTCAGTCTCTCACCATTGAGTACTATGCTGGCTGTGGGTTTTTCATATATGCTCTTTATCATATTGAGGAAGTTTCCTTCAATTCTTACTTCTTGAAGTGTTTTTATCAAAAAGGAATGTTGGATTTTGTTGAATGCTTTTTCAGCATCTATTGAGATGATCATTTGATTTTTCCCTTTCAAATTATTAATGTGTTGTAATACGTTGATTGATTTTCTTATGTTGAACCATCCTTGCCTGCCTGGAATGAATCCCACTTGGTCTTTGGATTTGATTTGCAAGTATTTTGTTGAGAATTTTTGTATCTATATTCATTAGGGAGATTGGCCGGTAGTTTTCCTTTCTTGTAGCATCTTTGCCTGGTTTTGGTATTAGGTTGAAGTTAGCTTCATAAAATGAGTTAGGTAGTGTTCCGTTTTCTTTGATGTTTTGATACAGTTTAAGCAAGATTGGTGTCAGTTCTTTTTGGAAAATTTGGTAGAATTCCCCTGTGACGCCATCTGGTCCTGGGCATTTATTTGTGTGAAGCTTTTTGATGACTGATTGTATCTCTTTGCTTGTGATTGGTTGGTTGAGGTCTTCTGTTTCTTCTTTGGTCCATCTAGGTTGTTCATGTGTTTCCAGGAAATTGTCCATTTCCTCTACATTATCCAGTTTATTGGCATACAGTTGTTCATAGCATCCTTTTATAATTTTTTAAATTTCTTTGGGATCCACAGTAATGTCACCTTTCCCATTCATTATTTTGTTTATGTGGGTCTTCTCTCTTTCTGATGTTGTCAGTCTAGCGAGGGGCTTGTCAATCTTGTTGATCTTCTCAAAGAACCAACTTTTGGTGATATTTATCCTCTCTATTGTTTTTTTGTTCTCTATGTCATTTATTTCTGCTTTAATCCTTGTTATTTCTTTTCTTCTACTTGGTTTAGGATTGGTTTGCTATTCATTTTCGAACTTCTTCAGTTCATCCATTTGTTCTTTGATTTTAGCTCTTTCTTCCTTTTTAATATATGTGTTTAGTGCTATAAATTTCCCCCTCAGCACTGCTTTTGCTGCCTCCCATAGGTTTTGGTATGTTGTGTTCTCCTCCTCTTCATTCATCTCTCTATATTTAGCAATTTCTCTTGCTATCTCTTCTTTAATCCACTGACTGTTTAGGAGTGTGTTGTTTAACCTCCAGGTATTTGTGAATTTTCTAAGTCTCTGATGGTTATTGACTTCTAATTATATTCCATTGTGGTCAGAGAATGTGCCTTGAATAATTTCATTTTTTTTATATTTATTGAGGCTTGTTTTATGTCCCAGTACATGGTCTATTCTGGAGAAAGTTCCATGATCACTAGAGAAGAATGTGCATCCTGGTGATTTGGGATGTAATGTTCTATATATGTCTATTAAATCCAGTTCATTTATCAGATTGTTTAGGTTTTCAATTTCCTTATTTGTCTTCTGTCTTGTTGATCTATCTATAGGAGAGTGATGTGTTGAAGTCTCCCACAATTATTGTGGAAACATCAATTGCTTCCTTTAGTTTTGCCAGTGTTTGTCTCATGTATTTTGTGGCACCTTGATTGGGTGCATAAACATTTATGATTGTTATTTCTTCTTGTTTAATTGCCCCTTTTATTAGTTTAGTGGCCTTCTTTGTCTCTCATAACATCCTTGCATTTAAAGTCTATTTTATCTGAGATTAATATTGCTACTCCTTCTTTCTTTTGGCTGTAGCTTGCAAGAAATATTTTTTCCACCCTTTCACTTTCAATTTCTTTGTGTCCCTATGTCTAAGATGAGTCTTTTGTATGCGACATATTGATGGTTTCTTTCTTTCTTTTTTTTTTTTTTTATCCATTCTGCCCATCTATATCTTTTGTTTGGGGAGTTTAATCCATTTACATTCAATGTGATTACTGTGAAGGCATTTCTTGAATCAGCCATCTTATCCTTTGGCTTATTTTTGTCAGATATATTTTTTCCTCTCTCTATTAATGTCCTTTAACATACCCATACTGAATCTCTTTAGTACTGAACCCTTCTCTGTATCTCTCTCTCCTTTCTTTGTTTCTCTCTTGGTAGGGCTCCCTTTAGTATCTTAAGTAGGGCAGCTCTCTTGTTAGCATATTCTCTCAGCATTTGTTTGTCTGTGAAAAATTTAAGCTCTCCCTCAAATTTGAAGGAGAGCTTTGCTGGATAAAGAATTCTCAGTTGGAAATTTTTCTCTCTCAGAATTTTAAATATGTCATTCCACTGCCTTCTTGCCTTCATGGTGGCTGCTGAGTAGTCACTACTTAGTCTTATGCTGTTTCCTTTGTATGTGGTGAATTCCTTTTCTCTTGCTGCTTTCAGAACTTGCTCCTTCTCTTCAGTATTTGACAGTCTGATCAGAATATGTCTCGGAGTGGGTTTATTTGGATTTATTCTATTTGGAGTTTGCTGGGCATTTATGATTTTTATATTTATGGTGTTTAGAAGATTTGGGAAGTTTTCCCCAACAATTTCTGTGAATACTCTTCCTAGAACTTTACCCTTCTCTTCCCCTTCTGGAACACCAATAAGTCTTGTATTTGGATGTTTAATTTTATCTGTCATATCCCTGAGATCCATTTTGATTTTTTAAATTTTTTTCCCCATTATTTCTTTTGTTCTTTCATTTTCCATTCTGTCATCTTCTAGGTCACTGATTCACTATTCAGCTTCCTCTAGTCTTGTACTTTGAGTATCCAGAATGTTTTTAATTTTGTCAACAGTTTCTTTTATTTCCATCAGATTGTCTATTTTTTTATTTACTCTTGCAATTTCTTCTTTATGCTCTTCTAGGGTCTTCTTCATGTTGTTTATATCCTGTGCCATGCTCTTCTTCATGTTCTTCATATCCTGTGCCATGCTGTCATTGTTCATCTTTAGTTCTTTGATTTATTGCTCCAAGTACTGTGTCTCCTCTGATATTTTGAGTTGGGTGTTTGGGCTTGGGTTTTCCATATCGTCTGTTTTTTTCATGTGCTTTAAAATTTTCTGTTGTTTTTGGCCTCTTTGCATTTGCTTAACTTGATAGGGTTCTTTTAGGATATGTAGACTGATTCAAACCCTTGTCTCTAATTTGTCAGATCTACAGCTTTGTGGCATATACTTTCTCTAACTAACCAGCAGGTGGCGTCTGCGGGCTACCTATTCCCCTCAAGCCAGTTCTCCCCCATTTTGTCTTTGTGATGAGTGGGGGTGTGAGTATTATGGGGTCCAATTGGTGCACCAAGCTTGCATGTGTAGTTGGTGTTGCCCGCCCTGCACATGGATCATGTGTCTGAGCGGTTAGGGAGTGGGGGCAGCTTTAATAATCAAATCTCCCATGTGGTCCTGGAGATTTAAAGCTGTTGCAATAGTCTAATCCTTCAGTTCAGTCTTGCCACAGTTTGTCTCTGCCACTGACCCACAAATCCTTAGTATTGGCGTATGGTCTCTGGGACTTGGGTCCCTCTTCCAAGCCATGCATTCTTAGGTCTTCTGCTGAGGGACAGCTGTGCTACATCACAGGTGAGCACCATTCCCCAAGGGAGGTTCTGGGCTGCAGGGCTGTGTAGGGCCATTCCCAGTCTGCTGAAAGGATGGCTGAATGGGGTGTGTTAATTTCCCCCTTTTCACACAGCTCTGTCTTCCCAGGTCTGGGACAGTTAGCTGTGGGTACACAAAAGGCTATTGTTCACACCCAATATTGTGTGTGCATGTGTTGTTGGAAACACTTCCCATCACACTGGGTTGTTTGGGGCAGCTCTGGGCTGTGGCATTGGGGCCAGGCAAGAGCGTTCTCAGCCCACTGGGAAGATGGCTGTAAGGGGACGCCCCCCTTTTCTTGGGAAGTTGTGGTGTTTAGCAAATTTTCGCAACCACTGGTCTTATTGCTTTGTGTCTCAGAGCTCTCTTAGCTCTGCTCTTGCCTGGGCCCAAATTGCAAGTCTTTGAAGCTTTCTGTAATGGGCTTCTTAGAGTAATTGTTTTAGAAAAAGAGAAAAAGATCAAAAAAAAAAAAAAAGTAGGGCCCTCCTTGCAGATCTAATGGGCTATTGAAATGCTAAGAGACAAGGAGATTAGGGCCATTAAGGAACAGTCAAGAAAGCAGAGAAACCGGCTCTTTAGACAAGGAAATTCACCCTCTGGATTTGCATATAAGTCTGACTCTGTTTGAGCCCTGCCCTTCTCCATTCTGTGTTCAACAAACTTCAAAAAGTGTCTGTTTTAGATGACAATTGAATGCCAAGGATGAACTTGGATGGGATTGGAGGATGGAGGACAGGAGGCTCAAAGGGACACAGCTGAGACATAAGGAAAAGGAAATATAGTATGTAAGCTTTGTATCATTGTTGAATCTCTTGTACTTCTTAGCTGCGCTTAATGGGGTTGCATAAAAGAATGTTCTTGCTCACGGGAAGTGTATATGTGAATTATAGTGTTTGTTCAAGGATGTGTGCAGCTAGCTCTCATATGTTCAGAAGACAGAGCAATAGATGATGGATGATAGACAGAGAGGGAGGGAGGGAGGGAAAGAAATAGCGATGTGACAGCATGTTAAAGTTGGTGGATTGGGCTATCGGGGGAGAGGGGTCAGAGTATGATGGAATTCTGTGTATGCGGTTAGTATTGTTTTTGCAACTGTTCCTATAACTTTGAATTTATTTCAAAATAAAAATTAAAAAAAAAAAAAAAAAGTGTCTGTTTTTATTTTTGGGTTTGTTTTTGCTGTTTTTACTAGCCCTATCTCCTCTCCATTGGGCTGACTGCTCCCAGATTCTCCAGTGTCTGATCTCAGTCTGTCTATGTTTGGAGTTTGGATCAGCAGTCTGAGTTTACAATAAGAGCCACAACTGTAGTTGTCCCTCCTTGTTCCCAGCACTGATGGCCCCTCCTCCCATGGGACTGAGCCTGGCAGGGAGGGGTGCAGTTCCTTTGGCTGTGAGAACTTACAGATTTCACTGATCTCAGCTGTTCCATGTGTTCGTGAGTATTGTATGAAGTATGCCCAAAGTCAAATTGCTCTCTGGAGTCTGGTCCACTCAGTTCCTGGGTTTCTACCTACTGCCCTGGAGGAGTAACTAAAACCTACACCTCACCACTCCGCCATCTTGCTCTGCCGTCACAATATCGTTTTGTATTGGATCTTGCTAATTTTTTTTCTAGTATCTCCCTAGGAAAATCAAGGCAGCCTGCCTATGCCTTCTCCTGGGAAGGTGTTCCGGTTTGCTAATGCTGCCATTTTTTAAAACACCGGAAACGGATTGGCTTTTATAAAGGGGGTTTATTTGGTTACACAGTTACAGTCTTAAGACCATAAAGTGTCCAAGGTAACACATCAACAATAGGGTACCTTCACTGAAGAAAGGCCATTGGAATCTGAAAAACCTCTGTTAGCTGGGAAGGCATGTACCTTGTGTCTGCTGATCATGGGCTGTGTTCCAGCTCCTCTCTCATCTCCTGTGCATTCTTCAAAATGTTGCTTTGGGATGTTTGGCCTCTCTTAGCTTCTCCAGAGCAAAAGTCTGCCTTCAAAAGGCTGTCTCCAAAATGTTTCTGTAAGCTGCAGCAGCAAGCTCCTTCTGTCTGAGCTCTTACATAGTGCTCTAGTAAACTAATTAAGGCCCATGCTGAATGGGTGGGGCCACATCTTCATGGAAATTATCTGATCAGAGTTATCACCTACAGTTGGGTGGGTCACATCTCCATGGAAACAACCTAATCCAAAGGTTCCAACCTAATCAAGACTAGATACATCTGCCCACACATTAAAGAACATGGCTTTTTCTGGGGCAGGGGTGGGGGTGGGAAGGAGGGTGCATAATATATCCAAACTGGCACAGGAGGCCATCAATGGACTTTTACTGTTCTTCCCCAAGGCTATGTACATAGCCTGGCCATCTGCCACAGTCTTGTGGCCAAGGACTGCTAAGTGGAGAAGTCCCACAAGTGTAACTCTATTTCACTAACCAGTAACTCTCTTTAAGGTGCAATGTTTCCCCCCATGCTGCAAATGCCAAAGCAACTAATGGCTTTCTTGGGGTGGTTGGGGTATTGGAGACCTTTATTCCTAACTTGCCCAAATGTTAAAACTTTTGTGTGTACTGACTAGGAAAGGCTGCCCTGGGAATGGAACACCTCCCAGTAGGCTGCATTTCAAAAGGCAAAAAGAGCAGTAATAGAGGAACAAGCACTGGGGGGCATAGATCCAGACCTGCCCTGTGAATTGGATGTAGCCAGCAGTAATGTTGGCTTGGGTGGGGTCTGTGGCAGAGGCAGCATTCTAAATGAATGCCCCTTGGCTTTGGTCACCATTATGGAAAGGGGCAGAACTGAGATACAGCCCACTAAAAAAAGCAATTGTGTGCTGCAAGTAATGCCTTATTGCAAGTGGAGGGACTAATGCAAAGATGCCCAGTCACCTTAAAAGTGGCCATCCCTACTCAGGGGTGGATTACTGACACAGTTTCTAAGCCATGCTCTGGTAGTGCCCAGCTGAGCATCCTGGCTAGGTGGAAAGGCTACCTGCTACAGTGTAGCATTTTCAGTACCAGCGCTCTGAGTGCAGAAATGCACGAGATTCTTAGACCAGTGTGTATATAGAGGACTCAACAGCTAAAGTTGCTGTACCTGGGGTAGCTGTTGAAATAATGAGAATTGTGAAAAGATATCTAGGACACCTGCCAATGATGAAAAGTAACCATTGCCAGGAGCTTGTGGACGTCATTGAAGGGTGACCTTTGTGCTCCTTGCATCGACCACATAGGCTGCCACACCAGATGGGACAAGTGGACTGCATCAGTCCCCTTCTATTCTTGATGTATGCTTTTACTGTCGTGGACATGGATGGCTACAGAAGTTACGTTAGCTTTCCCAGTGGGGAAGGCAAACCTGCGGCCACCATCAGCTGTTTGGAAAGGGTGTGTGGTCTGTATGGCATACCTATGCAAATAGACAGTGATTGGGGGACCCCACTTCACTGAACATATGACCCAAGCATGGACTAGGGACTATAAAATCTCTACAATAGAAGGTTTTATAGGGCCCTAACCATCTGAACACCACACCAGAGCTACAGCCCCAGCTCCTATTGAAATGCTAATGGTAAGCAATGCAAACATTGAGAATCCCAGCTAAAGGGCCAGCTGCTTTACATCCTAAGTTGGGAAATAGTAATAATTTGTTGTTGCCTCTGCCTCAGACCATACAAAACAGTGAAAACGAGATCAATTGGCCTTGGTGCTGGCCAATACAGCTGCATTGGTTAGAAATTTTAAGTCCCTGGGGAATAGGAGTTACCCAAAATATTGTAGTAAGACCTAAATGCCTGTTAAAATCTTTATCAACAATCTGTGGCCCCCTATTCCCATGGGAACCATATGCATTACTATGTGGACCTTGTTTATGCTCATTAACAATTGCTGTAACAGTAGAGGGCTCTCAAAATTTGCAAGGTGAGACTATCTGGTATTTAAAACTTCCCCACAATGTCCCTCTGCCTGGTACCTTGTTGTCAACTAGTGAAACTTTAGCATGTATATTGTTATCCCTTATTGATCCCCATAAGCATCTTTCTTTTTGCCTAGCAAGCACCTTCCTGCAGTGGGCCTTAGGAGTAACTCATGCCCACAATTGAACCCAATGTTGGGTTTGCACAGACTTGCCACCTTTAGGTACAATCGGCCTTTCTTGGACTGTGACCCCTGTGAATTGGATTGCATGAAATATCCTATTGGCCTGGCAGAATTCAGTAATTATCAGTAAAGCCCTTGTCTAAATGGTTTAATTCCCTTTCTTGGCCATGGCAGCATTTCTTTGCGAAATTATCTCTGTTGGGGGGACTTCTAGTGTCCTGTTGTCTATGGATGCAATGTCTGTCCTATGGTCAACATAGTCTACCAAATGGGGGTAGATTGTGGGGGCCCACAGTTTGGGCCCCCTCCCCTTCATAGTGATTTCACATAGCTGCCTACTTGATCAGGACAAACATTAAAAGTCATCAGACCTACCCAGGGGAGGAAAAAATGTATTGTAAACAAAGCATTGAAAATCCCCTCCCCTGATCACTTTTGATAACAGAGCTCCACACCCTTGTGTCACAAGACCCTGCCCAAACTCTGTTCTCACACCCCACTTGTCCTAACCCTTGTAAACCACTCCCCGCCCCCCGCTTCTGTGGAATGCTAACTTCTGTCTTCCCCAGCCTGCCACCACGTGGAACCAAAACTCCTGTAAGTAAGTCATATTAAACTCATGTCTGACTCTGTGCCTGGTGTGTTCTTGGTCCTAGGGCTAAGCTGGCTTGTGATAGTATGTAAGAAAATGGCAGCCTTGATATGATGATGGGTGTGATTTTTAGTATTATAGGGATGTATAGGTGACTTATAGGTTAAAGTCTAAGCGACTGTCCCTGTCAGGCGGGCCCATTTTGGTTAGATCCAGTTTTAGTTATCGAGATAACTTTGGAATTGGGGTGGGTTGGCTCTGGGCTGACCAAAGGCCCTACATTAATAAACATTAGGGGCTGTCATTAGTGATCACAAGACTCCAAAGTTGAAAAACTAGATAAAATGGGTACAAGTTAAGGTCAGTCACAAGGTTTTACAGTCACATGGTGTGCTGGTTTGGATGTATTGACCACTTTCCCAAAAGTGCCATGTTCTTTAATACAATCTTGTGGGGGCAGATGTGTTAGGTATTAGTATTGATTAGGTTGGAATCTTTTGATTGTTTCCATGAAGATGTGACTCAATCAACTATGAGTGAAATGTTTGATTGAATTATTCCATGGAGATATGGACCCCACCCATTCAGGGTGGGTCTTGATTTAATCACTGGAGTCTTATAAAAAAGCTCATAAACAGGACTGAAGAGCAGCCGAGAGTGACATTTTTGAGAGCTGCTGCAGCTTAGAGAGACATTTTGGAGATGTCCATTGAAAGCAGGCTTTTGCTGACATTTGGGGATGCTAGCCCAGTGTTTGCTCCGAAGAAGCTAAGAGAGGACAAGTTTCCCCAAGAGCAACATTTTGAAGAAAAGACAGGTGCTGAGAGAGGAGTTGGAACACAATTTGGGATCAGCAGACACCAGCCATGTGCTTTCCCAGCTAACAGAGGTTTTCTGGATGCCATTGACCTTCCTTTGGTGGAGGTTTACTCGTGTTGATGCCTTATTAGGACATTTTTATGGCCTTCAGACTGTAAATTTGTAACCAAATATATCACATGTATAAAAGTCAATCTGGGGAGGCGGGGAAAGATGGCAGACTGGTGAGCTGTATGTTTTAGTTACTCCTCCAGGAAAGTAGGTAGAAAGCCAAGAACTGCGTGGACTGGACACCACAGAGCAATCTGACTTTGGGCATACTTCATACAACACTCATGAAAACGTGGAACTGCTGAGATCAGCGAAATCTGTAAGTTTTTGCGGCCAGGGGACCCGCGCCCCTCCCTGCCAGGCTCAGTCCCAGGGGAGGAGGGGCTGTCAGCTCTGGGAAGGAGAAGGGAGAACTGCAGTGGCAGCCCTTATCGGAAACTCATTCTACTGATTCAAACTCCAACCATAGACTGAGACCAGACACCAGAGAATCTGAGAGCAGCCAGCCCAGCAGAGAGGAGACAGGCATAGAAAAAAAACAACACGAAAAACTCCAAAATAAAAGCGGAGGATTTTTGGAGTTCTGGTGAACATAGAAAGGGGAAGGGCCCTGAGGCGCATATGCAAATCCTGAAGAAAAGCTGATCTCTCTGCCCTGTGGACCTTTCCTTAATGGCCCTGGTTGCTTTGTCTTAACATTTCAATAACCCATTAGATCTCTGAGGAGGGCCCGTTTTTTTTTTTGTTTGTTTGTTTGTTTGTTTTTTAATCCTTTTTTCTTTTTCTAAAACAATTACTCTAAGAAGCCCAATACAGAAAGCTTCAAAGTCTTGCTATTTGGGCAGGTCAAGTCAAGAGCAGAACTAGGAGAGCTCTGAGACAAAACGCAATAATCCAGTGGCTGAGAAAATTCACTAAACACCACAACTTCCCAAGAAAAGGGGGGTGTCCGCTCACAGCCATCATCCTGGTGGACAGGAAACACTCCTGCCCATCGCCAGCCCCATAGCCCAGAACTGCCCCAGACAACCCAGTGTGACGGAAGTGCTTCAAATAACAGGCACACACCACAAAACTGGGCGTGGACATTAGCCTTCCCTGCAACCTCAGCTGATTGTCCCAGAGTTGGGAAGGTAGAGCAGTGTGAATTAACAAAGCCCCATTCAGCCATCATTTCAGCAGACTGGGAGCCTCCCTACACAGCCCAGCAGCCCAGAACTGCCCTGGGGGGACGGCACTCATCTGTGACATAGCACAGTCATCCCTCAACAGAGGACCCGGGGTGCACGGCCTGGAAGAGGGGCCCACTTGCAAGTCTCAGGAGCCATACGCCAATACCAAGGACTTGTGGGTCAGTGGCAGAGACAAACTGTGGCGGGACTGAACTGAAGGATTAGACTATTGCAGCAGCTTTAAAACTCTAGGATCACCAGGGAGATTTGATTGTTAGAGCCACCCCCCCCTCCCTGACTGCCCAGAAACACGCCCCATATACAGGGCAGGCAACACCAACTACACACGCAAGCTTGGTACACCAATTGGACCTCACAAGACTCACTCCCCCACTCACCAAAAAGGCTAAGCAGGGGAGAACTGGCTTGTGGAGAACAGGTGGCTCGTGGACGCCACCTGCTGGTTAGTTAGAGAAAGTGTACTCCACGAAGCTGTAGATCTGATAAATTAGAGATAAGGACTTCAATTGGTCTACAAATCCTAAAAGAACCCTATCAAGTTCAGCAAATGCCACGAGGCCAAAAACAACAGAAAATTATAAAGCATATGAAAAAACCAGACGATATGGATAACCCAAGCCCAAGCACCCAAATCAAAATACCAGAAGAGACACAGCACCTAGAGCAGCTACTCAAAGAACTAAAGATGAACAATGAGACCATAGTACGGGAGATAAAGGAAATCAAGAAGACCCTAGAAGAGCATAAAGAAGACATTGCAAGACTAAATAAAAAAATGGATGATCTTATGGAAATTAAGGAAACTGTTGACCAAATTAAAAAGATTCTGGACACTCATAGTACAAGACTAGAGGAAGTTGAACAACGAATCAGTGACCTGGAAGATGACAGAATGGAAAATGAAAGCATAAAAGAAAGAATGGGGAAAAAAATTGAAAAAATCGAAATGGACCTCAGGGATATGATAGATAATATGAAACGTCCAAATATAAGACTCATTGGTGTCCCAGAAGGGGAAGAAAAGGGTAAAGGTCTAGGAAGAGTATTCAAAGAAATTGTTGGGGAAAACTTCCCAAATCTTCAAAACAACATAAATACACAAATCATAAATGCTCAGCGAACTCCAAATAGAATAAATCCAAATAAACCCATGCCGAGACATATACTGATCACACTATCAAACACAGAAGAGAAGGAACAAGTTCTGAAAGCAGCAAGAGAAAAGCAATTCACCACATACAAAGGAAACAGCATAAGACTAAGTAGTGACTACTCAGCAGCCACCATGGAGGCAAGAAGGCAGTGGCACGATATATTTAAAATTCTCAGTGAGAAAAATTTCCAGCCAAGAATACTTTATCCAGCAAAGCTCTCCTTCAAATTTGAGGGAGAGCTTAAATTTTTCACAGACAAACAAATGCTGAGAGAATTTGCTAACAAGAGACCTGCCCTACTGGAGATACTCAAGGGAGCCCTACAGACAGAGAAACAAAGAAAGGACAGAGAGACTTGGAGAAAGGTTCAGTACTAAAGAGATTCGGTATGGGTACAATAAAGGATATTAATAGACAGAGGGGAAAAATATGACAAACATAAACCAAAGGATAAGATGGCTGATTCAAGAAATGCCTTCACGGTTATAACGTTGAATGTAAATGGATTAAACTCCCCAATTAAAAGATATAGATTCGCAGAATGGATCAAAAAAAATGAACCATCAATATGTTGCATACAAGAGACTCATCTTAGACACAGGGACACAAAGAAACTGAAAGTGAAAGGATGGAAAAAAATATTTCATGCAAGCTACAGCCAAAAGAAAGCAGGTGTAGCAATATTAATCTCAGATAAAATAGACTTCAAATGCAGGGATGTTTTGAGAGACAAAGAAGGCCACTACGTACTAATAAAAGGGGCAATTCAGCAAGAAGAAATAACAATCGTAAATGTCTATGCACCCAACCAAGGTGCCACAAAATACATGAGAGAAACACTGGCAAAACTAAAGGAAGCAATTGATGTTTCCACAATAATTGTGGGAGACTTCAACACATCACTCTCTCCTATAGATAGATCAACCAGACAGAAGACCAATAAGGAAATTGAAAACCTAAACAATCTGATAAATGAATTAGATTTAACAGACATATACAGGACATTACATCCCAAATCACCAGGATACACATACTTTTCTAGTGCTCATGGAACTTTCTCCAGAATAGATCATATGCTGGGACATAAAACAAGCCTCAATAAATTTAAAAAGATTGAAATTATTCAAAGCACATTCTCTGACCACAATGGAATACAATTAGAAGTCAATAACCATCAGAGACTTAGAAAATTCACAAATACCTGGAGGTTAAACAACACACTCCTAAACAATCAGTGGGTTAAAGAAGAAATAGCAAGAGAAATTGCTAAATATATAGAGACGAATGAAAATGAGAACACAACATACCAAAACCTATGGAATGCAGCAAAAGCAGTGCTAAGGGGGAAATTTATAGCACTAAATGCATATATTAAAAAGGAAGAAAGAGCCAAAATCAAAGAACTAATGGATCAACTGAAGAAGCTAGAAAATGAACAGCAAACCAATCCTGAACCAAGTAGAAGAAAAGAAATAACAAGGATTAAAGCAGAAATAAATGACATAGAGAACAAAAAAACAATAGAGAGGATAAATATCGCCAAAAGTTGGTTCTTTGCGAAGATCAACAAGATTGACGAGCCCCTAGCTAGACTGACAAAATCAAAAAGAGAGAAGACCCATATAAACAAAATAATGAATGAAAAAGGTGACATAACTGCAGATCCTGAAGAAATTAAAAAAATTATAAGAGGATACTATGAACAACTGTATGGCAACAAACTGGAGAATGTAGAGGAAATGGACAATTTCCTGGAAACATATGAACAACCTAGACTGACCAGAGAAGAAATAGAAAGACCTCAACCAACCCATCACAAGCAAAGAGATCCAATCAGTCATCAAAAATCTTCCCACAAATAAATGCCCAGGGCCAGATGGCTTCACAGGGGAATTCTACCAAACTTTCCAGAAAGAACTGACACCAATCTTACTCAAACTCTTTCAAAACATTGAAAAAAATGGAACACTACCTAACTCATTTTATGAAGCTAACATCAATCTAATACCAAAACCAGGCAAAGATGTTACAAAAAAGGAAAACTACCGGCCAATCTCCCTAATGAATATCGATGCAAAAATCCTCAACAAAATACTTGCAAATCGAATCCAAAGACACATTAAAAAAATCATACACCATGACCAAGTGGGGTTTATTCCAGGCATGCAAGGATGGTTCAACATAAGAAAATCAATGAATGTATTACAACACATTAACAAGTCAAAAGGGAAAAATCAATTGATCATCTCAATAGATGCTGAAAAAGCATTTGACAAAATCCAACATCCCTTTTTGATAAAAACACTTCAAAAGGTAGGAATTGAAGGAAACTTCCTCAACATGATAAAGAGCATATATGAAAAACCCACAGCCAGCATAGTACTCAATGGTGAGAGACTGAAAGCCTTCCCTCTAAGATCAGGAACAAGACAAGGATGCCCGCTGTCACCACTGTTATTCAACATTGTGCTGGAAGTGCTAGCCAGGGCAATCCGGGAAGACAAAGAAATAAAAGGCATCCAAATTGGAAAAGAAGAAGTAAAACTGTCATTGTTTGCAGATGATATGATCTTATATCTAGAAAACCCTGAGAAATCCACGATACACCTTCTAGAGCTAATAAACAAATTTAGCAAAGTAGCAGGATACAAGATTAATGCACATAAGTCAGTAATGTTTCTATATGCTAGAAATGAACAAACTGAAGAGACACTCAAGAAAAAGATACCATTTTCAATAGCAACTAAAAAAATCAAGTACCTAGGAATAAACTTAACCAAAGATGTAAAAGACCTATACAAAGAAAACTACATAACTCTACTAAAAGAAATAGAAGGGGACCTTAAAAGATGGAAAAATATTCCATGTTCATGGATAGGAAGGCTAAATGTCATTCAGATGTCAATTCTACCCAAACTCATCTACAGATTCAATGCAATCCCAATCAAAATTCCAACAACCTACTTTGCAGACTTGGAAAAGCTAGTGATCAAATTTATTCAGAAAGGGAAGATGCCTCGAATTGCTAAAGACACTCTAAAAAAGAAAAACGAAGTGGGAGGACTTACACTCCCTGACTTTGAAGCTTATTATAAAGCCACAGTTGCCAAAACAGCATGGTACTGGCACAAAGATAGACATATAGATCAATGGAATCGAATTGAGAATTCGGAGATAGACCCTCAGATCTATGGCCGACTGATCTTTGATAAGGCCCCCAAAGTCACTGAACTGAGTCATAATGGTCTTTTCAACAAATGGGGCTGGGAGAGTTGGATATCCATATCCAAAAGAATGAAAGAGGACCCCTACCTCACCCCCTACACAAAAATTAACTCAAAATGGACCAAAGATCTCAATATAAAAGAAAGTACCATAAAACTCCTAGAAGATAATGTAGGAAAACATCTTCAAGACCTTGTATTAGGCGGCCACTTCCTAGACTTTACACCCAAAGCACAAGCAACAAAAGAGAAAATAGATAAATGGGAACTCCTCAAGCTTAGAAGTTTCTGCACCTCAAAGGAATTTGTCAAAAAGGTAAAGAGGCAGCCAACTCAATGGGAAAAAATTTTTGGAAACCATGTATCTGACAAAAGACTGATATCTTGCATATATAAAGAAATCCTACAACTCAATGACAACAGTACAGTCGGCCCAATTATAAAATGGGCAAAAGATATGAAAAGACAGTTCTCTGAAGAGGAAATACAAATGGCCAAGAAACACATGAAAAAATGTTCAGCTTCACTAGCTATTAGAGAGATGCAAATTAAGACCACAAGGAGATACCATCTAACACCGGTTAGAATGGCTGCCATTAAACAAACAGGAAACTACAAATGCTGGAGGGGATGTGGAGAAATTGGAACTCTTATTCACTGTTGGTGGGACTGTATAATGGTTCAGCCACTCTGGAAGTCAGTCTGGCAGTTCCTTAGAAAACTAGATATAGAGTTACCATTCGATCCAGCGATTGCACTTCTCGGTATATACCCGGAAGATCGGAAAGCAATGACACGAACAGATATCTGCACGCCAATTTTCATAGCAGCATTATTCACAATTGCCGAAAGATGGAAACAACCCAAATGTCCCTCAACAGATGAGTGGATAAATAAAATGGGGTATATACACACGATGGAATACTACGCGGCAGTAAGAAGAAACGATCTCGTGAAACATATGACAACATGGATGAACCTTGAGGACATAATGCTAAGCGAAATAAGCCAGGCACAAAAAGAGAAACATTATATGCTACCACTAATGTGAACTTTGAAAAATGTAAAACAAATGGCTTATAATGTAGAATGTAGGGGAACTAGCAATAGAGAGCAATTAAGGAAGGGGGAACAATAATCCAAGAAGAACAGATAAGCTATTTAACGTTCTGGGGATGCCCAGGAATGACTATGGTCTGTTAATTTCTGATGGATATAGTAGGAGCAAGTTCACAGAAATGTTGGTATATTAGGTAACTTTCTTGGGGTAAAGTAGGAACATGTTGGAAGTTAAGCAGTTATCTTAGGTTAGTTGTCTTTTTCTGACTCCCTTGTTATGGTCTCTTTAAAATGTTGTTTTATTGTATGTTTGTTTTCTTTTTAACTTTTTTTTCATACAGTTGATTTAAAAAAGAAGGGAAAGTTAAAAAAAAAAAAAAAAACAAGGAAAAAAAAAAAGATGCAGTGCCCCCTTGAGGAGCCTGTGGAGAATGCAGGGGTATTCGCCTACCCCACCTCCATGGTTGCTAACATGACCACAGACATAGGGGACTGGTGGTTTGATGGGTTGAGCCCTCTACCACAGGTTTTACCCTTGGGAAGATGGTTGCTGCAAAGGAGAGTCTAGGCCTCCCTATGGTTGTGCCTAAGAGCCTCCTCCCGAATGCCTCTTTGTTGCTCAGATGTGGCCCTGTCTCTCTAGCTAAGCCAACTTGAAAGGTGAAATCACTGCCCTCCCCCCTACGTGGGATCAGACACCCAGGGGAGTGAATCTCCCTGGCAACGTGGAATATGACTCCCGGGGAGGAATGTAGACCTGGCATCGTGGGACGGAGAACATCTTCTTGACCAAAAGGGGGATGTGAAAGGAAATGAAATAAGCTTCAGTGGCAGAGAGAATCCAAAAGGAGCCGAGAGGTCACTCTGGTGGGCACTCTTACGCACACTTTAGACAACCCTTTTGAGGTTCTAAAGAATTGGGGTAGCTGGTGGTGGATACCTGAAACTATCAGACTACAACCCAGAACCCATGAATCTCGAAGACAGTTGTATAAAAATGTAGCTTATGAGGGGTGACAAGGGGATTGGGAACGCCATAAGGACCGCACTCCACTTCGTCTAGTTTATGGATGGATGAGTAGAAAAATAGGGGAAGGAAACAAACAGACAAAGGTACCCAGTGTTCTTTTTTACTTCAATTGCTCTTTTTCACTCTAATTATTATTCTTGTTATTCTTGTGTGTGTGCTAATGAAGGTGTCAGGGATTGATTTGGATGATGAATGTACAACTATGTAATGGTACTGTGAACGATCGAAAGTACGATTTGTTTTGTATGACTGCGTGGTATATGAATATATCTCAATAAAATGAAGATTAAAAAAAAAAAAAAAAAAAAAAAAAAGACATAATGCTGAGTAAAATAAGCCAGGCACAAAAAGAGAGATATTGTATGTTACCACTAATGTGAATTCTGTGAAAAATGTACAATGTTTTATACTGTAGAATGTAGGGGACCTAGAGATACCAATTAGTGGAGGGGGAATGATAATCTAATAAGAACAGATAAACTATGGAGGGTAATCTCAATGTTATGGGAATGCTCAGGAATGATTATGGTTTGTAAACTTTCTTGGATATAGTAAGATCATGTTGGAAGCAATAGAGTTATTTTAGGTTTTTTTTTTCTCTTATTCCTTTGTTTTCTTAGGGGTTGTTAATTTTCTTGGGGTATGGTAGGAACATGTTGGAAGCAATGTAGTTATTTTAGATTATTTGTTTTTCTTACTCCTCTGTTTGGACATGGTTTATTAATTTTCTTGGGGTATGGTAGGAACATATTGGAAGCAAAGTAGGTATTTTAGGTTATTTGTTTTCCTTAATCCATTGCTTTGTTTGAAATGTTGTGGGGTTTTATTGGTTGTTGTTTGCCTGTTTGTTTTTAATTTTTTGATAAACAAAGTTAAAAAATTGAAAAAAAATCAGTAGAAAAATGGGAGTAAAAACTAAATGACAAATAGGGTGGGATGGGGGGATGGTTTGGGTATTCTCTTTTCACTTTTATTTTTTATTCTTATTCTGATTCTTTCTGATGTAAGGAAAATGTTCAGAAATAGATTGTGGTGATGAACGCATAACTATATGATCATACTGTGAACAGTTGATTGTATACCATGGATGACTGTATGGTTTGTGAATATATTTCAATAAAACTGAATTAAAAAAAAAAAAGTCAATCTGTTTCTGGTAGTTTGTGTAATGGCAGCATTAGCAAACTGGAACACTTGGGCATAAGACAAGGCTATACAATCATTGTTAGAGGACAAGGCATCTGGATTACGGTTCAGAGATTTCAGGTATTTCCCTCTGTCTACTCTAAAATACCAGAAAGTAAAAAGGAATATCCATATAATGAATCATTCCTTAAATCCTAACTTCTCAGTTACAAAACTGGTGATGTATCTACACAGAAGAAAAATGATAGCCAACTAAAACAATGGTAAAATTTTGGCAGGGAATTAAGATAGTAGAATTCTGAGCATGGTTGCACATTGACACATCTTGCCTTTCTGTATTAGTACCACTAGCCGAGAGATGGCAGTTCATTTCAGGAACTCTGGGGACTCGTCTCCATGATATGACATCATGCACAGCCTTAGACTCTAAGACTTTCTTCCATTACTGCTTTGGCATGAAGATTTGTAATGCCTGAATCTCTGTCTGAAAGAAGAATGTTTCAAGTAGAATAGTTTTCATCAAACTGGAATTTGTGTTTCTATAAGATAGTACAACCCTACATCCATTGGGAGTGGTTCAGAAACATTAGCCTAGATAATGAAGAACATCTCAAGTCGTTGACTGGAGCAGGAGAGTGTGAGGGAGGGAGGGATCAGTTCTTGATAGTAAATTATTGTGACAGTTGAGCAATACTTGCCAAAGAGAGAAGTTGGTCTAGAATTTATCTGAAGAATTTAATTGCTGATTAAATTTAATGGTTTAATAGAAATTTGTTTACCCAATTTTGACACTTATGGATTTATTTACTGTTTCATTCTGATTCTCTTACTTTGAGCTAAGGATATTTCCCCTTCTCCACTTATAATTTTGCATCTATGAATTTGTACAGCACATGGGATAAATCAGTCTCAACTGTAGGATCAGCTTGAAATGCAGGATAAACAGAAAGCCACTTGTCTGCTATTTTGCAGTGCACAGAAACTCTTCAGTGTCTTTTAAGTGTCTATTCCCATAAAATGTTTGCTAGATGAATTGTAATATTTCAAATATAATGGTGAAAGCCAACATGGCATAATACATAAAATAATATCTGGAATTTTAAAAGTTGCTTGACGTATTGCATAGTTTTTGTGTAGCTTTGGAGGCAGGGGGCAGTAGAAAGGGAAGGAATCTATGAGATTGTTGGCCAGAGCTTTGCATCTGCTCACTTGCTTTGGTCCATAGATTCCTCATCCATAAACTGAGGATAATAACAGTAAAGATCTCTCTACTAGTATTCCAGTTTGCTAATGCTGCTGGAAGGCAAAACACCAGAAATGGATTGGCTTTTATAAAGGGGGTTCATTTGGTTACACAGTTATAGTCTTAAGGCCATAAAGTGTCCAAGGTAAGGCATCAACAATTGGGTACCTTCACTGGAGGATGACCAATGGTGTCCAGAAAACCTCTGTTAGCTGGGAAGGCACGTGGTTGGCATCTGCTCCAAGTTCTGGTTTCAAAATGGCTTTCTCCCAGGATGTTCCTCCCTAGGCTTCAGCTCCTCAAAAATGTCACTCTTAGTTGCTCTTGGGGTGTTTGTCCTCTCTTAGCTTCTCCAGAGGAAGAGTATGCTTTCTATGGCTGTCTTCAAACTGTCTCTTCTTTGTAGCTCCTCTTTCATCTCCTGTGTGTTCTTCAAAGTGTCCCTCTTGGCTGTGGCAAGCTCACTCCTTCTGTCTGAGCTTACATAGTGCTCCAGTAAACTAATCAAGGCCCATGCTGAATGGGCAAGGCCACATTTCCATGGAAATTATCCAATCAGAGTTACCACCTACAGTTGGGTGGGTTGTATCTCCATGAAAACGCTCAATCAAAGAATTACAACCTAATCAACCCTAATACATCTGCCCACACAAGATTGCATCAGAGATAATGGCGTTCTGGAGGACATAACACATCCAAACTGGCACAACTAGCTTAACAGTTCTAAGAGAATAAACGCAGCAAAAACAAAATGAAATCACAAACAAAAATGTTTACCCATCTTAAACAAATAGTATGATTGTGTGTTCAACCTTTTAATACTTTGGGGATCATATTATTATTCTGGTATTTAAAAAAGGTCTTTCAAATAATTATTAGAAGAATTGTGAAATCCCTAAAATTATACACCATTTATAAACCCTCACTTGAGTCCAAAGTAAATGGTTTCTTCAGAGTGCTTCAGATATTTTTATGGCCCTCTGGAGATGCTAAAATATGTGGAAGAGTGCTGTGGTGTGTTGGGGGTAAGGGTGCTGGAGTTGAGTCTGAGAGAGAATTCATTAGTCATTGACATGCAAATTGCCTGCAGAGTTGCAAATATTTGTATTCATTTGTTAAAGGAAATTTGGATGAGCACTCCACATTTCTTGCCATATAGCTGGTACAGCTAAATGAATCCAGGCTTTCACAACATGGTTGGAGCATCTAAGAAATGACGGAGGAGCTGACAGTTGACCTGGGAATTATTTCCAGCTCTATTGTCACCATTATAATGATGGTATAATAATAATTATACTTTAGGCAGTGTTTTCTCCTTCTCATCTTTAAGTGCCTTTGTCATTTAAATGATATTCATGCATCATTTTTACTTGATAGTTTTTTGGTAATTTAGGCAATATTTTCAATCTGATTATGATTGTTTAACATGCACAGAGTTTCCATTTGTTTTCATTACTAAAGCTTTCTTCCAACCCTTTGAAATGAGTAATGGGGGGAGGGTGTTAATAAAGAGATAATAGATTCATTTAAATATAATCTCAAATACTGTGTTGCTTGAGGTGACCAAATGAATTCTTTCAGTTTTATTAAACTGCTGGCATTTGTGATATGCATACTATTATGTGTTTTTGTAGACGATATTTTAGTGATTAAACACATTATTAAAGCTGAGTTGAACTCTTCAGACATATTTCTTTAAAAATGTTCTGTAGTTTATACTTCATGCTAGACAGGGCTCCCCTTGCTTAGTCTGAATTAAAGACTAACAGATTTTAGAATTCTGAATTAAAGATGATAAAATTTTAGATTATCTGCCTCTTTAATGAGCCATGATGAATAATGGCAGTAGAATATTTTGCCCCCATTTATTATTGTCTTCAGTTTGAATTAAATGAAACTTTGTACTTATTGGAAGAAATATGATATATTTTTCTTAAATATGTAAATTTTTAAAAGCTGGTAACATGGAAAATAAAAGAGGTAGATGACTAGGCCAGTGCAAATGAAATTACTAGATTATATGTGAATCTAATATTTTTGGAAAATTATTTTAAAGCCCACACATAATAACTTTGAAATATGCAAAATACTACAGAATGTTTTTGTTGGACTTAGTTTCTTTACTTAAGAAATGAAGGCCATCATAGGTGACTTTTAATAGAATTTTTTAAAATTTTTGAGTTGTCTGTGTTTGATTCTCTCTCAGCTTTAATGTCGCAATTGCTGCCCCCTGGTTACCTCTTCTACAAATCATTCCCAATGAGAAAGGGAATGTAGGGTCTTGATCCACACTTAGGGTATACAACTTAAAATACTATCTTTTTCAGGGATGCTTGAATTTAAATGTTGGCTCTTTCAAAGACTGAAAAGAATGACTCAAATGCTGGACTACTGGCAGGTTAGTGGGGGTGGTAGGTATGGGGAGACAAATTTCCAGGGGCATTCATTATACTAAACTACTCCATTCCATGGCAACTTTCGTAAGATTAACATTAGACAGTGTTTGCAAAACCAACACCTTTTTGAAATTATGGACATAATCTTTAGAATTTTCATGAATACTGCTTGAGGTCAAAAGGAGGAAAAAGCACTTTACCCTTTTTTAGTGGATGAACAGATCAAATAGAAGGAAGATACAATACAGCAAATTATAGGTAATTTATAAGTAGAACATTGAATTTTGATTCTGTTGTTTCTTTTCTGTGCTGGTTTGAATCTATTATGTACCCCAAGAAAAGACCTTGTTCTTTTAATCCATTCCTGTGGGTGTAGACCTATTGTAGGTGGGACTTTTTGGTTAGGTTATTTCAATTTGAGATGTGACCCACCCCATTCAAGGTGGGTCTTAATCCTTTTATTGGAGTCCTTTATGAGAGGATAAAAGATGGAAAAATCTGAGAGAGCCAAGAGAGAAAAGCCCCGGAAAAGCAAACAAGGACCCACAGAAACTCTAAGAGCCACTGAAGCCAGAACCTAAAATCAACGAAACCCAGGAGAGAAGGACCAGCAGATGCTGGTCATATGCCTTCCCATGTGACAGAGGTGTCCCAGATGCTGGCAGCCTTTCTTCAGAGAAGGTGTCCTCCTGTTGATACCTTAATTCGGACATTTTCATGGCCTCAGGATTATAACTTTTTGAGCTAATAAATCCCCATTGTTAGGAGCCAGTCCTTTGTCTGGTATATTGCACTCTGACAGCTTTAGCAAACTGAAACATTTTCTATTATCTCATGTGAAAATGGTAGGCAATATATAAATAATAAGAACTTCATGTCATGTATTCTAATATTTGGGATGCTACATCAGATGTTAGTCATCCCCTTCAATTTTTCCCTCTAATATTATTGTTTGTTTGCCTAGATTAAAAAAAAACGTACAATTAGCATTGACATCAGGATGTTAATTATAAAAAAAAAGCTTGTTAAATCTTCATTTATAGAAAGAAGCACATGCTGTGGACAGTGAAAGATGGATCAATCTGACTGGCACTTAAGTGTAAAAATCATATTAACTGAGAATGGGCCTAGTATGCTCAAATGATTATATTCTATTAGGGACTCTGGGGATTCTTTTCCACTGTAGGGTTGATATTACTTAGTCATGGCAAAAATGAGTTTGAAGGCACAGTGGAAGTATATGCAAAAGACATTTGGGGCACAGTCTGTGGCAGCCACTGGGATGGTTCTGTTGCATCAGTCATTTGTCACCAGCTGCAGCTGGGGTGAGTTCACCAATGCCTGACCAAATCAGCATGCTAACATCTGAGAATAATGCTGGGCATCCATCATTGTTGAGGAAAGATTATGTCTTCCTTCCTCATTCTCACTTTCCAGAAAAGAGCAGCCACAAAGAAAGGACCCAAACGGGAGGAATGAATTCTTTTACACACAAATGTATTTCACATATTACACCTCCCCCTTCCACTAGGAAATATGCAAATGCTAAATGGTCCAAAGTATTTTGTGGGTTATGACTTTAAATAAATAGTTATTCAAGCCTGGGAAGCAAGTATTTGATTCTAAAAATTGTAATTTCTCAGTACCCCACTGAGCCCTTGGTTGCTGTTATTTGTTTTTAACTTTCTACTTTTAGCTACCCACAAATTCTGTTTTCTTGGGGTGTGTGTGTAAAGGATGTGATGTTTCCCTGTGCTCTCATCCTGAGATGGGTAAGAGGTGATGTGTTAGGTTTCATCTTTCTGCACTGAGGAGGTCCTGGGAGAGATGGCAGCTTCCATCAGCCCAGCAGTGTCTTGCTATCCTCACAGGCTGCCAGCCAGATCGGCTCCTCCAGAACCAGAGGCACTCTGTTTAAAAATGGGTCAGGGGTCAGTGTGTCCTGACTTCTGTCAGTCCTAGCACCTGTATACTTTATGCCATATTTCACCAGCAGCAGAAGGCTTTGTTTTGAAACAAATTGTTTTGTTGTTGCTCTCATTGTTCTACTGTTGCTTGTCATTTATTTATTTTTTTCTAAGTGCACATACCATATGTTTTTCTTGGCTTGTATCACCAGAGTTCTTTTGAAAGCATGGAAAATATCTTGTTATGAAAAATGTAGATTTAAAAGCCTGAAAAAAGTTTGCAGTTTACAGATATTTTGGATTAATAATCAGTGAATGGTAAAATCTAATATGATGATACAAATGAAGAAATTAGACAAATTCGGTCAAAGCAGTGAGAATTTTAATTTGCCGGCTTTTTCGTATCTTGCCACTGGGAAGGTAAGGAATGGGTATTTGATAAAGGCAGACCTTAAAATTATCAGATTATTTGTTCCTATTAAAACAGCAAATAGGGTTAATGTAATAAAATGAAATTAGTATTTTTTTTTAAGAAATGAGAGTATTTTTTGGTATAAATCAGGGAAAAAGTAGTAAGACCAGAGCCTATAAAGTTGTATAAGAATGTCAATTGCTGATTTCATCAATATTTATTTATCTTTTCAAGTAGCCATTGGCAGGTGGTCAGATCACAAAGAGTGTTGATTTGATGCCTTTTCTTTTGAGGACCAGAAAATAAAACAAATTTTTAGTCTGGTGTCAGTGTCTTCCTTTATATACATACCTACAGGTGCTATAATTATCCCTTAAAACAGGAAAGAATGAAATTTCCTATGAGACTTAGACATAAAGAAAATAATAATATAGTGGAGATGTGAATACATTGATGAAAGAATATAAGCTATCATCCTGCAAACATAACTTCAGATTTGATCCCATTGCTTATATAATTTCTTAGTTGTCCATTTAAAAAATTGCTCAATTACACCAGAACAACTCAGCTTTACTGCTATTAGGACATGCATATTTTAGATATATCTAAAAAATTTACTGTTTGCTTGTTGGAAGCTGGAGCATGGAAACAATTCTAGAGTTTACCATGCTAATCAGATAAGCATTTAACCCTTTTTACTTAACAGCAATTTGTATAGCTCAGAGTTTACTTATAAAATAGGTAGATTAGATGAGTTCAAAGTAGAGCCCTTCTGAACATCGTTTTAATAATTGGTTTCAAAGTCTTACTGGCAAATACTATATATGAGATATAAAATTGTAAGTCAGTCGCTTCTCTCGGTATTATCTTGTTTAGATGTAGTAATAATAATTTTGAAAATGCTAGCCTAGAATATTGGAGTCAGAAAGAATCTTCAAGTATCCCAACTTTTCTTTTTCACATTAGAAAACAGAGCCTTGGAGAGACTTAAGGGATTTGCAGCTGAGTTCAGATGAGAATCCAGGCCTCACTGAGCCCCATGTTACACCTCTTCCACAAAGCCACTTTGACTTTCTTATTATGTCTGCGACACTTGCCCATTTTCTTCTAAAAACAGCCAGGTGGTAAAGGCATGTACATATCAATAGTTTGTCAAGATTGATAACAAGATTGGGATAGGTAGTCAATCCACATTCTAATCTGGCATTTCAGTGTCCTTGAAATTTATGTAATCTGTTCTTTTTGTCTTTCTTCTCATCCATGTCCATCTTTCTTGATTTCTTCTATTTTTTGATTAAAAAAAACTCACCTGCATTTAGTAAACCTAACATTGATCGTTCCACTTCCAGAGGAAAAGGAATAGCAAAACAAACACGTTTTCTGGAGCAATGTTCATTTATTGGAGCAATGTCCGTTGCTGAGGAGATGAAGAAAATATACTGTTTTTTGAAAAAGACATCTGGCAGGGTGGGGTGTGTCCTCAGAAGATGGCAGCTGCGTTCACGTGTAGTTTTCCCATGGTGGGAAAAAAAAGATTCTGTTGTTTGGCTTTCACTGTGTTTTAAACATAGTTCCAGATGATAAAAATGCCTTTGTTAAATCATTTCCTGGAAGAATTTAAATACAGACATAAACCTGATTTATTATACTCCATATTTTAATTAGTCTTCAATGAATATGTCTAAAAAATGAATCCCATTTGATTTTCACATAGCTTCTCCTTTTTAAAATATCCTCTCTTTAATATAGTTTGAATGTAGAAGTATTATATACTGTATATATAACATATTATACCCTATACCATATAAAAAAACACATATTTTGGTAATGGAAAATCATGATGGAATCAAAATGAAAAATCATCTGAAACCAAATATTAAATATGACAATATTTTCACTTTGTTGAATGGAATATAATCGTGATATCAGTGTTCTTTGAGTTGTAGATAGCATAGTCGCTAGTAATGGGTTGCTACCTTGGGTAAGGAGGGTATGTGGTCATTAGTAGCATGGTTTCAGTATATAAGTATATCTACGTCCATAGGAACATAAGTAGAGGAGGGAACAACTGCCTTTCAGAATTGTTGGTGGGTTTTTGGTGATTCTCCAACCTGAGACTACCCCACTCTCATGATATCCCTTTTTGCATTTTCCTTTGGGATGGAAGCATTCCCAGATGTCCCAGAGCAGTGGTTTCTGTTTGATTCCAGAAATGGGAGGAATAGAAAAGATCCCACCACAAAACATACTGAGACCCAGTTTAAAGTAATTCCTGTGAACTGGCTGGAAAAACCAGTGGAAGAATATGGTACAGATATATGCTATGAGAGGTTCAACAATTTTTTTGTATGGTGGAGGTGCATGTTAAAGCTTGATGCAAAAATTCCTTTTCTTCTGTTGATTCTCCACCTTGCTTTTTCCAAGCATACGTTTATACAAGGCTGCTTCAAGGAGGATGTGACTCAGGTCCAATAAACCAAACTGCTTTTTGTAGATTATTGGTTTTACTCTATGTTCCACCTGATTTAAAAGATGTCTAACATTTTCAAGTAGTAACATAAGTAAAATCTTGAAAACAATTTTTTGTTTGTTTGTTTCAGGATATCTACCTATTTTTTTTTCTCCTTCTATCCCTATAATCTATTCATCTGTTTATACTCTGGTTGCAAAGATCATTTTAAGGTAGTTTGTAAGCACTTATCAAATATAGCAGGTTGAGATCAATTAGAAGTGAAAATGAAAAAAAGGGTCTCTCATGATAAATGACATGAGAATATGAAATCAAATAGCTCAAATTGATACTGAGTCTACCTTAAGGCACAGGGAAGACCTTTACAACATTCTTTTAGTTTGAGAATTACATTTTGTATCTTGTCATCAACTACTTGTTGCTTTTCAAGCACTTACAAAGAAGATCTTGTACAAGTACTGGATATAGGAAATGGCAGCAGTCTAAATGAAAAAGTCTAGGGAGTTTTATTTATCTAAAGGTTAAACATTAAGTCAACAGAGAGACTGAGCTGCCAACAAAGCCAATATAATCTTACTTTATACTGCACTGATAGAATTATAGTGTCAGAACAAAGAAGATGATGGATCCTGTTTTGGTTTACTAAAGCTGCCAGAATGCAATATACCAGAGTGAGATTGGCTTTTTCAATGGGGATTTATTAGGTTGCAGACTTGCAGTTCTAAGGCCATGGAAATGTCTGGATTAAGGCATCAAGAGGAAGATAACTTCTTTGAGGAAAGGCTGATGTCATCCAGAGTTCCTCTGTCACATGCGTCAGAAGGCACATGGCTGGCTCTGCTGAACCTTCTCTCCCTGGTTTAACTACTTGTATTTCAGTGGCTTTCTCCAAATGTCTCTGAGCTTCTGTCACAGCTTCTCTGTGGGCCCTTCTTGCTTGTCCCAGGGCATTTTCTTTCTGAGTATGTCTGAGCTCTCTTCAAATGGTCTTTGTCTTTTATCCTCTCATAAAGGACTCCAGCAAGGGGATTAAGACCCACCTTGAATGGGTGGGGTCACATCCTCATGGAAACATCCTAATCAAAAGTTCCTACCCAAATAGGTCTGCACCCCCAAGATTGGATTAAAAGAGCATAGGCTTTTCTGGGGTACATAACAGATTAAAACCAGCACAGGCCCCTTTCTCATTTTAGCCTTGTCAGAACACATTTGGAGTTACATGTTAATTTAAAAAGGACAGTGACATTATCCAGAGGAGCACACCAGTAAGGTGAAGATTAACCAACTTAAGGCTCTTATACATTTTTTCCATAGTTTTCTCTGTATTTTCCAAGCTTTTTAAAGGAAAAATAAACACAAGTCAAAAAGTGCTTTTTTCCATCATTCACATAGCAGTAACTATTAGAAGCTAATACACCATATTGTGGAGAACAGTTATATTTATTAAATCTATCTTATCTTTTTATAAATTGTGTTAATTGATTTATGTAAGCAAAATACATGTTATGGAAATATTCACTGATCTCAGCAAAACTCAAGTATGATATTTGAATATAAGTGCGAATATTCAAATACTATTTACTGGCAATTGCTTACAACTGTGGAAAAATTAGAAGCATATTTCATGCGGATAAATGATTAACTTTTGGCAAAAGGTGGCAGCTAAGCTTCCTAATAAGGACCCATGAGCACCTTTGTTGCAGAAAAATTAGATAGCCTTACTGATTCCCAAACACATTCAACTGTGTGCATCTATGCTTTTGTTCAAACTGTTCATTTTGCCTGAACCACAGTTCCCTCCATCCCTGACTTTCAAAATCCTATCTATCGGAGAAACTAAGATGGCAGCTAGGTGAGACGAGGCAAAAAAACACCTCCGTGAAAAACACTAGATAAAAACCAGAAAGTGACCCAGAATACTGGTTACAGTGATGTGCCAGCTGGACAAGGTCTGCTTGTACCACAGGGGCCATATACTTGGTGAAACCAGGAGTCTGCATTCTGAAACGAGTGAGTAAGCTGGCTGGAAGACCTGCAGCCACGCGGCAGTCTGGGGAAGCCAGGGGTTGGCATTTGGAGACCGACTGGTTCTTTAAAAAAAAAATGGGGGGGGGAACCCAGGAGCAGCTGCAGTTGTGACAGTGGGAACCATGCGGTAAAACACAGCAAGAGGGGGCTGGGCCGGCCTCTCAGTGTCTGGCCTGGAGTATAGCCCACTGCAGATACCCTTGGGGCCGGAGGAACAGAGGAGAGAGCTGGAAGCTGAAAGAAACCCCGCAGCTTGCAGCTGGCTCCCCGGAGGGCTGGATAAACTCCTGCCCGGGGCTGTGCCCACAGCCCAGAGCCCCGCCAGTTGTCCCGGAGCTGGGAAGGAGGAACTGTGCTAGGAGGAGGGGTTGAGACACCCCATTCGGCCATCTTTGCATCAGGCTGAGAGTGCCCCTACACAGCCCGGCGGCCTGGGGCTTCCCTTGAGGGACGGCGCTCACTAGTGACATAGCACAGCATTCCCTCAGCAGAGGTCCTGGAGGATCACGGCTGGGAGGGGGGGCCCGCTTGGAGAACCCAGGGACGCTACGCCAAGTCCGGTGGTTTGTGGGACAGTGAGAGAGAGGGTCTGGGGCTGAATTGAAATGAAGGCTTAGACTCTTGTGGTGGCCTTGAATCTCCGGGAACCTGGGGGATTTGAATATTAAAGCTGCCCTTCCTCCCTGGCCACCTGGACACATGCCCCACATTTAGGGTGGATGGCTCCAGCAACACACCCAAACTGAATTCTCCAACTGAACCCCACAAGAATCATTTCCCCACACACCATGGGGACAAGGTTGAGAACTGACTTAAGGGGTATAGGTGACTCACAGATGCCATCTGCTGGTTAGTTAGAGAAAGTGTACACCACCAAACTGTGTTTCTGAAAAATTAGATTGGTATCTTTTTTTTACAACTTGAAAGAACCCTATCAAGCAAAGCAAATGCCAAGAGGCCAAAAACAACAGAAAATCTTAATACATATGATAAAACCAGATGATATGGAGAATCCAATTCCAAACACATGAATCAAAATATCAGAAGAGACACAGTACTTCGCACAATTAATCAAAGAACTACAATCGAGGAACGAAAACATGGCAAAGGATTTAAAAGACATCAAGAAGACCATGGCCCAGGATATAAGTGACATAAAGAAGACCCTAGAAGAGCATAAAGAAGACATTGCAAGAGTAAAGAAAAAATAGAAGATCTTATGGAAATAAAAGAAACTTGGCCAAATTAAAAAGACTCTGGATATTCACAATACAAGATTAGAGGAAGTTGAACAATGTCTCAGTGTCCTAGAAGTCCACAGAACAGAAAATGAAAGAACAAAAGAAAGAATGGAGAAAAAAAATCAAAAAAATTGAAATGGATCCCAGGGATACAATAGATAAAATAAAACGTCCAAACTTAAGACTCATTGGTGTCCCAGAAGGGGAAGAGAAAGGTAAAGGTCTAGAAAGAGTATTCAAAGAAATTGTTGGGGAAAACTTCCCCAACCTTATACACAATATAAATACACAAAGCATAAATGCCCAGTGAACTCCAAATAGAATAAATCCAAATAAACCACTCCGAGACATATTCTGATCAGACTCTCAAATACTGAAGAGAAGAAGCAAGTTCTGAAAGCAGCAAGAGAAAAGCAATTCACCACATACAAAGGAAACAACATAAGACTAAGTTGTGACTACTCAGCAGCCACCATGGAGGTGAGAAGGCAGTGGCATGACATATTTAAAATTCTGAGAGAGAAAAATTTCCAACCAATAATACTTTATCCAACAAAACTCTCCTTAAAATTTGAGGGAGAGCTTAAATTTTTCACAGACAAACAAATGCTGAGAGACTTTGCCAATAAAAGACCTGCCCTACTTCAGATACTAAAGGGAGCCCTACCAACAGAGAAACAAGGAAAGGAGAAAGAGATATGGAGAATTTTAACAGACATATATAGAACCTTACATCCCAAATCACCAGGGCACTCATTTTTCTCTAGTGATCACAGATCTTTCTCCAGGAGGGACCATAAGCTGGGACATAAAACAAGCCTCAATAAATTAAAAAAAAAAAAATTGAATATACTCAAAGCACATTCTCCAACCACAATGGAATACAAATAGAAGTCAGTAATTTTTGAATTGAAACTCCACTATTTACTTCCTACATGATATAAAATACACAAACTCTAATGACAAATCAGTGGTTTTGAACTCAATGTAAAATATGTAATTTTAGACAACTATATAAAGGTGGGGGAATGGAGGAGTATAGGAACATAGTTTATATGTCCTATTGAAGTGAAGGTGGTATCAAAGAAAAACAAGATTGGTATGGATTTAAGAGGTTAATTTTAAGCCCCACAGTAAACCCAAAGAAATTATCAGAGAATATGACCATAGAGATGAAAAGTAGAGTATGGGTTAAGAGAATTGGGGGAAGGGGCAATGGAGAGTTAAGAAATGAGTGTAGGGTTGCTGTTTGAGGTGAAGGGAAATTTCTAGTAATGGATGGTGGGATAGAGCATTACAACATTCTAAATGTGATTAATCCCACTAATGGAAGCCTAGGGAGGGGGTGGAATGGAAAGATTTAGGCTGTATATATGTGTCCACAATTGAAAAAAAAAAGACAGTCTAAATAGATGACAATTGAATGTCAAGGATGAACCTGGATGGTATTGGAGGATGGAGGACAGGAGGCTCAAAGGGACAGTTGAGACATAAGGAAAAGGAGATATAGAATGTAAGCTTTGTATCAATCAATGTTGAATCTCTTGTACTTCTTAGTGGTGCTTAATGGGATTGCATAAAAGAATATTCTTGTTCATGGGAAGTGTATATGTGTATTATAGTGTTTGTTCAAGGATGTGTGCAGCTAGCTGTCATATGTTCAGAAGACAGAGCAATAGATGATGGATGATAGATAGGGAGGGAGGGAGGGAGGGAAAGAAATAGCGATGTGACAGCATGTTAAAATTGGTGGATTGGGATATTGGTGGAGGGGGGTCAGGGTATGCTGGAGTTCTGTGTATGGGGTTAGTATTGCTTTTGCAACTGTTCCTATACCTTTGAATTTATTTCAAAATAAAAAAAAATGGAAAAAAAATCCTATCTATCGTTCATGGCCTCTTCAGATAGCAGCTTCTTCATAAGAGGTTCCCTAATTATCCCCCAACTGTGAGTAAGATCATTCTCTTCTGAACCCCTGCAGGGTTTTCTTGATAATCTCTCATTTGTACTCATTTCATCCATGTCCTTAGGTAGTAAACTTCTTGAGGGCAGGGTCTGCTAATGCCACTTTGGACACTCTGCAGCACCTAGTACATAGCAGATGCCTGATATCTGTTAAACAGAATTGAATGGATGAACATTGCTAATTGTTGTTCTTTGTCTGGGATATCCTTTCTTTAGCTATTGCTTGCCAGTGCATTCAGGCAGTGTACAAATATTTATTCCATGCCTTCTGTATACTAGGCACTGCTCCAGGTAAGAGAATACAGAGAAAGAAAAAACATCTCTGTCCTCAATTCCATCTGGGAGGAAGTAGACAATTGACAGTTTCAGGTAAAATTAAATACTACTGGGAAGACAATTGGGCAATGTAGAAAGTGCCCTTAGATGCCATTTTAGCTAGAGTAGCCTGGGCTGGCCTCCTGAAAAAGGGACATTTCAGAGTTGACAATTCAGTGTTGAGAAGGAGGCAGGCATGTAGAGATCTGTGGGAACATTATTCCAAGCAAAAAGAACAGCAAACACAGAGGCCTGAGGTAAGAATCAACTTGGGAGTGTTTATGGGATAGAGGGAAGAGAGTGATGTGACTGTAGCCTAGTGAATGGGGCCAGGGGTGGGGAGAGAGAAGCTCAGAGTTTGAGAAGGGCTAAATCAGGACATCATAGACGATGATGAGGAATTTGCAATAGGAAGCCTTTCATGGTTCTTAACCAAGGAAGTGAATGTGAACTTATTCATGCCTAAATGAATTTTTAGTATTGTTTTTGAACATACAGCCATGATATCCACCAACCTGTTATAATGAATTATAATGACTTCTGCAAATATAAAAATAGTTATGTACTGAAATAATTATCTTACGGATGTAAGTGCCATTATTAATAATTGCAAGTTGGCAATGTTTATGTTACTGTAAATTAAAAAAAAAAAGTCACCACCATAATAGCATAAAGATCAAACATGTTTCCAGTAAACTGCAGCTTTTGAGTGTGTCTTCTCCGGTTTGTGAGGTTGTTGGGGGAAATGTGGATATAGACTGCTTCCATTTAAGAGCTATTTGTGTGAATGTAATTTGATTCTGAGTGTTTTGATTGGACAGGATTGCTGTAATAGATTTTAAGGATATTTGTGGGTATTACAGTTTGCTAATGCTTTTATAAAGGGGGTTTTATTTGGTTACAGAGTTACAGTCCTAAGGCCATAAAAGTGTCCAAACTAAGGCATCAACAGATGATACCTTCACTGAAGGATGGCCGATGGCGTCCAGAACACTTCTGTTGGCTGGGAAGGCATGTAGCTGGTGTCTGCTGGTCCTGG
Organism: Choloepus didactylus; assembly: GCF_015220235.1. Taxonomy (NCBI): domain Eukaryota; kingdom Metazoa; phylum Chordata; class Mammalia; order Pilosa; family Megalonychidae; genus Choloepus; species Choloepus didactylus. Next base: position 129,763,506 of record NC_051309.1, on the reverse strand, counting down.
TTGCTGTTCCAGCAACTATCTCAGCTCCTTTGTGTTCTTGTTTCTTTCTCCCAGGACATTTCTCTCTAAGACCCTGGGGGTCCTGTTTTAGCATATCCTGAGGCAAACTCTGGGCTTCATCTCCTAGCTAAATGTCCTTCTGTCTGCCTCTCCAAGTATCTTTAAGCATCAGTGTTGGCAAGAGTCTGGACCTGTGTTGTTCTTTTTAAAGGACTCCAGTAAACCAATCAAGACCCACCCTGAATGGGCAGGGCCAAATCTCCATGGAAACATTCAATCAAGAGGTCACGCCCTAATCAAAAAGATTAATCAAAAAGATTAATCAAGACTGCATTAAAGAATATGGCTTTTTCTGGGGGACATAATATATACAAATTGGCACAGTGGGTATGTCCATATCATGGAAATGGCTTAATAAATATTGTTTAATTATTGAGAATGGCAAAGGAATAGAACCCACTTAGGTTTCTTGCTCAATTTAAATACATAGGCTTAATCTGTTTTCTGACTCCACCTTCCACAGGTCCAACTTTCCCGGTGGTCCGCCTTGCTGGTGGAAGCAGTACGTCTGAAGGCCGAGTGGAACTCTTCCATGCTGGTCAGTGGGGAACTGTTTGTGACGACCAATGGGATGATGCAGATGCAGAAGTGATCTGCAGGCAGCTTGGCCTGAGGTTTGCTGTTTTTGTTTTTGCCTTGCTTTGTTTTGTTTTGTGAATCGATTATTCCCAAGCCCAAAGACAGGTGCTGCTTGTTTAAATTGCACATTTCCTTGAACAACCAGGAAAAGCTACCTTTTGATCTTTGCACTAAGCTGTAGTTTCCCTGTGGAGAGCTTGTGTGTACTCCATAGGTCTAACCTGTTAGTATCCAAAATACATTGATTTTATATCCTTAAGATGCTAAGCCTATTACTGCTTTTCATTGGTAGCCTTTATATTACCCACAGGTAATGATTAGTGTGGTCAATGACAGTGACTTCGCCAAAGTCATATGAAGAAGTACTAGTGAAGTTAGGCTATAATTGAAGTTTAACTTGTCTCCCCTAAATATTTGCTAAACTTTTGAACTTTGCTTCCTTGTTTGTTACGCATATACTTAGAATAAAGGCTGCCTGTTACAATGTACAAAGGAAATAATTCCCATGTGGGGTATGGCAATGAAGCTTGCACAATAAAGATCACAGTATGAAAATCAGTATTCCCTGTTGCCTCAGTTGTGATTATTCTGGAATATTACACTATAATTAAGGATCTTCTGGTTAGTCTTTTTGGCATTGGTAAAAGTGTCTCTAAATTATATTAATTATTCTGCAATATTACACTATAATTAAGGATCTTCTAGTTTGTCTTTTTGGCATTGGTAAAAGTGTCTCCAAATTATATTAAAGGCTCTCTTAGAGGTTAATATTTTACTTTAAATTTGAAAAAATATTCTATTTAGTACTTTGATGTGGTGGTGGGGGGTGGGGTGCAGGAGATCTCTTGTGATTAAAGCTTCTCTGTCCATGCATCATTTTGTTCAATTAAGCAAAATCTTTGACACTGGCACCTGATTTATGAGACTTGAATCTTATATACTAATGTTTTTTGCAATTAATTTCCTCTCTTTTTCAAAACTGTTTACTTTGAAGTATTTTAAAGTGAAGTAAAGACATTTTAACATTTTACCTCTAAACACTTCAGTGCACATCTCTTAAAAATAAGAACATTGTCCTATTGCGCCCAATTATCTTTATCACAACTAATATAATTGACAATCATTCTTAACATTGTCTAATACTCCATTATAATCAAATTTCCTTAATTGCTCCCATATTGTCCTTTACACCTGGTTTGAACAAAGCAGAATTTAGTCCAGGACCATGCAGTGCATCTGGATGTCCTGTGCCTTAAGCCTTTCTTCATCTAGAAAAGCCTCTTTTTTTTTTTTTTTTTTTTTTTTTCATGGCAACACTGACTTTTGAAGAGACCAGGACAGTTCTGGAGAATTTCTGGGTTTGTTTCATTTCTTCCTCCTGATGTCATTTAGTTTAGTGTTCTGATTCTTTTAATTCCTGAAATTGGAAGTGAGGTCCAAAGGCTTGATTAGATCGAAGTAAACATTTTGGCTAGAAATTATCACAGGTGATATGTTCTCATCTTGCATCTCCTCAGGAGCCATAGAGCACCTTTGATTTTCTCTACCACCTGTGAGTCTAAGATTGAGTGCTGGGTTATAAGGTGGTGTCAGCCTGAACCTTCCACTGTAAAGTTACATCTCCTCCACCCCCTGTAACTGATTCTGGGACCTGACTGCTAATTTGCAGGCCACATCTGCAACAGGAACAAGCATAGCAAATCCGGAGTCAGCTGGACTTAATTAACTGGAAGTGTTAAGTTTATTGCTGTGACAATAAACTTCAGACAGGGCAGCAATAGGGCAAATCAGATCCTTTTGAGAAAACTGTAATTAATTAAAATTTTGAGGTTAGCATTTTAAATGTTCTGATTATGTATCAATTTCAAGACCAATTATCCTAAAATTGCCAGGAGTTGCTGCTGTACTCAGCGTAGCAGAAGAGTTATGAGCATGGGTTCTGGACTCAGAATGACTGGATTTGAATACTACTTTTGGACTTCAGAAAAGTTACAGAACATCTCTTAGTCATTGTTTTGTCCTCTAAAGGGTATTTTCTAATCTATAGGGTCTAGTGTCTATAAGGCAGTTAGCACACATTGTTCAGTATACAATAAATATAGGTATAAAGGTCAGTCTAATTAGGGACTATTGTTTTTTGAAAGATGTTATTAAATGTTCCAAATAAACTGAGCATTTGATGGAAAGATCATCAAACACTATTCCTCTACACGGAACTTCTATTTAGTTAACTGTATCTATGAATTTCATGTTTTTAAACAGTCTAAAATGTGTATATGTGTGCTCATTGGGTTAGCAACTATATGTTCAGCTGTGCGCTAAATGATTTCCATGTTCATTACTAGGGAACCTATGCCTTTGCCAAAAATAATAGGAACATTAAGGATATAGTAATGGCATATTTAATATTACCACTTGTAGTATAGGTTAATCTAAATTTAAATCAAATCTGTTTTTATTATTAGTATATTTCTGTAGGAGAAGGAAAGCTTTTGCTGCTTAGAAAAATGCATAGAAAATTTAAATGACACATTGTAAATATTAATTACGTCTGCATTTATGGAAGTTATTCCAAAAATTCGTGTTGTAATGTAGAGTTCTTTCTTGTGAGCCAAAGCTTTTTTTTTTAACTTATAGGAAGTTATTAAACCAAAGGCCATGTTAACAAATAGTCTATTATGTGGAAAGAATATAGAGATTGAGTCATAAGAAAGACTACATTAATGGTGAACACATGCATAGGTTATGAAAAAATGTCGCACCTTTCTCAAGCATAAGCTCATCCATATCATTTATATGAGAGGATTAATGTTTGGAAAGTGATTAAAGGAAAAATATCTCTACATGTACAGGCAGCAAAGTTCCCCTACCAGTCTATGCAACAACTAACATTTCATCTTTGTAGAGATTTGGTTTTATTATAAGTACTCTGATGCTTTGAGCTGACATTGTTCATTTACCTTTCTTCACTTGATTTTATAGTTCTCCTGTAAGTATGCATTAGAGCAATATTCTACAACTCCTTTTCCTCTATAATTTGTTTTGCTCTCTTAAAGTCTAAATACTTGTCGATGAAGTAGCTTTTTTAATGGCATATGGTTGATGGCAGACAGCATAATTGTTTGTCTCAATTTATGATTTGTTCTTAAGTAAGTTTCGTCTCAGTCCTGTTTTTTTGTTGTTGAATTCCTGGAGGGAAACTACATCGTGCTTCCCTGGAGTGGTACTTACAGTTTCTTTGTGAGATGCTGTCTTTTTTGACCCTCCTCTTTTTTGGTGTCTGGATTTTGGTAGCTGGCAGGCTTCCTCAATGCAAAAGGAAATTACTGTACTCAAGGGATTTAAATCTGATTAATCTAGGATGTGGAAAAAGATGAGGAGTAGGAAAGGAGACAGCCAGATGCTACAAAATTAGATACAGAACTGTATTCCTGAGTGGTGAGAATAAAAATCTTTTTGCTCTTATTTTACTGTTTATATTGAGTTTTAAAAAGTATTTCATTCCCGGTACATGGAATCCTTGAATTGGAAGGAGACTTTATTTAACAGATAAGGAAGTGAGGCCATGAGATTACCTGATGCCCCAAAACCACATGATTAGGGAGAGGCAGATTCTTGAGATTCATGGTTCCTAAGTTAGGATTTTTTTCTTTCACATTATGCTATTGAGCAATAGGAAGGTGTTAATTAGAAAAAATATAAATATAGGGCTAAAAGAAAGTTGATTTTAGGGAGAAAATGACAATGAACTTATTTTAGATAGACTGTATTTGAGGGGCCTTAGCCCATTGTTCTAGTCTGCTAATGCTGCCATTTGCAGAATACCAGAAAATGGATTGCCTTTTATAAAGGAGGTTTATTTGGTTACAAAGTTACGGTCTTAAGGCCATTAAGTGTCCAGGGTAAGGCATCAACAATAGAGTACCTTCACTGAAGGATGGTCAGTGGCATCCCAAAACCTCTGTTAGCTGGGAAGGCATGTGGCTGGAGTCTGCTTGCTCCCAGGTTGCGTTTCAAAATGGCCATTCTCCAAAATGTCAGTGTCAGCTTCCAATGGCCGTCTTCAAAATGTGTCTCTCAGCTGCAGCTCTAAAATGTCATGTACGGCTGCTATGTTATATGGCTCTATGTTTTAATTAAGACTCACCCTGAATGGGTGGGGTAACACCTTCATGGAAATTATCCAATCAAAGGTCCTGCCCACAGTTGATTGAGTCACATCTCCATGGAAACAATCAATAGGTTTCAACCTAATCAACACTAATACATCTGCCCCTACAAAATTGCATCAAAGATAATGGCATTTTGGGGGACATAATACATCCAAACTAGCACACTCATCAATTGAAAATGCCCCAGGAGGCTGTAGGATAGCAAAGTGTTTCAGAGCTTGCCTTGTACCCAGGCAAGCTTTACCACCTTAGTAGTGTTGTAACCTTGGGCAAATTATTTAACTGCTGGGCTTCAATTTCCTCATCTGTAACCTGGGGATAATGACATCATCAGGTACTAGAGAGAATTAGACCAGTGCTTTGTATATGATAAATGTATGATATACATTAAATAGCACTGTCAGAGATGGAGGGAATTGTTTTATGGAGAGAAAACTAGGATACTGATAATTAAAGATGAGTTTCTTCATCCATAGGTTACAAGTGTCCCAAACTGATATTTGCGATAAAAAGACTGTTCTTTCTAAACCTAACAAACAATTTTCTTGCACAATACAGCAGCCTGTGTTGTGGGTTAACCTCAAAGTCATACCTAAGCTTGGGGATAGAATTGGTCAGATGGTACTATTTATTTGGCCTTTCTCTATGAAAATTAACAAATTTAAACCAGTACTATCTGATTAGCTAAACTGATTTAAGAATGTTTTGAGTAAGGATCAGACACAGAATCAATTCAAACATATATTGAGGATTTTTATGTAGGTCAAATAATATTACATGGAAAATAATAACTTGATGTCTTATATCAGAGCACTCCTACCCTACAGATTTAGTCTGTGACAGAGGGTAAGAAAGCAGGCAGCACTGGGACTATGAGAACAGCTGAACTGCCATGGCTGGAGTGGGTGGGAATAATTTCCATAAAGGAAGGACAAAGAACCCAGAGCTTTAGCTGAATCTGAATTCAGATAGCACTTACTTCGACTTTTTTTTTTTTTAATGTTGCTTTCCCCAGTACTGTAAAATCTCTTCAAAAGCAAGCTCATCAGCTTCTTTGGTATTCTCCTGAGAACCCAGCACAGTCCAGGGCTCCAGCGAATATTAGTAACTGGCTGAAGGAATGGGGATTTATGTAAATAGTGCCTTCTTAATTATAATAAACTAAAAAAATTGGCTTAGAAAACCTTGTTTGTCTTACCTCATAGTTGGCTGGGTAATGTTTTTATCTGCAAGTTCATTCTATTAGTTTTTAAGTTCCTGATTACTTTATTTCAATTAAATAAAATTATTTATTTAATTAATTATTTTGTGCGAACATTAAAGTGATATTTATGAAACAATGGACAAACACAAAAATGTTTAAGGAAGAAAATAAAAGATCTGGTGATTTTTGAGAGTGCAATTAATGGCTTCTATACTCCCATTCTGTGTTCTTCCTCAAAGAAGGGACATGGTTCAGAGACAGCTAATCAGGCCTTTTGCTTTGTCCTAGAACCTGTGTCACGTAATCATTGACATATTTGCAGCACAACATATTTCCGTATCCTGACCTCAGCCCATCTGGGGTCACTCTCAATCGATGGATGACTTTAGCGTTTTTTCCTTTGGGTGGGTGGGTGGGGGTGTTGTATAGTTTATTTTCAACCACGCAAAAACACTCAGAAGGCAGGGAGTGGCCAGGGGGCTCCCCATGTTCCCTCTCCAACCCTGCATTTGGCTGAATCCAGAGCTTCTCTTGTCTTACTCCCAATCCCTAGACTGTGCAGGAAAGACAAGGTCCCCCCACCCTCAACACTGAATGGGGCTAGGCAGTCGAGGATGCAGGGTGAGGGGGGTGGGCAGAGGCCAAGTATTCACGGTTCCCCACCCCCACCCCCTTACTACAGTGTGCCCAGGCCACGAAGGTGGGCAAGGCGCCAACTCTGGGATTCCTGGTGGTGTGCATAGTGCTTCTCCCACTCAGAAACCTCGAGATGAGCCCCCCACTCCTTTGCCCAGGTAACCACGAACCACAGTCGTGAGCCCTGTGATCTGGGCAAGGAGGGGCCTTAGCACTTCACTGGCCCCAGGCCCCTGTGGGGAAGGTGTGGAAAATGGATTGGAAGCAAGTGGTTATAAAATGAGGGAAAGGGGGAGAACTGAGAAGACCCTAAGGAGGCAGGGCTAGAAGTCCTGGGGGTAAGTTCAGACAGCTCTTGTCTGTCCCTGCCCCACCTTCCCCACCCCTCATCTCCCAACCCAGGCCCAGAATCCCTGAGAATCCAACTGAAAAGGCCGTATGGGGTCGGGGAATGGGAATGGTGGGATTGCCGAGCCCTGCTCCTGGCAGATGGTGTGTAGGGAGGGCGGGACTGGCTCTGTTCCAGTACTCAAGCTCTGAGCTTCCAGAACAAGTTGAATCCCATGAACACATAGGGAAAGCGTTTCAGCCTATGTAGTCTATGAAAATGAAATTAATCTTTTAATTCTCTGAAAATACGATAGATAAAAAATGCATACATATTGTTTGAATTTGACCACTAATGAGGTTTATCATATGTTCAGTGGCCATGGATAATTCTTCTGTGAATAGGCTGAACTATGCATTGCTCTGTATTTGTAGATTGGTTGTTTTGTCTTTTGTTATAAAATAATATAATAATTTCAAGGGATTTTTTTGGTTGCTATTATACATCACAAATATTCCTTCCAGCCTGTTGATTTTGACTCTGTTTATGGTGTATTTTGCTATGTAGAAGTTTTAAATTTGTACATGGTTAAATGTAACTTTTTTTATTTTTTGACTTCTGGATTTCCTATGTTGCTCAGGAAATCTTCCTATCCCCAAGATTATAAGAACTATGTTCCTATTATTTTATCCTAATAACTTTTTAGTTTTTTATTTCTTTCCCCTCCCTCTCTCTCTTCCTTCCTACCTTCTTTCAATACTTAGGTCTTCAAGCCATCTGGAATTTATTTTTTGTTTCTGTTATGAGCTTAGGATCGAATTTTAAATTCCCATACTGGTCTCCGTTTCCTTTTAGCACCTCAGCCTGGCTAATTTGAGCCCACTGAAATTTTCTTTAATAGATCTTTCTCTTTCCTGGCATTCATCCCAGGGCAAAGATCCAAGGAGGCTGTTTCCCTGCCTTTCTCTAAAGCTTTCCTAACTGGCTGCTCCATGACCTGCATTTGTCATCCTGTCTCCCCCAGCTCTCCTCCTCCTCTGTTCTCCAACTCTGAGTGTTCTCTAGTTCAGTTTCTATATGAGCTTTCATTAATTTCTCTCCTGTAGGGCAGGGGTCGGCAAACCTTTTCTATCAAGGACCATATAACTGAGACATTGGGATTTAAGAAATGATTATGATTACTGAGTCACTACATAGATATTTCTTTTTTCTTTCTGGTATATTAGAATAGCCAGAGGGAAATACCTGAAATCTCTGAACTGTAACCCAGCTGCCTTGATCTCTGATAATGATTGTATAACTATACAGCCTTTATCTTGTGATTGTAAAAACTTTGTGACTAACCTTCACTTGTACTCCCTTGTCCTGTTTTTCAACTTTAGAGTCTTAGGATCACTAAGGATGGCCCCTAATGTTTATTAATGAAGGGCCTTGAGTCAGGCCAGAACTAACCCATCCCAGTTCCAAAACTATCTTGCTAGACAGAACTAGATCTAATCAAAATGGGCCCACCTGATATGTGCAGTAGCTTAAACTTTAACCTGTAAGTGAATGATACCTCATTATAATACTAAAAATCATGCCTATCATCATTTTAAGGCTGCTATTTTCTTACATACATTCTGGGACTGAGCATGTAATCAATGTTTGCAGGCTCAGTAATTATATCATCTCTAACCTCGTCACCTTGAGCCATTGTGATCATTATCCTAAAACCTGCCCATCTTTTTATACTATAAAATAAACAGAATTACTGAAGTTTGGGAAGAGAGATTTTTAGGCTGATAGGCTCTCTGATCTCCTCTTTCTTTCTCTGAAACCCTGGTGTCTCAGAAATTGGTCATTTGAGTGCATCTGGCAGAGACCCTACTGCTTTTGATTGGTATCAAGGAGACAGTAAATATTTTAGACTTTGCAACTATTCAGCTCTGCCATTCTATTACAAAAGGAGCCATAGACAATAAGAAAGGAATGAGTGTGGCTTTTTCCCCATACAACTTTATTTCTGGAGAGTAAAATTAGAATTGCATATGATTTTCATGTCACAAAATGTATTCTTCTTTTGAATTTTTCTACTATTAAAAAATGCAAATACCATTCTTAACTCATAGGCCACATAAAAAAAATGGTCAAATCTATGGGTGATGGTTTGTTGAACTCTGCTCTAGAGCCACCATCTAGGGCTGTTTCTTTCTCATCTTAGCTCCTCCCTTTAAAAAGGAGCCACTGGTCTCAGGCACAGACACTTTAAGCATTTCCTTTCTTCTTTAAACCAACATTTGCATAAAGATTAACATATTTGACACAACATATTTCAATTATTCAAGACCCCCAAATTCTGATAAGTACTTGCAATTAATACATAGCTTTAGAGTTTTATTCTCTGTGGATTTCAAACTGTTCCCTTGTTCAATTTAGTGTAAATGTTGCATGAAAATATTTTCTTTTGGGAGGGGACATCTATTCCACTATAAGTCATCTTTAAAACATTTAAATTTCTTCAGTCAGTAGACTGCTGTTGCAAGATCATTTTGGCTTAAAAAATATTTTTCCAGGAACATAAATGCCTCCATTACAAAGAAAATTTTGTTTTAGCCACTACTATTTTTTTTTTTTTGTAAAATACTATATATGCATTAAACCACTCGAAAATTTTTGCTTCTAATTATCTGATTATGTCCGTGCCACAAGAATCAGAAGATGGAGTAGTGTAAAGCTATAACTTGATGCCCTTTTGGGCCATCATCTTATAATCTTTAAATTAAAGGAAAAAAAAAACACATAAATTTGTCTAGTGTTTTATAGGCCTCAAATTACTTCCATAATATTCTCATAAAATTTCTTTCAATAAATAAAATAAATTTACAAAAAAAAAAAATCAGAAACTATTAAGATTGTAAATGATTCCTTCTTTTTAACTAGTCCTCCAAGTTTAGTTTTGGGGAATGGGAAAGCTGAAAACTATGGTGTTAATTTAAACTAAATACCAAGTGGTATCTAGATAAATTGCTTAGCAGTGAAAGATGTGTCATTCATCGACTGTAGGGGGTGGGGTGTGATGCAGTGGGGTGTGGGGGAAACTCCTTAACAGTGCCAAAAGGGAGAAGGGGAACTTACATTTGTTGAGCTCCTATGTATCAGAGGGTTTTGTTCTTACAACCCTGAAGGTAGCCATTATCATCTCTTTGTTCAGAGGAAGCACCTTGGGCCTGGAAGGTTTTAGTAATTTCCCATGGTGTTCTAGTTTGCTAATGCTGCCAGAATGCAAAACAACAGGGATGGATTGGCTGTTATAAAAGGGGGTTTATTTGGTTACACAGTCACAGTCTTAAGGCCATAAAGTGTCCAAGGTAACACATCAGCAATCAGGTACCTTCACTGGAGGATGGCCAGTGGTGTCCAGAAAACCTCTGTTAGCTGGGAAGGCACGTGGCTGGCGTCTGCTCCAAAGTTCTGATTTCAAAATGGCTTTCTCCCAGGACGTTCCTCTCTAGGCTGCAGTTCCTCAAAAATGTCACTCTTAGTTGCACTTGGGGTATTTGTCCTCTCTTAGCTTCTCCAGAGCAAGAGTCTGCTTTCAACAGTCATCTTCAAACTGTCTCTCATCTGCAGCTCCTGTGCTTTCTTCAAAGTGTCCCTCTTGACAGTAGCAAGCTCGCTCCTTCTGTCTGAGCTTATATACTGTTCCAGTAATCAAGGCCCATGCTGAACGTGTGGGGCCACACCTCCATGGACATTATCTCATCAGAGTTATCACCTACAGTTGGGTGGGTCACTCTCCATGGAAACACTCAAAGGATTCCAATCTGATCAGCACTAAAATGCCTGCCCCACTAGATTGTATCAAAGACCATGGCTTTTTCTGGGGGACATAATACATTCAAACCAGCACACATGGTAACACAGCCTGTTAAAGGCAGAGTGCAGATTTGAACCCAAGGACCTGTTTCTATACCCACCTCTCCAAGGATTCTGCTTGGAAAGAATAAACTTTTTGACATGGTCAGTAATATATGAACTATGTTGTACATTTCTATTGTGTTCTGGAGGCATATAGATATGCTTTGAAACAACTGAAAACATTATTTTAAAAAGTCCTATTAACTAGGCATTCATTACTTCCCTCCAGAGGACTAGAAACTGGCTTTCTGTTCTGTCATTACTTTTCCCTTAGCAAAAAAATTCATTCACAGTTTAGACAAAGTCATTTGTGTTAAGATTCCTTTGTTTTGTTTCTTTCACGTTTGTCCTGTTAATTCTGGATATTTGTCAGGCAGAATGCCCAGAGGTCACTCATATCACAAATACCAAGTAGTGATTCAAGTGTAAGGATTCTAGGTTTTAAAATTTTAACACCACCAAAATATCTTCCTTAAACAATCTACTTTTCCTTTTATCTTCCTTTACACCTCCTCCTACACAACTTCCTTATCCTTCCTCTTGGCATACTCTGAACCTTAAACAGAAAGTGAATCAGGTGATAACTTTTAAATACCATTTGTTTTAATGGTATTTAAAGAGGTATTTATCTTTCAGCTGTTTTGGTTTTTTCTGATGTGTGTTTTCTTAGAATAAACTTCCATATTGTTTAGTAAAATGATCTCTTTTTTTTTTTTGATTATAAAGTTGACTTCCAATACTATCATTAATGGGATATTGTAGCCATTTAGCAAACTTAGTTTTCTCCAATATATTTTCATTGCAAAAACCTTAAGATAGTTATAGTGTTATAAGTAAAGGGCAACTAAAATAATCAATGGGGAATAGATACAATAATAGTGAAAATCAAACTGAAAATATAAATGCTCTAGTCTAAAAACAAAAAAGCTAAAAGAGGCTGAAAATGCAATTTCTGAGGTCATTAATCATTTTGACAGGTGATCACGAACTTCTTCAACAAAATCTGGGTTTCTAGAATGTAGTATCAGAGTAACAGAGAACTCAAGATAATAGTAGCTTAAAGAAGAGTTTAGTTATTTTCTCAAGAAAAGAGACCAGAGGTAGCCAGCCTAAGGCTGGTAGGGCAGTTTTACAACCATGAGGGTACTAGACCCTTTCTACCATCCTTAGCAAGGCACCTTATGACCTAAGATAGCTTCTTAGGCTCCAGCCAGTCAGCAGGAAGGAGGTAGTGGAAAACAGTCGCTTCCCGTAAGTGATATGTTACACTTCGGCCTACATCCCACTGGTCAACACTCAGTCATCTAGAAGGAGGGGAAGCTGAGAAATGTAGCCTTTGTTGTGGTTGTTATTGCCCTCCTAAAAATCTAGGGGTCCATTACTAATGAAGAAAGGGAGGAGTACCTATTGGGGGATAGATAGCAGTCTCTGAAACACATTTAATAACTGAAAATATGCTAAGAGATATACAAAGAAACAAACAACGAAAGAAATACAGAAAGCATGCAGGGCTTATGGAGTGGGTTGATAAGGGAGAGCATGGATTAATCATAACTATGTCTTTATCAGGGGCAAAGGAAACTAGCCAGACCAACCTTTGACATCTAATCCAGAAATCTTATGTTTTTTATGTTTCGTTCAGTGGCATTGCCAAAGCATGGAACCAAGCATATTTTGGAGAAGGAACTGGCCCAGTAATGTTGGATGAAGTACGCTGTACCGGAAATGAGCTTTCTATTGAGCAGTGTCCAAAGAGTTCCTGGGGAGAACATAATTGTGGTCATAAGGAAGATGCTGGTGTGTCCTGTACCCCTTTAACAGGTAAGGATTTATCCCCATTATATACCAGCCCTTGGCCCCAGCACCATTTGGACTTGCCACACCTGCCCTTTGCCTTAATTTAACTAATATTATCAAATGAGCATATAAGTCCCCAAATAAACAAAAAAATCAAACCCAAATTGGAAATTAAAATGTGATGTCCTTATTCATATATATTTCTGAAATTTTCATTTTAAGGCTATACAACCCTGTAAAGTTAGATCAGAAAATATGATTTTATTGCAATATATAGCACTCAATAATCAAAATCAGTAAGTAATGATAAATTTCAGATGTTAGGTTTTATAACTATATTTTGGCCAATTTACCTGTTAATGTGTTTTCATTCTCAGAACGTGTCTATAGCTGGTAAAACTGGATTGATGGGATCATTGATTAAAGCACACTATTAGAGACCAAGTTAACTTTGCTGTTATCCCAAATCAAAGCATGCCTGTCAAAATGTCATGCATTATAAGAGATACATGTGGGAATATATTTACACATTTGTGGAGAAAAGAAAGGCAATGGAGGTTGGGGATCACAAATCCATTGTTTCCGTAGTAAAATGAACTTGGAAAAAAAATGTTGAGTTAATTCTTTCTTTAAAATAAAAAATCAAAAGAAAAACTTTCTAGAGCCTACCAAGTACTGAATTTATGTCCTGTTCACTTAGTTCAACACATGCTGTTGTTGTTTTTATTAGCAAAGTAATACATTTACATACAAGAGAAATATAAAATTTATATTTACTGTTAATAGCAATACATAAGAGACTTTTTTTTAATAGTAGAAAGAGCTTTGGGTCAGGAAAGAAGACCTGGCTTCCTGGTCCCCAATCCCTTGTTAGGACATGTAATTTAAGCCAGAGCACTTGATCTTGTTGAGCCTCTGTTTCCTCCTCTTTCAAATGAGGATAACAGTGCTTGCTCTACTGGCCTTGTATTATTCCTGTGATGGTTAAATAAGGTAATATGTGCAACAGTCCTTTGCAAAATATAAATAAGAGATTAATAATTGTTCTGCTGTTGCTAAGAGACTTCATTAGCTTTAAAAGATCCCAGAGATTCCTGAAAAGTATGAACTTCACCCAAGGTCATGTATATGTCTCACTGGAGGGTGTTTGGATTATTTTGGGTGGAAATGGTTTTTAAATCTGCTTTTTTGGGGGATGAATTTATTGTATTGCATATCTGCTTGGAAATTCTTGACAGAATTACCCAGAAATTAACTATTTATTGAGTTGTTAAAATTCAAATTCGGTTCTGTATCATCAATGAAAGAACGAAGGAGAGAAATTGTGCCCCATTTTGTATAATTTATGAATGCCTAAGGAATAATAAATGCATTGACATGATAAATTACTCTTTAGCCAGAATAGCTTTTTCTGACTTCATATTTCAATACTTTTTCATTTGCAGCTAAAATTTTGAACTATTTCTAAAAAGTTACTGTTTTCTTTTAAAATTTAAATGACCAATATTATTCAGACTTAAAGAAATTGAAAGTTATATTAAATTTCTGAAATATTATTGAAGGCAGAGAAATGTCAATAGCTACGTTGAAACTGTATTACAATACATTTTTCTACTCAGAGAAAAGGAGTACAAACAAAATGCAAATAATATATTAGGACAAATATGCATTCCATCAAACTTCAGAAACAATTCAGTGACCTGGGGTCTTTTGAAGGCACAATCTTCATGTAAGTTCTAGGGAGAGACCTGAATATAGTGTTGTTTCTGGTGGAAAGAAAATGCTATTTTGACTTTTTGTGAGAACTGGTTTGCTTAGTCTCTCTGTCTCTTTTTCATCACAGATGGGATAATCAGACTTGCAGGTGGAAAAGACAGCCATGAGGGTCGCCTGGAAGTGTATTACAAGGGACAGTGGGGCACCGTCTGTGATGACGGCTGGACTGAACTGAATACATACGTTGTTTGCCGACTGCTGGGATTTAAGTAAGATCCGTTTATGAGGGAGCTAAATGCCAAATTATATTCTTAAAGTCTCATTTTGTCATCCCTACTTGCAATGTTTCCAATTTCTATAATATTTAAAATACAAGTCTTCTATCATCTATCTATATTCTATCTACTGTCAACTACCCACCTACCTACCATCTATATCTACCTATCTAATCTATATCTATCTCCCTATATCTATCTATCTATCTATCTATCTATCTATCTATCTATCTATGCCGTCTCTCTCATCTGTCTCTGGTGTACATCATTAAAAAACAATTATATATTCTAAGATGATGAATAAGCATCTCTTGCTCTTTTTCTCTTTTACCTTCTCTGCTGCTACCACCCTTCTTGAATAACTGGTTGAAGCCATGGGTGACTTCTAGGTCCTTTGTGTCTTTGCAAATAAGACTGTATAGTTTGAATGCTGGATTTTCTTATGAGGCATCACTGCTATTGCGTGTTGTTAGTTCTGACATCATTGTTTCTAAAATTGCAAAGAAGTCCAGTGTCAAATGCTTTGGTGTTACATTATTGCCTCTCTCAGAATGAGGTTATAATTATCACTTTTATTTGAGAAAAACAGCCCTCTTGTCATAAGATGGCTTTCAGACTCACCCTTGACCTCATTCTCTTAAAAGCTGAGTATCACCCTTTGGGAAATATATTTCATGTCACACACATAATGCATTCCAGAGTGAAGACTTCAGTGGTCGATGTAGCTGCAAATGATGTCTTTGAGTTAATATTTCAATGAGGCCCATGAATGCCTATTCTTTTTTGCTTTCAATATTTCTATGTCATGCTTGAAGTAAATATCTCCTGCTTTAAAACAACTGGCAAAATTATTCCATTTCAGCTTGAGATAGAGCTAATTGTAAGCATTCACTAAACCTTAAATATGCACCTTTATTCATGCTAGAATAAGCCTTGTTTAAACACATATTTTGAAATTTATAAAAGTAATATAAACAGAGAAAGTTTGGAAAAGAGAAAAAAGAAAAAAGTTACCCACAATTTTTCCAATCTTAAACCATCACAATTATAATTTGTGTGTATAACTTTAATCGGCTTTAGTAGTAGATGTACTTTTTGTATTCTGCTTTTCCACCTTTATATTACTATGTAGTCATAATTTTTAATAATATAGTTTATTGAATGTTTATACTATAATTTACTTAATACTTAGGTTAGTTTTAATTTTTCCTTTTATAACTCATGCTATCATTTGCAGTTGCAAATAATTTCCTAATATTTTGAATTTTCTTGGGTAATGCAATTATTACAATTCTTGGGTCAAGGGATATGACATAACAGCCAAATAAATATGGACAGTTTGTTAATAAGAATTATTTACTAAATGCCATTTCATCTTGAAGTAAAACTTTGAGTGAGAATTGTATCATTTCACAGATTTAGAGCTTCATAAATCATATTAATTATTTATGTTTATATTTTCTTCCTTATTAATGAAAACAATTGAGTGACACTGACTTTTTTATCCATATTTTATTCATTTTGTTTCACAAATCCATTCAGTTTTCCTTGCATCTACAGAGTATCAGAACTTAGTGTTCTAAAACTGTTCTCAATAATATGTGTTAAAGTTCTAAGTAATTGTTGTAGAAGGTTGTATAAGCATGTGCTACATTTACTTTTGGTTTACAGAGGACATTTCTGAAAGAGAATATTCTTTTAGTATGAGAAAGAGGGTAAACTGTTAGTTTCTTTGTACAAATGAAATTCCAAAGTAAAATAACTTCCTGTTTATCTGTCGTATAGTTGATATGGACAGATTGATAATCAGTTTGATGTATTTTGTGGAAAGATGGTGTAAGTTGAAAACAATAGCAATATGGGATTTAGTCTTTTCTATTAAAAAAAACCTTTGGATGATTAATTAAAAGTTGCACTGTTTTAATTTATTATAACAGTTCATCTTGTTAAATAAAGAAATAAGTGCATTGGAAAACAATTAGTAAAATTCATACCAGAAGGAAAAATCTCATAATATTGGTAGTGTAGAAATAATAAAAACATCCATGGAGGGAAATCATTGGTGTAAAATTTATGGGTAAGAGGGTTATTTCATAGATGCCTAGAACTGAAGTTCACTCTAAAAGGGAACTTTTAGCTCACTGATTTCTGGAGTTTTGGATTACACAGAAAAAAGAAAACAAAATTAGGTGGAAGAAGAAACAAAGTGCAGACCACTTAGTTACCAATTTTTTATTTTGCAGATCTTTTCTATTTCTACAGCATATATAGCTATTATATTTATGTCTTGATTTTTTTTGGTACAGAGTTTTACAAATCAAGTCAATTATAACACAAGTATAATTTATAAAAGCTTAAAAATTGAACTTACATAATCTATGAAAACCTAAGAAATTGTCATTATCCTCATTTTGAAAGGCTGAAATCCAACTTTTATGGGATTGGATACAGTACTTGAGGATTCACTCAACTGATAACGCAATTTTCATTTTGGAGAAGAGGGTAGTGATAAGGCCTAGAGAAGCAGATAAAATCAAATGCACTCAGATGGCTCATCAGAGGCAGACACCAATGAGTTTCCTCTTTCTGGTTCACAGTGGTCATTCCATGGCTCTGTACTGAATTCAGGAATTTGAGATTTAATCTCTTTCTGCATTCTCTTTGGTAGGTGGGTTAAACTGTAGAGCAAACACAAGAGTAAGTAAGGAAAAAGCATTAAGTATCCATTAGCTACTAGTTTGCTAATGCTGCCAGAATGCAAAACACCAGAAATGGATTGGCTTTTATAAAAGGGGGTTTATTTGGTTACACAGTTGCAATCTTAAGGCCGTAAAGTGTCCAAGGTAACACATCAGCAATCGGGTACCTTCACTGGAGGATGGCCAGTGGTGTCCGGAAAACCTCTGTTAGATGGGAAGGCACGTGGCTGGCGCCTGCTCCAAAGTTCTGGTTTCAAAATGGCTTTCTCCCAGGATGTTCCTCTATAGGCTGCAGTTCCTCAAAAATGTCACTCTTAGTTGCACTTGGGATATTTGTCCTCTCTCAGCTTCTCCGGAGCGAGAGTCTGCTTTCAACGGCTGTCTTCAAACTGTCTCTCATATGCAGCTCCTGTGCTTCCTTCAAAGTGTCCCTCTTGGCTGTGTCAGCTTGCTCCTTCTGTCTGATCTTATATTGTGCTCCAGTAATTTAACTCAGACCCACCCTGAATGGACGGGCCAACACCTCCATGGGAATTATCCAATCAGAGACATCACCCACAGTTGGGTGGGGTGCATCTCCATGGAAACACTCAAAGAATTACAATCTAATTAACACTGATATGTCTGCCCACACAAGATTACATCAAAGATAATGGCATTTGGCGAACATAATACATTCAAACTGTCACATTCCACCCCCTAGACCCCCAAATGACATTATCTTTCCATATACAAAATACATTCATCCCACAATATCACAGAAACTTAAATCATTTCAGTAACAATAGTTACATACAAGATCCCATTAAATCAGTTACAGGTGTGGTCTGTCCAAAAGCAAAATTCCCCTCTGACTGTGGACCTGTAAACTTAGAATAAGTTATGTGCTTCCACTATACAAAGGAGGGACAGTCTTAGGATAAACATTCCCATCGCCATAAGGAGAAACTGAAAGGAATACAGGGTTAACAGGACCAAAACAGTTCCTAAAACCTGCAGGACAAACTCCATTAGACTTCAAAGTCTGAGAGTCATTTACAGAATGATGTTGCATCCTTGGGGCTTCAGAGAGTGGGAATCTAACCCTTCCTAAGGGCCTTTGTGGCAGCCCTTTCCTCTCCAAACGCTTGGGTGAATGCTCCAACATAGCCACGCACTGGGGAGACCACCTTCTCGGCCCCACCCTCGTCAAACATCGGGGCAGCACCCGGATTCCCTTCCATCTCCGGGGCACACGCTCAACCCCTTCAGAACAGTGTGGTGGCAACTAGGCTCTCCCCAATTCCCTGGGAATGTGCTACACCCTCTTTGGGGCTTGGGGTGGCAGAACATTTCCTGAGCATTGAGGCAGAAGGCCCGCCCTCGACTTCCAGGGCAAACTCACCCTTTCCATGCATGTGGGCTGCTCTGCTCTCCCAGCCTGAGACCTCTTGACTCCAGACCTCAACCTCCATGGCTCTGTCTTTGAAGAAATTTTTCCTTCAATTTGTTCTTTGTCTCCTCCAGTCCAGACTGGCAACAGCTCTGTCTATAAAGATCTCACAAAAATTCTGTTGGCTTCGCATGAAGCACACAGAGGTCAAAGCTGTCAGACAATAGGACTTTCCACAAATCCTTTCTGCTTAACTCCTTTTCCAATCTTGGCTTGTACTGAAATGGTGGCTGGGTTCCATGTTTGGTTACATCCTCACGTTGGGCTGTAGCTTCTGGGATTCCACCCCCTGGAAGCCCGTAATTTTCCAAGCCATCAGCTTCTGGTTTCTTTGAACCCAAGAGCTCAGTTCTAAGTTTATCTCTCTCTGCTCGCATTTTACTGTAAGCTGCAAGGAGAAGCCAGGGTATATCCTCCACACATAGTCTGGAGATCTCCTCAGCTAATTATTCCAGGTTGTTGCTTTCAAGTTATTCCTTCCATCTGACACCAGGACTCAATTTTGCCAAATTCTCTGCCACTTTAAAACAAGGATCGCCTTTCTTCCAGTTTGCAAAGACACATTCATCATTTCTGTTCAAGGCCTCATCAGAAATATCTTTAGAGTCCATGTTTCCACAAACAGTCTCTTCAAAGCAGTTTAGGCCTTTTCTATCAAGCTCCTCACAATTCTTCCAGAATCTTCCCCTTATCCATTTAAAAAGCCATTCCAACATGTTTGGTGTTTGCAAACTCAGCAGCAAAAGCACCCCACTTCTCGGGTACCAAAATCTGTTCTAGTTTGCTAATGCTGCCAGAATGCAAAACACCAGAAATGGATTGGCTTTTATAAAAGGGGGTTTATTTGGTTACACAGTTACAATCTTAAGGTCATAAAGTGTCCAAGGTAACACATCAACAATTGGGTACCTTCACTGGAGGATGGCCAATGGCATCCGGAAAACCTCTGTTAGCTGGGAAGGCACATGGTTGGCGTCTGCTCCAAAGTTCCAGTTTCAAAATGGCTTTCTCCCAGGATGTTCCTCTCTAGGCTACAGTTCCTCAAAAAAGTCACCCTTAGTTGCACTTGGAGTATTTGTCTTCTCTCAGCTTCTCTGGAGCAAGAGTCTGCTTTCAATGGCTGTCTTCAAACTGTATTTCATCTGCAGCTCCTGTGCTTTCTTCAAAGTATCCCTCTTGGCTGTAGCAGCTTGCTCCTTCTGTCTGATCTTATATAGTGCTCCAGTAATTTAATTCAGACTCACCCTGAATGGGTGGGCTAACACCTCCATGGAAATTATCCAATCAGAGTCATTACCCACAGTTGGGTGGGTTGCATCTCCATGGAAACACTCAAAGAATTACAATCTAATTAACACTGATAGTCTGCCCACACAAGATTACATCAAAGATAATGGCATTTGGGGGACATAATACATTCAAACTGGCACAGCTACCCACTGAGTCAATCAAAAATTGTCAAGATGACCAAAATATGAGATGCAGTGAACACTGCTATTGGAACTGAGTCCTCAGTGTGGGAGAAAGAATACTTATGCTCTGAAGTCATGATATTTAATTGGATTGTTTGTTTTGTGCTTTGTGGTTTCTTGAAACAAGAGACAGCAATCATATGCAAAATGTTTATTTTCTTGCCACAGGTACGGAAAGCAAGTCTCTGCAATCGATTTTGAAGAAAGCACAGGGCCCATCTGGTTGGATGACATCAGCTGCTCTGGAAAGGAAACTAGTTTCCTTCAGTGTTCCGGGCGACCGTGGGGAAGGCACGACTGCAGCCA
This sequence comes from Choloepus didactylus, assembly GCF_015220235.1. Classification (NCBI taxonomy): domain Eukaryota; kingdom Metazoa; phylum Chordata; class Mammalia; order Pilosa; family Megalonychidae; genus Choloepus; species Choloepus didactylus. Next base: position 129,742,930 of record NC_051309.1, on the reverse strand, counting down.
TCGGGAAGACGTCGGAGTCGCCTGCTACCCTGGCAGAAATGGACACAGATTCTCTGTGGGTGAGAACCCATCCCAGCTTTTGAGAATCAATGATTCAGTAGCCACTGCTCCTTCCACCACCACTGGTCCAGAAAGTGAAGTATTTCTCATCTTGGCTTTTTAAAAGTCTCTTTCCCCTAACTCTATCGTTCAGTAGTTACATGCACAGAAAAATAGTCTTTTGTGACTCTCCACCAATGTTATGAAGTTTCTATCACTAGAGACTTACTTTCTTGCCCAGAGGCCTACGTTTCTCACTTAAAATGTTTATAATCACATGTCTCTGAAATGTGGAATAAAAATGCTGCAGAGCCCATTCCTCTACTCCTTGGTCACCTATTCTGATTCTTCTTTACCTTGGATTCTAATAAGCTATTAGGAAAAGAATTAAAAATTGTATGTAGCCACACCTCCTTCCCCGTGATTAATTTCTTCTTTAGTCCTGAGACCCTGTCAATCATTGCTCCCAGCCAATCCTGGTCTTGTGCTGAGCTCTTTCACGTTTTTCACTGTGTTCCTAAATGGCTCTTTCTTTGCTATCAATAATAGCCCATCTTTGTAAGATACCCTGTTATGCTAGAAACCCATCAGGGCCTTTGCTACTCTCCAGTTCCAGACTTCTTCAGATTTGTAGTGTGATAAAAGAGAACAACATTCCTCTCGCGGTCTTAAGATATTTGCAGATTAAGATGTTCTTGTGAGCAGAGGGCAACAAAACATCCTTGACAAACAGCATCTGAAGAAGAATAAATATGAATGAAAAATGTAGAGAGAAATATTCCAAAGATTTGTCAGGATGCTAGCACAGGTCTATTAAATATCTATGTATGTATTTTTTTGTCAGTGGGTACTGATGAATTGAAATAACTACAGATGCACTTTGCTTTTTACCCACTTGTATCCTCCTATTTTTAAGACAGTGAAGCTTGAGTCTTCAGGTTATAATACAACAAAACTTGTTGAATCTCACCACTGAGAACTAACCATGCATTAAATTTGTCAAAGCATATGGTTGCCAAAGCATTGTACTCTAAACTGTGAGATCATGGTGACTCACTCTTTAGCATTACTTCAAGTAGAAATACAACATTTTACTGCATCACTTGCGGGTCATATTTCCAATTTCCTTTCTTTTCATTTGTTTGCCTTCTCCTTTGTTCCCCTTCTTATGGAGGATTTACGATCCTCCCAGGATTATATAATGAATGATTGCATGTGGTTTGCTGGAAGTGGATCCTCTCAGCCTCAGATAGCAGGTATTTTGCAAAACAGGTAATCTAGTCAGGTATTCCAGGTGATAAAACACTGTGATCTGAGTTCTCTGACGGCCCATGTGGTTGAATATATCCATATGCTTAGGACAGCTCATCTTTTCAGTTCTTCTGAAAGTCTTTTTAATTCTAGGACCCTGGACATATATTTTTTTAATTAAAAAGCTAAGGGTGATAATTATTAATAAAATATATGATCATTATTATGACTCTCTTTGGTTCTAGTCTTGGTAATGTGTCTAGTACTAAAGCCATTTGTCTAAAGAACATTATATCTGAGCCAGATGTCCTTTTGGGATAGAATCATATTACCATTTATTCATTCAAAGAGATTATTACTTTCCCACGTATCAAAAAGTACTGTATATTTAAAAGAAGAGATCATGGAATAATATAAACAGCAGCATTTGAGAAACAATGGAGTTGTCTTATATCTTTGGCAGTATGATAATGAGCTGTTGGACTATGATTATTTTCAGACATTTGAACTATCACTTCTGGACCTTAATTTTAAATGTGAATGAAACTGATCTCAAAAAAATAGCTCAATAGACACTTTCTATGTTTGGGTTTGTGGTGGGTGGAATGCTCAAGAGAAATATTCTACACCAGTGAAAGTAATCCTAGTAAGAATGCTGCTAACGCCTACGTGAATTGGGAAAATTTCTGGGATGGTAATTATGCCGATTTCTCATTTTAATATCCCATTAATTCTAAAGTTGAGAGTGTGAAGACCTAGAAGAGATTTCTTTTACAGTGAACTTGTCTCATACTCAATTTTACAGTATAAACTTGGACATTTAATTCTTATTTATGCTAGATTTTAATATTTTTGTAGGAAATTATTTTCTAAAGATAATATATTAAATAAAATAAAGTTAAAGAAAATTCTACTAGAAATCAAATTTTGGGATTTATAATTAAAAATGCTATATACCTATAGGATTGTTTAGTTTTTCCATTTTACATGTATTTAAGATTTTAGAAATAAAATATGTTTTATATTATTACTGCCATAACAAGAAACTAGTGGGATGGTAACAATAGAATGGTGTTTGTCATACAATTCTCTTTTAAGCAAGGAAAATCTAATAATTTTTAAAATGAGTGGTTAAAATTTAGTTCAGAAATATTTTATGAATTGTGTTTTAAAAGCATACACTTAGGTTTTGCAAACATTTTATTTTCTAAGAAATCATTTTGTTTTTAATAAAATATTCTTGTTATTTTTTTGTTCTTTTAAAAAATTTATTGTAATATAGAACACAAAATTTCCCATTTTAAACACTTGCAAGTATACAAGTCACTAGAATTAATTTTTTTCACAATATTGTGCTACCATCACCACCCTCTGTTGAGGAAACTTTTCATCACCCCAACCGGAGATGCTGTACCTATTAGGCATTAATTTCCCATTCCCCACCTGTACCCTGGTCCCTGGAACCCAGTACTTTACTTTTTTTAAGATATGGTTTTATTGAGGTATATTCACATACCCTACAGTAATTCACAGTGTACAATCAGTTATTCACAGTACCATCATATAGCTGTGCATTCATCACCACAATCAATTTTGATCATTTTTCTTATTCCAAAAGAAATAAAAATAAAAGTAAAAATGAACACCTAAAACAGTTCACCTTCCCCCATCCTACCCTATTTTTCATTTAGTTTTTGTCCCCACTTTTCTACTCATCTGTCCATACACTGGGCAAAGGGAGTGTGAGCCACCGGGTTTTCTTAATCATACAGTCACACCATGTAAGCTACGTAGTTATGCAAACACCTCCAAGAATCAAGACTTCTGGTTTGCAGTTTGACAGTTTCAGGTATTTCCTTCTAGCTATTCCAATATGCAAAAAACTAATGAGGGATATCTATATAGTGCATAAGAATGCCCTCCAGAGTGACCTTTCGACTCCATTTGAAACCTTTTCAGCCACTGAAACTTTATTTTGTTTCATTTCACTTCCCTCTTTTGGTCAAGAAGATGTTCTCAATCCCATAATGCTGGCTCCAGGCTTATCCCCGCGAGTCAAGTCCCATGTTGCCAGGGAAATTTCCACCCCCGAGAGTTATGTCCCACAAAGAGGGGAGGGCAGTGAGTTCACTTGCCCTGTGGGCTTAGAGAGAGAGAGAGGCCACATTTGAGCAACAAAGAGGTTCTTTGGGGAAGACTCTTAGGCACAATTATAAGTAGGCTTAGCCTCTCCTTTGCAGTAACAAGCTTCATAAGGGGAAGCCCCAAGATTAAGAGCTCATGTTACTAAATTGTTAGTCCTCACAGTTTGTGAGAAAAAATATTCTTGTTTTTTAAAAACCATTTTATTTTAACAAAATCCTTATTTCTGTAGTTCAGGAAAAACTAACATAAAGCTATTAGACTGGAGCATGGAGGTCTAATTCCATGTACAAATATTGTCTTAATTTGGGGCCAAAGATCCAAAGATGTAAAAATTGAAAATTGTAAGAAAATAGTTTCATCCATTTGAATTTGGTTTTTGAGGATCACTTTTTTGCATTTATTGTCTTTCAAAGAACCCCCAAAGTTGATACAGTTATAAGAAATGTAAAGTTTCAAAAACACTATTTTATGACATAGCTAATTTTAGCTAATACCAAGCAGTGCATGGACTAGGCATTCAATAAATATTTGTCGATAGAATGAATCCTACAAATGCCAATAATATACTACTTAAGAAGGGAATGGAAAATGGAAGGGATATGAACTTTACTTATGAAACTGTTATTGCCAAGCACAGTATTAAAGACTATTTACATTAGTTGTTTCTCTTAAAACTTAAAAGAAAGGGAGGAAATAACCATTTTTTTTTGATTACCCATCTGTTTTAGGAAATGGACTAGGCATTTTTTTCTTTTATTGCCAGCAACTTTACCTGGATGAGTATTATTAAAAAAAATTCTTAACATTCATATGTTTTAGTTTTCCGGATGTAAATTCTTGACCATTTACATTTAATATGGATACACCTTAAGCAAAAATGTGGATGGAACTGGCATCAGTCAAGGGCCTTTTGGTTATGACTAATAGAAACCATTAGAGCTAATTTAAGGGGAAAAAAAGATATTGAAGTAGCTTGTGAAGCTAAGTACAGCTAAGCTTTATGAGGTCATGGAACTAGGATCAGGAAAGCCAACCAGAATCCCAGTTGAATGGTCCCTTTGTTTGCTACATCTGCTTTATTCGTGTGTCCCTTGGCAAGCTGGCTTTCTTGGTTTGGTCTTGATGCCTTTCAGTTCCCATTTATGTCACCTCAGTTTGAGCTAATAGCCAAGACTGATAGACCTTTCAGTCCCAACTCCAATTTTCAAAAAGAGAAAGTTACATTGGCCTAGAATTGATTGGGAATCCATTCTGGTCTAATAAAGTGTGAACAGTGGAACAAAGTCACATTGGGAGCTGTGGACCTCTCTGTGAATGAGGGGTCATCAGGAGCTGGTCAGACACCTCAAAAGGTGTCTCCAATTGAATGATACTGCAAAATACTCAGTCAACCATAGATGAATAAGTGAAAACAGTATTAGTGACATGTAGTTTTAAAATTGTTGAACATAAGAGTTAGGAGTACCATGAAGATAATTAGTATACATTTAGAAGAGCACCTGGCTCATGAAAAGCATGAGTTATGTGTTTGCTATTGTTACACAGACTTCCTTCCTCATTCTGTTAGAAATGAGTGAGTTTAGGTAACTTAATCAAGGTCATAAAGAAGTTATTTGGCAAATTATAATTCCAATTGCCTTTTAGTTTAGTGATGTCTGACTATATTAATAATCGCTAATGTTTATTGACTGCTTACTCTGTGCCATGCCCTTCTTTAAAAAAATTGCAAATATCCTATTTAACTCTCACAACAACACCGTTAGGTACCTACAATTATTATACCCATTTTTCTACGTGAAGAAATTGAGGCATGTTGAGGTTAAGTCACTAGCATGAAGTCTTCTGTTGAGTAGTGGATCTGGGATTTGATCCCAGGTGGCCCAGTTCTGGGACATCCACTCTTTAGCTGTTTTGCTCTAGTAAATTTACTGTTCTGTCCATGACTCAAGGATCGTCAGGGATTGAAACCAGGGAGCCAAAAGCTCTGGGGGCAACAAAGAGGGATGGAGAAGTAAAAATGTGTCAGAGGAATAAAAGTAGGATATGTCCATCTTGCCAGCAGTATCTCCTTTCAGTTAACAAATGTCAACATAGTAATTTCAGTTTAAGTCAGTATGGTTGACAAACATTTATCAAATGATGTTTTGTTCATTAGCTGCCTACTTCCACCTCCTTAGTGGCTCAAGAGGCATGGTTCTCCTGATATTTTAACCATGCTCCATTATATTGCCTAAATCCTGACCAGTAAGTTTCGGGGATCCTGAAACTCAAGATCTAGGGAATCAAAGTATGCAAACCACAGTTAGGTGTTGATAGAGTATTGGAAACTGCAAATCACTTCACTTGCATAATTGAGATAAAACTCAATTTGCCAGAGATCAGTTTTTCAACTTTTACACCTTATTAATGTTTGTGGCTTAAGCACTTCCTTTGGAATCAGTTTTAAATGCAAATGTCGTTGTTAGATGCCTTTCCTTTTTTTTTTTTTTTTTAATTCTCCTTCACAGGTATTAGATGATTCGAGTTACCTGTACAGGCCAAGGGTATATCATTTTATTCCCTTCTAAAACTCTTAGCTTTGGAGTCTAAGTATCTGGTTATGATCACAGATAAGTGAACAGGCATAAAATAAAAATAACTGTAAGTTGATGTTATTTTACTGTTTTGAAGTTAGTGTTAATAAAATAATTCATACTTTTACAGTACTATGAAATTCATTTATTCATTCTTTATTCACTCAACATTCATTCTTTATTCATTCAACAAACTATTACATGCCTTCTACGTTCCAGGCACTATTCTGAGTGCTGGGGATGCAAAATTAAGCATCATGGGCACTTTGACCTCAAGGCTTCAAAAGATACCACAAAAATGGATATAATTCTTTATTGTTAGCTTTTCTCTCCCTCAAAAACAGAATTTCCCAGCTGATTTTACAGCTATTTTATTTATAAAAAGTCATTGCATTTTCTAAAGTCTCATGCTTTAGAATCATTTTGATTGTTTAGCTTTTCTAATACTTTGAATCATGGTTTAGGTTTTCCCATCAGACTAATGGATGGAGAAAATAAGAAAGAAGGACGAGTGGAAGTTTTTATCAATGGCCAGTGGGGAACGATTTGTGATGATGGATGGACTGATAAGGATGCAGCTGTGATCTGTAGACAGCTTGGCTACAAGTAAGGAAAACCTAATTGGTTGGGATGGTTCCTTGATAAACATTTTTGATTTTTTAGGCTTCTTCAAATGAGCTACTTTAAACTTATAATTAATTTCTATTATTCAATTAAAAATACCAGCAGCATGGTGGTTTGATTAAGAATTATAAAGAGGTACTAAGTAAAGTGTATTTAAATTTTTCTGTCATCTCATAAGAAATATACAGTATGTTACCTAAAAAACTAATAAAATAGCCTAATAACTCTGACTGTACGTAATGCTGCTTCCCTTAACCAGAGGTGTTCACCTTTTTTTCTGTGATTTATGTTATGCAACTGTAGCCTTTTAAGGGAACCAATAGTTACTGAAATTATGCTTTTGTCTACTTTCTGAGCATATGAAAGAAATAGAATGGGGAAATTTAGATGGGAATAAATTTTTAGAATTGAAGTACTGTTTATTATCAAGGAGTTTGAAAGCCACTGCTTATATACCATATGTTCCTGGAAGTTCTTCAGTCCTTATGGATCGATAGACCTGGGTACCAGGAAAGCCACTGGGTTGCCATGAATCTTCTTTTGATTTCCTCAAAACATATTTTTAGGCTACCTGTCTTTTAACTCCAGGAAATAGTGGAGTGTGAAGCAGTGCGTAAGCATTCTCAATTCTTTCCCCACCTCAGCCCAAATTTGAAAGGTCAGACTTTAGGATAGAATAAAAAATATTAAAGAATTGAGGGGTTAAAAAATCTGTTGATAGTGAGTAATCAGCAATGGCCTATCAATAATTTTCTCTCTCCTTCCCTCTGTTCTCTTCTTCCTTTCTTCTTTCCTTCCTCTCTCTCTTTTTTTCTTTCAACTTCATCAAAAAGAACAAGTTTAAAATATGTTTTGTCTTCCTGATCATCTTTTTCCCTCTGAAAAGACTTTTGTGACTGATTTATAAATTTGAGAAGGCTTGGAATGGGGTGGAGAAACGTGCAGATAACATGTTTTGGGCTTCTATCCTTTCTGTTTTCTGGTCTGGATTTTGAGCTCCTCCTTTGGGTGTATCTTAACTTAGAACCACTTTCATCAGCAGGAGGAAGCCCCTCCCTCAGATTTATTGTTTATGTTACATAAATGATCATACTTCTAGTTGTCCTCCGGGGCTCAGTTTAAAACACTGAGGTTCTGTGTCTTTCACCTCCTGAAGACTGAGGCTGGACAGACTAGTGGTGGCTGCAGATGGCTGTGAAGTTCACTGTGCTCAGAGCCCTAAAAACAGCCCTTCGGTGGCTCAAGCCAGAACTTGGCCATGCTACAGCTCCTCTAGCCTGCGGCCTTGACTCCAGCTTCTGTGGCAGCTGAGCCTAGTCTGAGGCAAGTGGGAGTGGCATCAGGAGTCCTCCAAATCATTTTGTAAAGAAATTGGAAAGGAAGAAGTAAAACTTTCACTATTTGCAGATGACATGATCCTAAACCTAGAAAGTCCTGAAAAATCTATAGCAAAGCTACTAGAGCTAATAAACAAGTTCAGCAAAGTGGTAGGATACAAGATTAACATGCAAAAATCAGTAGGGTTTCTACACACTAGTAATGAGAAATCTGAGGAGGAAATCAAGAAAAAAAAATCCATTTACATTAGAAACTAAAAGAGTCAAATACCTAGGAATAAATTTAACCAAAGACGTAAAGGACTTGTGTACAGAAAACTATAAAACATTGCTGAAAGAAATCAAAGAAGACCTATATAAATGGAGGGGCATTCCGTGTTCGTGGCCTGGAAGACTAAATATTATTAAGATGTTAATTCCATCCAAATTGATTTATAGATTCAATGCAAGTCCAATCAAAATTCTAACATCCTACTTCACAGAAATGGAAAAGCCAATCATCAAATTTATTTGGAAAGGTAAGGAGCCCCAAATAGCCGAAACATCTTGAAAATGAAGAACAAAGTTGGAGGACTCATACTTCCTAACTTCAGAGCATATTACAAAGCTACAGTGGTAAAAATAGCATGGTACTGTTCTGAAGATAAGATATATTGACCAATGGAATCAAATTGAGAGTTCAGAAATAGACCCTTGCATCTATGGCCAATTGATATTTGAAAGGTTGCCAAGCCCACTTAACTGGGACAGAATAGTCTCTGCAACAAACATTGTTGGGAGAACTGATTATCCATTTGCAAAAGAATGAAAGAGGACCCCTATCTCACACCTTATACAAAAATTAACTCAAAATGAATCAAAGACCTAAATATAAGAACCAGCACCATAAAACTCCTAGAAGAAAATGTAAGGAAGCATCTTCAAGATCTTGTGGCAGGCAATAGTTTCTTAGACTTTATATCCAATGCACAAGCAATAAAAGAAAAAAATAGATAATGGGACCTTTCCCAAATTAAAAACTTTGCACCTCAAAGGACTGTCAAGAAAATGAAAAGGCAGCCTACTTGTGCTGGTCTGAATCTATTACGTACCCCAGAAAAGCCTATGTTCTTTTAATCCAATCTCAGGGGGAGGGGGGCAGACCTATTGTGGGTAGGACCTTTTGAATAGGTTGTTTCCATGGAGATGTGACCCCGCCCATTCAAGGTAGGTCTTAATCCCCTTGCTGGAGTCCTTTATGAGAGGATAAAAGACAGAAGCCCAGAGACATTTTGGAGAAGGCCATGGAAACCAGAAGTAGAACCCAAGACAGAGGACCAGCAGACATTGCCATGTGCCTTCCCATGTGACATAGGAACCCCATATGCCATCGGTCTTTCTTCAGAGACAGTAACTACCTACTGTTGCCTTAATTTCAACATTTTCATGGCCTTAGAGCTGTAAATTTGCAATAATAAATACCCATTGGAAATAACAACCTATTTCTGGTATACTGCATTCCAGCAGATTTAGCAAACTGAAACACTACTCCAATGGGAGAAAATATTTGGTAACCACATATTCAGTAAGGGTTTAATATCCAGTGTATATAAAGAAATCCTACAGCTCAACAATAAAATCACAAACAGCCCAATTTAAAAATGTGCTGAAGACTTGATTAGGTATTTTTCCAGAGGAATACAAATGGCTAAAAAGCCCTTGAAAATATGTTCAACATCAGTAACTATTAGAAAAATGCAAGTCAAAACCATGAGATATCATTTCACACCTCCTAGAATGGCCACTATTAATTAAACAGAAAACTGCAAGTGCTGGAGAGGATGTGGAAAAATAGGAACACTCATTCACTCTGATGGGAATGTAGAATGGCTGTCGAAGACAGTTTGGTGGTTCCTCAGGAAGCTAGATATAGAATTGCCCATATGATCCAGCAATCTCACTGCTAGGTATATACCGTGAAGAACTGAAAGGAGGGACTCAGACATTTGCACATCGATGTTTACAACAGCATTGTTCACAATTGCCAAAAGATGGAAACAACCCAAGTTGTTTCCAAAGAATGGATAAACAAAATAAGGCATATACATGATAGAATATTATTCAGCTGTAAAAAGAAATGAAGTCCTAATGTATGTGACAACATGGATGAACCTTGAGGACACTATGTTGAGTGAAATAAGCCAGACACTAAAGGACAAATAATTGTATGCTTTCACTGATATGAACTAATTATAATATGCAAACTCATAAAGTTAGAATCTAGAATAGGATACCAGGGGATAGAATGGGGAGTAGATAATGGTGATTTGATGCTTAATTTGTGCAGAATTTCTATTTAGGTTGATTGTAAATGTTTGGAATTGGATAGTGGTGATGGTAGCACATTATTGTGACTGTAATTAACAGTGCTGAATTATGTTTGTGAATGTAGTTGAAAGGGGAAGTTTTGGGTCATGTATGTTACTAGAAGGAAAGTTAGAAGATAAAACATGGGACTCTATAACACAGTGAACCCTGTTGTTTACAATGGACTGTGGTTAATAGAACAAATATAAGAATATTTTTTCATGAATTATAATAAATATGTTAAGATGTTAATAATGGGGTGGTATTTGGGGAAAAATATACTTAATGTAAACTATGGACTATAGTTAACAGGAATATTTTAATATTCTTTCCCCAGTTGTAACTGAGGTACCACAGTAATGTAAAGTGTCAGCAATAGTGGGGTATATGGGAATGTTGTATTTTTTACATGACTTTTCTGTAAACCTACAACTTCTCTAATTAGGAAAAAAAAAACAAAAATTAAAAAAAAAACATTATGCTAACTGAAAGTAGGCAGAAAGTACTACATTGTATGATTCTACTTATATAAAATGTAAATATAAATAAATTTATAGAGACAAGTAAATTAATGGTTATGTAGGGGGAAGAATAGAGGGACTGAAAGGTTACTAACTAAAGGAGTATGGAGGTTTTTCTTTTTGGAGTAGTGAAATGTTCTAAAATTCATATGGTGATGAATGCACAACTTTGTGATTATAGTAAAAGTCATTAATTGTACACTTTGGAAGGATTGTATGGTATGTGAATATATCTCAATAAAACTGCTTTAAAAAATAAAAAAGGCCCATGCCTTATTTAATAGAAATTTCAGAGATCTGTCCCCGAGCCAGCTATATCATGTTTAAGAATTAGTCTTTGGAAACATTGAGAATCAAAATAGCATTTTCCTAATGGGAAAAAACGGAAATGAATAAAAACCAGGTAATGTGAATGGTAACTCATGTAGATATGCTTAAAGTGCACAGAAAAGTAAAAGGCATTATTTGATGATGTATTAACTAATATCTGACTAAGTCTAGCATATAAGCATATTGTCTTAGTAGAGATAGAAGGTATTGAGATCAGTTAAATTTCTTTAGATATATTAAATAGCTATGATGGAAATTCCATTCTGTTTGAACTTTGTGTAAGTCCATTAGTACATGTTTCAGTATGACATTGTTCTTGTACTGCATATTTATTAGAGCAGAATCCCTTAAAAGAAATTAAAAAATGATTTATTCTCACTGTTTCAGTAGACATCTAAAATTAAGCATATCTAATTTTTATGTTACATTTAAATAGATTCAAAGGATTTAGTTTGTGGCATATTTGTATATGACATCTCAAAATAAAAGTTACATTCCCTTAATTATATCCAGCAGAATATAAATATCATAGTGATTTGATACTTTCACCATCATTCACTTAAAAAACACATGAACAAGGTCTTCTGTGACCTTCAGAAATTTTATAGAGTTTATTTTTCTCCTTAAAATTTTATTAAAAAATTTTCTTCTGCTATAGAATCCCAATGTAATATATGATTGGGCCTTAAAATATGTGTGTGTGTGTATATGTGTGTACAAAGAGAAAGAAATTAATTCTTCTACCAAGTTCCTCTCTGGATGTTATGTTTTTTAGTGCATAATGGATTAAAAAACAACAAAATAAAATTTGATAAATAATTGTAAAAAATAGAAAATAAAACTTTACCAAAACTGCCACTTTTTAATTAGACAGATGGATTGGGTCTATGGCTTTTGGAACAATGGAGGCTTCACTAATATATACTTTACATTGTTCTTTTGCACATTTTAGAGGTTTTTAAACCTTGGAGCAATGCACTGTTGTAGGATTGGGGATTTGTAGCCTTTCTCTGTGACAGGGGAGAGGGAAATTTTGAAAGGGAAAGTGATCTTGATTTCAGCAAGATCAGTTTTAGGAAAGAATACACATGAAATTTGAGGATCTGAAAATTGATTCCCTTACAGTCCCTGTATTCCTTGGAAAGTTGTCATCTCTTCACAGAAGTATACCCAATTTGACGACTATTAGAGCTTATTGTCTCATTGAAATCCCAGCTACCAATTACTGGATATCTGTAGCCAGGTAGGAAGTCCCTTCCCTTTCTTTAACTTTATTCAATTATACATTTTCTTAAATTATTTTCTACTTGTTTAGATGTCTAACATGGTGCATTTTTTTTTTTTTTTTAGTTTGTAAATTGCTAAATTGTTAAGATATCCCTTTGTTTTATTTAATAAATCTAATTTTATTTTTTGCATGCTTACTTTTATCTGTCTAATTTTATGCTACCTGCTTATCATGCTTTGTCTGTGTAACCTTTTGGTTTTTGATTTGCAAGATCAATCCAATTTTCTGTTTTCTTTGTTTTCTCTAGTGGAAATAGGAAGTTCAGTATCCTATAATTATTTTACTAATAGTTTTCTTTATATTTTTAGCAAAGATAATGAAAATTTATTTTTTTACCATTTCAAAAATTATTACCTGTTACTTCCCCTTCCTGAAGAAGACCAAGACATTTAGCATACTGTTATTTACTGACTACCTTCACCCACTCTCATACCCAGGACTGATGGGAATCATCTGGAATTTTGATTTCAGAATACCATTAATTTTTTTTTTTTTTTTTAAATTCAGTTTTATTGAAATATATTCACAAACCATACAGTCATCCATGGTATACAATCAACTGTTCACAGTATGATCATATAGTTATGCGTTCATCACCACAATCTATTTCTGAACATTTTCCTTACATCAGAAAGAATCAGAATAAGAATAAAAAATAAAAGTGAAAAGAGAATACCCAAACCATCCCCCCATCCCACCCTATTTGTCATTTAGTTTTTACTCCCATTTTTCTACTGATTTTTTTTCAATTTTTTAACTTTGTTTATCAAAAAATTAAAAACAAACAGGCAAACAACAACCAATAAAACCCCACAACATTTCAAACAAAGCAATGGATTAAGGAAAACAAATAACCTAAAATAACTACTTTGCTTCCAATATGTTCCTACCATACCCCAAGAAAATTAATAAACCATGTCCAAACAGAGGAGTAAGAAAAACAAATAATCTAAAATAACTACATTGCTTCCAACATGTTCCTACCATACCCCAAGAAAATTAACAAGCCCTGAGAAAACAAAGGAATAAGAGAAAAAAAAAAACCTAAAATAACTCTATTGCTTCCAACATGATCTTACTATATCCAAGAAAGTTTACAAACCATAATCATTCCTGAGCATTCCCATAACATTGAGATTACCCTCCATAGTTTATCTGTTCTTATTAGATTATCATTCCCCCTCCACTAATTGGTATCTCTAGGTCCCCTACATTCTACAGTATAAAACATTGTACATTTTTCACAGAATTCACATTAGTGGTAACATACAATATCTCTCTTTTTGTGCCTGGCTTATTTTGCTCAGCATTATGTCTTTTTTTTTTTTTTTTTTTTTTTAATCTTCATTTTATTGAGATATATTCATATACCACGCAGTCATACAAAACAAATCGTACTTTCGATTGTTCACAGTACCATTACATAGTTGTACATTCATCATCCAAATCAATCCCTGACACCTTCATTAGCACACACACAAGAATAACAAGAATAATAATTAGAGTGAAAAAGAGCAATTGAAGTAAAAAAGAACACTGGGTACCTTTGTCTGTTTCCTTCCCCTATTTTTCTACTCATCCATCCATAAACTAGACAAAGTGGAGTGTGGTCCTTATGGCTTTCCCAATCCCCTTGTCACCCCTCATAAGCTACATTTTTATACACTGTCTTCGAGATTCATGGGTTCTGGGTTGTAGTTTGATAGTTTCAGGTATCCACCACCAGCTACCCCAATTCTTTAGAACCTAAAAAGGGTTGTCTAAAGTGTGCGTAAGAGTGCCCACCAAAGTGACCTCTCGGCTCCTTTTGGATTCTCTCTGCCACTGAAGCTTATTTCATTTCCTTTCACATCCCCCTTTTGGTCAAGAAGATGTTCTCCGTCCCATGATGCCAGGTCTACATTCCTCCCCGGGAGTCATATTCCACGTTGCCAGGGAGATTCACTCCCCTGGGTGTCTGATCCCACGTAGGGGGGAGGGCAGTGATTTCACCTTTCAAGTTGGCTTAGCTAGAGAGACAGGGCCACATCTGAGCAACAAAGAGGCATTCGGGAGGAGGCTCTTAGGCACAACCATAGGGAGGCCTAGCCTCTCCTTTGCAGCAACCGTCTTCCCAGGGGTAAAATCTGTGGTAGAGGGCTCAACCCATCAAACCACCAGTCCCCTATGTCTGTGGTCATGTTAGCAACCATGGAGGTGGGGTAGGCGAATACCCCTGCATTCTCCACAGGCTCCTCAAGGGAGCACTACATCTTTTTTTTTCCCTTGTTTTTCTTTCTTTTTTTTTTTTTTTTAACTTTCCCTTCTTTTTTAAATCAACTGTATGAAAAAAAAAGTTAAAAAGAAAACAAACATACAATAAAAGAACATTTCAAAGAGACCATAACAAGGGAGTAAGAAAAAGACAACTAACATAAGATAACTGCTTAACTTCCAACATGTTCCTACTTTACCCCAAGAAAGTTACCTAATATAGCAACATTTCTGTGAACTTGCTCCTACTATATCCATCAGAAATTAACAGACCATAGTCATTCCTGGGCATCCCCAGAACGTTAAATAGCTTATCTGTTCTTCTTGGATTATTGTTCCCCCTTCCTTAATTGCTCTCTATTGCTAGTTCCCCTACATTCTACATTATAAACCATTTGTTTTACATTTTTCAAAGTTCACATTAGTGGTAGCATATAATATTTCTCTTTTTGTGCCTGGCTTATTTTGCTCAGCATTATGTCTTCAAGGTTCATCCATGTTGTCATATGTTTCACGAGATCGTTCCTTCTTACTGCCGTGTAGTATTCCATCGTGTGTATATACCACATTTTATTTATCCACTCATCTGTTGAAGGACATTTGGGTTGTTTCCATCTTTTGGCAATTGTGAATCATGCTGCTATGAACATTGGCGTGCAGATATCTGTTCGTGTCACTGCTTTCCGATCTTCCGGGTATATACCGAGAAGTGCAATCGCTGGATCGAAGGGTAACTCTATATCTAGTTTTCTAAGGAACTGCCAGACTGACTTCCAGAGTGGCTGAACCATTATACAGTCCCACCAACAGTGAATAAGAGTTCCAATTTCTCCACATCCCCTCCAGCATTTGTAGTTTCCTGTTTGTTTAATGGCAGCCATTCTAATTGGTGTTAGATGGTATCTCATTGTGGTCTTAATTTGCATCTCTCTAATAGCTAGTGAAGCTGAACATTTTTCATGTGTTTCTTGGCCATTTGTATTTCCTCTTCAGAGAACTGTCTTTTCATATCTTTTGCCCATTTTATAATTGGGCCGACTGTACTATTGTCATTGAGTTGTAGGATTTCTTTATATATGCAAGATATCAGTCTTTTGTCAGATACATGGTTTCCAAAAATTTTTTCCCATTGAGTTGGCTGCCTCTTTACCTTTTTGACAAATTCCTTTGAGGTGCAGAAACTTCTAAGCTTGAGGAGTTCCCATTTATCTATTTTCTCTTTTGTTGCTTGTGCTTTGGGTGTAAAGTCTAGGAAGTGGCCGCCTAATACAAGGTCTTGAAGATGTTTTCCTACATTATCTTCTAGGAGTTTTATGGTACTTTCTTTTATATTGAGATCTTTGGTCCATTTTGAGTTAATTTTTGTGTAGGGGGTGAGGTAGGGGTCCTCTTTCATTCTTTTGGATATGGATATCCAACTCTCCTAGCCCCATTTGTTGAAAAGACCATTATGACTCAGTTCAGTGACTTTGGGGGCCTTATCAAAGATCAGTAGGCCATAGATCTGAGGGTCTATCTCTGAATTCTCAATTCGATTCCATTGATCTATATGTCTATCTTTGTGCCAGTACCATGCTGTTTTGGCAATTGTGGCTTTATAATAAGCTTCAAAGTCAGGGAGTGTAAGTCCTCCCACTTCATTTTTCTTTTTTAGAGTGTCTTTAGCAATTCGAGGCATCTTCCCTTTCCAAATAAATTTGATAACTAGCTTTTCCAAGTCTGCAAAGTAGGTTGTTGGAATTTTGATTGGGATTGCATTGAATCTGTAGATGAGTTTGGGTAGAATTGACATCTTAATGACATTTAGTCTTCCTATCCATGAACATGGAATATTTTTCCATCTTTTAAAGTCCCCTTCTATTTCTTTTAGTAGAGTTATGTAGTTTTCTTTGTATAGGTCTTTTACATCTTTGGTTAAGTTGATTCCTAGGTACTTGATTTTTTTAGTTGCTATTGAAAATGGTATCTTTTTCTTGAGTGTCTCTTCAGTTTGTTCATTTCTAGCATATAGAAACATTACTGACTTATGTGCATTAACCTTGTATCCCGCTACTTTGCTAAATTTGTTTATTAGCTCTAGTAGCTGTATCGTCGATTTCTCAGGGTTTTCTAGATATAAGATCATATCATCTGCAAACAATGACAGTTTGACTTCTTCTTTTCCAATTTGGATGCCTTTTATTTCTTTGTCTTGCCGGATTGCCCTGGCTAGCACTTCCAGCACAATGTTGAATAACAGTGGTGATAGCGGGCATCCTTGTCTTGTTCCTGATCTTAGAGGGAAGGCTTTCAGTCTCTCACCATTGAGTACTATGCTGGCTGTGGGTTTTTCATATATGCTCTTTATCATGTTGAGGAAGTTTCCTTCAATTCCTACCTTTTGAAGTGTTTTTATCAAAAAGGGATGTTGGATTTTGTCAAATGCTTTTTCAGCATCTATTGAGATGATCAATTGATTTTTCCCTTTTGAGTTGTTAATGTGTTGTAATACATTGATTGATTTTCTTATGTTGAACCATCCTTGCATGCCTGGAATAAACCCCACTTGGTCATGGTGTATGATTTTTTTAATGTGTCTTTGGATTCCATTTGCAAGTATTTTGTTGAGGATTTTTGCATCGATATTCATTAGGGAGATTGGCCGGTAGTTTTCCTTTTTTGTAACATCTTTGCCTGGTTTTGGTATTAGATTGATGTTAGCTTCATAAAATGAGTTAGGTAGTGTTCCATTTTCTTCAATGTTTTGAAAGAGTTTGAGTAAGATTGGTGTCAGTTCTTTCTGGAAAGTTTGGTAGAATTCCCCTGTGAAGGCATCTGGCCCTGGGCATTTATTTGTGGGAAGATTTTTGATGACTGATTGGATCTCTTTGCTTGTGATGGGTTGGTTGAGGTCTTCTATTTCTTCTCTGGTCAGTCTAGGTTGTTCATATGTTTCCAGGAAATTGTCCATTTCCTCTACATTATCCAGTTTGTTGCCATACAGTTGTTCATAGTATCCTCTTATAATTTTTTTAATTTCTTCAGGATCTGCAGTTATGTCACCTTTTTCATTCATTATTTTGTTTATATGTGTCTTCTCTCTTTTTGATTTTGTCAGTCTAGCTAGGGGCTTGTCAATCTTGTTGATCTTCTCAAAGAACCAACTTTTGGTGATATTTATCCTCTCTGTTGTTTTTTTGTTCTCTATGTCATTTATTTCTGCTTTAATCCTTGTTATTTCTTTTCTTGTACTTGGTTTAGGATTGGTTTGCTGTTCATTTTCTAGCTTCTTCAGTTGATCCATTAGTTCTTTGATTTTGGCTCTTTCTTCCTTTTTAATATATGGTTTAGTGCTATAAATTTCCCCCTTAGCACTGCTTTTGCTGCATCCCATAGGTTTTGGTATGTTGTGTTCTCATTTTCATTCGTCTCTATATATTTAGCAATTTCTCTTGCTATTTCTTCTTTAACCCACTGATTGTTTAGGAGTGTGTTGTTTAACCTCCAGGTATTTGTGAATTTTCTAAGTCTCTGATGGTTATTGACTTCTAATTGTATTCCATTGTGGTCAGAGAATGTGCTTTGAATAATTTCAATCTTTTTAAATTTATTGAGGCTTGTTTTATGTCCCAGCATATGATCTATTCTGGAGAAAGTTCCGTGAGCACTAGAAAAGTATGTGTATCCTGGTGATTTGGGATGTAATGTCCTGTATATGTCTGTTAAATCTAATTCATTTATCAGATTGTTTAGGTTTTCAATTTCCTTATTGGTCTTCTGTCTGGTTGATCTATCTATAGGAGAGAGTGATGTGTTGAAGTCTCCCACAATTATTGTGGAAACTTCAATTGCTTCCTTTAGTTTTGCCAGTGTTTCTCTCATGTATTTTGTGGCACCTTGGTTGGGTGCATAGACATTTACGATTGTTATTTCTTCTTGCTGAATTGCCCCTTTTATTAGTACGTAGTGGCCTTCTTTGTCTCTCAAAACATCCCTGCATTTGAAGTCTATTTTATCTGAGATTAATATTGCTACACCTGCTTTCTTTTGGCTGTAGCTTGCATGAAATATTTTTTTTCCATCCTTTCACTTTCAGTTTCTTTGTGTCCCTGTGTCTAAGATGAGTCTCTTGTATGCAACATATTGATGGTTCATTTTTTTTGATCCATTCTGCGAATGTATATCTTTTAATTGGGGAGTTTAATCCATTTACATTCAATGTTATAACCGTGAAGGCATTTCTTGAATCAGCCATCTTATCCTTTGGTTTATGTTTGTCATATTTTTCCCCTCTGTCTATTAATATCCTTTATTGTACCCGTACCGAATCTCTTTAGTACTGAACCTTTCTCCAAGTCTCTCTGTCCTTTCTTTGTTTCTCTGTCTGTAGGGCTCCCTTGAGTATCTCCAGTAGGGCAGGTCTCTTGTTAGCAAATTCTCTCAGCATTTCTTTGTCTGTGAAAAATTTAAGCTCTCCCTCAAATTTGAAGGAGAGCTTTGCTGGATAAAGTA
The DNA here is from genome assembly GCF_015220235.1 of Choloepus didactylus. Lineage (NCBI taxonomy): Eukaryota > Metazoa > Chordata > Mammalia > Pilosa > Megalonychidae > Choloepus > Choloepus didactylus. The sequence goes on along the minus strand of NC_051309.1, from coordinate 129,723,732 downwards.
TTCTTGGCTGGAAATTTTTCTCACTCAGAATTTTAAATATATCGTGCCACTGCCTTCTCGCCTCCATGGTGGCTGCTGAGTAGTCACTACTTAGTCTTATGCTGTTTCCTTTGTATGTGGTGAATTGCTTTTCTCTTGCTGCTTTCAGAACTTGCTCCTTCTCTTCTGTGTTTCATAGTGTGATCAGTATATGTCTCGGAGTTGGTTTATTTGGATTTATTCTGTTTGGAGTTCGCTGAGCATTTATGATTTGTGTATTTATGTTGTTTAGAAGATTTGGGAAGTTTTCCCCAACAATTTCTTTGAATACTCTTCCTAGACCTTTACCCTTTTCTTCCCCTTCTGGGACACCAATGAGTCTTATATTTGGACGTTTCATATTATCTATCATATCCCTGAGGTCCATTTCGATTTTTTCAATTTTTTCCCCATTCTTTCTTTTATGCTTTCATTTTCCATTCTGTCATCTTCGAGGTCACTGATTCGTTGTTCAACTTCCTCTAGTCTTGTGCTATGCGTGTCCAGAATCTTTTTAATTTGGTCAACAGTTTCTTTAATTTCCATAAGATCATCCATTTTTTTATTTAGTCTTGCAATGTCTTCTTTATGCTCTTCTAGGGTCTTCTTGATTTCCTTTATCTCCCGTACTATGGTCTCATTGTTCATCTTTAGTTCTTTGAGTAGCTGCTCTAGGTGCTGTGTCTCTTCTGGTATTTTGATTTGGGTGCTTGGGCTTGGGTTATCCATATCGTCTGGTTTTTTCATATGCTTTATAATTTTCTGTTGTTTTTGGCCTCGTGGCATTTGCTGAACTTGATAGGGTTCTTTTAGGATTTGTAGACCAATTGAAGTCCTTATCTCTAATTTATCAGATCTACAGCTTCGTTGAGTACACTTTCTCTAACTAACCAGCAGGTGGCGTCCACGAGCCACCTGTTCTCCACAAGCCAGTTCTCCCCTGCTTAGCCTTTTTGGTGAGTGGGGGAGTGAGTCTTGTGGGGTCCAATTGGTGTACCAAGCTTGCGTGTGTAGTTGGTGTTGCCTGCCCTGTATATGGGGCGTGTTTCTGGGCAGTCAGGGGGGGGGTTGGCTCTAACAATCAAATCTCCCTGGTGATCCTAGAGTTTTAAAGCTGGTGCAGTAGTCTAATCCTTCAGTTCAGTCCTGCCACAGTTTGTCTCTGCCGCTGACCCACAAGTCCTTGGTATTGGCGTATGGCTCCTGAGACTTGCAAGTGGGCTTCTCTTCCAGGCCGTGCACCCCGGGTCCTCTGTTGAGGGATGACTGTGCTATGTCACAGGTGAGTGCCATCCCCCCAGGGCAGTTCTGGGCTGCTGGGCTGTGTAGGGAGGCTCCCAGTCTGCTGAAATGATGGCTGAATGGGGCTTTGTTAATTCACACTGCTCCACCTTCCCAACTCTGGGACAATCAGCTGAGGTTGCAGGGCAGGCTAATGTCCACGCCCAGTTTTGTGGTGTGTGCCTGTTATTGGAAGCACTTCCGTCACACTGGGTTGTCTGGGGCAGTTCTGGGCTATGGGGCTGGCAATGGGCAGGAGTGTTTCCTGTCCACCAGGATGATGGCTTTGAGCGGACACCCTCCTTTTCTTGGGAAGTTGTGGTGTTTAGTGAATTTTCTCAGCCCCTGGATTATTGCGTTTTGTCTCAGAGCTCTCCTAGTTCTGCTCTTGACTTGACCTGCCCAAATAGTAAGTCTTTGAAGCTTTCTGTATTGGGCTTCTTAGAGTAATTGTTTTAGAAAAAGAAAAAAGGATTAAAAAACAAAACAAAACAAAACAAAAAAAAACGGGTCCTCCTCAGAGATCTAATGGGTTATTGAAATGCTAAGAGAGAAAGCTACCAGGGCCATTAAAGAAAGGTCCACAGGGCAGAGAGATCAGCTTTTCTTCGGGATTTGCATATGTGCCTCAGGGCCCTTCCCCTTTCTATGTTCACCAGAACTCCAAAAATCCTCCGCTTTTATTTTGGAGTTTTTCGTGTTGTTTTTTTTCTATGTCTGTCTCCTCTCTGCTGGGCTGGCTGCTCTCAGAGTCTCTGGTGTCTGGTCTCAGTCTATCTATGGTTGGAGTTTGAATCACTAGAATGAGTTTCCGATAAGGGCTGCCACTGCAGTTCTCCCTTCTCCTTCCCGGAGCTGACAGCCCCTCCTCCCCCGGGACTGAGCCTGGCAGGGAGGGGTGCGGTTCCCCTGGACGCAAAAACTTACAGATTTCGCTGATCTCAGCAGTTCCACGTTTTCATGAGTGTTGTATGAAGTATGCCCAAAGTCAGATTGCTCTGTGGTGTCCAGTCCACGCAGTTCCTGGCTTTCTACCTACTTTCCTGGAGGAGCCATTAATTTTTTATTTTCTTTAAATTATGCCTATTTGGATTTCAAATTGTCTTACATTACATATCCATATCATCATCGCTTATTTCCAATTTTAAAACAGTAATAATAAAATAAACAAACTCTGGCAATTCTAACCAATTAAAAGGAGAGAAAATATTTAAAAAAAAAATTAGAGAAAAAAGAAAAGGAATACAAGCGAAGGTATTCAGAAGTTTATAAAAATTGTAGAAGAATACTATGAACTATGTTTCACCAACAAGTTTTGAAATGTATGAGATGGACAATTATCAAGGAAACTACATTTTTGACAAAAATGTAGTTTTCAAAATTGATGCCAGGGATAGAAAATCCAAAAAAGATCAATGATTGTGGAAGAAATGACTGTGCTTTTTGCTGAAGAATTTTGACCTAACTTCAAGACACAGATAATTTCTGAGTTATGTAAATTGTTGCAGATCAAAGAAACAGATGGAAATCTTCCCATTCATTTTATGAAGCCAATGTAACTTTGATTTCAAAACTAGACAAGATAAGGACATAAAAAAGTAAACTATGCCCCAATTGCATAAATCTATGTACAAAAATTCTAAATAAAACATTAGCAAATTAAAATAACAATATACTACAAACAAGTAGAGTTTATTGCAGGAATGCAAGAGTGGCTCAAACATTCATTAATGCAATTCATTGTGTCATCTATAAATGAACACAAATATTATTATCTCAATAAGGTTGAAAAGTCATTATAAAATCATTACTTCTTCCTCATATCTCTTAGGAAACTGGGAATAAAATAAAACTACTGTGATTTCCTACAGAAATAAACATCAAGTAGGAATAAACAAGAATTTCTGCTATTATTGCAATGACTCAACATTGTCAGGAGGTCTTGCTCATCTGTAAGAGTTGAGGTATCAGTATTGAAAAGGAAAAGTAAGAATTGTTACATGAATAATACGATTTTCCTTCTAGAAAACCCAAGAAATCACCTGGAAAAACATTATAATTAGTATTTATTAAAATAATGAGATAAAGGTGAATATTAAAAAAATCAAGTGTTCCTATATGCTAGAAAGAAAATAAAAGGAAAATATCTGATTTATAGAAGCTACAAAAATAAAAATAAGAAATAAAAAAATCTAGGAATAAACTGCACAAGAATTGAGACCTACATTAAAAAAATGAATTTTTACTAAAACTTGAAATCCTAATGAGTGAAGAGACGTATCACAATCCTGAATGGGAAGACAAAAAACAATTTAAGATATACATTAAATATTGTCCTACTAAAAAATTTTTTTCTTGGTGTGGGTTGGGAGTGGAGAGGGATACTTGACTTCCAAATTCATTTGAAATGAAAACCATGTGATATTGGCATAAGGACAGAAAAAGAGGTCAATAACATGAAATACAACAGTGGTTCTCAGTTTTGATTGTACATTTAAAACACTTGGGGACTTAAAAAAATTACCCATGCCCAGCCAGCCGAAATCCCGTGGATTCCAGTTTAACTGATCTAAAGTGGGGTTCAAACTTCGCTATATATTTTAAAGCTCCCAGAGATAATTCTCATGTGTAGCCAAGACAGGAAATTACTGAACTATGGAGATCTAGAAATGACCAATTTACATATATGGATGATAGATAAGTAAATTTAAAAAGCCTTTCAAAGCAGCTGGAAAAGTTATTGGGACAATTGGCTATCCCTTCAGGGACAAAATAAAGCTAGAGTCCTCATTAACACTAAGCTGAAATCCATATGGATTAGAAGAGTGATACATAAAATGAAACAAAAATAAAATGTTTCTTTAAATGGTTACATTGAACTTATACATATTTCAAATGCACAAACTTGCTTTCCAAAAACTTTGCCTGTATTTAGCAATTATATGCTAAGAATCTTAAAAATGTTTTATTCCTTTTGGCTCAAATTTCCACTTCTGAGAAGAAATTTTAGCTGTCCACAAGATTTCTGTATAAGGATGTATATAATTGTAAAATGTATAAATGCTTCAAAACAACCTAAGTGTGCAATACTGGGTATTTGATTTTTCTACAGCAAAGTTTGATGCAGAATTTCCTGATCATCACCTGGGGTCTTGTTAAAAAAGTAGAATTCTAATTCCCACCTCTTTCCACTCACTCAAAACCAATCCAGGTGGATTTTAAGCACTCTGAAGTCTGAGATCCACTCATCTGTAAAGTGATTGTTATTTTTTTAACCATTAAAAATCTTGGTTAACTATTTCATACATACTAGGATGGCTATTATTTAAAAAATGGAAAATGTTGGGGAGGACACGGAGAAATAGGAATCCTTGTGCATTACTGGTGGGAATGTAAAATCATGCAAAAGCTATGTGAAAACTGTTTGGCAGTTCCTCAGAAAGTTTAGATAGAATTACCATTGACCTTCCAATACTACTTCTAGGTATATAATCAAAATAATTAAAAGCAAGGACTTGGACAGATATTTGCACACTGATGTTCATAGTGGCATCGCACACAATTGCCAAAAGAGAAGCAATCTAAGTGTCCATCAACCAATAAATGGATAAGCAAAATGTGATATATATATTTACAATGGAATATTCTTCAGCTGTAAAAAGGAATACAACATACAACAATGTGGATGTACCATGAAAATGTCATGTTGAGTTAAATAAGCCAGACACAAAAAGACAAATACATGATTTCACTTTTACGAAATATTTAGAATAAGCAAATTCTTAGTGATAGAACGTAGATAACAGGTTAGCAGGGACTGGAGTGTGTGTGTGGTGGGGGAGGAATGGGAAGTTATTGCTTAATGGATGCAGAGTTTCTGTTTAGGGTGATGGAAAAGTAGAATAATATTGTAAATGTAATTAATATCAGTGAGTTGTTTGTGTTGTTATATATTATCACAATAACATTTTTTAATAAAAAATCACAGTATTCTCCCTGTAAATGTGCATAGGAAGGAAATACACCCAAATGCTAGCACACCAAATGCTAATGTGGTGTTGGTTTTTTTGTACTTTCTTTTTTCATTTTATAAATTTGATACAAGCATTTATTATTTATACAATCAGTCATTAAATGAGTTTTATATTAAAAGGACTTACTTCCAAGAGTATCTTTAGAGTCATCGGCTTGGGGACAGCAATCTATGATTGTAAACATTTCTAATGGGTTAAATCTCATTTTTGTTTCCTATTTATGTCAAAGCAGCAGTTACCAATGCAGAAGTAGTGACTAGGTTTATTTATGAAATTAATGTGCTGCCAAATACAAGCATGAGACCAGATCTCATTGCTGAAAGGTAATGATTTAACATCTAATTTTCTTGGCAATATTATACCATACCTTTAAAAGGGTATAAAATTCTGAGGTGACTTATTTTCCTGCTTAAACTAGAGTTTAAGAGTATCATGATTTTTCTACAGGCCAATAAATATGACTTTCTTAGCACAAGCTAAATTAGCTGTGGGGTATGAAAACAAAGGAGGTATGTTATAATTTACCTCTTTTATTTAGTATCCTAAGTTGTTTTTGGACAGTAATTAAATAAATGATTTTTATTACATATAGATGCTAACTTTAATATGTAAAAGTTAAGCAATACAACAGAACGAGAGTATGTGCTGTGATTTATTCAGATGAAGATGGCGTGGTTCTCCACATCCTCAAGAATGCTCTGTTTCTAGGGGTCCTGCCAGAGCAAGAACCATGGCATATTTTGGGGAAGGACAAGGACCCATCCACGTGGATAACGTGAAGTGCACAGGAAACGAGCGGTCCCTAGCTGACTGTATTAAACAAGATATTGGAAGACACAACTGCCACCACAGTGAAGATGCAGGGGTTATTTGTGATTATTTTGGCAAGAAAGCATCAGGTAACAGTTATAAAGGTAAGTCACCATGTGGGGCCTTATACAAGTCAAAGAATACTAATTTTCAGTTCATGATTATAAGCAGTACTTTGAGAACAAAGGCTCCACAAACAAGGATTTATACACTCCCTTGTTCCTTGTGCTAGTATTTAAAGGCAGTGGTTCTTGACAGACTCGCCTAGGTGGGGCTTACAGTGAGACAGGGTTCAGGGGCAGGAGTGGATTTAAAGGACCTTGTAATCCTTGGGGTCTTCCTTTTTTACTCTTCTTAATCATTTCCATACCATTCCTTCTCTAAACATAATAAAAACTGCCAGACATGTTGCTGTCCTTAAAGAATCAAAATTTAGATTTGCTTCATAAAAAGAAGAAAAGAAATGAAAATATAAAGATGAAACATAGGAAAGCACTTCTACTCCTATGAATATTTTTAAGCAATTGGGATTATTTTTTAAATGAATTACAAAAAGTAAACGATCTTTTGTGGTTTCATTCTCTGAAATCTAAAAAATTAAAGAAAATGAGAAGTTGTGTTTCAGTAGAGTGCAGTAAATAGATGTTTCATACTTTAAAAAAACAGAAGAACTACACTAATATTAGGGATGAATAATTAGCAGCTGATAAGAGCTCTGGGATGTATTATGTTATGAAAATTGTTTAAAGTTGAGAGTGATGATGATTGTACAACTAAGTGAAGATAATGTAAGAAACTGACCATTTATCTTGGGATACAATATATATTAAGTGAAATTAGGAACCCACTACTTAATAGATCAATCCCTCGACTTGAGGCTTGCTCTTGTGAAATTTTGGGTTGTAAATGGGAGGCTGAGCCCTCCTATAATTATGCCTAAGAGGCACTTCCAGGGAACCTCTTTTGTTGCTCAGATGTGGCCTTTCTCTCTCTAAGCCCAATTTGGCAAATAAATTAATTAACCTACCCCCCACGGGGGACGTGACTCCCAAGGGAATGAATCTCCCTGGAAACGTGGGACATGACTCTCACAGTGGCTGAGAGATCCCAAATAGAGTCAAGGGGCTATCCTGGAGGTTTCACTCATGCAAGCTCCAGCAAACATCCCAAATGGCCACAGTATGCCATGCTCTTACCAAAAGTAGTTCCCAAATACCTAGCTCCCTACTGGAGATTCTGTAAAAGATTTACTCACTAAGTTTTATCTCTCAGAAACTTAAATCCACCATAGTGTTCCTATGCCAGGTAAGTCCTAAAACTCAGAGGCAACAGCCCCTTTAAGATCAACAATCAGATGCAGCCCCCTTTGCTATACTGTTGACATCCCCTTTCAATATGAACAAGTTAGCGTGCTCACTGCCTAGACATCCCTGAAGATGGAGAAAAAGATTAAGTGAGAGGAAGGGGTAGCAACAAACGAGATAAGATTTTACAAAGGTCTATGAATAGTGAAACTTTATATAAATACATATCTATATATGTATTCAGATTCTGAGGTGTTGGAATAGCTGGAAGGAGGTAAATGACATGGTGGAACCGTAACCTATAATAGCCTTTGAAATTTGCTCTATAGCTACTCATTGAATTGTGCTTTGAAAGTCTTCACCTTTCTGTATATACCTTATATTGCATAGTGGGGAAATAACTGAGACTGTGGAGCTGTAACCCACAACAGTTTTTGAAATTACATATATAACTACTTGTCGAGCTGTAGATTGAAAGTTAACACCTTTTTGTATATATGATATATTTTACAATAATGGAAATAGCTGAAGTTGTGGAACTGTGACCTATGACATTCTTTAAAATTTGTTCTCTAACTACTTGTTAAATCATGTTTTGAAAGTTATCACTGTTATGTATATATGTTAAAATTAAAAATTAAAAAAATTTTTAATGAGATAGCCCCATTCACATGCATGCTAAGAAAGCAGGTCCTCATTTGCATTCTAGGATAACCTCTTTGGGACATATTAATGGATGACTCTTGGAGAAAAAAGTTTTTGCTTAAATAAGCTTGATAAACATAAGGCTCAATAAACTCAGTAGTTTTTCCTACCATTAAAAAAAAAAAAAAAAAAACAGAAGAGTCTTGAAAGCTCAGAGTAAAGTTAAGTTTTATGAAACAAATAATTCCTTAAATGAATGAGGGGTAGAAATAGCTGTTTTGGAGAAATGTGTGGTCTTTTTTTTTTTTTTTTTTTTAATGAAGAGAACTATCATCTCTTTATCTTTACTGAAAGATCATGGTTTTGATACATTGGATTTTATTAAAATCAGGTGCATATATATTTGAGTATTTTCTTTTTCTAAACTTTTTCAGTGATGGCCAAAAACAATATGGACATACCTTGTTTTATTGCATTTTGCTTTATTGTAGTTTGCAGAGAATTGCATCTTTCACAAATTGAAGGTTTGTGGCAACCATGCATTGAGCAAAACTGTTGGTGCTGTTTTTCCAATAGCAGGTGCTCACTTTGTGCCTCTGTGTCACATTTTGATAATTCTTAATATCTCAAACTTTTTCATCATTATGTGCATTATCTTTGATGTTGCTATTGTAATTGTTTGGGGTGCCACAAACTGCACCCATGTAAGATGGTGAACTTAATTGATAAATAACTATGTGTGTTTTGACTGCTCCAGCTATTCCCTCATCTCTCTCCATCTCCTCAGGCCTCCTTATTCCCTGAGGTGAGACATGAACAATATTGAAATTAGGCCAATTAAGAACCCTACAGTGGTCTCTAAGTGTTCAAGTGAAATAAAGAGTTGCATGTCTCTCACTTTAAATCAAAAGCTAGGTATGATTAAGCTAAGTGAGAAAGGAATGTCAAAAGCTGAGAAAGCCAAAGGCTAGGCTTCTTGTGCCAACCAGTTAGCCAAATTGTAAAATCAAAGGAAAAGTTCTTGAAGGAAATTTAAAGTGTTACTCCAGTGAGCACTCAAATGATAAAGTGAAACAGCCTCTTTACTGATATGGAGAAAATTTTAGTGGTCTGGATAGAAAATCAAACCAGTCACAACATTCCCTTAAGCCGAAGTCTAATACAGAGCAAGGCTGTAACTCTTCAATTCTAACTCTTTCAATATGAAGACTGAGAGAGGTGAGGAAGCAGCAGAAGAAAAGTTTGAAGCTATCAGAGGTTGGTTCATGAGGGTAGAGGAAAGAAGCCATCTCCTTAACATAAAAGAGCAAGGTGAAGCAGCAAGTTCTCATGTAGAAGCTGCAGCAAGTTATCCAGAAGATCTAGCTAAGACAACTGATGAAGGTGGCTACACTAACCAACAGATTTTTAGTGGAGATGAAACAGCGTTATATTGGAAGAAGATGCCATCTAGGACTTTCATGGCTAGAGAGGTCAGTACCTGGCTTCAAAGTTTCAAAGGACAGGCTGACTCTCTTGTTAGGGGGTAATGCAGCTGGTGACATTAAGTCAAAGCCAAAGCTCATTTACCATTATGAAAATCCTAGGGCCCTTAGGAATTCTGCTAAATCTACTCTGCCTCTGTTCTATAAATGGGACAACAAAGCCTGTATGACAGCACTTCTGTTTACAACATGGATTGCTGAATATTTTAAGCCTATTGTTGAGACCTACTGCTCAGAAAAAAAGATTTCTTTCAAAAGATTACTGCTCATTGACAATGTATCTGGTCACCACGATCTCTGATGGAGATGTACAATGAGATGAATGTTGTTTTCATGCCGTTTTGCAGCCCATGGATCAAGGGGTAATTCTGACTTTCAAGTCTTATTACTTAAGAAATACATTTCATAAGGCTATAGCTCTGAAAGATCAGAGCAAAGTCAATTTCAAACCTTCTGGAAAGGATTCACCATTCTAGATGCCATTAAGAACATTCCTGATTCATGATAGGAGGGAAAAAAAAAAATCAACATTAACAGGAGTTTGGAATAAGTTGATTCTCATCCTCATGGATTACTTTGAAGAGTTCAAGACTTCAGTGGAGGAAGTAACTGCAGATGTAGTGAAAATAGCAAGAAAACTAGAAATAGAAGTGGAGCCTTAAGGTGGACTGAATTGGCGCAAACTCAAGATAAAACTTGAGTGGATGAGGAGTTGCTTCTTATGGATGAGCAAAGACAGTGGTTTCTTGAGATGAAACTACTCCTGGTGAAGATTCTGTGAACATTGTTGAAATGACAACAAAGGATTTAGAATGTTACATCAACTTAGTTGATAAAGTAGCAGCAGGGTTTGAGAGGATTGTCTCCAATTTTGAAAGAAGTTCTACTGTGGGTAAAATGTTATCAAATGGCATCTCATGCTACAGAGAAATCTTTCATGAAAGGAAGGAAGAGTCAATAGATATAGCAAAATTTATTGGTGTTTTATTTTAAGAAATTGCCACAGTCACCCCAACCTTCAGCAACCACCACCCCGATCAGTCAGCAGCCATCAACATTGAAGTGAGACCCCCCACTAGCAGAAAGATTACAACTCATGGAAGGCTCGGATGATGGTTAGCATTTTTTAGCAAAAAAGCATTTGTATATTAAGGTATGTACATATATTTTATAGATATAATGCTATTGCACACTTAATAGACTGAAGGATAGTGTAAACATAACTTTTATAAGCACTAGAAACCAAAAAATTCATGTGACTTGCCTTGTTGCAATATTCACTTTATTGCAGTGGTCTGGAACTGAACATGCAATCTCTCTGAGTTATGGCTGCACAAGAAATGGATTGGATGTTGCTTATATGATTCTTCACTCTCTGAAGGGCTTTTGAGTGTGGAGAGGAACAATTATAACCCTTTGTGTTTTGTTTTGCATTCTATTTACTAAATATATTATATATATAATAAATCAAATGTGATAAGCCAATTTTTCCTAAATATGGATCACCACTTAATTCATTAAATTCTCATCAATAATTTAAACTACCATTACAAAATGAATAAAACTAATTCTTTGGATTATGTCTTTTTACTTAAGCAATTAAAAAACCACAGAAAAATTCAATAATTATACACATTTTACTATACTTCTATGTCAACCGGTTTTAAATTAGGAAATACCATGGATTTGTTTCTTCATTATTTCTTCATTTTTAAATGCCTTCCTAAAGTTGTACCTCTACTTTTTCTGATATCTTTCCAAGATTATAGCAATGCTACCATACCTCAAAAAGATTTCAGTCTTAGATCAGTTAGGCCACAGAATCTGGCTAATTAACCTGTTGATTTTGTGTTGTGTATCAGGACCTGGTGACTTCTATAAGGCAATTCAAACTCAAGCCATTGGTCATCTGATGGGATGTTTTTATAAATAAACTTCATTTTTGCTGTTTATTTATTTATTTTTTTGGTAACAGTGAATTTTATGGCTTTAAATAGTAGTTTTAGTTTCTTGCAGTCTGGCGCTTTGCCCCAGAATGATGTAAACTTTAAATCTTGCTTGCTCACTATTACATCACTTCTTGTCCTGGCATTGGTTTGGAGCATTATTGGAAACATATGTCCTTCTCATATCTTATAATTTGTAGTGCCACCTAGAGGTCACATCTCCTAAGAGATGAGGGTTGAAATTTGACAGCATGTCTCTGAGACCATTTGGCAAATTCATCATCTTGTTATACATTGTTGAACCTCTTTTTCCTTCAAGAAATAACTAGTGCTGATTCCCTGTTGGACTCCCTTCTACCTGGCTATAATGTGGGAACATCTGTGCTGATTAGGTCACCATGTTCTTGATACAATCCCACCCTTTCTTGCTGCACACATTGAAAAAGACATATGCATATCTATACTTAATGCACATATACTTACCCAAAGAAATAAAATGCTCCATATGAATTCTCTTACTAAAATTATTTAAAAACTAGTCTCATTATACTCATTAGAACTCATTGTATTCACCCTTCTTTTACTGCCCCCTTTCATAGATTTTTAATTTAACTCTTCTCTTTTGTATATCTTTACAAATTCATTTCCATTCACAAGATCAACCTACTTAAGCTGCCTCCTATGTTCCATTAACTCTGAGATCTTTGAAGGCAACCTTTTCCCCCAGCAACAGGATACTTCAGGCTCATTCAAATTTTACCCTGCCCTGGTGCATGGAATTTATTACTGAAAGGAAAATAGATTTCTTTTATTACAGAGGAATGTGAGACACTAAATCGGTACATTGTGCTACACAATGGGTAAATGTGCTGCTGCTGTTGGGCCACTTTCAGTAATAGAACTAGAAAAATATTTATATTTTTAAGACCATGACCTCCCATCAATGTTTGTAATTCACATACTTTATTTTTCTTAAATTAAGAAGGTTTTAGACCACCAAGATTTTCTGTTGCATTAGTTTTGCAGGATCATTTATTGGTGAGACAAATTTCACCAGGACTTTAGAATCACAAAATTTTAGAGGTGATTCAGAATCTTTACATTTTTTAAAATAAGGGGTTTAGGGGGAGAGAGGATTTCTTGGTGGTGAAAAGTTTGAGAATCCCTGGCCTAGTTCAATCTTATTGACCAAATAAACGATATTAAATTGTAAACCATACACTTTCTCATACTGTTAATCAGAAGCACTTATATAGTAATTTATAATTAGTTGCTTTGACATTTATCTACATATTTATTTTCAAGAAATTCCTATGGTATTATTAAGAGTCTGGTTAGCATGAGATAACTAATATTATTTCATCATTTGATACAGTTCTATCAAAAAACAAAGGGATTTGGTATTTTAGTTGGCCTGTACTACCTCACAAAGGGAAACTTAGAGTTTAAGTTCATGTTGGGACTTAATTGTTGGAGGATGCCCATTCCAACCTTCCCAGAACCCTCGGGTTTTCTTCTAGTTCTGCCTCCTCCATTAAATTGTCCTCAGCTACCAACGGAAGTGATTATTCTCTCTTGGAACTCAGGTGCTGATTATTTGTACTACTTATTTGGCATTAATTTTACAATATTTGTATTTGTGGATATGTGTAGGTATGTACAAACTTCTCTCCACCCCCCAACTTCTTTCTAACATGTATCCCTGGACAAGGGCGGCTTGTATCTTCACTGTTTATACTGGGACATTGACATTCCCCACCTCCGTTCTGCTTTCTCTGATTCCTACTTGGAATGTCCTTCTGTAACCTATTTGATTCTTGGGAAGTTTTGCCAGCCTAATTCTGTTTAACGGTGACTAAATGAGCATTCAGTTAGGGACAGAGGTCTCTCTTTTGTGCAACAAAGATAAAAAAATACGTATACTGAAGGTGGTTCACTCATGAAACCTCAACAGTAGGAGAGCTAAGACAGGTACATAATTATTGGTAACACAAGGCAGAATAAAGGAAAGTGATATGGGGGCATAAAGGATAAAGAGTTTACATCCTCTTGGAATCACATAAAGTTTCCTAACGGAGTTGGCATTTGAAGTAATGCTTTGAGAGATGGAATTTTGTCAGGAGGAGCAGAAGGGGCTGGAAAATATGCTAAGTATAGGGAGCATCGAGAGATAGGGTTTCATTAAATATGACTTGTGAGGCACCATGCTATATGCTTTATATATATATTTTATCTCTTGTGTTCTCCAGACATCCATGAAAATGGGTATTATACCTGTGTTGAGTAAATTGAAATGCAAAATGTTGTTTAATTTGACCAATGTCACCCAGCTATCAAGTGGCAGATCTGGTATTGGGACCCAGAGTGTTTGGCTCCAATGTCTGGGTTCCTGAATAGTAGGCTTTTCTGTCGGCAAAGGCTGAAAAGGTAGTTTGGGGCCTTATTATGAAGGTTCTTGAAGATCACGCTACAGATACAGAATCATACCCACGCCTGAAGTCCCGGGTTCACTTCCTCCCTTGATCAGTCATTCCTCTGAGCCACACACAATATTACTCATACTTCCTACAATACAGTTTGGCATTTACTTATCAATTAGTTTACACTGTCCTTTACTAGCTTGATTTGTATGCATCTTGTTCCCCCAACTAGAGTTTAGATTTTCTGAAAGCCCAGCATAAAACTGAGCACTTAGTAGATATTTGGCAAATGCTTGGCTTGTGAAGTACGTAGGATGATGAAATTTCACTGAGTCTCATTGTATTTCCCAGCAGAAGTCCTTAGGCAAGTATATGATAAGAAATTATTATCTGAATACTTATACATAAAAAAGTATTTCATATGTGCTTGACAGAATACTTCTATCTTGGGAAGTTTGACCATACACCCTTAAATATAGTTTTCCATTTAAATTTTCTTAGCAAACCCTTTCCTTGTATTAATGCACTATGAAAGTAAATGCAAATTCAGATCAGACTTCTTTCTTGGGAATGTGCTTTGTTCCTTTGAGTTACATTTTTATATGTCGCTTGGAATGGTATTGTATGTGAAAAGTGAGTAATTTAGACAATTACTGTCTTTCCACTTAGTTTGTTTAATGTCCCTGAACTCTAAAGTAGCCTCTGTAATCAGCACAGAAAGAGATATCGGTATGAACAAGGATGATATAGCTGATAGGGCCAACTATTCAGCAGCCTGTGAAACCTTCTCAGAGCTGCATGGTGGGAAGCCTAATAAAGTTTCTCATATGCTTGCAAATTATTGCTGCCTTGGTTAAATGAGGAAACATCTTTTTATTTTTATTATAAGAAAAAGTATCCTATAACTTGCAGAGAAACGGCACTTTAAAAGAGGAGGAAGAAGCAGGAAAATGTGTAACTTAGGTTTTTACACTTCTATCAGCAATATGATCATATACTTACTGACCTATTTCTACTTCAGGCTCCCTTTCATCTGTCTGTGGTTTGAGATTACTGCATCGGCGGCAGAAGCGTATCATTGGTGGCAAAAATTCTTTAAGGTAAAATGTTCTTCAAAAGAGATTTTTTCATATTACAGAATTATTTATATACATTTAAGGTTGCAAATTGGTGATTTTCTACTATTAGTAAGGGATTTATCTTACCATTTTATTTTCTAAATTAGTAAGTTACATGGATAATTTTACTGTCCTTTGACCTACATTTACCTTATATAGGTCAAGTTTTTAATACCACTACCCACCCACCCCCATTTATGAAATAAATGTGTTTCTGAAAAATTATGTGGCAGAAACCAAATAAAATAACAGGGAACTCAGAAAAATGTATGACGACAAAGATTAATTTAATTTAGAACATTTTTGTTTTAGACTTGTTTCATTTTAATTTAATATCTTTGTTTGTTGAATTTGCTATTTTGTGAGGAAAAACCAGCACTTTGTTAATTAAATACTTCTTCAGACTGCTTAAGTGAGGTGGAGTGAGGAGAGACATTATATTTCAAATCACAAAATATAAAGAGGACAAAACTGTTTCCAAGAGTGACAGACAGTTGGGATGCATAAAGATACCTGTAAGCACATCTTTGGGGTTGTGGGTATGCAGTCTGCTCAGAGATGAAGGGACATGAATTTCAAAATAGGAAAGGACCTTATGCCATGCAGTCTCTTTTATACTTTGTTCCCCTAACCCCCAAGGCTCCTAAGTCATTGCCTTAACCAGTGCTTTCCTTTGCTTTTCTGTCTTTTATGCTGTTGATGTGTGACTCGCTTTCTTCTTAGGGGTGGTTGGCCTTGGCAAGTTTCCCTCCGGCTGAAATCATCCCATGGAGACAGTAGGCTCCTTTGTGGGGCCACACTCCTGAGTAGCTGCTGGGTCCTTACAGCGGCACACTGTTTCAAGAGGTATGTGTTCACCTTTCCAGTCAACTCATTTTGGCTGTCACTTGCCAGTTCTCCCAATCCCTTCAGCCTATTTGAAATGTGGGGTGTCAGAGCCAGGCTATAGGCCTTCCATCTCTGAGCCAGTGGCATTGAAGAAGTGAGGGGGATGACTGTCTTAGTTGGCCAGGGCTGCTGCAACAGTGTACACAACCTACTTGGCTTAAAACAACAGGAATGTGTTGGCTGACAGTTCTGGAGGCTGAAAGTACGAATCAAGGTGTCAGCAGAGCCATGCTTCCTCTGAAGTCTGTAGGATTCTGGTGATGGCCAGCAGTCTACAGTGTTCCTTGGTTTGTGGCATAACTCAACCTCTGCCACTGTCACATGGCTGGCTGGCTGTCTCTCTCTTACTGTGTCCAAGTTTCCCTTCCTTATTGGATTAGGACCCACCCTAATCCAGTTTGACCTCATCTTAACTAACAACATCTTCAAAGATCCTGTTTCCAAATAGGATCACATTCACAGGACTGGGAGTGAGGACTTGAACATGTCTTATTGGGGGACACAATTCAATCCATAACGGTGACATAAGGAGCCAACGGAGCATTCAGGAAGCTACGGCCCTTGGTGGCAAAGCAAACTCTGGGTTTAGAGAGAAGAGGAGATGGGTATGACAGCTACATTAGTTCTTCCCCTAAGAACGTATCTCAGGGTAGAGCTAGACGAGACCTCAGACTATGTAGTTATGTATGCTAAGGAATAGTGCAGTTTTAGTTTTTTGATCCTTTGAGTCTTCTTGAGGACTTGTATTTTAGCTTTCTCTATTTTTACTTTCTAGAAAATCAGCTGGTATCAGTTTCATTCTTGGCCTTTATATAGTTTAGTCCTGATTGTTTCCTCTTGTCCAAAACATTTTATCATTCCAATCTGAAGTCTTCGCAGTTCACAGGGGAGATTACATAGAGAAAATCAGTCCCTGAGCTCATGGTGGCAGAGCCTGCTATAAAACCCAGCCCTCTCTTCTCTTCGTCCAGTGCTCTTTTTTGGATCCTCATTAATGGCCGTTTCCTTAGAATGAATTTTGGTATTTAAAAATTTATACCAACATATGGCAAAATGTTGATAATTGTTGTAGTAAGGTGATAAGTACATGGAGCTTCAATGTACTATACTCTCATTTTGTGTGTTTGAAAGTTATCATAATAAAATACAGCATTTTTAAAAAAGTATAATATATTGTTGAAAAATTCTTTCAAATGAAAATTTGTTTTCTATTTTTCATATATGATACATATACATACCTTTGCCTCATTATGTATTTGAAATCCGTTTATGTAGATTTTGTTCATTCACTTAAACTGCCATATGAGTTTTAACTTCTACTGTAAGATTAAACCAGTTTGTTTATTCTCCTACCTCTGGATAGTTAGGTGGTTTCCATTTTCTCATGATTAAAAAACAATGCTATATAAACATCCATGTACCTATCATGTAGGGACATTTTGCTGTGTCCTGGAATATAGGCTCCCTTCAATTTTATTAGGCACTACCAATGTACTCTCTAAAGTAAATGTACCAGTTTATATCCCAGCATTATGTAAGTTCCTGTTTCTTTACATCTCCACCTAAACTTGATGCTATCAAAATTTTTAATTTTTGCAAATCTTAGAGTTTTTGAATTTCTTTTTAATTACATTTCACTGGTTAATGTTTTCTCCTTTTGTGAATTCTTTGTATTATTTGCTGATTTTTCTATTGGATTATTTGTCTTTTTATAATTGATTTGTAAGAGTTTTGCTCATATACTGTGTTCAAAGCCTTTATTGCTATGTGTTACACATACTTTTTCCCAGTCTGGAGCATGTCCTTTTACTTTGTTTATGGTCTTTTTTTCTTGCAAAGATATATTAAATTTTAATATATCTAAGTGTGTCAATCTTTTCCTTTAAAGTTGTTCAAAAGCATTTGATATTTTATTTTAAAAATATTTCCCTAGCCCATTTAATGAAGATAGTCTTACTTTTTCTTAAAGTTTTACAGTTTTGCTTTTCATATTTAGGTTTTCAGTCTACCTACTGTTTACTTTTGTGTATGGTGTGAGAATGTTTGACTTAGTCTTTGGAATTGAGACCTGGGAGTTTGCATTTTTATCAAGTATTGCAGGTGATTCTTACGTACACTAAAGTTTAAGACCCACTTGCTTAGAGGATAGAATAGAATATGATCTAGACCTTTGATAAATGTTTACGGGGATGAATATGATGGAGTTGACAGGGCCCTTATCCATGTCCTATTCAACATATTAATCACTAAATTGAAAAAGGACCCTCGTGAGTTTATTATATTTTTGGATGCCAGGAAACTGGGAGGGAACACTAATATGTTGGAAGACAGGGATATGATGGCAAAGATCTTGATAGGCTGATTCTAACAGGCAATATGGAATAAAGATGCACAATGCTTCTTGTTCCAGGAAATAGGTCTTAAATACAGTGTCAGTAAAAAGACTCATGGGTTTTAGTGTCCTGAATCTTAATACGAATCAGCAATGTAATGTGGTTACCCATGAAGTTAATTCAATCTTGGGCTGCACTGACAGAAGAATAGTGTTCAGACAAAGCAGTGACGAGCCTTGCCATTTTCAATTACTGTGCTCAAGCCATTGTGGGAGATTAAAGCACTGTATCAGTTGTGGGTGCCACCCCTGTGAAAAAGAGACATGGTGTTCCAAGGAAGTCTAGCAGAAAGGGAAGATGTCGCCCAGCCATTCTGAAGGAAATGGGGATGTTTAAGCTTTCTTGAAGAGAGAATATTTAGAGGATCACATGGAATCAGAGTAGATTTGAGGCCTATTAAAGGGAGCTAATTTTTATTTCAACAAGTAAGAAAATTTGTTTTATTGTCATTGTTTAATTTTTCCTTCTTGAGCACTAGGACAGTTCAAAGATGGAATGGGGCCATATGTGGGAGAAGTGAGTTCTGTTATGGGGTCTGTTCAAGCAGAGAGAGAGAGAGACCAGGTGTAGATAATGTCTGATGTTTAGAGCATAGTGGTGAGAAAACTGAGAAATGTTTGAAGGATGGCAAATGTTAGCTGAACAGCACATCTTGGATTTGGGTAGTAGAGTTAGAGAGAAGCTGGAAAGGCCAGGAATGCCAGGGTAATGAATTTCTATTTCATCCTCTGGGCAGTGGGAAACCACTGAACTCTTTTGAGCCTTGAAATATGATCAAAGAGGAATTTTAGATGAATCACTTGGAGATGTATGAACTAGATCTGAGGTGGTAAAGCAAAGTTCTTAATCTTGAAATCTGTGTATGAGCTTGAAATTATGTGAAAAATCTGTGCAAATGTGCTTATGTGCCCCTTTTCTGGAGTGACTCAAATTGGTACCTGTCACCAAATGATTAAGAACAACCAGGGCAGGAATTGGAGGGAGACTAGTTGTAGGCCTACTGTAATAATAGAGATAGAAGGTGGAAAAAGAAGGAAAGAGAAGGCAGAGACCCCATGACAGAAATCAGCAGAACTTGGTACAGTCTAACAGAAGGAAACAGAGATCTGGCCATCAAGACTGCTGTTAAGAGTTCTAGCTCTTTGAATTGTTAATCATTTAACTCTTCAGAAGATCCTTGAACTTCTCTGAGCCTCAGTTTTCTCATCTGTAAAATGAGGGTAATAACATTTTACCGTGTAGTTATTTGGAACAAATGATCTGTAGTGCATGTAGAAGTATTTTATAAACTGTAAAATTCAAAACAAATGCTGGTTATTATGTTGGGGTTCAAAGACAGAGAGGAATCAAAGAATATTAGCAAAAGTAGGGAATTTAGAATAATTTTGTTTCACTTACTGGTAGGGAAGAATAAAGTAGGAAACTGGAGAGAACCTTTGAGAAACCGGTTTTGGAGTTTAGAGTTTAGGCAAAAGGATTCTTCAGTAGGTTACATTTAGATTATCCTCCTCTTCTTCAAGACTCCTTGTCTCTTAAGTCTCTGCTAAAAGTAATCCTCTTAAGGGTTCAAGGCTTAGAGTATTAAACTGGGGAAATTGGGTTCCCTGGAAGGTTTTTTTTTTTTTTTTTTTTTTTTTTAAAGATACATGCTTGGATTTGTTTGTTTACATGTAATTATTCTTCTCATAACCTGCTCCTTCTAGATTATTGCTTAATGCCAGTAACTGTCTCAACTGTGTTTATAAACCAAGTGTCCAGTATATTACTTGGCACAGAGTAGATGCTCTGAAGCAATTGTCACATGATGGAAGTAGGGCTCAGCTTCAGATAGTGGATATATTTAAGAATGTTGGCCTCTTTAGAGAATGGTGGTATTTCAAACCTAGATCAACAGATAACTCCTTCCATATGTCATTCTGAATTTCTGACCATTATCTGGGTAGTATAAGATAAAGGCAGCTGATTAAAGTGCAGAACGGCAGATTGTAGCATTTTGATATGCTCTTGATATAATGCAAAACTCTTAATGTGAGTAGAGGAAAACTGCTTTGCAAATGTATTACATAACCATCTCACTTGGTCTGTAACCTTTATTGGATTTTATAGATTTCTTGTTTTGAAATGCCTAAGAAGGCTATACTCATGTCTTTACTCAGTAAATTTATTAAAAGGCAAAGGGCCAGTTACCAGTGATTAGAACAAGCACCAAATTTTGTTTTTTTGGATTCAGGGACTTTGTGTTAAAACAACCCTCCTTTAATCACCAAAAACACTGAAATTTATAAAATAGATTTCCTGTTGAATTGTAGACTGTAATGCAGAAGCAGTATAGTCAGGCTCTGAGAGGTTATCTTTCTTTTAGATTTCTTGGGAGGTAAAAAGATATTTTAACTTAAGTTCTGCCTACTAATAGGGAATCTGGATTTCATATTTTGAAATTAGCTCTCCCAACCCCATTTTCTATTTGTATTCCTACTGCTTTTTTTGACTACTGGACTTCTGCATACATAAAGCTTTCTTGCTTATGAGGCTACCCTTGGTGTCTGTTTCTTGCAGTTTTGATATAGGCCAGTGCTCCAGAGTGGCCATATCTGAACAGTAAGTCACAGATTAATATGATCATATGATCAAGGATATTTTATTATACAGATGAGAATTTTTAATGTTTATTTGTTTTGTCTTCTAGAATAGTCACCGTTTTATATAATCCTCATGTCAGAAAAATCTAGGAATGAGGGCCTGGGGAGGATGAGATCAGAATGCAATTACTTCAGTTTCAACAGCCTCAGTTACAATCCTTTCATGTGAAATAGTCTCTTTACATGATGAGGGTACTTGATTAGAAGGCTGGCAGTGTTCTAGTAACTCCAACTCTTATTTCTCAAGTGTGCCTTATAATTTTCACATATTGAGAAGGATCCAAGACCCCTTTATATGCCAAAGTAACAAGGGTTAACTGAGATAGATGGCAAATCACTATTTAAAAGACTTCTATCTTTCATTTTTCACATCTTTCCTGGTGTTAATGCAATACAGACTTTGGAATGCAATATCCTTTTGGCAGTTTAAAGTGGAAACTTAGATAATTTAAGTTTTTGGTAGTTGTCCTGTGAATCTTATACTACATAAATTGCTTGTTTTTTGTTCTGAATTACAACTACAAGTACCATGAAATGACCTTCCTTCTATAGTGGTGCAGCAATGATTGAGAGAAAAAATCCTTGAATAGTAAGCTACTTCCTTAAACTTCCTATTCTGGTAACAAATGCAATTTTGGAGGGAAGAATGTACCTGAAAAAAAAAAGGCCTCTCATTTCTGTAATTCTACTGCAAATTTGATTTGTTGTAAGATTATAACTTTACCTGATTTTATCTTTTTTACTTTTTTTTGCCTAGAAATATGATAGCAGCTGGAAATAATGAGACTGTTGGTCTGAAAATCAGAAATATCTAGATCTTTGTAATTAGAAAGATGAGCCACAGAGGCATTGAGCCTTTTTAAGAACACAACATGTTAGTTAAAACATACATCCCATCATGACAGAGGGCAGATTTCTTAAGAACATGGTCTTTCTTGAGACATATAATCATGCCAGAATCATTTCCCGAGGACACACAAATATGTATGTAAGACACAGTGCAAGATTCTGCAAAGTAGGGCACTTTTCCCTAGGCAAGTGGAATCATTCACACAAACTGAACTGAACTTCAGTCATCACTTCTTTGAGTTTCATCCAGACAGCAGAGAAAAATAGATTCTAGTAATAGCAGATGTGCATAGGCTGATGTAAAATGTTTTCTTATAGTGATGAATCCATGTAGAGAACACACATAAAGAATATGATCCTACAACTTGAATGGTTAACTCTTCCATTTTTGATTTTGGTAATTTTTGTTGCTGTTTATTTTAACCCCAGAGTCTTGGAGAAATGGAGTACTGGATTTTACTGAACTGCTGTCTCAGATCCTCTCTTGCTCAAGCTTGTTTTGGAATTTCAGCCAGTTTTTGAGGGGGAGTCAAAGGCATTTCAGCAAGCAAACAACTAAATGATGTGTCAGCCAAATCCTGAAATGTTTGTTTTAAAAGCATTTTTGAATATCATAATCAGAAGTCCACCAAACTAACATATCCTTAAAAATGTTTTGAATAAGAGGATCCCTTTATGTTTCCTTGAGAGGCTTAGAACCATAAACAATCTTTTGAAGTTGGCAAACTTTTCAGAAACCTCAGCCCAAGTGCTATACCTGAAGTATATAATCACATCCACTAGGACAGTTGACAGTAAAAGACAAGTATTTGGTTGACAGATTAATCCAGTCTCATGTCAGATGCTCTTTAAGTTCTAAGCACTAAATCTATTCTAAAAATAATCCAAGTTAGAGGAGTTTGGGAATCACCATATAGGTTTAGTTGGCCTCATTTCCTTAAATCGGGACAACTTTAAAATATAGGTACTAATAAAGAACTTAGTTTTGATAAGAATGGCAATATTTATGTAATATTTAATATTAACTCCAGATTCATGAGCATACTAATTCTGGGGTATACTAAAAAATACCTACATAAAAATACTTGATCAGAGAACCTATTGTATGTATAGAACATGTATGTTTTTGTATTTTTATGATATCTATCAGTAATTTCTTCGGATGCTTAATTCACCTAGTGAAATTTTGGACATGCAGGGACAGGAGGTCTGCTCATACATACCTTTTAGAGTCCTTGGCTCGCTGGTTCACAACCTGACTGAATTTGAACCAGCTGTGTTCCTACCCCAGCCCTGTTAACTTACACGCTCTGAGATTGTGGGTCCTGGATATTTGTATATTTTAAATGTGATATGGATCATTCTGATATACAGCCAGAGTTAACAAAAACATTACATCTTTGTGGGGATTTTTTTTATGAAATGGAAACTTTTGTGATGATTTTGTTACAATATGGGAATTGGTTAGAAGATGTTTCTTTGGTTTCAGTAAGTTAGGGATGTTTAAGTATGTGTACATGAATCTTTCAAAAGAAGTCAGTGAACATACATTTATTA
Source organism: Choloepus didactylus (assembly GCF_015220235.1). Lineage (NCBI taxonomy): Eukaryota > Metazoa > Chordata > Mammalia > Pilosa > Megalonychidae > Choloepus > Choloepus didactylus. The sequence continues at coordinate 129,700,346 of NC_051309.1, read as the reverse complement.
AGAGCTTTCTCTGTGTCAAACACTTTGCTAGGTGCTGAGGACACAAAGGGGAGAATGAAGAGCCTTTAACTGGGGAGACCTATCATCTTAACAAGTCCTAAATACTGTTGTAGTGCTATGCTAGTGCTATTGGGAACACTCAAAAGGACTGGTCAGTTTTGGGGCAGGGTAGGGGATCAGAAAGGGCTCCTACGAGATCCTTGACTTGAGACTTGAAAAGTAAAATTGGTTTTAACCATATTAGGATGGAGGGGACTGATAATTGCAGACAGTTTGAATAGAGATACAAGTGTGTGTCATCTCTTCAAGCAGTTGAATGACAGAGGACAGGGGCCAGACCTGGCATCAGAGAAGGGGATGAAGGCATGTTCTTGGATTTTTGTATCATTTAAGGAATTTGAACTTTATTATGTAGACTGCAGGGAGTCCTTGAAGGGTATTCAGAAAAGTGGTTGCATTATCAGATAGAAACATAACTCTGGTTAGTGTGAAGGATGGATTAAAGAAGTTAAAACTTGAAGCAGTGAGTTCATTTAGGGGACTGTTGCAATGTTCAGACATTCAGCACATTGGCACATTAAGGCAAGATTGCCCAAGACTTTATCATTGAGATTACTTTTAAAATAAATGCCTTTGATGTGGTTATATAATGTTTCTTTAATTATTGTTTAAAAGACCCAATTTTTAGAGATATTGTAGAATAGATTTATATAGCCAGTTTAGATGAAAATTCCATTTTAGCTATGTTTGTCACAGCTCTTTTTCACCTAATAGAAAATAATGTTGCACTAAGTCTTTAATTTTTAGTTTGAACAATGTGATTATCTTAAAGGATAGAAACAATTGACATTTGAAGGGAATGTATCATTATTCAAGCATAAAAGCTGCTCCTAAACAACATAAGATACTGCATTAAAGATATAAAGTAAAGTAGGATGCTTAGTTTATGCAAAATTATCTCTCTAGACCAGTGCCAGCAGACATATAATGCAAGCCATAAATATAAGCATCTACATAACTTTAAATTTTCTTGTAGCCACATTAAGATAAAAAAAAAAAAAAAAAAAAAAAACACCAAAAAAACCACACCTATACAGGTGAAATTAATTTTAATATATTTTATTTAATCCAGTAAATCAAAAATTTTATTTCAAAATGTAACCAATATAAAAACTATTGATATTTAGTAGTTTTATTATTTATTGTGATATATTTAATATTCTTTTTTCATGCTAAGTATTCAAAATCTTTTGCATATTTATACTTTTAGCACATCTCAATTCAGACTAACCACATTTCAAGTGCTCAGTAGCCACATGTGGCTAGTGACTAACAATGTGACAATTTTAGACAATTTCTGACATTCCACCCCAATGATATATAAACCATTTTGGCATTTTCAAGAGTGCATTGACAATTATTCTTGTTAGAAAGATGTTAAATCACTTGGAGTTTTACTTTAAATACCTGGATATACTGTTAATAAGGCACATTATTTTTTTTAGTATACTAGTAATACTAGTATGCAGAAAGTAGAAGTGAGAATTATTTACACACCTGATGTAGTAAATTGAATTATGCACTCTAACAAGACTTTAAAGTCTTTTCTTAATCTAGTCTTAATCTTAACTTCATTCCTATGGGTGTGTCTACATTTGTAAATAGGACCCTTTGAAGATGTTTTTAGTTAAGGTGTGACCAAACTGAATAAGGTGGGTCTTAATCTGCATTATTGGAGGCATAAGAGAGAGGAAATTCGGAAGTAGTCAGTGGAAACCAAAAACTGGGAGAAGCCAGAAGGTAGAAGCCAGAGAAAGCCACAGGAGAGAACGAAATGGATCGCCGTATGATGGCGAACTGCCATCACCAGAAAACTACCAACTCTGGGAAAGAGAAAGCATGGCCTTGCTGATGCCTTGATTTGGGACTTCTGACCTGTAAAACAGTCAGCCAAAAATTCTTGTTGTTTAAGCCGACCAGTTGGGTGGTATTTGTCATAGCTGCCTTGGCAAACTAAGATACTTGATAATTCTCCATAGCTATTATTTTTTTACATTTTCTGGATGTGAAATAATCCTAAATTTTTCTTAAATTTTGAAGTGGAACCCACAAGAGGACAGCCTCTATGCACAAAATATAAAAAGGTTTCCAAACTTTAATGATATGTGATGATTTAAGTTTGAAAATGGAGAGTCTCATGAAATCACAGGAAACCACTGATGGTATAGATCAACATAAGTTGACTATACAAGCCAAATCATCTTTTGGCCCTCTCTAGTTTTTTGATCTGACATAGTTAAGAAAATTCCTTTGTATATGGAAGGTAGTGAGAGTCCTACTTAAGGCTATTATGTAGGCATCTCATGATCTCCAGGAATTTTATAGAAGTAAATGAAAGGCTGTATTTTTAGTAGGCAGCCACTAGCAAATTCCAAGCTTTTGAGTATCAAGTTCTCTAAGCTCACATTCATATACACATCCTGTATCTAGTAGAAGACTCTCAAGTTTTGGTCAAAAGTCAAGGAGAGATGATTCACTAAGATGGGCGCTTTTCACCTTTAACAGTCAGATCCATCATTAAGTATGTAGAGAGTTGATGAAACCAGAGTTGGAGTTTTGGCAGGTAAAAGGAAAGAGATTGAGAGTTTTACAAAAGAGTTATTATAGCAATAGACAGTGGAATCCAAAACCACGGAAGAAGGGAAGTCATGAGCAGAGTGAGGGTGAAATGAACCACTAGTGTGGTCAAAGGATTGAAGTCCAATGGGGTTGAAGAACTGTAAGGATAGGCGACAGTACACAAAGTGTGAGATGCTTGAAATCAAGATTTCAAGTGTGTAGTATTTGGTAAAAAAAAAAATGGGTCTAGGTCTCATCTTGGCAGAAGGTGGCTAAGATGAGGTGGAGAATATGATTATTACAAATGAAGAAACCAGGGAACTTAAAGGGAAAAGTATCAGAAATTAAGTCATTAAGAATGTGGTCAGTTATTAATTAGTGGTAGAGGGGAAGACAGTGAGAAAGGTGCTATGATTTTCAATGAAGAGGAACTGATCAGGAGGTGCGCTGGGTCATGTATTCTAGGTCAGTGATTCTCAGGTGGGGATGATTTTGTCCCCTAATGGACATCTGGCAATGTCAGGAGACATTTATGGCTGTCACAATTGAGGGGGTGCCATTGCCATCTAATGTACACAGGTCAGAATTGTTTCTAACCATCCTATAAGACACAGGATAGCCCTTCACATGAAGAATTATCTAGTCCAAAATCTCAGTAGTGCAGAGGTAACCCTGCTCTAGGTGAACATTGGAGTCAAGGTATGGTGGCTGAAAATTAGGCTGGGAACTATCAATCCTGAAAATACTGTTTCAATTTTAATTGACTAGCCTCTTATGGAAAGAAGTATTAATATTAAAAATACACATTCATTCGTTCACTAATTCAACAAGTATCTGCTGTATTCTTATATATGGAATACACCTATTCTAGGTACTTAAGATCCATCAGTGAACAAAACAAAGATCCCTTTTCATTCAAGCAGGAGAGAGACAGAAAACAATAAACATAAGAAGCAGTAAACTAGATTCTTTGTTATAAAGTATTAAGTGCTTTAAAAAAAAGCATGTAAGACTAAGGGTTTTTGGGTGTGCTGGGGAATAGGAAGGGCAAAGAAAGGTGTATTGTAATTTTAAATATGGGTGCGTCAGTTAAGTCTTTCTGAGGTTACAGCTGAGCAAGATTTAAGAGATAAGAGAATATAATGATTACATATTGACCTAAAAATAGTTTTGGTTTGCATTTAGTTCGCAGGAGAAGGTTGTAGTTGAATTCACCTACTAGGAGTAAAGTGGATTGTGCTAAGCACTTTAAGGGGTGCAAAGCTAGGTCAGACATGGTTTCTGACCTCAAGGAGCTTTAGGATGAACTAACAATCTTGCATCTGATAGAAAAATGAAGACAGCAAATACAGTACAGTAATCTTGCCTTTTACTGTTTGTCCACCTTTTGACACCCCCTCCCCTTTTTGGTGTGGGTAACGACAGGCTAATGATTAGTCCTTATTTTCTACTCACCTTCCACATCTGTTCTCCCTCAGAAAAGAATGAGTAAAAAGTAACGTGAATTAAATGGTGATGAGAGTGCAGGAAAGAGGTGATGACAGTTGGTTTTCAAGTTGAAGACCAGGAGCAGTAGGTCAGAGAAATGGAAAGAAAGGTTAAATTTACAAGAGGTAATGACTTGAAGAAAAGTTTGCATTTCTTTATTAACTTTTCTTGCTGACTTCACCAACCTGCAGTATCTGAAACAAGTCCCTCATTAGCTCTCTGCCTCTCAGGTATGGTAATAGCACTAAGAACTATGCTGTTCGAGTTGGGGATTATCATACTTTGGTGCCCGAGGAGTTTGAAGAAGAAATTGGAGTCCAACAGATCGTGATTCACCGGGAGTACCGACCAGACAGCAGTGACTATGACATTGCCCTGGTTAGATTACAAGGACCAGAAGAGCAATGTGCCAGATTCAGCAGCCATGTTTTGCCGGCCTGTTTACCTACCACTCCGGAGAGAGAGACCACAGAAAACAACCCCCAATTGTTACGTAACAGGATGGGGAGACACAGGTAATATAAGTAATAAATACAAAGGAACCAGTGAAAGTCTGGGCATCTTCTTGTGCCTGGAATTATCCACTTACTTGGGTGTGCAACGGACAGTAAAATCTTAAATGGGGGTTTGGAACTTCTGCCATGAAAAATGTATGCAGATAATTTGGATTTATATCCTGAGAACCCTGTTGGTTCCAGTTAGACCTTTAACACAAATTGAAAGAACTCAATTGCCTTTAATGCAAGGGTGGAATACTTGACTTTTTCCTGGTGGTGCTTAAGGGGTAAAGAATCTTCCAATAACTTTTAGTCCCCATTAGATAGGGGACAAGGGAAAAATTTGAAGACCCTATTCCAAAACTTGGGCCTGGCAGTCTATTATTTTTAAAAGCTCTTCCAGATGACTTTGTTGTCACCAGTCCAACAACAGAGGGCTTTGGGAACAACTGTTGGTTGGTTTATTTTCTCACAACTAAATCATATGGGAAATTCCTAAATACAAAAGAAACAAAAGCAGAGCTGCCGAGGTTAAAGTGGGGATCCAAACCACTCAAGTTTTTCCTTCATCCTCCATCCCTCTCCAGCAAGAGCATAGTGTTTAGCATATACTTTCCTCAGGCAAATACAGCTGTCGAGTTGGACCTGTGTTATCAGCTAAGTTCTTGCTCAGGATGGGCCTTGAACAGCAGACCTGAGGTTTCGCCTGGATTAAGTATCATTTCTCATTCAGAATGAATGAGAAATGATAGGTTGTTCTTCATTAAAAAAATTAAGAGAATTTTATTCTTGAAGTGTTGAACAAGTATATTTCCACAGGCGATAATCTCAATATGCTTTAATTTAGTAAATGTCTCAGTTTATTTTATCCCATGTTACACTAAATTTGGACTTTAGACTTACACTCCATAGCAATAACAGAGCATCTGTAGACTCAGAATATTGAAAGGCATTGGTACCAATCCTGAGATAATGAAATCCCAAAAGGAAACATTTTCTATTACAATGATTAAATCAGGTCAAGGTAAATGCATCCTCAGTATACTATGCTGATATCGACACAAATCAGGCATCTGGAAAGACCAACGTATATCTGGAAGAATGATGATTACTTCTTAAGGGAAGGTTCAGTTGCCTTTGGACACATCTGAATTGATACAAATGATCAAGAAGTACATTTAACAGAATGTCACTGTGGACTGGTTATTCCAATTGAGTAAATAGGATCAGAGAATGGTGGAATCTATACCCAAGAAAAGGATATCATAGAAGCCATATCAATTATACATTTTGTCACTGAGCAAGGTACAAATGGATTACCAGCAAAGAGTAAGCTATATACTCTATCAAATAATGCTTGTATATGGGCAAGTATGTGCAGTCCTTCTAAATCTTTAATATATTTCCATTCAGAAGTTACTGCCACTTTTTGTGCTTCTTGTCATTTATAACTAATCCTCAAAATTCTAAGAATAAGAGGAATCTCAAGGGAATTGATGTGTTAATGCAAAATAAGCATGGATGCATTCTGTTTCAATATATAGAATTTAAATATTAACAAAGCCCGCACAGATGTGTTCTAGGTTTAATATTCTCTATAGCCAAGTCCATAAATGTCACTCATTATTCCTCAAAAAAAAAGTGATACTGAAATTAGTGAAGGGTAAAAGTATGTTAAGTGCCAACATTAAAAAAGGCAGTTAATGACATTACATGTCATTTATAACTACCACTCATTTTAAACTAATGCCACAGTAGGGATTTCTTCCAAGAACATTAAATTTGTCTTAAAAGTGCTAAATGTACCTCTTTTCAGTAAGATTGTTAGCTGGAATCTCATTGACTAATTCAGATATTTGGTCTGAGTAGGACGAGCCTATTCAAGAACTCTACAACAAGCAAACATCCCCTTGCTTCCCAAGAGGTTCTGTGAAGAACGTTACAAAGGTCGGTTTACAGGGAGGATGCTCTGTGCTGGAAACCTCCACGAAAGTACACGTGTGGACAGTTGCCAAGGAGACAGTGGAGGACCACTCATGTGTGAAAGGACTGGAGAGAGCTGGGTTGTGTATGGGGTAACCTCCTGGGGTTATGGCTGTGGAGACAAGGATTCTCCTGGTGTCTATACCAAAGTCTCAGCCTTTGTACCTTGGATAAAAAGTGTCATCAAACTGTAATTCTTCATGGATACTGCAAGAGAAAACAGTGCATAAGAATCTGATGGAAACTGTTCAACCTTCACTATAGTGCTTAGCCAGAGATGACAACTAATGGGGTCTGAGACCTGTGTTTGTTTTGTGTTGTTTGTGGTAAAAGTGGTTTAATATTACTGGCAAAGAAGTCATGTTATATACCCCTTTCTGCTTTTGAACTTATGATGTGAACATTTCTGGTTACTCAAGAATACTGATTATCCTTAATTCACATTTTTGCCTACCCCAATTAGTTTTGCTGGCTAGATTCTCTTCTCATTTGAGCCTTATTTCTAAATTTTGTAATACTGATTTTGCTATAAGGCTCTTTGGCATATGAACTCATATTTTTTCAGTGTCCACATTTGACGTGATGAAAAAAAGTACCCTTTACTACACTCAAAGAGTGCCATTATTTTCTATTTATGTAAAAGGGTGACAAGGAATCACACATAACATCTCTACAGCCTTTGTCAAGTGAGGAAGCCAGTGGCCCAAAAGGTAAAGGAATTCCATTATAAACTCAGATTGGAATAACAGGATCAAGCCCATAAGGCCATTTTGCCCATCACATCACATTCCTGAATGGTCTGTTAGAAGTCAAGCATCCATGATTGTATGGAGCACGAGGGAAACCATAAGAGAAAAGTACATGTAGCTATTTTATTACAAGCTAGCAAAATTTTAAGGGATGCATTTCTTATAGCCTAATAATACTTTCAAGTAGCTGTTAGAAGTACAAACTAATTTCTTATCCACCAAATTTATAATTCAACATTACGAATAATTAAAATGGCAATCTCAGCTTTTGTATTTTGCCTTAAGATAGTATTCAATACCACATGCTTAAAAGTCATTTATCCCTCCAGTAACATCTTATTTCTGTAGTTTCTTAAAAATCCAATTTGCAACAAGTTAATTATAATTAATTGGCCAGCACAAGGGAAACTATTATAAATTTTTTTCCAAAGAAAGCTTTTTTGATGGCAACAGTTTAAAATCACCCTTGTTAAAATCACATTAGCATCACTGGTTTTAGAAGTCTTAAACTAGCTATCAAAACCACATAAATTCACAGGGAGGATATGAATTATATTTACAGCTGATTCCAAGATGACTTACCAACCACCTCAAATTTGTAATTTAGCAAACAGAATGTTAACTTCCTTAGTGTTATACCCCAGGTTTTCTGAACCATGACACGAGTGCCATCTAATGTAATCTACTGGTAATTGACCAATACCTGTGTCTCAGCAGTATTGATACAATTCAACCTAATACCATTAAAAATGTTTTCCCCTCTTCAAACTGGGAAAAAATTATGAAAATAACTCGTTTCAATTTAATGCATTTATCAGCTATCACACTTGGAAGTGCTGCATACGTGACTTATACAACTCACTGACAACTTACAAAATACAGCCATGACATCCAATATAAACTCCGTTTAAAAATCGGTAAATAAGCTTAGAACCCAAGGTTAATACTGTTAGGGAAAAGCTCCAAGACAAAGCTCTTAACCACACCATGATCTTGCTTGAGGCTCATTGCTGACAATGTTTTCTAAAGAGGAAGGTTACCGATCATTACACATCCTTACCAGACACTCCTAGCAGTAATGCCCTTTCAGGGTACTTGACTAACCTTTCCTGAATGATGGCTAATGTCTTGGGACCTTCCCCAAATCTCAGACAGCAAAGTCACCACCCAGGGGGTTTTATCCTGTTCAAAATCCAAGTTTTCCCTTTTATGTCATACTTTTCCTTCTTTCAATGTGAACTGGTGCTAATCTATAAGTGCTGGATAGTTGACTGCATTGCAATACCATGTATCAGGTAGAACAGCTGAGGCTTTCTAAGAGCCCATAAATTTTGACAAAGGGAAAACGGTGATACAGGCGAGAAAGTGCATTTTTTATTGAGACAGCCTCCAGTACTGTGCTGGTGCAATTTAAACCAGGGGCCGGCACACTATAAGGATAGTAAAACATTTCTGAAAGCAGCCCTTAACAACATGTAAACAAATGGGCATGGTTCCAATAAAACCTTTGAAAACAGGTGGACTGCAGTTGGCTGAACCTTAACTGGAACAGTGATGAAATATGGCTTTATTATAGCCAATTTTGTTGTAACTTTTAAGTAACTTTAATGCAAATTTGTGTAAATAAAACTTTTCCACCATGCATAGTTGCCTTATTTTTCCTGTAGTATATAAGTAGTCTGTTCATATTTTAATTTCCCACCTTATCCTATTAATCCAAAGTGGTTACCCAGATTAATAAAGCATTTTATCAAATTATAACAAAGTATTTTATTCTTTGCTTAAATAGTATGCTCTATTTAACAACAATCAATATTTAGAAACACAGCTCTGATAATTCCCAGATTATCCTGAACACAAGACAAATTCAAACATGAGGATCCACTGCCAAGATGTTGAGTACGATTTCACCGCTATCATTTTGGATTTCTTGGTATCTGTGAGAGAAGAAAACCAGCATTATAAAACCCAAATCTTTGACTATATGGCACACTGCTGAAATTTTAAGTTGATCCAGTTATTTTGTATCTGGGCAACTATTCACTCTTTGAAATTACAAAACGCCAGGTAGCTTTCCAATTCCTTAGTGCTAGAGGGTTTAAGATGAATTCGAAAATGCCTTGCTACATTTTCCATCATCTGTCACAAACATTAGTCCAGCTTCCTAGAAACATCTGAAAATCAGTTAGAAAAACTTGCCCAATAATTCGAAACACTTCAGATTTTTAACAGTGAAGAATGTTACTTGTGCAAGTCAGAATCTGATACCAATTAAATGGTGACAGCTTTGCCAATAAACAAGAATATGCTCTTCCATGGCTAGGAAGGGAGACTGCCACAGTTGACAGGTCCCAAAGACACATGGAGACTCAAAATCTTAGAACTGACCCGTAAGCACAACTTCAGATGTTACTCACCCTCCGGATCTAACTGGCCAATTCTCAGGGTGCTGTGACCAAGTCAAGATGGCTATACGTCGCCGGCAGCACCAACTAACCAAAGACTTTCACCCGAGTCCACGGGGCACTCTTCCCACGAGAGCCCCTGCCCTAGAATTCAGTGCCCAGGGTCGCACGTGGCTACCGCGCGACCTAAGGAAAAACTAACTGCGTCCATATTTGTGGCCCTAAAGGCCTTCCAAACTGCCCCTCGTCTACCATGATAACAAAAATTTTTAACCTCTTGCATTTTAATAACGCCGAAAAGTCTCAACTCAATTTTCACTATTGCACGCGAAACACGACTGCGTACACAGACCTAACCCGGACGCTTTCCGGAAGTAAAAGGGCGGGTTGTTCGGCGCAAGCTTTCTTATAGCGCTGATGACGTTTTTCCGGGGAAAGCACCGCGAGGGGCTGGCCCTCCACGATTTTTCGCTCCGCCACGGTCCAACCCCTTCGGTTGACCACGCCTCCCAGATGGCTCCACGGTCCTCTTAGCTTTATCCCCCTTCCCTACCCACTACGTAAATCCGGATTTGTCGCCTGGGCCCCGATCAAGACGCATGCGCACACAGGGAACTAACCCGCTCTCGCTAGACGACGAGATGTGGTGTTCGCTGGCGCCAGCTGACTGAACAGGTTCTTGGTGTACCGTAGGATGGTTATTTTGGAAGTCATGGTTATTACCAAATAACCAGGTTCGACAGTTCCACACTTCTCAGTCTTAGTGAATGATTCATATGTAACTCACTGATTTTTTGTGTCTCTGAGATCAGCTAGTGAACTCTCTCTGGAATTGCTCTTCCTTCATTGTCTGTGCCCAAGTTCAACTCCGGGTTCTTTTTGTTTTCCTTTCTCCCTTTCTTCCTCCCTCGTTTTTGGTGTAATGTGTTAGCAGTTTGCTAAATCTGTTTGCCAGTCAATTTTGACAGCTAGGCAAACTATTTCTTTAACTAAGATCAGAAAAAGGAAAGGATGTTCGACCCGTTGTGCGTACGGCTATTTCACCCAGTTAGGCTCTTCCAGTCTGGCGGCTCCTGGTCTCCCGTGACTCCTGAAGGCGGAGCTCCTAGGTCTTAGCCCCCTTGCTGTACATTTATTTGAGGGCGCAATTAAAGAAATTGTTGGGCTTTCGCCATTGTAAAGTAGAATTATAAATGTTTAGGAATAATTTTAGACTCATGCTTATTAAATGCATCTAACTTTATTTTCTATTTTCTTTTTTATTTTTTTTTCCGGTATGAAACAACAAGAATTCAGGTGAAACTTTTACTCAGTGGTGGGCCATTTGTGACAGCAGATTGTCGTAAATGGTGTCAGGAAGGGTGAATAAATTGCTACAGTGGAGATCCACTGAATCTTGAGGAAATCATTACATACTTCTTTGGGGGAAGGAATGTAAATAGAGGAAAAATTGTTGATATGGTTAAAGTTGGAATGGACAAGCTTATAGAGATAAATTTTAATTTGAAAGAACTATATCTGTTTCTAAAGTTCACTACCTTACTTCATGCTGTCTTATGTTCTCTCAGTCTTACCTGATTGACTCACTTTACCTCACTTCATTGCACTATTGAACCAAAAGAACTATTCGATAACTATAAACACTGAATCATAGTAGAGAGTTTTGCCATATTACATTCAGTTTAGAGATAAGAGCTCCAAGTAATCATCCACTTATGCTAAACTATGAGGTCTTACTGAGCAAGATTTTAATGAAGTTCCCTTTGGGTTAAAGGGCTAGACCAACAATGAATGTGTGTGCATGTGTGTGTGTGTACTGGCTTCTGTGCTAGAACTTTGTGCTTTGGCCAGACTGGAATACACTCTGTTTCATAAAAATCTGCCTCTTTCCACCTCCATGTTTTTGTTTATGTTCTTTTCTACATCTTGAAGGTCCTACCAACTATTTTCATCTGTCAAATTTCTACTCAGCTTTCAAGGCTTTGTTCAAATACTGTTCTATGAAACTTTTTATTCCTCCAACTGGATTTGATTTTTTTCCCCTCCTTTCACATGCTGTACTACTTAACTTATATTTTTCTGCTGGTATTCTATTTTTGATCATAAGTGTTTGTATACTTATCATCTTTATTATATTGTAACCTCCTTGTGGCCAGGGACTGTGTCTTAACTCATTGTCTTATCTGAAGTGCTTACTAGAATGTTTTGCATTAAATGAGCGCTCAGTTTCATTATCAAATCCCTCGAAGTATTCAATATATATTTCTGGAATTGAAAATGTTTTATATTTAATTTAAAAAGCCAACTTGAGTATGGGCTGTGCCTAGTGACTTACTTTCAAAGGGTAGAGTAAGGAAAGGGGAAAGAAGCATTACTTTACAGTGGAGAAGACTGGCAAACACAACATAGGTCAGGAGCTCAAGATTACTGTCATCAGTGATATTTTGATAGCATGTAACTGATATGATGTGATGAGACAGACACTTCCTCTTTTTATTCTCCCCCAAGACCTATAACCCAAGTTATCTTAATTTTCCAGGACTGCTATAACAACTAATGCAGACTGATTGGCTTAAAAATCAGTGGTTTCTTGTTGCAGTTTTGGAGGCTGGAAGTCCAAAATCAGGGTGTTGGCAGAACTATGCTTTTTCTGAAGTCTGTAGGGTTCTGGTGGTGGGCTTGCTGGCAATCCATAACTACATCTCTATCTCTGTCAAGTGACTATTTGTCTCCTATTAACTCCTAAGTCCAGATTTCCTCTAGTACTATAGACATGTTGGATTAAGGCCCATCCTGATTAAGTTTGGCCTCACCTTAACTAATAACATCTTCAAAGATCCTGTTTACAAATAGGTTGACATCTACAGGATCAGGGATTAGGACTTGCACATGTTTTTGTGAGGGATGTGATTCAATTTACACCACCAGTCTAACCATGAGAAACATCTCACAAAAGCAAATTAACAGGCATTCTGCAAAATACCTGACCAGTACTCAAAACTGTCAAAGTCATGAAAAACAGGAAAAGTCTGAGAAACACACATCAGAAAAGATGAGACATGATGACTAAATATAATGTGACATTCAAGGTGGGATCCTGGAGCAGAAAAAAGACATTAGTGGAAAACTAGTGAAATTTGAATGAAGTATGGAATTTATGGTAATCTACCAATATTGGTTTCTTAATTGTGACAAATGGTATTGTAAGATGTTAATGGTAAGGGAAACTGGGTGAGTTCCACCTTTACAAATTTTATAAATCTAAAAGTATTCTAAAATAAAGTTTATTTTTAAAAAAAGTCTCATTACATTACAGTCTATTATATTTTCATGTTTCTTTTGTTGTTTTTAGACTTGTAGGTTTATGGAAAAGTCATGCAGAAAATACAGAGTTTCCATATACTCCCCTGTTATTAACACTTTGCTTTAGTGGGTACACTTTTTTTTACAATTGATGAAAGATTATTATGGTCACTGTATGATTAACTATATCTGTGGTTACTTTAGGGTTCCCTATTTGTGTCATACAGTCCCATGGTTTCTGTTTTGTTTTGTTTTTATATTTTTATTCTAGTAACATAGACAACCTAAAATTTCCTCTTTTAATCACACACAAATATATAATTCAGTGCTGTGAAGGGGTCTTCACCATTTGTAATGTTTATGCATTGTGGAAGTGGGAGGGAAGATGATCGCATACTTGTTCTAAAAGGTTGCCGTTCTGAAGTGACACTCATCACATTGACTCATTTCACGAATCAAAGCAAGTTGCATGGCCATACTTAACTTCAAAAGCATGGGAAAAAGTCCTACTGTGTACTTAGAAGGTGGAGAATCAGAAGTATCAGTGAACAGCACTAATGATTTCTACAGTTGCCAAACCATAACCTCTTTTACATTTATTTTTGTATTTACCTTTTCCTTTCCTTTTCTCCCTTGTCACACTACTAATCTAAGACATTTCTGAGTTGTTGTGGAGCAAATTGCTATAGAGTGTGTCATGGGAACATAGGCCCAGGCACATTCTCAACAAATGACCACTTTTTAACTTACACAGCACAAAGAGTCTAAAAGAGCAGGGGAAGAGGTCCTACCATAGCCAGTCCCCTGGGGAGACCAACTCTTTGGGTCATGGTTGGTGGATGACACTTTCACATGCTCTGCTTCATGTTGGATAGGAGGAACCTCTATGCTGCCAGAGTGTGGGTTATTTATACATCCCAGGGGGAGGGGGCTCTTTGATGGAGCAAAAAGCACATATTAAAGCAATCTTTGTGCATAGTTCCCATCCTGGCAAGCAGCTGGGGATGCTTATGCCCAGTTTCAGGTTCAAGTTCAGTAAGGCCATAATGTCTTCCTGGAGCTACAGAATGGAAACATATCAAAGCATCTGCACACAGTCAAGCAAGAGGGGAAAAGGAGGGGGGTAGGCAAGGGCTGGAAGATGGCCAGTGAGTGTGTCCATGACTTCCCCAGCATTTGTCCCTACCAATCCTTACTAGTGCCCCTGTGCTGGTTTGAAACTGTTACAGACCCCAGAAGAACCATGATCTTTTAATCCAATCTTGTTGGGTGGAAACTTGATTGTTTCCATGAAGACATGACTCACCCAACTGTGGGTGAGATGTCTGGTTAAATTATTTCCGTGGAGGTGTGTGCCCTGCCCATTCAGGGTGGGTCTTGATTGGTTCACTGGAGTACTTGAGAAAGCTCAAGAGCTGACACAGATGCTGATGCTTGGAGACCTTTGGAGATGCAGACAGAAAGATTTTTGCAGATGCTAAGCTAGGAGATGAAGCTCAGAGTTTGCCCCAGAGAAGCTAAGAGAGGACTTGCAGATGCTTAGAGAGAGACACCCCAGGAGTACCAAGCAAAGAGCTGAGAGAAACTAAGACAGACAGAAGCCCAGAGACATTTTGGAGAAAGCCATTTTGAAATGCAATCCGGGAGTAAAGGACTAGCAGACGTCAGCCGTGTGCCTTCCTAGCTGACAAAAAGATGTTCCGGATGCCATTGGCCTTCCTTCAGTGAAGGTTTCCTCTTGTTGATGCCTTAGTTTGGACACTTTTATGGCTTTAGAACTGTAAATTTGTAACCTAATAAATCCTCTTTATAAAAGCCAATCCATTTCTGATGTTTTGTATTCTGGCAGTGCTAGCAAACTAGAACACCCACCTTCTGATAAACTAAGTATATACTTGCAAGATTAAAATTTCCTAAAATACTGTTTTCTCCGTTTTAGTTCCTTGTTACAAAGATTGTAATGGCTTCTCCACTGTCAGTTTAAGCCAAACTCCTCATCCTTGGCCAACAGTATGTTATACTTAGCATTCTAATTCCTATTTTTGTCCATGCTATTTCTCAGCCTAGATTATATTTCCCATTTTTTCTACCCATCCTTTAAGAGCCTTCTCAAGTCTTATTTGTTTGTTTGTTTTACAGGAAGATTTCCTCTAGCACATCAGTGGACATTAGTCTCTTCCTTTTCTTGCCATCCTTAGTACTTATTCCTCATGTTTTGTATATATTTCAAATCGTTCATCAGCAAATATTTAATGAGTTCCTACTATGTGTCAGGTCCTGTTCTGGGTGCTGGGCTAAAGCAGTAAAAAAATAAGCAGACAAAACTTTCTACAGTCATGGAGCTTATATTTTAGTGGCTGAAAAGAGACATAAATAAGAGTATTGGCATTCTTTCAGAGAAGTGGAATCAGTAGGGATTTGACCTTATACAGTCATGAGTGGAGGAAGCAAGGAAAACTGGAATTTGTAAGGGTGAGCTGGAATCCATGAAAATGGACTGGAATGTGCATTGGTCTCTCCCTGATTCCAAGGCTCCAACTTTAATAATGGAGTGATTTATAGGAGAAGCTGATGCCCTTTGTCACAGACTGAAACACATACATGACCCAGGAGTTGCTGATGCTGAAGGAGATCTGGCAGGAGCTGGAGAAGCTATGGGCTTGACTGCTGCTCCACATGTACAAGATGAGCTAGCAGATAAGTGACAACTTGCCTGATATAACATTGCCTCATGTCCTGCACTGACTTTCCAAGAATAAAAAGTATATGACAGCTGCTTCACTTCCACCTACCAAATCTCATGCAAAGCGTCTCTTGTGGCCCATGCTAACCTGGCACTATGTAGGGGAGGAAAGGAAAACATTTCCCTTAGCCAAGTTGATACAGTAGAAATAACCATACTCAGTAACTTATGTAGTATGTTAAAGGTAATAAGTGCAATGGAGAAAAATAAAGCAAGGAAGGGGAATGAGAACTGTGTGGGGATGGGAATTATTTTAAAAAGGATGTTCAGGGTTGGTCTCACTGAGGAGATGACATTAGGGTAAAGACTTAAAGGAGGTGTCTTAGTTTGCCAGAGATGCTATAACAAATAATACAGACTAGTTGGCTTAAACAACAGGCATTTATTGCCTTTAAGTTTTGGAGGCTAGAAGTCCAAAATCAAACAGGACCATGCTTTCTCTAAAGTCTATAGCTTTCTGGTGATGGCTTGCCTGCCATCCTTAACTCGATCTCTACCTCCATCACATGGTCATCTATCTCCTCTGTCTCCTGCTGTATCCATATTTCCTTAGAAAGTCTCTTGTCATATTGGATTAAGACTTACCTGACTCAATTTGATCTCACCTTAACTAATAACATCTTCAAAAATTCTATTTACAAAAAAATTCACAACCACAGGACCAGGGTTAGTGTCCTTGTGGGGCTACGATTCAATCCATAACATGAGGTGAGGGAGTAAAACATGCAAATATCTGGAAGAATGTTATAAACAACTAAAGCTTCCAGAGTGTGATCAGCACACCTGGCATGGTAGGCAGCTGTTAAGGGGTAGATTGTGTACTTCAAAATTTATATTGTCACCCTAACCCCTAGTACCTCAGAATGTGACCACATTTGGAAATAGGGTCTTTCAACCCTATTTGGGTCCATATTTGGAAATTAACATGAGGTCGTAAAGGAGTAGGAGCCAGTCTACTCCAATATGACTGATGCCCTTATAAGAATGGGAGAGGAGTCACAGACAGACAAAAAGAAAGAAAATGGTCATGTGAAGATGGAGGCAGAGATTGGAATTATCTATCACAAGCCAAGGAATGCCAAGGATTCTGACAGCCACTGTTAGAAGCCAGGAATAAGGCATGGAATTGATTCTTCCTAGAGACTTCAGTGGGAGCATGGCCCTGCTGATACCTTGATTTCAGACTCCCAGCCTCCGGAACTGTGAGAGAATAAATTTCTGTGGTTTTAAACCACCAGGTTTGTGGTACTTTGTTATGGCACCCCTAGGAAGCTAAGACAATTGTCTTCTAATATAGCTTCTGATGATCCCACCTCCTATTTCTCCTGCCTTTATGTAATCCCCTCCCCATGAGTGTCAAAGTGATGGGATGCCACTTCCAAGATTAGACTATAAAGGATTATGACTTGTGTCTTGTTAGCACTCCCTCTCTTGCCTTCTTTAGATTGCTTTCTCAGATGAACCAAATTGCCATGTTGGCGACACCCAGGTAGCAAGGAACTGAGGATGGTATCTGGCTAACAGCCAGGAAGGAACTGAAGCCTTCATACCAATAGCCCATGAGGAACTGAATCCTACCAATAACAATGTGAGTGAACTTGGAAGCAGATCCTTAACCAGTCAAGCCTTGAGATGACTTTAATTGTGGCTATTGATTGCAGTCTGTGAAAGACCCTGAAGCAGAGAATCCAGCTAAGCCATACCTGGATTCCTGACCTATAGAAAGTGTGTGAGATAATAAATGTTGTTTTAAGCCACTAAATTTTGGAGTAGTTTATAATGTACAGTAAATTACTCATATACTTAAAATGTTCAAGGGACAAAAATGAGACCAATTTGGCTGAAGTGGAATAAGCAAGTAGGAATGAAGTTAGAAAGTTATTAGTAGGCTACCTAAGGCCTTTTCAGTTATTGTAACATTTTTAGTTTTTCCACTGAACTGGGGAGCCATTGGAGGGTTTTGAGTAGAGGCATGACATGATCTGACTTAGGATTTAAAGGTTTTCACTCAAAATTCTGTTGTTAAGAGACTCCTGGGTGGTTGTGGAGATAGAGTGGGATAGGGAAACCAGTTAGGGTAATGCAGTCATGCAGGTGAGAGAATGGTAGCAGGGAGGAGATAAGAAATGATTCAAGTCTGGATATATTTTATGGTAGAGCTGACAGTATTTGCTGACAGATTGGATATAGGATAGGAGTAAAAGGGAAATAGGATGTGAGAAAAAAAGACAAGGTTTTTTTGTTATCTGCTGAGGTGGGGGAGATCGCAAGAGGAGCAGGGTTGTAGAAGGCACTATCAGAAGCCCAATTTTGAACATGTTAAGTTTGTCATGGCTTTTAGACATCCAAGTCAAGACGTTGAGTAGGGAGTTCTATATGAGTCTGGAGCTCTAGGGAAAGGACTGTGCTAGAGATATAAACATGGGAATTGTCAAACTAGAGATGCTACTTAAAACCAGGAGATTAGTTATTGTGCTGGTTTGGATGAATTATGTCCCCCAGAAAACCATGTTCTTTGATGCAATCTTGTGTGGACAGACGTATTAGTGTTGATTAGGTTGGAATCCTTTGAGTATGTCCATGGAGATGTGTCTCAATCAACTGTGGGCAAGACCTTCGGATAATTTCCATGGAGGTGTTACCCCACCCATTCAGGGTGGGTCTTAATTGAACCACTGGCGTCCTATAAAAGTGTTCACAGACAGAAGAAGGTGCTGCAGCCAAGAAAGACACTTTGAAGAATGCACAGGAGCCGAGAGTGGAGCTGGAACACAACCTGGGATCAGCAGACGCCAGTCAAATGCCTTCCCAGCTAACAGAGGTTTTCCAGATGCCATTGGCCTTGTTTCAGTAAAGGTATACTTGTGTTGATGCCTTCATTTGGACATTTGAATGGCCTTTAGACTGTAACTTTGTAACCAAATAAACTCCCTTTATGAAAGCCAATACCTTTCTGATAATTTTGCATGATGGTAGCATCAACAAACTGGAACAGTTGCTAAAAGTAGGGAGGGAGTTTAGATAGAAAATTGGATCAAGGACAGACCCTTGGGCCATGTCACCATTTCTCCATGTGGAAGTAGAGCAGAAACAAGCAAAGATTTAGAAGTCAGATAGGAGAAAAGCCAGTGGAATCTGGTATTCTAAAAGTCAAGAAGAAAGCTTTTCAGAAATAGGATGTGGTCAACTGTTCATGGTATAAGTAAGATGGGAATTGAGAATTGGCCATTGGATTTAGCAACATATTGATTATTTGTGACCTTGTTAAGAACAATTTCTGAGATAGTGGGAGGAGAAGAATTGGAGGTGGTGAGTTTTGATGACTCTTTCAAAGAGTTATAAAGGGGAAGAGAAATGAGGCAGTATATGGAGAGAGATATGGGATCTCCCATTTAAGCATCGGAGAACTTAAGCATTTTTGTATTCTGATGGGAAAGGTCCAGTGTAAATGGAAAAATTGATAATGTGGGAAGGATTTGGTGAATTGCTTGGAAGATGAGATGGGATCTACTGTATAAAGATGGGGTAAGCCTAAGATAGGAGTTCAGGCAGTTCATCTATAGGAACAGGAGCATGTGACTATGGATACTGGCAGGTGAGTGAGTGAATGTGGTGGTGCAGACTTGTGAATGTTACCTTTTTTTTTTTTTTCCCCCAGGGTAATAGGAAGCAAGGTCTTCAACTTAGAGTGAGGATAGTGGAGGAGATGTTGGTATTTGAAGAAAGAGGAAAAGCCAGAATTAGAAGATAGAGGGAATAGACTATGGAAATGTAGTAGGGGTCCTGGGCCACTTTAGGGGCCCACTTGAGTCCTTGTAATGAATTTAAATCAAAGGTTTAGCATAATCATGTATTTTTCTCCACACCAAATTCAGTTGCATAGATGAAGGGGTAGAGTTGACAAAGAATTGGAATTAACTAATGGTGGAGTTTGCCAAGAACGCAAGTAAAATTAGAGAAGGGAAAGGGAATATCTGCCAGTGAGTGATTATATTGATTTGCCATGGAATTTAAATTAGGTAAGGAGGTATCATGAGAATACATGAGAAGAGTGAGAGACACTGAAAATGTGGCAAGTAGGATCAGTGAATTTTGAGGTGATGGTGTGTCAAAGGAATTTTCGAACTGGGGTGTTATAGTAAATATATGACATCATGAAACATATATATAGTGTTCTGGTTTGCTAATGCTGCCTTATGCAAAATACCAGAAATGGATTGGCTTTTATAGAGGGGGTTTATTTGGTTACAGAGTTCCATCTTAAGGCCATAAAGCATCCAAGATAAGTCATCAATAATCGGGCACCTTCACTGGAGGATGGCCAGTGGTGTCTGGAAAACCTCTGTTAGCTGGGCAGACACGTGGCTGGCGTCTGCTTCAGAGTTCTGTGTTCAAAATGGCTTTCTCCTATGACGTTCCTCTCTAGGCTGCAGCTCCTCTTCAAAATGTCACTCCCGATTGCTCTCAGCTGCTCTAGGCCTGTGTGGCTCTTTTTAAAGTACTCCAGTGATCCAATTAACACCCACCCTGGAATAGGTGGGGCCATACCTCCATGGAAATTATCCAATCAGAGTTATCACCTACAGTTGGGTGGGTCACAGCTCCATGGAAACAACCTAATCCAATATTCCAACCTAATCAACACTAATACATCTCCACCTACAAGAATGTATTGAAGTTCATGGAATTTTGGGGGACACAATACATCAAACCAGAACATATAGTGAGAAGTTTAACAAGCAAAATGCTGAGCCTTTCACAGTTTACCCTGAAAAATTGTGGAGTTGACTGGGTGTTGTGTGATCGCAAATTGACTTCCATCACTTCGGGAGTGAGTGCCTGACTTGATCATAGGAACTAGCATGGTGGTGAGATGTTAATACTCATATTTCATTAGATATTTAGCATCTCAAAAGCTTGACTCTTTGTTTTTTCCCTTTTCAGATGGCTTGTGCTCCATTATCTACTAATGGGACATTTTTTTTTTTTTGCCTTACATGCCTTCATACAAAAGGAGGTTAAATTATTTTAGCATTTAATATAGCATATTAAAATGGAAGATCTTACTGCTTTCAAATTTTTATACATTAATATCTGTAAAATATCTTATATTTTCATGTCAGAGATATTAACATAATTTGAAAATTTATTGATCAATTGCTAAAATTCTCTTTGCTTTGCTTTTCCTTTATTTTTTTTCTGTAGTTATGTATTATAAATATCTGTATATAATGAGAAGATAAGCTTATGTTTTTGTAAAACTTGATGGAATGAAACAGAATTCCATGAAACAGCCAAATTTTATGAAACCACTAGATGGCTCTCTTATCCTATTATTTAGGTCTATATTTAAAACATTTTGAAATAAAAGTACATTCATTTATTACTGTGCAGGAGAATCTCCATGTATGTGTGGACAATAATACGTTTATGTCAGTATTTGTAAGAACTCTACCAACCTATGACACCTGTACTCCAGTTTTATATAGTAACCATCTACAGTGAATATTGAGAACCTTAGCTTCTACTAGAAAGGGATGACTTTCTCAGGTGCCGATTTTAATAAAATAATTGAAATACCACAAACCTTTGTTATACATGAACTTGATATATAGGTTTTAAAATACTAAATTAATCACTTCATATTACGTTAAGTATTTAAGTTAATACATTTTTTATCTTCATTTTATTGAGATATATTCACATACCACGCAGTCATACAAAACAAATTGTACTTTTGATTGTTTACAGTACCATTACATAGTTGTACATTCATCACCTAAATCAATCCCTGACACCTTCATTAGCACACACACAAAAATAACAAGAATAATAATTAGAGTGAAAAAGAGCAATTGAAGTAAAAAAGAACACTGGGTACCTTTGTCTGTCTGTTTCCTTCCCCTGTTTTTCTACTCATTAAGTTAATACATTTTTAATATGGACTATATCAAAATAGACAATGATTCTGTTGAAGAAATGCAATATTGCTGCCCAGTTTACTTGAGGACAGGGATGTCATTGTATTCACCTTACCCATAGCAGCGCTTGATTCGTGGCGCAGGCTCAATACATGTTTGTTGAATGAGGTTGCTGGGATGGTAAAAGTGAAAAAAATTCAGGGAAACTATACATAATATTCAAAAGGAAAAATGAATCGAGAGTAGTATATTAAAACAAAAATGCCAATTACTTTTTTTGGCCTTAAGTACATCTTACCTCTATCTTTTCCAAAAGTTTTAAATTGAGATTCTTTTTTCCTCCCTGTGGGAAGATATATGTCAAATTTTATAATGGAAATCATTTTACAGAAAAAAATTATATGTCAAAGTTTGGAATGGATGCCTATTAGCTAATATTCACAGCTGACATAGATCACCACAGTCTAGGGGCTTAGAATTAGCGGTTTAGATTTTTTAGGAAACAGTAAGGACTATATTGATTCTTTTTGGAATGGATCCCTCAAAGACCTGACAGGGCCTATAGAATGCTTTCTGAAAAATTTTAGGTTGTGCTGAATCTAGAAAAATCTTAACATTCTTAAAATAAAAAAGACTTTGGATGGTATATGCAAATATTGCAATTTAATATATAAGGCATTTAAGTATCCTTAATTCTATTCAAATAAAAATATAGAGATTATCCAAGTATAATTCAAGCCAGAGAAATGACTTTTGTATTTCTTTAGTCTAAAACCCTTTTATCTATATGATAATTTATGTAAATGGACAGTATGTCTTAGAAACCAGAAGGGTCCTGAGGGAAATTCCTGGATTTAAGGACTTAAATTTGACAAATACAGTAAGAATTTTTGAATCCTGAGGTCTTAGAAGAGAAACACATGGGGGGATATACTGATGGAAGAAAACAAATATCCTGCAAATATCCTGCCTTCAAGAAGTTTATTCAAATAGAAGACAGCAGACACAACAAAGTCAGTAAAATTTTAGTTAGTTATAAGATTATAGTTGTTATAGTGAAAAACAAACAAACAAACAATTAGACCAAGGTAAGGGTAGTCAAGTGTGGGGGGTGGGGTGGATAAGGGTGACAGGGTGACATTTTATATAAGGTTGTCATTGTAGACCTCAATGAGAAGATGACATTTGAGCAATGGCCTGAATAAAGTGTGGGACTTAGCCGTGTGGGTATCTGGGGGAACAACAGCACAAAGTTCCCAAGATAATCAGTAAAGAAGCCAGTGCAATCTGAGCAGAATGAGAGAGTGGGAGGAGTGATGAGGTCACAAAGGCAATGGAGGACTTGCAGGCTACTCTAAGGACTATAACTTGTGCTTTGAATGAAAAGAAGATCTATTCAGGATTTTGAACTAAAAAGTGGTCTGAGTTAATTTGTAAAAGGCTTACTCTGGGTGTTGAGTTGAGAATAGTTTGTGAAAGACAAGGAAGGAGACAGGGAGGCTATCCAGGATTAAGATCATGGCAACTCAAAGCAGGTTAAGAAGTGTTTGGTTTTGGTTAGATTTGAAGATAAAGTCAACAGTGTTTCTTGACAGATTGAATGTGGGGTGTGGAAGAGAAGAGTAAAGGTGGTTCCAAAATTTAGGAACTGGAAAGCTTTAGTGATCACTAACATGGGGAAGGTGGTAGTTATATATTAGTTTTCTATGCTGTGTAATAAATGACCACAAATTTAGTGGTGTATAACAATGTACATTTACCATCTCACAGTTTCTGTGGTCCAAGAGTCTAGGCATGGCTTAATGGGGTCCTCTGCTCTCTCTCTCAAGGCTGTAATTAAGGTTTCAGCTGGGCTCTTTTCCTTTCTTGAGCTAGGGGTCCTCTTCCAAACTCATGTGGTTGTTGGCGGAATTCCATTCCTTGTGGATATAAGACTGAGGTCCCTATTTTCTTGCTTAGTGTTTGGCAACGGTCGCTCTCAGCTCTTATAGGCCACCTGCAGTTCCTTGCAGGCCCTCTCACAACATCACGGCTTACTTCTTCAAGGCCATCAGGAGAATCGCTCTCTCAAGTCTATGACAAAATCCTATATAATATAATCAAGGAAGTGACATCTCATCACATTTGCCATGTAAGTAAGCTCATTAAGATAATAACTATCCTACCATGTTAACAGGATCTGTCCATTTTCAAGGGGATGGGATTATAAGGGTGCTACTCACTGAAGAATGTTTTGCTGCCAAAACAAATGCCATACTGTGGGTTGGCTTAAGCAACAGGAATTTATTGGCTCACAGTTTTGAGGCTAGAAGAAGTCCAAAATCAAGGTGTCATCAAGGTGATGCTTTCTCCCAGAAGACCATTTGATTCTGGGGCTGGCTGCTGGCAATCTTTGGTCCTTGGCTTTTCTGTCACATGGCGATACACACGGCAGCCTCTTGTCTCATCTCTTCCGAGTTCCATTGACTTTCAGCTTCTGGCTGCTCCCTGTGGCTTCCTCTACCAAATCCAATTTCCTTTGCTTATAATGAGTTCAGCCATATTGGATTAAGGCCTGCCCTCATTCAGTTTGGGCACACCTTAACTAATAACATCTTCAAAGGCCTATTTAGAAATGAGTTCACACCTACAGGACCAGGGTTGGTGCCTGAACATGACTTTTGTGGGGGACATGATTCAAGCCTCTAACACCACTATGCCCACCATTGGCTCATTTTAACTAAGGCAGAGTATCAGTATCTTTGACCACGGCCACTTTGCTCTCTCCCCCCAAGTCTCCATTGTTGCTAATTGTACCTGGGATATAGTACTTATCTAGTGGCTTTAATAAATTCCATAATCCAGAACCTTTGCAGAAGTGTAGATTTCTTATTTTTCAGTAACTGCTCTTTTTAATTCATCACTTTAGGGGTTTCTGAGTCTCTTTTAGGAAAACTCAGTTAAGTTCAGGGTTCTCCTTTCCACTTTCTTCCAATGTGGTAATGGCAATAGTGGAATTATGGATATGAGATATGAGGGTGACATTTGAGCCTCAGCCATCATCTGTCCTATGCCAGCATTGGATGAACGTCATTAAGTTTGGTCTTTGAGAAGTTGCATCTAGCTACCATGGTCTGGGCTCTTCCCATGGCCTCCAGTCCTCAGTCCATGCAGTTCATTTGCTATCCTCTGGATTTGGTACTCTCTGGTCCCAGCTGTCAGATCCCTTTGGATGTAAAGACCTGTTCTTGGTGATTTCTGCAAGTTCCCTGGAGAATGGGAACTTCTATGTGTTCTCCTGTGTCACTGAGGAACCTGTTCAATCTCAGGTCATCTTTGCTTGGAATGGCTTGTGATATTTATATGATTTTGCTCTTCATTAATGGGCAGAGCACATGGAGAAAGTTGCTGCTATTTTTGTTCTAATCTCTTGTCTATTTTTAAATCTTGGGTTTTAGTACTAAATTATTTGCAAACCTATGCCAGTGATTCTCAAACATTTTGGTCCTGGGACCCCTTTAAATTCTTAAAATTATTAAGGAACCCAAAGGGCTTTTATTTATATGGCTTATATCTATCAATATTTACTGTGTTAGGGTTCTCCAGGGAAACAGAACTGACAGGATATATATATATCTGTATCTATCTATGGGATTTATTGTAGGAATTGGCTCTGACTCATGACCGTGGGGATGGGCAAGACTGAATTCCATAAGGCAGGCTGCAATCTGGGAACTCCAATGAAGGTTTTCAGTGAATTCCTCAGGAGCAGCTGCCTGGTTAATAGAGGTGGAATTTCTTCCTGCTGACTGCTGAAATCACCAGTTCTTCCTTTAAGGCCTTCAATTGATTGGATGTAACTTCTCTCTTTATTGAATGCAGGCTCCTTAGTTGATTGTAGATGTAATCAGCCATAGATGCAATCAAATTATTGAGGATTTAAATCCATGAAATATCCTCATGATAAACATCAGGCCAGTGCTTGCTTGACAAGACAACACGACACCATAACCTAGCCAAGTTGATGCACGAAATCAGCCATCACTCTGAGTTCTAATACATCACGCTATATTAGATTAAAACTGAGAAATGAAAACACATTAATTAATTTAAAAATAACAATGACAAACCCATAGTAAAGTTATAGCTTTAATAAAATTTAACTGTATTTTCCAAAAGAAAAAATATTGTTGATAATGGTGGCATTGTGTTGCATTTTAAAAATATCTTTAATGTTTGGTGTAATAAAAGACAGCTGGATTCTCAAATGTACTTCTGCATTTAATCTATTTTGATTTGTTGTTTATGTAGAGGTATATGAAGAAAACTTGGATTCACAGTTAGGTGTTTAGAGGAGAGAGGTGCATATTAATAACCTCTTCAGATAATTGTGTATATTTTTCTTTGATACTACACTAAAACTCTACAAATATTATTTTCTTAAAGGGTATTTGCAGTGTGCAATCTGAAACCAAGTGAATGAGCTTTTCATACTCTAGTACATTAAAATCCACTGGTTTATCTTGTCCATAGAGTGACTCATTTACCATTGTAATGACTTTACCATGTATAATAATTTTGTAACCTCATGCATTGGTCATTTGGAAAATATTGGGTTTCACTGAGTTATGCAGAACTTCCAGATGTTGATACACTTCATATTTAATGTCAAAAAATCACATTTGTTAATATCACCATAAATATAATTAGAAATGACTTTAAATATTGGGAAGCTGCCAAGCTCAGGGAAGCAGATTCACATTTTACAAAATTCTCATTTACATTTATAAACTCAGATTTTACATTGGCAAAAACACTGTCAACTGCTTTCCTTAAAGTGATAGGCTTACTTTGTTCATTTTTTCAGGAAAATATCTGCCAATTATCCAAGTTTGAATAACCATAGTTTTCTGTCAGTCATTCTTTCAAGTAAAAATGATGCTCCATGAGTAAAGAGGCTGGTTCAACTTGCTTCAGATAATTGCTCAGGTGTTTTCCTTGGAGACAACCATCATACTTTTGCATGTAGCAGACTTGCTTTATGCATACTTCATATTTTGTCACACAGAATATTAAAATGGCATGTTCTCAAGAGTTGAGATTTAATATTAATAATTTTTACTCCTGCATCAAGGACATTCTTAAGTGAAACTGACATTTTTTAAAAAAATGAGAGTGTGTGATGATGGCAAATACAATGACTACTAGTATAGATGACTAGTAGTATAGATTGATGCCACAGCCTTAATTTGTGTTAAAGTTTTAACTACCATTTCTTTTGCACTATAAGTGAAAACATCAGCACAGTATAAAAGGCAGATCCCATAAACTGGTCTCAGGTTTACTGGGGATCCACAGGCTGTACTTTGAGAATAACTGCCCTAAGCTCTCCTCTATGACAGGGGTCTTGTTGTTCATTAGTAAATCTCCAGGATAACATCCTACATCTGATGCTAAAATCAGCTACTGTTTAGATCCCTTGCTTTTATGCTGTTCCCATCAGAATGGACATGGCTAGTGATGAATATTTACAGGCTTATTTCTTTTCAAAATGATAGAATATTGTTGTTGTTACAAAAGCACATATGCTTGGAAATAAAAATTCAAATACTTCTCCCTGCTCCTGCTCTCTAGTACCTCTTATCAAAGGTAACCCACCTTTTCTTTTCCTTTAAACTTTTTATTTTGAAATAATTTCAAACCTACAGGACAGTTTCAAAAATAATACAAACCTCATACAGAGAACTTCAGCATAACCCCACTCCCCCAGATACCTAGATCCACCAGTTTTAACATTTTGCTACATTCATCGTATCTATCCACCCATCTACCTATCTATACGTCTATATATCTGTCGTTCTGTCTATCTATATTCTGAACATTTGAGAATAGATTGCATACATCATGGTCCTTGAATAGGTAATACTTCCATGTACATTTCCTAGGAACAAGGATATTCACCTACATAAGCACCTTAAGTGCAGTTATCAAGTTCATGAAATTTGACATTGATATAAAGCTTAGTCAATATTTCAGTTTTTTCCATATGTCCCAGTAATGTCCTTTTGAGCCTTTTCTTCTCCATTATTAAACCCTGTATGGTATTATGTATTGCTTTTAATTTTCATTGTCACTTTAGTTGCTCTTGCTTTTTGCAAATTGTGGAAACATATATACAATAGAAACTTTTCCTTCTCAACCACTCTCAATCATACCATTCAGTGGGAATAATCAACTTTACAATGTTATGGTACCCTTATCACCATCCATTACTAGAACTTTCCCATTACCCCAAACAGAAACCCTATACCCATTATGCATTAATTCCCCTTTTTCCCTGTCCTCTGCCCTTGGTAACCTGTACTGTACTTTCTGTTTCTATGAGTTTGCATATTCTCTGATGTTTTCTTTGTGGTTGCCATGGAGCTTAAATTTAACATCTTAAATCTAAATCTAACAATAACATTGGTTTCATAACAAACTAACTTCAATAGCATACGTAAGTTATGTTCCTATACCTCTTCACCATCCCCCTACCTTTATGTAGTTCTTATCACAATGAGTCTAAAATCATTGTTTTATACACCATGAGTCTAAAATCACTGTTTTATTGTTACTTTTTTCAATCTTAACTTTTATTTTAATTATCATATAGTAATTTAAATTTAAGACTAACTTCTTCCATTAAGAGTAGTATTGAAAATATTTCCTAAATAATTTAATGAAAGTGACCACAATGTGTAAGGATTTGGTTCTGAGA
The DNA here is from genome assembly GCF_015220235.1 of Choloepus didactylus. Taxonomy (NCBI): domain Eukaryota; kingdom Metazoa; phylum Chordata; class Mammalia; order Pilosa; family Megalonychidae; genus Choloepus; species Choloepus didactylus. The sequence goes on along the minus strand of NC_051309.1, from coordinate 129,671,899 downwards.
AGACTACAAATAATCAAAAACTTTAATCAAAACCTGTAACATCTGGAAAAAGTTGTTTATAAAGTAGAACTATAACCATGACATTAAGACTTGTGAAATAAAACATACCCAGAACACTTGGGAATGCATGCTTATTCCTCTCTGGATAATTACTAGTACTTTCTGAAATATTATAGAAATAATTTCTATAAAAAGAGAGCAGTAAAATCCAGAAGCTGGGTGTTAAGATTACATAATAAAAAAAAGAAAGAAAGAAATTGAGAAAGAAAAAGAAAACTCAGTTTTCCACCACTGGCTTGATGTAAAATTGCCTTTAAAAAGTATTTTAAAATGCAAATACTGAATTCTTGATGCTTCCTTTAAGACATGTAGTTTGGCATAAATAATGATGTATAGTCTTGGATTGTCTTCTATAAGGTATCTGTAGAGTCATATCCCATTCTGTAAACAGTGTTTTGGAAACATCTTCATCTGAAAATCAGGGTGAAGTCTCATTTTACCATTAAAAAGAGACTAGCACTGTCAGGCTGGAGGGACTGTTTTTAGAGTCTGGTGCTTGACATAGGTACAGCTGTCAGAGACTCCATTTTCTCACTTAGGTTTGCCATTATTGCTCTCAAGTCTGTGACTGCAGGATAAATAACCAGTGGTCCTCCAAACATGAAATCAGGGACTGAAACACTGACAATTTTCACAAGTTCTGTCCACTTCTTGTCTATAACTCGACTCTATAGTACATTTATACATGCCAAATGTGTTCAACAATAAATGCTTTGCTTTGGACTGTATTTCGTCCCATTTAGATGAACTTCCAGGAATTAGCTGTAAGTGAACCAGGGCAGTTGATTTTCTGGAAGTGAGATACCAGGTATTTAAATCTTCCACTGCATAAACATCTATTTTCATCAAAGCTTCTTTGATATAGTCTACCTTCCAAGGGCTTGGTACACTTTCCAGTATTATAACTACTGTGTCCCATTTGATTTGAAATGTTGTAAAAACCACAAGTAATGAAAATATTCAGGTACAGATGGCATCAGCAATCTTGTATTCTGGCTTGAATTGTGTGATGCATGCAGCTGTTAGCACACTAACACTCTGTACCAAATCCCCCAAGGCATGTACGAATGCAGCTCTCACTGCCAGGATACCCTGCCCCTGGCTGTGTCCATGTCCAGAACCTGTGGTAGGAGAATTTGAAGTCTAGGAGTGGGAATGGGAGCAACGGTGACCAGACTGGCTCAACAGAAACCCCATTATCACGTTAACTGCAACTCCAACAGCTGCGGTAATTAGCATTATATCTCCATTTATTTCATAGTCCATATGGATAGTTCTTTGCACAGCTTCATAGAGGAGGAACCCCATAAGTCTATACACCAATAATAGCACACTAATCATAGCTGACAAAACCTCAAAGCGATGAAATCCAAAGGTGAATCTTTTGGTTGATGATTTTGAAGGCAGCCACAAGGCAAGCAGGGTCAGTATGATGGCACTTAGGTCAGTTAACATATGACGTGCATCTGTCATGATTGCTAGGCTGTTTGCAACATATCCACCTACAAGTTCTCCAATCATGAAAATCAAGTAAAGAATGGCAGCAATGCTCAATCTGGTTTTCACCTTTCTCTGCTTCATTAATTCTCTGTTTGCTGAGGTTGTCACAAGGGTCCACCTTCAAACCCAGGTGACTTGGTCAAAGGTAAGTCCTGGTCCAATAAGGAATCATCGTTGGCCTGGAGGGCATGTCCAGTAAATAGGCCTTCCTGGGGTTTTGAAACCATAATCCGCCATCACAACTCAAAGTTTATTAAACCTGGAAAGCCCCTTGTGTCCCACCTCATCCAATTAGTGAAAGGAGCTCATGTCATTTAAATACAGCGGGGCATCATCCTTCAGCAGAGATTTGAGACACTTCCATGCACCGTATCCAGCCACGGTAGAGGCTGAGTGGTCGCCATGTGAAACAACTTGGTGCAGGCGGATGGTTGGTGGTGCCTACTTCACCTGAGCACCAGTTCCTGAAGGCGATGCCATGCATCCCTCCCATCCTGGGGCGCTGCCCACCCCGGGTTGGCCCGACTGGCTCGTACTACTCGGCCCAGGGCAGTGGGGGTGTGGAGCTGTCCTCCTGCCTGTCATGCCCGCTGGGCACTCGAGCTCCACTCCCAGGTCTGACAGGTCCCGGGTGACCACTGCCTCTCCCTGCCCTGCACCAAGTACCTTTTTTATGCATTTTTTTTTTAGATCATGTAGGAAGTAAAAAGTGGAATTAAACCCAAAAGTACAATAATACCGGCATTTATTTTTGCCTATATGATTACCTTTACCAGAGATCATTATTTCTTCATGCGGCTTTGATCTATTGTCTAGTGTCCTTTCCTTTCAACCTGCAAAACTCTCTTTAGCGTTTCTTGTGAGCTTGGTCTAGTGGTAATGAACTCCCTCAGCTTTTGTTTATCTGGGATTGTCTTAATCTCTCTCATTTTTGAAAGACACGTTTGCCACATATGGAATTCTTCATTGATAATTTTTTTCCTTGTAGCACTTTAAAAGTGTCATTCCACTGCCTTCTTGCCTCCATGGTTTCAATGAAATAGCAGCATTTAATCTTACTGAGGCTCCTGTGTATGTGACATATTGCTTCTCTCTTGTGGCTTTCAGAATTCTTTATCTTTTGCATTTCGCAGTTTGATTATATGCATGCTGTGTGTCTATTTGGGTTTATCCTGTTGGAGTTCTTGGAGCTTCTTGGATGTGTATATTCATGTATTTCATGAAATTTAGGAAGTTTTCAGTCATTATTTCTTCAAATATTCTCTCTGCCCCTTTCTTTCCTTCTGGGACTCACATTGTGTATATTATTATGCTTGAAGGTGTACGTCGGGTCTCTCAGGTTCTGTACACTTTTCTTTTTTCTTTTTTCTTTCAGCTTCTTAGACTGAATAATTTCAATGGCCTTATCTTCAAGTTCACTGATTCTTTCTTCTGCCAACTCCAATCTGCTATTGAACCCCTCTAGGAAATTTATATATATATAAATTTATATGTATATCTGTTACTTGTGTCTTCTGCTCTGCTTGGTGCCTTTTCATAATCATTCTCTACTGGTTTTTCATTTGTGCTGATCTGTTGTTTTCCTAATGTCCTTTAGTTCTGTGTCCATATTTTCCTTTAGCTCTTTGAGCATATTTCGGACCATTTAAAATTTTTTTGTTTGGTCCTCCTCATTGATGGTTTCTAATGCTTCAATCTTCTCCTTTGCATGGATCATCACTTCCTGTTCTTTGTATGTTTTGTAATCTTTTGTTGCAACCTGGACATTTTGATATTTTAATGTGTTATCACTGAATTTAGACTTTGAGGATTCTATTCCTTAAGCTTGTATCCAGCTAGTATTTTAGCAAAGATTTCCCTGAAAGCCAGGAGGTAATAAAAAAAAAAAAAATAAGGACAAAGAAAACACCTTTCCTAGTCTTTGCAGATTGGCCTGTGTAAGTGCTCTCCTTCAGAGCCTAGGCATACAATGAGTTTGGAGAACATCTTGAGGCAAAAGTTTAGGAACTACCTGGTCTTTTCTGTGCATGAGTCTTATACTGCATGGGCACATGGCCCCGTTTACTCAGATATGAATGTCTTCATTCCTCTAGGAAGCAGTGTTTCCCTGTGGTCCTAGGTGCTACACTGTATGACCCACAGTTGGTACTTCTTTGCCCTAAGCAGCTGTGGTTTGGCTATTCTCTTAGAGTATTCTGTAGGAGAGCTCTGTGTACTGTCTATGGGTGCAGGGCAAGTTCTCAGACAGCAAGCCTGTAATGTGTATTCTGGTTCCATTTTTCAGGCTGCCCCAAAGATTGGGCCAGACATACATGCACCCAGTGTGTGAACAAATGTTACTCTGCCCCTTTGAACCAGGACCAAGGACCCATACTGGGAGTATGTGCTGGCTCCAAGCTTTGCTGCTGAGGGGAAGTGGGAGGGGCCAGCAAGTCACCAGGAAATCCTACCATTTTAAGTTTCCTTTGTCTTGATTTGGCACTTGCCCTGTTTTTGAAATCCTTTACCTGTTTTCTGTCATGTTTTATTTTCCAAGTTGCTAAAATAAATATCATATAATGAGTTGGCTTAAACAACAGGAATTTATTGGCTCATGGTTTTGAGGCTAGGAGAAGTCCAAAGTCTAGTTGTCAGCCAGGCAGTGCTTTCTCCCAGAACACTGTGGCTTTCTGGAGGTGACTGCCAATGATGCTTTGCCCTTGGTCTTTCCCTCACATGGCCATACACATAATGGAGTCTTCTCCTTTCTCTCCTGGGTTCTGTTGACTTCCAGCTTCTGGCAGTTCCCATGGCTTCTCTGTTCGACTTTAACTCTGCTTATAGAAGACTCCAGTAATCTAGATTAAAGCCCAACCCAATTCAGTTGGGCCACACCTAAACTGACGTAACATCTTGAGATCTTATTTACAATGGGTGCACACCCACCAGAATGTGAGCCAAGACCAAGAACATGTCCAAACTGGGGTACACAATTCTATCCACCACATGGAGCTTTGAGAAAGATGTTTCTGTAAGCTCTTGTTGATTGTTCAAACTTCTGTCAGGGGATGGAGCCCTGGAATGTTTCACTCTACCATCCTGACTGGGGAGGGCATTATTCAAAGGTAACCCCCTCTTACCATTTCTGTTTAAGTTCATCTGATTATCTTCATACTTCCAGTGACCCTTTTCCTTGATTTGTCAACTTTAAGCAGTTATCTGTTGAGTCTCCACATGAATGAGGAGGTATTTATCTCATTTATGTAGCATAGTTCCTCACTTATACTCTTGCTCCTCTTCCTTATTTTTGAGCATATATTTATATTTTTATTTGTAGACCTTTTGTTTTCTGTGGCTTTGATGTACTTAAACATCAATTTCTGCTAACCTTACCACAGTCTGAAAGCAGACCAAGGTGATTTTTCTCTGAAGGTAAACAGATCCCAAAGAGAAGTGAGGGAGGAATGATTGAGCTACTTAAGCCCAAATTCTGCTTCCCAGTTTACCTTAGATCACGATTATTTCCCTGTGTCAGTGCATGTGAGGGGCAGGGAGAGTCAAAGAATGTTATATTAACAGATGCATCTCCACATGGAAAAGTTAAGCAAGGAAAAAGAGGCTCCTTCCTTACCAAGGCTCACATCTGATTTTTTTCCATTGACAGATGGAGAAATTGAAACCTCAAAAGGATAAGTAACCTACTCAATGTTATTTAATTAAGGACAAATATTGAACTGCAGTCCAATCTATCCTTTTTTGTTATTCTAATTGTAGTGAGGACATCACTTTAATGAAATGGGGCTAGAAACAATATCATTATGATCAACGATGATAGTGAGAATTTGTTAATATACTTTCTTAGTGTTTTTGTGCTTTAGAATTATAGTCTTTAATTTCTTATACATTCATAATTTATTTGTATGTGAAATAAACTATTTTTTTGTCAGTATATGTGTTTTGTGGGCTTTAAAAAGTTTTCTTGTCTTTATGAACATAAATAACTTCTGAAATGAAACTCTAAAGGCCTAGGAGTATATAGTATTTTGAACTTCCATTTCTGCTTAAGGTGGTTCAGACTGAAAACAAAGGCCAGATTCAGAATATTATTTATCCAATAGAGAAAAGAAGACACTTCTTTTCTGGTCCAACTGTTTAAATTATGCATAATATTAAGAGGAAGATCTGTTTTCTTTTTCAGTTACTGATTTGGAATAGAACATTTTGGCATCAGAAATGTAGACAGCAGGCATTTCTTTCACTTATTTATTCCCTCATAACCAAGAGACAGCTTTATGTGGATTTTGTTACAAACTCTGTGAGTTGTGGAAATGTCTCACATTTCATTCATTTAATTCAGTTTTCCATATGGTAAAATGTGGGCAATTACATTCTTCCTAACGATACCTTTGGGACTTCATGCTGTGAGCATTTAATTTGTGAAATCTGCTTTGATTTCATTGTAAAGAATTGCTAGGTAAATAAGATATTTGACCTGAATCTGGGGACTGAATGTTTTTTCTTAAATACTTATTGATACTTTATGATTCTTCTTTCTCTAGAAGATTCTCCAAATGAGAGAGTGAAAAGGTAACTAGCTCCAACTTTAGTGGTTTATTAGTTTTTTATTTATAACTTTTGGGAAAAGACTGAGAAAGTATAGAGACTCTAAGATCAGAGAGTGACAGTATTAATGGACAAAGGTGCGAGAGGATGTTAACAAATAAATTTCTTGTACTAATGAATAAACTTTACTCTGGCTTTTAAGAGCTCTGAATATACAGAGAACTCTTTTAGACAACAAATTGGGGACAATAAATGGCAAGAATGAGTAGTAGCTTTGGATGGAGGGAAGTGGCCTCCAAATTCTGTTAGGAACCCTTAGCTAAAGGTGAGTGGCTTACTCAAAGTGGATTCTAGAGTTCTTGGGGATGGAATCAGTGTCACATCGTGTCTTGAGCTTTTATCCTCAAAGGCCAAATTCATAGTTTGCCTTATGAAATTTGGGCTGCTCTTGGATGAAGTAAGTGAAGAGATAGTGAACATTCCAAGCCAACCCAGAAATAACTTCTTAAGGGCTATTGATAACAGAGCATTTATTCTTCTTCCCATGATTGTCAGCTCTTTGGAGGTAAGTATGGGGTTGAAGGAAGAAAGCAGTAGCTATGTTGTAGGTGATAACTAAGCAGAGCCAGCTTTGTTAGAACAGAAATCAGCTATAGCATATAATTTGAAATTAGAGAAAACCCTTCACACCAAAATATTTGACCAATTCAGAGCCTCCCCCTTAGTGAGCCATTCCTTGGGGCTAAAATGTATCTCCTGGAAACTGTAGTGCTGATATCTCTGGAAAGCATAAAATTATAAGGCATTATTATAAGCCACTAACATGGTAAGGTGGTTTATTAGATTAGCCATGGACGACTTTGTGCTGGAGTAGATGGCATTTTGGGTAGAAAATTAGGAGTCAGATATATTCCAGATTCGAGCACTTTGTGTTTTGGGAGGACTTGAAAAGAGAAAGGAAAGTTTGTGGAAAATGTAGATAAATGACTAACTTTAACTTTTTCCTGCAGAGATGGTTTATTTTGCTGGATCTTTGTAAAAAAGAAATTAACACCATTTAAAGCTCTGAGGAGAGAACAGAACCCATTTTGGGGTAGCAGAACAGAAGTAAGAACTGGAAATAAGAAATACTATTTCCTTCAGGCCCCCAAGTCTGTTAAGTTCCAGCTGTGGGATTCCCTTATTTCTTAATCTAGGGTCTCATGAGTGACATAGGAGCTGCTTTACAACTATTAGAACTTTTTTATAAAAAAGCACTGCAAGTAATATCTAAATTTAGGAGGAAAAGGATATGTGAAGGTTATATTAAAAAAAATCTTGGAAGCTTACCATGCATCATTTCATTTTGAATTATTTGAGTGGTATCTATGATCTATACTACCTCTGTTTTTCCCTCAGGCAAAAACAATCAAATACCTACTTATTACCCCAAATCACCAGGCCCAAACTCTTCATTTTCTTATCAGAGTTTATTATTGTACATTTGAGGTACCATGCTATTATCAGAATTATATCCAGGTTTTTCTTTAAAAAAACTCAGAGAAAAAATGTTTCCATTAATTTTCATTCAATGTGAATGACAAGAATATTACACTATAAACATTGAAATAACCATTTCATTTCTTCCTGAGGAAGTTTCATATTTGAAGCAATGAAAAAGGGGATTCTATACAAAGCTAGTTTTAAATTACAATGTCTCTCATTCTTTCCTTATGTGAATTTATGTTATTTTCAGAATAGCATAATAACCAGTTGGAGAGCATATTGTAGAAAGTATGTATGTCTTCTAGGATTTGGTTCTGTCTTCAAGATACCTTGAGTGGTTAGAAATACTTTCAAAGTTTTGCTACTCTAGGTAGCATAATATATGTACTTCTGAATGAATTTTTGGCATGATCTTTTCCTTTTTCTCCTTTCATTATATAAGCATCCAGTATGTTTTTGACATTTCTCTTAAAGGGGGAGCTGTTCAGCTGACTCAGTTTACTTGGACAAGATTATGCCATTAAGTTGCTTTCTTTCTAAGTTGAAGTGCACATCTCATCATTAAAGCATGAATGTATTGGTATTTTTTTTTCTTTTATCAGTAGAAATGTTGTGGCCAAAATGGTAACATGACACTGCATGTAAGTGCTGGAACCCGTTCTCACTGTATTTGATCCCCTTAAGCCAATTTTCTTAAATTAGTGGAGATTAAAGACTGATCATTTTCCAAGCATGCTGGGTATGTACTGTTTCATAAGAGGCAGTAGTAAGCCTAGAGACTGAGTTTACTATATTTGCTCAGATGATTTTGATTTTGCTTTTACTGCCAGGGTTTTTAACAACTGGTTCTTACTGTTAATAGTTTGTTAGAAATTAGTGTGTCTTTTGAGTACATAAAACATAAAAAAAATTAATTAGTAACTGATGTAAGTTAAAAATTTATATTAACTGGAAGGATTTCACAATAATTGTGAATAATTGATAGAATTTAGTTTCACATGTTACAGTGACAATGACGATGAAAATATTGGGGCTATAAATTTTCTTGGCATATCTTTTTTTCCTAATCATACCTTTGCTAACATTTCATAAAGACTTATTTAATCATGGCAATGAATTTATTACTTAAATTTTATTTATGTGTAACAGTACACATAAAAACTAACAGCTAACAATAAAAAATAAGGATGTTTATCATATTTTATTTTTGCAGTAATTTATTAATCTTATGTATCATTTAAAAGTTAAGTGTAAATGTATTTCAAAAACCATGCCTTGCTCATCTTTATATGTCCTGCATTTAATTTAGTAGGTGATTCATAAGTTTAACAACGTTCTGTTGTCTTCCATGAGTGTGATGTATGAAATATTCTAAAAATGGTACTCTGCCCTGCTTAATTTATTTGTCTTATATTAAAATTATTATTGCAAATATCAGATTACAAATCATATATTAATTTTTTTCTTATAAATCTCTACATTACATAATTTCATTTTGAACTATCTGAAAAAGTGTAGTTTTTCTATAATTTAAATGTAAATCCCTAAGCACATCATCTAGGGAAACTGTCCTTGGTTTTCATTTTAATCAGTTTTGTTCTAGGGAATTTTTCAAAAAGAGCTATTCACATTTAAAAGTCAATCTGTTTCTGGAGATAACACATACCTCGCATTTTATGCATACGTTCTATAGAACAAGTGATAGGACTATTGGAATAGAATTTTAGCTAACAGCAAGGGGACACAGAGTTATCAATGATATATTTTTAGACCCTGACAATTTCTCCCTTATAGAGGATTTAGTCAGTACACTTTACTTTATTATTTACTGTTTTGGTATATCATTGTGTTTCTATTTACTGTCCAACACCTTTACAATATATGCTTTAGTTTAGCAATTACGTTATGTTGGAGGAGTCAGTTATTTTTACCTAAATGCACCAGACTATTTATCTAATAAATTACTTTCATTTTTGCCATAACACTTATCTTTTTTTTTTTGACGCAGATAAGGAGCACATATAAATATTCCACTCTCTGATCTAGCACAAATTGTAATTTACAATTCTTTCTAAATACTTCAGTGGATTTAAATTTTGGCAAGCATTTCTCAAGGGTGTTAATGCTTTTGGTATTTTATGTTACGTGTTGATGTTTATTTTGTTTTTTGTTTTATAAGACACATTATAGAATCAAAGAATAAGAAAACATTACACAGGCAAACAGTGGTCTAAAAATCTACTGAGACACAATCTTAGTGGATATATAAAAATGTAAATATTAGAATGAAATGGAACAGTTCTGCATTTGTGTTTTACATTTACGTTGGTTGCTACTGACTTCCACATGAGTGCACAGTAGTCTACAATAATTCCACAGGCTCAGATATAGGTTCAGAGAAAGGCCATAGGCCTTAAGGATTGTAGCAGGTACTTTCTCCCAAGCCCCACCATCCATATGCCAGCACATGGAAGGAACTTTGTTCTTTGTTCTCGTTTGAAGAGGTATATTTTTCATAGCCTTTTGGTGGCTCTGGAAGTGGTGGAAAAGGTGAGTGTTACGTGGATGATGAAGCCTCAAGACGTTTTATCTGGGTGCTATCTCACTTTCTGCAGCTCCTGTCTCAGCCAGGACGGCAGAGGCTGCCCCAGTTTGTGCAGCAGCTTTGAGAGTTCCACATTATGGTCTCGATAGTAACTTGACAGAAATGCTCTGCTCTGGGGTGGGAGGAGGAGATAAAAGTACATTTTATTTTGTTTATTAAATATTACTCATATTTAAAAAATTCTCTATCAGGTATTTCATGTCTGGATTAAAATTTGTATTAAGCATGTGAACTATTTAGCACAGTATCAACCCAATGAATCTGATTTTCCAAATGCACATTGTGCATACACACTATTTTTGTTGGGGAAAGCTTTAGTATTAAACATGTGATTTATTGTATCACCCAGAATTAAATGTTCAAGTAAGTAGACCAAGTTGCTAGAAATATAGTTATAACAATGGATAGGGTCTAATATTATGTTCTATTAAAGTCATCATAGCTATGGAGATGTAGTTTGGTAAATCTATAATATAAAATACTCCTTTGTCATCATTTTGCATTGAAATTTTGAAGGTAATATTTTCATAAGAGGATTTTTAGGGCATATACAAAATACTCACTGCTAAAATCTTATTGTGATAAGCCTTAAAAATGCAGAAGGTAAACCAGTATAATATACCTTTGATCTATTTGATCCAAGGAAGGAATAGACTGCCTTCTAAACTATCCTGACTTTTAGAGAAGTGGATTTCTCTTCAATAAGGAAAAATATTTTAATAATTGAAATTATCCAAAAATTGAAAGGGTTTGTGTTGTGAGATGGCATGTCCTATCTTTAGTGGGGTTCATGTATAGTTTAGGTAACCGTTGTCAGGAATGTGAAGGAGGGATTCTTGTATCTGTACTTTATACTCTTCTAAGAATTTTTGGTTGAATTGAACCTTTTAAAAGCTTTTTAATTTAATTCCTGTGCTACTCTTTTGAAAGTAATATCTCATTCCCTATTTTAAATGCCAAGAAAAAAAGGCTTATTTTGTATTGATAATTTCACTGTGATGTAATGGTTTTTGCAGTAATCATGATCATTGGAACTAAACTGAACATTTGTGCTATACTCTAACCATTACTGTGATCAAGGGAGAGCCCAAAGCTTATGGCTTTGTTTCATTTCCCTATGTGTTTGGTCTTCTTTAGTCAGAGCTGGCATACTCAGTCCAGAGAAATTCGGAGGTAAGTTGTATTTCCCAGATAACACATCTTGGGGCCCAATTACTTTTTGCCTCCTTTTCTGCCAATCAGACCTGGAATCCAGGGATGAGCCCTATGTCTTTGTATAGAGTCTGAGTTTCTTAAATTCCTCCCCATTGTGTTCTCTTTTAATATCTCATTCTTCATTATTCCTCTTTATGACTGAGGCCTTCCTTGGAACAAAAGTATTCTGGGACTACCTTAATCTTACCAGCTTGCTCTCTAACATTTCCCATCTGGTTAAGTTGTGTCCAACATCCTGACTTGAGGATGGAACCTTCTGGAATCCATTGCTGCTATCCAACCCTTTGCAGTTTAGACTGAACTTCCTGAAACTGAGGATGACTCAATGATGCTTGAGCTTATTGGTCTTTGGGGCATCATTTTGGAATTCCCTGGCTGCCTGGATCTGTGCTACTTTGTAGCCAAAATCTTGCCCTGTGCCTCATTACGTGTGTATGTGTATATCGCTAGCTTAGTTCCTCTCAAATGTCAAGTCCCCACTTCCTCATCCATGATATCAACTTTTTCAGAATGGGGAGCATCCCCTAGAGATCCCCAAACCCAGATCAGGGGCCCATCCCCTGCCTGGATCCTCTCTCTCCACAGACTTGGGCAGCTGACAAATCTATGACATTTGCAAAGTAGAACAAGTACTATATGAGAATTTAATATGTTCAGACCCAAAGTTACTAAGACAGAACTTGGCGATATGCAGGATTTTGTGCAAACAGTGTCTGTTTGCACTGTTATACAATGATCCTTCTGATGGGGGAATATTTTAGATTTTGGTAAGGTCACAGATAGGATGTATGCTAATTTCAGTAGCCTTACTAATGCATGCAAACTCATGTGGAATGTAATAAAAGGGAATAATAATAATGTATACTTTGATAATTAAAAAAAGATAACAAGAAAAGTCCAGAATAAATTTACTATCAGGTTGTTAATTGTCCCATTATTAAATTGAAGAATCTATAATATGTTTTTGATTTAGAGAATTAATAGATTTAGTGATATTGATTTAAGATATGCCAGCCTTTATCCCTTTGTTACAACATATTTGGATAAAGCCAAAGCGGAAACAGGCCAATGCCATTCTTGACTTGAAAAATTCTATGATGTTTTGATAACAATTTTGAGAAGGAGCTTTTGCATTTTTCTCTACTGCAAGGATTGGTGAGCAGCATGGGTCAGTACTGCCTATTCTAACCCATTCTCCACATCTGTGTTTCTTTCACCTCTATGAAGGCTCCTTTACTCTTGCTTCTTCTGTGGACACTATTTGCACAAAATCAGTTACTTTGCTTTCCCAAATAAAGCCAGTAAATATTACATGGTAACTTTGTTGAAAGATAGAATAGAATTGATATTCTGAAAGGTTATGTTTGTTAAAACTTTTCTTACGTCTTTACCACCAAATTTAGTGTAATGTCTCTCACTATGTCTATGTTAGAGAGGAGTAAGATAAAATGGTAAGAAAGATATTCTACCATGTATTTAAACATTTTAGCATTCATAAACATATAGGGAAATAATTTTTCCATAAATGAAAATGATATAGTTTATATAACTTTTTGATACACTGTAGATATTGACCTTGTATTTAAAAAAAAAGTGTTGTCTATTGCTTTCATAATGCGCTGAAGCTATACTTCAATACTCAATCAAAGAAAACTGGAATTCTGAGAATGCAATTTGTCAAAACAACAGGGACAAATTTACAATGCTGCCTAGGTAGAATTTAATTATGAGCCTATTGAGGGCAGGCCTATTCCATCAGGCAGGCCTGGAGCAAAAAAGGTCCTCAAAGTCTTGTTACATAAAAGTATTCAAATAGGTTCAGACCACTGTAGGATTCTCAGTTAACACAATGTATTAAACATTATGGAGAAAAATCCAAATAATATTTTAATTTCTGAGTTTTGTTTTCTTTACAAACTATGATCTACTTACCTTCGTATATCCAAACTATGCATGAATGGACTGATTATGAAATTAAAATAATATTAATAAATCTTAATATATGAAATAAGTATCAAAGTAAAAAGGGTCTTCAAACTGAGAAAACTGCAGCCGTAAGTGATCATCACAACACCATTCTAAACAGAATGAACATGAAGTGCTAGATACCTACACCAAAGTATGTGGGTCTCCAGTCTCTAAAATGCCTAAATACTTAGGAAATGTATTAATTCTTTCATCTTACTAGTATGTTAACAGTTCAAAGCTTAGTATATTATATCAGTAATTAATATTACTAGAGTGACTTAGGCAGTGAAAGAAAAAGAAACTTTAGGCTGCTCTATTTTCAATTTCCTTGGTTTCAGTTAACATTTTTAGTGCTAAAATTTCTGTGGAGGTAGTCTTTTTGCTACCTTCTTTGTTCTGATTCAAACTGGCAAATTCTATTCTTTTCCTTTCTTCTTCCATGACAGTTAATATATAATTGGAAAAATCAAAATAAGCAACCTAAATTGCATTGAATCAAAATTTTACTCCTGATACAGACTTTTAATTTTAAGAAAGGCCAAATTTTGCTTTACATCACATTTCAAAGAAAATAGAAATGGTATTATTTATAATTTTACTTATTTAGTTTGTATTTTTAAGGTCTATGCTTACATCAGAGTCCATTGGAGGGTATTTTCTTCCTTTGCTTTTCCCAAGGCATTTTGTTTTACCTTCTTCCAGTAACTGACACCAGAAACCTTTATGAGAATCGAAACTAAAAAATGAAACAAAAAACAAAAAAGTCATTTTTCAAGCAATTTATAAGATACAATAACCTAAAACATAAATATTTTAATTTTGATATCATTAATCTATAACAAGGGAAAACGGCAACTTTTTTACTACATCCCTTGGCATAAAGTCTTTTGGCATACTTTTGTTTCTCAGTCCATCTGTTTCAATCAGATTTGTGAGTTTGCCAGATTCTCAAAAGAAAAACTATCAGCAGAAGGTCTCCTATTAATAGAAATTAATAAGCCTATCTCCTTTATCTGGAAGGGAAAATTTTATATATTTCAAGCCAGATCCTTTCTTTTGTAGGGTTTAAAAATGACAAGTCAGGCTTCGTCCATGTCTATGGATACAGACAGTGGGTGACTACAAGGTAATAGAAGAAGAAAAAGGGTTTGGTGTATCTTGAAGGGATTAATTTTAGGATTCTTTAGCTATAATCCATTTACCTTTTTTTTCCAGAGCTATTTTCTTCTTTTTGCATGAGGTCTGAATTTAAAGTAACAACACCAAGAAATGGGGATTTTCCTTAATTTATAATAGAAATAATAGAAGCATGTTAAGTTTATATTTTAAGCTATCAAAATATTTCATAGAATTCTTTCTCATTTGAGCCTTTATTATAACCCCTTAAAGATAAGAGAAGTAGGATTCTTCCCCATTTTATAATACTTTGCATAGTGTTTGGCACTTTGTGAGCACTCACCAACGTTAGTTGAATACAAAATTAAAAAGAAGGAAATGTTTGGCAAAGTTTGTTTATCTTGGACTATATGCCTTTTCAGGATGCAGGTCATGACATTCAAGCCTAGGCCTTTTGCCTCTAGGTTAAGGACTTTCTTCTTCACAGCTCTGGATATATTCTGTATATTGTTCATCATGAATAAACCAGTCATTTCCATACTTAGACATAAAAGTGAAAGTAACAGTCCACAGTGATAACTCTTTCACATTGCTTATGTTATTCAATGATTTTGCTGCTGTATTTTCTTTCATTAGAGAATTTTAATTTAGGGTCACTTTTTCCTATTGCCACGCTACTGCTCAGAATGCTGCTTCCAATATTTTGCTTAAAACTATAGTGTGAGCAATGATAAAAAGGAAATTGGAAAAAAAAACACATTTAAGTAAGCATAAAATTATGAAATACTTAGGGATAAATTTAACAAAATATGTGGAAGATCTGTACACTGAAAACTACAAAACATTGCTGAGCAAAAATTTAAAAGACAAAAAAAAAGAAGAGCTATACCATGCTCATAGATCAGAATACTGTATATTTTTAAGGTATCAACTCTCTCCAAATTTATCTGTAGAGTCGATGTAACCCCAGTAAACTTTTTTGTTTGGTAGAAATTGAAAAGACAATTCTAAAATGTGTATGGAAATGCAAAGGATCTAGGCAAGTCAAAACAAGTTTGAAAAAGAAGAGTAAATTTGGAAGTCTAATACTACCTCACCGCCAGACAGTATAATGCTACAATAATTAAAACAGTGTGGTACTGGTATAAGGACAGACATTAAATCAGTGGAACAGAATAAAAAGTCCAGAAATAGATCCACACATATTTGGTCAACTGATTTTCAAAAACAGGTGCCAAGATAATTCAATGGGAAAAGTAATCTCTAAAACAAATTGCACTGGAACAACTGAATATTGTTATGGGAAAATGAACATGAATGCTTACCTCATACTACATTTAAAAATTAACATGAAATGGATCTAGACCTAAATCCAAGAGCTAAAACTATAAAAATTCTAGAAGAAAGCATAGGAAAAAAAAAAAATAACAGAAAATGTTTGTAACCTTGGATTAGGCAAAAATTTCTTAGGATAAACCATAAAAGAAAAATAACGATAATTACGAGTTCATCAAAATTAAAAACTTTTGCTCTTCTACAGACAATTAAGAAAATGAAAAGACAAAGCCACAGACTGTCACATAATATTTGTAAATCATATACCTAATGAAGGACTTGTGTTCAGAATATATAACTAAATCCAATGTGCCAGTTTGGATGTATTATGTCCCCCCAAATGCCATGTTCTCTGATGAAATCTTGTAGGGGCAGACGTATTAGTGTTGATTAGGTTGGAATCCTTTGATTGAGTGTTTTCATGGAGACATGACTCAATCAACTGTGGGTGATGACTTTGGTTGGATAATTTCCATGGAGGTGTTACCCCACCCATTCAGGGTGGGTCTGAATTAAATTACTGGAGCACTATATAAGCTCAGACAGAAGGAGCAAGCTTGCTACAGCCAAGAGGGACACTTCGAGGAATGCACGGGAGCTGAGAGAGTTGCTGCAGCTTACCCAGACATTTTGGAGATGGCTTTTGAAAGCAGACTTTTGCTCCGGAGAAGCTAAGAGAGGACAAATGCCCCAAGAGCAACTAAGAGTGACATTTTTGAGGAGCTGAAGCCTAGGGAGGAACATCCTGGGAAAAAGCCATTTTGAAACCAGAACTCCAGAGCAGACGCCAGCCACATGACTTCCCTGCTAACAGAGGCTTTTCAGATGCCATTGGCCATCCTCCAGTGAAGGTACCTGATTGCTGATGTGTTACCTTGGACACTTATGGCCTTAAGTCTGTAACTGTGTAACCAAATAAATCTCCTTTTATAAAAGCCAATCCATTTCTGGTGTTCTGGTGTTTTGCATCCCAGCAGCATTAGCAAACTAGAACACCCCCTTTATAATAGCCAATCCATTTCTGGTATTTTGCATAACAGCAGCATTAGCAAACTGGAACACCCAATAAAAAGGTGACAATACCAACAAAATGGGTAAAAGATTGGAAAAGACATTTCAGCAAAGAAAATTATGAATAACCAATAAACACATGAAAATTTGCTCAAATTGTCATTAGGGAAATGCAAAAGAGAATCACAAATGAAATATCACTACACTCATTAGAAGACTAAATTTGAAAAGACCAATACTAAGTTTTGGCAAAGATGTGGAGCAACTATAACTCTCTTACTTTGATGGTGGAAATGCAAAATGTTACAGCCATTTTGTAAAACAAATTTGGTAATTTCTTATAAAGTTAAACACATACCATATGACTCACCATGCCCATTTCTAGGTATTTACCTAAGAGAAATGAAAATATATGCCCACACAGAGATCTGTACAAAATGACTGTACTGGTTTGTATATATATTATGTTCCCCCCAAAAAGCCATATTCTTTCATGCAATCTTGTGGGGGCAGACGTATTAGTGTTGATTAGGTTGGAACCTATTGATTGAGTGTTTCCATGGAGATGTGACTCAGTCAACCGTGGGAAAGACCTTTGACTGGATAATTTCTATGGAGGTGTTACCCCACCCATATGAGGTGGGTCTGAATTAAATCACTGGAGCCATACAAATGAGCTGACAGACAGAGGGAACTCAGAGCAGCTAAGAGTGACATTTTGGACAGCAACTGAGAGTGACATTTTGAAGAGGAGTTGCAGCTAAGAGAGTACAAAATGCCTCAAGAGCAACACTTTGGAGAATGCTATTTTGAAACACAACCTGGGAGCAAGCAGACCCCAGTCACATGCCTTCCCAGGTAACAGAGGTTTTCTGGATGTCAGTGGCCTTTCTCCACTGAAGGTACCCTTTGTTGATGCCTTACCTTGGACACTTTATGGCCTTAAGACAGTAACTTTGTAACCAGATAAACCCCCTTTATAAAAGCCAATCCATTTCTGCTGTTTTGCAAAAGAGCAGCATTAGCAAACTGGAACAATGTCCTTATTAACTTTTTTTGATAACATCCATAAAAATGTAAAGCATCAACTGGTGAATGTATGAACAAATCTATATGATGGAGTATTACTCAGCCATGAAAAAGAACTAACTACTGCTATACGTAAATAACATGGAGGAATCTCAAAAGCATTATGCTAAGTGAAAGAAAGCAGATCAGAGGTTGCCAGGGGCCAGGTTGAGGGGAAAAGATCGACTGCAGAGGGGCTTGAGGTAAGTTTTTAGATTAACGTAAATGTACTACATGTTGATTGTGGTGGTGTACACAACTGTATACATTTGTCAAAACTTATCAAACTGTACACTTAAAATGGGTGAATTTCATAATATGTAAATTATGTGTGAATAAAGCTGATTTAAAAATTAGTGTGATTTAATGTGTATTTATGTGCGGGTATGATCTGGGGGCACAGTCTTTATTTATGCAGCTAAACTTAAGGAGTTTATGTCTAGAACCCTAGAAATGGAGTGCAAACCTGGATTTCTGCCTCCTTACTGCTTTGGAGATAAAAGAGAATAAAGGATTAATCACTTCCCACTTATGCAAAGCCAGTTTCCCATGATTATAAAAGCATGTTGGAGACTGAAGCATGTTCCCCACAAAAGACAAGTCCCAATCCCTGGTCCTCTAGGTGTGAACTCATTTGCAAATAGGACCTTTGAATATGCTATTAGTTAAGGTGTGTGCAAACTCAATGAGGGTGGACCTTAATCCAACATGGCTGAAGTCCTTATAAGCAAAGGAAATTCCACACAGAAAGAGAAGCCATAGGCATAGCTAGAGGGTGAAAGTCAACAGAATCCAGCGGAGAAAGGAGAAGACATCACATGTGCACTATCATGTGATGGAAAAGCCTAGGAACTCCAAGATTGCCAAACAGCCAGAAGATACCAACCCTGGGGGAAGTAAGCCTTCTTAGCCTCCCAAAGCAAGAACTAATAAATTCCTGTTGTTAAGCCAACACATTATATGGTTTTTGTTTTAGTAGCTAGGAAATGAAAACAAAGCAATTGTGTGAGATCAGGACATAACATATGTCTTCATCATGTTTATATCCTTCTTTGAACAGAAAGACAATTGAATAAATTAATTCCATAGAAGTACAAGGAGAGCACTATAAAAATTGTATTATTTAGATATGAAATAATTAGAATAAGTAAACTCATGGAGTTGGAATCTAGGGGATGGGGTGGGGGTGGGGAATGAGGAGTTAATGCTTAAATTGTAGAATTTCTATATGGGTTGATTGTAAAGTTTTGGTAATGGATAGTAGTGATGGTAGCACAACATTATGAACATAATTAATGGCACTGAATTAAATGTTTGAATGTGGTTAAAAGGGGAAATTTTAGGTTGTATATATGTTACTAGAATAAAAATTAAAAAAAAAAACAGGACTGTACAACACAGTGAACCCTATTGCAAGTAACAGACTACAGTTAATAGTTACAATTATAAAAATGTTCTTTCATGAATTGTAACAAATGTATCACACTAATGCAAGGTGTTAATAAAAAAGATAGCATTATTTAAATAAGCTGTACATGAAGGCACTGATATAACAAAGTTTCTGGAAATCTGCTGTGGATGTCACATATTTTCATTAACATTTTGCTACTAGCAATTTCCACAATTGAATTTTGACTCATTTTAAGGTATCCAAATGATCAAAATCCAGAATCCAGATCATTTATTATTATTATTATTTTTTTGCTAATACACTTTTACTATAGATACACGATTAGTAAATACATGTGCCTACTGTTAACATGCGTGGCCTTCTGAGAATGTTTTTGTGAGAAATACTGAATTTCACATGTGTTAACATTAAGAATCAAAAGAAAAATCAGTTTTTTTTCCATGTCTGCTAGTTGATTAGATTTTATGCAGTAGAGTGTCAGGCTGGGACTTGTTGAGAAAAAATGTGTGTGTGTGTGTGTCTGGCACCCAGTGCCAGGTTTCTACATGCATGAGTTCATGGGCATTAATCTAAGTGTGTCTGGGTGAAAATGAGAAGGAGAGGAAGGTAGAAGGGAGATCATGTCTATTTTCCAGGTGGCCTAAGGGACTGTCTAGACTCCCATAGAGGAGAGTCACAGGCAGAAGTGAAAGGACTGTTGTTGATGAAGGACCTTGTGAGTTTAGGGTATTGCTAATTTAGAACCCAAGTGAAGAAGCTTAACATAAGATGGAGAAAGATCTTCTCCCCACATTGATTCAGAATAGCAGCAATGTCCCTCTGAAGGGGACCTCGGGAAGGAAACAGCCTTCTCCTATGGGTCCTGGCAGCCCTGGTCATGGCTGTGCTCCTCCTTTAGAGGCTTTCAGGCAGTGAACTTTGGGGATGAAGTTTTCTCTCTTGTTTAGTGTCTGTCTTAACATCTACCCTATCCTGGAGGTCGGGATTTTGCTTACTTTGTTCATCATTGTATCCCCAGAGTCACATGCAAAATAGTCATTCAATAAAACTTCAATAACACATTGTTGACTTGAAGAATTAAACAAGAATGGACTGATTCTTAAGCATTGGTGGAATATCACTTGGGGAGATATAAAATAGCTGGAAGTGACTTGTGGGCAGGCACACTATAATTCTCCAATGATTCAGCTTCCAACTGGTAACATTTCTACATTAATGAAAATGTGATCTTAATTCCATCCTTGGGCAGATGAGGTCTAGGGAGCATTCAGATTACACTTAGAGCATTAAAGGATGTTTAAAATGCCTTTAAATTGAAAGACCGTTTCCAAGGGAGAATACTGAATTGCAAATAGCATAGGTAAATTTCAAAACCAAAACACTGTCACTTAATGTGTTACTAATATGGCACAAACACAGAAGTTTTTTTTATCAATTCTCATCCTACAAATGTACTTTTATGATTTAATGTAACATTTTTACCAATTATATGTTTTATTTTTAATAGCTTTTTTTGAGGTAGAATCTACATATTGTAACATTCACCCACTATAAGTGCACAAGTCAATGATATTTTAGTAAAAATTATATAGTTGTAAAACTATCAACACAATCCAGTTTTAGAATATTTCCATTACCTGAAAAAATTCCCTTGAGCCCACTGTCATCAATCACTACTTTCACCACCAGTGCCAGCGAACTACTGCTTTGCTTTCTAACTTTGCCTTTTTTGGATATTTCCTTTTTATTGCTGAGTTCTGTTCCATTGTACAGATAAACTATATTTTGTAATATGTTCATCAGTTGATGGACATTTGGATTGCTCCAGTTTTTAGCTATTATGAATAACGCTGCTATGAACATTCAATTATAAGTCTGCTAAAACAAATACCATACAATGGAAATTGTTTAATTGCTTAAACAATGGGAATTTATTGGCTCACGGTTTTGAGGTGTCAGCAAGAGACGGCCTGCCAGCAATTCTTGGTCCTTGGCTTTTCAGTCACATGACAGTGCACAAGGTAGCATCTTCTCCTTTTTCTTCTGGGTTCCATTGACTTCCAGCTTCTTGGGGCTCTCTGTGGCTTTCTCTCTCTCTCTCTCTATCACTCTTCTTATAAAGGACTCCAGTAACCCAGATTAAAGCCTAATGTGATTCAGTTGGGCCACATCTTAACTAAAGTAGCATCTTGAAGAGATCTTATTTAAAATGGCTCCGTGCCTACCAGAATGCAGACCAAGAACATGTCCAAACTGGGGTACACAATTCAATCTACCACAGTAAGCTTCTGCTTAATTTTTAAGAAACTGCCAACCTGTTCGCTGTTTTATTTTCCCATCAGCAACAGATGAGGGTTCCAGTTTCTCCACATTCTTGCCAACATTTGGCATTTTCTGTCTTTTGTTTTATAGTCATTCTAATGGGTACACAGTGGTATTGCAATGTGGTTTTAATTTGCATATCCTTATGATCACACATTTTGCAAAGTGACATTCAGTGTGACCAGAGATGGATTCTTTTCAAAATGAAGTCTGAGACAACTTAAAAAACTCATTTTAAGGTTCCAGTTCTATAAAGGAGAAACTTCCTGTTGATATACTATTCATTAGTAAAAACCCATAATATTGTTTGCTCTGTTTCTAACATCTTGTGCCCATTTAAAGGTAGGTTCCAGAGCCAGACTGAGAGTCTCAAACCTGTCTTCTCAACTTACTTGCTAAGTGACTATTGGCTTAACTGCTTTTGTTCCCTGTTTTTTTTTTTAATTCAAAAAAAGATAGAGCTAATAGTACCTATAACATACTGTGGTTATGAGACAACATATGTAAAATACTTAGAAAATATAAATGTATGCCATTTTGAAATGTTACAACCACTTATAAAAACAAATTCTTTATAAGAAGTTGGAGAAGATTATTTTCTTCCTGCTTACTACTACTTAGCATTTTTAAGTTCTCTTTCACAGGTCATCCAGAGAACTAACAAATTTTAGGAGATCAGTGGACAATATGACTATTTTTCTTTCTAAAGAAAAAGCTCTAAAATGGCACATTTTGATGCAAACTCATCTAAAGTGAGTTGGGAATAATTCAACCATGGCCTTCAAACACCGATTGTCCATTTGTTGGTTTTCACAGTAAATTAATACTAAAAATTCTTGTAACTCAGTCTGGTTTCATTCATTTTAAGCAGGTTAATTGAGTGAGAACTACACATCAGGTTCAGGTATTTAACTAGCACTTCTAAGTGTAAAGATATTTGTTGGGTCATTTATGACTAAGTATAATGGCTATATTTCATGGAAAAAGTAAAAGTTTTATATTTTTCTTTTTAGTTTACACAAATTAGCACAATTCCTTGCTAATTTCCTACATTTCCTCAAGTGATCAGTTTTAAAACACTATATAACATCACATGAAAGCTAAAGTAGTGTTAGTATATCACACCTATTTATGATTTAGGCTCAATTTAGATTATGTTGAAGCAGAATTGTAAAATGCCTGTTTATTTAATTGAATGAGGAAATTCCCATTTATATAGTTTTAAGCTTATGCTGCTTATGTCTAATCAAATTCAAACTCACCAAGAAAATAAGATTTTTTCTTACATATTCAATATATCATTTAAAATCTATAAATCATTTTAGGACATCATAGACTATCTGGTGACTTCATATGAAATGAGAAAGCCTTGAACACTTTCTTTAGCGACAGTGCAAAGGAATAAAGAACACTCTAGACAATGGAAACTGACAGTCATTTTTCTTGAAAGTAGATTTGATACTGGAATTTGCCATACTGAAGATAATCAGGTTACAGACCTCTTACACTGAAGAAGTCTTTTATGCCAAGACAGTGTAGTAAAACCTCTGTATAAACCTGGTTTCATTCATTCATTCTGCTGTGTGCAAAGCCTTGGATTTATGTGGATAGTTGAGAATTCATATCTGCCTGCATTCAGCATATTCTTAGGGGACTTTAAGCAGATAATCTTCACCATCACTAACAGGAAAAATAATAGATAATACCGACCAAAGGGTACACAGGCTCTCTTACCAACTGATACAATGGTATTTCAAAGAACATACATTTCTGAACCCCGACCACTTCCAAAGAACCCCAGAAAAAACTTTCAGGACAGATTTACTCCACTAAGAATAAACTAAATTGTGAGGGCAGGTTTCAGATAAACACCTGCAAAGTACGTGACTGAAGAAGGAACAGTTTAGACCTATGACAATGGCATGAAACTTCCAAATATTCTACAATATGTGCGCTGCTGGTTTTCACAAGGTGTGTCAGGCCAACTGATAACTTACAAGAAAATATAAAAAGAAATTCAATGGAAGCACAGTATCTCTATCAGCAGGGGAGAGCTTAGGTAGCCGTGCTGGACTAGAAGCTGCAGCTTCAGGAACTACACATATCTTATCTTGCTACTTTACCCACTGAGCCCCCAACAAAGTTAGAGAATTGTGTAATGGGTATTTTAGCCAGATATGTCCCAGGTGCAAAGTGACCTACAGGTCTCTGTATACAGTATATTGCTTTGATGTGAATACTCAAGTTTACACTGCCATTTCTCTGCAGTGGAGATGAATAAAAAGCTTGCTGCTGAGCTGGATGCAGAAGGGACAAATACACAACATTCAAGTCAAGGACTAGTCCATTAAAAAAAAAAGATTACATCTTTATAGAATACTCCACATTTTTCTTCTGAAATACAATGCTTTGCTATACACTCTATTTAAAAAAGCCCCAAAGATAAGCCAACTTGAAGGAGAAATCAGTTTAGAAAATAGAAGCTTTCTTTTCTAAGAGATTCTTAAAAAGATATACAGCAGAAAGTGGACCTGAATTTCTAACTGCAAACTAAAATCACTTAGCTTTCTTTAAGGTTAAGCTGACTGTTAAATACCTAAGGCTGGGGTTTGTGTAGTTCTTGAACTAAGCTCTAACAGTGCTCGTGGTAGAGAAAATACACCCTTCAGGAGGTTAACAGTAACAACCAAGTAAATAACACTCAGGGAGGAAGGGCGAAACTCCAGAGTTCCACCTACTGCTTTTTTTCCTCTAAACCAAAATGCTTCTCTTACATGTGTCTCCACATATGATTTGCACAAGATGTAAGCAGTATTTGATGTCTTCCTGTCAGTCTTTTACTGCAAGGCATGCTGAAAGGTAAAGGAAACCTGCCTCTCACTTTCTACACAATATAGTATAAAGTGTGCCATGAAAGGGGGATGTCGGTTGGTCTATAGAACTGAGTTTTATACTAAGAAATACAAAGGAAGAATTCCGTAATACAGTCTCTCTCAGATTTTTTTTTTTTTTTAAGGCTCAGTCTATAGCCTAAAATAAAATATATATATATTATAGTGACAATCAGATCCATAGCCCATCCAACTCAGTTATCTTCCAGTTGGTTCAGGCATGTGAAATAGAAACAAACACAGCCTGCATACATCTGATTGCCAAGCATTTTAAATGGATAACATAAGATGGGGGTCTTATTTAAAATACAAAATGAAGTCCAGAGCCAGGAGTAGGGTGAAACAAGAGAGGCACCTAAGGCACAAAATTTAAGGAGGCACTTGTTCTCAGAAACTTATCCCATTCTGGACCTGATCCTCATGGAGTCAAATACTTTAAAAAATCAGCAAAAGAAAAGCAAACAAGCCCTGAAACTGCTGAGTCCTCTGAAGGAGAGGTGAGAGGTGAGGTGAGACTTAAAGTGGGTAAAATAAATGGGAGCAAAAAACGGACATTATGTTTAAGAGTAATAATAGCACAGGACTCTTGGGTTAACCCACCACCTCGGGAGCAATTTCTTGATGTGTGCCATTGTTTCTGAAAGTTGCACAAAGGAATGAGGATTTAGTTTACAAGTCATCCAGTGAATCACTTCTTTATACTTCCAAGAGGTCCTAATAGTGTCTGTTAAATAGGTTCCACCTCTACCCACGTATTTCAAGTAGCCTCTTTTACGGTTAGTCTTGGTGTTAAGATTCACAATTGTTTTGCTTTTTAAATTTCCTTCCAGTGGAAACCTCTGCAATCTGGTCTCATTAGATGAATCCAGAGCACGGTTAGGAATCAACAGAGAATTTAGGGCATTTCTTTGTCATACTATTGGAGCGTTCTTTCCCAAGTAGTTAATGTCAAATTGGAAAATAATCAGTATGTAAAAAAACAGTTAACTTGACAATTGCATCAGTAAACTACAGTTTCTTCAAAATCAGTTCTCTGCTGAAACTTCAATAAATTAATTAGATAATAAACTTACGTTAAAGCTTCGGAATAATTATAATGAGGAGAGACTCCCAGAAACTTCTGTACTTCATCCATCACTGTAGCAGGGTCAGTTCTTAGCTGCTGCCCATCGATAATTAACAACTAAATTACCAAAGAAATAAACAGAAAGGGACATTGCACACTGAAAAGAGATATGTTAACTGTTCAATGAAAAATTCCTGCACTCTGAATTTATTCAACGAGAGACATGATCTTGAGGGAATGCCTATGTGTTGCTTTTAGACTTAGCCAGGTCATCCTCACTAATGACCTGGAACAAGAAATAAATCACACTTCATAAATGCACTCATGCTTTACAATCCAAGAAGTACCACAATCACTATGAAAACAAAAAAGCCATTTGAAGGGACAAAGAGAACTTAGACATGTGACTACAAATGGAAATCAAGATTATAAAAAAATAATGACTCTGTCATTGAAGCTGGAAAAGAGCACTGTAGGAAAGAAGAAGGTTATAAGACTAGTGTAATGAGACACAGAATATGCCGTTTCCACAGTTCCTTTCAGGAGCAGTACTATGGCAATCCTTTTGGCGAAGAAGGTAAGATCCCCCAAGGACCTGACTGTGGACAGAATTCCTCAACAGAGTAAGGGGGAGAATTTTCTTGTTCTTCTGGTGAGAGAGAAGGGTGGGTCCAGTAAGATAATATGACAGGAGACCATGATGGAAGACCACAAAGACTGCCATGCAACCCTTCCCCACACCTCTTCCCCGATATTTCCATTTAGTCTAGACCAGCGCTGTCCAATAGAACTTTCCGAGCTGAGGGACATGTTCTATACCCATAATGTCTAAAATGTGGCTACTGAGCATTTGAAATGTGGCTAATGGGACTGAGGAATAATTTTTAATTTAATTTTAACAGGCATTTAAGTAGCCATATGTGGTAGTGGTGATCATATGGACTTATGCAATCCACGGTAGGGACTGGCTTTGTCATCTAGGTTAATGTCAGACAAAACAGAGAAGGGAAGCAGAGAAAACTCAGGACTTATGAATAGCTGAGCAAGGTGGTTCAAAAGGAAAATAACTTAATTAAGCAAAATGCTATTTGTCTTGCTTGGTTAAGAGGTTTTCAAGCTTTATTCTTCCTATAATAAGAATCAGGGATCTGAAGCTTTTGAAGTACTTTACAGTCAGGAAATGTACACACTAGAAAATAGAGCAGAGAAAATTATCCTGGAATACTCTTAGAAAGAAAATTAAACAGTTTTCCTATCTCTGCTTATCTGTTATGCTTTGCCAGAATCTCATTATTTACAACTGAGAGTAAAAGCAAGTAATGTTTTAATGAGTAAAAATTTCCTCTGTCCTAGAGGTAAAGTCATCAGTGTAATGAGATTGTAACATGATGTAAATTTGTATTGCTCGATACCTGAAAGGGGGGGAAATAAACAAGCCATCTCTCGATGTGGCTGGCATACCACCCTGGGACCAAACATCTCTTCTGCAAGGCTCTGAGCTCAGAAGGTGCATGGGGCCCAGCTGAGATCACTTCGTAGAAGCTAAACTTCAGAGCTGCAGGGTCTTCATGTGATCGCTGATGCTATGATGAAAAGGGAGATGATTAAACTAACTTGAACCACAGCATAAATAATTAAAAACCAGTCGTTGTGACAAAACTCAAAGCTAATGGAAAGAGTCCCTCACTGCTGTAGAGTTATTTGTTTTGCAATTAATAAAGAATGAAAATGTTTGCTTGGAGCATCAGGCTTTAAGGCTATGACATTGATGAGAATATATTTTTGAGAACTTATTTGGTAGAGAATGAGTTCTTATGCATAGGATTCCTTAGCCAACTTAGTTTTCTTACTTTTTTTTTCTGGAAGTAAACTTTTGAAAGCTGTAAAAGTGCCCCCTTTCCAGCCCATAAGCAAACCATCTATCAAGTCCAGTGAATAGCCATAATGCACAAAGTAACTACTAGCTCTGTCAAGCAGTTTTATGCCATCCGGTAATGGAGTTTTAGATTAGAAAAACCCTACTGGCTATTTTAAATGCAGAAACTACTGAAAATTCTGACATGTACATTATCTGGAATCCACAGCTTTTATCATATATTACCCAGCACCGAAAAGCCAAGATTATCTTATCTAATGGTAACCTTTGTGAGGAATCAGAATCATTTATTGTGCAGAAAATGAAGAAAGCAGCAATTCAAATAGGTTTCAGAGTGTTTCATAATGGTCAAGCTCAGGCCTGTCGGTTTATGGAAATCACCTTTCCCCTAAATTGGCCAATAAATATTCAGGCTTAGTGGTGGGCTTGTGGATGTTCATGTATTTAGTTGAATAACACATTTGCTACAACTGAGAGTCAAATCACTGTACCACAAACTACTCGATTTTGTTAAGGCCTGCACTTTGCCACTGTGGAGTAATTTATTTAGAATATTTAAGACATATTTTAAGCTTGCAGCCTTGAAACCTCCTTTTTCAGTAAATTCTCAATTTTTCAGGGGCTAAGTGGTTGCCAAGTTCCAATTTTCTTCTTTCTCTTTGAGTCAATAAGGGCTTATTTCTCTTTGCTCCAGATACCTGGTGGAAAAAGGTAAAAGGTGCAAAATCAAATAGTAGGAGTTTGGCATGAATGATTAGTGCAGAATAGTGGACTTTTAAGTATTTTAGCTTTCCAAAATGTCTCTACTTCCTATTATGCAGATTATTATCAATATGCTCATCTAAAATTCCATCTGCTTCAAATGTCTTTTCCCCACTCTGGCCCAGCCACAAAGCCTCCCTGATAATCTCTTTTTCCTCTTGGTGAATCTGTAAAAACTGCTTTTGTTAACAAAAAGACCCAGTGCTGAGAAACCTTATTCTCTAAAATCATAAATGTCAGGAACTTGGCTTTTTGAAATCATATCTGTGCGAATGGAACATCTCACTCTTGCCTGGAGGATCTGAGCCACGTGGGTTGATTTCCAACCTGGGTGCAGAGTTTCAGATAAGGGTTTTTTTTGGAAACAACATTCCATTTTTATCTTAACTTTACAGTTTCCAAGGAAATGGGACCCCTAGTTTGCTTTTCAGCCCTGACCTGCTGATAACCTCTTTATACACAGTCCTACTTTGCTTTCAGCCTATCAAAGCAATCTGTTTAAATTTTGAATTTCGCTTTTCACAAATCCTATAACAATCCTTTCTCCTCCTGTCTTTAGGGAATGCCCAATGGTTTCTCTGGTGTTTGGGCTCCTTTGCTGTAGCCAGATAATCAATCTAACTTGTTGCCCCTTGGTGGTCTTTATAAGATGGACTTCATTACTCTGAACTCCCTCAATCCATTGTCTGTAGCTCTTCTGTCATTTACTACTTTCTAATTTGTAAACTGGTTATTTATGCATATTTCCCCAATTAGACAGAAAGCAATCTTGAGTGTAGCATCTACATTTATCTTCAAATCACACTTAGAACAATACTTTGTATACAGTAGGCATTAAAATTATTTGATGAATGGATGAACATGTAAACAGTAGGGACACATTTTCTAAATTACAAAACTGAGATAACTTAGGATCCTAGAAACTAGAGACACCAACACCATTAATTTTGTTTTATTCTCATATTTGATTTTGGCAGGTTTTAATTGAATGTTTCTATTTGGTGATTAAAATATCAGTAAGACAGACTTTTTTCCTTACCAATTATTTTAAATGATGTAATAAAGTAAAAATGTATTTGGATATATAGGTACAATTATTATTAGAACCTGTTAAATTATTTCAAAGTGATAATTTCTGTGCTAGTTTTAAACCGACATCAGAAACATAATGAGTGTAGAAGAAAGAGGCGTAGAGCTGGGTTTGGACAGTCTGGGCTTTCAGGGATGAATTGTTATATTTAGCCTTGCCACTAAGTTGTTTCTCCAGTACATGCAGTTATTTAAGCTCTTTTAGAGAAGGAGTTGACAAACAAGTGCCCACAGGCCAAATTCAGCATGTCAGCCGGTTTTGTAAATAATTTTTTTTGGAACACAGCCATATTCACTCATTTATGTTTTCTTTATAGCGGCGTTCACAATAGGACAGCAGAGCTGAATATCTGCAACAGAGACCGTGTGGTCTGCAAAGCATGAAATAACTGCTTCTGGGCCTTTACAGAAAAAGTTTGTCGACTCCTGTTTGAGTGAACCAATCATATTTCTCATCTGTAAAACGAAAGATGATAATAGCAGCATTACATAGGTGTTTGGTGAAACATAATGATTTTTAATTATAATGACCTTTTACTTTAAAACTATACATGTGTAGAAGCACAGATATAGTATTTTGTGTGCTATATTTTAATTTAATTTCTTCACTGCATGAAGAAAAAATATAATTAGTTTCTCCATGGAAGCAAGGAAAAATGTACCTGTTTTTCCGTGGCTATCAAACATAGCATATCTTTACTTTTGTTAAAGTCCTCAGGTTGTAACAGGTGCTTAAACCATTCCCCATCTTCCATGCCATACTTTTATTAAAGGCCTTCTTTGACCTTAAGGATCCTTGTCTGTATTTTCCTTACCTGGTACCAGGAGTAAGCCCGGTCTGAAGGGTCAATGAGGATGGTGATGATCTTGGCCTTGGGGACCAGAGAAGCAGCCCTTTTAGGAGCCTCCTCTGAGTGGAAGTAATTGGCACTCTTCTCAAACAGAAAGTCAGTGGTAACATTAGATGGGACTGGAAAGAAATCCATATACCTAGAAAAGGAACACTTTTCTCAAAATAAGACTCTGGTTTATATGCATTTCCTGGTGACTGACGATATTAAAGGTGTCCCACAAATCCATTTGTTTCTTAAATAAAAGCCTTTTTCTTTAAGGCATTTGGCCCAGGTAGTTAGCAAGGGAAAAATACCTAGAATGCTAATAATTTATTTAAAAAATGTTCTTCTAAATACACTTTGGGTTTGTTTCTGCTTTGCTTAATAAGAGGATAAAAGGGATAGGAGATAAAAATGTAGATACCAGGTGATCAAACTGCATGCAGTACAGAGAAACAATGTAGAAAGAAGATTTGATAAAATCATATTATATGTTTAGTTCAAAGGCATTTTGAAAGGGTTTAGACAAAACATTTACTTCAGCACCAGTAAAGTAATTTCCATTCCCATTAATGTGTTGAACTGATGTTACATTCAACCAAAAAGTGTTAAAGTGCAGAATGGATCTGGTGTAAACCTTGCCTATCTGCTTAATAGTTTTTCCATTTAGAGTCATTCATGTCCTTCCTTAGAATAATTATAAGAAAAGTTGTAAAAATGTGTACAGATTTCTAAAGATAAAATTCTGTCAAATTTCCCAAGGTCAGGTCCAGTATCCTAAAGTGTGGTGAAAATTTAAATTACCAGCTAAGTGAATGCAGGGCTACCTGTAGGCTCAAGAATTGAAATGCAGAGCATAATGGATTTTGTTTAATGTTCCACCCTACAATAGTTGTCAAGTATAACTAATACAGTATTAAGGGACACCTTTTAGAGAAAAAAGGGTCTTTTTAGAGGGAATGCAGAAATTTAACTTCCAAGGAGTTAAATTTCCTCCTACCTCCTTCAATTTGTAAGCCTCATGACTTTGGGCAACCAAGATAGAGTAGTTCAATAATTACTGAGCAAGACAGTCATTGACATTTATGCCATGGCTTCTTCTTACAGTATATTGTTTTTATTTTAGTCACCTTACATGATAAAGCTTCTGATAGGATTCCGGTTATTAACATATTGCTATGCTTGGCTGGTGCAATAAAATGGTATCTTGAGATTCAAAACAGTAAAGAAATCCTTTTACGTTTTCTGAAAATTGCCTTGTAGTGTTATGCCATTTTGGTATCCTTTAAGGGAGAAAAAAGATATATGCAAATTTCTGGAAAGTTTCATCTGGTATATGGTTTGTTGTATGTTCTATTTACAGAAAGTGCCAAAGTTCAGGATCTGTCTCTTACAGAAGCCCACACTGTTTACAGGATCGTTAAGGTTATCCCAAAGGTCTATGGTATCCTGTTTTGTTCAAATTTATCTCAAGCTTGCTTGTTTAGGGAAAGGCTCCCAAAAATCACAAGAAAAGGGTAGAAGGTACTGAAATCAGATAACTTTTAGCTTGTAAAAAATGCTCCTTTAGCTCAGCAGTCCTTTACACCTGGGACAGTTTGGGCCTAGAAAAGAAAGCTCCCTGAGCAGTTCTGGGTCTTGGATCTACAGACTACTGATTTTGCCTGACTCCGGAGGCTCATGGGGAAGGCAAGGCCCAGGTCTTGTTTGCCTCTAT
This sequence comes from Choloepus didactylus, assembly GCF_015220235.1. Classification (NCBI taxonomy): domain Eukaryota; kingdom Metazoa; phylum Chordata; class Mammalia; order Pilosa; family Megalonychidae; genus Choloepus; species Choloepus didactylus. The sequence continues at coordinate 129,640,027 of NC_051309.1, read as the reverse complement.
GTCCGCATTTTTTTTAGTACAGTGACTGGTACCATAGACATCTGGTAAGTGATGAATATACAAGTAAATAATAAAAGGAATATAGGTTCTTATTGCCAGGGTGAGTTCTATTTTAATACATATTCTTACAGAAACAAGAAGTTTATGGAAAAAAAATTGTGCACCAATTTAAGAAAAAGTGCAAAAATTTCTCCTGGGTATGGATAAATACCTTTCTTAGCATGAAGTTTTATTTATGTCTAGGAATTCTACTTGTCAGCCATCTTTAGATTTTTAAAAAATGGTCATCTCTGCAAGAAGTAGTTTAGAAATAAACTGCATCAGGAATATGGCAGCCTAAGAGGTTATTTTTCTGGATGGGATTTATTATGAAGTGTTATAGGTACTTGTATGTGTCCCTCTTAACTTCTGACAAAATCCTGTTAGGCACTTTCTAAACCCTTGATTAGGTTTGATTTAAAAATGTTACTAATAACATGGTTCAATTAAGATCTTCTTAAAAAAAAAATAACATTTGTCACCAAATGTGATTCAGGTTATCCAAAGAATTGGAGAGCAAAGTAGACTGGTTTAACAACTTAGGTGTTAAAAGTTAGTGTCTGCCTCACTTAAGCTTTGCTACTAACATGAAACAATACCTTAGCAGCCTTTTAACTGGAAAGATGTGATTTTTGCAATACCCCTCATTTATTTGTACTTGGATTTACCCTAAGTATTTCTAAGTGATTTCAGCAGAAACCAGGTTAAGATGTTTAGAAGTTCCCAATGCTGAAGGATTTTATGGTTCTTTATGCAGCATGCCATCCTTCTTATTATTAAAAATAATAAGCCATAAAACTTACATGTATGCCAAAATCAAACATTTTTCTTAGATTTTCTGATTGCATATCTTGGTTATTTTATCAAAGATGTACTTTTCTCATTTTCATTATTTTGCTTGTGCCCTAAGTCGGTGCTTAGGCTGCCTGTCAGTTAACACAGCCCAGGTTTAACTCGGTTCTCCAAGAGAAGCAGATCCATGAAACCCGATTAACTAATGGTGTCTTGGTTAATTCTTTAAGTGACCCTGATACTCTGCGATGCACAATCTTCAATCTTGTGCCTCTGTGGCTCCAAGGGGGCTGCAGAGGCACTGCTGCCTCACAGAAAGGCAAAGCCAGGAGAGGCCCAAGAGCAAAGCTGTAGTTACTGTTAATGGAAGGACATTTGCAGTTACTATCATTTATTATTTAGTTAATCACCTTTTATAAACATAAGTTGTCAATCAAAAGTGTCCACATTTGGGGTTTTTTTAGTGAGCTATAATTAAAATCTTTCATTGCTCTTTACCGTTGTATTTATTTATGTCATCTCTTTGTAAACCACTTAAAGGATTTTTGGTTCTTATTCCTGTATGCATTACTGGTTTATGGAATCAGCTTTTAAAAATGTTTTATTATTCCCATAGATATTCTTAAATTTCAGGGAATCTGACTACTGCATTCCCTTATACCTCCAAAGCAGGACTCCTTTTAGTCCTGATGTTAACATCATTTTATTCTACTATATAGCAGCATATACATTAGAGTCAGTGTTCAAATAGTTGCTGAAGTGACTGATGGTTTCTCGATTCTCATAGCTGTGATTTAATACCATTCAATTAATCAATAGCAAGCATTATACTGGAAAATTGGCAGTGAAAAATATAACCATTAGAATATATTTAAATCCTAGTAGGTGCTCAGATTATACTCAGTCCATTTCTTTATCTTTTGGAAATACTCAAAACAACTCTTGAGGGGATGGACACATAAAGTTAAGATCATGCAGTTTGATAATAGAGCTTCATATATACAACTCTTTATCCTATAATGCATGCAAAATGTTAATATTCATGCTCTATAGTTATTATAACAATTCCACTCATACAACTCTCTGGCCAACATTATACCTTACCAGCAAGACCTCTAGATGCATTTTATAATCAAACTGTTACTTTGCACCGCCTATTTCTACAATATACTTTATTATATGTATATTTGACATTTGTACTCTAAATTTTAGGATAGCAATTTTCCTTAGATGGTTGGCATATTTCTAATTTTAACTCAAAGGCCCAAAATTAAATTTCTTATATTGTTGATTGTTGTTTTTTAGTATTCAATAATCACGAAATATACATATACTTTTAGTTTTTTTTAACCTTCATGCCAAAACAGAATAGAAAATATGTATGTGGCCTATAGAATCATTTATGCATAGTGTACAAGAAGATAAAGGTGTGAAAGCATTTTCTTAAAAGTAGAGAAGAATGAAATGCCTGGGTAATACCGTATTTCTCTGACTTCATATCAGTAATTACTATCCAAGGTAATTAATGCCAACTGAAATTGTATGTGGGCCTCTTGAGGTGACAAGTTCTTTCATAAACTGGGAAGAGAATGTTATGAATAATTTCTGTGCTCCTTTGTGTTATTCAATCAATCTCTCAAATCAAGAAGGCAATTTTTCTTTGCGGCTACAAACATGTTTATAAATAATAGTGCTAAATTTATACTGTGCACATACATATACTTTTAGATTTATACTAATAACCCATCTTACCAATCAATCCCCCTGTGGTAGTTATTTCTATTAAAGAACTGTACCTCCTCAAAGGTTTTTGGGCTGGGGGAGTTACTAAGGATGGAAGGATGCATAACCAGGAACAAATACAAAGCAGTAGTACCTGAAAAGACAACAGAGGTTTAGAGATTAATTAAATGAAAGCACAGCTTACTAGTATTAGTATCTCAAAGTTATTAATAAAATAAATATCCCAATGATCCAAACAGATACATTGTAAGTACTCTTCAAATTAAATTGATTAGCTATTTAACATTTTAAAAGCAGCAAATTCTAAAAAATGGAGATAGTGTGGTGTGAGGATAAGAGGTCTGTTGAAGGGATTGGGAAACTGGGTTTTGATCCCAGGTCAATCACTGATTTGCTCTATGACTGGCTCTTAGCTTCTCCTTGTCTCAGTTTCCTTAATAGAAAATCATCTGCCTTGCTTATTTCATAAAGTTTCCCTTAGGATGGAAAGACATAATGTACCTGAAAATACTTCCATATTAATAAAGCACTATATATAAATGAAATATGTCATTATTTAATATAAGATATGACATTACCAAAATTGATTGAGTTCCCCTGTAAAGTTCCTCCTGAGGTCCATGAAAGCTTATTAAACCCAAGACACAATTTAAGATTTGAACAATACAAGTTTGCTTCCATTTGAACATGCTTACATACTTACGAAAGCAGTGTCAAAATTGTTTATATTGCTAAATTTGCAAAAAAAAAAAGGTGTCTTTCTTAGAGACATAACTTAAAACATGCATTTTATTGGAAAGGGAATGGCACATCACAGGTACTTGTATAGATTTGTGACCACTGGGGAGCAAGAGTGTGGTTTTCTTCAAGTCAACAATGTCATATGCTGTAAAATTACTGCTTTACAGCCTGAATTATGAACTTAAGAATGGAGCTTAGTCAGACTGCTACATTCTGAATTCACTTTGCCAGAGACTTAAAACAAGCTTGTAAGTGTGTCTGTGTTTATGAGATTGTAAGATAAAAAAAAATTTCTAGTCTACGTATCTCATACTCCTAAGGGAGAAAGATACTCTTCAGTTTCCACTTCTCTACTCTAATGTGATTTACACTATTATCTAATATGATGGAGCAGGACTTGTTAATTGTATTCCAGGTCAACAGTTAGCAATGGTAATCAGACATGGCTTTATAATACTATACTTCTCTCCCTTGCAGAAATTACTGTTCTAACATTGCTTAATAATGTCATGTTGCCATCTATACAAAATTTTAGTTTTCTTATCTCTCTGACAAGCTTTCTCTAGCACCTATAGAACAGAAGATTGTTAAAATAACTGTGAACAGGAACACTGTTCTGCAAATGAATGGAAAAGAGGCAGTGTTCCTAGATTATATCTTAGCCAAACAATGAATGCCTTATCAACAATCACAGTAACTCCAGGGAATGAAATACAGTAATCTGCAATACATAAAGTAAAAAGGTGCCTTAAAAGAGAGGGTCTCAAACATGAGCATACATCAGCTTCACCTGGAGGGATTGTTCCACTGCAGCCAGAGTTTCTGATTCAGCAGGTCTGTGGAGGGGCCCAAGAATCTGCATTTTTCACAAGTTCCCAGGTGCTACTGATGCTGCTTGTCTGGGGACCACATTTTGAGAACCAAATTTTGTGGAACAAAATTTGAAACTTATTGGGGAAAAAAAAAACCCAGAAAAACTCCATTACTTGGAATCCACAGTAAAGTAGAAAGAGCATGGCCTTTGGAGTCAGGTAAATTCCTAAGGTCATTGACCCCCAGGGGTGTAAATCTCCCTGACAACACAGGATGTGGCTCCCAGGCATGAATCTGGACCTGGTATCATGGGATTGAGAACATCTTGTTGACCAAAAGGGGGATGTGAAATGAAACGAAATAAAGCTTCAGTGGCTGAGAGATTTCAAATGGAGTCGAGATATCACTCTGGTGGGCATTCTTATGCACTGTATAGATAATCCTTTTTAGGTTTTAATGTATTGGAATAGCTAGAAGTAAATACTTGAAACTATCAAACTCCAACCCAGTAGCCTTGACTCTTGAAGATGATTGTATAACTATGTAGCTTACAAGGGGTGACAGCAAGATTGTGAAAGCCTTGTGGATCACACTCCCTTTATCCAGTGTATGGATGCATGAGTAGAAAAATGGGGACAAAAACTGAATGAAAAATAGGGTTGGATGGGGGAATGATTTGGGTGTTCTTTTTTTTTTTACCTTTACTTTTTATTCTTACTCGGATTCTTTCTGGTATAAGGAAAATGCTCAAAAAAATAGATTGGGGTGATGAATGCACAACTATATGATGGTACTGTGAACAATTGATTGTACACCACGGATGATTGTATGGTATGTGAATATATCTCAATAAAACTGAATTAAAAAAAATTCCTAAGGTCAGGAGTTTTATTTCTGGTATATACCAGCAGTGTGAACTTGAACAAAATATATTTAACCCAAGTCTTCTTATCCATGCAATGGGGAAGAAAATACTTAGCTATCAGGGTTTTATGAAGATCCATGTAAGATAACACATGTGAAAGCACTAACTGGCTCCCATCCTTTGTATCTGAATATTAGCAAGGAATTTTTTTAAATAACAGTTTTATTGAGATATAATTCAGTAAGGCATTTTTTAGAAACTAAAAAGAAGAAATCTTTATGGAGAAAGGAAGTATGTCCACTATAATGTGAAAAAAAGAAAATAGAGATTAATTTATTTCTTAGATCAGCTGAAAACATTCTTTTCTGAATTTCATTTTTAAGAATTGTACTAAATTATGTTGCTTGCTAGCCTGTCATGACCAGCATTAATTAGACATACAGAAAAAGTAGATATGATCTAATTGCTTTGCAAGGTCAGTAAAAGGTGTAATGTAATTTATCAGTGGTCAAAAAATTGTTTTTGAATGGTTTTTGAACAAGCTATTTAATTCTCATGTGTAAAATGAATTGGCAAAAGCCTGGAGGCAACTTGTCCATACGTATCTAAAGCAAAGGCCAACTTATCTATGCAAAACTAAAGTAAAAGCTAACTTGTCTGCACATCTCAAAATCACCCACACACGCCTAAGACAAGTTATCTGAGACTTTCTGAGCTTGCACAACTACTAGGATGCTATGACATTCTTTAAAACTGGGTCTTGATTTCCTTGAAACTAGATCTTTTGTTGGGGGTAAATTAAGTTTTGTTAGTTAGCATTCCTTCACTTAAAAGACTTGTTTTTCTTATTGTTTTTGTTTAACTAACCATATTTTTCTTTGTGTAATCTCATTGTATTTACTATTTAAGCTGCCTCATTCTCAGGGAAAAATGGAGTGCTTTTGTCTCAGAACACTCCCCAATTTGCACATTGAATCCTTTTGATAAATAAATGGTCCTTCTTTTCTAAATTCTTAAATTCTTTTAATTTGAGAGTTTGCCAACGAGGATGGGGTCTGAAGTTTGCTGCTGTTGAACTCTGTAAATGAAGGCTGACCAGGTGAAGACACCCATAAGAGATCTTTGGGGTCACCACTCAGTTCTCCAGCTTGCGGAGTTCACCGGTGAGCTCCTCTTGGATCTCGGGCTCCACAAATTGTGTTGCGCTCTCTGAGATCTTTATCTATGTCCCTTGAACTAGGTGCTCTTGCTATGTGTCAGGACTTTGGGAGTTTGACATTCTAGGCTCTCCTTGCTTTAAGGAGGCAAGCATATATATAACATTTAGGTACCTCAGCACATATGTAACTAAGGACAGCTTGGAGCTGTAGGAACCCTTTCCATGGACTACGTCCTGCACCTTACTGGTGCCCTGGAAAAGACGGGATCTAGGATCCCTGAGAAACAAGGCAATTCATTCCTTAGTTGATATGTCCTATCAGCCAAAAGAGTATCTGATTCCAAAACTGCTTCTTTAAAGCACTCTTTACAGAGAGCTTAAGCTAAATTAAAATCTAGCCTTGATAACCCTCTGACTAAAAAGACTAGACTGGACAATGCTGACCTTTCTGGTTCTCCAACCCTTCTGCTCCCCTTTGTGCTCCTTCTTTGCCTTACTACTAAAATTTGGCAAATGCCCTATAAGACCAGATTTTCTGAGACTGCCAGAATGCCAAGCTTGGTAACTTTTAGCCTCTGGTTAAGAGCAGAGCTCAGGGCTACTGTTAAAGAATTTCCCAATGCTAAAATGGATCCAAATTTTATGAGTAATTTGGAATTCAAATTGGAGCTTATGATCCAAGATTGCCTGACTATTTACAATTTACACATATGGCTTTGAGTCTGGGTGAAGCAAAAAAGTGGACTGACGTGGCTACATGAGAGAAACCAGAAGAAGATATAAGGGACCCTACAAATGTTAGCAGTAGGGATGCTCCCCAAAAGGCCTGCCAAATTGCTAAGGACTTATTAAATGCCATACCAAAGGCTTTTCCTCAAAAGACTGACTGGTCAATAATCCAGTCTTGTAAACAAAAAGGATGAATCCGTCTGGGATTGCTAGGAGCGATTGTCTCAGACCTCTGGTGCTCATTCAGGTCTTTCATCATTTACTGATGGCTTTGAAGGATGCTGTCCTCATTATTCATCCGTGGACTTAGACCTAAACTTGAGCGGGAAGCCGCTCCTTTAGAGGAACTTGTTAAATTAACTGAACATTCTGAAAGCACTCTGGATCAGGATAAAAATAAAAGACAAAATAAAATAATGGCTTTACAATTACAGCAATTCCAAAAGCATGGAATAAAAAATTATAAAAGTGTCCCCAATTGCCATTTTAATGACAATCAGTACAAAAAATAAAGGCCTTCTCACCTCAAGGGAAGAAATATAAGGGACAATAGCTGTTTATATTGCAAGCAACAGGGTCATTGGAAATGAGATTACCTGTTTTTAAACAAACAAAAAAAAAGAGCTAATGCTAATTTAAAATGGATTCCTATATGCTTTCTTTTTTTTAAAAAAAGGGTTTTTGTGGTAGTTTGAAGCTGTACATACCCCCAGAAGAACATGCTCTTAAATCTAATTCATTCCTGTGGATATAAACCCATTATAAGTAGGAACTTTTGATGAGGTTACTTAAAGTTAAGGTGTGATGCACCTCATTCAGGATAGGTCTTAATCCTGTAACTGGAGTCCTTTATAAACAGAATGAACACAGCCATGGAAGCAATAAAACCCAAAAGCAAAGGGAGAGACCAGCAGGTGACACTATGTGCCTTGCCATATGGCAGAGGATCCCAGGATCCCCACTGGCCAGTCTTCGGGAAGAAAGTATCATCCTGATGATGCCTTGATCTGGACATTTTTCTGGTCTCTAACTGTGAAGAAATAAATTTTCATTGTT